>NC_087357.1:65584797-66834797 GCF_030014295.1 Loxodonta africana
AATCTAGTTTGCTGTGTAAACGTTCACCTAAAACGCAGTAAGACATTAAAAAAAAAAAAAAAGACATTCACTGTTCCTTAATATGACACAGGGAGCCCTGGTGGCGCACTGGTTAAGAGCTACGGTTGTTAACCAAAAGGTCGGCAGTTCAAATCCATCAGCCGCTCCTTGGAAACCCTATCGGGGCAGTTCTACTCTGCCCTATAGGGTCACTATGAGTTGGAACCGACTTGATGGCAATGGGTTTTTTGGGGGGTATATGACACAGGCTCCATCCTAGGCATCAATATAGAGATGCGTAGCAAACAATTTTGCAGCCCAAGAAGCTCTGTAAAATGAGAGTAGACAGACATTGCCATATAGTAATCTAAGAGGGGCTTTGGTAAGAAGGCTGTATGAAGCACAGAGGAGAAGGCCCTACCTCTGCCTGAGGTGTCAGAGGACACACAGAGGAATGTTCCAGGTAGGAGCAATTAGTTTGAGCCATTGACAATGATGCCTGGTTTATAGAATTTAGCTAGCTCATTGTCAATTGACTTGTGTCAGAACAAAGTGCCTATTTTCTTAAATACAAAAAAAGCAACAAATTTCCTTTCATCTAGAATATTAACATCTGTGCTTTTATAAAATCTATGTGTGTACAGTCTATTGTTTTGCAATATCATTCCCAACCTTAGTTATAATGCTTTTACTCTGAAGTTTAATGAATAGAAAATACGACTTTTAAAATGCATACAAGTAAAAATAACTACATTTTTCCTTCAGAAATCCCACTACACATATAACAGCAATTTGCTACAGGTCTTGAAAATACAAGAACTGGGTTCAGAAGCTTATTTCTATTAAATCCATTTTGTTCCTTTCCTATAAAATATGGTTTTATATAAAAATAAGTTATGAGACAGGTCCATAAAACAAAGCGAGACTAAATGGGCACAGCTGCCCAGGGGCAAGGACGAAAAGGCAGAAGGGCACAAGAAAGCTGGTAACGGGGAACCCAAGGTGAGACGGGGAGAATGTTGACAGATCATGGGGCTGCCAACCAATGTCACAAAACAATATGTGTATTAGTTGTTTAATGAGAAACTAATCTGCTCTGTAAACCTCCATCTAAAGTACAACTTAATAATAAAAAAATGACAAAAAAGATAAGTTACGAAATGCCAGCTTGATAAGGTACTAAAGAATATAGTCTACATGGATTTATATAGCTATAGCTTGTACATATACATAATATATTAAGGCTTTGGAATATACAAAAATCTGATATATAAAAATTTTATATAATCATATGAATAAACTCCAGAAGGACAAGACAAAAACTATTCACCAAATATACATTATTACAAAAGATTCTTCCCTTTATAAAATATTTCTACATAGTTCTTTTAAATAGCAAATCCCTTTGGTACATTTAAAAGTATAATTCTACTTCCTACAAGTTTATTGATATAGATTTTAAAATCAGAAAAAAGAAAAAAAAAAAACACTATAAGCAAAACATCCCAAGGAGAAAGGGGAACAAACAAAAATGAAAAGGGATAGTGCTAAAGATCAAATTTTCTCTAAGTTTTATAATTAACATTGTATTTATGATTCAACTAAGATTTCTCTTGTATGCCTCTGGCCACCCTTCTGTGTGTTTTAATACACGATACCCATGTAACATGCATCAGTGCATATTAATTGATTCAATATATAATAACATACGCTGGTATAATGGGGTTCCTAGGCTGAGACTGGGCACCAGGGGGTTGGTTTTATTTGTTTTTAATTGGAAAACTACCATCTTGAATTTGAAAGTCCCTAAGAGTAGGAGCTTGAATTTAACTTTGGAGCAGGCTGTTCTTTTATATGGCACGGGAGAGGGGAGAATGACTTCAGTGAGGTCTTTAACTTAAACAGATATAAAAACAAGCAAAGATTCTTGTTTAAAATGTTTTGACTGCGAGGAGTAAAAAAGTTTTGTATGATGAAGAAAAACATCATCATGGCAGGAACTAGGGCAGAAAATCTAGGCACTGCTGTGTAGACCCAGACTGAGGAACTACCCGGACATCCAAAAAAAAAACAAACCAAACCCATTGCCACCAAGTTGATTCCCACTCACAGCAACTCTACAGAGTAGCACTGCCCATAGGGTTTCCAAGAAGCGCCTGGTGGATTTGAACTGCTGACCTTTTGGTTAGCAGCCGAACTCTTAACCACTACATCACCCTGGCTGCTGATACAGCGGGGACTATAGACTCAGAAGGTAGCTGCATATGGTAGCCATTGTAAACTACTGGTTGTTTTGTATTTCCCTTTTATTACCTTCATACTCTCAATAAAGTCTTATAAAAATTATATTAATAGTTTAGTTCCAGCCAAGGTGGAGTAATAAAGATCTGATTTCTCTCCTGCCTGAAACAACAAAATAAAAAAATAAATAAACTAGTTATGTGGGGGAAAGGTGAAATGGTTATCAAGGCACGGAACATCAGGTAATGAAGAACAGTGAACCTGAGAAATGGTAAACGAACAGGATGAGCTCTATGGTAGCCTCAGCTTACTGCCTTGAGGGACCTTCCAGGCCACAGCACAGGAAGGGGATCCAAGGCAGAGCCTGGGAAACTCTCTGAGTTGAGGAGGCAGAGCTGAGAGTCCAGGGTGGTCGAGACACCTAAGTTCACGGGATAGAGAACACAAAAGGAGTGAGCTACAGAGAGAGAGAACTCAGATCTGCACAGGGTCCCCCTTGAGTATTCAGCTAAGTACTAATCAATCTATAATGTGAAGAAACTACCCCAGGCTACAGAAAGAGCTACCCAAAAGGATTTGAGGCAACAGTGCCTGCCACTCATATTACCAAAAAAAAAAAAAAAAAAACCAAACCCAGTGCCATCGAGTCGATTCCAACTCATACTGACCCTATAGGACAGAGTAGAACTGCCCCATAGAGTTTCCAAGGAGTGCCTGACGGATTTGAACTGCTGACCCTTTCGTTAGCAGCAGTAGCACTTAACCACTGTGCCACCAGGGTTTCCCCATTCACAGTGAGCTGGGAATAATGCTTATTCCCACCACCAGACTAGAAAACTTCATGATTCATGGGACACTGGTAGCGTATAGAGAAGGGTTTTGCCTCAATGAGGATTAGCCCTAGACTGATCACTGCTCTGATCCCTCCCTGCTTCCCCTCTAACAAAGCAATTCGGAAGAGAACAGAAGTCCCACCTACAAAGCCAGCAGCAGTCATGGATCAGAGAATAGCTGTGGCCAGGTAAAGGCCACAGCAGGGCAGCATAATGAGTTAAACTGAAGAAGAACATGAGCAATTGGCTACTGAGTCCTACACCACGGGGAACTCCCAAAATGAGCTGGATGGGACTTTGATGGAGCTAATTCTCTAAAATTATAAAGTTACAAAATCCTATAAAATATAAAGTTTGATGCGAGTAGTTTCAATAAAACTGAAGAAAACATACCCCACATCATAATTGGGATATAGAAGCTCTCTACAAGACCTCCTCTTAATCATCTCTCCAGATTAATCAACACTTTTTATTTCCTCTGTACAACATATTAATTAATACTAATGATCCCTTCATCAAGCTCAAGACCAAAGGATTATCTCAAGTACACTGGAGCTCTTCTGCTCTCACTAATTGAGGTGTTACAAGAGTCTGTTTTTTCCCCAAACTTCTTATTTGAGATATCATTATGTAATTTTATTAAAATATAAACCTATGGAATAAGAGTACAAACAAGAGAGTTGATCTTTCTTTGAAAATTAATTGGAATGCTTTAGAGACATTCAATAAAGACAAGTTGCTAAAAACATTGTGAAATTGGGTGTGAAAAAAAAAAATGGTAACACAGGGCAAGACAGGGAGAGGACTGTAAAATATCAAGAAAGATTCTATAGTTAGGTAGCTTCCCAAGCTCTCCTCTATCAAGGCACCAAAAATGGAAATCTTAATCAACGTATTGTGAATTAATGTAAAATGTCTGTATCAGACTCAATCAACAAACCCATATTCAGATTAGGGCTTGAGCCCAATATGAGATTGGCTAATGTTCATGTTAAATTTAAAGTTTGTGTGTAAAAAATTAATGAACTTTTCACTTCCAATAGGGATAACAAATATCTCAAAGCAAAAATTGTCTGCCATATTTTAAAACACTGGAAATAGCTTAACTTTCAATCAAATTTAGGCAAATTGATTTTACATTTATATACTGAAAATGTGTAACTCCTAATAAAAAAATTTATTAGTATCCTTTCATTTGTACAATGTATCTATAATTTTTTTATTAGCACTATAAAAAAATAAAATCTATAAACTACATGCCTAAATAAATTTCAATATAAAGGAAGCTCTTAAAATAGAGCTAAGTGATGATACTTAGGAATTTTAAAGAAAAAAGGTGAGTTATTTTTAAAATTTGCCAAATGAACTGATAAATTAATATCATCTCATATTTAAACTCATAAAATAAATAAAACTGTTATATTCTGTTTAAACTGTAATTCCTATAACAGTATTATTTCACTGCATTGGGACATCATATATTTAAAGTTATTTACAGTAAAACAAAGTGATAACAGAACATAGTAATCTATATCATAAAACAAACAATAAAAAGATATAATAGTATGGATTTACAGCTTAATTAAATGTTCAGACTTTGAGCTGAAATAGCTACCCGTAATTGCTCTCCATTGAATTATCGCTGAACAACCTATTGACTGATATGCCACCAATAAGCATTTCTATATTACTCTTTATGTCGATTTAATTCTTTCGAAGAAAAAAAAAAAAAGCCTTACAACTAAAATGCCAGATTGTCCATTAGTTTTTAAACCATTTTTAGTTTTTTTACTTGTCTACCAGTTTTTCCAACATTTCCTTTTCTTGCTAAATATGAGCAAGCTTATTTATACACCTCCATTATAGTATCCCCCACGTGTCTGTCATTTTGTCACATTGTGGGGGCTTGTGTGTTGCTGTGATGCTGGAAGATATGCCACCGCTATTCAGATACCAGCAGGGTCACCCATGGAGGACAGGTTTCAGCTGAACTTCCAGACTAAGAAAGACTAGGAAGAAGGACCCAGCAGTGTACTTCTGAAAAGCATTAGCCAGTGAAAATTTTATGAATAGCAGCAGAACATTGACTGATATAGCGCTGGGAGATGAGCCCCCCAGGTTGGAAGGCACTCAAAAGATGACTGGGAAAGAGCTGCCTCCTCAAAGTACAGCCTACCTTAATGATGTGGATGGAGTAAAGCTTTCAGGACCTTCATTTGCTGATGTGGCATGACTCAAAGTGAGAAGAAACAGCTGTAAACATCCATTAATAATCAGAACCTGGAATGTACAAAGTATGAATCTAGGAAAATAGGAAATAGTCAAAAATAAAATGGAACACATAAACATCGATATCCTAGGCATTAGTGAGCTGAAATCGACTGGTATTGGCCATTCCGAATTGGACAATCATATAGTCTACTATGCTGGGAATGACAACTTGAAGAGGAATGGCGTTGCATTCATCGTCAAAAAGACCATTTCAAGATCTATCCTGAAGTACAACGCTGTCAGTGATAGGATAATATCCATATGCCTACAAGGAAGACCAGTTAATATGACTATTATTCAAATTTATGCACCAAACACTAAGGCCAAAGATGAAGAAACAGGAGATTTTCATCAGCTGCTGCAGTCTGAAATTGATCAAACATGCAATCAAGATGCATTGATAATTACTGGTGATTGGAATGTGAAACCTGGAAACAAAGATGGATCCGTAGTGAGAAAATATGGCCTTGGTAATAGAAACAATGCCAGAGATCGAATGATAGAATTTTGCAAGACCAACGACTTCTTCATCATGAATACCTTCTTCCACCAACATAAACGGTGACTATACACATGGACCTCACCAGATGGAACACACAGGAATCAAATTGACCACATCTGTGGAAAGAGACGATAGAAAAGCTCAATATCATCAGTCAGAAGAAGGCCGGGGGCCAGCTGTGGAACAAACCATCAATTGCTCATATGCAAGTTGAAGCTGAAACTGAAGAAAATCAGAGCAAGTCCACGAGAGCCAAAATATGACCTCGAGTATATCTCACCTGAATTTAGAGACCATCTCAAGAATGGATTTGACGCATTGAACACTAGCGACCAAAGACCAGACGAGTTGTGGAATGACATCAAGGACATCATACATGAAGAAAGCAAGAGGTCATTGAGAAGACAGGGAAGAAAACCAAGATAAAATGGATGTCAGAGGAGACTCTGAAACTTGCTCACAAACATCAAGCAGCTAAAGCAAAAGGCAGAATTGATGAAGTAAAACAACTGAACAGAAGATTTCAAGGGGCGGCTCAAGAACACAAAGTATTATAATGACATGTGCAAAGAGCTGGAGATAGAAAACCAAAAGGGAACAACATGCTCAGTGTTTCTCAAGCTGAAAGAACTGAGGAAAAAATTCAAGCCCTGAGTTGCAATAGTGAAGGATTCTATGGGGAAAATATTAAACTACACAGAAAGCATCAAAAGGAGATGAAAGGAATACACAGAGTCATTATACCAAAAAAAATTAGTCAACGTTCAACCATTTCAAGAGGTAGCATACGATCAGAAACCGATGATACTGAAGGAGGAAGTCCAAGCTACACTGAAGGCATTGGCAAAAAACAAGGCTCCAGGAACTGACAGAGTATCAATTGAGATGTTTCAACAAATGGATGCAGCGCTGGAAGTGCACACTCATCTATGTCAAGAAATATGGAAGATAGCTTCCTGGCCAACTGACTGGAGCAGATTCGTATTTATGCCTAGTCCCAAGAAAGGTGATCCAACCGAATGCATAAATTATAGAACAACAGCATTAATAGCACAAGCAAGCAAAATTTTGCTGAAGATCATTCAAAAACGGCTGCAGTGGTATATTGACAGGGAACTGCCAGAAATTCAGGCTGTTTTCAGAAGAGGATGTGGAACTAGGGATATCATTGCTGATGTCAGATGGATCCTGGCTGAAAGCAGAGAATACCAGAAGGATGTTTACATGTGCTTTTTATTGACTATGCAAAGGCATTCAACTGTGTGGATCACACAAATTATGGATAACATTGCGAAGAATGGGAATTTCAGAACACTTAATTGTGCTCATGAGGAACCTTTACATAGATCAAGAGGCAGTTGTTCAGACAGAACAAGGGGATACTGATTGGTTCAAAGTCAGGAAAGATGTGTGTCAGGGTTGTATCCTTTCACCATACCTATTCAATCTGTATACTGAGCAAATAATCTGAGAAGCTGGACTCTATGAAGAAGAACAGGGCATCAGGATCGGAGGAAGACTCATTAACAACCTGTGTTATGCAGATGACACAACCTTGCTTGCTGAAAGTGAAGAGGACTTGAAGTACTTACCAATGAAGATTAGAGACCACAGCCTTCAGTATAGATTGCACCTCCACATAAAGAAAACAAAAATCCTCACAACTGGACCAATGAGCAACATCACGATAAACGGAGAAAAGATTGAAGTTGTCAAGGATTTCATTTTACTTGGATCCACAATCAACAGCCATGGAAGCAGCAGTCAAGAAATCAAAAGACGCACTGCATTGGGTAAATCTGCCGCAAAGGACCTCTTAAAAGTGTTGAAAAGCGAAGATGTCACCTTGAAGTATAAGGTTCGCCTGACCCAAGCCATAGTATTTTCAATTGCATCGTATATGCTGTGAAAGCTGGACAGTGAATAAGGAAGACCAAAGAAGAACTCACGACTTTGAATTTTGTGTTGGCGAAGAATATTGAATATACCATGGACTGCCATAAGAACGAACAAATCTGTCTTGGAGGAAGTGCAATCAGAATGCTTCTTAGAAGCCAGGATGGCAAGACTGGATCTTACATACTTTGGACATGTTGTCAGGAGGAATCAGTCCCTGAAGAAGGACATCATGCTTGGCAAAGTACAGGGTCAGCAGAAAAAAGGAAGACCCTCAATGAGGTGGATTGACACAGTGGCTGCAACAATGAACTCAAACATAAAGATGATTGTAAGGATGGCACAGGACCGGGCAGTGTTTCGTTCTGTTGTGCACAGGGTCGCTATGAGTCAGAACTGACTTAACATCACCTAATAACAACAACATTATAGTATGCTGAACTAGCAAAAACTTGTAACCTCAACCTTTTGACATCTGCTGAAAAAAATCTCATGCTTTGAAGTTAAAAGTGACAAAACTATTATTTTTTCTAATAATTCCAACACAAAGAGCTCATTCATTTATATAACAATATTATTTTATTTTTAAATTTTATTTTGTTGTTGTTAAGAATATACACAGTAAAAGACACACCAATTCAACAGTTTCTACAGGTATAATTCAGTGACATTGATTACACTGTTCAAGATCTGCAACCTTTCTCACCCCCCTTTTCTGAGTTGTTCCTCCCTCATTAACATAAATTCACTGCCCCCTAGGGTTCCTATCTAATCTATCAAGTTGCTGTTGTCAACTTGATCCCATATAGATAGTTCTTAAAAGAACATAATGCTCAAGGCAGATATTTTTTATTAGTCTAACTATTTTTTGGTTTTAAGATGACATCAGGGGATATTTTTGGTATACGATTTAACATATCTCAGGGCAATAGTTTCAGGGGTTCATCCAACCTTCATGGCTTGGAGTCCAAGAGAATCTGAAATTCTGTTCTGCATTTTCTCCCTTTTGATCAGGATTCTTCTATAGAAACTTTGATCAAAATGTTCACTAATGGTGGTTGTGTACCATCCAGTTCTTCTGTTCTCATGGCAAAGGAGGCAGTTGTTCACGGAGGCAATTAACCACATGCTCCATAATCCTCCTCCTATTCCTGGCTCTCCTTCTTCCTCTGTTGCTCCAGGCAAATAGAGATCAACTGTTGAGCCTTGAAAGGCTGCTTGCAAGATTTTAGGATTCCAGTCACTAGACAATGAACTAGGAGGTAGAACAGAAGCACTAACCATGGTATTAGGCCAATTAACTGAGATGTCCCATGAAACCATGACCCTAAACCTCCAAACCAAGTAACCAAATCCCATGAGGTGTTTGGTTGTACGTAAGCAGCCTCAACAGCCTACTTTTTTTTTTCTCATTGTTGTCAATCTATTTATCACACAACTTTTGCCAGTTGTAACTGTGTTAATAAGTTGTATACCATATAACAAATACTCATTGAGGACTACAATGTGCAAAGCATTATGGCATATACAATGATGATTACAACATGATCTCTGCCAGGTTTCTCTAAATGGGGATATTAACCACTTCAGTGAGGAGAATATTCTGTTTGGTTTTAAATGTCAGTATCTTCAGATATTCTTCCTTTAAAGTATATTAAAACAAAATTCCATAGCACACCCATCAAAAAAAAAAACATAGATACATCATAATCCTCCATATGCACAATTTCAAAGGAATCCAGTAATATTTTACGTATGATAAAAAGATTCTATGAGGAAGAAATAAAAAATAAGTGACTCTATTAAAGCCCTACTGGGTTGTTTTTAAATTAGATTACAATTCTCACTTATAATCAATCTTAACAAAGCTTAAATCACAAAGAGGTCAAGTAATAGAGCTCACCCTTTACCCTGCTAGAAATTCAAGTCCCACAGCTGTGATCAAAGCAGTAGATGTCTAGCAAATTGATCCTTTAAAACACTACCTTATTCAGTACAATGTGGCTATTCATCAGTAAGGTCATATTTGTCTCAACCGATTGTGTTCCTTGTGTAAAAGATGACAAAACTGGTTTAAGTCCACACACGGCAAGCCTGTGGCAGAATTTTGAACCCAGGATCTCTGACTTCAAAGTCATTCCTCACCTGACCACATCAGAGGGTAGGCATGTGAACATGAGAGAAACCTTCCAGGGCATGTACCCACAGAGTCGATTTATCTCAGTCACTCCAAGATGGAGAGGAAAGCAGCAGAAACTGACCCAGAATCACAGGAAAGTGATGTCACCACTCTGCCCACACCCTGTTGTTCGTATTTGAAAAGCGATGAGACCATCCATTAAGGACGGTGCTGGAGTTGTGCCCCTGCCAGCATTCGGTGTGTGGGCAGGCCCTGAGGCAGACACTCCACAGCCTTCACTGCTGAGACTGTGGGTAAAGGCTGGAGACTCTGCTAGCGGGCCGCCCACACCCTGCTGAGGACAGAGGCGGAGGGCAGCGGGAAGGATGGAAAGGTCAGTGGGGCTTCCTGTGGACTCTGCCACCTGCCCCGTGGCAACTGATGGTTTAACCCAGCCTCCAGGAAGTGCAGCCAAGATTCTGTGCGGCATGTCCACTTCCCACCTCAGGGTCCCCTCTGTCCCGGGTACCCCCACTCTCAGGTGTCAGCCCCTGTGCCTTCTTACTGCTCTCAACAGATAGACGGCCACCACATCCCGGGGAGATTAACTGAGGACTCAGATGCCAGCTGAGATTAATGCAAGTATTAGTATCTATTTGCAGAGCTAAGCCTTAGATAAATAAACATGTAAAAATACTGCAACATGTCACCAAGTTAAATATATCCAAGTACAGTAATACTACAGAGTAAATAATTATATCAAAGGTGGGTGTGGTGGATTGAGCACCACCCCCACTCCCCTGAGCCATGTCCTTTACAATGTGACTTCACAGCTTTTCCTATCAAGATTTAGAATCTATCTATAGAAGAATCTTGATGGGGGGGGAGGGGAGAATGTGGGACAGATTTTCAAATTCCCATGGAATCCAGACTTTCTGGAGCCATGAAGGCTGGATGAACCCCCTGAAATTATTGTCCTGAGATAACCTTAAAACTTTAATCCTTAAACCAAAAATATCCCTTGAAGTCTTTAAACCAAACAATAGCTTATTTAGTAAAGAATGTCTGCCTTGACCATTGTGCTTTTTTAAAGAACTATCTACATAGGATCAAATTGACAACAGTAACTCAAAAGGTTAGATAGGAAGTTTAGGGGGTAATGAGTTAATGGGGGAGGAACAATTCAGAAAAAGAGGGTGTAAATGGTTGCACAATTTAAAGAATGTAATCAACGTCACTGAAGTGCACACACAGAAATTGTTGAACTGGTGTATGTTCTGCTGTGTATATTTTCAACAACAAAAAAGTAAAATAAATTATTAAAAAAATCTAAAAAAAAAAAAAAAAGATGACAAAAGTTACTTTAGGGCCCAAAAGTCTTAGCTCACACAAAACTTGCAAAGAAGTCAAGGTGGTTAATTATATATACCGAAGGTATAGAGTCAAACCCAAAATGGACATAAAAATGTAATGAGGATAATCATGTAGAAATCTAAAGTATTACAAAAGTATGTACATTCCATTCACGACAGCATTAAAAGAATAAAATACTTAGGAATAACTGTAACAAAAGAAGTGCAAGACTTATAGAATGAAAACTATAAAACATCGCTGAAAGAAATTAAAGAAAACCTAAATAAATGGAAAGATATCCCATGTTCATGGATCAGAAGATTTAATATCATTAAGACGGTAATACTTCCCAAATTGGTCTACGGATTCAGTGTAACCCCTAAAAAAATCCTTGCTAGTTTTTTTGAAGAAATGGACAAACTGATCCTAAGAATCATATTGAAATACAAAAGACCAAATATAGCCAAAACAAACTTGAAAAAGAAGAAGAAAGTTGGAGGACTCATACTTTCCAGTTTCAAAACTTACTAGGAAGCCTATGGTAATCACTGCAATTGACAGCCCAGAAATAAACCCTTACTGTTACAGTTAATTGATTTTAGACAAAGGTGCCAAGAAAATTTACTGGGAAATAAACAAGCTTTTCAACAAATGATTCTGGGACAATTAGATACCCACCTGAAAAAAATAATTAATTTGTACCCCATTTCACAGCTTACACAAAAAAATTAACCCAAAATGGATCACATACCTACATGTAAGAGCTAAAACTATAAAACTCTTAGAATAAAACATAAGAGTAAACCTTGATGATCTTGGATGAGGTAATGATGCCTTAGATAGAATACCAAAGCACAAGAAATTAAAAAAAGACAAATTAGATTTAATCAAAATTTAAAACTTGGGCAAAAAAAATGAAAATATAACCTAGAGACTGGAAGAAAATATTTACAAATCATATATCTTATAAAGCTCTAGCGTCCAGAATATCCCTGGGTGGCATGAACAGTTAAGCGCTTGGCTACTAAAAAAAGGTCAGTGGTTCGAACCCCGAGTGGCGCCTCAGGAGAGAGCCTAGTGATCTGCTTCTAAAAGGTTACAGCCATGAAAACCCTATGGAGCACAGTTCTACTCCACAATACATGGGGTAGCCATGAGTCAGATTCGACACGACGGCAACCGGTTTGTTTTTTTGAGTTTTTGTTTTGTTTTGTTTTTTATTCAGAATATACAAAGAATTCTTACAACTCAATAATAAATGGGCAAATAATCCAATTTTAAAAATGGGCAAAGAATCTAAACAGGCATTTCTCCAAAGAAGAAATACAAATGGCCAATATCATATTTTTATACAAATAACGTGTGCTTTCTGCATTTGTTTGCCAGCCACGCCCTCCCTGCCAAGAGGCACACATACAAGTGCCACCATGCCAATTCTCTTCTACATGTTGCTGGAAAAATAAATCACCATAACACGCTTACAAAAATACCTCGCAGGGGGAGGGTGCAGCCAGCAAACAAATACAGAAGGCATGTGTTATTTGCATAAAAACGTGGTAAGCACATGAAAAGACATGCAGTATCACTAGCCATTACCAAAACCAAACCTACTGCCATCAAGTCAATTCCAACTCATAGCGCCCCTATGGAAGTGTAAATAAAAGCCACAATATAGGCTACCACTTCACACATGGCTATAATCAAAAAGACAGATAACGAGTGTTGACAAGGATTTGGAAAAATTAGGATACTTATACATTGCTGATGAGGATGTAAAATGGTCAGTCATTTTGAAAAAAATTTAAACATAAAAGAAAAAAAAAAGTAAGTTTATTAAATGTATTAAACATAGAGTTACCACACATCCCAGTATTTGCACTGCTAGGAGAAATTAAAAACATATGCCCACACAAAGACCAGTGCACAAATGTTCATAGTAACATTATTCACAGTAACCAAAAAGTGGAAACAGCCCAAATGTCTATTAAGTGGTGAATGGATAAACAAACAAGCAAACAAACAGAATAGTATATACATACAATACTATTCTGAAATAAAACAAAGTACCAATACGTGCTACATTGATGAACCCCAAAAACATTATGCTCAGTGAAAAATGTCAGACACAAAAGAATACATACATTATTCCATATATGAGAAATGTCCAGAGAAAGCAAATTCATAGAAAGTAGATGAGTGTTTGCCTCAGGTAAGAACAGAAATTTATGCAAAGAGATATGAGAGATTTTTCTGGAATGATAGAAATGTTCTAAAATTTGATTGTGGTAGTGGTTGCACAACTATGTAAATATACTAAATATCACTGAACCATTAAAGTTAATCTTATGGTATATAAATTGAACTTCAATAAAGCTGTATAAAAATACCTGTATAACTTTATTTTAAACTACTAGTGCTCAAACTGTGAGCATAGTAGACATTTAATAAATATTTATTGAATGAGTTTAAGCTTTAAACAGTTTCCAAAAATATATCATTTCAAAAAATTGACCTTAAAAGAAAAAAAAGAAAGAAAGAAAAAGATATAACTTACATTACTGGCAAAAAAGCAAACAGAGGAAAAGAAGGATCTCTTCAATAAATGGTGCTGGAATAACTTGATTTCCACATGCGGAAAAATGAAACAAGATCCATGCCCCACACCATACACAAAAACAAATTCGAAATGGATTAAGGACCTCAATATGCAAACTAAGGCCATAAAATTCTTAGAAGAACAAGCAGGGGTGATGCTGACAGGTCTAGCTTTCAACAATGTATTATCTAATATAATAACAAAAGCACAAACAGCAAAAAACAAAAACAAACGGGACCTCATAAAAATTAAAAACTTTTGTTCATCCACAGACTTTACAAAAAGAGTGAAAAGACAAGCTACTCACTGGGAGAATATCTGCAGAAACCATATATCCAACAAGAATCTAATAACCAAAATATGTATAAAACTTCCACAACTTAAAAGGACAAATAACCCAATCACAAAATAAGCAAAGGACTTGAATAGACATTTCACCAAAGACGGCATTCATATGGCCACCAAACACATGAAAAGATGCTCAGCATCATTAGCCATCAGAGAGATGCAAATCAAAACCACGATGAGATACCATTTCACACCTACTAGATGGCTAAGCTTAAAAAAAAGAAGAAAATAACAAACTTTGGCAAAGATATAGGGAAAATGGAACCCTTATCCACTGCTGGTAGGAATGAAAAATGGTACGGTTGTTCTGGAAAACTGTGTGATGGTTTCTCAAAAAACTAAAAATAGAACTAGCATATGAAGCAGCAATTCCAATCCTAGTTATACACTCAAAAGACTTGAAAGTAGAGACTCAAACAGAAACTTGTACACCAATGTTCACTGCAGCACTATTCGCAATTGCCCAAAGATGGAAACAACCTAAATGGCCATCGACAGAGGAATGGATAAACAAAATGTGGTACATACATGCAATGGAATAACTACACAGCCAAAAGGAGAAATGAAGTCTTGATATGCTACATTACAGGTGGAGCTTGAAGACATTATGCTGAGCAAAATCAGCCAATTACAAACAGACAAATATTGTATGGCAAAACTTATATAAAAAGGCAAGAAAAGGCAAATGTATAGAGATCAAAGTTTATTAGTGGTTACCAAGGGCAGAAGGGAGGGTGAAAAGGGGGTTAAAGGTGATGGAAAAATCACACTGATTAGGGCAGGTTTGCACAGCTGATTATTGTAATTGCTGTCAATAAGTTGTACACCTGTAAAAAGTTGAATTGGCAAAGATTGTGTGATATATATATTAAAAAAAAAAAAGAGCTGCTGAGGCTGCTTAGGTAAAACCAAACACCTCATGGAATTTGGTTCCTTGGTTTGGAGGTTTAGGGTCATGGTTTCATGGGACATCCCAGTTAACTGGCATAATATGTTTGTTTAGTACTTTTATTCTTCCTCCTAATGCGTTGCATAGTGCCTGGAGCCTTAAGGAATCCCTGGTGGTGTAGTGATTAAGTGCTACAGCCGCTAATCAAAAGGTCGGCAGTTTGAATCCTCCAGGCGCTCCTTGGAAACTCTATAGAGCAGTTCTACTCTGGCCTGTAGGGTCACTATGAGTCAGAATCAACTCAGTGGCAGTGGGTCTGGTTTTTTTGGTTGAGGGGTCCTAAAGGCTTGCAAGCAACTATCCAAGGCACAACAATTGATCTCTATTCACCTGAAGCAAGAGAGGAAGAAGGGAAGTCAAGACTAGGAGGAGGATATGGACTGTGTGACTAATCGCCTCCATGAACAAATGCCTCCTTTGCCATGAGACCAGGAGAACTGGATGGTGCCCAGCTACCACTATCGAACACTTTCATAAAAGATTCCATAGAAGAATCCTGATGAAAAGGGGGAAAACGCAGAACAGAATTTCAAATTCTCATGGATTCTAGACTTTCTGTAGCTATGGAGGGTAAATCCCTGAAATTATTGCCTTGAGATAATCTTTAAACCTTAAACCAAAAATATTCCCTGAAGTCATTTTAGAACCAAACAACAGTTTAGCTCAATTAGTAAAAAGGCCTGCCTTGAGCATTATGGTCTTTTAAGAACTATCTCTATGGGATCAAATTGACAACAGCAACTCAAGAGATTAGATAGGAACCTTAGGGGGCAGTGAGTTTATGTTAATGAGGGAGGTACAACTCAAAAGAGGAGAGTGAAACTGTTGTACAACTCAAGGAATGTAATTAATATCATTGAATTCCACATGTAGAAACTGTTGAATTGGTGTATGTTCTGCTGGGTATATTCTCAACAACAACAAATAAATTTAGAAAAGAAGGCAAACAGAGTCAAAAGATATCCTTCCCTAATTTAGTAATAAAAATAAGACCAAAAAAAGTCAGTAAAACCCACAAGTTTAATACCATCCTTTTTTTTTTTTTTTCTCCCTCGTGACTTTTCAAAGATACTCATTTGTTTCATGGCTCTTTCTATATTAAAATAGCCTGTCACTACCATTTGCTCAGGGCCCAAATTGAGTTCAGTACTCTCCTAGTAGGTGCCTGGGTGGCACAAATGGTTTGTACTCTACTACTAACCTAAAGGTTGGGCCGAGTTGTACCATGGAAGAAAGACCTGGTAATCTGCTTCTGTGGAGATTATATCCAAGAAAATCCTATGGAGCAGTTATACTCTGTAACACAAGGGGTTGTCATGAGTCAAAACTGACTCAACAGCAATGGAAAAGAAAATCCACTAGCACTGTGCTAGTGGTTTACTGCATAGATTTCTCATCCTCATCATTCATACAGATTTTTTTTTTTTAAGTTACTCTTGGCTACACTGTGTTTTAAATTAGAACTGTACTCCAGAGAGTGTGATCTTTCAGAAAGCCTTTCTCCTGGGAGCCAACCTATCAGTTAGCAGCCAAGGGCTTAACTGTTTGTGCCCCCACCCCCCACCGACTCCTCATATAGGATACAAAGAAAAAGTTGCTGTCAAGTCCAACTCATAGCAACCCTATAGGACAGAATAGAACTGTCTCATAGGGCTTCCAAGGAGCAGCTGGTGGATTTGAACTGCCGACCTTTTGATTAGCAGCTGTAGCTCTTAAACACTGCACCAATACACCCATATATATGACACTGAGTCATCCACTTGGGTTGTCTCCACACCCACAAACCATTTTGTACTCAGGATACTAAAAAACCATACTGTTATAAATTTTCTCTTTTTAACTGGGTTCAATAACACCAAGTTACAACTGTAGACAGAGCTATCAACGGCAATAAAAACTCCAAAACTTTATATTAACAAAAAGTTACTTCATTGAAAGACTATTTTTATGGCAAACTACATGAAAGACATAAGGGTATTCAATCAGTAATAATTTTGTATAATGTTCTGGAGAGCCCAAGTTATGACTATTACAAAAACTAGTGGCATTTGAATTTCATTCTATGCATACAAATTTCTTAGTGTATTATTAATGATTGAAATACCAAGCTTACATTGAGGAAAAATGGTCTTCTCAATCTTGTATATACATAAAAAATATACGCTACTGCATTGTTTTCTTGATCTTTGTCAAAATCAATAGAATTTATAAACGTTTGAATTGTTGTTAAGAACACAAAGAACTACAGAAGGAAGCTGACTATAAAAATTCTGATTATTTTATATTCAGCTGTTATGGATAAAACATTGTAAGATAACATATTAAGTTATCGTTCAAGTATCCTCTCACTACAGAATATCAGCACGCTAAACAAATATTATAATCTAGTATGAATATATAAACTTATTAAATTCAATCTTTCACATTCATCTCTTTAGTCTCTGTCTCTCTCAACTCATTCTATTATACTTGTCGTTATTCTTGTTTTCTGACTTCCTAAGTTCACATTTGAAAAAAAGAATGAATCCCTTTTTTTTTTTTTTTTGGTCTCATGTCTCTGATTTTTCTGCCATTTCCTTAAAGCCAAATCATAATTGCCTTCAAGGCTAAGAAGATTTATTATCCTTCCCCAAATATTTCTAATATCTCCAAAAACCATCTGGACTTTTTTAACCCCCTACTACTGCTCTGGTAGTCATTATTCATTTCTTAATTTCTCCTTATTTCTTCAAAATTCTTCTTATTTCTTCAAAATTCCTCTTCACAAATTGCCCGGTTCTCTCAAGTCTAGAGCCGCAACAGAGACACCCAGGCACCAAGAAGTAAGTAAATTTTCTTTTATCTTTACAGCTCTGGTACTCTGTCTTCTCAAGTTTACTCCAGATTTAAATTAATGCTTATGTAGCTTTCCACAGTTTCGTTATCATGTCCCACATTTTTCCTCAGGAAGCTATATACCTTCACATGTTTATAGGCATAGAGCCACCTACCCAGTCAAATTCATGAGGAGATCAAAAACGCAAACAGGCCTGGGAAATGGCAGCATTGACTAACATTTGACACACACTGGGGCAGAAATATTCTGCAGCTATCAGTGATTTGATAATGATCAATGCGGGAGCTTAAACATGCAGAATTTCATAAATTTCCTGTGCTATTTTGTGGGTTTTTATTTTTACATTTTTATTTTCAATTCAATTCTACAAGTACTTATTGATTCACACCTTCTGAGATGGAACAAAGAATTGACAGAAGCAATCCTCAAATCTGTCTGATTATGGATAGATTTTTTTTCCTTACAGCTGATACAGATGTTAATTATATTTCCTATAATTAATTATACTTTCTTCTTGTTAACAGTAACCACAATTCATGGTTAAACTCATCAGTCTGAATTTCAGATCCTAATAGAGACTGTCTTCAGTATTGTGTGTTATGGCAGTTCACTAAACCTTAATAAATTTGCCTATATATGCAGGTTGCAGATTTTTCTATAAAAAACTTAATCTGAATTATTAAAACTTAAATAAAAATATATGAGGGTTTTTTTTAATTGTTTAAAGATAGGCACATTTCTTAAGTAGTCAAAAGCAAAAGCCTAAAAACGTACCTGTACAGAAGATAAAAGAAAAGACAGTGAATGTGTATGTATACCAAACCAAACCCAGTGCTGTCGAGTCGATTCCCACTCATAGCAACCCTATAGGACAGAGTAGAACTGCCCCATAGAGTTTCCAAGGAGCGCCTGGTAGATTCAAGCTGCCAGTCCTTTGGTTAGCAGCTGTAGCACTTAACCACTACGCAACCAGGGTTTCCTATATAAGTACTGGAAATTATCACAATAATAACTGTTAGGTACCCTGATAATTATAATAATTATAATGAAGTAATAGAAAAGTATTGTTTACACTATAATCCTGTTCTCTCCATAGGAGGAATACCCAGATCATTAAAAAAAAAAAAAAAGTGGGGAAGAGGGTGCTCAAGAAAAACTCTAGTTTACAACGTTGTATCAAAACCCTGATCAAAATGCACCTATCTCAGAAATACCTGGAAACCCCATGGAGCCCAATATGTAGCTAAAATATAAAATTGGAGCTAGAAAAATTAGCTCTCATTTGCAGAAAAGTTAACAGCAGTTTTAATTGACTTTTCTTTTTACTTTTCCCACTACATAATGTTAATTTAGTATGAGAAACTTAA
Organism: Loxodonta africana; assembly: GCF_030014295.1. Taxonomy (NCBI): domain Eukaryota; kingdom Metazoa; phylum Chordata; class Mammalia; order Proboscidea; family Elephantidae; genus Loxodonta; species Loxodonta africana. The sequence goes on from NC_087357.1 coordinate 65,604,109, forward strand.
AAGTCTTAACAAGTTACCGATGAAACACTTTGGACCCTCCTAACAGGCCAAAGCCAGCCTGCCCTGTTTCTGCATAGCCTGGTAGCTAAGAATGGTTTTCAAATTTTTAAATAGTTTGAAAAAAATCAAAAGAAAAATAATATTTCATCACATATAAAGATTATGTATGAGATTCAAATTTCAGTGCACACAAAGTTTTACTGGAACACATAAATGCTTATTTGGTATTGTCTAAGTATTATCTTCTCACAGTACAGAATACATAATACATATGTATTATCTATGACTGCTTTACCAGAAAATGTTTGCTGACCTCTCATCTGAAACAAATGAACTAACGTACATTCATAATCATTTAAAAAAAAAAAAACTCAAGTGCTTCATAAAAAATAATAAAGTTGATATAACCCACAAGTGTCTCCATTTTGATGTACAGAAATGTGGCCCTAAAAAGCCAATTCTTGTTCATAAACTCTCCAGTTGACTTCCATGTCTGAAGCTAAATGTGTATTGAAACCTTAAAAGTACAGAGTTTGACCCAGCATTCTTTTGGCTTCAGTATTTACATATCTAATAATTGTAGCATGCCAGATATTTTTCCATATGCCTTAGTTAAATGGTTCCCTGAAGAAGTTCAACCTACTTGGCCAGCTCCAACTATGCTCACAGTGTAACATCAAAAGGATGTACACATTTTCTTCTCATTCTCAAAACGTAACAGCAAAGAACTGCGTTGCAGGATTCGAAGACCAGCTCACCTAGCTTTTTCACTATCCTTCCGTGAAATTCTGAGTAAATCACATAACTTTTCAGCGTCAATCTCTTTATTATACAAACACAAAGTTAATGAAAACACAATGAAGAAAACAGGTGAAAGCCTTTAGATCCCCAGAGAAAAGTACTAGATAAATATGGACTTCTTAAAAGGCAGAAGTGTTCTCACTGCAGTATTAATATTTTATATCCTTTTATGTGAAGATTCAACATCTCAAAATCAAAGCTATTCCCATGAAATTTGCAGAACAATTTCTTAACCGTGGAGCTTTAGAAAACTTTCCTGTTTCAGTTCATCATGAACCCTCTGCTATCTGCCCCAGTTTTAGGGGCTCAACTGTCCATAGCTAGTGGACTATCAGTAGCAACTCTCAATTCCAAATGCCTCCCTCCAAGAAGGGTGTTGTTGTTAGGTGCCGTTGAGTCAGTTCCAATTCACAGCGACCCTATGTACAACAGAACAAAACACTGCCCCATCCTGTACCATACTCACAATCTTTGCTGTGTTTGAGCCCATTATTGCAGCCACTGTGTCAATCCATCTCTTTGAGGGTCTTCCTGTCTTTTGCTGACCATCTACTTTACCAAGCATGATGTCCTTCTCCAGGGACTGATCCCTCCTGCTAACATGTCCAAAGTACATGAGACAAAGTCTCGCCATCCTTGCTTCTAAGGAATATTCTGGCTGTACTTCTTTCAAGGCAGATTGTTCATTCTTCTGGAAATCCATGGTATATTCAACATTCTTAGCCAATACCGTAATTCAAAGGCATCAATTCTTTTTCGGTCTTCCTTATTCGTTGTCCAGCTTTCACATGCATATGAAGCAATCAAAAATACCATGGCTTGGGTCAGACGCACCTTAGACCTCACTTTTAAAGAGGTCTTTTTAAGCAAATTTGCCCAACACATCATCTGATTTCTGAACTGCTGCTTCCATGAACATTGATTGTGGACCCAAGTAAAATGAGATCCTTGACAACTTCAATTTTTTCTCTCTTTATCACGATGTTGCTTATTGGTTCAGTTCTGAGGATTTCTGTTTTCTTTATGTGAAGATATAATCCATACTAAGGGCTGCAGTCTTCGACCTTCATCAGTAAGTGCTTCAAGTCCCCTTCACTTTCTGCAAGTAAGCTTGTGTCATCTGTGTATCACAAGTTGTTAATGTCACAAATCTATGCATATTTAAATGCAATCATTCCTAATTTTACAGTTTCCTATACTTGTTGTTAGTGGTTAGACCAGGACTGGCCAAATCTTTGAACTAATTTAGAATAGCTGTCTTACTCATCTAGTGCTGCTATAAGAGAAATACCACAAGTAGATGGCTTTAACACAGAGAAATTTATTATCTCACAGTCTAGTAGGCTACAAGTCCCAATTCAAGGCATCATCTCCCAGGGAAGCTTTCTCTCTGTGTCAGCTCTGGAGGAAGGTTCTTGTCATCAATCCTTCCTTGGTCTGGAAGCACCTCAGCATAGGAACCTCAGGTCCAAAGGATGTGCTCTGCTCACAGTGCTGCTTTCTTGGTGGTATGAGGTCCCCAACTCTCTGCTTACTTCCCTCTCCTTTTATCTCTTGAGAGGTAAAAGGTAGTGCAAGCCACACGCCAGGGAAACTCCCTTTATATTGGCTCAGGGATGTGATCTGGTAAGGGTGTTATAATCCCACCCTAATCCTCTTTAACATAAAATTACAATCACAAAATGGAGGAAAACCACAGAATACTGAGAAACATGGCCTAACATCTGTGGCGGGCGGGGGGGAATAATTCAATCCATGACAATAGTGATTACAATTTTCAAGCAATAATATTTTTAAGGCTGTTAATTAACATTTTCTTTCTCTGGCCCTTTTTTTTAACCTCATTTTCTTTTGCACCTGTACACTTTCACAGCCAGAAACTTTCCTGTTCTATGATACTAAATTTTCCCTGATGTTGGGACACTGGTATACTTTTCATTTTGTCATACAACCATAATTTCCATTACACCATGATTTTAATATGCTGTGTGTGTGTGCCTGTGTGTGTGCGCGCATGTATGAAGATAAAGAAGTTTCAATGTAAAGAATATACCCTTCAGCCAACTTTCATAATGGTTTTTCTCCGCAATGACCCCCTCAGGCACTCAGATGCACTAGCTCCTAAAATCTTTTGTAACTAAACCCTTCAGATTTCTATTTTATAATATTTGGTTATATGGAAAATTAAATTCCTTCTACCTGGGTTACATATACCAACAAATATCAGCTCTCTGGTATTCTGAAGTTAAACGAGCCTCTCCTAATGGTTCTTTTGTTTTAAATGAGTTAATAAGCTCAGATTCTGGAAGACTATCTTGGGAGATCAGCTAAAAACTGAACATTTTACAATCCTCTTTTAATGTTATTACTAAATAACTTGCAGAGTCTCTAAACCAAAGTGTCTCAAGTCGGTGTGAGAGAGATAGCAGTAGTCTGGGTGTGGAGAGACCTGGTTTCCACTTATTAGCAGTATTTGGGGAGCAGCATTTGAAAATATGGCAAAGAATACCCTCAAGGAGAATTAAACTCTGCAGTCATTACATATACAATGGATTGTAGGAGAGAGCTACCCAAAAGAGAAGGGGATTTTCTTCTTACATCCAAGAACATAAATTGTGATGAAGTATATTTTTTTTTTTATATTGTTAGGGTCAAATAACCAGCCATCTTAAGGAAACAGAATGAATCCCAGGCTGCAGTCAATGGCCAACCTTGACTACAAACTGATTAAAAGTATTAGCATGTCTAAAAAAGTCACTGTTGATCAAAAAGAGGTTTTGACATACTCGTGTATCACAGCATTATTCACAGTAGACAAAAGGTGGAAACAACCCAAATGGCCACCAACAGAAGAACGGATAAACAAAATGTGGCCTATCCATACAATAGAATATTATTTACCCATAAAGAGAAGTGAAGTTCTAATACATGCTACCGCATGGATGAAACTTAAGAACATTTTGCTAAGTGAAATTAGTCACAAAAGGACAAATATTTTATGAATCTACTTACAAGAAATATTTAGAATAGACAAATGCACAGAGACAATAGTTTATTAGTTGTTACCAGAGGTTGGGGAAAGAGGGAAATGGGAGTTTTTGCTTAAGGAGTACTGAGTTTCTGTTAGGGGTGATGAAAATTTTTGGAAATAGATAATGGTAATAGTTATACAACATGGTGAATATAATTAATTTCACTTAAAAAAATGGTTAAAATGGCAAATGTTTTATTTATACATATATTACCACACAATAAATTTTTTTAAAAAAGAATTTTGCCAACCATGGAAAAACGAAAATCACAGAAGTTGATAATATCACCCAAACACTTTCCAATAGAGTAAGAACTTGATATGATAAACTTTGAGTATTTTACCCCCATTGGTAAGGTTATCCCCACAGATATGATAGAGTGCTCTGATGATTTTTAACTTTATAGCACTAAACATTCAATTTATCTAGCTTCCTTTCTTCTATTTCCATCTCACTAAGCAATCTTCCAGTTATCATTTGTGTTCCCTATATTGTTCTGTCTATAATGAAAAAACACTCTGGTTGTGCAGCTGTATTTTGTTCTGCATAATGACCTTATTTTTCATTATAAATTAAAAACATGTTCTAATTTTACATCTCAGCTTCATGATCGTGGTTAATATGAAACTGCTCCTGAGAAACAAATCTGGTCTTGGCATGTGTATCTAACAGGGGTCTTAGCTATAAAAAACAGAACGCACTCTAGTTAATTTTAAGGGAAAGGAACTCATTCAGGGTTATTAGGTCACTTAACAGACTTTCCCCGATGCTCGGAAAAGCCAGGTTTGAATGCTACTTAGCCAGGAACATCAGTCAAGAATAACTTCCAATCCCAGTAGAGTTCTATTTTAGTGGAAACCCCACTACTGCCACCACACATCACTCAACACCTCTGATGCTAGAGACCAGACTTTAGAACCTCTGCCATGGATGCCACAAAAGAACAAAATGCTTCTGTCACTAGACTGCAAGAGCCTGTTTCTCCATGTGTGGCCACTCCTGTGTGGCTTTCTTCCTGCTTCTAAGTCTTACAGGTATGCACCTTTTTGTCAGAACCTGGGCCACATCTTCAGCCAAAACAAGGGTCGGGGAAATGTAGCTTTTATCTTTCCAGAGGGCACACTAGAAAGGAGCTGGAATAGATCTGGTGAGCCAATCCATAGCATCTATCAAAACTATTATCCTGTTTAAAACACTTAAAGAATTGTGTGATGTCTGCCATATTTTATGCTGGCGCTCGCTCACTGTCTCCTTTTCTGTCTCTCTTTCACTCTCACTGTGTCTCATCTCTATCACTCTTAAAATCTAGATATTAATATACAGCCTATTCCCTCATTTTTTTTATTCCCTCATAGAGATTGTTATCAATATCATGCCAGACGATACATGTCAAAGTATTTTGAAAAGCATAAAACTGTATGAATTTAAGTTATTGGTATAATAATTACTAATTATTGAGAGTTTACCATGCGCCATTCATGAACTAAGAGCCTTAGATTTAATACAATCCTAGTAGTAGGCTCAATTGTAGTAGAGGAGCTGAGGGAGGTCTTAACCACTATACTATATTATTCCTCTGCCATTATTTTTTATATGTGGCCATATAAACCAGCTAAATAAATTCCCAATACTTTAAATAATTCATCTATTCACTTAGGTCAAATAACTCTCAAGCTCAAAGCTTGAACTTAAGCAAAAAACGTAAAAGTAAAGACCTGTTTACTTTTTATAGAATCCTGCCCAGAAAATAAACTTCAGAAGTTTCTAACTTTTTTATAATTAAACCTAGCCTGGTAAACTATATTCATAATAACATAATAACACTCAACTGCTTAAGAACTTACAGTTCCTCCCTGATCTCTAATATATCAAATGTAATCTTTCCTGTTTTCGAGGTTGATTCCACTTTGAGTCAGCAAGTCCTTAGTCTCACTTAGTTCATTCTCTGCTCCAGTTAACCTATTTGCCATATTCCCGTAAACCCTACTATCCTACCTTTGTTCAGACAATTGCCTCCACTGGGAGTCCCATCAGGTCCATCAAATCTTCAAGATGGCCCCCTGCATACTCTTATTTAACCAGGTCTTTCCCCAGATCTCATGGAGATGAAAATACAGAAGTACAAAAAAAGAGTAAAACCAATACAAGATTGTTAAGAGAGTCAACAGCAATTGAGAACCTCATGAAAGATGGAAAGCTGATGGGAGGGTGTTGACAGATGAAAACAAGAAGAGAAAGTGATAGTCTAGAATATGATATGAAGAGTCTGCAGAAGTTGTTGGAGTTACTCTGCCCAATGCAATGCAAAAAGGCTGTGGCTTGGAGTTGGTGGGTATAATACAAGGTAGAAATGAGCAGTAGGTCAGGGTGATTCATTGAATTTCTATCTGAGAAATGCTGAGCCCCACTCTCTACCCCCTCCCCTATTACTATCTGCAGAGCAACAATCAACTCAGCACTCACCCTCCAAGTCAGACATAAAAGGACTGCTTTGTTTTTTCCAAAAGAAATTAATGAAATCATCCAGGGAGCACTAAGGCATCTAATGTGCTCTTGGACCCCAGAGTAAAGCCCTCCTTATTCCAACACAGAAGGAAAGAGTCACAGATGTTCATGGCAAGAAAGGGTACAATGCCAAAAAAGTAAAGATATGGGATAAAGGAGATGGTATACCTAACCCAAAGATGTCTCGAGATGACAGCCTAGTTGATACATAATCGAAAGAAAGACAGAGGATTTCAGAAGAGCTATCGGAAGAGTCCATGAAACAGACATTATGATTGAAAGGCTGAAATTGAGAATGTGGTAAAGGGATTCAGAACCATCAGAGAAAACAAAAACAACTGTGTAGGAAACTCGGGTCCAACTATGAACTAGACCAAATTGAAGCATAATTTTAAGCAATCAAATAAAGTAAATCCATTTGACCTTGATCATGGAATCATTCCCCTTTAATTGTCCCGGGGGTTGTGACACTGGACACATGGAGAAGAAAATACAATCTTAGTATACTATTTTACCCTGAAGTGAATAAAATTATAGAGCCACAATAACATTAATGTTGTACAATGGTTTTCAACTTTTTGCAATCAGCTAATGGACAAATATAGATGACTTCATTAAGGTTGCATATTGGAATTAAAAATGTTAACCTTGACAATGAAAGAGTAGAATTAGAGGTGACAGAGGTAGAAGGTGAAAAGGAGAAGTAAAGAGGGAGAAGATGGATGTGTGCTGTTATCTTCACCTTACACACTAAGATGACTAAAGGTTATGGAACAAGAAACAGAGGCAAAGTAGTAAAACTAAAATCAGTATCATCAAATATTAGAAGAAGGAAGGGAAGGGTGTGGAGATAGCATAGATGAAGAAATTCTTCATATTTCCTAAAAAGGAGTAAGTAGATAATGGTGCAGTGGTTAAGAGCTCCGTTGCTAACCAAAAAAGGTTTGCAGTTGGAATCCACCAGCTGCTCCTTGGAAACACTATGGAGCAGTTCTACTCTGTCCCATGGGGTCGCTATGAGCTGGAATCGACTCAACACCAGTGGGTTTGGTTTTGGTTTTAAATACTGTTTTAAGTTGACAAATCAAAGGTAAGAATTATAAGTTTTAACAAATTATGGAAAAAGTACCAGAAGATCCAAAATCAGAAATGCTTCCTCTGGGATATGGGATTGAAGGCAGCTAGGAGCAGGACAGCAAACCATTGGTTTTACCACAAGCTCTTCTGCACTATTGGAATTTTTTTTATGTGCATATTTTGCTTCAAAATTTTTACAGATCCTTATCAAAATTCAATTTGTCCTGAAACAATTCTCAGTTAGGCCTCCTTATTCTGACCATTCCACTACTATATGCTCTCTTAACACTTTCATCTTTAAAAACCCCAATGCTGTCGAGTTGATTCCAACTCATAGCGTCCCTATAGGACAGAGCAGAACTGCCCCATAGGGTTTCCAAAGAGCACCTGGTGCATTTAACCTACCAGCCTTTTGGTTAGCAGCCCTAGCTCTTAACCACAACACCACCAGGGTTTCCTTATTTTTAAAAGGTACTGTAAAATGTTGAACTTGTTTGTGTACTATAATTATTCTCATGTAATTTCTTAAAACTGTAAGTACCATTCATTTAAGTTCTTTGAGGTCAAAGACCACAAGCTTTCTCTCTTTAATGAAATTCTCAGATGTGATACAGAGTGCAATGTATATTTAGTTTGCTGAATATATTAAGTGTCCAGCGGAAAAAAAAAAGATGTGACATTACAATTGCATATCTAATACTTGATTTCTTTTAGTCCATATCTAGCATTCTGTATTCATTTAAGATGTCAATGTTTTATTCTTCTTTTCAGCTTTTAAGCAAATGTTTCTGAAATCACTTTTTGTCACTCTTTTTTTTATAGCAGCAAGTATATATAACAAAACATTCACCATTTCAATATTTCTACATGTATAATTCAGTGACATTAATTATATTCATCATGTTGTGAAACCATTACTGTTACCAATTTTCAAATTTTTCTATCACTTTTAACAGAAGCTAAGTATCAAATTATTTTTTAAGAGTTCTGAGTTATTGCAGGAATATCTATCCAATCGTTACCAATTTACCTAAGAAGGATGGTCCTGTTCTCTGTCTCACAATCTGCTCTCAAGAGGATAAAAAGAGAAGACATAAGCTATGGAATGCTGTCCCTTTAATGTACCCATGAGATGCTGTCCCTTTCATGTACCAATCTTTATCAGCAGTCCTTCTCCAGGCAAGGCTTAAACTTGCTTCCTTTTCTGTCCTCCAGATTGTATGCTTAAAAGCTGGGGTAAGAAACAAAGGAATGTTATCTCCGGCTCCAAAAATTATTTTTTTACTGGGCTTTTTCCCTTTTCTTGAACGCCAATGAACTGACTCTATTCCAAATCCATCAGGTCTGTACACAAACTCCTAATGACTTCATGATAATCACATTGATCCAAAAGGCATAGAGAGTAGTATAACCTTTTACTCATAATGTTCTCCTTGGGACACATGACCCAAAAAAGCTCTCTCAAGAGAAATCAAAATTATTGATGGTTTTCTTAGCACTGAGGTAACTCAGAAACAAGCATCAATACAGATATGAAAAATGTTGCAATTTCTGTACAGTGAGTTTCATGTTTAACTGCCTGAGAAAGGCAGACACCTAAGTAATAAAATATTACATGGAAAGTTTAGTGATATCCATCCTTTGAGACTTATTAAATGTACGGCCTTCACATAGCAGACCTGCGGTCAAACTTAGGAAAGAACCTCCCAAATATTCAAACTACAGTTATGTCTGGAGGTTATGTCTTATGGAGCAAAAGCTAACAGCAATGACTGATCAGGGTACAAAAAGGCTGGCCCCCTTGCCTCAAGGGGAGACCACTCTGGTGCCATACACTCTCCAGAGCTCTCTGTGGGGTCAGGCAGTTAATCTTCAGCTCAGCACTGTCTGATAGAAATCTACTAATGTGAACTAAACACCATAACTTTTTGGTAGCCATGTTTTTAAAAGCATAATTTTTTTTTTTTAAGTAGCAAAATTTTTTTTTAAGTAAAATTCATTCTAATGCAATATTTTACTTCATCTAATATATCCAATCATCACTGGAATCTACGTGGCGGCAATGGGGATTTGGGTTTTTTGGTTTAACACCCAAAATATTACCATTTCAACATATAATTAAAATAATTATTAATGAGATATTTAATACTTTTTCATAGTAAGTCTTTGAAATCCAGTATGTATTTTACAATCTAAAAAATTCTCAATTCAGACACTAAATTTTTACGAGAAAGACTTGATCTATATTTAGATTTCATAAAATTTTTCAGTTGATAAAAGTAGATCCACAGTCCGTACTTTAAATGGAAACAATAACTGAATCAAGCATCAGTTTTATAAATCTAAGTTATAATTAAAATTAAAAAGCCGGTTCCTTCGTAGCACTACCCACATTTCAAGTACTCAGTAGCCAAACATGGCTAGTGTCAGCCATATTGCACAACGCAGCTTTAGCTCAAATCCCCTCACATATTTCACTTGAGATGACTGCTTCAGTAAATCACTCACACCAGAACCTCCATCTCAGTTTGTCCTTCTAGGTAACTTAATGTGTATAAGACTATATCTAATCTCCTCTTGAAGATTTGGAATAAAGTTAGCATTTTAAAGGCACTGGCTGAGAAGTTCTCTGGTAACACGCCCAGTTAAAAAAAAAAATTAATTCAGAGTTTTAGGAATTTATTTAACTGCTTTTCTCAGTTAACAGAAGAGTTATTAATATATTCAGGAACAGTCGTTCTCCAAGGAACATAGTTTGAGGCTGTACTAGAGCATTATTCTCAAGCAATTTGAAAGATACTTGGGGGGATCAGACTAACACTATTAAATGATAGCAAAAACAAAGTAAAATACAGACATGCAATTACCATCCAACACATATTTCTTCAGTACAGCATCCTAAAAGGCAGTCCCAACTCTGCCAATAACTAACCAGGTGCACCTAGGCAAGTCACCTTTTTTTTCTAGACTTTAAAGTCTCCTCAAGTATAATCATAACAGCTACTTCATGGGTTTATAGTGAGGATTAATGTCTGTGTCTCCCACTGTGGCTCAACACTTTCTGTGCATTATCTCATTAAGATACATAAATGCTAATTAATATTATCATCATGTTGTCATTGTTGTTATTGTATTGTCTTTAATCTCAGAGAGGCACTGTTGGAGACGTAACTTCTCTATCTTGTATACGTTAATGCCAGATAAATCTTCCTAAAGCACAGACCTAGTCCTGTTACTATATGGCTCAAAAAATCTTAATGGTGACCAACATCCTTATCTTGCCATTCAAGGACCTCCAAGGTCTGTTCCAAATCTATCATTGCAACTTGATTTTCCACTTTGGTTTCCATGCATCCTATGCAATGATCAGGCTTTGAGGAGTTCCTATATTGGATGACCAGTTAAAAAAGGATAAACCAAAAGGAGATTGAAAAGAAATAGCCAAAAAGATATAAAGGAAAGCCAGGACTGTGTGGTGCCCCATTAGGCAAGCAAACTGTGTCAAATATGCTGAGAGTTCGAGTTATATGATGCTAGAGATAATTTGTAAAGGGATTGTGGGAGAAGATGGTGGATTCAGTTTATACACAATGAGTGTAAGGTAATACCAAAACAGCCAAGTGGAATCATCTAGTAAATGGTTACAGCAGTGGTGCTGACCACAGTGTGTATCGCTATTCACCAGAAAAGAAGGAAGCAGAGTTTCAAATAGTGCGTTAAGCATTGAACATTCCCAATAATGACCATTGTGGGAGTGAGTTAAGCGTGAATGTCTAAGTGTTAATGTTGGAAAATGATTGAGAAGCACTCAGAGTTTGGCTGTGGAACTTTATATGAGAAAACAGAACTAAAAAATTGTCAGCATAGCATCTGTAATTAAAGTTATAAAAATGAAAATTTTTCCCAAAAAAGGAGAGACAAGAAGACAGAGAGGACCAGGTCCAAGGCTTAAGAAAAATCATAGTTAGATATTCTTTACGGTTAAGCTAAACTACTGTTTGGTTTTAAGCAGATCCCAGAAAGTCTGAAGCCCATGAGAATTTGAAATTCTGTTCTCCATTTTCACGCCTTTTGATCAAGATTCTTCAATAGAATCTTTGATGAAAATGTTCAGTAACCATAGCCAGGCACCATCCAGCTCTGGTCTCATGGCAAAGGAGGCAGTTTTTTATGTAAAATGACTGCCTTGAGCACTGTGCTTTTTTAAGATGCATCTATACGGAATCGAACTGAGAACAGCAACTTGAAAGGCTAGATAGGAAATTTAGGGAGCAGTGAGTTTATGCTAATGGAGAAGGAACAACTGGGAAAAGGTGAGTAAGAATGGTTGTACAACTCAAAGAAAGTAATCAATGTCAATGAAAGTACATATAGAAGCATTGAATGGGTGTATATTCTAACGTGTATAGTCTCAAAAACAACAAACAAAATTTTAAAAAATTTTTTAAAACCTATGGGGCAGTTCTTCTCTGTCACATGCCATTGCTATGAGTGAAAAACCAACTCAACAACATTCAACAACAATAAAAACACCAGGGGTGGGTGGGGAGAGGAACAGGAACTGGGGAGGGGGGTACATTGCTTAAGGGGCGTGGAGTCCCTGTTAAGAGTGATTAAAAAAATCTGGAAACAGACAGTGGTGATGGTTGCACAACATGGTAAATGTAATTAATGTCACTGAATTGTACACATAAAAGTGGTTGAAATACCAAATGTTTTGTTATACATAATTTATCACAACAAAAAAAGATTTTTAAAAAATCATAGTTAGAAGGTAAGAGGAAGAAGTCAACAGAGGAAAGAAAAGGAGGGTATGGAGAGGTATTAGAAGTATTTAGAGTATAATGTACTGAAAAAAAAAAAACCCACTGCCATCGAGTCGATTTCACCTCATTGCGACCCCATAGGACAGAGTGGAACTGTCCCATAGGGCTTCCAATGAGCGCCCGGTAGATTCGAACTGCCAACTTCTTGGCTAGCAGCCATAGCTCTTAATCACTGAAAGAAGGGAAAATAAGTTTCAAGTTGAATAAATAAGTGCCAAATACAGCAGAGGAGTTGAAGACAATTAAAACTGTGCAAAAATAATTGGATTCAGCAGTATACAGGCCAAGGCAGTAGAATGGAAAAGATGAAACAGAATCTGGGTGTAAGAAGAAAGTAAACTAAAAGGAAGTGGATTTTTTTTTAATATATGCCAGTCATCAAGTAAGAATAAGCTAATAAAAAAAGAAAGCAGCAGACAAAAGGAAGACAAATGAACATGCCAAAGATAACAACAGAATAAAAGCCTCTCAAAAGAAGGGAAGAAATGAGCTAGAGTCCAGGGAATGATTAGAAAAATTAGTTTTAAAGGCTAAAAAGGAACACCACTTCCCTTGAAACTGAAGAAAGAGGTGAGAAGAAAGAGTTAAGGACAGAAATTCTAAAGGTCCTTATGCCTGACTGGGAGAAACTGCCAACAGCACAATGCACTCTTTAAACACTGAACAAAACACTAATGTTCAGACCCGACTTCTGAGAGCGTGGACTTTAGATCACTTCAGCATTACACTTACTCTGTTACCTTTGCACACATTTGTGAAATGGTTGACAGAAAGGTTCCATCTCTCTGGCCGTGGCAGAAAGCAAAAGGCTGGCTAATACATGATTCATACCTTTGATCTCAGATTCTTTACTAGTCAAGTTTTCAGGCTACATTTTAGCTTCTGGGGCTCATCACTTATAAATCAACCTGTTAACATGCATTAAATCTTTGCTCTTATCTTTGAATTATACATCAAAGTAAATCATACGTGGCTTACAGAATTTCTCTTACTTTCAAATTTGATAGCACCGTTATTTCTCAAATCAGCCTGTCTGTATGTCATGAATCTAGCATACCAAGTGACCAAAAACTGCGATGGCTGCATACATATGCATGTAAACCTCCCAGTAACCCATACGATACCTCAACACAGGTGACACTGAAGTTTGCTGAGAAAATAAATGTACTGTAAGTAAGCTTGCTGCAGATTTTTCAAGCGAATGCTGAAGGGTACCATGGTGAGCATTTTCCAGCAATTAGTAGTTTACAAGCAATGTAACTAACTAGCTCATCAGCCTTCAATGGAAGTATTTCCACAAACATTCTGCCAGCTACAAGACACCACATATGCATATTAAAATGTGCTAGAACAAATTTTCATTATGCCCTTTCAGATGAAGAACGAACTGCACCCTCTGAAGCGCATTTGGTTGAAAAAGACTACTGTATTTGTGACGTAATGTTTATCTAAGAACGCTCTTGAGACATGAGAACACTTAAATGCATACAACATCAACATAGCAATAGCTGGAAATAACATGGGCAGCAGCTGTTGCCTTTGAAACCACACACAGGCTGTGAGTAGCTGGCGGTAAATACCAAACATTTTATCTAAGTCCTAATCGTAATGTTGTTGGGCACAGTGGATAGAGCTGACCTGTTACTTAGGGCCCGCTAACTCACTCTTCTCTTTTATAAGTAAATATTAAATACAGCTCAGTTTAAAAAGATACCTTTTTCAAGGTGACCCAAAATGGACATAAGTCAATAAAAAGAAAATCTCTATTTCCCTAGGATACAATTTATTTCCCTATACCAAAAAAAAAAGGCATTTTTAACAAGGAGTACCATTTTAAATGTCCACTTTTGGTTTTAATGGGTATTGGAAATTTTATAATGGCATTTGTTGTTTAAATAAGTACCCAAAGAAGTGATAAGCAGATTAATTACACTTCCTGGATACCATTTTCCAGGAATAATCGTTTCGAGAAGTAATTGTTTTGCAGACTAATATAGATGATAATAAGTCTTGATTCTTAATTCCTGACTGGAAAAAAAAAATCTGTAAACCTAGGGTCTGCAACTCATTAAAATGAAGAAGAGCTACAGAAACGTAGGAAAATGGATAAACAGAAAAACTGGAGGAACTTATAATATGCCCTTGTATGTATATATTGGTTTATGTATATATTATGCACATGAAGAATGTATACATTTTTAACACAAAGGTTTATTCCTCACCAGAAGGGGGACAGTCCCTTCGCTTCCAGCCATATCACCTACCTTGCTAGAAATACGCAGGAACCACGCAAAGTGGGGCAAGTCCTCAGATGTTGCAGACCTAAGCTTTACAAACACGCAGTTGGGAGGCTCCTGAATTATTAGATTAGACGGCATAGCATCTCTTATAATATAAAACACCATAGCCTCATATTTGGGAAGGAGAGCTATACTTAGTCGGGCCCTGAAGGAGTCAAGAACTCCTTATTCATCCTCCTTGTTCTTCAGGCTTATGATGGCCTTCGTGGAGTCCCACAATTAAAAATAGACGGGAGGAGTTTTAGCAGTGGCAGGCTTCCAACAAATTTGTGAGTCCTCTCCCACCTGACATACATGAACATGAAGTCCACAGAGCACGTTTCTAATTGCTAGTTTGGGTAGGCTTAACTGCCAAAACTACGGATGTTACACTGCACATTCCACCTCCAGATAATTCACACCAAAGAACAGAGAGGCTTGACTAGAGCTGTGCTCCCCCTGTACAGGCATCCTGACTTGTCCGGGCAGTATACAAAAGACTTGTACCTTAATCGTTCCAAGAACACTCTTGAGATCTCCAATTAATTATCCCCTATTTAAGGGGAAACCCTGGTGGTGTAGTGGTTAAGTGCTACGGCTGCTAACCAAAGGGTCACCAGTTTGAATCCGCCAGGCGCTCCTTGGAAACTCTATGGGGCAGTTCTACTCTGTCCTATAGGGTTGCTATGAGTCAGAATCGACTTGACGGCACTGGGTTTGGGTTTTGTTTTTTTTTTTTACAGTAAGGAGGAAACCTGCTGGCACAGTGGTTAAGAGCTACAGCAGCTAACCGAAAGGTCAGCAATTCAAATCCGCCAGCCACTCCTTGGAAACCATATGGGGCAGTTCAATTCTGTCCTGTAGGGTCACTATGAGTCAGAATCAACTCGACGGCAATGGGTTTGGGTGAGCTAATTTATAAAACTCCATGTTGTTACTGTTAGGTGCCACTGTTATCGTTAGGTGGCTTGGGTCAGGCGCACTTTAGTCTTCTACATGACATCTTTACTTTTTAACACTAAAGAGGTCTTTTGCAGCAGATTGGCCCAATGCAATACATCACTTGATTTCTTGACTTCTGCTTCCATAGACGTTGATTGTGGATACAAGTAAAGTGAAATCCTTGACAACTTTAATATTTTCTTCATTTATCATGATGTTGCTTATTGGTACAATTGCAAGGATTTCTGTCTTCTTTATGTTGAGGTGTACTCTATCCTGAAGGCTGCAGTCTTTGATCTTCCTCAGTAAATGCTTCAAGTCTTCTTTGTTCTCAGCAAGCAAGGCTATATCATCTGCATATCACAGGTTGTTAATGAGTCTTCCTCCAATCCTGATCCCATGTTCTTCTTCATACAGTCCAGTTTCTTGGATTATTTGCTCAGGATACAGAATGAATAAGTATGGTGATAAGATATGACCATAATACACACTTTTCCTGATTTTAAACCACACAGTATCCCCTTGTTCTGATCAAACGGCTGCCTCTTGATGTATATACAGATTCTGCATGACTACAATTAAGTGATCTGGAATTCCCATTCTTCACAATGTTGTCCATAACTTGTTATAATCCACACAGTTGAACGTCTTTGCATAGTCAATCAAATACAGGTAAATATCTTTCTGGTATTCTCTGCTTTCCGCCAAGATCCATCAGACATCACCAATGATATCCCTCGTTCCATGTCCTCTTCTGAATCTGACTTGAATTTCTGGCAGTTCCCTGTTGATGTACTTGCTGCAATCACTTTTGAATGATCTTCAGCAAAATTTTACCTGTGTGTGATGTTAATGATATTGTTCAATAATTTCTGCATTCTGTTGGATCACCCTTCTTTGGAATGGGCACAAATATGGATCTCTTCCAGCTGGTTAGCCAAGTAGCTGTCTTCCAAATTTCTTGCATATACAAGTGAGCAACTCCAGCGCTGCATCTGTTTGTTGAAACATCTCAGTTGGTATTCCCTCCATTCCTGGAGTCTTGTTTTTCACCAATGCTTTCAGTGCAAGCTTAGACTTCTTCCTTCAACACCGTCAGTTCTTGATCATATGCTACCTCCTAAAATGGTTGAATGTTGACCAATTCTTTTGGTACACTGACTCTATATATTTCTTCTATCCTCTTTTGACGCTTCCTGTGTTGTTCAGTATTCAGCCCATAGAATTTTTCAATATTGCAACTCAAGGCTTGAATTTTTTCTTCAGTTCTTTCACCTTGAGAAATGCCAAGTGTGTTCTTCCCTTTTGGTTTTCTAACTCCAGGCCTTTGGACATTTCATTATAATATTTTACTTTGTCTTCTCAAGCCTCCCTTTGAAATCTTCTGTTCAGCTCTTTTACTTCATTTCTTCCATTCACTTTAGCTACTTTACATTCAAAAGCAGGTTTCAGAGTCTCTTCTGACATCCACTGGTAACTACAGAGTAGCATATATCTAACTAATCCTCGCATTAATAAATACAAAAAATATATATATAAGACAACTCTTTGAAGGCACTTGACAATAACCAAAAGCAGGCAGAAACTGGAGAGGACTTGACCCTTGAAATATGAAAAAACATACTGATTGAGAGTTACATTTATATGACATTGTATATAGGGGAAAGATATATGATCATGAGTGACCATAAGCAATCACTTAGAATGTGGACCACCCTTTGCTGGATCTCTACAGTTTACCCACATATCAATTTTCCTTTCACCATCCACCCTTTGTATTTATTCATGTTCCATCTTCCACAAGCAAGTTCTTTAGGTAAATGACCACTTTACTTCTTCAAGTCTAGAACTTCAGCCACTAAAGATAATGAAACCGAATCTCATAGTAAGGCTACATAAATTATGCTACGTCCTTCACTAGAAGAAAAAGTTTCTAAATTTTCCCAAAATCCTTCTTGAAATAAGTCAATAAATGCATAAACAAAACTGTATCTACTCCCAATAGTTGTTCATTTTTCAAAATACTTTAAACCTTTTAGTTGCTCTTTATTAGTCCTTCACGTTATGCCACTGGAAAAAGCCCTTTTAAAAAGAGAGAGAGAGAGAAGCCAAAACAGGAAACCATTCAAAATATGTTTCTAGTATCATACAGAGTTGCTTGAATGGAAATCCATTCTCCTGACACTTCACTGAGCTAAAGTTCCTTCCAAGTTTTGTGGAACAATGCTCTCACTGTCACTATCTCTACTATCCATAGGATAAGCATTGGCCATTCCCCAAATTCCAGAACTAGAACCATGTGCATTTCACTGCTTTCCTCCCACACTCCAGTGGCAGTAGTTAATTTGGGCAGTTTATCAGAAAGCATCAGGGTATAAAGCACTTGGTGATGTTTAACCAAATGCATTTGTGTGTATACAGCATATGCCATATATATACATATATATATTTCACAAAATAGAACACAGTGAAAGATATACTACATAATCCTAGAATTCAAATAGATTTTCTCTTTGACAACTTCTCTTTAAGATAATTTATTTTTATTGAGCTAAAAAAAGGTTGACTTAGGTTTAAAAAAAAAAGCAAACACTATCTCATGGCAATTACTATTTCCTTCCAAGAATGACCAAAAAGAGCCCTGGTGGTGTGGTGGTGACGCGCTTGGCTGCTAACTGACAGGTCAGTGGTTCGAACGTACCAGCTGCTCCATTGGAGAAAGATGTGGCAGTCTGATCGTGTAAAGATCGCAGCCTTGGAAACCCCATGGGGCAGTTTTTCTCTGTCCCATAGGGTTGCTATGAGTCTCAGTCAACTCGGCAGCAATCAGTAACAGGTTTCTAAGACTGACCAACTGCTTACATATTTATTCCCGGGCAGTTTATGAAAACTATGAACCAGGGCAGAGAACACAGGGGAAAGATAGGTCTGAGGTGATGAGGAGCAGGGGGGAATGATGAATTTATTTCAAATTATCATAGGCCTTATAATTTCTATATATTATCTTAGAAATTCTTATAAAATTTAAATTGTATATAAAGTATATAACAAATAACTTCCCTGTGTCTTACATTTGCTCTAAAGATTATTATGGCTAGTATATTTGTTGTAATTATTTAATTTGCAAAAATTTCTTGACTTTCTTCGGTTAAGTACTCGGCTGCTAACAAAAAGGTCAGCAGTTGGAGTCCATCCAGAGTCACCTCAGGAGAAAGGCCTGGTGATCTACCTCCAAATACTCAGCCACTAAAAACTGTATGGAGCCCAGTTCTACTCGGACACACATGGGGGTCACTATGAGTAGAAGTCGACTCTACGGCAGCTTGGAAGGGACGGGGGATATTTGGACATGCCGAATCCTTTTACGAGGTTGAACAGGAAAATTCAAGTTTTCTGTTCCTCTCCAAATAGTTCCCTGCAGCAAGCTGATAGATGAGAAATTATTCCATTGATTAAAGAACACTGAGAGGTTCTTTTAAAAGTAATCTACAGATGAGACTTACCTTCATTAGGAAATTGCTGTATTATCAAAAAGTAAACACATGGAAAGGTGAAATACACACCTTTATTACGTAATTGGAAACCCTGGTGGCGTAGTGGTCAAGTGCTACAGCTGCTAACCAAGAAGTCGGCAGTTCAAATCCACCAGGTGCTCCTTGGAAACTCTATGGGGCAGTTCTACTCTGTCCTATAGGGTCACTATGAGTTGGAATTGACTAGATGGCTATGGGTTTGGGTTTTTTCTTTTTTTTTTTTTAAGTACTGTTAATAAAGCACCAACAAAAATTATGCGTAGCTTCTTTCCCAACACCAGTCATAAGAAAAAAAAGTTTGG
Organism: Loxodonta africana; assembly: GCF_030014295.1. Lineage (NCBI taxonomy): Eukaryota > Metazoa > Chordata > Mammalia > Proboscidea > Elephantidae > Loxodonta > Loxodonta africana. Next base: position 65,623,406 of record NC_087357.1, read on the forward strand.
CAAATCTAGACCTGCAGAAAGTGGAAAAATAAAAAATGAACTTCTGAGGTAGCCAGGTCTGAAACTTCTATCTCCAACTGTTTACAAGGAGCTTTATAATTTATTTATGCGTGGGTAAATATGCCTTTAGCTTCATTAGTCATTTCTCATTATATTCTGTGACCAAAAAAAAAAAAAATACATGCTCTTCTCTTCATTTATTACAGATAAGCTATGGCCTGGTGGGGTAAGAAGTTGCCTAGAGGGATTGAACAACTAAGGGGAAGAACCAGAAGCAGGACTCTGAGCCTTAGAGCTGTCTAATGAGCCACTCTGCCTCCCACTGCTAGCTCTTCAGAGCTCTATGTATGGCTAATAAACTGAACCCAGTAAGATCAAAATGCACACAAATCTAATTTGGTATCTAACACCCCAAGGATATGCAATTTGCTCCTGACCAAGACTGGAGTACTCACTTTCTTTGCGAACTTCTTCAAGTGCAGCAGTAAGCTCTTCCTTTAAAACTGTGGCTTCCTGGGTGATCTTCTCTCCCTTCTCTAATAAATTCCAGGTTGCTTCCTCCACAGAAGCTAGAAGAACTCTGGCTCTCTTTGAACGTCCTTTTTTCCTGCTGGAAGGATTCTGGGGACAATTTACAAGTGTGGTGACCTAAAACAGGAAAAATACAAATCACTCCTTTGACAAATTGTGAGAACAGTCCTGAGCTATCATAGCCCAGAGCAAAAGGATGTATTTCATAGTAACATAATTCATTCCCTGCACTGTTGGCACATCCTCAGAAGTCAAGTCAAGGCACCAATAGAAACATCATCAGCCACCACTGGGCTCCCAACTAACGATGAACGAATGGACAGATGGAAGGAAGGGCCATAAAGACTGAATCTCGCCACGTTTTACTATTACAACAATGCTTCAAAAGAGAGATGTGTTTGTGTGTGTGTGTGTTGTTTTAATTACAGAAATTCCATATGGAAAAAAATATAGAACCTTGATAAAGCTGTCAAAAATGAGAAAAGTTGAAAATTATATATCTCAAAAAATCAGATAATTATAAGATAAAATTTATATCACTTTGTAGCCAGTAATCCATATTAAGATGAAGGTAAAAAATAATAATTAATTAGTAAGCAACTAAAAAAAAAAAAAAGGCTACTTAAGTGGAGAATAGAGATTATTAGTATTGGAAAAAAAAAAAAACTCTGATATAGAACAGTTGTTATCTTCGTGGAACTATCATGGATTAAATTTTGTCCCCAAAAGGATATGTTGAAGTCCTAACCCCCAGTACCTGGAGGTGGGGCAGGCGGGGGTCTTCAGAATGTGACCTTGTTTGGAAATAGGGTCTTTGAAGATGTTTATCAGTTAACCTGAGGTCATACTGGAGTAGGGTGGGTCCTAATCCAGTATGAGTGGTGTCCTTATAAAATAGGAGGAAACACAGAAGGACACACAGAGGGAAGATTGCCATGTGAAGATGGAGGCAAAGATCAAAATGATCTACCATCCAAGGAGCATTAAGGATAGTTGGTCATCACCAGAAGCTAGGAGACAGCAATGGAACAGATTCTTCCTTAGAGCTCTTAGAAGGAATCAACATGGCTGATACCCTGATTTCAGACTCCTAACCTCCAGAACTGTGAGACAATAAATTTCTGTTCTTATAAGTCACCCAACTTGTGGTACTTCGTTACAGCAGCCCTAGGAAACCAATTCAGGGACGTACCCCAAATTCTTACTATGCACCGCATTCTGGCCCCATGTAGCCTCTCTGACCCAGTGCAGAACGCTCTTTCCTAATTCACTTAACCCCTCAAACAAACCAAGCAAAAGGTTCTGGATCAAAGTCCCCTTCGAAAGAGGCCTTCCCGCCCATCCCCGTCTCCACTCTCTCCTGCCCTCTCCCCCAACCCTACTTTAACTTAAAACACTTAAGGAGACTGACATATTTTTTTTTAATTTGTTTATATGTTTATTGTATATATCCGACACTAACATTTAAGCTCCGTGGAAGCAGGAAATGTGTTTTGTTCTGGAGCACCAAAAACAATGTACAAGTTTGTGTTCGATAAATATTTAACATATAAATGGATTGATGAATGGAATAGTGGGAAAAAAAGGTCATTTAATGTCTATATCTTGAATTCCATGAATATATTAATAAAGAACATGCATTAATTTTATAAAGTCATCTAAAATAAGAACAAATTCTTGATAAGGGAATTGTCTGGAGATGAAAACTAAGCATCTATATTTAGGAACAATAACCTCATATCAAATTTTAAAAATACTAAAACTCACAGCCATCGAGTTAATTCCAACTCATAGCCACCCTATAGGACAGAGTAGAACTGCACCATAGGGTTCCCAAGGCTATAAATCTTTTTTTTTTTTCAATTGTACTTTAGGTGAAAGTTTACAGCTCAAGTTAATTTCTCATGCAAAAATTTATACACATATTGGTCTGTGACCCTAGTTGCAATCCCTGTAATGTGACAGCATACTTCCCCTTTCCACTCCGGATTTCCCATGTCCATTCAACCAGTTCCTATCCCTTTCTGCCTTCTCATTCCACCTCCAGATAGCAGCTATCCATTTAGTCTCATGTTACCTACTTGAACTAAGAAGCACACTCTTCACGAGTATTATCTTATGTTTTATACTCCAGTCTAATCTTTGTCTGAAGAGTTGACTTTGGAAATGGTTTTAGTTCTGGGTCAACAGAGACTCCAGGGGCCATGTCTTCGTAGGGTTCTTCCAGTCTCAGTCAGACCCCTAAGTCTGATCTTTTTACTGAATTTGAGTTCTGATACAAACTTTTCACCTCCTCCATCAGGAACTCTGTGTCGTGTTCCCTGTCAGGGCGGTCACTGGTGGTAGCCAGGCGCCATCTAGTTCTTCTGGTCTCGGGCTGACGGAGTCTCTGGTTTATGTGGCCCTTTTGTCTCCTGTGCTAATATTTTCCTTGTGTCTTTGGTGTTCTTCATCCTCCTTTGCCTACAGGGGGTTGGAACCAAGTGATGCATCTTAGATGGCTGCTCACAAGTTTTTAAGACCCCAGGTGCCACTCACCAAATCAGGATGCAGAACAGTTTCTTAATAAACTTTGTTATGCCAATTGACCTAGATATCCCCTGAAACCATGGTCCCCAGACCCTCAACCCCTGTTACTCTGTCCCTCGAAGTGTTAGTTAGTTGTGTTCGGGAAACTTCTTACCTTTTGGTTTAGTCCAGTGGTGCTGACTTCCCCTGAATTGTGTGTTCTCCTTCCCTTCAACTAAGATAATTCTTGTCTACTTAAAATTTTTTTTTTTTATCTAGTTAGTGAATTCCCTTCCCCCCCCACCCTTGTAATCATCAAAGAATGTTTTCTTCTATGTTTAAACCTTTTCTTGAGTTCTTATAATAGTGGTCTCATACAATATTTGTCCCTTTGCGACTGATTAATTTCATTCAGTGTAATGCCTTCCAGATTTCTCCATGTTGTGAGATGTTTCACAGATTCATCATTGTTCTTTATCATTGCATAGTATTCCATTGTGTGTATATGCCATAATTTGTCTATCCATTTGTCTGTTGATGGACACCAAGGTTTTTTCCATATTTTGCTATTGTGAACAGTGCTGCAATGAACATGGGTGTGCATATGTCTATTCCTGTGACAACTCTTAGTTCTCTACCATATATCCTGGGAGTAGGACTGCTGGATCATATATGATACTTCTACTTCTGGCTTTTCAAGAAGTGCTGAATCAATTTCCAAAGTGATTGTACCATTTTACATTCCTACCAGCAGTGTAGAAGTGTTCCAGTCTCTCCACAACCTCTCCAGCATGTATTATTTTGCGTTTTTTTGGATTAATGCTAGCCTTGTTGGGATGAGATGGTATCTCATTTTAGTTTTGATTTGCATTTCTCTAATGGCTAATGATCATGAGCATTTCCTCATGTATCTGTTAGCCGCCTGAATGCTTTCTTTGGTGAAGGGCCTATTAATATCCTTTGCCCATTTTTTAATTGGGTTATTTGTCTTTTTGTTGTTGAGGTTTTGCAGTATCTTGTAGATTTTAGAGATTAGACCCTGATAAGATACGTCACAGCTAAAAATTTTTCCTAGTCTGTAGGCTGTCTTTTTACTCTTTGGGTGAAGTCTTTGAATGAGCATAAATGTTTAATTTTTAGGAGCTACCAGTTATCTAGTTTCTCTTCTGGTGTTTGTGCATTGTTAGTTATGGTTTGTATTCTCTTTGTGCCATGTATTAGGACTCCCAGCGCTGTCCCTATTTTTTCTTCCATGATCTTTATTGTTTTAGATTTTATATTTAGGTCTTTGATCCATTTTGACTTAGTTTTTGTACATAGTGTGAGGTATGGGTCTTGTTTCACTTTTTTTTGCAGATGGATATCCAGTTATGCCAGCACCATTTGTTAAAGACACTGTCTTTTCCCCATTTAACTTACTTTGGGCCTTTGTCAAATATCAGCTGCACATAGGTGGATGAATTTATGTCTGGATCCTCAATGCTGTTCCATTGGCCCATGTATCTGTTGTTGTACCAGTACCAGGCTGTTTTGACCACCGTGGAAGAATAATAGGTTCTAAAATCAGGTAGTGTGAGGCCTCCTACTTTGTTCTTCTTCAGTAATGCTTTACTTATCCAGGGCCTCTTCCCTCTCCATATGAAGTTGGTGGTTTGTTCCTCCATCTTGTTAAAAAATGTCATTGGAATCTGGATCGGGATTGCGTTGTATCTGTAGGTTGCTTTGGAAAGAATTGACATTTCACAACATTGAGTCTTCCGATCCAGGAGCAAGGCATGTTTTTCCACTTATGAAAGTCTCTTTTGCTTTCCTGAGGTACTGTCTTGTAGTTTTCTTTGTATAGGTCTTTTATGTCTCTGGTTAGATTTATTACTAAGTATTTTATTTTCTTGGGGGCTATTGTAAATGCTATTGATTTGGTGATTACCCCTTTGATGTTCTCTTTGTTGGTGTAGAGGACTCCAACAGATTTTTGTATGTTTATCTTGTATCCTGATACTTTGCTGAAATCTTCTATTAGTGCCAGTAGTTTTCTTGTGGATTCTTTGGGGCTATCTGTGTATAAGATCATATCATCTGCAAATAGAGATACTTTTACTTCTTCCTTACCAGTCTGGATGCCCTTTATTTCTTTTTCTTGCCTTATTGCTCTGGCTAGGACCTCCAGCACAATGTCGAATGAGAGTGGTGATAAAAGGCATCCTTGTCTAGTTCCTGTTCTAAAGGGGAATGCTTTCAGACTCTCTCCATTTAGGATGATGTTGGCTGTTGGCTTTATATAAATGCCATTTATTATGTTGATGAATTTCCCTTCTATTCCTATTTTGCTGAGAGTTTTTATCATGAATTGGAGTTGGACTTTGTCAAATGCCTTTTCTGCATCAATAAGATCACGCAGTTCTTATCTTTTGTTTTATTTATGTGATGGATTACATTGTTTGCTTTTCAAAATTGAACCATCCCTGCATACCTGGTATGAATCCTACTTGGTCATGGTGAATTATTTTTTTGATATGTTGTTGAATTCTATTGGCTAGAATTTTGTTGAGAATTTTTGCATCTATGTTCATAAGGGATATTGGTTTATGATTTTCTTTTTTTGAGGTATCTTTATCTGGTTTTCGTATCAGGGTTATGCTAGCTTCATAGAATGAGTTTGGGAGTATTTCATCCTTTTCTATGCTCTAAAATACCTTTAATGGTACTGTTGTTAACTCTTCTCTGAAAGTTTGGTAGAATTCTCCAGTGAAGCCATTAGAGCCAAGGCTTTTTTTGTTGTTGCTGACAGTTTTTTAATTACCTCTTCAAACACTTCTTTTGTTATAAGTTTATTTAGTTGTTCTACCTTGGTTTGTGTTAGTTTAGGGAGGTACTGTGTTTCTAGAAATTTGTTCATTTCCTCTAGGTTTTCAAATTTGTCAGAGTATAATTTTTCATAGTAATCTGTTATGATGCTTTTAAGTCCAGTTGGGTCTGTTGTGATATTGCCCATCTCATTTCTTATTCAGCTTATCTACTTCCTCTCTTGTTTTTCTTTTGTCAGTTTGGTTTAGCAATTTTGTTGATATTGTCAAAGAACCAGCTTTTGGTCTCGTTAACTCTTTCAATTGTTTTTCTATTCTCTATTTCATTTATTTTTGCTCTAATTTTTATTATTTCCTTTCTTCTTGTGCCTGTGAGCCTCTTTTGCTGCTCTCTATTTGTTCGAGTTGTAGAGTTAATGTTTTGATTTTGGTCATTTCTTCTTTTTGGATGTGTGCATTAATTGCTATAAATTGACCTCCAAGCACTGCTTTTGCTGTGTCCCAAAGGTTCTGGTAGGATATATTTTCATTCTCATTTGATTCTGTGGATTTCTTTATTCTGTCCTTAATTTCTTCTATAACCCAATAGTTTTTGAGCAAAGTGTTGTTCAGTTTCCATGTGTTTGATTTTTTTTTTTTTCCTTGCTTTTTCTGTTATTGATTTCTACTTTTATGGCTTCATGGTCAGAAAAAATGCTTTGTAATATTTCCATGTTTTGGATTCTGTTAAGGCTTGCTTTGTGGCCTAATATGTGGTCTATTCTGGAGAATGTTCCACGTGCGCTGGAAAAGAAAGTATACTTGGCTGCTGTTGGGTGGAGTATTCTGTATATGTCTATGAGATCAAGTTGGTTGATTGTGGCATTCAGATCTTCCGTGTCTTTATTGAGCTGCTTTCTGGATGTTCTGTCCTTCACTGAAAGTGGTGTGTTGAAGCCTCCTACTATTATCGTACAGCCGTCTATTTCTCTTTTCAATGCTGTTAGAGCTCGTTTTATATATTTTGGAGCCCTGTCATTGGGTGCACAAATATTTATTATGGCTATGTCCTATGGCTATGTCCTCCAGGTGTACTGACCCTTTAATGATTATATAGTGTCCTTCCTTATCCTTTGTGGTGGATTTTGCTTTAAAGTCTATTTTGTCAGAGAGTAGTATTGCCACTCCTACCCTTTTTGATTGTTGTTTCCTTGATATATTTTTTTCCATCCTTTGAGTTTTAGTTTGTGTCTTTGAGTCTAAGGTGTGTCTCTTGTAGGCAGCATATAGACGGACCTTTTTTTTTTTTTTTAATCCATTCTGCCACTCTGTCTCTTTATTGGTGCGTTTAGTCCATTTACATTCAGCATAATTATTGACAGGTATGAGTTTAGTGCTGTCATTTTGATGTATTTTTTGTGTGTGTATTGTTGACAGTTTCTTTGTTTCACTTAATTTTCTGTGCTGAGTCATTTTTCTTTATGTACTTTTTTTATTGTTGATTTTGTATTTGCTGAGTCTTTATGTTTTTCTTCTTTTTTATTTTGATGTGTAGAATTGTTAGTTTCCTTTGTGGTTACCTCTGTTTTTCTAAGTTTAAACCAATCCTTTGTTTCTTGATATTGCCTGGACTTCCTCTCCATATGAAAGTTTTATGACCATATTATTTAGTCCCTCTTTTTTGCTTTAGGGTTGTCATCTTTAACATACTAACACCTGTTTCCCTGTTTTCAGTGTTTTAGTTTTGATTGATTTTTGTGACTTCCCTATCCGGGTTGATATCTGGTTGTTCTGTCCTGTGTTCTAGTCTTGGGCTATTATCTGATATTTTTGATTCTCTAACCAGAGGACTCCCTTTAGTATTTCTTGTAATTTTGGTTTGGTTTTTACAAATTCCCTTAACTTTTCCTTATCTGTAAATGTCCTAATTTTGCCATCATATTTGAGAGACATTTTGCTGGCTATATAATTCTTGGCTCGCAATTTTTTCCCTTCAAGCCTTTCTATATGTCATCCCATTGTCTTCTTGCCTGCATGGTTTCTGCTGAGTAGTCAGGGCTTAGTCTTATAGACTCTCCTTTGTAGGTGACTCTTCATTTATCCCTAGCTGCTCTTAAATTTTTCTCTTTATCTTTGGTTTTAACAAGTTTGACCATAATATGTCTTAGAGAGTTTCTTTTGGGATCTACCCTACGTAAGGTTCGATGAGCTTCTTGGCTAGGTATCATCTTGTCTTTCATGATATCAGAGAAGTTTTCTGCCAACAAATCTTCAATAATTCTCTCTGTATTTTCTGTTACCCTGCTCTCACCCACCCACCAACCCACCCCCCCCCGTTCTGGTACTCTGATCACTCATATGTTATTTCTCTTGATAGAGTCCCATGTAATTCTTAGGGTTTCTTCATTTTTTTTAATTCTTTTATCTGATTTTTCCTCAAATAATTTGGTGTCAAATATTTTATCTTCAGTCTCATTAATTCTGACTTCCATTAAGGCTATAAATCTTTACGGAAGCAGACTGCCATATCTTTCTTCCATGGAGCAGCTGGTGGGTTAGAACTGCCAGCCTTTTGGTTAGCAGCCAAATGCTTTAACCACTGCACCACCAGGGCTCCCTTCATACCAAATTACATTGTGAAAAATATCCTTGTCTTAATTAAACCTCAGATGCCAGTAGCAAATTTTGGGTAACATTTTCACAGGCAAAGCTTGAAAATCCCTATCTTAGAAGGAAAAAAACAATTTTTTATCTAGTCTTTAAAACAGAAGACCTGAAACTCCTATTGAATGCTAGCCTCCTACATGTCATAGCAGAGGGTTTTGACAAACATGCCCTGTCTTTGACAACAACTGTGTACATAACCCTTCCTTCTCCACAGATCCTAGAGATTTTGTTTATTGTGTATGGATCATTAGTATTTGTTTACTGGGACATCTGGACTCATATTTTTTAGCTAGGAACTGAGAAATAATATATAAGCCATAGGGGGAAATATGTAGATGAAAATAATTTTTGTTTGCCCTCCTATCCTCCTCCCCCTTGTCTAACAGACCCTCTGTTTTATTTTACTCTTCAGAAACCTATGTTCGTAAAACAGGTTGGAGTACTTCATGACAAGGCTTTGTTTCTTCTCTTGGAAAATGAGCCTATACTATCCCGTGAGACTGTGGTAAAGGTTAAATACTATCAAATGTGTTGTAAAACGCCTAACATCACACAAATATTGGTTGGTAATTAATGTGTATTTTCTAGTCCATTCTTCTTATGGATACAGAAAACTGGTTATGAGATCCTTGTCAAAGCTGTTCACTCTAGGTCTAAATTTATTTCACTCTTGAGGCCCCATGGTACATGTGATGAAGGTACATTTTAAATGCTTTACAAGCACCCAAACAGGGATACGCATCTTTATCGTGGATTTTATAAGGATGATAATAAGCCTGATTTACTATATGGGCTTTGACATACTCCAAAAGGCAAGTATCTCACGACTGTCAATCTAATTTATATATTGAGAGTTAAAAGATACTTGTACAGATTAAGACAAATTATAGCACCTAGTTTAAAACTATTGTTTAAAATGAAGAAAAAGTACCATTGTCTAAAATGTTCCTTCAGAATGTATTTTAAGTGCCACAATTCATGCCACTTCCCACTGCACATTCCTCCTCTATTGTGTGGATCCGCCATGTGCCAAATGTTTTCCATAGAGTAGCCTTGGCTTTGAAATTAAAATATGCATTCCAGAAATGCTTTGTTCCTTCTAATAAATGCCAGAGAAGTAAGAAATGTGAAAAGAACATTGTATACGAACATCATGCTTCCATCCAAAAAAAAAAAAAAAAGCACTTGCAACTTGCAAGTATTTCACTCTTGTAAGTTGTTTGTACCCATGTCTTCTTTTGAAATGCCCAATCTAAGTATTAAAATGCATTTAATTAAAGTCAAGGGTCATTTTCAACGATTCTTTTTGTTTCTGGATGTAAATATGGCTTGGCAATCAATCCTGCCGGGGTGATGGAGGGGAGGCTAAACCTTTTTTTTCTTTTTTTTTTTTTTCACCCTAACTCACTCAAAAGATATAAAATATCCCCAGCATTGACTGTAACTCACTTCAGCAGATGTTTCTCACCAAATGGTGGGGGGTGCTATGTTACTTGAAAATATCTCCAATGTCTTCAAGAAATGGCAGCTAACAGCAAAGTTAGCTATTAAGTTATTCTGTAAAATAATTCCTGTTTTCTCATGTTCTTTTTTAGTAAGATATCCGTTATACTTGTAAAAGGAACAAAAAAAATCCACAAAAACCATAATTGGAATTTATCATGGATTGAATTATGCCCCCCAAAAAATGTGTGTACCAACTTGGCTGGGCCATGATTCCTTGGTATTGTGTGATTTTCCTATATGTTGTAAATCCTGTCTCTATGATGTCAATGAGGGAGGATGGGTGGCAGTTGTGTTAGTGAGGCAGGACTCTATCTACAAGATTGGATTGTCTTGAGGCAATCTCTTGAGATATGAAAGAAAGACGGCAGCAGAGAGACAGGGGGACCTCATACCACCAAGAAAGCAGCACCAGGAGCAGAGCACGTCCTTTGGAGCTGAGCTTCCTGCACTGAGATGCTTGCAGACCAGAGAAAGATGGATGACAAGGATCTTCCTCCAGAACCAAGAGAGAGAGAAAGCCTTCCTCTGGAGCTGACACCCTGAATTTGGACTTTTAGCCTACTTTACTTTGAAGAAATAAATTTCTCTTTGTTAAAGCTATCTACTTGTGGTATTTCTGTTATAGCAGCACCAGATAACTAAGAAAAAACTCATAGCAAAGATGATCCTAATATAGGGTGCCAAGATCATGTTTTACTAACTTAGCTTTTTGTCAGAGGAATGACCCTCCTCTTCTCCTCTTTCTCTAACCTTACGGAGTCCCTCTCATGCGGAAAATCTTCGACTCCATGCTTACACTTAGAGAGCTTTGCTTTGCTCACTTTTCTTCTGTCTGTAAATCTGTGCTAGGCTACAAAGACACTTCTTCATCGTAGGTACAGGAATGAGCTCCTTGTTTAAACAGTCCTAAGATAGAGGCTTCCAGTAACATGAAGAGAAGAAATTTCTTACTTTATTAATTCTGCAAGTTTAAAATTCCATAAAACCAGTGTGTTTAAAGTGGTGTGTAATTTTTATAATTAAAATTTAGTGTACAAAAATAAAAGTTTTTCTAATCTTTCCTAATTCAGGTATGCTTCTCTAGATGCTCCAAAGACATTGAAAATTAAATTGATACACACAGGGAGCCCAGTTATGAATTATTTAGAGAAACCCTAGACCACAATGAGAACAATGTAGGCCATGGCATGAAGTTATAGTTTACTTCCATTTGCTGCATCCGTGCAACAAGTGCACTAGCATCTCAGACAGTAGCTCTGTGGAAAGTCTTCCCTGGTGCCGCTTATATTCTGTAAGCATGCTCTTTCCCAATCTAACTCTGATTTTTTTTAATTCTACCATGATTGTGGTATAAAAAGGCCATGTTAACAGCTATCTTTTCTTGTTTATTAGCTAAAACACTTTGAGTTTTAACCTTCTCCAATAGCTCACAAGAGCCTTCAGGGCTACTTTTGCTTCGTTGAGTTAATTTTAATGTGTGGAATAAAATATAAGGCATTTAAACCATGTTAATTAGCTAAGAACTTCAAGCAGGGCTCTGGAAGAAATCAGATGGGGAGAAAAATAAAATTATGCATAGGTATGTAAAGCTCGTGATCTTAAAAGTAATGGGTACCATACAGTTTTGGGGGCCCCTTCTTCAAGTCATCGATAATTTCAACTATTCCTTATTTCCTATGAAAAACATCCCTTACTGAGTTATAAAAAGATTGAAACCAGCAAATTCATACCCCTAGATTAACATTCAATAGTCCCCAAAATCAAACTACAATCTTCTCTTAGTTCACCTCAAGCCAATAAACATTTATTAGCACATATTACGTTCAAAACAATACCCAAGGCATTTAGGAAATAAAGATGAGTCAGCTCTGTATGTTGATTAGAGAAATACAACTAGCTGTAATATAAGTGGCAGAATGATAACTGCTTACACTTACGTAAGTACAAAGAAGCTGCTTAAGACACTGCACACATGTGTAAGGATTAAATGAGGCTTCCAAGAAGAGTCTTTAAGGACAATAGTTTTCTAACAGAAGCAAGAGGGGAAGGCAAGAGAGGTGAAGGCAACCATATGCAAAGGGGCAGATACAGCAAGTTTTGTTTTGTTTTTTTTCTGAGAGCAGCAGATGGTTGAGTTTGGAAAACTTTGGGATAAAAACAGGAAATTGAGTGAGAAATAAGGCTAGAACATTGGTTGCAGCTTAAATGTGAAAACTTTCAAAAGCCAAGGAAAGAATTAATACTTAATTCAATAAGCAATAAGTGCTTAAAACACTGGATGCAGAAGTAGCAGCCTTCTTCTTCCACCAACCCTCCTCTTCCTCCTCCTGTATTTCCTACCTCAGGGGCTGACAACTCTAAGCTGAGGCAGAAACCCAGGGGTCATTGGGGCTATTTCCTCTCTATCATCCTCCTCTGTTGGTTTTCTTATATTGTTTCTTTAATGCCTCTTGTTTCGGTCACCTCTTCTCCGGACCATGGCCATTGTCTCTGGATTACTGCCCCAGCCTAGGCTCCTTCCAAGCCATCCTCCATGACAGAAACTGGGCTTGAACCTCAGCGGCTTGCAAATCCCTCCACGTGGCATCTTCTATGAAGGGTCTCCAGAGAGATCTAACACCTCCCACACTGCTCTCTCTAAACTTCCACATTCCTCTATAAAATGCAAATCTCGTTGCACTTGCACTCTTCAACAACTCCCTGCTGTATACAAGATAAAGTCCAAACTCCCCAGCACAATTTATGAGGCAACTTACTATCTCACTCCTGACTAAATTTTCAAACTCATCATCCATCCAGGAAGTTTGAGCACAAACTACTCATTAGGCTCAGAATAGGAAACGTTCAGCAACCTCGACCTGGAATCATCTCCTTCCTCTCACAACCCCTCGTACATAGCTCTGGTATCATTCATTACAGTGTCTTGTAATTAACTGAGGAAACCCTGGTGGCCATAGTGGTTAAGTGCTAGGCTGCTAACCAAAAGGTCAGCAGTTCAAATCCACCAGGTGCAACTTGGAAACTCTATGGGGCAGTCCTAATCTGACCTATAGGGTCGCTATGAGTCAGAAACAACACCACAGCAATGGCTTTTTTTTTTTTTTTTTTTTTGGTAATTAGCTGTAACGTTAGCTAGTTAGCTACCAATTAGTTATTAATGCCTCCCTAGCTTTACCATGAACTCCGTAAGGGCAAAGGACTATGCTTGGGTCCTGAAGACCTAGAGCTGATATACTGTGTGTAAATAATAAATAAATAATGGCAGACTTAATGGGGGAAAAAATGAATGAAACCCTAGGTTTTAGAAATAAGGAGACTAAGAGCTAGAAAGGCTGAGTAATTTTTACAAGGTTACAAAGCCAACTGGTAGTTAAGCCAAAATGAAAAGTTTCGTGATAGCACGTGGTAGTTTTTATCAAAAGAAACTCCATAATACGGAATATCCTGTCACATCCCATGTCCGATATCACAGAAAAGCTAATTTAGATAAATACTGACTTGTTAAAGTCCTTATTCTTACAGTTTATTTGGGGCCTCATCAATTCAAACTGACCTAAAATCAAGTACAAATTTATATTTGGCTTTTTTTTTTTTTTTTTTGCCCAAAGAAAGAGACAGTTTATATGGTTCATTTTCCAACTATAAATAAAAAGAACAGACACACTACTTTTATTACTGATTTTCATATTTTTAACCCTCACAGCAAATAACACAAAAAGTATAAAACCACTATGATCATTTTTTATAATTCAGGGCTTGTTTGTTAGATTAACGAGCACTAATATGAGCTATTACTTGGAGCTACTGAGTGACGATAAACCACATGTCAACCCCTCTCCAGTGCTACCAGCCCCTCAGTGTCACACAGATGGCATAACAAAGCAAAGAGCTCTACACGTCAAACACATAAACAGCTATCACTAAGTGTTCTAACTCAGGAAGTACAATCACTCCTGAATCAAACAGGAACTTACACACAACAAGGAAAAGGCCACGGGCTGAGACTAATATCAAATATCAGTTCTTTCAGTTTCCACCTATCTACTTAAAAAAAAAAAAACTTACCACCCGAAAAGAAACAAACAAAAAACAGCTTGGACTCGCCATTTATATATTCAACAAACATTCATGGTGCCCCTGCACTGTGCCAGGAGGATATCACAGTGAGCTTCATCCTAGTGATGAGAGACTGAGAATAAATACATAAAGAAGTCTACAATACAATAGCAGGCAGTGATACATGCTCTGTCTGAAGAAAGTGAAGCAGGGTGAGGGAATAGAGAGTGAAAGGGAAGGACTAGTTCAGATGAGGGGCTGGGGAAGGCCTCTCTGATAATGTAAGATGACCACAAGGAAGCAGAGGAGTAAAACACCTAAAAAAAAAAAAAAAAAAAAATACTAGGAGAGAAATATTCAGAGGAATCAGCAAGTACACAGGCTCCCAAGCAGTAGCTTGAGAAGTAGGTTCCAGAAGCAGCAGGAAGGCCAGTGCACCTACCAAAGAATGCAGGAAAGAACAAGAGATGAGGCCAGGCTGCCATCCAGGGACTGGATCATGCAGGCCTGGCAAATCACCATCAGCACTTACGATTCTATTCTTGTGAGTTACTGGCGGATTTGGAACAGAAAAGTAACACGATCTGCCTTAAAATTTCAAGAATCATTCTGGCTGCTCTGTTAGGGAAGAGACTGGGGAGGGGCCAGGGATGGGGGGGTGAGATATAAGGGAAAGCAGGTAGGAGGCTGCTGCAGTTGTCCAGGTGGAGACTGCACTGGCTTGTTCCAGGGGCAGTGGCAAAGGTGTTGAGAAGTGGCAGAATTCTGGATGTGTTCTAAAGTGAGTCAACAGGGTTTATCGATGAATTGGATATGGGTTATGAAAGAGTGGAATAAAGGATGATTCTATGCCTGAGCAGCTTGGTGAATGAAAGTAATATTTACTTAGAGGAGGAAATTGAGGAACCATGGGTGAGGGAGGGAAATCAAGACTTGAGTTTTAGGCATGTTAAGTTTGCCTATTAGAGTTGCAGATTTGGAGGCTGGTATACAATTCTGGACTTGAGGAGAGGCATCAGGGCTAAGGATATATTTCTTATGGGTTATAAATTCATTTTAATTGTTCAAATATCAGTAGTTCTGCTGGTGTTACTAAAATTTTAAAGATATTTGGGAACAGTATTTTTTTTTTTAAGACAATGAGATTGGATGAGATCTCCTAAAGACAGTACAGAAGAAGCCACAGGACTAAATTTGAGGCACCCCAACATTTAGAGTTAGTATTTTTTAAGAAACTGAATAATTAACCTATTGTTGTTGTTGTTGTTGTTAGGTGCCATCGAGTCATTTCTGACTCATAGCAACCCTACGTACAACAGAACGAAACACTGCCCCATCCGGCACCATCCTCACAATCGTTGTTATGCTTAAGCCTGTTGTTGCAGCCACTGTGTCAATTCATCTCATTGAGGGTCTTCCTGTTTGATGTCCTTCTCCAGAAACTGATTTCTACTGACAGCATATCCAAAGTATGTGAGACATAGTCTTGGTATCCTTGCTTCTAAGGAGAATTCTGGTTGTACTTCTTCCAAGACAGATTTTTTTGTTCTTTTGGCAGTCCATGGTATGTTCAATATTCTTCTCCAACATCACCATTCAAAGGTGTCAGTTCTTTTTCGGTCTTCTTTATTCATCAGCCAGCTTTCACACACACACGAGGCGATTGAAAACACCATGGCTTGGGTCAGGCGCACCTTAGTCTTCAAGGTGACATCTTTGCTTTTCAACACTTTAAAGAGGTCTTTTGCAGCCAATTTGCCCAGTGCAATGTATCTGTTGATTTCTTGACTGCTGCTTCCATGGATATTGATTGTGGATCCAAGTAAAATGAAATCCTTGACAACTTCAGTCTTTTCCCCATTTATCATGATGTTTCTTCTTGGTCCAGTTGTGAGGATTTTTGTTTTCTTTTTGTTGAGGTGTAATCCATCCTGAAAGCTGTGGTCTTTGATCTTCATTAATAAGCGCTTCAAGTCCTCTTCACTTTCAGCAAGCAAGGTTGTGACATCTGCATAACGCAGGTTGTTAATGAGTCTTCCTCCAATCCTGATGCCCCATTCTTCTTCATATAGCCCAGCTTCTCGGATTCTTTCCTCAGCATACAGATTGAATAGGTGTGGTGAAAGGATACAAGCCTGACTGTCTTAGTCATCTAGTGCTGCTATAACAGAAATACCACAAGTGGATGGCTTTAACAAAGAGGAATTTATTGTCTCACAGTCTAGTAGGTTAAAGTCCAAATTCAGGGTGTCATCTCCAGGTGAAGGCTTTCTCTCTATGTTGGCCTTCTCATCAATCTTCCCCCAGACTAGGAGCTTCTTTGTGTAGGAACCCTGGGTCCAAAGGACACGCTGTGCTCCTGGCACTGCTTTCTTGGTGGTATGAGGTCCCCCTGCCTCTCTGCTTGCTTTCTTCTTTTATATCTTGAGAGATAAAACGTAGTGCAGGCCACACCCCAGGCAAACTCTCTTTACATTGGATCACGAAGGTGACCTGATTAAGGATGGTGTTATAATCCCAACCTAATCCTCTCAATATAAAATTACAATTGCAAAATGGAGGACAACCACACAATACTGGGAGTCATGGCCTAATCAAGTTGATACACACATTTTGGGGGGGACATAATTCAATCCATGACAATGATGCACACCTTTGCTGACTTTAAACCATGCAGTATCCCCTTGATCTGTTCAAATGACTGACTATTGATCTATGTACAGATTCCTCATGAGTACAATTAAATGTTCTAGAATCCCCATTCTTTGCAATGTTACCTGTAATTTGCTATGATCCACACAGTCAAATACCTTTGCATAGTCAATAAAACACAGGGAAATATCTTTCTGGTATTTTCTGCTTTCAGCCAGGAGCCATCTGACATCTGATATCCCTGGTTCTGCCATCCTCTTCTAAATCTGGCTTGAATTTCTGGCAGTTCCCTGTCGATATACTGCTGCAGCTGCTTTTGAACGATCTTCAGCAAAATTTTACTTGCGTGTGATATTAATGATATTGCTTGATAATGTCATTAACCTATTAATCCTAGGATATTTGGCTTTTGTCATTTCAAATGTGACTATTACTTAGACAAAGATGCAGAGCAGCAATTTAGAGACAAACGTAGGCTTCAGTAAAAAAAAAAAAAAAAAAGTAATGCTAATCATACAGACTCCTTCTCTACAAATAAATTTTTGTTTTAATGGGGAGAAATATAATCAAGATGCTGAATTAAGCAAACTAAGGTGAAATTACATTCCAGCTGCTATTTATACCTAAATCAAGCATGAATCATTCTGGTAAATCAATAACTAATAGCTTACAGTAGGGCACTAATTCAAAGAAGTGCTGAGCAAGAAAAAACAAAAAAGATGACTCTTTTTCATCAGTAATGACTCCTTAAAGGAAACAAAATAAGAGAGGAAAAATCCAATCAGGCAAAAGTTGATCCTAAAATAATGGTTGACCTCACATCGAGTAGCTTGGACATTTTCACATGGTCCCTTTATCCAGCCAGCTCAGCATTCCACTTCCAACAGTGACTGATGTTAGGATATAGTTGTGACCCTTAATTCTGTGCTCCAGCTTTGTTTAATAATTATTTATAACCCGATCAACCATAAAATTGAATATACCATGCCAATATGCCTTGCCAACACAAACCCACAAAGCTTTATCTGCATTCTACTCTTACTGTTAGTTGCCAGATTCCTTTTTTTCTTCTACCCTAAACCATAAAATTTACCTCTATTTTCTAAAACAAAACTCCATTTTATTGCAGATATCCAGGGAAAAAAAAATAATCACTTTTTCATTATGCATAAATGAGAGAGAACAAACCTTAATCAAAAAAGGCCACATGAGATCTTAATGGTGCTTAGATTTGTAAGGGAGCCCTGGCAACACAGTTGTTAAAAACCCGGCTGCTAACCAAACCAAAAGGTTGGCAGTTCGAGTCTCCCAGCCACTCCTTGGAAACTCTATGGGGTGGTTCTACTCTATGCTATAGGGTCACTATGAGTTGGAATAGATTCACCTGTAACATGGTATGGTCAAGATTTTACAGCAACACAAATGTGGTTTGAATACGGCCCTTCAGCAATTTCAATGCTGATACTCAGTTTAAAAGTGATCAGATCATCTCCACATCATTTGTCAGAATTGTCTCTAAATCAACAGTCATTTTGCCTCATTTGTTGTAAAAATTAAATATCATAGTCACCAACCTTGAATCTCATTGGTCAGCACTTGACCTTTGATGTCCCTTCTTTGTAACACGAGGATAGTCTCTTAATTCTAAAGTACCATCGATTTATAACACACATCATCGATTTAATCACTTCTCTTCATAATTTAAGCATGGATGATAGTGCCAATATTGAACCTTCCATATTCAAGGCCGAGCCATGAGGCCTTTAACTCAGGGAAGGAGATGACAGTTACAGCAAAGAGGCCATTGATCATCTTTGAATTTAAAAGCTAACTTTCTAGAGGTCCTAAGGAAGAAGATAATCATAAAAGCGAGGTGTTAGAGAAAGAGAAAATCATTTTCTAAATTGTTTTGAATCTATAAAATGAACTTGAATTCTCTAAGAAAGGGAAGACCTAGTCAGACAGAAATAAGAAGAGGGGAAAGCTCTTCCTTCCTAACCCCAAAGGACTTTGGGAAGAAGAAAGGGCTGAAAGATAGGAGAGACAGGTAAGATGAAAAAAAAAAACTTTTTTTTTTTCATCTTACCTGTCTAAAAAAAACATGGCCTTATTTATGCTTTCTCAGCTTCACTCAGATTAGGGAGCTACGTTAGCATAAATGAGGGGGAACACTGAAAAGAGGGACTTTGGTCCCACTTTATCTTTGGAACCCTAGAAGTACACTGTTTCATAAGCTTCCCTGCACAAACTCTGGGGTAGCCACATCTAAGAAAATTTGGCATCACAGTGTAAGTATGTACAGGGAAAGCCAGTTTAGCTTTCCTAAGCCACTCTTGATTCCTATGAGGCATAGAAAAGACCTGGACAGCCCTGGATAACCCTGAAAAGCAATTAGGAGGTTGTCAAGTTGAAGACTTGTGGGCGTCTTCTGAGCCTACTATGGTGAGGAACAAGGTGATCCTGCAGCAGAGGCTGCGGGGTGGACTGATGATGTCAGGCACTAGATGAAGGATGTGTCTGGGACTCAAGGGGTCTGAAGTACCATTAAGGGCCAAGGTGAGGCTAAGGCATCCTAGAAGAACCATGGGCCCTAACCAAGCTAAGACCAGCCCACAAATTATATCACCTATTTTTTTTTTTTTTCTTTATCCACTACATCAGGAAATGCTTAGAGTTGCCAACAGGATGGCCATGTATGGGACTGTTCTCCCCTCAGAGGTCACCTGTCCAAAGAGTAGCCCAGACCAGTCACTCTGCAGCAATAGGCACAAAGGGTCCAAAGGTCACCACATGGATCCAAAGCTTCATCTCCCACCACTATGAGGTTACATAAGCAACACTCCCACCACAACACTGCTTTCTGTGCATTTTACCTAACGAGACTGAACAGTTACCAACCCAGAACCCAGTGCCGTCAAGTCGATTCTGACTCATAGCGACCCTATAGGACAGAGTAGAACTGCCCCATAGAGTTTCCAAGGAGCACCCGGCGGATTCGAACTACCGACCCTTTGGCTTGCAGCCATAGCACTTAACCATTACGCCACCAGGGTTTCCACAGTTACCAAAGGGACTGTTTATAGTGTTGAGTCAGACAAGTTTACCAATCTTATTGGCTGAAATACAAGGCATTTACCCCAACCCCCAGTGGGTGAGAGTTTATGAGAAAGATCAAATCAGTAATGAGAATTAAAGAAGCTGAAGTGTACTGTGGGTAAATTTATGACCCCCTACAAGCATCAAAAAGGAAAGCTACACTAAATGTTCCTATCTATTGTAAAATGTATCCTATTTTCAGAAATGTTAAAAGTGTGAGAAGGAGAATGTAGAAAAATATGTCTAAATTGGAGAAATATGGTATTTTACAGATCAGAGCTGAGAATGCAAGTTGTTTCCTAAAAGACTCATCTGCAAAATCACAAACCACATTTGTTAAGTCTTAATTTGTAGGGCATCCAGTTCTGTGGTACAAATAATACACATATCCAAATTCAGCTATTAGGAGATTAAGTAACTTTCCCAGAGGTAAAATTATGTCTAGATTATAATAAGCTGTCTCCTGACTCCAAAGATCCTAATGGAAAAACACTAGCTCTTGAAACTCTTCTGATTTCTCAGGCCATCCTTCCTAGCACCCCAAAGCCATTTCTGACTCTGAAACACCTGACAGAACAAAATCACCTGGCACAAAATCACCTAGCATGAGAGTGCCAAAATAGTCACAGGGTTGCAATGGGAAGGGAGGAGGGGTTTCTGGGCCTAAATCGGGGTGTGGGAGAGGCAGATCTTCTTCAGAGGAAACACACAGGTCCGGCACAACAGTACAGTCACCCTTGGGCAACCCCCTCAAAGGCCCAGTTGCAGAACAAAGCAGAGCTCAGAAAGTTCTAGTGACCACAGCCCTCTAGCACCCACGGTAGCTCAGGGTACAGAGCAGTGGTTTTCAATGCTGGCTACTCTACAAGTTTGTAATTTAAAAGTTTAGATTCACGGTCTCCTACACCAGTGCTTCTCAAACTGTTACGTGCTACAAATCATGGAGGATCTTATTAAACTACAGATTTCAGTTCAGTGGGTCTGGGGTGGGGCCTGAGAGTCTGCATTTTTAAGGAGTTCCCAAGTAAAGCCTCATGGCCCATGGACCATACTCTGAGTGGTCAGGCCCTACCTCAGGCACTTGACAATGGAATCACCTGAAAAGCTTTTTAAAAAAACGGTGTGAACTGATCCTACTTCCAGAGATTCTGATTTAACTGGCCTTAGCTGTGGCCTGGGGATTGGGATGTTTGTAAGCTCTCCAACTGATGCCACTGTGCAGCTAAGGCTGAGAAACACTGGTACAGATGATTGTAATTTCAAACTTCTTTATGTGGTGTGATATACCACAGTGCAATTTCAGACCTATGCATTGTTAATCTCTTTCCTCACTGCCATCTCCTCCACCCCCGAGTCTACCAAAAGCAAGGATGCCATAGGTACCTGAAACCCCAGAGTACGTTGTAACAGTGGATCCATAATGCTGTTTGGTGTATTGGGGCTGGGTAAGGAAGCACTTTTTATGGTTCCAAGACCTTTAAGCTGCATTTTTTCTAGAGCTGCTACTAGTAGCTATACTGAGACCTGGGAGGAACTACTGGACATGTTATAGACAGAGGCTTTTTTGATACAGGTGGTTACCCCAGGAATGCTTTACAAGCTTATTCCAAATGGGCATCACCTAACCCCATTAAAAAGCTACAGAGAGCCCACCATTTTAGTGCAAGTCTTGGGCCAAGAGCAGAACCATGCTGATTACTGGCTGATACAATGGCCAAGCCAACACAGCAGTACTCACATTGAAATCATCCGGGAACTCTTGAAGTTACTGCCTGGTCCTACTCCCAGAGATTCTAATTTAATTGGTTTAGAGTGTGGCCTAGGCATCAGGATTGTAAAAGCTCCCCAGGCAATTTCAATGTGCAGCCAGGGTTGGAAACCACTGGGCTAACAGGATCTCAGCAGTAACAGGAGTTTTCTGAATTGCCTAGTTAGCACTCTCCCCACGAGTGAGGCTTTTGTGCTCTGACAGGGCTTGGCCACAAACCACCCCATCACAGCTCTTCACACAAGGGGCTCCCAACTGTATGTGGGATATTGCCCATTTCTTGCCTTCCCTTAACCAGGGAGTGCAGAAAATCTCCATGAGAACATAGTCCACTCCAGAGCCAAACCAAACCCATTGCCATGGAGTTCATTCTGATTCACAGTGACCCGAGAGACCACTTTAACCACCGCGCCACCAGGGCTCCTTCATTCTAGAGCAGGGCCTGCAAATTATAGCCCTGGGACCAATCCTGTCATTTGCCTGTTTTTAATTTTAAAAAGTTCGAACCCCTGCTGAAAATTGGCATTTCTAACAAGTTCCCTGCTGAGAATCTGCATTTCCACCCCAGATATACAGAATCAGAATCTAGAGTTTAACAAGATCCTCAGGTGATTCTTCCTTATAACTTCCCTGGTGGCACAATCGTTAAGAGCTCAGCTGCTAATTGCAAGGTTAGTAGTTCAAATCCACCAGCTGCTCCGAGGTAATTTTTTTTTTTTTTTTAAAGCCTCATAAACCCTGTGAGGCAGTTCTACTCTGTCCTATAGGGTGGCTTTGAGTCCCAACAGGGACTTGTTAGAAATACAATTTCTCATCAGGGAACCTGTGAGAAATGAAAAGTCTCAGCAGGAAACTTGTTAGAAATGCAAATTCTCAGCAGGGCTTCAGACCAGAAAGAACCTGTTTGAAGTCCTGGTTATAAATAAACTTTTATTGGAACACAGCCAGGCCCATTTGTTTATATATCATCCATGGCTGCTTCACACTACAACAGCAGAGTAGTTGCAACAGACACTATATGGCCTTCAAGGCTGAAAATATTTACTATCTGGGCCTGTACAGAAAAAAGTTTCCCAACTCCTAGTCGTGGAGCTTTCAAACTGCAGCAGTATCTCCTAAGACAAGCTGGTGTCCTGAAATAGCACAACGAATTTTATGAAAGATAGAGTCACACCTCAAGCAGTAAAAATGACCACGTCTGGGGAGATACAGACTCTTCCATCCTTTCAGCCAGTTAAACCGCAATTGCTGCCTTCAGTCTAGCATTTTCCACTAAAAGGGCAGGCAGACCTGGACTTATCAGTCCATACCACCTGGCTGACTATGGGATACATTTACAAGAGAAAGATCCTTATCCCAAAACTAAACTAGAAGTGGATATCTGTGGTATCAGTCTGAATTTGAGGAGGAAATGATGAGCTTCAATTGAAAAATAAAGTATTGGATTGGGGGTGGTCAGATAGCACAGGGGAACAAGTCAGCAAAGTTGGGCTGAGTAGAAAGAAAATCAGCATCTGATAGGACAAAAGGCTGAGAAGAGATGAAGACTGATGCCTGCCCACAGCTAATCTCAAAGATACCAGTTCTGAAGAGGGGACTGCATTTATGCTCAGCCACGCACACTTCCATTGGACTCATGCTGTTTGAAACAATTAACTGCTAGTTTTTCTTATCCACATTTCAGTTTAAATACTGGCTTCCTTTTTCTCAATTATTTGTTTCTCAAGGAATAACTACAGCCTAGCAACTTTCCCATGGGAGCAGTTTTCCAGCAGTAAAAGAATACAGAAATTGAAGAATTCACTTTATTAGGATAAACTCAGCTACACTGA
Source organism: Loxodonta africana (assembly GCF_030014295.1). NCBI lineage: Eukaryota > Metazoa > Chordata > Mammalia > Proboscidea > Elephantidae > Loxodonta > Loxodonta africana. The sequence goes on from NC_087357.1 coordinate 65,646,805, forward strand.
ATCACCTTAAACTTTAAAATGTTATTGAGGCATAATTAAGTTTATTTCTTCATCCTTACCATAAAAATAACATCTTCATGCTTATTAAGCCTTGAGCCTACAAGTACTTAGAAGACATTTAATTTACTAACTTTTAAGGTTACTTGTCGAGGTTATAGTCAAAGCTCCAATATGCACTTATGAAGTAATCTACGAGAACACTTTGTGTGTGCAGTCTTTGAGATTTCCTTGGAACTTTCAGGACTAATTCTGATATAAATTCTATTAATAGAATACTCAGAATAGGTATAAAAAAGAAGTTTGGAGACAAAACCAAAATAGCATAAGTAAATGGCATCATGCTCATTCAAAATGACCTACAGGAGTGACAGAAAACTACCACAAACAAGCAAAACTAAAATTTTTTTCCTGAAAGAAAATTATATTCTAGGAGGCCAAGAAGCAAAGGAGGAAGGCATGTCCTTTCCCTTGCTACCTGGAAGCCAATCAGATCTGTCTGCAGAACAGTAAGAAATGAACCCTCCGGGCATCTAGACCTCTATTTGCATAAATTGATAAGCATGGTTTTTGTTTTTGTTTTTTCTTTTGTTGGGTTTTGTTGTTTTTGCTGAAAGAGAGGAGAAAGAAATTTTGTTGGGAGTGTAATGCAGCATCAAGGTTTTGCAAAGGATCTAGGAAGGAGAGAAAAACATGAGTGCTTGGGGGTGCTGGGATGGTAACTGTTCCACATCCAGCCACTTGAGTTTGACTCTAATAAAGGAGAGACTAGGGATTAGGGGAGAAGCTGAAAGGGGTGATTTTCATAATGAATATTGTGTGACTCTAGCTGCAAGTATTGTTTCATTGGGGTCCAGTACCGAAGTGAAGCACAGAGCTAGGGAAAGAGGTGCTCTCTCTCTTCTGTAGAAGCCCAGAGCCATTCTGCCACCTTGAGGATTGGCTGCTTTGGAGACAGCTACCTTGGCATGTCCATTTTCATCTCACAATGGGCACCACCGGAAGTTACCATTCACCATCAACAAGATGAAGCCAGGCAAAATGGAAAAACATGGTAGACAGACTGACTTGGAAGCACGGGTGAGGCATACCTCAGAGACTTTAAAACTTGGAGAAGAGAGGAAAGGCAGAAGAGAGAAGACAGATTTTGCAGGAACGTCCCCACTCTTGCATGAACAAGTGAGGGCAATTACAGGAACTCTAGATTGCTGCTGCTAATGGGGCTTCTTTTGAACTTTCAGAGGCTGATGAATAGGTAGGAGACCAGGGAATCAGATTACATAAAATAAGCATCTGGCCTGTATACAGCCAGTGCTCAAGGAAACTAGAAATAGTGAAGCCTCATCGATGCTAAAGTGTAATTTAGAGGCTGGAACGTGGCTTCGAAACCGAAAGGATCATCCATTACAACCCTGATGACCAAAACCAAAAACACCCACTGTCGTTGAGACAATTCCAAGTCATAGCAACCCCATATGGTTTCCAAGGCTATAACCTCTATGGAAACTGACTGCCGAATCTTTATCCCAAGGGGTCCTTGGTGGATTTTGAACCACTGACCTTTAGATTAGCAGTCGATCGATTTAGCCACCTGGTGACTAGGTAATCTTATTATCCTTGAACAGCAAGAATTTGTGGATCCAAACTCAAAAGCTGCTCCACTATCACTGTGATTCAAATCTTCTCGGTGTCTCCACTCTCTGCATATCTGTAAGCTTTGCTCCTGATATAACTGCTTAACCCTAAGTGTTAACTGCTTAACTCTCAATATGTATTCAACTCCCCAAAGAGAAGATTATGATAGGAACAATTCATGATCGTCCTGCAGAGACAGCACTCATGCAGGTCACCTCACAGCCTATAAGTTGAGTGTCCATAAGTCACTTGCCCACCCCGATAAACACAGCTGTGACTGGGTGCCAAGGTGACGTAATAGCAAATGGAGACTTCACAAAAGAAACCCCTGAAAAAGAGGCCAAGGGAAACATCCCTGACATTAGTCACTTCCAGGTAGACACACGAGGAGCACTTGCATGACATGTCAAGTTCTCCTTCTTCTGTTGTGATAATCATGGAAGTACGTGTTGAGATAGAGCCCACATTAGCCAGGCAAAATGGAGAAACACGGTAGACAGACTGACCTGGGAGCACAGGTGAGGCATACCTCAGAGACTTTAAAACTTGGAGAAGAGAGCAAGGGCAGAAGAGAGTGGCTGTACTGAGAAGAGACCCCCTGCCATTACAGTGGACATGTAGCTGGAGCAAGGAATGAACTTTTATTAAGCCTCTGAGATTTAGGGGTTATTTTCGTATCACAGCATAACCTAATTAATACTGACTGATACAGGGGTTGGTGTGTATTCTTAACCTTAGCCCAATGAGTATCATAGATTATATAGGAGCCACCCCTAGGAAGACTTCCAGAAATAGGTGAGATACTATGGAGCTGGAAATGGGACAAGGGCCAAGAGGTCCTACAAGAGTTAGGGATGAGAACCTAATGTTTACTACTGTTGATCTAACTCTGCACTTACCTCTTGAAAACATTCCTGATAGTTACATCAGAAAACATATTTGAACCTTTGCCCAAAAAACAACTTTATAGGAGATAACACATCATAAGGCATTTGTTGTTTTTGTTTTTTTTTTTTAAGAGATCTTGAGTAAGTACATTCCTTTAGTTCACATCCAACATGAATCTGACATATAGCAAATTAAATTCTGTGGCAAATAAGATTATAGATAGTCCCAATAAGTAATGACTATAGCATGATCTAGCAGTTTCTATTCCTTCAGAGAGTACACAAAGTAGAGATGTAAAAATTTTTAAGCCCAATTCCACATAAATAGACTTTCTGCCCTGCATTGCCAAACATGGATCTTGAAAGTGATAAAGTGCAGATGCCTACAGTTACAATCATAAAAATGTAATTGCTGAGAAAAAAGTTATTTCTGATCCATTGGAGGAATTTATTACAGAGGGATGCAACTGCGGAAGTTATCACACAGAGAAAATGAAAGCGAATGATTGAAATATATCCCAGGCTAAACATCCCTGCAAAATGACCTAGTGATTTACCTGTGCCCAAGAGAAAAAAAAAAAACAAAATGGAGTAGCGATAAATCAGGGTTTATGGGGAAGACTCTGATAACTATAAAAAGAGCACAATAAAGATTTATGAAGAAATAAATTTAGAAGTCAGAATGACATAATAGTGTCTAGGACCAATTACTCTGAAAATTAAAATGTAATTTTGACTTTGAGTTATATGCAGAAGTGGTAAATAATTTCTGTGGAACCTTAAATGCAAAGGAATATAACAAGATAAATAATGAGGAAAGGTGAGAATTTTTTTAACAGAGCTACTAAATTGAGAACTTTATATGATAGCAGTATGAACTTAAAGATAATGAACTTCTTTTGGAATGGTTCCCAGTATAACTGGAGACTATATTATATACTTTTAAAAAAATCACGTAACTAGGATAATTCAAATTGAACACTTTTGGAAAAACTAAAACAATGTGATGAGGCATGTAGCATGATGCTATCCTAGAAAAACTACCTTTAATATAATTTAATGGAATCTTTTACGTGTGCTGATAGGTAACATACGATCAAAGCACAGATAAAAGAAGGCTGAACATCAAGTATAAAAAGGTCGATTCTTTTGAATTAACAACTTTGACTTTGGAACATGCTGGTTTTCAATAAGGAGAATTCCGCTGTAACAAACATTAAGAGTGTGTCCAAATACTTCTGTTGTACTAGAATTCTGCTTTATGAGATGGTTCTGTACACCTTGCAGATATTTTATAAATTATTACTATTTTTTATTTAATTTGATTTGAATGTTGCTAAGACTTAGAATTTTTGGTTTTTTTGGTAGCTGGATATTGGTGAAGTAGTATACCCAACTGCTTTTTTAAAAAATCAACAAGCATATTCAAAACATTGATACCAATCTTAAAAAAAAAAAAATCTTAAGGAAGCTAAAATTAGCCACTACACTCATATAACACCTTCTTTTCCTGGTAAAAGGTATATGAGTAACTGGCCCACAACAGCTAGTGATTTCCCTTTCCCTGACTGACTTACTTGCTAGACATGAAAAGTCTGAATCCAGGGTCCTCATCAAAAGCTTTCTAAGCATAATTATCCTAAAAAAAGAGTTACTTTTCTTTCCAATCAAATAAAATTGCTTCAGGTCATTTCCACTCTTTTAAGTTTTTAGGTAGACTCAATAAATGTTTATAGATAGTTATAATAGTTCTAGAACATGGCAGAAAACACACACACTGTGAACAGTATACCATTCAGTGTGAATTTACCCAGAATACTTTCTACTGGCTGCTACAGGGATATACTCAACTCAAGCAAAACATTTACTGGTTTCAGTTAGAATATAAACAGTAGTTTCTCCATAATCCTGTTTTCTCTGCTCACAAGCAATGTATCAGCAGCTTTTGTGGTTAGCAGCTCCTAAGTGACCAACTCTAATGTTTGTCTGTTATGGAACAAATAAGGCTTATGCGTTGGCATTAAGGGGCTTGTCCTTCCCAGTCACCTCCAAAATGAAGGTCGTTTCCCCCACCCCCACACCCTGTAACTGCCTAGAAGCAAAATCTTAAATGAGTTGTGAGAACTCATTGAAAACTTTCCCAAAAAACTTGGTCATATGTATGAACAAGCATAAAAATTCTCTTTTCTTGCCACCTACTTTGATTTACCAGTCCTATGGAAATCATCTGAATTGATGACAAAAATTCCTATATGAAGGCATTCTGTGCTTAAAATGTCCACAATGAGTTAGAAAAATCACAGTCAGCCATATGATGAATAACCAAGTAGCAATTTTATCATATCATGCTGACCAAGAAAAAGGAAATTATCAAAATATCATTTTACATGGAAAAGTGGGATAAAACCTACTTTTTATATAGCACTCTCAGTCTTGTTTATATGTGTGTGTGTGTGTGTATGTATTTTTTAATATTAAAAAGTACCAAGAAGGTAATAAAAATCACCCACTATTTTATTGTACTAGAAGTAAATACATAAAAATATTAATGGTTATCTCTGGGTAGTAAAATTATGAATAGTTTTTTTGTTGTTCTCTTTGTTTTGTCTTTTCTAATTTTTTCAGTGAGCTTTATCAAAAACCAATAAATAAGTTTTTTGGTTTCCTTTTAACATGAGCCCATTCAGTGAGTGACTAAGATAGGGAATTTATGGAGTCTCCATAGTCATCTAGTATCAGTTCCATGGAAACCCTGGTGGCATAGTGCTTAAGTGCTACAGCTGCTAACCTAAAGGTCGGCAGTTCAAATCCACCAGGCGCTCCTTGGAAACTCTATGGGGCAGTTCTACTCTGTCCTATACAGTTGCTATGAGTCAGAATCGACTCGATGGCAACGGGTTTTTAATCAGTTTTGTAGCCAACATCAGCACTGTTAAGACTGCCGAAGTTAATGATTAAGCTATCATCAGCGAGGCGTATGTTTTAATTGTCTCTGCAGTAGTTAATACAGACTTCTGCTAAGCAAAAACTTGAACAAAGTCTCAGAGCAACCCACCTCCCCACCACCCACCCTATGAAAAAGATAGCAAAACGGCTTAAAATTATTAGAAATAACAGTGTCACATCTCACCCAAGTAACCCTTGAACGCCTCATGGACTTAGAAAAAGGGAGTTTTATTTTAATGTAGGTTAGGCCTAAAGAGGAATTCCTTCACAAATACTGGGTTACAGACAAAAAATTTAAATCTATGCCCTTATGTAAGTTTCTACAAGTTCTGCTTTAAGAAAATTCAATATATAAAATCTAGATTTTCGTAATAAATAAGAGAACCATTAAGCATATTACCAAAGGATGGTTCATTTTATAAAAGACCATCACAGAATTTCTTTAAAGAGCTGCTTTCCTCATACATTTTCATATTTTTAAAGATAATTTCTTATTTGGCAAATGGTAATTCACTGAATCTCTCTGGGCCTCAATTTCCTCAACTATGTAATAAGAATGGTTTTAACCCTGTTTCCTGCCTCACTCAGCTTTCATGACTGTCAAATAAGGTAATCTATATAAAGGTATTCTGAAAACTAAATATATACATATTACTACTGTTGTTGCCATTAAGAGAGAATCTGAGGGTAAAAATTCCAGAGTTTTTTATTATTACTACTACTACTAAATATATACTTTTTATATTTAAACAATATTCCAAGTAAATAAAGGACAATTTTGGGTGTCATATTCATGTATAGACATCGAACCTTTCCCTTGTCCATTATCTATTTTTCCTACTTTTTTAGTTCCCTTACGGTGGCTGCTCACTGCAATTTCCATGGTATGAATACCTGGATGATAAGAGGTTCCAGTAGCTTCTCGACAGTGAACGTTTGGACCTGCAGATCCTGAGGATCAATATTCAGTGTGATTGGTGTCTCAGTGGACATGCTGGCTGTGCACAAAAAAACAAAAAGATACTTATTAGCAAAGAACAATGCTTTCTTAAAAAAGTACTCCAGATAAACAAGGCACAGGTGAGATTTGTATTTGGCACCTCCTCCTGATATCAGGGGCAGCCTCAGAGGACCAGGGTGCCAAGTCCACCATCAGAGAGAAGAGAGTTTCCCCCAAGCGTTCTCTGAGGTAATGCTACCCCGACCTAGGTCATCCAACTAATTAATCTATGCTAATATGTTCATGGAGCCCTGGTGGCATAGTGGTTAAGCATTTAGCTGCTAACCAAAAGGCTGGCAGTTTGAATCCACCAGCCACTCCTTGGAAACCCAACAGGGCAGTTCTACTCTGTCCTATAGGGTCGCTGTGAGTTGGAATTGACTCAACAACAGGTTTTTTTGTTTTTTAATATGGCCATGACTAAATTAGTAGCCCATCCCTGGTAGGTTTGCATCGGATCCAAGGTCTTAAGTGAAAATGAATGCTGAGTTAGTGAGACACATCTTAAGACATGCAGAACCTCTGAGTTTCATGAAATTATAGCACTAAACCAACCCATGCCCATTATATTTTGCCCATTCTCGTGAATGCTAGCTCAAATGAGGAACCAGGTAGGACTTTGAAAGACATGTGATGTATCTCTACTTCCTCTGGGGATTGTTTATTTAAAGATTTTGATTAAAGAAGTGGGTTGGGGCAATTTACTGTCTTGTACAGAAAAGAAATTAATATAAATTTCTATGTCGTTGTTGTTAGTTGCCACCCAACAACACTACCCAGTCCTGCGCCATCTTCATGATCTTCAGTATGTTTGAGCCCACTGTTAATACCACTATAAACTTGCATAGTTATTACGAAAAGAGTGGAAGCCTCTGCTAAGGCATTGGTATGGGAGCAAGACAAAAAAAAAAAAAGAATTACAAGCTTTCTCTAAGGCATTAACATTAAGAATCAATTTAGTCACATTTTGCATATGACTATCTAATGACCGGAAACCCTGGTGGTATAGTGGTTAAGTGCTACGCCTGCTAACCAAAAGGCTGGCAGTTCAAATCCACCAGGTGCTCCGTGGAAACTCTGTAGGGCAGTTCTACTCTGTTCTATAGGGTTGTTATGAGTCGGAATCAACTCGATGGCAGTGGGTTTGTGTTTTTATCTAATGACCATAGGTGGTATAGCATAACATATTAGCATATCAGTCATGAAGACTATTTCCCAAATCACTAGGTCCACAGATTTGTATTAACCTGTTCACAGTCAGTAATCAAAGGGCAAATATTTCCTGAAGACTCACAGAGATAAACAGTAAGAAACACATGCCCAAAACGTGTTGCAAGTGTTGTAACAGTGTTGGACAGAATGTGGAAAATTTCAAGATTCATACATTGCTGGTAGGAATGTTAAATGGTGTAGCCATTGTGGAAAATAATTTGGCAGTTCCTAAAAAAGTTAAACATGGAAATACCATGTGACCCAGCAATCCCACCCTTAGGTATATACCTGAAAGAACTGATAGTAATGACTAACAGATTCAGGTACACCAATGTTCACTGCCTCATTATTCACAATAGGCAGAAGGCGGAAACAACCCACGTGTCCATCAACAACAAATGGATAAACAAAATATGGTATATACATACAATGGAATATTATTCAGCTATAGAGAGAAATGAATTCCTGAAACATGCCACCACATGGATGAACCTTGAAAACATTATGTTAAGTGAAATAAGCCAGACACAAAAGGATAAATATTGTATCATCCTACTTATTATACGAAATATCTAAAATAGCTAAATCTACTGAGACTAAAGATCAGTAGTTACCTGAGGATGGGAGAAGGAGTGAAAGGGGGGGAGAATGTATAGAGACAGAGAGATGCATATTGAGATATATAACAAGTTGGCAGGAATTAGTCAATAAGCAATCCCAAAGAGGCCTCATGCCGCAGTGGTTAAGTGCCTGGCTGCTAACTGAAAAGTCAGTCGTTCAAATTCAGCAGCCACTTTGTGGGAGAAAAATGTGGCAATCTGCCTTGTAAAGATTTACAGCCTTGCTCCTAACAGATACATGAGGAAATGCTCACAGTCATTAGCCATTAGAGAAATGCAATTCAAAACTACAATGAGATTCCATCTCACTCCAACAAGGCTGGCATTAATCCAAAAAATACATAATAATAAATGTTGAAGAGGTTGTGGAGAGATTGGAACACTTATACACTGCTGGTGAGAATATAAAATGGTACAAACACTTTAGAAATCGATTTGGTGCTTCCTTAAAAAGCTAGAAATAGAACTACCATACGATTCAGCAGTCCCACTCCTTGGAATATATCCTAGAGAAATAAAAGCCTTTACACGAACAGATATATGCACACCCATGTTCACTGCAGCACTATTTACAAAAGCAAAAAGTTGGAAGCAACAAAGGTGCCCATCAACAGATGAATGGATAAATAAACTATGGTATATTCACACAATGGACTACTACACATCAATGAAGAACAACGTTGAATCCACGAAACATTTCATAACATGGAGAAATCTGGAAGACATTATGCTGAGTGAAATTAGTCAATTGCAAAAGGACAAATATTATATAAGACCACTATTATAAAACTGGAGAAACAGTTTAAACAGAGAAGAAAATATTCTTTGATGGTTATGAGAGAGAGAAAGGAGGGAGGAAGGGAGGGGGTATTCATTAATTAGATAGCAGATGAGTTTTATTTTAGGTGAAGGGAAAGACAATGCACAATACAGGAGAGGTCAACACAAATGGACTAAACCAAAAGCAAAGAAGTTTCCTGAAAAAACTGAATGCTTCAAAGGCCAGCAGAGCAGGGGTGGGGGTTTGAGGACCATGGTTTCAGGGGGCATCTAAGTCAATTGGCATAATAAAACCTATTAAGAAAACATTCCACGTCCCACTTTGAAGAGTGGTGTCTGGGGTCTTAAACACTAGCAAGCGGCCATCTAAGATGCATCAATTGGTCTCAACCCTCCTGGAGCAAGGAAGAATGAAGAACACCAAAGACGCAAGGTAATTATGAGCCTAAGAGACAGAAAGGACCACATAAACCAGAGACTACATCAGCCTGAGACCAGAAGAACTAGATGGTGCCCGGCCACAACCAATGGCTGCCCTGACAGGGAACTCAACAGAGAACCCTTGAGGGAGCAGGAGAGCAGTGGGATTCAGACCTCAAATTCTCATAAAAAGACCAGACTTAATGGTCAGACTGGGACTGGAGGGACCCTGGAGGCCATGGTCCCCAGACCTTCTGTTAGCCCAGGACAGGAACCATTCCCAAAGCTAACTCTTCAGAGAGGGACTGGACTGGAATAGGGGATGGAAAATGATACTGGCGAAGAACAAGCTTCTTGGATCAAATGGACACATGAGACTAGGTTGGCATCTCCTATCTGGAGGGGGGATGAGAGGGCAGAGGGGGCCAGAAGTTACCTGAACAGACACAAGAAGAGGGAGTGGGAGGAAGAGCTGTGCTGTCACATTGGAGGGGGAGCAATTAGGAGTGTATGGCAAGGTGTATGTAAATTTTTGTATGAGAGACTGGCCTGATTTGTAAACTTTCAATTAAAACACAGTAAAAATTAATTTTAAAAAAAAAGATTTATAGCCTTAGAAACCCTATGGGGCAGTTCTACTGTCTTTACAGGGTCACTCAGTTGGAATCGACTCAGTGGCAATGAGTTTGGTTTTTGGTTTTGGTATAAGCAATCACAGTAAATGTAAATAAGTTTAATTACCCTGTTAAAAGACAGAGACTCTCAGATTAGGTCAAAAGCAAATATAGCTATATACCAGTTACCAAAAAAAAAAAAAGAAAGAGAGAGAGCAGTTGTATCACTAGAGGGGTACTGAGGGTGAGGACCGTACCGGGTGACACCATCAGAGGGGTGACACCAAAATGACTGTCTATAACATTTTTGTGTAGTGTTTCAGTATAAATTTATTATTTTTTATAAAAATATTCCTTTAGTTAGTTATAATAACAAAAATATTTTTGTAAGCCCATGTATTGATATACCTACAAGGCTAAAACTCCATGCTAATTTACTTTTGAACCTTCTAAATGGACTGGATGACAACAGCTTTGGTTTTTTGGTTTTTTAATGCCCTCCTGTCAGGGCTGTCATTACTACCCTTTTAACAATGACGCTTGGAATCATGTGGTTTCATCCGCACATGCTACAAGCATGTGCTGTTGTTTTCACTGCTGCCAGTGTTTTTATAGTCATTGCTTTTGTCAAATTTTCTGGTGTTTTAGCTACAATATTGTGGTAATTCGTATTTGTGAACCTACATCAATTAACTTCTTTGAGAAAGAAGTAGTAATTAAAGGAAAAGAAGGAGTGATACACGGGAATTACATTTTACAAGTAATGTTAGTACAAAAAACATTACTAAGGATTCTGTATGGTCTGATACAGGAAGAGGTCCATGGGGATTGGGGGTGACACCATGTGACACCACTAGAGAGAAAGTGCCTGAAGTTGCTGGAACAAAACAAAGAGAGGTTTAAGTTTGTTATTAGAGGTTATAAAGACACCCAAGAAAAGAAAATAATAATATAATCATCAAAAGAGAAACATATGTCTCTCTTTATATAACTTAGCCCATAATAGAAAAACTTATAGTCCACAGAAAGACATACTGCTATCAAGGTGAAAACCTTCCCACTTAACTCTTACCTGTTTTCTTTCAGTTTCCTATATTTGCAGATTACGCGAACACACAAAATCTGCCTCTAGAAAATATCTTGATATTCCCTATATTACCCATGGAAACTAAAATTACAAAAAATCATAGGAAGTATTGTGTTTAGTTTCTCTTTTCGCTATTGTAGAAATAAGGGTAGATAACTGTTTTCTTTTTAGCTGACTAGTTCAATGAGTGGATGGATAGATGTATAGATGAATGAATGAATGAACGAAATAGTAAATGCACATTTTCATGATGTTTCCTATCCAGAATCAATCCCTTCACCTCTCCTCTCAATCTCAGTGATTTTGGGAGGATGGCTTGTTCTCTTTCTTATACCCTTGCCTCCAACCTTTAAGAAATATCAGAATCTCAGGGTAAGGCCTATATATTCCCTGCAATGTCCCTCCCCCTTCTCCTCCTAGGCTTTCTAGGCTCTTCCTGACCTGTTCCATAAAATCGGCATCTCTTTGTTCTTCAACCTCTCCCACTCTGTTAGATCCTTACCCTGGAACCATAAATGTGCCATTGTGCATATTCAAAGATAATAATGGTCTCTATCTGTGTGTACGTATAAGTGAAAAGCTCAGCTCTTCACCAAGGCCTTTCCACCCTGTACACCTGGTACACATGCAGAGAAAGAGACAAAACCATCTTATCACTAAAAAATAATCCAATCCACACTGGCTCTTATCTTGATGTACCCTAATTCTTAGAGCAATAACATAATTTGTTTAAAAAAAAAAAAGAGAGCCAAATACTGTAAAGCCTCAGAAGCTTTATTGCTCTTCAGATGTTACGCCACATGATTACATTCTACAATTCTCTTAATATAAAATGGATATTTGAAGTATTCTGGAAAATAATAGGAATCTGCCAAAGTCTGTCCCCAGTGAAATTTGTACATAATCAAGGTAGTGAATTTCAAATATAACTCTTTCATGTGTCTTCAGCAAAGTTTGATATTAAAAACAAAGATAATTATGCTGAAAGTCTCAAAGGAATGAATTATAACAAATATAATAATTGATGAGAGCATTTAAATATGATTACATACTACGAGGTTATCGCCACTATTAAAAACACTAAGTAATCACTTTGTATGTGGTAGCAAAACATTTTCTAGTCAACTCAGGAAATTATAATAAGCAATTTGAGTGGGAAAAAAGGGCAATTTACATACTGCGTGTCCTAGGGTTATTCTGGTCATGTTTTCACGTAGCTACAATGTATTATTCATTCACCTACTAAAAAATACCCTAAGATGGAGGTCTTATAGAAAACCCACTAGCAGATACATGGACCAATGGAACACAATTGAGAATCCAGACATAAATCCATACACATATGAGCAGGTGATATTTGACAAAGGCCCCAAAACAGTTAAATGGGGAAAAGACAGTCTTTTTAACAAATGGTGCTGGCATACCTGGATATCCATCTGCAAAAAAATGAAATAAGACCCATACCTCACTCCATGCACAAAAACTAACTCAAAATGGATCAAAGACCTAAATATAAAATCTAAAACGATAAAGATCATGGAAGAAAAAACAGGGGCAATGTTAGGAGCCCTAATACATGGCATAAACAGTATACAAAACATTATAAAGAACATAAAAGAAAAACTGGATAACTGGGGGCTCCTAAAAATCAAACACTTATGCTCAACCAAAGACTTCACCAAAAGAGTAAAAAGACTACCTACAGACTGGGAAAAAGTTTTTAGCTATGACATTTCTGATCAGCGCCTGATCTCTAAAATCTACATGATACTGCAAAAACTCAACTGCAAAAAGACAAATAACTCAAGTAAAAAATGGGCTAAAGATATGAATAGACACTTCACTAAAGAAGACATTCAGGTAGCTAACAGATACATGAGAAAATGTTCACGATCATTAGCAATTACAGAAATGCAGATCAAAACTACAATGAGATTTCATCTCACTCCAACAAGGCTGGCATCAACCCAAAAAACACAAAGTAATAAATGTTGGAGAGGCTGTGGAGAGATCGGAACACTTATACGCTGCTGGTGGGAATGTCAAATGGTACAACCACTTTGGAAATCGATGTGGCACTTCCTTAAAAAGCTAGAAATAGAACTACCATACAATCCAGCAATCCCACTCCTTGGAATATATCCTAGAGAAATAAGAGCCTTTACACGAACAGATATATGCACACCCATGTTTACTGCAGCACTGTTTACAATACCAAAAAGATGGAAGCAACCAAGGTGCCCATCACGGATGAATGGATCAATAAATTATGGTATATTCACACAATGGACTACTACGTGTCGATAAAGAACAGTGAGGAATCTGTGAAACATTTCATAACATGGAGGAACCTGGAAGGCATTATTTTATGCTGAGTGAAATTAGTCAGTTGTAAAAGGACAAATATTGTATAAGATCACTATTATAAGAACTTGAGAAACAGTTTAAACTGAGAAGAAAACATTCTTTCCTGGGTACGAGAGGGAGGAGGGGCATTCACTAATTAGATAGTAGATAGGAACTACTTTAGGTGAAGGGAAAGACAGCACACAATACAGGGAAGGTCAGCACAATTGGACTAAACCAAAAACAGAGAAGTTTCCTGAATAAACTGAATGCTTCAAAGGCCTGCATAGCAAGGGCTGGGGTCTGGGGACCATGGTTTCAGGGGACATCTAAGCCAACTGACATAATAAAACCTATAAAGAAAATATTCTGCATCCCACTTTGAAGAGTGGCGTCTGGGGTCTTAAACACTAGCAAGCAGCCATCTAAGATGCATCAATTGGTCTCAACGCACCTGGATCAAAGGAGAATGAAGAACACCAAGGACATAAGGTGATTATGAGCCCAAGAGACAGAAAGGGCCACATGAACCAGCGACTACATCATCCTGAGACCAGAAGAACTAGATGGTGCCCGGCTACAACCGATGACTGCCCTGACAGGGAACACAACAGAGAACTCCTGAGGGAGCAGGAGAGCAGTGGGATGCAGACCCCAAATTCTCATAAGACCAGACTTAATCGTCTGAGACTAGAAGGACCCCAGTGGTCATGGCCCCCAGACCTTCTGTCTCCCTAGGACAGAACCCATTCCCGAAGCCAACTCTTCAGACATGGATTGGACTGGACAATGGGTTGGAGAGGGATGCTGGTGAGGAGTGAGCTTCTTGGATCAGGTGGACACTTGAGACTATGTTGGCATCTCCTGCCTGGAGGGGAGATGAGAGGGTGGAGGGGGTTAGAAGCTGGCGAAATGGACACAAAAAGAGAGAGTGGAGGGAGAAAGCGGGTGTCTCATTAGGGGGAGAGTAATTGGGAGTGTGTAGCAAGGTGTATATGGGTTTTTGTGTGAGAGACTGACTTGATTTGTAAACTTCCACTTAAAGCACAATAAAAATTATTTTAAAAAACCCACTAGCACGGTTGGTTGCAGGGAGAGAGTATACTTTCTGAAATGTAGCACATTTGTCAATTTTTCTCTTGTTGAACACAACCCAAATGGTCTTCCCAGGGACCCTTTCCACCTTCATGACTGGCTAATGAATCATTGTTCTCAGCCCACATTAACTCTATCACAAGGCATTTCCTTTGCTTTTTCAAAGTCATTTTGCTTTGAAAAAAATAATTATCCAAATTGTATTAAAGTGAAAAGATATTATTTGCATTTCTTTTTAAATGAAACTATAAAATTACTGTTATTATTCTATGATATATAATATATATATAAAGACACAAAACCCTACGATTTGGCCCTTTACTATCTTACTTCTTACTCCTTTTCACTGGTTTTATTTCTTTTCTAAAAGTAGAAACACAGTCTCTTTTCTCAGCTATTCAGCTTAAATGTAGGCAATTCACTTTAAGAAAGGCTCCAAAGGCTATTGCCAAATGGTTTCTGTAAAATGTATTTCTAGGGCTGAAATGTTTTCTTTGGGGTTTTTTCCCCCTCCAGTCACTCCACCTACCTTTAACATAGGCAAATCTAAATTGACAGATAGGTTATTCCCATGGTGACCTCTCTGCATAGCCCAGAGCCAATCTGTGCAATAAGATACGTCCTTCAGGCTCTATAACCTGGGAGTTCTATCAAATGAGTGCACACAAAGGGTTTACTTGTTACCTCTCTCATGACAGGTACTATCCTACAAATAAATCAAGCCAAGATTGCTGCCATGCCTTTGTTCTTTCATCTCAGGGACAAGAAGTAGAGAACACTGTTGCAAAGTCAAACAGGATCTAAATGAACCTTCACAGCCTTTAGAAACATGTCCTTTCAACTGCAGAATTCACAATAGGTTTGCAAAGCTACACTGAGCACCAAAAATTGGAGGTAAAAAAACAAACAATTAAGGAGGGTAAAAATCATCGGCATCGTACGTAATCCTTCAAGTGGGGTGTTCTCCAGGAAAGAGATTTAAACAAAACAAAACAAAAAAAACTAATTTAGCCAAAGTATCTCTTAAGCCTGTGTTCACATCTTTTAATGAACAGGAAATTTGTTGATAAGTTAATTTTTCCATGAAAAAAATGATAACTAAGAAGTCCTTGAAGAACCTTGACTTTTATGATCCTTTGAATAAATGCTGTTGCTTATAAAAAAATCTTTCTGATCCTTCTGTATTTGTCCTGCTCAGTAATCCTGACTGAACGGAGATCAGTGTAGAAATAGGCAGGAAATTGCAGAATTTTGCAAATGAAGTTGAAGCAAGGTCAAAGTCTGACATTGTTACCAACCTCTCATAGCAATTCTGTAATATGAATAAAAACAAAATTCCTACTAGGTTGTGGGAGTTACATTCCAGGGCATTTGCATTTTATAATTTATAAAATCGTTAAGGGTTAGGGTACACCTCCCAAACAATTCAAGAATTCTTCCTGCAACATCTTTCATTTCAATAATATACTAGGCTTAGAGGAACAGAAATGATGAAAAGCTCCCTATGCCATTAGATCTGGTGATATCTTACATAAGGTTCTTCACTGCCAATTGGACGTCACAGTTTATGTGTATTATCTGTCATCTGCTAGTCTCACATCATCTGGCTCACACAGAGGATCTATTCCTTTTTTTTTCTCTCTCTCTCTCTTTTTCCCAAATTGGAGCTATGAAAAAATCTGTCTTGGAAGAAGTACAACCAGAATGTTCCTCAGAAGCAAGGATGGTGAGACGGCATCTCACATAACTTTGGACAGGTTGTCAGGAGGGATCAGTCCCTGGGGAGGGACATCATGCTTGGTAAAACACAGGGGCAGCGGAAAATAGGAAGACCCTCAACGAGAGGGACTGACACAGTGGCTCCAACAATGGGTTTAAGCATAACAACGATTGTAAGGATGGCGCTGGACCAGGCAGTGTTTCGTTCTGCTGTGCATGGGGTCGCTATGAGCCAAACCAACTCGATGGCACCTAACAACAACAGCATAGCATGAAACGTCTTTTTTTTCTTTCCTCCTTCAGCATGTCCTGCCAGCCCTAGCAAATGATAAGTGCCTTAGCCTTCCAAAACTGCTTTTCCTAATTTCTCTTATTTGCCTTCGTTCATGTGTCCCTCTTTCCATTTCTGATCCATATTCTTTTCAAATTTGAGCTCTCCACACAGATTTGCTGGAGAGTTGGTGTATTTTTATGTTGTTGTTCAACAATTATTTATTGAGTGTTTATACACATCACTATTCTAGATTCTGGTGAAAGAAAAAGTAATAAAACCCAGGCCCTGCCAACCGTGCATTGTCTTTCTTCATTTTTAATTCATCACATTCCTCTTATGTCATATATCGTCCCTTGGAGTCATACTTACTTTTCATTTGAAATTTGATTCTCTTAAAAGTCTAGGATCTATACCTAGCTGTGTTTAACATCATCTTATTTACATTTATCACCTCCACAATAAAACAGTCACTTTCTCCCAAACCAGTACTGTCCATATACCTCTGCCCGAGCCTCATGCTTTGGAATGGCCATTAGGCCCAGGGGATGTGCCCACGTAGGGCCCACACCTACCCTTCCTGATATACTCAGGGTATCCAGGATCCCAATTTCCTGATCAACCAGTCCAAGCCCCCTTCCAGTTCCTGTGCTAGCTTCTTTCTGGGATCCATCCTTTCAAGAATGGATGACTCAACATGCCCATCCCTATGCCTGACAGGTGGCCAAGAGGCAGCTGTTTGCTGATGAGTATGGATGGAGCTTGGATGTGCAGGCTGAGCTGTCCATCTGCATGAACCAAAGCCCCTCAAGTACAAGACAGAGCCGGGAGTGGAAAGAGAAGGGGGTAGGTCACACATCAGGGGAAGGGCAAGCTACCCCTATACCACCTCAATCTAACAAGAAACTCCAAGGAAAGTTAAGAATTCTAAAATTGAAACTTGCCTTCTGGGTCACTATGAAGGTAAACATATTCATCAAAATAGGAAGATGAGAAGATAGAACCTACTTTAACAGCCTATAAGCTTGACTTATAACCTTTACATACGTAAGTATGTAGCATGCAGTCCTCCATTGCGCCTTCACCACACACACTACAAAATTAAAGATAGACCTGCTTAAACTTTCCAGTACTTCATATCACTAAGTTCTTCTTTGTTGATCAGGTTTGCGTCTTTCATTGTTTCCTTAGTCTTCTAAGACATGTAGATGTCACGGAGGTAGAAAGGTAAAAAGTCATCACTTTTTCCACTTCTTTTAATACAAGACTTCATGATTTTTTTTCAAAATGTGTCATCTCACTATGTGACAGGTTTTTCATCTGGACCATGAAAGTCCTTGGCCTAATAAGCCTCTGCAACAATATCACTTCCTTTTCTCCATCCAAATGTTCTCCATTATAATTCTCTCCTCAAGCTTACAGGTTTCTAGGGAAGAATGTGTATATAATATGTGTACATTTCTCTACCCCTTTATTAAATTTATTTTGTGAGCATTTAACTTTCATTCATGAGGAGAAAAGAATAAACTAAGAGAATGTTTAAATACCAAAAACAAGAAACATCAAAACCTGTTCTATTCAAGATTTATTGATATCTCTGAGACTGTATTTGTTTTTACAATTGCCCATATATTTATTTCTGACATCCTCACCTATTATTTTCTTCCCGAGATTTACTCTCCATCATTTCTATTAATATGGCTCTTTCCATGCCCTAATCATTTTCCTACACACACGTACAGACACACACACACACACACACATTTGATGGTTTTGTATGGGAGTATGTCTGTCTTCTTCAAATCTGAAGTACTCTGATCATGTCAACATATTTGCTGCTAAAAACATATTTGGGCTGCAACAACCCATTCTGAAAAACCTGTTTATTGAAATATAAAGGAGAAATATTTTTAGTAGGCAACAATCCCCAACACCACCACCAATGTTAATCTTTGCCTAATACCCTACACTTCCAAAATATCAGAAGAAAAGGTCAGCAACTTGTGAAAGGTTACCAAGTACAGAAATAACCTTACCAAAGAGAATATTTATTTTAATTTTCAGTAGGAATTCATCTTAAGTGTATAACTAAACTTTGTAAGTCCCACTCACTCTCATCACCACCTCTCAGAAGGGCTAGTATAATGTAGTCAGTAATAATGCAAAGGATTGGAACCAAACGCTAATCAATAAAAAAGGTTATCTAAGACATCAAAAGCAGTTCCTGGGTGGTGCAAACAGTTAACATACTCAGCTACTAACCAAAAGATTGGAAGTCAAAGTCCACCCAGAGATACCTTGGAAGAAAGGCCTGGTGATCTACTTCCAAAAAATGAGTTACTGAAAACCCTGTGGAACACAGTTCTACTCTGACCCACATGGGTTCACCATGAGTTAGGGTCAACTCAATGGCAACTGGTTTGGTTTCTGGTAAAGTATCACAAACGGCTTAAGTAAAGAAAAGGAAAAAAAGAGGGTCGTGGAAGATTTAATGCACAAAATTCTCAAAATTGATCTTAGACAATTCAGTCTTTGCTATAGTGAAATAAAATGGAAAGAGGTTGTTGTTCTTAGATGCCATTGAATCAGTCCCGACTCACTGCAACCTCATGGACAACAGAACAAAATGCTGCCCCATCCTGCGCCACCCTCACAATCATTGCTGTGTTTGAGCCCATTGTTGCAGCCACTGCGTCAATCCATTTTCATTTGCAAGGAGCACTCTGGATGTATTTCTGCCAACACAGACTTGTTCATTCTTCTGGCAGTCCATGGTATATTCAATATTCTTTGCCAACACCATAATTCAAGGCATCAATTCTTCTTTGGTCTTCCTTATTCACTGTACAGCTTTCATACGTACATGAGGTGATTGAAAATATCATGGCTTGGGTCAGGCACAGCTTAGTCCTGAAAGTGACAACTTTGCTTTTCAACACTTTAGAGTTCTTTTGCAGCAGATTTGCCCAATGCAATGCGTCATTTCATTTCTTGACTTCTGCTTCCGTGGGTGTTGATTGTGGATCCAAGTAAAATGAAATCCCTGACAACTTCAATCTTTTCTCTGTTTGTCATGATGTTGCTTATTGGTCCAGTTGTGAGGATTTCTGTTTTCTTTATGTTGAGATGTAATCCATACGGAACGCTGTAGTCTTGGACCTCCATCAGTAAGTGCTTCAAGTCCTCTTCACTTTCAGCAAGCAAGGTTGTATCATCTGCATATCACAGGTTGTTAATAAGTCTTCCACCAATCCTGATGCCACAATCTTCTTCATAGAGCCCAGCTTCTCTGATTATGTGCTCAGCATATAGACTGAAAAAGTATGGTGAAAGGATATAACCCTGACATATACCTTTCCTAATTTTAAGCCAGGCAGTATCCCTTGTACTGTTCAAATGATTGCCTCTTGGTCCATGTATAGGTTCCTCATGAGCACAATTAAGTGCTCTGGAATTTCCATTCTTCACAATGTTATCCATAATTTGTTATGATCCACACAGTTAAATGCCTTTGCATAGTCAATAAAACACAGATAAACATCTTTCTGGTATTCTCTGCTTTCAGCCAAGTTTCATCTGACATCAGCAATGGTTTCTCTCTCATTCCATGTCCTTTTCTGAATCTGGCTTGAGTTTCTGGCAGTTCCCTATTGATGTACTGCTGCAACCAATTTTGAAGTATCTTCAGCAAAATTTTACTTGCATGCGATATTAATGATATTGTTTGATAATTTCCACATTCTGTTGGATCACCTTTCTTTGAAATGAGCACAAATATGGATCTCTTGCAGTCAGTTGGCCAGGTAGCGGTCTTCTAGATTTCTTGGCGTAGACGAGTAAGCACTTCCAGCACTGCATTCATTTGTTAAAACATCTCAATCAGTATTCCATCAATTCCTGGAGCCTTGTTTTTTGCCAAGCCTTCAGTGCAGCTTGACTTCTTCCTTCAATACCACTGGTTCTTGATCATATGCTATCTCCTGAAATGGCTGAACACTGACCAATTCTTTTTGGTACAGTGATTCTGTATTCCTTCCATCTTCTTTTTATGCCTCCTGCTTCACTCAATATTTTGCCCATACCAACCAAAAAAAAACCAAACTCAATGCTGTCAAGTCGATTCCAACTCAGAGTAGAACTGCTCCATAGGGCTTCCAAGAAGCGCCTGGTGAATTCAAACTGCCGACCTTTTGGTTAGCAGCTGTAGCTCTTAACCACTACGCCACCAGGACTTCCATTTTGCCCATAGGATCCTTCAATATTGCAACTTGAGGCTTGAATTTTTTCTTCAGTTCTTTCAGTTTGAGAAATGCCAAGCGTGTTCTTCCCTTTTGGTTTTCTAACTCCAGGTCTTTGCACATTTCATTGTAATACTTTATTTTGTCTTCTCGAGCTGCCCTTTGAATTCTTCTGTTCAGTTCTCTTACTTAATCATTTCTTCCATTTGCTTTAGCTACTCTATGTTCAAGAGCAAATTTCAGAGCCTCTTCTGGCATCCATTTTGGTCTTTTCTTTCTTTCCTGTCTTTTTAACGACCTTTTGCTTTCTTCATGTATGATGTCCTTGATGTCATCCCACAACTCGTCTGGTCTTCGGTCATTAGTGTTAATGCATCAAAGCTATTCTTGAGATGGTCTCTATAACTTAGGTGAGATATATTCAAGGTCATACTTTGGCTTTCATGGACCTGTTTTAATTTTCTTCAGCTTCAACTTGAACTTGCACATGAGCAATTGATGGTCTGTTCCACAGTCGACCCCTGGCCTTGTTCTGACTGATGATACTGAGCTTTTCCATCATCTCTTTGCACAGATGTAGTAAATTTGATTCCTGTGTTTTCCATCCAGTGAAGTTCACGTGTATAGTTGCTGTTTACGTTGTTGAAAAAGGTATTTGCAATGAATAAGTCACTGACCTTGCAAAATTCTATCATGCGATCTCCAGCATCCTTTCTATCATCAAGGCCATATTTTCCAACTACCAATCTTTCTTCTTTGTTTCCAACTTTAGCATTCAGATCACCAGTGATTATCGATGCATTTTGATTGCATGTTTGATCAATTTCAGACTTCAAAATTTGGTAAAAATCTTCAATTTCCTCATCTTTGGCATTAGTGATTGGTGGGTAAATTTGAATAATATTCGTACTAATTGGTCTTCCTTGTAGGTGCATGGATATTATCCTATCACTGACAGCACTGTACTTCAGGATAGACCCTGGTCCCATTGAGGAAGGGATCTAGGGTATTGATCTTTATGCATTCCATTTCATTTTTTTGACAACTTCCAATTCTCCTAGGTTCATACTTCATACATTCTACATTCTGATTATTAATGGATGTTGTAGCTGTTTCTTCTCATTCTGAGTCATGCTATATCAGCAAGTGAGGGTGCCAAAAGTTTTATTCCATCCACATCATTAATGTAGACTCTATTTGAGGAGGTACCACTTCCCCATTCGTATTTCCAACCTAAAGGTATCACCTTCCAGCATTATATCAGACAATGTTCCGCTGCTATTCATAAGGTTTTCACTGGCCGGTTTTTTTCAGAAGTAGACCACCAGGTCCTTCTTCCTACTCTGCCTTAGTCTGGAAGCTCCACTGAAACCTGTCCACCATGGGTGACAAATGCTGGTATTTGAAATACCAGTAGCATAGCTTCCAGTATCACAGCAACACCCAAGCCAGTACAGTACAAAATACTGACAGACACATGGTGGTATAAAGAGGACAACTGTAGCATAAAACTTCCAATACAATCTCTATCTTGTTGTTGTTGTTAGTTGTCATCAAGTAGATTCCCACTATAGTGACTCACGTGTGCAGAGTAGAACTGTTCCACAGGGTTTTCAAGCCTGTGACCTTTCAGAAGCAGATCACCAGGCCTGTCTTCTGAGGTGCCTCCAGGTGAGTTCAAACCACCAGCCTTCTGTGTTTGCACCTCCCAGGGACACCTACAACTTATACACACACTGATTTTCTAATTCCATCTCCACCAACCTCCACCTCCATGCTTCCAGTGCAATCATCTGTAGGCTTGTTTTATGTGCCAAGAAAAAAATACACACATCTTCTACTCCCTTGGTAAATAAAGGATTGTTGGACGTGAGTGGAAATATAGGCACAGGTACTCTGTGTAGGGTTATGGAATTAAAATTTGCCTCTGAGTGAACTCAAAAAATGTGAGCCCTCTGGGAAGACAAATTAGAAAAAGATGCCATCCTCTGGGCAGACTCAGCTCTGCAGGTGTTAGCGGGAAGGCCCACAGTTTGCCCAGCAGACAGAGGTCTGGATGTCAGCTCCACTCACCCCTTCAGCCAGGCAAATGTAGCAGCCTGTGTGAGACATCCTGCCGCCCCCACTATCTGCTGAAGGATTCTTAAATTCTCCTAAATCTCATCACTGTTTAATCTTGATAATTAAGAGCACTGGCTTTGGCACTGGACTGCCCAGGCAAGAATTCAGGCTCTGTCACCCGCTCACTTGTGACTTTAGACAAGTGACTGAATCTCCCTGAGTATCAGTTTACTCATTTGCAAAATGTGAATAATAAGAGTACCTTCCTCAATGGGACCTTGAAGGTTAAACAAGAAAATCTATGTACAAGCAGTAACTTAGTTCCTATCTCTGGCACCTAGCAAGAGCTCGACAGGTGTTAACTGATATCCTTATCCCCTTTTCAGGAGAAGAACAGCATCTACCACATTTAAGTTAAGCATATGTCTTTCATCTGTGACCAGCTGCCATTGAGATGATTCTGACTCATAGCGGGCAACCCCATGTGTGTCAGAGTAGAGCTGTGCTCCATAGGGTTTTCAATAGGTTATTTTTCCAAAAATAGGTTCTTAAGTGCCTCTGGGTCAACTCTAGCCTCCGACCTTTCATTTAGCACCCAGGGACCCCTTTCACCTGTAAAACCAAAAACCAAACTCATTGCCATCAAGTCGATTCCAACTGATTGTGACCTTATAGGACAGAGTAGAACTGCTCCATAAGGTTTCAAAGGCTGTAAATCTTTATGGAAGCAGAGTGCCACATCTTTCTCCCGTGGAAAGGCTGGTGGTTTCAAACTGCCGACTTTTCGATTGGCAGCCAAGCACTTTAACCATTGCACACCAGGGCGCCTCCCTTTCATCTACAGAGCTCCTAATTATTATTGAAGAGCACTTTCCGCCTTGGTTCCCATAAGGAAAGAGTTTTAAAAAAAAAGCTTCCCTTTGGTACCTCATTTTATCGGATCTCTTGACTTCAAAATTTAAGGCGTTTTTCCTACATGTGCGCTAATTAGAAATGCAGCATGCCTGAAGTTTTCTCACATTCCTAACGCACAACACCATCATTAAGGACCTCGAACCCTCTGAAGTCAATTCCAGAGTGGTACATAAAAGGTATGCTCCAGGGGTAGGACTACAGTTGTTAAATGCACTACATGTCAGGATCCCCAAAAGTCTCCACTTTTATTTCCCCAGCTTCTAACAACTCTGGGTTTCACAGAACAAAACAATATTATGTTTCAGAATGAAAAGTATATTTAGCGTGTTGTAATTCAAACTACAAAAAATTAAAAAAGAAAAAATTTCCCGAAAGTATTTTAAGTTGTCTTTATCAAACCTTTGGAGAGTCATCAATATTAATATTCTTTGCAATGTGACCAAATTGAACCCCCCCACCCACCTAACTAACACATGATGAGCTTATGCATTCTTTATGAGAAAACCCAAACAAAATAAAATTAAATCAAAATATTTGCTTACTCTAGCCATAGACCCTCAACAAGATGGACTGACACAGTGGCTACAACAATGGGCTTAAGCATAACAACGATTGTGAGGATGGTGTAGGACCAGGTAGTGTTTTATTCTGTTGTACGTGGGCTTGTTATGAGTCAGAATTGACTCGACGGCACCTAACAACAACAGCTAGCAATAGTATCCAAAATAAAGCTTGCTTGCCCATACACATAACCTAGATGAAAGCTCCAAAAATAGTTTATAAACCTTCAAAAGACTGCCTGAATCAATATGAAATAAAACAATGAATTCTAATTATATTTAGGTCTTATGTCCTCCAAAAAAAAGGAAACAAAATGTTATAATTTGCTTTCTGATTTAATGGAAAAGTAACATTGTATCAAGAATTTCAAAGGATGACCTCATTGCCCCTCTCCTAATAATAATATATCTTTCATTTTATTTTATGCAATGCCAGTTCTACACTAAAAGTTTATCCTATATTCCACAATGACATACTGTGGGATAATGAATTTGACTTTACTCAAAGTAATTTGGTCTTTGCCCTTGTTTCCTGAAAGATAACTCTAAGCAAACAAACAAACAAACAAAAAAACCCACAGCCATCGAGTCAATTCCTACTCATAATGACCCTACAGGACAGCGTAGAACTGCCACATAGGGTTTCCAACACTGTGAATCTTTAGAGGAACAGACTGCCGCATCTTTCTCCCACGGATCAGCTGGTTAGCAGCCAAGTACTTTAACCACCGTGACACCAGGGCTCCTTGAAAGATAACCTGAAATCTTTAGAAGTTCTTGAATAACTTAAGTACTTTTTTCAGTCTCCAGACCACACTTGAGGGTTTGTAGTAATAAGTAAGGGCTAGACAGGCCACAAAGACCAGTGCGTGGCCTGATATCAGCTGACCTTAGGGAAGGGGGGGGGTCACGATTCAATCAATCATGCCTATGCAATGAGGCCTAACCGTGACTACGTAAGGAAGCTAATAAAGGCTCTGGACGCAGAAGCTCCATGGACTTCCTGGTTGGTGAAAGACATCTATGCACATGGGAGGGTAGTATGCCCTCTGGGACATGGAAGCTCTGCATCAAGAACCCTCCCAAACCTTATCGTATGTGCCTCTTCATTTGTATCTTTTCGCTGCAATAAATCTATAATTGTAAGTATAGCACTTTCTGTGAGATAAGTCACTCCAGCAAATTATCCAACCCGAGGGAGTAGGGGGAGGCAGCAGCTCAGAAGTAAGAGGGGCTAGAAACCCCTGAGCTTACCACTGGTATCCTGAGGGGATAGATGGAACCCCTGAATTTGTAGCCAGCAGATCAGAAGTCAGGATGTCATGCAGACTCCCAAACTTGCAGTTGGCATCTGAAGTCTTGGGCCTACTTGACAGCCTGGAGGGCTATGTCCTTTAACTTGCGAGGTCTGACCTAGCTCCGAGTGGCTAAGATCAGAGGAAGAGGTACTGCTGCGTGGGCAGCTGGTGGCAGGTTTGAACAGAGAAGTGGAAAGTGGAGATTTGTTATACCCTCATAGTTGGTGTCAGAAAAAGTAGATCTGATACATTAATTTTGAGATATTACCCACTCATACACGTTTTCAAAATTACAACTAGAAGGAAATAATAGAAATGTCCCATATTTATTCTGTATAGCAATGCCTTTCCATTTAAGGACATTTCATACTCTGTTATACCAGGAACCCTGGGGGTGTAATGGTTAGGAGCTACGGCAGCTAACCAAAAGGTCAGCAGTTTGAATCCACCAGGTGCTCCTTGGAAACCCTATGGGGCCAGTTCTACTCTGTCCTATATGGTCGCTATGAGTCGGAATCGACTCAACGGCAAAGGGTTTGGTTTTGGTTGGAAGTATTATACCAGAACCAAAACCCTATGCAACCTCATCTCATATAAACTCAGAATGAAGATCACTTACATATTATTTAAAAAGCCAAAGAACTAAAATAGTCAATTGAAATCTAAGAACAAGATAATCTAATACGTGAGATCTCAAAGAAGCTTTCACTGAACACCCAGGACAAGAATAACCTTCAGCTATAAGGCATTTAAGCAATCAGGGCAGAAGTAACACTTTTCATATACACTTTGAAAGTGACAGTGGCTTTGTTGCTGCAAGTCTAGCAACAACAAAGCCTATGGATTCATTCCTCGTCATAACATTATAAGACAGCTCACAGGTACATGAATCCTCCTAAGGTCTGGTATTTCTGAAAGGTGGAGAACAAAATAAGAATGCTGAAGAAAGCATAATTTTAGTCCACCTCAATTTCAAGCCGAAAAAAATTTCCATTCCTTCTTTGTTCCCCGACTAGCTAGAAATAAGTAAGAGTCTGCTTACCATAATAAAGACAATGAGACCGAAGTTCTTAAAATAGTAAACTAATAGCGGGAAACTGTTTTGAGAATTCCAGCTTCTTCTCTGTCCTCCTGGTATTTTTCTTTCATCTCCTTAAAGGTAGTTTTCAAAATTCTGTGCCAGAATCTTTCAATTTAATCATCCAAATTCACTGTTTACCAATATTTTTTTAAAGTTTCTCTAGGAACTCTGGCTATGTACCTATTAATCCTATTTGTTTCTCATCTCACATGCTAAGCATCCCCTCTGTAGAAAATAAAAGACATGTTAAGGCTTATCTCCCCTGCCTTCAAAACACCGCCTTCATATTCCCCCACCCCCTACCTTTCTGGCCATTCTTTCGCAGCGTCTTTTGCTGGCTCCTCTTCATCAACATCCTGTTAAGTAGGAATATTATGCAGGTGTGATCCCTGCCATCCTATTCTCTGCTCACATTGCATTGCTCTCCCAAAGCAATTCCATCAACTACTAGAGTTTCAATTCTACTTATAGCCTCTGATGCACAAAACATTACCTACAGTTCAGACCTTTCTCCTGAGCTTCAGATTCCCCAAATCCATCATCCATTGGCTGTCTCACATGCATATATGTAAACCAAACTCATGATCTTTTTCCCAAAACCTATTTGCCCTTTTCCTGAAACTTGAAAGTCATCCTAGAATTCTCTTTCCCTCTCGCTCTCTTCTTTACATCAAGTCAGTGAGCAAGACACGTTGCTTCTACCTCCTTAACACCTCTCATATTGGCTATTTCCTTTCCTTTGCCACTGCTGCTTTCCTAGTTCAGGCCCTCAAAAGACTTATTTATTTGCTTCCTCTCCTGTTTTTCTTTTGTCAGTTTGGCCAATGGTTTGTCGATTTTGTTATTTTTTTTCAAAGAACCAGCTTTTGGTTTTAACTCTTTCAATTGTTTTTCCGTTCTCTGTTTCATTTAATTCTGCTTTAATTTTTATTGTTTGCTTTCTTCTGGTGCCTGAGGGTTTCTTTTGTTGCTCTCTTTCTATTTGTTCAAGTTGTCGGGATAATTCTTTGATTTTTTTGACCCTTTCTTCTTTTTGGAGGTGTACATTTATTGCTATAAAATGACCACTGAGCACTGCTTTAGCTGTGTCCCAAAGGTTCTGATAGGAAGCATTTTCTTTCTCATTGGATTCTATGAATTTCTCTATTCTGTCCTTAATTTATTCTATAACCCAGTAATTTTCTAGCAAGGCGTTGTTCAGTTTCCAAGCATTTGATTTCTTTTCCTTGCTTTTTCTGTTATTGATTTCTACTTTTATGGCTTTATGGTCAGAGAAGATGCTTTGTAATATTTCAATGTTTTGGATTCTGTTAAGGCTTGCTTTATGACCTAGTATGTGGTCTATTCTACAGAATGTTCCATTCAAGAGACTTATTTAGACTTTGCAATGATACCACAACTAGTCTTCCAAGTTCTCACTCTTCTGATTCATCCTCCCAACTATTCCCCAAGTGATCTTGCCAATATAATTTAAGACAGTGTTACACCTACTCCCCTGCTTAAAACCCTCTGTGATTCTCCACTACTGAGACAATGAAGTTAAGACTCCCTTGAATGACATAAAGCAACGTAGTCTGCTCTATCTCTCCAGTTTCATCTCTCTTCTTGACCCACCTCCTCTCTGTGCTCCACCCATGCTAAAGAATTTGCAGTTCTCTGAATGGGCCATCTATACTGTTTCATGCCCCTAAACTTTTATCCACTTTGTTCCCTCTGCCTGGAATGCCCCTACCCAGGACCCACTTAACAAACACCTGCTCATCTTTCCAACCTCAACTCAAACAATTTTATTCACATTTGAACATACATACACACATGCTTACAGTAGAAGTAAAGAATCCTTCCCATCTCTGAACCCTGTACATGCCTCCAAAAGAATCTTCATCATCCTAATGTCTCCCATGGTTTCTTATATGATATGGCAGAGTAAAGGCATATTTATGTCATTCCACTCCTTTAAAACTTATGGGGAAAAAATTAAAACTACCATATTCAAGGAAACCTGTCAAAACCCCATATTACAAACAAAGAAATACAGTGAAATCTTGACCAAATTTTTTTTTTTAATGTAGGAAGCTAAAGGCAATACACACTTCAATGTGAAACAATTTTATCTAAAAGTAAACGCCACAACCCTGAAGTTCCTGTCCAAGTGTCCTTTGATTAGTGTGTCAAGATCTAGAACACAGACACGTATAGCAATCAAATGGGAATGTCCCTATAAAGAACTATTTTGAGGCTATACAATCCCAGTAGTGGCAGAGCCACCTAAGCATGGTGACATGTCATTTCTAACTATGCAGTTCTACTCTGTCCTATAGGGTCGCTATGAGTCGGAATCGACTCGACGGCACTAGGTTTGGTTTTGGGTTTTTTATGCCTAAGCTTCCCAGCCAGGGAAACTGCTAGATGTCAAGCGGGGTGAAGTAAAGAGATGTTGGAATCACCAATTCACAAAACTGAGAGTTTGTGGGTTAAAGGACATTACCATGAAACACATTGAGTTTGGAAGCATTAAACAATGACAGAAAACTTTTCCTAGAGCAAAAGAAATAACAATGTCAGTAAGAAGGTATTTAAAATGGTGGTGCAGTGCTTAAAGCGATCAACTGCTAACCAAAAGGTCAGCAGTTCAAAACCACCACCTGCTCTGTGGGAGAAAGATGTGGCAGTCTGCTTCCATAACGATTTACAGCCTTGGAAACCCTAGTGGTCACTGTGAGTCAAAATCAACTTGAAGACTGTGGGTTTGGCCAATACCAAGAGCTAGCAGGGATGAGGAGCAACTGGAAAACTCACATACTGCTAGCGAAAATACAAAATGGCAGAGCCACTTAGGAAAAGAGTTCGGCATTTTCTTGTGAACACCCACCCAACCTGTGACCCTGCAATTCCAATCCTTAGGTATTGACCCAAGAGAAATAAAAGTGTTTGTCCTCATGGAGACCTGCATGCAAATGTTCACAGCAACCTTATTCAAAATAGTCAGAAACTGAAAACAACTCAAATTTTCATCAACAGGTGAATATAAACAAACTGTGGTACAGTCATACTTTTGCACATTATAAAATAAAAAAGAATGAACTACTGATACAGGCAACAATACGAATGATTCTCAAAAGCATTACTCAAAACCATTACACTAAGTGAAAGAATCAAGACAAAAGAAGCACATATGGTAAAATTCCACTTACATTGCATTCTTGAAAGGGCAAAAATATAGGGACATAAAACAGATCTGTAGTTGCCAGCAGCAGAGGGTTCCTTTGTGGTGGAGTTGATTCCAACTCATAGCGACACTATAGGACAGAGTAGAACTGCCCCGCAGGGTTTCCAAGGCTGTAATCTTTATGCGATCAAACTGCCACAGCTTTCTCCCAGCAGAGGGTTAAAAAAAAAAAACTCACGGCCGTCGAGTCAGTTCCAACTCATAGAGACCCTATAGGACAGAGTAAAACTGCCCCATAGAGTTTCCAAGGAGCACCTGGTGGAATCGAACTGCCAACTTTTTGGTTAGCAGTGGTAGCTCTTAACCACTACTCATGGGGAGTGAACTGACTGCAAAGGGCACAAAGAAACTTTTGGGGGTGAAGGAAATGTTCTATATCTTGATTGTGGTGGTGGTTATACGACTGTATACCGTTGTCAGAACTCATCAAACTGTATACATAAAAGCAGTAAATTTATTGTATGTAAATTACTCAACAACTTTAATACTAAAAAAAAAAGTATTTGGGGATCTCCCCCCAGAATACTCTTCTTTTCGTCTCTTACCTCAAGTGACATAGAAAATATTTCTATTATTTCATTTACTATATAATTAGGCACAGTAATATAGTACACCATCTCCTCACTTACTGACCATCTTGTTATCTGATGTTTCACATTTACAACAATAGTAGAAAATCCACTACTCATTTACTGTGCGTTAATGAAGTACATCTGGCAGTAACAAATGCCGAGGTGTGAGGCAACAGTAATGCTGGCTGTGATGGGAAAGGTTATGTGTCAACTTGGCTGGGCCATGATTCTCAGTGGCTTTGCAGTTATGTAATCACATAACTTGGCAGTTATGTAATGATGAAGGCATCCTCCATTTTGTGACCTGATGTGGTCAACCTCTGTTTTTGCATAACACCAATCTCCCATAACAACCTAGTCTTTGGAACCTACGCATGTCAATAAGTGAGGAGAAAGTATAATGTAAAATACAATATATAATTGCTATACTCATTTAGGAGTCCTTGAGTGGTGCAAACGGTTAAGCCCTGGGTTGCTAAGCTGCTAACCATCCACCCTGAGGCACCTAGGAAGAAAGGCCGAGCAATTTACTTCCAAAAGATTACAACCATTGAAAACCTTATGGAGGGGGCAGAGCCAACATGGCATTATAGACAGAAGCACCACACCGTCCTTCCACAGCAAAGACCTGAAAAACTAAGTAAAACAGAGACAAACATCAATCCTGGAACCCTAGGAGTCATGTGAAGAGATAAAGAATTAACAATCAAAGATTAATCAAAACTGATATTTACAACAGGGAACCAGGAGGTTAATCTGTAAACGACAACAATGTCAGAAGAACAAAAGAGGGAATAAACAGTGTAGGTATAGACCTTTCTAATGGAAAGGAAGGCAAGGCAATACCAAGTAATAAAAGACAGGTTCAAACTTAGGAAGATAAGGGTAAATTTCAAGGTAAGGACAAAGAAAGTTAACAAACCTGTTCATCAAAATAAAGAAGAAAAACATTAAGTCTCAGTAAACACAAAATCTATAAAAACAAAAGAAAGGGGAAAAAATCCACAAACAAAAGAAATTCGGCCCAGAAAAGTAAGAGGAACAAAAAAAAACATCAGCACCACAAAAAAAGGCACCACAAAATGACAGCAATAAACTCACACCTATCATTAATTAAAAAACTAAAAAAAAGTTGTTTTTTTCATTAATTACCTATCATTAATTACACTGAACATAACTGGTCTAAATGCACCCGTAAAGAAACAGAGAGTGGTAGAATGGATTTAAAAAAAAAAAACAGGATCCATCAATATACTGTGTACAAGAGACACACCTTAGAAACAAAGACATAAATTTATTAAAAAGCAAATGATTGAAAAAAATATGTCAAGTAAATAGCTACCAAAAAAGAGCAGGAGTGGCAATACTAATTCAGATAAAATAGACTGAAACAAAATTCACCACAATGATTAAACAGATAACCCATCATGAAGATATAACCCTAATAAATATCTAGCACCCAATGACAGGGCTCCAAAATACATAGAACAAACTTTAACATCACTGAAAAGAGAAATAGACAGTTCCACAATAACAGGAGACCAATACGCCGCTGTCGTAAAGGACAGAACATATAAAAAGAATCTCAACAAAGATACAGAAGATCTAAAGGTCACAATCAGCCAGCATGACCTCAAAGACATATATATAACACTCCACCCAACAGCTGCAAAGTACACATTCTTTTCCAAAGCACATGGAATGTTCTCCAGAACAGACCACATCTTAGGCCACAAAGCAACCCCCCAAAAAATCCAAAACATTGAGATAACACAAAGTATCTTCTCTGATCACTCCATCAAAGTACAAATTAACAACAGGAAGAGCAAGGAAAAAAAATCAATTACACAGAAATTGAATAACACCCTGCTTAAAAACCACTGGGTAATAAAAGAAATCAAAGATGGAATCAAAAAATTCCCAGAATCAAAAGAGAATGAAAACACATCATACCAAAACCTTTGCACCACAGCAAAGGCAATGCTTAGAGGTCAATTTACAGCAATAGATGCACACATCAAAAAAGAAGAAAGACAAAACCAAAACATTAGCTACACAACTTGAACAAATAGAAAGAGAACAGCAAAAGAAGCCCACAGCCACCGGCATAAGGGAAATAACAAAGATCAGAGCAGAAATAAATGAAATAGAGACTAGAAAAACAACAGGAAGAATCAACAAAACCAAAAGCTGATTCTTTGAAAGGATCAACAAAATCAACAAACCAATGGCCAAACTGACAAAAGAAAAACAGGAGAGGATGTAAATAACCCAAATAGAAATTAAATCTGGAGACATGACAACAGACCCAAACTGAAATAAAAAAGGATCATAACAGAGTACTATGGAAAACTATACACCAACAAATTTGAAAACCTAGAAGAAATGAAGAAATTTCTAGAAATATCTAACCAAACTAACACAAAATGATGTCAAAAATCTGAACAGACCCATAACAAGAGAAGCGATTGAAAAGGTAATAGGAAAAAAATTCCCAACAAAAAAAAGCCCTGACCCACTTAAATGCTAGCAAACAGCCATCTAAGATGCATCAGTTGGTCTCAACCCACCTGGAGCAAGGGAGAATGAAGAACATCAAAGGTACAAGGTATTTATGAGCCCAAGAGACAGAGTGGGCCACATAAATCAGAGACTACATCAGCCTGAGACCAGAAGAGCTAGATGGTGCCCAGCTACAACTGATGACTGTCCTGACAGGGAAGGCAATGGAGAACCCCTGAGGAAGCAGGAGAACAGTGAGATGCAGACCTCAAATTCTCATAAAAAGATCAGACTTTATGGTCTGACTGAGACTGGAGGGACCCCAGAGGTCATGGTCCCCAGACTTTCTGTTAGCCCAAGACAGGAACCATTCCCGAGGCCAGCTCTTCAGACAGGGATTGGACTGGACTATGGGATAGAAAATGATACTGCTGAGGAGTGAGTTTCTTGGATCAAGTAGACACATAAGACTATGTAGGCAGCTCGTGTCTGAGGGGGAGATGAGAGGGCATAGGGGGTCGGAAGCTGGCCAAATGGACAAGGAAATAGAGAATGGAGAGTAGTGTGCAATCTCATTAGGGGGAGAACAAGTAGGAGTACATAGCAAGGTGTATATAAATTTTTGTATGAGAGACTGACTTGATTTGTAAACTTTCACTTAAAGCACAATAAAAATTTAAAAAAATAAAAAAGCTCTGACCCAGGTGACTTCACTGGAGAATTCTACCAAACATTCAGAGAAGAGCTTACAACAGTAATACTCAAACTATTTCAGAATATAGAAAACGAAGGAATACTTCTGAATTCATTCTATGAAGCTAGAATAACCCTGATACCAAGACCAGACAAAGACACCACAAAAAAAGAAAATTACAGACCACTACCTCTCATGAATATAGATGTAAAAATTCTCAACAAAATTCTAGCTAATACAATTCAGCATCAAATCAAAAAAGTAATACACCATGACCAGGTGAAATTCATACCAGGTATGCAAGAATGGTTCAATATTAGAAAATCAATCAACATAATCTACCACATAAATAAAAGGAGAGAAAAGAATCACATGATCATCTCAATTGACGCAGAAAAGGCATCTGACAAAGTCCAACACCCATTCCTGATCAAAACTCTCAATAAAATAGGTATAGAAGGGAAATTCCTCAATGTAATGAAGGGCATCTGTACAAAACCAACAGCCAACATCATTCTTAATAGGAAGACTGAAAACATTCCCCTTGAGGACAGGAACAAGACAAGTATCCCCTTTATCACCACTCCTATTTAACATTGTGCTGAAAGTCCTAGCTAGAGCAATAAGGCAAGAAACAGAAATAAAGCACATCCAAATTGGTAACGAAAAAGTTAAACTGTCCCTATTTGTGGATGATATAATACTATACATAGAAAACTCAAAAGACTCCACAAGAAAACTACTGGAACTAATAGAAAGATTCAGCAAAGTGGCAGGATACAAGATAAACGTACAAAAATCAGTTGGATTCCTATATACCAATAAAGAGAACAATGAAAAGGAAATCAGTAAAACAACACCATTTATAATAGCCCCCCCAAAAATAAAATACTTAGGAATAAATCTAATCAGGGATGTACAAGATCTATACAAAGAAAACTACAAAACACTATTGCAAGAAACCAAAAGAGATATATATAAATGGAAAAACACACCACGCTCATGGATAGGTAGGCTCAACATTGTGAAAATGTCAATTCTACCTAAACACCAGAAGGATGTTTACTTGTGTTTTACCAACTATGCAAAGGCATTGGACTGTGTGGATCATAACAAATTATAGATAACATTGTGAAGAATGGGAATTCCAGAACACTTAACTGTGCTTGTGAGAAACCTGTACATAGATGAAGAGGCAGTTGTTCGGACAGAACAAGGAGATACTGAGTGGTTTAAAGTCAGGAAAGGTGCACGTCAGCATTGTATCCTTTCACCATACCTATTCAATCTGTATGCTGAGCAAATAATCCAAGAAGCTAGACTATATGAAGAAGAATGGGGCATCATGATTGGAGGAAGGCTAATTAAGAATCTGGGTTATGGAGATGACACAACCTTACTTGCTGAAAGTGAAGAGGATTTGAAGCACTTACTAATGAAGATCAAAGACCACAGCCTTCAATATGAATTGTACCTCAACATAAAGAAAACAAAAATCCTCACAACTGGGCCAATAAACAACATCATGATAAATGGAGAAAATATTGAAGTTGTCAAGGACTTTCATTTTACTTGGATCCACAATCAACAGCCACAGAAGCAGCAGTCAAGAAATCAAAAGACGCGTTGCATTTGGGTAAATCTGCTGCAAAGGATCTCTTTAAAGTCTTGAAGAGCAAAGATGTCACCTTGGAGACTAAAGTGCACCTGACCTAAGCCATGGTATTGTCAATCGCATCATATGCATGTGAAAGCTGGACAATGAATAAGGAAGACCGAAGAAGAACTGATGCCTTTGAATTGTGGTGCTGGCGAAGAATATCGAATATACCGTGGACTGCGAAAAGAGTGAACAAATCTGTCTTGGAAGAAGTACAACCAGAATGCTCCTGTGAAGCAAGGATGGCAAGACTGCATCTTACATACTTTGGACATGTTGTCAGGAGGGATCAGTCCCTGGAGAAGGACATCATGCTTGGCAAAGTACAGGGTCAGCGGAAAAGAAGCAGACCTTCAATGAGGTGGATTGACACAGTGGCTGCAACAATGGGCTAAAGCATAACAACGACTGTAAGGATGGCGCAGAACCAGGAAGCGTTTCGTTCTGTTGTGCGTAAAGTCACTATGAGTCGGAACCAACTTGACAGCACCTAACAACAACAACAACCCAAAACAATCTATAAACCCAAAGCAATCTACAAATACAATGCAATCCTGATCCAAATACCAATAACATTCTTTAAAGAGATGGAAAAACTAATCATTAAGTTTATATGGAAAGGGAAGAGGCCCCAGGTAAGTAAAGCATCACCGAAGAGGAATAAAGTAGGAGGACTCGCACTACCTGACCTCAGAACCTACTATACAGCTACGGTATTCAAAACAGCCTGGTACTGGCATGATGACAGACATGAAACAGAATTGAGAAAACATGTAAATACATCCACCTACAATCACCTGATCTTCTACAAAGGCCCAACATCCATCAAATAGGGAAAGATAGTCTTTTTAACAAATGGTGTTGGCAAAACTGAATGTCCATCTGCAAAAAAATGAAACAGGGCCCATACTTCATGCCATACCCAAAAACTAATTCAAAATGGATCAAAGGCCTAAATATGAAATGAAAAACTATAAAGACCATAGAAAAAAAGATAGGATCAACACCAGAGGCCCTAATACACAGGATTAACACGATACAAACCATAACTAACAATACAAAAACTCCAGAAGATAAGCTAGATAACTGGGATCTTCTAAAAATTAAATACTTATTCTCATCAAAAGACTTCATCAAAAGAGTAAAAAGAGAACCTACAAACTGGGAAAAAAAAAAAAATTGGCTATTACGAATCTGACAAAGATCTAATCTATAAAATCTACAGGAAAATCCAACAACTCTACAACAAAAAGACAAACAATCCATTTAAAAAATGAGCAAAGGAAATGAACGGACACTTCACCAAAGAAGACATTCAAGGGACTAACAGATAGTTGAGGAAATGCTGGTGATCTCTAGCCATTAACCAAACCCATTGCCGTCAAGTCAATTCTAACTCAGAACTGCCCCATAGAGTTTCCAAGGAACGCCTGGTGGATTTGAGCTGCTGACCTGTTGGTTAGTAGCCATAGCACTTAACCTCTATACCACCAGGTTTTCCCACTAGCCATTAAAAAAAAAAAAAAAAATTTTTTTAGAGAAATGCAAATCAAAACCACAGTGAGATACCATCTCACCCCAGCATTACTGGCACAAAGCAAAAAACAGGAAATAACAAACGCTGGAGAGGCTGCGGGGAGACTGGAATTCTTATGCACTGCTGGTGGGAATGCAAAATGGTACAACTATTCTGGAGAACGATATGGCTTCTTTAAAAAGTTAGAAATAGAAATATCATATGATCCAGCAAGCCCACTCCTGGGAATATAACCTAGAAAAATAAGGGCCATCACGCAAATAGACACATGCACATTCATATTCATTGCAGAATTGCTCACAATAGCAAAAAGATGGAAACAATCTACGTGCCCATCAATAGATGACTGGATAAACAAACTATGGTACATATACACAATGGAATACTACACAACAATAAAGATCAATGATGAATCTGTTAAGCATCTCACAGCATGGATGAATCTGGAGGGCATTAACCTGAGTGAAATAAGCCAATCACAAAAGAACAAATATTGTATGCGACCACTACTATAAAAACTCATGAAATGGTTTATACACAAAAGGAAACAATCATTGATGGTTACAAGGGAGGGGAGAGGCGGAGATGGAAAAACACTAAATAGACACTAGATAAGTAGTAACTTTGGGTAAGGGTTAGGGTAAGGGTGAGACAGTACACAATACTGGGGAAGCCAGCACAACTTGTCCAACACAAGGTCACGGAAGCTCCACAGACACATCCAAATGCCCTGTGGGACTGAATTTCTGGGCTGAGCGCTGTGGGAACCATTGTCTCGGGGAACAACTAGCTTAACTGGCATAATATAATTTATAAAGAAAGTGTTCTACATTCTACCTTGGTGAGTAATATCTGGGGTCTTAAAAGCTTGTGAGCAGCCTTCTAAGATACTCCACTGGTCTCACCCCGTCTGGAGCAAGGGAGAATGAAGAAAACCAAAGACACAAGGGGAAGATCAGTCCAAAGGACTACTGGACCACAACTACCACAGCCTCCACCAGACTGAGTCCAGCACAACTAGATGGTGCCTGGCTACCATCACTGACTGCTCTGACAGGGATCACAATAGAGAGTCCCAGACAGAGCTGGAGAAAAATGTTGAACAAAATTCTAGCTCACATAAAGAGACCAGACTTACTGGCCTGACAGAGACTGGAGAGACCCCAAGAGTATGGCCCCCTGATACTCTTTTAGTTCAGTAATGAAGTCACTCCTGAGGTTCACCCTTCAGCCAAAGATTAGACAGGCGCATAAAACAAAGCTAGACTAATGGCACACGCCAGCCCAGGGGCAAGGACTAAAAGGCAGGAGGGGATAGGAAAGCTGATGATTGGGAACCCAAGGTGGAGAAGGGAGAGTGTTGACCTGTGGTGGGGTTGGTAACCAATGTCACAAAACAATATGTGCATTAATTGTTTAATGAGAAGCTAGTTTATTCTGTAAATCTTCATCTAAAGTACAATAATAAATAAACCCTATGGAGTGCAGTTCTACTCTGAAACAAATGGAGTAGCTATGAGTCATAATTGAGTTGATGGCAACTGGTTTTAGTTTTTTGGTTTATATACATTTAGTACATCATCAGGCTTCTACTGATATCCATAGGCCCTAAATGGATAACATTAGTGAAGTTCTTTTGAGTCATTCTCTCACTAGGTTCTCTGAACTAATGGTTTCAAAAGTTAATTTGCTTTTCTTAAAGGTCCTTGACCCCTTCCGATATATCACTCAGTTTATTTGGTGCCTAAGCCCTATTTAATAACATTTTGCTTCCCATGTTTCATACCTGTGTGTCCAGGTTATCCTCATATCTTGTAAGTTATGTTATCGTTTTAATGTACAGTATTTTCTGGCAAGAACTCTAAGTCAAACCACATAGGTATTTACAGTTCATAACTATGAAAGCACAAGTTTTGAGCATTTTGTTTTTGTACTGCTGCTAAAAACAGAATAAAAAGGAGCCAAATGATTGTCCCCAATTCATTGTATGGATATCTGAAGCAATCACTGAAAATCCTTAGCAAATGTTTAACTGTTACACTCTTGGCCTTTTCAGATACTACTATGTGAAAGCAGATTTCTAAGCTCGTTCACTTACATAAGCACAGTTAATTATGGCATTGAGCATGAAGGCCAGAGACTTCAATATAGTAGATATTTTATGAGTATTTCAAGATCAAAGTCCGTCACACAGTTCTGACTCTGTATTCCTCTCTCCCACCCAACAGCTTTTTTCCCAATTAGATTTATCAGTGAATTTCAACCTAGCAGAAGTTGAAATTCAAACTAAATTTGCCACTAGTATAAAAGGAAGAACCCACCCACCCAGAGTAGCTAATCCCATGACAAAAATCTCAGGAAAAAAACAAAACACTAGGATACTTCACAGATTCATATGCAATTGCTAAATCTATTTTATTTTAAACATTGACTTGATCATGTCTGTTCTAATATGTAGAAGTTTGACCTTTTTTGGACAACTTCTTGTGGTTTCCAAAAAACGATGCCTCATTAATCTTTCTTCTGAATTGGGTAACAGACCAAATTTTTTCTGCTCCTAGAAATCTTGGAGTCACCTTTATGCCCATATAAATCAGTGAGTGGGTTAAAAGGCCAGCAGTTCTCCACTTTTTTCTTTTTTTTTCCATCAAAACACAAGTGGCATTTAAAGTGTATTTAACATTCAACATCCAACAAACTCTCTCCACTCTGGGCTGCCAGCCTAAGTAAGGAAGGCCTCTGGTTTGCATGAAATTTCCCATAAGATTTCTGCATTTTCTCTCCCATCAATCCATAAATACACAGGTGTCATGAAATCATAGTTGAGAACTGCTGCTTTTTTTTTTTTTTTTTTTTTTTTTGCCTTATTCCTGGCTCTGTTTTATATCCTTATACTGAAATATCTTTCTCCTTCCACTCCATTTTTAATTTATCCTACCTAGAATTTCTTGTAGCCTTGTAAGTCACCTTAAATCTTTCTAGAACCAGGCAAAGGATAAATACGTGTTCCATGTATCTGTAAAAGCAACCTCTTCCCATTTACCCTAAAACTTTAACTCCTTCCTGCCTCTCAAATATTCTCTGTCATAATTGAAAATACAAGCATCGAAATCCAGGAGTTTCTTCTTCGTTGCTTTTATCAATTCTCTGTTCAAAAAATATTTAGGGCTAAATACAAAAAAGCATCAGTGCATAATTTAAGTTTGTTGTTTTTAGATGCCATCGAGTCAGTTCCAACTCATAGTGACCCCATGCACAACAGGACGAAACATTGCCAGGTCCTGTGTCATCCTCACATTGTGGCTATGTCTGAGCCCACTGTTGCAGCCACTGTGTCAACCCATCCTGTTGAGGGTCTTCCTCTTTTCCATCGACCCTTGACTTTACCAATCATGGTATCTTCCTCCAGGGACTGGTCCCTCCTGATAACATGTCCAAAGTACGAAGGACAGTCTCACCATTCTTTCCTTGCTTCTAGGGAGCATTCTGGCTGTGCTTGTTCTAAGACAGATTTGTTTGTTCTTCTGGCTATTCACCGTATATTCAATATTCTTCACCAACACTGTAATTCAAAGGCATCAAATCTTCTTCGGTCTTCCTTTTTCATTGTCCAGCTTTTATATGCACATACCCAAAAAATAAAATAAACCAAACTCGCTGTCATCCAATCAATTCCGACTCATAGGGACCTTTTGGACAGAGTAGAAATGCCCCATAGGGTTTTCTAGGAGCAGCTGGTGGATTTGAACTGTCAACCTTTTGGTTAGCAGCCAAGCTCTTAACCACTGCACCACCAGAGCTCCTCACATGCACATAAAAAAAAAAAAAAAATGGCTTGGGTCAGGTGCACCTTAGTCCTCAAGGTGGTATCTTAGCTTTTTAACATTTTGAAGAGGCCTTTTGCAGCACATTTGCCCAATGCAATACGTCCCTTGATCTCTTGACTACTTCCTCCATGAGCATTGATTGTGGATCCAAGTAGAACGAAATCCTTTACAACTTCAATCTTTTCTCCATTTATCATGACGCTGCTTATTGGCCCACTTGTGAGAATTTTTGTTTTCTTTATGCTGAGGTGTAATCCATACTGAAGGCTGTGGGCTTTGATCTTCATCAGTAAGTGCTTCAAATCCTCTTCGCTTTCAGCAAACAAAATGGGATTATTTGCATATTGCATATTGTTAATGAGTCTTCCTCCAAACCTGATACCACCACTTCTTCACGTAGTCCAGCCTCCCGGATTATCTGCTCAGCATACAGATTGAATATATACAGCAAAAAAATAAAACGCTGATTTTAAATGATTTGCACAAATAAGCAACCTGCTTGATGTACAGCTTTTATCTAAATGACATAGATCCTCCAGAGCCCTGTATACAGTTACTCAAATAGTAATAGCTTAGTTACACAGTAGAAATTTTTAAATGATCTGATGTTAGACTACTATAGCTTGGCCATTGGCACACGCGAATTTACTGCGGTGCTATTTTTAAAACCACTAATAAACACTCCAAGTAACAGAATTAAACCTCTGCTCAACTGAGTCTTCCTGAGTTCTTGTGCAAGAAAAAAAATATGTAAGAGAGCCGCATTTTTATCTAAATATGAACTGCCTGCAAATCTACTTGGAAAAGCAGACTATAAAAATTGGAACTTTCATTCGGCAGTCAAGACTTTAGTTCTGTCAAAAGGAAAATTCGTTACAAGTTTTAAATGCATACAAGATAGTAGTTTCTTTCGTATTTCATAGAAATAATGTCCTTTCATTGCCCCCAAAGTTATCTAACCAAGCAACAGATAATCTATAATTATTAGGATTTGCCCTACAGCAAAGTTTGATTTAAAAAGTTGGACACTTCACTCACCTACGGCAGGACAGAGGACGTATTGCCCATATACAGATATTAAACCAATTGTCTAAGCAACTTCTTGTGTTTAGAAATTCAGTGCCACTATTACAGCTCACAATTTGGCTTATGATGCATTTGTAAGCAAACAGGCCGACAAGTACCCTAGTGTATTTCAGGATGAGTGACAGGACACAGTGGCTCAAGCAGGAAGGGGGGATGGGTGTCTTAAAGCAACATGCCAGTGAAGGGCAACTTCCACCAGCAGAATCAGACTAGAAATCATAGTCTTCAAATGTACAAGGAAATGATTTGAAATAATTCAGTATAAACTTTTTAACATAACTTTCATGTGCCCAAAACACTGTAAATCTAAAGTTGCTTTGAGAATTTGTAAGAGTGGAAAGAAAAAAAATTTTTAAACAGACATGTTATATGATACTTCTCTGAACCTATTCAGTGTTTAAATTACTTAAGAATATGCTAGTTATGTGTAACAGAAATTGAATCAGGGTACCCAGAGAAAAGCCATTCCTACCTCACCTCCAGAAACTTGCCAATCACTCTTACAACAGTAATTTAAGAATAACTAATGAAATTAATTTAAATATCTTGGATTCTCCAGAATTTCTATTGGGAATGAGAACAGGAGATCCAAACATTTTGCCTCCTGCTGTGTTCCTTCTCTATGGTCTGCTTCCATGACAAAAGAAAAAACCAAAAGACTAGGAAATTCCAATTATGGGCATTTCCATATTCACTTTGTGCTGGAAAATATTCCTCTAAGTGATATATTGGCTCCATTCTTCACTTTTTCTTTTACCTATATTATATTTCCTATATTATAGCACAGTCCTGCACTGCTCAACCCTTTTAGAGGTAGTACAGCTATCTGTTCTTAAAAAAAAAAAAAATTATGTAATCCCTCATGTAACCAGCAGAGGGTGCGATTCAACACGGAAATCCCACAGCATTCCACCCAATGATGTTTACACTTCAGCTAGCAACTGGGTCACACCATCTCAACTTTCTTAGTAAATATGTTTAGAAATATCCCGTTTTATTTTGCCCGTAAAAATGTGGCCGAAGATTTGTGTTTAATGCTTCTCACCTGTGACAAACTCCACCATTATTTCTCTCCCTAGCCACGCAATCAGATGCAGCCTCCAGGTACTGAGGAAAACCACCAGAAGGTGAAGAACTAGAGGACCAGGTTCAGCCATCAAAATGACTTTCTACAATCCTAAATTTTTCTGGGACAAAAACCAAGCATATGAACAAACAACCATAAAACTCCACATAAAGATTCCAAACCACGTTAGAAAATCCAAAATAGATACCAAAGAAAACAGAACACAAAACTAAACTACAAAATAGTAGCTTCTATTCACTGTATTTCATAGAAATAATGTCTTTTCATTTCCCCCAAAGTTATCTAACCAAGCAACAGATAATCTATAATTACTAGAGCTTGCCTTAAAGCAAAGTTTGATTGTAAAAAGTTTGATTTTAAATCTATCTTCAAAATTATATATTTGTTAACTGTTAACAAGTATTTTCTAATTGCCCTGTTTAATATTTGCTAACTCTCCAATATATATTAGGAGCTACGGGCTAATTTTAAAACCTATGCTTCCTGTTATCTCAACACTATTGTTTTTCTCATGAGCACGCAGTGTTATAGCTAACAAACTTCTCATACTATCTATAAAGTCTTTGTTTTATAAACCAATCTCACTTCAGTTTGGAAAATGTGACTATCAACTTACCTGATTCACTCTAAAAAAAAGCCTTTACTATCTAATTTGCTAAAATTATTAACCACCACAAATTTATCTTGACTGAAAATAACGTTTCTATACTTCTCTGAGGAGGGAGCCTTGGTGGCACAGTGGCTCCGAGCTTGTCTGCTAACCAAAATGCTGGCAGTTCAAATCCACCAGCTGCTTCTTGGAAGCCATAGGAGGCAGTTCTACTCTGTCCTATAGGGTCGCTATGAGTCAAAATTCACTCAATAGCCATGGGTTTGGTTTTTGGTTTGTTTCTCTGAAGCTATTGTACACCAAATGTCAAACTTATTAAATTTACCAAGGCAAAAATAATTTTAAAAAAATAGATCTAAAGGCTCAAAGGGTGATCTCTCCTTTCTTGCTCTCAGAGTTGTCACTAATGACACATCCTTTCTGCTAACATATTAAATTTT
This sequence comes from Loxodonta africana, assembly GCF_030014295.1. NCBI lineage: Eukaryota > Metazoa > Chordata > Mammalia > Proboscidea > Elephantidae > Loxodonta > Loxodonta africana. The sequence continues at coordinate 65,690,831 of NC_087357.1, forward strand.
TCTAACAGAAGAGAAATAATCATTTTTTCCTCCTCCTCAATTGTCATTCAAAATAGGAAATTATGGTTTCTTTCCCTTAAAGGGAATTCCATTTCTGATCATAAATGCAAGTTTTGGGTTCTTCACTGAAATAAATGGTGCTATAATTATTTCTCATACCTCCAGGTGCCAGTTTTTCCTCATATAAGTAAAGTCTTCAACTTGCTGGTTTTTTTCATGAAGTTTTATCTTTTCTTTCATTTTCTAAACTGATACTATACTATCAGTTTCCATAGTGTGAAACAGATATTTAGAATTATTTCCAAAGTTAATTTATAGGATACGTATCCAGGAGAAAAGTCAAAAGTCATTTTTGTCCACATTTTGCTTATCCTTTTGGCCCATCATCCACACATTTGGAAATATCCAGGCAACTGATATTTTCAAAGTTTCACTTAATTCCACTTTATCTCCCTACTGTTTGGTTCCTAACACAGGCTCTCCCGAGCCTTTTTTTTTTTTTAAACAGTAATGCTCTTGGTTGTGGGGGAGATTGAATAACTGGTAAACATATACTAAACCCAAACCAAACCCATTGCCCTCGAGTAGATTCCCAACTTATACCAACCCTGGAAGACAGGATTTCCAAGGCTGCAATCTTTATGGGGAGCCCTAGCAGTGCAGTGGTTAAGACCTTGGCTGTGAACCAAAAGGTTGGCAGTTCAAATCTACCAGTCACTACTTGGAAACCCTAAGAGGCAACAGGTTTGGTTTGGTTGGTTTAATCTTTACAGAAGCAGATTGCCACATCTTTCTCCCACAGAGTGGCTGGTGGATTCAAACCACCTACTCTTCCATTAGCAGCTGAGCACTTAACAACTGTGCCACCAGGGCTCCTTGAACATCCTACTTACTTAAAATAATCCTTTTTACTTTTAGAAAAAATACTACCCTCCAATTTATGCTCTCTTTGAATTTTCAATACATTTTGCACATATGTTCATTTCATCCTCAAAACAATTTATTACCTCCCTAAACTATTGCAGTGGGCTTGTAACAGAGTCTACAGTAAGCTCTGCTCTGAGTAACATTAGGTATGTTCAGTCTGAGGTAACAGTGACAAGTGCAAATGCATTACATCCTATGGAAATGCGGACTACAGGCATTTAGGAGAAAAATCAAGCCTAGAGATATAGATTTGGTCATTATCCATCTGTACACCCTAAACCATGAGACTAGATGAACTGTCCCTAGGTTGAAAGCAGATGGAGATAAGGCAGTCAAGGATAGTGCTTTGCAAAACAAGTATCCGTGAGGGATAGGAGCAGAAGAGAAGTCATGAAAAGAATAGACAGAAAAGTAAGACAAACTAGGTTGGAATTCAAGTTTTACTTTACGCTGCTCAGCCTCATCTACGTTGACCCTGTTTTCCTCATGTTGTAAAATGAGACCTGTAAAACTGCTATGAAGAGCGATTACTTATAAACTCACATGAAGAATCTAATGAAGTACTAACAACAGTGCTAGAAAATTCATTCATTGGTTGTTGTTTGTGGAAAAATGTTTTTCCTTTTGTGGAGTTCTGCTTTTCCAAACCAAAATGCTACTGAATTTTAGAGGGCTGCTATGAGAGAGACCAAACGGGGTTCCCACCTGATTTAAAAATGGACAAAGAGTCATTAATGTTCACACATTTTATGTAACAAATTGAATCTCTTTCACGGAGGGAAGTCATCCAGCCCTTGATAATAATGTATAACTAAGCAACAAGGAGACATGGTCCTCAAATGGAAGAGCTTAAGAGTTGCTTCCGAAGTTGTGACAAATGCTTAATAGAGAAAATGAAAGACTAACACATATTAATAAATTGTGCCTATTTAAAGGAACTAGAACAGGATTGTTAAAGAATAGAATACTGAACTAAAGGCAAAACAGTGACAATAAATAAAAAATAGAAACCTCTGTGTCTTGTTCCCACGTAAGGCTTATGGAGTTGTGCCAACCTTCATTCCAGAGCTGGGAGCCTTCTGGTCTCTGAGGCAATAATAGAGAGGAAGGAAATCCTTTCTCCCACACTCTCTGTTTCCAAAGATAATAACAGAAAACTAGAGTGATGAATTTCACTAGCAAGTAAAAAAAAAAAAAATTTTTTTTATGTTTATTTTACTCATGTGCCCATTTACTCTCTAAAAGCCAAGTTCACCGTTTTGCATCATGGAGCCTAAGAAATATATCTACGAAAACAAAGCCAAATTTTGTAAAACTCATAACATCCCTAAATTGTCCAAAAAACAACTGCTATATTTGCTAAACTTAAGCTACATCAGTCCTGTAGAGCCTTCAATTCTATTCAAAAAAATAAAGTTTATCACAAAGTAAGGTAAAATAATTAAACTCAATCCTAAACGTAATTAATCGCATTTCTTCAACGCTAAATGATAACCCTGCTGGACAATCTGAATTCCCTCACTCCCTCATCCTTCCCCCCCTCCCCGGCTTTTATTCCTCTGGGTCTTAGGTGCACAGAATTAGACTAACAATCAATTATGCTCCCCAGTTCAAGGCATATTGGTGGAACTGGTCCATGTAAAGCCTCTGTTTTGTTTTCTTTCTTGTCATATTTTATATCCCCCATCCTCAGTTCATTCCCTTCCCCACTTCCCACAGGTATCCAAAATGCCACTGAATTTTGGTATTTAATACATGCCTTCCAAACCAACTTTCCATAATTTTCTTTACATTTACATGTACATAGCTTTATGTGTGCATGGATTTTTAAATGTATACGAACAATATTATACTTCCCATCTCTTTCTACTTCTGTTTTGTTTTGTTTTTTACTCAACGTTACATTTTTGAGATTCATGTGGAACTACATACATGTGACAAACTCGGCAGCTCGACTCACTCAACATGTATTCCCACCTCACTCTCCCTTGCCTTTCTCTACTATGGAAACTGAACACTTGATTTCCCAGCCTTCTTTGCAACTTGGAATGTCATGTGATGGAGTTCTGGCCAATGAGATATCTGCTGAGGGGGTTCCTGGTAAAGCTTTTGCTTTCCCTATAAAAAGGAGGTCAGAGATGGCCTTTGGCCCTTCCTTCTTCTGTTTGGGGGGCAATAAAGCAATCTCAATGCAAAGCTGAGGAGGAAGGATGGAAAAGCAGAATACAGAAAGAGCTTGGGTCCTTGATGCCATCAGCTTTGAGCTTCTTACTTCCAGACTTCTTGCTAATTCAGAAAAATGAGTCCCCAACTAATATAACTGATTTAGTGTGTTCCTTTGTTTTCTGATACATAGTATTCTACGAGGTGCATTTGTGACATATTTTATCTACCCATACCCCTATTCAGGGACATACCCCATAGCAAGGATACTTTGCTACAGGAAATGATGCTGTAATAAACATTTTCATATATGTCTCTTTGAGTATCTATGCAAGAGTTCTTCTGGTACGTCTGTCAAAAATGGAATTTCTGGGTCAGAATGTATGTGAGTATTCAATATTGAATAAGCCAAACTGGTCTCCAAAATAACATCACCAGTAGAGCATGTGAGTTCATACCTCCCATATCCTCAAAAGATATTACATGGTTTTTTGTTTTTTGTTTTTTTGTACATTTCTTTTTTACTAAAAAAGGAGAAAAGTAAAATTAGGGAAAATCCTATATAAAAAATTTAGAGAAGTTAAAAAAAAACATTATTGAAGGCAAAAGTAAATAAATAAAAAACTATTCATTTATAAATAAAGTTGACAAACAGAATAATCCAAAGTTGTTGGTAACTATAATTCAATTATATTGTGGGCTAAATATTTATAGATGGGCCTGGGAATTTTTTTTTTTTTAATTGTGTTTTAGGTGAAATTTTACAGCACAAATTAGTTTTTCATTCAAAAATTTATGCACAAATTGTTTTGTGACATTGGTTGCAATCCCCAAAATGTTTCAGCACTCTCCCCATTTCCCTTTCCACCCTGGTTCTCCATGTCCATTTGTCCAGTTTTCCTGCCCGTTCTTCTTTTCTTTGCTTTTGGGTAGGTGTTGCCCATGTGGTCTCATATACTTGATTGAACTAAGAACCACATTCCTCATATGTGGTATTGTTTGTTTTATAGGCCTGTCTAATCACTGGCTGAAAGGTAGACTTGAGGAGTGGCTTCAGTTCTGAGTTAGCAGGGTGTCCAGGAGCCATAGTCTCGGGAGTTCCTCCAGTCTCTGTCAGATCAGTAATTCTGGTCTTTTTTGTGTGAATTTGAATTTTGTTCTAGGTTTTTCTGCCACTCTGTCTGCGACCTTCTATTGTGATCCCTGTCAGAGTGGTCAGTGGCGGTAGCCAGGCACTGTCTGTTCTTCTGGGCTCAGGCTGGTGGAAACTGTGGTTCGTGTGCTCCATTAGTCCTTTGGACTAATAGTTTCCTTGTGTCTTTGGTCGGCATTTTAACTTTTATCAAATGGTAGGTGCAAAGTGGATCTCATAGTTTTAATTTGCATTTCTGATTACCAATGTAATTGATTATCTCTTCTTTGGTTGATTACCCATTCAAGTATCCTTTCTGTGAATTGCCTACTTGTATTCTTTACTCATTTTTCTCCTGGGCTATTCTTTTTCTTATTGACTTCCGAGAATATCCTACATATTTTAGATAGAATCCTTTGTCAGTAATATTCCTTGCGAATACTGTATTATCTCCCTGCTTGATATGTCTCTCTTTGTCTAGGATACCCTCCCGTGAACATTCCACCAGCTGTATATGAAAGTTCCATTTTCTTCACATCCTTATCAATAAATACTAGGTTATTGTCAGATAGTAATTTTTACAAATCTAATGGGTATGATAAAGCATCTCGTCATTGTTTTAATTTGTATTTATTCAATAATTAATGAAGACATCTAAGCTAAGGAAGGAAGAAGAATGGGCAACAATAATGTAATCCGCCCTCTATGGATGGGTTGTAAATATATCCTCTCAATTGGTATCTTTCATTTATCTTCTTTTTTGATGGTTTATTTTTTCCCACCAAAAAAAAAAGTTTTTATCAATGTAATGTAAAAGTTTTATCAATGTAATTAATTATTTCCTTCTTTTACTTTATGGCTTATGTCTTGGAAGTCTTATTTAAGAAATTATTTCCTAAGACATAAATATATTCTCCTATATTTTTTCTCTGGCAGAGTGTAATCACAGGGATCAACAACCAATGTATTTAATATTTGCATATGCATAAATGCAAAACTATATAATATACCCTAAAGGCCAAAGGCACCAAAGTTAAAGAATTAATCAAAGTTGAAAAGAATTACCCAGGGATAACTACGTATTACAGATGAATTTTGAGCTGGGACTTTAAACTATATTAATGGACACAGGTTAGCAAAGAAAAAAAAGGATGCAGGAATCAAAGAATCACCAAGCTTTATACTCTTTCATAAATAGATCTTTATTGATCTAAGCAATATATTCAAAGCTGCAGAGCATAATACTCTAGGAAATCATACGCCATCTTCTCAGGTCAAAACATCTTAGAAAAAGAAAAAAGAAACTTTCACAGGACTTGAGGATTATAAAACAAAGTATGTTATGACGCCATGTCTGTAAAGCACACATGTACATGTAGCCGTTATTAGTAGGCCTGCTTCACTAATTTTGGGGGGAAATGAGTTCACACCTATTAATTTTTCAGATTAAGACTACTTTCCACTTGCAAAGCTGACAGAAAGTCCAGTGTGTCTCTTATCCTTCAAATTATTCAAGAACTCTGGAGGGTCGCTCAATTTGAACGCCTCAGAGAGAGAAAATCAGGGAATCTGATTAAAACACAAGAGGGCCCTGTAGCAGGCTGCTGGTGTTCTGCAGCCAGCACCCAGATGACTGATGAAAACTGATCCCAGCAGTCGGGTATGGCCTTTCCTCCTCTGCTCTTGCCATTGCTCCTGCAGATTCCAACAGGTGTCACAGTGATCCTGAGGCGAGAAACAGCATTGTCCTTCAAAGCAGCCTATCCTTCTTAGGATCTGCTATGAGCCAGCACCTACAGCTTTTTCGTTTACCTATAGTAGATGGGTCAGTAGGGCCTTCAAGTTCCAGCCACACGCATGCCAAAAACAGTCTCTCCCTTTGTGTAGTGCAGGTCAAAAGGGGGCACCTAGCTTAAGAATCTTTGATGCCCTTTCTCACCAGTAAATACTAATCAGGATGGGCTCAATATATTTAAAAAAACTTTCTAATAACAAGTGTATTTAAAAGGAAGGAGTCCAGGTCTACACTTCATTCTGAAAGTTCCTGGAACCTTTCCAAATTTCCTCCAATCTTTTCAGAGTTCGCCAGCACTGTGGTCAAAGGGAAACCTGGGAGGGGTAACCTTAGTTAAATCATGAAAAATACCCAAAAGGATGATACGGATTTCACTGATGATTTCCAAACACCTGGGAAGAATTTCCCTTACTTTGAAGTGGCCATATAGGAAAAAAAAAAAAATAAGAATTCTAGTCTAAGTATGTCCCAAATGTGGTATGGGACATAACTTACACCAAAAAGTTATCTGTTATTTATCTGAAATTCAAATTAAACTGGATGTCCTGTATTTTTACTTGCTAAATCTGGCCACTCTACCTTACCTACTTCATGTATGGTATAAACTGGGGGGAGGAGGAAAATGGAACCCATTTGTGCCTAAATCTAAAGCTGTCACAGAGCCTGACCCTCACATCTGTGCACCCTCACATCCTGCCAGAGACTTGGTGCTGGCAGCCCTTACCGAACAGAAGCTGCTTCTAGATGGCCAAAGCTGTTTTCCGTATCCACCTCCCAGCACAGCACTGTTATCTATACTGATTTGGAAAGTTTTAGCTCACAGAAACATAACTCAGGGATGAAAGGGTACAAGGAAAGAATGACATATTGTGCCATGGGATATAAAAACCCCCAACAGGAGGGGCAGATACAAGAGAAACACTGGCCAAGGGTAGTCTGGAGATCAGTTTTTTATTCATCCAGGTTGATTCAAACTATCTAGGATTAAATTTGCCTCCAAGTAGAAGACAAAACAACAGGAATAGGAGAAAAGCTGCCCCACTAGATACTTACCTCCAGGAGCTCAGAAATTTAGTGAGGTATTTGCCCTCCATTTTAAGATCTGAGAGGATGATTCTGGAGTACCAAAGTTGACAGTGATGGAGTTCAAAGATGACACACAAAACTCGCTAATGACAGGCATCTGGACTGAATAAATCTCATTATCCAAAAATCAGCAAGTAGAAAAAAATCCAAAATTAAAAGACTGTAAGACCTAAAAGAGGATGACAATGTCATAAAGATGCTAAGGGAAATTATCCCTGAGACCAAAGAAAATTTAGAATACATCTACCATGAGTTCCCAGTGAAATACTCAAAAACACCAATTCTAGGGAAAATAGAGATAAAATCATGGCTAAATAAATGAAAAAGAAAATTGACTGAAGTGAGAGGTCAATACAAAAACAGACCTGGCAAGGATTGAAAAAAAAAATCCTGCCAAACCAAAGAGACAATAAGATAATTAAAATCTGAATTGGAGGAGTCATTCTCTTCTTTATCTCCTGCCTCCCTCCTATCGACTTTATCACCCAGACAGCAAAGGAAGCAAAGACTGGAACTGCAACCCTGGACTTAATTCCTGTCAACAAAGAGGAATACGTTAGTGAAGCGGAAGTGATAAGAACCTTGGAGAAATTTGAACATATCACCTTATAGTTCACTGCAACGGAGGAAGAAAACACAAGGCAGAGTAAGACAAGTATCTTAAACTGTTAGCAGTTCAGAGAAAATATAAGTATGTCCCAGAGCCACAGACTGTAAGAGGAAAGATAGATTTAAAAAAATAAAGCCACCACTGCAATCACAGATGAGGAAAAAATGAGCGAGAACGTACACAAATAACTCAACATGGTATACAAGGAGCTTTCTAATGAGCCGAGATTTTTAATGGGCAGACAAAAGAAGGAAAAAGGATGGAGGTAAGGATGAATACATCATGCAGTTATCACCTGTTTGAAGAGTGGACTAAACCTGTAATGAATAAAAGGCTTATGAAGATGCTCAAAATGACACAAAAGCTTTTAGGTTGTGTTTGAGGGAATGACCAGAAAGGTATAACCCACCTACAGGCAGGTTTTATAGCATCAACAGGGACAGAGAAAAAGCAAAATGGCCATATTTTGACTCTGTTTTTATCTTCTCTACATTTTTTTTTTTTTTACCAAAGAGGTTTTTTAAATGGAAAGATTGTGCCAACAATCTTGAGAGGAAATTGATAAGCAAGCAGAAGAAAAGATAGTAAGGGAATTCCTAACCGTTAAGATAAATGACTATTTCCAGGTGTATTCTTTTAAAGCACGTTTCTCATCCTCGGCACGACTGACACTTGGGCTAGATAATTCTTTGTTTTGGGGGACTGTCCTGTGCAGTTGTTCGTTGTTGGATACTTAGCAGCATCCCTGGCCTCTACCCACTAAATGCCCACTCCAGGATCCCACTTCAGCTGCTTCAAACAAGTATGTCTCCAGATACCGACCAATGTACCCGATGGTGCAAAGCTCCCTCAGTTGCAAACCACCGATTTACAGAGGACTGAAAAACTTCCTTAAGTTATTACAGAACTCTTGCTGGCATCTTTGAGCAATCATGGAAAATGAGACTGGTGACAGGAGATTGAGAACTGACAAACATTGCCCCATATATCAAAAAGGTAAGTTCTGATAATTAAAACCAGTGGATTTGATTTTGATCCCCAGAAAATTTTAATATCAAATACTATTCATTAGAAAAGAGAGCAACGATCTCACGATATCTTGGTATAGGTCCATTAAAAGCCACTCGTAATAAATTAATTTTCTTCTTTTTTTTCAGTATCATTGCTAGACCAGTAAAAGATCTTGGGAAAGCCACAGAGGGTAAACTGGTTTCACAAAAACATTTTTTGAATCCCTTGTGAAATCCTCTTTGACAAGATAAATGTGACCTGTTTCATACCATGTTGGCCAGTGTGTAACCAGTTATAATCTCTTTGAAAGAAAACCAAAACCAAACCCACTGTAGTCCAGTCAATTCCAACTCATGGAGGCCCCATGTAGAACCACAGAGCAGAACTGCTCCATAGGGTTTTCTTGGCTGTAATCTTTACGGAAAGGAGCCCTAGTAGCAGAGTGTTTAAACACTTCACTGCTAACCAAAAGGTCAGTGGTTGAAACCCATCAGCTGCTCTGTGGGAAAAAGTGTGGCAGTCTGCCTCCACAAAGATTGGTTGTTGTTAGGTGCTGTCCAGTTGGTTCCAACCCATAACGATCCTATGTACAACAGAACAAAACACTGCCTAGCCCTACACCATCTTCACAAGAATTGTTATGTTTCAGCCCATTGTTACAACCACTGTGTCAATGCATCTCATTGAGGGTCTTCCTTTTTTTCAATGACCCTCTACTTTACCGAGCATGATGTCCTTCTTCATGATGTCCCTCCCGATAACACATTCAAAGTATGTGAGCTGAAGTCTCATCATCCTCCCTTCCAAGGAGCACTGTGGCTGTATTTCTTCCAAGACAGACTTGTTCATTCTTCTGGCAGTCCATAGTATATTCAATATTCTCTGCCAACACCATAATTCAAAGGTATCAATTCTTCTTCAGTCTTCCCTATTCATTGTCCAAGTTTCACATATGTACGAGGCAATTGAAAATATCGTGGCTTGGGTCAGGCACATCTTAAGTCCTCAACGTGACTCCTTTGCTTTTTAGCACTTTAAAGAGGTCTTTTACAGCAGATTTGCTCAATGCAATATACCGGTTGATTTCCTGACTGTTGTTTCCATGGGCATTGATTGTGGATACAAGTAAAATAAAATCCTTGATGATGTCAATCTTTTCTCCATTTATCATGATGTGGTTTCTTGGTCCATTTGTGGAAATTTTTGTTTTATTTATCTTGAGGTGTAATCCATACTGAAGGCTGTAGACTTTGATTTTCATCAGTAAGTGCTTCAAGTCCTCTCTTCTTTTTCAGGAAGCAATGTTGTGTCATCTGCATAGCACAGGTTCTTAATGAATCTTCTTCATATACTTCATGCTGTGTTCTTCTTCATATACTCCAGCTTCTCGGATTTTTTGCTCAGCGTACAGATGGAATCAGTATGGTGAAAGGATACAACCCTGATGCACACCTTTCTTGATTTTAAACCATGCAGTATCTCCCTTGCTCTGTTCTAATGACTGCCTCTTGATCTATGCACAGGTTCCTCATGAGCACAATTAAGTGTTTTGAAGTTTCTATTCTTCACAATGTTATCCATAACTTGCTATGATCCACACAGCCAAATGCCTTTGCACAGTCAATAAAATACAGGTAAACATCTTTCTGGTATTCTCTGCTTTCAGCCAAGATCCATCTGACATCAGCAATGATACCCTTCATTTCATGTCCTCTTCTGAATACAGCTTGAATTTATGACAGTTCCTTGTCCATGTAATGCTGCAACTGTTTCTGAATGCTCTTCAGCAAAATTTCACTTCATGTGATATTAATGATATTGTTCAATAATTTCCGCATTCTGTTGGATGACTTTCTTTAGAATGGACACAAATATGGATTCTCTTGCACTCAGTTCGCCAAGCAGCTGCCTTCTAAATTTCTTGGCATAGACAAGTGAACACTTCCAGCACTCCATCCATTTGCTGAAACATCTCAACTGGTATTCCATCAGTTCCTGGAACCTTGTTTTTCGCCAATGCCTTCAGTGCAGCTTGGACTTCTTTTTTCAATACCATCAGTATGATCGTATACTACCTCCTGAAATGGTTGAATATGGACCAGTTCTTTTTGGTACAGTGACTGTGTGTATTCCTTCCATCTGCTTTTGATGCTTCCTGCATCATTCAATATTTTGCCCATAGGATCCTCCAAAATTTTTTAAATTTTTCCTTCAGTTCCTCCAGCTTAAGAAATGCTAAGCATGTTCTTTCCTTTTGGTTTTCTAACTCCAGGTCTTTCCACATTTCATTATAATATTTTACTTTGTCTTCTTGAGCTGCCCTTTGGAAACCTTATGGGGCAGGTCCACTCTGTCTTATAGGGTGGCTATGAGTCAGGATCAACTCCACAGCAACGGGTTTGGTTTTGGTAATCTTTACAGAAGCAGATTGCCAGGACTTTCTTCGACTGAGTGGGTTCAGACTGCCAACCTTTAGGTTAGAGGCTGATCACAAACCACTTGTACCGCTAGGGACCTCTGGCAATGTCCATAATTTTTTATATGCACATATTCTTACTAAGCAATGGCACTTCTAGGAATGTGAACATGTGAACAAAGATGCACATCAAGGATTGCAGTATTGTTTGTGGTAATAAAAGCTACAAACAACCTAAATGTGCATCAATACAGGACTAATCAAATAAATTGTGACTTTAACTATGACCAGAGGATTAAGAAAAGCCTTGAGAAATATATAGAATCCAATCATGTCATTGCCTAACAGTGTGATAAATATTAAAAATATTAGACAATCAGTATGTCTCAGGTACCAACCAATCAGAGCTTACCCTGGAGCTGGGCCTTGAAAGCACCCTGTTGTACCAGGTGTTCACCCTTTAGTTGCTGAGTCAGAGGTTCCAGGTAGAGGCCTTGTGGGGGCGGTCCCCTGGTAGGAAGAGCAGTACAAAAGCATTTCATACTTTAATAATTTGTATGGTCTTACTGGGGAATATGAGTCGTCAACAACAAATGGAAAAAATATTAAAATAATTCAGAACAGCATGGAACAATAAATCAGGTACATTCAACCAAGTGACAGCTATAATAAAGAATGAAGTAAATTTATATGTTCCGATTTGGAATGATACATTTTTTAAAATGCCATTTTTGTAAGGGGATATGGTTATCCCCTGTAAAAATTTATACCAGAGGAAAACAGTTCGGCAGTTCCTCGACAAGTTAAATAGAATTACCACAAAAAAAAAAAAAACTCACTGCTGTCAAGTCAATTCCGACTCATAGCGACCCTACAGAACACAGTGGAACGGTCACATAGAGTTTCCAAGGAGCACCTGTTGGAGTCAAACTGGCAACCTGTTGGTTAGCAGCCGTAGCTATACCACTACCACCAGAGCTTCCATATGACCTAGCAAGTCCACTCCTAGGTACCCACCCAAAAGAACTGAAAGCAGGGCCTCAAACGAATACTTGTAAACCAATGTTCACGGCAGCATTACTCACAATAGCCGAAAGGTGGAAACAACCCAAGTGTCAATCAACAGATGAATGCACAAACAAAATATGGTATATACATACTGTTATGGATTGAATTGTGTCCCCCAAAAATGTGTGTCAACTTGGCTAGGCCATGATTCCCAGCATTATGTGATTGTACACCATTTTGTCATCTGATGTGATTTTCCTATGTGTTGTAAATCCTGTCTCCATAATGTTAATTAGGCAGGACTCAATCCGCAAGATTAGGTTGTATCTTGAGTCAATCTCTTTTAAGATATAAAAGAGAGATGCAAGCAGAGAGATGGGGGACCTCATTACCACCACGCAAGAAGAGCCAGGAGCATGTGTGTTCTTTGGACCTGGGGTCCCTACGCTGAGAAGTTCCTAGACCAGGGGAAGATTGTTGATGAGGACTCTCCCTGAGAGCCAACAGAGAGAGAAAGCTTTCCCCTGGAGCTGGCACCCTGAATTCAGACTTCTAGCCTCCTAGACTATTACAGAATAAATTTCTGTTTCTTAAGGCCATCCACTTGTGGTATCTGTTATAGCAGCACTAAGACATATACATTGGAATATTTTTCAGCCATAAAAAGGAATAAAGTTATGATAAATGCTACAACATGAATGAACCTTAAAAACATTATGCTAATTAAAAAAAGTCAGACACAAAAGGCATATTGTATGATTCCATTTGTATGAAATAATCCAGAACAGGCAAATCCATAGACGGAAAGCAGGTTAGTGGTTTCCAGGGAATGAGAGCAGAAGGGAATTGGGACTACCTACTAATAAGTACAGATTTCTTTTGGGGATGATGGAAACGTTCTGGAACTAGATAATGGTTATGGTTGTACGATGCTGTGAAATATTAAATGTCACTTGTGGAAATTTTCATTATGCGTATTTTACCACAATAAAAAATCAATTTATACCAGAAACGAGTAGTGGTTGCCTTCTAGGAAGAGGACCTGGGAACTGAAGGGTTAGAGTCTGGATGGGAGGAAGCTTTATTTTCATTGCATAGTCTTTGTTGCAGATACTATAGCTCTGCTAATTTAATACCCCTTCCAGCCCCAGCCCAGTCTGCCTTCACCTACTATAAAGGCCGGGAAGCTAAAAAAAAAAAAAAAACTTTTCCCAGACCCCCATGCAGTAATATGACCCAGGCTCCACCAAATAAAAACGACTTGGGTGAGATTTTTAAAAGACTGGAGGCATCTGATCCTTCCAGGAAAGCTATGGTAGGGCGTCCAAAGTCCAGCCCTGAAAGCCCAGAATATGGAAGCTAGTACACCTGCTGGACTGTCCCAGGGACATTTTTCCTGGCTGCATCATCTCTGGCTGTTTCCCTGACCCTCCTGGAAAGTCTATGAGCTACTCAAAGTCATTTCTTAAACTCTTTCTGCTTAAACTAGCTAGAGCCGGACTCTTGGTTGAAAGAACCCTGGCTAAGGCACCCTCGCAATGTTTATATTTCTTACCATGTACAAACGTAACTTTTCCAGTTTAAAGAAGTTAATATTTATAAAAGATTAAAAAAAGACATTCATGCTAGATGGTGGTGGAGTTCCAGGAAGGCACACTTAGTTAAGGAGGCAAATCAGAACAAGCCAGCCCAGAGATCTGGGCCCCAAAAGCTCAGCTGAGAAACTCAGCAAAGACACAGAAGATCTAAATAGTACAATCAACTAACTTGACCTCATAGACATATATAGAGCATTTCACCCAACAGCAGCAAAGAACACATTCTTTACCAGTGCTCATGGATTGTTCTCCAGAATAGATCACAGTTTAGGCCACAAAGCAAGCCTCAAAAAATTCAAAAACAAAGATATAATACAAAGCAGCTTCATTAATCACAACACTGTAAAAGCAGAAATCAATAATATGAGGAGCAAGGGAAAAAAGCTAATAAATGCAAACTAAATAACACTCTGCTTAAAAACTACTGGATAATAGAAGAAGTCAAAGATGGAATTTAAAAATTTCTAGAATCAAATAAGAACAAAACACAACGTACCAAAACCTTTGGGACAAGCAAAAGCAGTGCTCAGAGGTTAATTTATAGCAATAAACACACACATCAAAAAATAAGGACAAAAAAAAAAGCCCACCTGAACATCAGCTGAGTCTCAACCACCTGAAGCAGTTCTTAAAAACACAAATGCAGATCCAGGCCAATGGCACTCCTTCTTACAAATAATAACCAATTTTAAAAGACAATGGAAGAAAATATATAATTTACAACGTTGTTATTGTTAGGTGCCATCAAGTTGGTTTGGACTCATAGGGACCCTACAGGACAGAGTAAAATTACCCCACAGGATTTCCAAAGACCAGCAGGTAGATTTAAACTGCCTACCTCTTGGTTAGCAGCAGAGCTCTTAACCACTACACCACCAGGGCTCCATAATTTATAATAGCAATCAAAATTTATAAAATACTGATGTGAAGACAACTTTAAAACTCTACTGAGTGACATAAAAGAAAAACTAACAAAAAGACGATAGATAAGCAGATTAAAAATTACAAATTCATTAATTCCCCTTAAATGAAAATACTCACCGGCTATTATGTGAACTTGGTAAAAGAATATACTGAAATTCATGTGAATATAAACATTACATAATTATATCTAGGGAAATCCTGAACATCCAGAAAATAATGAGAGGCACTAACCCTTCTGTCATGGATTGAACTGTGCCCCCCCGCCCAAATTTCGGTCAACTCGAGTAGGTCATGATTCCCAGTATTATATATTTGTCTACCATTTTGTCATCTGATGTGATTTCCCTATGTGTTATAAATTCTGGAAACCCTGGTGGCATAGTGGTTAAGTGCTATGGCTGCTAACCAAAGGGTCGGCAGTTCGAATCCACCAGACACTCCTTGGAAACTCTATGGTGCAGTTCTACTCTGTCCTATAGGGTCGCTATGAGTCAGAATCGACTCGACGGCACTGGGTTTCGTTTGGTTTGGTTTGTGAGTTCTATCACTATGATGTAATGCGATGGATTAGTGGCAGTTATGTTGATGAGATCTACAAGATTAGATAGCATCTTAGGGCAATCTCTTCTGAGATATAAAAGAGAGAAGTTAGCAGAGAGATAGGGGGACCTCATACCACCAAGAAAGCAATGCTGGGAGCAAAGCAAATCCTTTGGACCTGAGGTTCCTGTGCTGAGGTGCTTCCAGACCAAAGAAAGACTGATGACAAGGAACTTCCTCCAGAGCTGAGAGAGAGAGAAAGCCTTCCCCTGGACCCGGCACCCTGAATTAGGACTTCTAGCCTACTGGACTGTGAGAGAATAAACTTCTCTTTGCCAAAGCAATCCACTTGTGGATATTTGTTATAGCAACACTAGATGACTAAGACAGCTTCCAAGCACCAAAACATATTGTGAAATGAATTTATTTAAAAAGTAGAGATTAGAGAAAAATTAAATACAAATTATTAATGGAACAGGAGAGAGAACTGAGACATAGACTCCAATATAAATCTAGTTTGCAATAAAAGTGGCATTTCAAATTAGCATTAAAAAATTATTTTAAAAAAGAATCATATCAGAGTACCATGAAAAACTGTACTCAAACAAATTTGAAAACCTAGAAGAAATGGATGAATTCCTAGAAACACATTACCTACCTAAACTAACAAAAACAGAGGTAGAACAACTAAATAGACCCATAACAAAAGAAGAGATTGAAAAGGTAATCAAAAAACTCCCAACAAAAAAAAGCCCTGGTCTGGACGGCTTCACTGCAGAATTTTACAAAACATTCAGAGAAGAGTTAACACCGCTACTACTAAAGGTATTTCAGACCATAGAAAAGGATGGAATACTACCCAACTCATTCTACGAAGCCACCATATCCCTGATACCAAAACCAGGCAAGGCACCACAAGAAAAGAAAATTATAGTCCTATAGAATCTACTCGACAACACTGGGTTTTTTGTGGGTATCCATCATGAAAGTAGATGCAAAAATCCTCAACAAAATTCTAGCCAATAGAATTCAACAACTTATCAAAAAAATAATTCACCATGACCAAGTGGGATTCATACCAGGTATGGAGGGATGTTTCAGCCTTAGAAAAACAATTAACGTAATCTACCAGATAAATAAAACAAAAGACAAGAATCACATGATCTTATCAATTGGTGCACAAAAGGCATTTGACAAAGTTCAACACTCATTCATGATAAAAACTCTCAGCAAAATAGGAATAGAAGGAAAATTTCTCAACATAATAAAGGGCATTTATACAAAGCCAACGGCCAACATCACCCTAAATGGAGAGGGCCTGAAAGCATTCCCACTGATATCAGGAACCAGACAAGGATGCCCTTTATCACCACTCTTATTCAACATTGTGTTGGAGGTCCTAGGCAGAGCAATTAGGCTAGATAAAGAAATAAAGGTCATCCAGATTGGCAAGGAAGAAGTAAAAGTACCTCTATTTGCAGATGACATGATCTTATACACAGAAAACCCTAAGGAATCCTCCAGAAACTACTGAAACTAATACAAGATTTCAGCAGAGTATCAGGATACAAGATGAACATATAAAAATCAGTTGGATTCCTCTACATCAACAAAAAGAGCATCAAAGAGGAAATCACCAAATCAATGTCATTTACAGTAGCTCCCAAGAAGATAAAATACTTAAGAATAAATCTTACCAGAGATGTAGAAGACTTACACAAACAAAACTACAGTACACTTCCACAAGAAACCAAAAGAGACTTACATAAGTGGAAAAACATACCTTGCTCGTGGATAGGAAGACTTCACATTATAAAAATGTCTATTCTACCAAAAGCAATCTATACATTTAGTGCAATTTTGATCCACATCCCAATGGCATTCTTTAATGAGATGGAAAAACAAATCACCAAGTTCATATGGAAGGAAAATAGGCCCCGGATAAATAAGACATTACTGAAAAAGAAGAACAAATTGGGAGGCCTTGCTCTACCTGATTTTAGAACCTATTATACCTCCGTAGTAGTCAAAACAGCCTGGTGTTGGTACAACAACAGATACATAGACCAATGGAACAGAATTGAGAATCCAGACATAAATCCATCCACATATGAGTAGTTGATATTTGACAAAGACCTCAAAACAGTTAAATGCGGAAAAGACAGTCTTTTTAACAAATGGTGCTGGCATAACTGGATATCCATCTGCAACAAAATGAAACAAGATCCATACCTCACTCCATGCACAAAACTAACTCAAAATGGATCAAAGACCTAAATATAAAATCTAAAACGATAAAGATCATGGAAGAAAAAATAGGGGCAACGTTAGGAGCCCTAATACATGGCATAAACAGTATACAAAACATTATTAAGAATGCAGAAGAAAAACTAGATAACTAGGAGCTCCTAAAAATCAAACACCTATGCTCATTCAAAGACTTCACCAAAAGAGTAAAAAGACTACCTACAGACTGGGAAAAAGTTTTTAGCTATGACATTTCTGATCAGCGCCTGATCTCTAAAATCTACATGATACTCCAAGAACTCAACTGCAAAAAGACAAATAACCCAATTAAAAAATAGGCAAAAGATATGAATAGATACTTCACTAAAGAAGACATTCGGGTAGCTAACAGATATATGAGGAAATGTTCACGGTCATTAGCCATTAGAGAAATGCAGATCAAAACTACAATGAGATTTCATCTCACTCCAGCAAGGCTGCATTAATCCAAAAAACACAAAATAATAAATGTTGGAGAGGCTGTGGAGAGCCTGGAACACTTATACACTGCTGGTGGGAATGTCAAATGGTACAACCACTTTGGAAATCGATTTGGTGTTTCCTTAAAAAGCTAGAAATAGAACTACCATACAATCCAGCAATCCCACTCCTTGGAATATATCCTAGAGAAATAAGAGCCTTTACACGAACAGATATATGCACACCCATGTTTATTACAGCACTGTTTACAATAGCAAAAAGATGGAAGCAACCAAGGTCTCCATCAACGGATGAATGGATAAATAAATTATGGTATATTCACACAATGGAACACTATGCATCGATAAAGAACAGTGAGGAATCTGTGAAACATTTCATAACATGGAGGAACCTGGAAGGCATTATGCTGAGTGAAATTACTTAGTTGCAAAAGGACAAATATTGTATAAGACCACTATTATAAGAACTTGAGAAACAGTTTAAACTGAGAAGAAAACATGGTTACGAGGGGTGGGGAGGGAGGGAGCGTGGGAGAGGGGCATTCACTAATTAGATAGTAGATAGGAACTACTTTAGGTGAAGGGAAAGACAGCACACAATACAGGGGAGGTGAGCACAACTGGACTAAACTAAAAGCAAAGAAGTTTCCTGAATAAACCAAGTGCTTCGAAGGCCACAGTAGCAGGGGCAGGGGTCTGAGGACCATGGTTTCAGGGGACATCTAAGTCAACTGGCATAATACAATCTATTAAGAAAACATTCTGCATCCTACTTTGAAGAGTGGCGTCTGGGGTCTTAAACGCTAGCAAGCAGCCATCTAAGATGCATCATTTGGTCTCAACCCACCTGGATCAAAGGAGAATGAAGAACACCAAGGACACAAGGCAATTACAAGCCCAAGAGACAGAAAGGGACACATGAACCAGCGACTACATCATCCTGAGACCAGAAGAACTAGATGGTGCCCGGCTACAACCGATGACTGCCCTGACAGAAAACACAACAGAGAACCCCTGAGGGAGTAGGAGAACAGTGGGATGCAGACCCCAAATTCTCATAAGACCAGACTTAATGGTCTGACTGAGACTGGAAGGACCCCGGTGGTCATGGCCCCCAGACCTTCTGTTGGCCCAGGACAGGAACCATTCCTGAAGCCAACTCTTCAGACATGGATTGGACTGGACAATGGGTTGGAGAGGGATGCTGGTAAGGAGTGAGCTTCTTGGATCAGGTGGACACTTGAGACTATGTTGGCATCTCCTGCCTGGAGGGGAGATGAGAGGGTGGAGGGGGTTAGAAGCTGGCGAAATGGACACGAAAAGAGAGAGTGGAGGGAGAGAGCAGGCTGCCTCATTAGGGGGAGAGTAATTGGGAGTGTGTAGCAAGGTATATATGGGTTTTTGTGTGAGAGACTGACTTAATTTGTAAACTTTCACTGAAAGCACATTAAAAATTATAAAAAATAGTATTTTTAAATAAGACATAAAGATTTGGCTGAGGGGGGGGGAATAAAACCAGGTCCCAGTCTCACTTCTTTGCCCAAAATAAATTCCAGATGTAGAAAATATTTAAGGTGCTGGAGAAAGTATAAGTAAATTTCCTTATAACTGAAGTAGAAAAGAGTTCCTAAGCAAAACATAAAACCCAGAAATCACAAAGGAAAAGATTTTAAAAATTTGAATCTAGAGAGAATTATCTTCCATATAATTTAAAAATAAAACATAAAAAGTCAAAAAATACAACCTAAGTGCCCGTCGACAGATGAATAAACAAATTTTGGTAAATACAGACAATGGAATACTACGCAATGATAAAGGCCAATGATGAATCTGTGAAACATCTTACAACATGGATAAATCTGGAGGGTATTATGCTGAGTGAAATAAGTCAATCACAAAAGGACAAATATTGAGTGAGACCACTATTATAAAAACCCAAGAAAAGGTTTACACTCAGAAAAAAAATCTCTGATGGTTATGACAGAGGGGGAGGAAAGGAGAGGGGAAATCACTTACTAGATAGTAGACAAGTGTTAACTTTGGTGAAAGAAAAGACAACAAACAATATAGGGGAGGTCAGCACAATTTGACCAAAATCATAGAAGCTTCTTAGACACATCCAAACACCTTGAGGAACTGAGTTACTGGGGGTTGAGGGGTGGGGACTTTGGTCTCAGGGGACATCTAGGTCAAAAGGCATAACATATTTCGTAAAGAAAATGTTCTTCATCCTGCTTTGTTGAGTAGCGTCTGTGGTCCTAAAAGCTAAGGTACATCTACTGGCTGTAGCATGTTCAACGCAAAGGAAAATGAAGAAAACCAAAGACACAAGGCAACTATTAGTTCAGAGGGTTAATGGACCCACATTAGCCACGGCCTCCACCAGCCTGAGCCCAGAAGAAATAGATGGTACCCAGCTACCACCACCATCTACTCTGACAGGGATCACAATAAAACAAGTAGGAGAAAAATGTAGAATAAGATCAAACTCACGTACACAAAAAAATAAAAAAACACTAGACTTACTGATCTGACAGAGACTGGAGGAAGCCCTGAGACTATGGCCCCTGGACACCTTGCTAATTCAGAACTGAAACCACTTCTCAAGTTTACCTTTCAGCCAAAGATTAGATAAGCCTGTAAAACAAGCAATAACACACCTGAGAAACATGCTTCTTAGCTCAATCAAGAGACCAAATGGGCAACACCTACCCAAAAGCAAAGACGAGAAGGCGGGAAGGGACAGGAAAACTGGGTGAATGGACACTGAGAATCCAGAGTGGAAAGAGAAATGGGGAGAGTGCTAACACATTGTGGGGATTGTAACTAACGTCACACAACAATTTATTTACAAAATGTCTGAATGAAAAACTAATTTGCACTAAAAACTTTTACCTAAAACACAATAATTTTTTTTTAATGAAATTAGGGGAAAATATTTGCAACACAATAAACAGACAAAAAATAAATAGTAATTCTGGAGAAAAACAGTAAATTTGAAGAGAAAGAGCAACTTATTAGAAAAATTGGGCAAAGGATATGAAAAGGCAATTTACAGAAAAAGAAATACCATGGACTAATTAACAAATACTTAGAAGTTGTTAACCTTACTCATAATTAAAAAAAGGCAAATCAGAACAACGAGGTACCATTTCAGTTCTCAGACTGGCAAAAGTGAAAATGTTTGATATGGTATCATCAGTGTTGGTGAGGACTGGGGAAATGAGTTCTCCGTCATAGACTGCTGGGGGGTATAACTGATAGGAACTTTTTGAAAGGAAATATGGCAACAGCTCTGGTGGTGCAGTAGTTAAGAGCTGAGGCTAAGGCTACTAACCAAAAGGTCAGCAGTTTGAATCCACCAGCTGCCTTGGAAACCCTATGAGGGTGGCTATGAGTGGGAACCAACTTGAAGGCAATGGGTTTGGGTTTGGGTTTTTTTATTATTCCTATTTCCAGTTTTTGTTTTGTTTTGTTTTGGGGGGGGGGTTATTTCCAGTTAATGGTAATACTTAGTAAATTTTATTAAATTTTAAAATGAACTTTCCCTTTGATCCAGCAATTCTATTTCCATGAGTTTATCCTAGAGGTATACTTACAAAAGTACAGCAAGATACTGAACAAGAATATTCATTATAGCATAGCAATTTTTTTTTTAATGAAAACAACAAATATATCCATCAATTCAGAAGGGGCTAAATAAATTATGCCACATCCGTATAGTAAAACACCATCAAGCTGTTGAAAAGGATGAGGTAGATTTATATGGATTGCTCTGCAACTATCTTAACTAAATATAACTGTCCCAAGGAGGGGGAAAACGCAAGAAGATCTGTATGCCCTTTTTCCCTTGACCTAAATTGGGGTTCTGTAAAGGATGGATGGATATTTCGTAGGCAACCATTAGTGTCTATTTCAGATTAGTTAAAACTAGAATTCCTTTTTTATCCTATGGTGAGAAAATAGGAACTGCAGAATCTAACGGAAAACCAAGTAAATCCTGCAAATTCCCATATAAACATGACCTATAAAAACCAGCTCTGGACTAAGATGACCTAGACCTATTCTGGAAGATCAGAGAGAAGTTGGTTTTATGTCCTACTTTCCCTGTACTCCCATCGCAAAATACACACACTTGAAAGTATGCACCGTGAGAGCAAGGACTTTATCTGGTTCACTTATATCTAGCCCCAGCGTCAGTAACAATGTCTGACACTTAGAAAATTGCCTAGAATGAATGAGTGAATTCAAAGTCAATACTATAGCTGATTCAGTGCACCCCTTTAGCAATTCTGCCTCTCATTCATTCCATGAGCTCCTTCCTTAATAAGCTAACTCAGGGCCTCTTTGCACTGATAACACCTCCAGAGGCCTCATCAACTGAGACCTAGTCTTTCATTATTTCCCAGTTCAGTGTGTACACCCACTCCAACCCCCTACCCCTACCCCCCACATATCGGTGAAGGCGATCAACGCCTCTAAGGTGTACATCAGGGTTGTATCCTTTCACCATACTTACTCAATCTGTATGTTGAGCAAATAATCTGAGCAGCTGGACTATACAAAGAAGAACGCGGTATCAGGACTGGAGGAAGACATATTAACAACCTGCAATATGCAGATGACACAACCTTGCTTGCTAAAAGGGAAAAGGACTTGAAGTACTTAATGATGAAGATCAAAGACTACAGCCTTCAGTATGGATTGCACCTCAACATAAAGAAAACAAAAATCCTCACAACTGGACTAATAAGCAACAACATGATAAACGGAGAAAAGACTGAAGTTGTCAAGGATTTCATTTTTACTTGGATCCACAATCAACACCCATGGAAGGAGCAGTCAAAAAAAATCAAATGACGTATTGTGTTGGGCAAATCTGCTGCAAAAGACCGCTTTAAAGGGTTGAAAAGCAAGGATGTCACTTCAAGGACTAAGGTATGCCTGACCCAAGCCATGGTATTTTCAATCACCTCATACACATGGGAAACCTGGACAATGAATAAGGAACACCAAAGAAGAACTGACGCCTTTCTATTACGGTATTAGTGAAGAATATGAAGTATACCATGGGCTGCCAGAAGAACAAACAAATCTGCCTTGGAACAAGTACAGCCAGCGGGCTTCTTAGAAGCAAGGTTGGCCAGACTTCGTCTCATGTACTTTGGACACGGTGGCAGGAGGGACCAGTCCCTGGAAAAGGACATCATCTTGGTAAAGTCCAGAGTCAGCAAAAAAGAGGAAGACCCACAATGCGATGGACTGACACAGTGACTATAACAATGGGCTCAACCATGGCAAGGATTGTGGGGGTATTGCAGGACCAGTCAGTGTTTCGTTCTGTTGAACACTGGGTCACCGTAAGTCAGAGCCGACTCGACGGCACCTAACAACACCAACAGCACTGTAATTTAAGCAGTGGTGATTCAGTGGTAAACTCTCAGCTTCCATGTGGGGGGCCTGGGTTGGATTCCCCGGCAAGGTACCTCATCATGCACAGCCACCACTCATCTGCCAGTAGAGGCTGTGCAGGTTGCTATGATGCTGAATAGCTTTCAGCAGAGCTTCCAGGCTAAGACAGACTAAGAGAAAACGCCTGGCAATCTACTTCCAAAAATCAGTCAATGAAAACCCTATGGATCACAACAGTTCAATCCACAACCCATCATGGGGATATCACAGAGCCAGAAAGCATTGGCTGCCTTGTACACGGGGTCACCGTGAGTCAGACACAGCAGACGACAGCAACAGCTCAACCGGTGGGTCTGCAATGAGATGAGGAGCTTGCCTCAGAATGCAAATCAATGACTGCTTCATTCTAGAAAATCTTACTACAAAACGTTTAGGGTATCAGATTTACATTCTGACACAAGCTCCTTATCTTCTTTCATGGACCAGTCACAGATTTCAAACTACTGGTCATGCTTTGAATAGTGCTAATTTAAGTTATGCAGGGGCTAGAGTGTTCAAGTTTCAGTACTTAGGAGTTTTTCTTTGCGCTTTGCACTTTGCTTCTCCATCAAATCAATTTCCCCATTGGCGTGAAGGACCTAAAGCTGTATGGCCTACTGGTTAGGATAACAAAAGGCAAGAAAAAGGTAAGAAGGTTGCCAAATAAACTTGACCTAATTTATAATTTTGCACAGAGGAGCTCAAAGTCAGTTCTCAGACCCTAGAAGTTAGTGATTAAATTGGTAGCAGATGACTGGCTGTATCCCAGGCAGCAATAATGTAGTGAAAAACAGTAATTAACCACGTGAAAATCAGGTGCAGCAGCTAACGGTCCTTTTCACTTTCAAAAATTCTGCAGTCTCAATTGTCACTTTCCGTTAGATCTGCAACCCAGATGAACTCGAGAATTCCATGTCACTTAAAATCCAGCATCCAAACAAGAGGCAGGAAATCACGCTTTTTGAATCTCTGGACTAGCATTCCTGTGAGCCAATGATCCATAAATAAATACTATTTTTAAGTCTTCATTACGAAGCACATAGTTTCTCTTCAGGCAAGACTGAGCTGCCAACTTCTCTTCTTAAATTTGAATCCCTTCTACTCCAAAGAAAAAATAGAAACATGCAAACAGAAACTCATGGGAAACAGAGAATGGAACTCCCATCCTCCCGTTGCTATGGTCCTCTAAATATCACTGAAAAATCAAACTCTGTAATTAAAAAAATTAATCCAAGAAGATTACATTTTTTAAGAACTCTCTCCATTTGCATTTCTCTGAGCTAGCCACCACCTCCAATAACCAAATACCTTTATTTATCACCAATTCCATAGCTTTTTTTTCTTCAACATATTCTTTTTCTACAACCACAGTTCCCAAATTCAGCATTAACAAAATTCAAACTTCACCTCTTCCTAAACTCCTACTATAAAATTAAAACCAAACCAGGTACAGAGTGGAGCCCTGGTGGCGCAGTGGTTAAGAGATGGCTGGTAACCAAAAGGTTGGCAGTTTGAATCCACCAGCCACTCCTTGAAACCCTATGGAGCAGTTCTACTGTGTCCTATCTGAGTTGGAACTGACCTGACAGCACATAGCAACAACAACAGTTGCATAGTAGAACTGTGCTCCACAGAGTTTTCAATGGCTGATTTTTTGAAAGCAGATTGCCAGGCCCTTCTTCTGAGGCGCCTCTGGACAGATCCAAACAGCCAACCTTTTGTGGTGTTAACAATTGCACTGCCCGAGGACGCTAGGCTTCTACCCTGCCAAAAACCAAACCCACTACTGCCAAGTCAATTCTGACTC
The DNA here is from genome assembly GCF_030014295.1 of Loxodonta africana. Taxonomy (NCBI): domain Eukaryota; kingdom Metazoa; phylum Chordata; class Mammalia; order Proboscidea; family Elephantidae; genus Loxodonta; species Loxodonta africana. The sequence continues at coordinate 65,716,025 of NC_087357.1, forward strand.
ACGGCAACCCTATAAGACAGAGCAGAACTGCCCCATACGGTTTCCAAGGCTGTAAACCTTTATGGAAGCGGACTGCTAAATCTTTCTCCTGCATAGTGCTGGTGGGTTCGAACTGCCAACCTTTTGGTTAGTAGCCAAGTGCTTTAACCACTGCACCACCAGCGCACCCTACCATGCTTTATTCTAGTCTCACATTTCCCAAAGCAGGAAAACCCGGTACTGAATTTTCGCTCCTGCATGTGCCTTCTAGCCCTCTTTTTTCCAACTCTGCTGCTTACAGATTTTTTTCCATATACTACTTCTCATTTCACCAAATTTTTATTGCAACTATTTATTCTTCCTGTCTCTGCTCTTTCTTTGTCACAGTTGTATCATAAAGGTCATATAATTAGAACTATGTATATAGATGGTCCTCTAACAGAAGTTATCATTTATAAGTTCTATTGTCCAAAAGTCCAAAGTAATATAAGGGGTCAGGGGTAATATCTTTTGGTTTCAGACAGAGCTGAAGCATTTTTAACTCTGATGTGTAGCTTTCTTGACATCTATGAAAGTTCATCCGTCGAAATTTTTTAAGTTAGAGGGGCTTCTGTCCTCCCAAGCACTTAACGTACTGTTTCCTTTTTCCTGATAACCATGTTTGGCACATCATAGACACTCAATAAATATTTCATTTGGTAGATGAGAAATTTTACAATGTTTTAAAGTAAAAAAAGTAAAAGCACATCTTAGAAATCACAGCCTTTGCTCTCAAGTGTTCTGCCCTCTAAACCGGCAACTCTACCTCCAGAGTTGGTAATACAGCTTGAAGAAATAATCTTCAATGGGGATGACAGGTAGATAACAGTACGCAGCGATTTTAAATAACACCTAAAACAAACAAAAAAAATAACACCTATATACCAAAAAAACCAAACTTGTTGCAGTCGAGTCAATTCCGACTCATAGTGACTCTATAGGACAGAGTAGAATTGCCCCATAGAGTTTCCAAGGAGCACCTGGTGGATTCGAACTCCTGACCTTTCATTTAGCAGCCACAGCATTTAACCACTATGCCACTAGGGTCTCCAACACCTATATAAATTAGGTAAAACATGAAAAATGCTTTGGTATAAGGTTAAATGAATAAGTAAGGTTCCAAATTTTATCTATAGTATTATTGCCATTATTTTTTAAATTCTGCAGAGGAAAAAGACTAGAAGGAAATACGTCAGTGATACTACAGGTAATATTTTTTTTTCTGTGCTTTCAAAATTCCTATAAGGTGTACATATTACTTTTATAATGAAATAAAAAGTAAATTTTACTCTAAAACTCCCAATTTTCTAATCAAATAAGGGGGAAGACACAGACTATGTGTAGAAGGCAACAATTGGAAATGACTGAGTCTATACTGTCTGAGTATTGGGTTTGCCCATGTAACAAATCTGTCCCGTGCTACTACTGAGGCAATTTGTATTATCGCGATTGATGAAATTTTACTAGTCCATCTAAATACACATTTGGATTTGACTGTTGATCCATGTCACCCAATCACAACTATTCTCAATATGCTGGCTTTTTGGTCCGTCTAAATGAGCTAGCCACAAACCCAGAGCCAAGGCTAACGGGAAATCCTATTTTTCCAGTTGTGTGTTCTAAACCAACCACTGAATCTCATGTATCATCAGAGAAGCTGCAACAGTCTTTCCTAGTGATATGTATCAGTGACTCACAACTTCTATAGTCAATGAATTTCCTGATGCCTAATCTCAATGTTTTCTTCTCCCATTTGAACTCATTCCTTCCAGTTCTATCCTTGGTGCTCTTGAGAGCAGCTGCTGGCACTTAATTCAGACCCCACCAGCTAGCCACCAGCTGTTTACATGATTGGTTATTACCTCCCATACAGACAGATTTTAATTTGATTACATATGATGGTCAAACAGTTCCAAAAGCACTCTCCACCGCCTAATATTACTGCCAGTTATCAAAAAGATACACCAAATATTAAATTAAGAAATAAATGCTTTTGCCAGTATCTCACTTGAAAAATGGATGAATAAGTTTTTGGTTGAAAGTAAAATCCCTTCAGTTTCCATCTTTGCTTCCTTTTGCCCTAGTCCCTTGCCAAAGCAGGAGCATCTAGGCTGTATCTTATCTTTTCCTACACAGTAGCCCAAAGGGCTTTTTATAGCCAGAAACTCTGAATGCAAAGCACGACCTTGGCTACCAGCTTCCCCTGGCACTAGTTTGAAAGTTATTTATAACTTTAAAATTAGCATGAAACCCTCCAATTCTCATCATAACTAGTCAAAACACTTCTGTTTTATATAATCATGTGATCTTCAGTTCAGAAGAAAGCCCCGCATTATAAGCCTACGATATACAACGAAGGCACGGCAAATCAAAGTAGAAACAAGAACGCATTCAAGTGCAGCTCTTCTCATTTCAGATTTGACTCTTACCTTTCTGCGGCTTTCTATGAATGTGCTTAAAATTCAGCTCTTCCGGGAAATGTTCAGGACCAAAAAAGGACTTGTTAGTCACAGAGTACCAAACTGAGAGCCAGTGACAGTGGGATAGTCACTAGAGAATCGTTCACCCCGGATAGAAAGAAAGGGGAGGTTACAAACCAGGGTGGGTGGCATCTAATCCTGAACCGCTAGTCACTGACCTCACTGACAAGTTGTTACTGAAAATACTTCGTTGAAAAAGGCCAGACGCATACTTTGCCTGGAGATCTACAAACATAGCTGTCAGTGAGCTTTGAAGACGTTGCTTGAGATTAGCTTTTCTCTAGTCCATTTCCAAAATAAGAACCTCTTGCCTCTAACTAGAGCTAATTGAGAATGAAAAATTATAAAGCAGGGGTAATAGGAGTCCAGGGAATCTGCACATCAACAGCCCAATTGTGTAAAACTCAGTAATGTCAGTACCAGAGATAAGATGGAATCGAGGTCATGTGTCACACCTGAGACAGCATTTTCCACTTTTCCACACCCTTGTACCAAGCAGCACACTCTCTACTTCTAGTATTTATGTAAAAACCATATAATTATTAGCAAAGAATGTAAACTGAAGACTTACCAAGAACTCTTATACATGGAACCATTATTAAATTTAAGCCATGACTTTTTTTTTTTTTTTTAATACCCTCTCCCTCAGTATCTTAACATTCACCTGAACAATCTCGGATATTCCTGCCATATACTCCATCATTTCAACTCCTGATACCCACTTTAATTTATACTGCATTTCCTTAGACATTAACACTTTTGTGACGCTTCCCAGTAGTTCCTAAAACAATAGATGGTAACGGCCCCTAAAATAGAACTACTCATTTGAGTTTGGGCAGTCCTGTTCTTCAAAGGCTGAATTCAAAATAAAAAGAAAGCACTTATTTATTAGCTCCAGAGACACTCTTAGAACAAATGTTAGGGAGCCAGGAAGAAAGGCAGGGCCTGCGGATAGCTGAGAGAATTTGTTACCAGAGGGGTTTTATTTTGTATGATTTCCAGGAAAGCTTGAGAAATAACTGTATTTCTATGTCGTTCCCTTTAAAATGTACGTAATTGACATTACATTTATCTAAAGATTCTTAGTTGCTACCATACGGTGCTCCCCAGAATTTTTTTTTTAAAGCAGACTTTTTCCCCCTTGGAGAATCTAGGAATAGCCTCTTTTCACACAGAAAACAAAGAGTAAGTTTTATGTCTCTCAATCCATCTTTCCTTGAATAAAGAGATCACTTGACACTTGCAAAATAGCAGTTTTTGTTTTAGAGCTTTAATAATGAATGTTTTTCCAAACCCAGACTGTTGAATTGGACCCAAGATAAGACATCCAAATTCTATTATGAGCCTGGCCTGTCCTGCTGTAAAACCACAAATAAGTTACTAACCAGCTCTGTACCTCCCTTTTCCATCTGCAAAATGGAGATGAAAACCTCTATTTTTCTGTCTACTTTTCAGAGATATGTGAATTTAAAGAATAAAATCTGAAGGAGTTCAAAATACATTGAACTCCTCAGAGATGCCATACAGACAATGCCTTATTACAGTACTCAGTGTTACCAAAACAACTAAATATTACAAATACTTGAAATGTAATTAATTTTAAAAAGCTTTGTGGAGAGAGCATGTGTGTGTGTGTAATCCCCTGATAAAAACATCTGTAGCCGCCAAGACAGGTTTTAGCTGGAGTATTTCCCACTGCAGCCACAAGAGGCCCTCCTTCTAGCAATTCGAATCACGACGGATTTGATGAGCAGGGACTGGTCCACTGTGTTTATACTGACAGAAAACACAGATCACCTATGTCAAGTTTCCTGAGCTAACTATAGGGTAGCAAACAAGAGTGAAGAAATCTGGCTTTCTCTGGGTGATCACTGAGGCATGCCAAACACTAAATAGTTCCTGTAAACTCCACGGCCGCTGCATTTGGCACTCTGGCCCCCTTCCAGAGTTTCACAGTAATTCTTTCTTGTCACCTTGCCCAGTCTTGTTCAGTATTTATTTTCCTTTCCTATTTTTATTTACTTGTTTCCCTTCTTTATACTTTTCAAACTTTAAAATCTTGGCTCCCATTCCTGTCGGAGCAAACAAAGGTTAAGGGTAGAAGAGCTGGAAAAAAAAAAAAGAAGAACCCATTAGTAGCAACGCCCCACCCACCCACCCCCCCCCCCGCCCCAGGTAATCAAAAGTGTGTCTTTGGTCCCAGGTATTTTTATCAGGGCTGGCCCCAGACAAAGCCATTCAACCGCATGAGCTAAGAAGACCCTTGATGACAGCCTTGTGTTAGAAGCCAACTAGAAGATGAGAGGCCAGAAAAGAGGCTTCCAGAAAGAAAACAATGCTACCCCTATCAACAAGTCTCTCTTGGAAAATAAGCCCTCTGGCACGCAATCCTTTCTTTAATAAGAATAGAATACAGTTTCTTTTTTTCATTAAAGCCCCTTACAGAATGAAAGTAGCTTTTGCACGAACCAGGAATCCATGTCACGTTATATATGATACCTCAAAATACAGGCAATTTTAGGTTAGGGCTTTAAAAATATTAAATGGTTCTGAATGACTATAATACCTTTTTAAGTTAAGATTTAAAGTTAAGGAGAATTCCTATTTGTGATAATTAAAATTTTTCTTAAAAAAAAGTGTTAAATAGTCCTGGCACCTTGCTGCGTGCTTTCGGTGCATCTACGAATCTGCTTCTGCTTCTAAGGGCTTATGTATCATAGCAGACAGATGTTTCCACTCTCTCTTTTCACCCACCTTACCATCAGCTGCTAACTTGCATTCCTGCCCGACTGAGAAAACAAAAGCCAACTGGGAAAACACCCTGCGTCTTCTCATCCTCAGCTCTACAAACCCATCAGCACCAACCCCTATCTTCCCTGCCTTCTCTCCTGTCAAAATGCAAGTACCCCTGCTCCTACTAAAGGTTAATCTCTCTCCTTCTGCTCTGGATCCTATCTCTTCCCCCCTTTTCAAGGACTCTGCTCCTTCATTATCACCTCATGTATTTTCATTTTCACTCCTTCTCTAATGATTAGCACAAAAATATGCCATGGGACCTCTATCTTAAAAATATCATACAAAAACATTACCTTGACCCGACAGCTTCCTTCAGTTGCTACACCTTCTCTGCACCTCAAAATACATCCCAAATAAGTTGTCCACTGTCCCTATTTTTTCACCTTTCATTCACTCCACAACATACTCCATGTGGCTTCTGCCCCCTTCACTCCAAGGCAGGCCATTTTCTAAGTCTACCAACACCCTCCATGTGGCCAAATTTCTGTTATCTTAGGGGTATGTCATCCGATCCAATGGCTTTAAGTGATATCTGTGACAGGGTGTTGAGTGGGGCTTATCCTGCAGCCCAGAATTTGCAGGTATGGCTCAAAATTAAAGAAAAAGAGCCCATCTGCATACATACATGCTAAGGAATTGTTAACACGTGATGAGACTCCTTCCTCAGGGCTTACTAAGAGGCAGCTAAGTAAAGAGCTTTGTGTTTTTCCTCACCTATTCCCTCTCCTAGCCCCAACACTAGAGGAGAAATTAAGGGACTTGAAAAGATAGGTAAACCAGGACAACTACTTCCTCTCCACTTGAAGATACCAGACCAGAAGAATTGGTAAAAACATTGATCTTGCCCCATGCCCATTCCAAGGCCCTCTCGAGAATGTCTGGTCAATGCTGGAGGTAAGGGAGGAGATGAGATTTAAATTGGAATGAGATGGAAGTCTTAAACTGAGCTAAGCTGGACATCAAAGAACTGAAAATGGCAGAAAGACTATGGAGCCTACCCACTATGTCATTACGGAACGAGAAAGGGAGATACAATAGGGCAATGTGAAATCCAGGGATTACAGAAAACAAACTAGTTCACTCACTAAACCAGTTACACATCCATATGCTAATGACTCCCAGATTGGTAGCTCCAACCCAGACCTCTCTCATGATCCCCAGAGGCATATATCCAACTGCTTTCTTGATACTTCCATTTGGATAGCTAATACGCATTTCAAACTTACTATGTCCAAAAAAAAGTGAGCTACTGATTTTGCCTCTCAAAGCTGTTTTTGTTGTTCATATCCCAGTGACTGGTACCATCGCCCAGTTGCTTAAGCCAAAACCTAGAGGTCATTCTTCACTTTTCATTTACTACCATCAAGAATTCCCATGGATCCTCCTTTTTAAAATTTTATCTTAAATCTGTCCACTTAGTTCCCATATCCACTGCCCCAACTATTCCGAGACATTTGCAATCCAATCCTTACATAGACTCTGGAGTAATCTTTTCAGAACACAAATTAACTCATATAATAATCCTACCTAAAATCACCCAATGGCTTGCCATTTCTTATAAAGATAATCCAAATTCTTTACCAAACACTACAAGGCCCCGCATGTCCAATCTCAACTCACAGAGCTTTTCCCCTAGTTCAGCGACTCTAATTAAACTTTCTGTCCATAAAATGGAAACCCTGGTAGCGTAATGGTTAAGTGCTACGGCTGCTAACCAAAAGGTCGGCTCGAATCTGCCAGGTGCTCCTTGGAAACTCTATGGGGCAGTTCTACTCTGTCCTATAGGGTCAGTATGAGTCGGAATCGGCTCGACTGCAGTGGTGGGTTCATAAAATACCCAAGCTTCTTCTTCCTCTTAAGACCACTGTTGCACTTTCTGCTCTTCTGCCTCAAATCGTTTTCTCCCAGCTATTTACATGTCTGGTTCATTCTCAGGCTTCGGATATCAATTCCCACCTTTTTGGAGGGATGTTTCCTGATTACCTTATCTCACCACCCCAGTCACTTACCACAATCTGGCATAGATATTTATTTGTTTACTTCTTCTGCCATTGGAATGAAAGCTAGGGCCAGTGGCCATGTCCATCAATGCATGGCACGTGCAAATAGCTATTAATACAAGATCAAGTATCAATGGCTGTAGGATTTTGGAGGCAGGAGAGAGAGCTCTCAGAGGGCAGGGAAATTAAGGAAAATTTCCCAGAGGGAGTTACCCTTGAGTTGAGCCTTGATGCAGAAATTAAAGATGTTAGCATCATAAGTCAAGAGAATGTTGTTCTATTAATTCTATTTCTCAAATATCTTTCAAATCTATTACATTATCACCATCTTTACAGCTACTTCCCTGGTAAAACTATAGTTCTTCCATTTTTTTGTCCTTACATATTTACCATCTAATCCATCTCCCCCATTTCCCATTGTGTAGACCAAATATAGCATTTAAATGTTAGAGTGTATTTAGTGCTAAAATTAAAAACCTCAATTTAACTATTTCAGAATAACTGTTGAAATTGACACATAAATTTTATTGCCTTGGTGACAACAGAAGGGCTAAAGTGAATGCTTTTCTCATTAATTTTTCTCATTTAATTTTCTCAGGGTGCCATCCCTCAACTTGGACAGCCCATCCTGCTGTTAGTCAATAACCTTAACAGGGACAGTAATTACAGTCAATCATGTCTGCTTAGTTCATTGATTACTTTGTTACTTCTGTTTCAACTTGGTAATGAAAATTCCCAACATAGACCTTCTGGGTGACATTTCTTTTACTAATTAACCACCCTATCGGTCCCTTGAATATATTAATAAACCTTAGCATCTCATACTGATGGTTCTAAAAACAACTTGTTTCTGCAGCTTTGGAAATCACCTTTTTCAGAGAACACAGGACACCTAGAATGAAATCAACAGTTATTGTCACTGAACCTGTCCTTTTGATTTCACAAGTTATTTAAACAAGAGATATATTATACCACTTCCAAAAGATTAACGTATTTCATTTTTAATTGATGCAGCTTTTAAAATGTTAAAGAAACTGTCCCATATTCGTGATTCTAAGCTCAAAAGCCAGTAGTAAGTGCTGTCAACAAGGAGTGCAACATCTTTGACAAGAGGCCCTCAATAAGGGCTGCAGTGCTAATGAGATTATTTAAAAAGTAGAAGCACTTGTGGTCTCCTGAAAGTACCAGATTAAATTTACCTTTCGGACAGATTATCCCTTTGTTCTGAGAAAACATATATATGATGGATTTTCTAGATATGCAAATGTAAAGCAAGTCCCACCTGAATGTGGTAAGGAAATGACCTAATTGTAACTGTTTTCGCACTGAAAACATCAATCTTTTGTTTGGCAGTGAAAATTAGATAAGGTTTTAGCAGACCTATGTTTCTGCAGAAATTTATTGCTTCTTAAAGAGAACTATTTCTTTCCCACGTGTGAATTTACATAACCCTCGAGCCCATCACAACCTGTCTAAGTTGCCGTGGAGCCTGTTCCAACTCAGGCGACCCCGTTAACCCCGTGCGCCAGAGAGGGACAGTGCTCCACAGGATTTTCAGTGGCTGATTTTTTGGAAACACATCACCAGGACTTTCTTCCGAGGCATTTCAGTGGGGGCTCAAACCTCCAACCTTTGGGTTAGCAGCTGAGTGTGTTAACTATTTGCACTACCCAGGGACTCCCAACAGAACCTACGCACAGAACCCCCTTTTAAAAACAAGCATTTTCTAGCGTTCTCTTTTAACATCCTGAAATAAAATTCATAATGACTGACTACATACTATATGCTGAGTCCTTAAAAATATATTTTATATATAAATGTTTTTTATATATGGTTACATATTATGTGTATTTTCATAAATCATATATTTATGTTTCACTACACAAATGCCCAGGCACAATTCCATTGGAAGACATAAAGAAATAGACTTTTTCCCTGTGTAAGGAATCAGTATGAATGTGACCACTAGAAATGTAGATTAATAAGGGTGTCCTGTATTGCCAACTCAAACACCACAAGCAACACTCCAACAGTAGTGTGATTTTTCTGAAATGGTGAACTCTGATACAGTACTGAACAAAGAATGAACGATCTTCCTTCTATACACCCAAGAGGTTGCATTCCTGGAAAACTCAGTGTGTAAAAACTGTGCAACAAATACTTTGTGTTTATAAGTAAAAGTGGAGTTAGCTTCCAGGCTCAGAAAATTATACGCAGGACCTATGTGAGAGTCCAGTGGGATATCAGAAAGCTGCAGGGGATGTGGAATAACCGTCTGGAGAATAGGAGGAAAAGCAGCAGTGCAGACCATGACGAGGCTGGAAACATGATGAACCTGCTCCCGAGCACAACTGAGAGAGCTACAGGGACGACTCAGAATATCCAAGAAGCATTTGAAAGGGCTAATTTCTGGCACTAAGCCAGTGGAGGCTTAACCTGTGGTAGAATCTAGACATTTAAAAGAATATGTGACTTTATTTTCTAAGCCAGGTTGTTGAGGCTCAGACATTTGAGTTATCCATAGTTAAGGCCTGAATAAACGGTAGCTTTTTTTTTTCTATTTTTATTTTTAATCACATTATTTTCTTTTTTATTTTTAATCACATTATCTACTTAGAAAATGGTATATAGTTCATACTGGATCTTAGGTAGGCCTAACCTCAAGATATCTGGATCTTAGCGGTGAGCAGGTGCGAGGAAGAGATGGGACCAAATAAGAGGCCAAGAAAGAATGAAGCTGCAGGAGCTAACAAATTATAAGGCTGAACCCCCAAGAGACATGGGTAGCAGCTCAATGGAAGTGGCACAGCGTTTGGGGTGCTAGAGCAAACCTGGATTTAATTAGGTCCAGCTACAATTTCCAAGAATCAACAAGGTATCCAGGGGGCACTGCAGCAGGGGGCTCCTCCCAGCAGTGTTACCCATGTTAGGTGGTGGTGATACGCTATTTCAGCTGGTTTGCCTGGAAACTGGCAGGTATTAGGCAGGAGTTAGAGCCCCAGCCAAGCGCACTGGGCAGGAGCCAAGTCACCGAGAGTGAACAAACATGGCGAAGAGTTAGAAGGGAGGCTGTGATTCAGTGGACATAAAAGTGCCCAGGCTTCACCCGGGCACACAAGAATATGGGACGAAGATTCCAGATATCATTTAAAAAGTGGATTTGCTTGGGAATTGGGTCTGGTTGAGGCTGCAGATTGCAAAACAGGTGGAAAACTTTGGGCCAGGTATTCTTTACATAATGTGGATCTAACTCTATTCAAGGAATCCACGCCAATATTTAAAATGTCCTCAGCTGTAAGAATCTCTTTTAAACGCTCTTAAGAGCAAGTCCCTAACTGACTGTAGCTGACCAGCTGGATAAGCAGAACCTACCAGACATGAACGATTCTTCTTTGGGTGTGCTACTTCTTTTACTAAATACAAACTTACAGTTCAATGTTTTATCATTAGAATTAATTCAAGTTAACAAATATAGGGAGATTAATGCTTACCAAGTGCAAACCATGAATTTGTGTCTCAGAAATTATGCAAGACAAGTAGGTATTAGAGATATTAAGGTACCTCTAAAAATAACCTAATTACCACTGATTGAAAAATAAGGAAAAATCTTAGCTTAAAAACTAGACCATGACTCACAAAACTCTTTCCAATTCAGATTGCTGATTATGAATTTATACAAATTAAAACTTCTATTAATTAACATTCTCAATGGCTTCCTCTTGTTCATACAAACTCATAACCAGTATTTTACCTCAGAAACTAATGCAAATGCTAAGAACCAAATTTTCAAAATTCAGTGTTGGGGTTTACCAATAGAATTTCTCAGGATCTCAGACTATTCACCAGTTTGGGAATTGTTCAGAGAAAAAGACTGACAAGGTGAAATGTAAAAGGGGTTATGAGCATTACCCAGCGCTGCTGTAACAGATATACCACAAGTGAATGGCTTTAACATACAGAAATTTATTTTCTCACAGTTTCAGAGGGTAGAAGTCTGAATTCAGGCTGGCATCTCTGGGGAAGGTTTTCTCTCTCTGCTCTGGAGGAAGGTCCTTGTCTCTTTGAGGTTCTGCTCCTGGGCAATCTTCATGTGGCTTGGCATCTCTCTTCCTCCATTTCTATTTGCATAATGTACTCTTTTATACCTTGGAAGAGACTGACTCAAAGCACAGCCTACACTAATACAGTCTCATTAGCATAACAAAGACAACCCATTCCCAAATGAAATTATAACCACAAGTATAAACCAAAAAAGCCCATTGCCTTCAAGTTGACCCCACAGGACAGAGAAGAACTGCCCCATAGTGTTTCCAAGGAGCAGCTGGTAGATTTGAACTGCCCACCTTTTGGTCAGCAGTCGAACGCTTAACCACCACGCCGTGAGGGCTCCAACCACAGGCATAAAGGTTAGGATTTACAACACACATTTCTGGAGGACACAATTCAATCCATAACAGATAGGATTCTGTTCTAGTAAGGCTAGGCCAGCTCTAGTCTTTTTTTTTCCCCCTCTTTTTCTAAAGAATGGTGGTGTAGTGGTTAAGTGCTACAGCTGCTAACCAAATGTTTAGCAATTTGAATCCACCAGGTGCTCTAGGGGGCAGTTCTACACTGTCCTGTAGGGTCACTATGTGTCAGAATCGACTCCAGAGCAACGGATTTGGGTTTTGTTTTCTTTCGTTTTTTCTAAAGAAGAGTAGCAAAGCATGAATCATATGTCATTTTTTGCTGTCCTCCTTGCTTTCCTTGATTTTTACAGATACCTAAAGACAATTAAACGCACAAATAATTCACAGCGACCAGCCTCAAAGAGTGGGAGTAACATAAGGACGATATCCCCAGAAGAACAGGCAAGGCAGAAGAGGTTTAATTAGACAGTTTTGAGACTATATGGATATTTTCTCTCTTCGTTTCTTTACTAAACAGAAAGAAACCACAACAAAGACCTGCAATTAAGTAGTAGAAGCACTAAAACCTCTAGAAAGTTTATCTAAAAAAAACAAAAAACAATCATCGATGCCTAAATCTCATCATAGATGTTTTATATCTTCTCTTATCCCTTATAAAATACCTGTAAAGGCTTTTTTAAAATGATTTGTTGTTTCATAAATTAAATTTTCACATTTCTAATACTGAACATTCATTGAATGAATGAACATATTTATGAAGCTAAATCCATTGCTCGCATATTTTAAATGTTGACAAACTTGATCAAAAATCCTTTCTCTGATCCCTAAGGGAATGGGAGAACAGTGGGATGCAGATCTCAAATTCTCTTAAAAAGATTAGACTTAATGGTCCGACTGAGACTAGAGAGCCAGCGGACCCTCTATTAGCCCAAGACAGGAACCATTCCTGAAGCCAACTCTTCAGACAGGGATTAGGCTGAACTATAAAACAGAAAATGATACTGAAGGAGTGAGCTTCTTGACTCAAGTAGACACAGGAGACTACGTGGGCAGCTCCTGTCTGGAGGCGAGATGAGAAGGCAGAGGGGGACAGGAGCTGGCTGAATGGACACAGGGAATACAGGGTGGAGAAGAGGAGTGTGCTGTCTCACTAGGGAGAAAGGAGCTAGGGTTACATAGCAAGGTGTGTATAAGCTTTTGTATGAGAGACTGACTTGATTTGTAAACCTTCACTTAAAGCACAATAAAAAAAATTCAAAAATCCTTTCTCTGTGTTTCTAATGACACAGAAATGCTGTATAATCCAGGGTTTTACTTGAGGAAGAAGAAGAGAAAATAACATTTGCAAAAAAAACTCTCAGTTCTCTGATAAACATTTTAGTCCTACAAGACCCACAATCCTAAATGGCAGCTTTATTGTGTTTTAAAACATAATAAACCAAGTACCATGGGTATCAGATGCCTCTGGCGCCTTCCCACATCTGCTAAGCCTCACCTAACACTCCAGCCACAACCGTGGGGGATAGCTGACGTCAGGCAGCAGCTCCTCACACTGCCTTACCTCACATCTTTTGCTGCCTTACCTCACATCTTTTGCTGCCTTACCTCACATCTTTTGCTGCCTTACCTCACATCTTTTGCTGCCTTACCTCACATCTTTTGCTGCCTTACCTCACATCTTTTGCTGCCTTACCTCACATCTTTTGCTGCCTTACCTCACATCTTTTGCTGCCTTACCTCACATCTTTTGCTGTCTTACCTCACATCTTTTGCTGCCTTACCTCACATCTTTTGCTGCCTTACCTAACATCTTTTGCTGTCTGCCCCAGAGTTTCCTCAACACCACAGACGACACAGTCCACTCAGTATGTGCACAGCCATAGACATGCAGGGGAGTTAGTGCCCAGGTTTAACACACACAAATCAAAGTGGGGAGCAGAGGGACAATTTGTCCCTTTCAGTAAACTCTAAGGTAGACAATTCTAAGAGGCATTCTACACATTCCTCAGAAGGTTCTGGATGGCATCAAGCCCCCGCCTGGCTCAGCAGTGACCTTCATAATGCAGGCTAATCATGGCTTTCCTTCTTTCTTCACTCTGCCCAGTCCCTCACCCTTGGCCCCCCTGCTATTACCTCCCAAATGAACTACCTAGACACAAGTCCTGGTCTCAGGTCCTGCTTTCAAGGAGAATCCAAGCTAAGACTGTTGATACCAGGAGTTGGCCTAGAAGGCAAACCCGTGGGATGGTTCTCTTGAACTAGATCATGCATAAGCTAGATGGAAATGAGGACCCCAATGCTGGTGATAATCCCTGGTATGTGGTCTCTCTCTCTAGCAGTGGGTTGGTAGGGAGTTCAGGTGGAAGAGCTGATTGTGAGCATCTACTGCCAACTCTGCATTCAGTGACGTCACACAGGTAATCTGAAAACACCATGGTCGGAGTATCTACAACATAGTTATCAGTGAATGCTACAAATCAGGCCTTCCCCTCACCCTAGAGAGCCAGGATGCCAACTCACCATTGTGAGGCCTACATGGTTCGGAAGGGGCTATGAAACCACTTCTTGCACAGAGTTTCAGCCAGTGCTCCAGTTCTCAGCTTCCCTCTTCTCATACTATACTCCCATTTGCAGAGGTAACGGGTACACTTTCTGGGTTTTTATGGCACAAATCGCCAAACCCGAGGCTTTTCCTGGACCTATGGCATAAATCAGCTACTTATCAGCCCTTATCCAAGTACAAGAAGTCTATTTTTAGCAATTAGAAATGTCTTTAATATCGGGGTTTGGAAGAGTTTCAAAATATATATTTATCTTACAGTTTGCTAGTCCTCAAGTAAGGATTCCATAAACATAGCCTTAATTCTTAATAAAGAAGTAATACATATTAGTTATATTCTACCTTTTATAAAATTCTACCTGTACTCCCATTACAATTTACTTTCAACTTTTACTTTCTCAGAGAATATACTATTTGATAAGACAATGGATTTACAGTCTCAGCATAAATCATGTGACCTACTCACCTGATAGAAATATTAATTTATTTCACTGCTTTTCTATAGTTTAAGGTCTGCCTGTCTACTAACTATAGGTATCATATTAAACTGGATAGAAGTACAAATAGGAGCCCTGGTGGCACAGTGGTTAAAAGTGTGGCTGCTAACCAAAAGGTCGGTAGTTTGGATCCACCAGCTGCTCCTTGGAAACTCTATGGGGTCACTATGAGTTGGCATTGGCTCTATGGCAATGGTTTTTTGTTGTTTTTTGTTTTTGTTTTTGGTAAGTACAAATAGGTCAGATGGAGACATGGGATGGAAGGAAGTGGAGAAAGTTACGTTCTAAATCTCTTTGTATTGTGAATTATTAGGTGAGATTATATCTTGAGAGAGGAAAGCGTGTGTTACAAATAGAAAGTATAATTTTTGTAGCTCAAATCTGAATATAACATGGATTGCCACAAGAACGAACAAATCTGTCCTGGAAGAAGTACAGCCAGAACGCTCCTTAAAAGCGAGGATGGTGAGGCTTTGTCTCACGTACTTTGGACATGTTATCAGGAGGCAGGAGTCCCTGGAGAAGGACATCATGCTTGGAAGGGGGTCAGCAAAAAAGAGGAAGATCCTTTGCGAGATGGAATGACAAAGTGGCTGCAACAATGGGCTCAAAAATAACAATGATTGTGAGGATGGCGCAGGACCAGGCAGTGTTTCATTCTGTTGTACACGGGGTCGCTATTAGTCAGAACCGATTCATAGCATCTAAAAAACAACAACATAAAGTATACAGTACAGTTTCTACTATTGAAATGGAGATTTTTCTCTTGAGGGTAATGTAAATTTAAAAGAATAGTACTTTAGGCCTAAGGTTAAGATTAAATCCTCCAGGACACTTAACAATTACCCCATATAAATTTTAGAATAAGTTTATTGAATTCCTCAAAAAATTCAACTGTAATCTTAATTAGAATTGCAATGAATTTACACATTAATGAAAGGAGAATTGACATTTTTTTTTAAGTTGTCCCATCCAATATGGGATATTTCCCATTTATTCAGCTAAATCTTATTAAGGTTTTAAATTTTTGCCATAGAGATTGTGCATACTCCTAGACACTTTTGAGTTTTTGTTATATTTTCTAGCTGGTTATGACAGGTATAGAGAAATGCTATTAATTTTTGTAGACCGATCTTATCATCTGGCAATCTTGCTGAACTCTCTTTGAGTTTTGCATTTACCAGCTGATTCTGATTCTGCTACAGTTGCCAACATTGGTCCTTTTACAACCCCTCCCAGTTCTTACCAGCCTGAACAAGCCTGCTAAACTCCTTCCCTTCCTCAAGCCCCTGCTTTGAGAAGTCTTACCTAATTGTCTGGCCTCATACACAACTACCTCTCCTCCTTACCCTCAGCTAAGTTAAATGCCATGTTAAATCACGGCCTCTGTAGCATTTGCCACATACCTCTATTATGTTACTCAGCACACTGTATCGAAATTACACATTTCTCCACAAAAGAACATACTGTACCATATGTCATGCATGCTTACACAGCTAGCAATGAGCATGGCACGTAATACATAAGGCTCATACTCACGACATAATTAAGTGAATGAATTAATCACATAGGCCAAAATGTTGCAAACTGCTCAGCACATGGACAGAATAAGTTTTAATGTAATCATTTATATGAGTAACTCACATTAAGTAGGTTTCTTGAATTCAATAAATATAGGCATAAAATCCAAAAAAATTTATACAAAATAAGAATAATGCCAAATAATGACTTCCTTTTTTTTAAAATTAGTATTTTAAATTATGATGCCTAAGAACTAATCATGTTCACTGATTATAAAAAAAAAACCCTAAATGAGAATATAATTAATAATCCACTAATGCATACCTTTCCCTGCAAATTTCTAGGAAATCATGTAATGTCACAAAGACAGTAAAAGCACAAGTACTCTACCAAACATTTTTTTTCCATAATAATTTAAATGTTCAATAGTTTAAAAGTTATCATTTTAAAGGTTAAGTATAATGGCAGGAGTAAGTAGAGCATGTTTTTTATTAAATTGAAATAGAAACATTGTAAGCAGCATTAATTACAAAAATGAAGGGCTAAAACCAGAAAGAATCTCAGCAACTTCAGAAAGATGGCTCCAAAGGTAAACACTAAGAGTAATAGCTACTAGTAGCAAGTAATAGATACTGAGGACTTATTATGTGTCAGACACTATGTTGACACTTTAGGTCTAATATATTGCACGCAGCATATCTATAAATTAGACACTATTTTCCTCCCTGAGTTTTACAGATGAGAAAACATAAGCTCAAAGTTACTGGCCAAGGACACACAGCCAGAAAGTGGAGAGCTGGTTTATCTGACTCCAAAGGCCTACTATTACCCACTAAGCTCAAGTTAGCAACCACCTCCGTGTTAAGACTTAAAGACAAAGAAAAGCTAACCAGCCCCAAAATATCTTCTTCAGTTGCTTATCAGAGTCCCCAAATTCCTGCCTTTAAAGGTCTTCAAGATAAGACCTGAGAAGGACTGCAAAAATATTTGATGAAAGAAGTAACTCAAAAGAACTAGACCGGAGAATGAGACACTAAACAGACAGGGGTCAATAAATTGAGGGGGTGGGAGGTACATAAATCTAAAAAGAGAGGTCAAAGAGAGGAGGCATGAAATGAAAAACACTAAATTCAAATAATGTTTTTAAAAAAAATTAAGCACCTACTATTATCTACATGACCAAAAAAAAAAAAAAAAAAACATTGATGTCAGGTTCATTCCAACTCATAATGACCCTATAGGACAGAGTAGAACTGCCTCTTAGGTCTTCCAAGGAGCAGATGGCAGATTCAAACTACCAACCTTTCAGTTAGCAGCCAAGCTCTTTAACCACTGTGCCACCAGGGCACCATGACCTGCTTTACAGCTGTACCAAATTTATCTGCAACTCTCTGGGGGTGTGAGAAGATATTAGTAAGTACATCAAAGGATAACATGGTAGGGAAGGGACTATTCCCTCATCCTTCCTACTGGACAGACAGCCTTCCACAGTACAAATGCAGAAATTATGAACGATTATACAACCTTTAAGTATTACGTCTACTGAGTATCTTTAATGGTATGGACAATACTTTCTCCAGAATGTTAAATACAAAAAGGTCAAAATTTTAAATTGTATAGGTTATATTTTCTAACTTTTTAAATGCATAGAAAAAAGGCAGGAATAAAATATTCATGGATGATTATTTAAAATAAAAATATTATTCCTTAATTTTCAAATTTACATTCTGATTTCCAGGCCAGGTCTAATTTGCCAATTGTAATTTCATTCCTATCACTAGAGGGCGTTCTATCAACATCTAACACAGCGGTTGTCAAACTTGGGCAACCATCTACATCAGAACCACCTGGATTGTTAAAGCAGCTTCCAGGGCCCCACTTCCAGGGTCTGAGTCAGTCCAATATGCATTTCTAACATACTCCCAGGTGAGGCCAAGTATTGCTGGTCTGGGCACACACTCTGAGAACCACTGGGCTAAAAAAATAATTTACTACAGCTGTGTGCTAATTTATAAAGCTCCACAGTTACCTGGAGCCCTGGTGGCACAGTGGTTAAGTGTTCAGTTGCTAACTAAAAGGTGGGTGGTTTGAATCCACAAGCTGCTCCTTCGAAAACCTATGGGGCACTTCTTCTTTGTCCTATAAGATTGGAATTGACTCTACAGCAGTGGGTTTGGTTTTTGGTATAGTTATCTAGATTTGTTAGGTCTACCTGAACATTTGTTACGTCTACCTCAACATTAAAAGGTATTTTATTCAACACCAAAACAATAAATAGATAACTTTTTAAGAGTCCTTCTTTATCTCTGATTGACAGAGAAAACGAAAGAATAAATCTGGTTTAACTAGTGCCCACAGCTAACCAAGCTGGCAAGAGTCTGCTTTCCAGAAGGAATTCTGCCTCCTTTGAAGCTTCCTTATTTTTAAATCTCACTTACAAAATAATGAGTTGTTAATAAGAAAAGCAGGAATTTAAGGCAAAATGGAATTTTAGGGAAAAAAGAAAAAGATAAAAGCAGTCTCTGGCCCTTTTTCTACTTTCCTTTCTCACTGTTCCCCTAAAAAAAAAAAAAAAATTTTTTTTTTTTTTTAAAGGTACCAGAAATTAACCCAACCACTGCCATTGAGTCGATTCCGACTCATAGCGACCCTAGAGGACAGAAAAGAACTGCCCCAGAGAGTTTCCAAGGAGCGCCTGGCGGATTTGAACTACCGACCTCTTGGTTAGCAGCCATAACATTTAACCACTAACCCACACCCAGTGCGCCACCAGAAACTACTCTCCAGGAAATTCCATCCACTTTGAGGCCTGTTTAAAAGAGAATCTCCATCACAGAATGACAATGATGATCATCCTACTGGGTGGGACAAAAGGCAGCATAACCTGCTGGTGAAAAAAGTCAGGAACATTTACAGATCTATTAACTGTATTTGTTAAATGATCCAGTTCTTGACAGAATTTCCTACCCTCTAGCCTCCATTTTCAAAGTTCTGCAGCAGTACATTTCTACATATTCCAAAATTAATAAAGACAACGTTAATCTCATTTTCTAACACTACATCTGTTCTAATTTAATTTCTACTTTGCTAGATTCCAAGAACACGATATGCAGAAAGCACATTAATGCCCTTTTGTGATTTTCTGATAAGAAAATTATACACTATGTACAATGTAGTTTTCAATGCATTGCATGGTCAGAATATAAAAAATTGAGTATCTCCAGAGTTACTGATATACTAAGATCAAATTTTAAAGCCAATGTACAAATTTATATTCTAAGGAAAGAATCAGGATAAAGATTTGGCAAGATAGCTTTCAAGTTCTGTTAACATTCTTGCTTCTGGAATTTCACAAAATGGAAAAAAAGAACATTTCAGAGAAAAAGGTTATTAACTCCCCCTTCTCTCACGGAGGGGTAGTCCCAGGCTGACTTCACACATATTCTCTGTGATTCCAGGTCCAGGAAAAACCTCAGAAATTTCTGAGCAAGCCTCTACACACACCAGGGCAAAAAAGCAGAGCGGTAAGCAGGTTACTTTTAACTAGATCAGATTCATCTAATACCTTGGCTTGCATCCTTTAAAAATGAATACAAAGTTAAACCCTCGTTGTACCTTCTTCTTGGTAGTGTTTTTTTAAAGAATGTTAAGGCCCCTGGTTCAGCTCTGAGTAAACACAGAATTTTTTACCCAGTTATACTATCGAACACATGTGAGAACAGAATAAAGATATTTCCAGGCGTGCAAAGTTTAGAAAGAATTTTTTTCCCTCTCATGTACCAACTGAGGACACTGATAGAGTACAAGCTCCCCTAAAAGGAAGGAGTAAATCGTGAAAGAGGAAAACATGGTCCAGCAAATGAGAGAACCCATTACAGGAGAGACCTGAGGGAGATCCCAGAATGACAGTCATGAACTCCTGAGAAAGCAAAAGTTTTAATAGAAAGGAAATCTAGCCAAAGTATAATATGTGGCTGAGATGTGAATTAAATTATATAATCATAATATAAATGCTGAATACTGATTTAACCAAAAATCATACAATTTTTTAAGTAAGATATAGAAAAGGAACAGTATTTAAAAGAGCTGAAGACTTCTCTTTTAGAGTGGAAAGTCAAGAGAAAAAGATGTAGAACTGAAAACTCAAGAAATAGCAGTATATTCCTTAGGAGGATGGAAGTAAATCCCAGAAAAAACAACTGTTAAGAGTTAAAGGCAGTATTATTTCTGGGGAGGGAGACCTGAGGATTGGGGCATGAGACAGGAAATGTTGCTTTTCATTAAAAGTCTTAGGAGGCTAGAAGATATTCAGGCAGCTAACAGATACATGAGAAAATGCTCTCGATCATTAGCCATTAGAGAAATGCAAATTAAAACTACAATGAGATTCCATCTCACTCCAACAAGGCTGGCATTAATCCAAAAAACACAAAATAATAAATGTTGGAGAGGCTGCGGAGAGACTGGAACTCTTATACACTGCTGGTGGGATTGTAAAATGGTACAACCACTTTGGAAATCTATCTGGTGTTTTCTTAAAAAGTTAGAAATAGAACTACCATATAACCCAGAAATCCCACTCCTCGGAATATACCCTAGAGAAATAAGAGCCTTCACACGAACAGATGTATGCACACCCATGTTTATTGCAGCTCTGTTTACAATAGCAAAAAGGTGGAAGCAACCAAGGTGTCCATCAACGGATGAATGGTTAAATAAATTGTGGTATATTCACACAATGGAATACTATGCATCGATAAAGAACAGTGACGGAATCTGTGAAACATTTCATAACATGGAGGAACCTGGAAGGCATTATGCTGAGTGAAATTAGTCAGAGGCAAAAGGACAAATATTGTATAAGACCACTATTACACAATCTTGAGAAATAGTATAAACTGAGAAGAACACATACTTTTGTGGTTACGAGGAGGGGAGGGAGGGTGGGAGAGGGTTATTTACTGATTAGTTAGTAGATAAGAACTACTTTAGGTGAAGGGAAGGACAATACTCAATACACGGAAGGTCAGCTCAACTGGACTGGACCAAAAGCAAAGAAGTTTCCAGGATAAACTGAATGCTTCGAAGGTCAGCGGAACAAGGGTGGGGGTTTGGGGACTATGGCTTAAGAGGACTTCTAAGTCAATTGGCAAAATAATACTATTATGAAAACATTCTGCATCCCACTTTGAAATGTGGCATCTGGGGTCTTAAATGCTAACAAGCGGCCATCTAAGATGCATCAATGGGTCTCAACCCACCTGGATCAAAGGAGAATGAAGAACACCAAGGTCACACGACAATTATGAGCCCAAGAGACAGAAAGGGCCACATAAACCAGAGACTTACTTCATCCTGAGACCAGAAGAACTAGTTGGTGCCCGGCCACAACCCATGACTGCCCTGACAGGGAGCAGAACAGAGAACCCCTGAGAGAGCAGATCAGTGGGATGCAGAGCCCAAATTCTCACAAAAAGACCAGACTTAATGGTCTGACTGAGACTAGAGGAATCCCGGTGGTCATGGTCCCCAAACCTTCTGTTGGGCCAGGACAGGAACCATTCCCGAAGACACCTCATCAGACATGGAAGGGACTGAACAATGGGTTGGAGAGAGATGCTGATGAAGAGTGAGCTACTTATATCAGGTGGACACTTGAGACTGTGTTGGCATCTCCTGTCTGGAGGGGAGATAGGAGGGTAGAGGGGGTTAGAAACTGGCAAAATTGTCACAAAAGGAGAGACTGGAAGGGCTGACTCATTAGGGGGAGAGTAAGTGGGAGTATGGAGTAAGATGTATATAAGCTTATATGTGACAGACTGACTTGATTTGTAAACGTTCACTTAAAGCTCAATAAAAATTACTAAAAAAAAAAAAAGTCCTAGAATGCTAGTTTGCTTTATGGGAGTGTTTATATGAAAAGTAAAACTTACTTGAAAAACAGTAGATTTCTATAATACCAACTGTTGGGCTTGTATTTTAAAATTTAAGCAATACTGCTATTTTAAAACAAAAATGTGCATAAATTTAACATGTACTTAAATTAAAACATGTTTATATGGATACTTATTTGCTTAAGTTAAAATCTTATTTGCTCATCTGAACGGGACATGGTCTTGAAAAAAGTGTCATAGTACCTCAAAAAAAAATAGTTTTTAGCACCATTATTGACTTTATCTTCTTGATCAGAAATAACTTTGTTATTAATTTTACCCAAGCTGAGAAGACATTCTTTTACAGGTTCTAAGCACTTGTCATTATTAATACAACTTTCTAATTAAAAATGCATTCTGTTCTAGGACAAAAAATATAACCCTTCATTTCAGAGCTATCAGTAATTGGAAGACCTTAAATCTTACAACACATTCACTCGAATAATGAGCCAACAACACAAAAATGGGCAGAGGTTTTGCAATCAAGATGTTCTTTTAATAGGGTATGAAATTAAGACAGAATGTCTTCTAACTTCCCATCTCACAACAAATTAGTTTCTCCTTTTTTTTTTAATTTTTCCATGTACCTCTATAAGAACTGAGTTTAACGTTGTGTAACTTATCAAGAAAATATTATGAATTAGGTTAAAGATGGCAAATGAGCACACCTGTATCTTCTCACCTTCTCAAGACCCCATTAAAATTGTAGAGTTGAGCTCTTAGATGATGAGGGAGAAAACACACCAAGCCTGGAGCTGCATTTATGGCGGGAAATGGGAACAGTAACAGCTGCACAGTCTCTCACTGCCCATTTCATAGCTAAAAATGTCAGTGTTTAGCTATGGAAAATGGGAACATGGCTTTTAAAAAATCAAATAATGCAGAAGGGTTTGTAATGAGTTAACCATTTACCTGTATTAATTTTTTTTTCATTAGTACTTAAAGTTGGGTTTTGAAAAAGCTGAAATCAACCAATGAAATGACCCACATAATCTTTGAAAAGTTGCTACTGTACTTTTAATTCATAAGGGTTGATTTTGCCCAACAGAGTACCAAGACAAATCATGACAAATCCATTATGGATGTGTCCAAGTTCAAACAAAGTTTCAAACGTAATACATCTAAAATGGAATGCTGTATTCCTCACCCCTCACCATCAACCAGCTCTCATATCCATCCATAGATCATACCTGTATGCCACTTCAGGACTTTTATTCAACATTAATTTAGGGAACAGACAGGTTTCTGCTTGGAGAAGGACCACAAGGGGAAATGCTGGCGGGACACAAACTCTTCTGTTGCTCAGAGCACTTCAGTTCCGGCGCTAAACTTGCACTCTTCACTCAGCAAAAATTAGTGACCCTTCTTAGAAGGTAGATAACTGGCCGCACCTTCCACAGAATCGTTTCACAGCATCTTTTGTTACTGGAGCATGTTCCCTTGAAAGCATCACACAACTTCCCCACAAATAGCCCCCACTACTAACCCCTCCACCACTCCAAGTATCATAGTCCTCCCCACCATATTTATTTCCCTTCCTGAGAGCCATTTTGGAAAAAACATCCTTCTCCATTCTATTACATTTCCACTGATGTTTTAGTAACTTATAAGCAGATATTCTGGGCAGCTTCCTGGTGGCCAGAACATAAAGTTGGCTCTGGCCCTAAGAGATTTAAAAAAAAAGAGGAAGTCACCGTACCTACCCTTCAGGAATTTACCCTTTCCATGAAAAGGCTGTACCTGAACCATTCAGAAAGACACAGATTTTCAGAATACTCTTACCTTCCCTCCCTCAAGCAATTTATGTCTAATAAGAATCACACTGTTTTGATTGTTTTATTATGTCTAGCCTACATTCATCCAGGTAGTTTAAATTCCTTGTCTTCTATCTCAGGGACTTAAGACTTTATTAAATAATCCTTCCCCTTTCTCTTTTCTGGCCAGTCAATTAAAATTCCCTTAACTTTTGTTCAAATTTTAACTCTACATTTTAATTAATTAATTGGCCTAATTTTTCTAATAACAGAGCTAAGAACCCTGTGAAAATGCAGCTCCTGACTGTGGTCAGAGGCACAGTGAGCAAACAGGAGTGAAAGATCAACAATCTGATTACATGTTCTGCATCTGAAATTGAAGGTCCAAGAATCTGCGGCTGTTAGAAATTCAAATCAAAATGGCAACATTTATTGAGTGCGAACCCAAGGCAAAGCTCTAGTAGTAAAAAATACAAAAAGATGTAAGACTCAAAGATATATACAACCTAAAAAATGTGAATAATCTAGCTGAATAAGATGAAAGATTTTACCTACTATATAAAAGAAAAATAACACAAGTTAAATAATTAATCAAAACAAGATGCTATTTTTTACTTATTGGCAAAAACCTTAAAAAATAACAGTATAGGAATGAAAGGTTTCAGAGTACACAGAAATAGATAATAGCCTGGTGTGTATTCACAGTCCTGGTGTGAAGACAAATTGTGAAAGCATTTCTGGAGGACAGTCTGGCAGTTGTTAGGTGCCATCAAGTCTGTTTCGACCCATAGTGACCCTATGTACAGCAGAACGAATCGTGACCTGGTCCTGCGCCATGCTCGTAATTGTTAGGTTTGAGCACACTGTCGCAGCCACTGTGTCAATCTATCTCCTTGAGGGTCTTCCTCTTTTTCGATGACACTCTACCAAGCATGACATCCTTCTCCAGGGAGCGGTCCCTCCCGATAACATGTCCAAAGTACGTGAGATGAAGTCTCGCCATCCTCACTTCCAAGGAGTGCTCTGGCTGTATTTCTTGCAAGACAGGTTTGTTCATTCTTCTGGCAGTCCATGGTATATTCAATATTCTTTTCCAACACCATAATTCAAAGGCATCAATTCTTCTTTGGTCTTCCTTATCCACTGTCCTGCTTTCAAATGCATTATGAGGCGATTGAAAATATCATGGCTAGGGTCAGGCACACGTTAGCCCTTAAAGTGACATCTTTGCTTTAAAGTGATCTTTTGCAGCAGACTTGCCCAATGCAGTAAGTCTGCTGATTTCCTCACTGCTGCTTCCATGAGCATTGATTGTGGGTTCAAATAATATGAAATCATTGACAACTTCAATCTTTTCTCCATTTATCATGATGTTGTTCAATGCTTCAGTTGTAAGTTTTTCTTTATGTTGAGGTGTAATCCATGCTAAAGGCTGTGGTCTTTGATCTTTATCACTAAGTGCTTCAAGTCCTCTTCACTTTCAGCAAGCAAGGTTGTGTCATCTGCATATTGCAGGTTGTTAATAAGTCTTCACCCAACTCCGATACTGCGTTCTTCTTCATACAAACCAGTTTCTGGGATCATTTGCTCAGCATACAGATTGGATAATTATGGTGAAAGGATTCAAACCCGACACACACCTTTCTTGATTTTAAATCATGCAGCATCCCTTGCTCTGTTCGAACGACTGCCTCTGGGTCTGTGTACAGGTTTTGCATGAACACAGGTAAGTGCTGAAATTCCCATTCTTCGCACTATTACCCATAATTTGTTATGACCCACACAGTTGAATACCTTTCCGTAGTCAATAAAACACAGGTAAACATCTTTCCGGTATTCTCTGCCTTCAGCCAATTTCCGTCTGACATCAGCAATGACATCCCCCGTTCCACATCCTCTTCTGAATCTGGCTTGAATTTCTGGCAGTTCCCTGTTGATATACTGCTGCCGCTGCTTTTGAATGATCTTCAGCAAAATTTTACTTGTATGTGATATTAATGATATTGTTCAATAATTTCTGTATTTGCCTTTCTTTGGAATAGGCAGAGATATGTATATATTCCGGTTGGTTGGGCAGGTAGCTGTCTTCCAAGTTTCCTGGCATAGACGTGTGAGCACCTTCCATGCTACATCTATTTGTTGAAACACCTCAATTGGTTTTCCGTCGATTCCTGGAGCCTTGTTTCCGGCCAGTGCTTTCAGTGTAGCTTGGACCTCTTCCTTCAATACCATCGTTTCTTGATCAAATGCTGCCTCCTGAAATGGTTGGACATCAATCAATTTTTTTTGGTGCAGTGACTCTGTATATTTCTTCCATCTGCTTTTTGATACTCCTGCGTCATTCAGTATTTTGCCCAGAGAATCCTTCAAAATTGCAACTCGAGGCTTGAATTTTTTCTTCAGTTCTTTCAGCTTGAGAAATGCTGAGCATGTTCTTCCCTTTTGGTTTTCTAATGCCAGGTCTTTGCATATTTCATTACAATACTCTGCTTTGTCTTCTTGAACTACCCTTTGAAATCTTCCGTTCAGCTCTTATTTCATCATTTTTTCCAGTCACTTGAGCTATTCTACATTCAAGAGCAAGTTTCAGAGTCTCTTCTGACATCCATTTCAGTCTCTTCTTTCTTTCCTGTCTTTTTAATGACCTCCTGCTTTCCACATGAATGATGTCCTTGATGTCTTCCCACAACTCATCTGGTCTTCTGTCATTAGTGATCAATGCATCCAATCTATTCTTAAGGCAGTCTCCAAATTCAGGTCGATATACTCAAGGCCGTATTTTGGCTCTCGTGGATTTGTTTTAATTTTCTTCAGCTTCAACTTAAACTTGCATATGAGCAACTGACAGTCTGTTCTGAAGCCAACCCCTGGCCTTGCTCTGACTGACGATCCTGAGCTTCTGCATCGTCTCTTTCCACAGATGTAGTCGATCTGATTCTTGTGTTTTCTAGCTGGTGAGGTCCATGTGTATAGTCGCTGTTGGTGTTGTTGGAAAAAAAAAAGTATTTCCGATGAAGAAGTCATTGGTCTTGCAAAATTCCAGCATGCCGCCTCCAGCATCATTTGTATCACCAAGGCCATAGTTTCCAGCTATCAATCCTTCTTCTTCATTCCAGCTTTCACATTCCAATCACCAGTAATTATCGATACATCTTGATTGCGTGTCTGATCAATTTCAGATCACAGAAGTTGGTAAAAATCTTCAATTTCCTCAGCTTTGGCACTAGCGGTTAGTCCATAAATTTGAATAATAGTCATAAAATCCTTTCAGAAATACATACTTTGACCAGAAATTCCACATCTGGGGTTTTTCCCAAGGAAATAACCAGAAAAGTATTTAAAGAGAGCAAGCAACATAGATTATAATCATGAAAAATCAGAAATCATCTAAAAGTTCTCCAACAGGGAATTGTTTAAAAAAAAACTATGTACATACATCGAGTAGAATATCATGCAGGCACTAAAGTGATGATGTAACTGACTATACATACAGATATTAACATAGAAAGACATTTAAAATAGAGTAAATGAAAATAGCAGCTTTTAAAATAGTACCTAGTCTTTCCACAAGTAGCATGTATCGCTGTTTTTAAAGACAGACAATGTCCCCAGGCGTGTTGATACAAAAGGTTTAAAGTCCAGAAATGTGACCTTTTAACGTGCACATCCTGCCACATACATACACAAACACACCCCTCCACCTGGATGCTGCTGCTGCCGAGCACACTCAGAGAAATGGTGCACTAACACATCTTGAACCTAGAAATACTGTATGTACAAAATAGGAACATTAAGAGTAGCCAAATATAAACAGGAGTCTGGAAGTGTAATGGTCAAGAAGTGAGGAAATAAGGATCCCCACTAAGGAATCGCTATGGAGAAGAAGAATGGAGACAAAAGATTGGAGAAATGGAATATAATACATGCTCAATGGACTATTACGTGACCATTAAAATAATAACAATAACAATAACAATAATGGCATAAAGGAAAATTATCATATACACAGTAAAACTATGTATACATATGGAAAAGACCAAAGAAGAGTTTATCAAACTTTTTATTTAATTTACTGTATCATTTTCATAATAAAAAGAGAATTAGCACGTTTCGAGTACCTATTACATATTAAGCACTGTACTAGGCATCTTCATGAAACCTAAGTACTTTCCAGCCTGCTGGAGAACATCTGACAGAAACATGGAAGTGAGCAGACAAATCTAGCTATGGGGAAAACTGAATGCATTAGTTATCTATTGCTGTGTAACAAATTACCCCCAAACCTAGCAGCTGAAAAGAACAAAAACACAAATAAATAATATATACATGACACACTTAATAAACAATATAGGCTTACATTCCTTATAAGAAGGCTAGTCTATGGATCTAATTGTCTCCCAGTCAATACACTAATCATACAGTACACTAATCACAGCTCTATTTTAGTGTAATCCTTAAAATTATTTTTATTATCCCTGTGCTTAATTTCAGTTGCCTTTATAAAAACCATCTCAAATCCCTACTCCCTTCAATTCTATACATATAGCCAGTCCAGAGAGTTTTATAAGGCATCAATTCAATTACTATAAATAAGCTGGGCCTAAGATTTCATTGTTAGTAAACTTGTTTTTCCCCGTTGAGATTAATTGGGTTTAAAAGTAGATTAAGATGTCTTTGGTAGGTCCAGATCTCTACTATTCTGAAGTCAGAAAGTATTACTTCTTTGGCAAATTCAAGGCTGAATACTGGCATCATACCCTTTCAGAAAAGAAGGTTCCATCTTTCTTGATTCTATTTCTTAATTGGGCATGGCACTGATGGACTGACTAGGTAGGAAAATACTTTAAGTTTTCCTATTGCTGACGAGGATATAGGCTCAGTCTTCTTCAAACATGTATTAGTAGCATTCTAACTGAAGAGCTGTTGTTGTTAGCTGCCATCAAGTCAAATCCAACTCAAGGTGATCCCAAGCATGCAGAACAGAAGGGCTCCACAGGGTTTTCAAGGCTGTGACCTTACAGAAGCAGATCACCAGGTATGTCTTCCAAGACACCTCTGGTGAGTTCAAACTGCCAACCTTTGGGTTAGAGGTCAAGTGGAAGCAACCCACAATTAAATGGTTAGGCTTCAAAAGTACAGTCATTTGCCAAGCAAGAGGTCCTTGATAATTGTTTCCATCACTTTTCATGATTCCTGAAACTTACTGTTATGGATTAAATTGTGTCCCTCCTGAAATGTGCACTGGAATCCTAACTCCTATACCTGTGGATGTAATCCTGTTTGGAGCAGGGTTTTGTTATGTTAATTAATCATACCTGAGTAGGGTGGGTTCTAAATCTAATCACTTCTGAACTATAAAAAGAGCAGATTAGACACGGAGGCACACAAGGAAGGCAGACAGATGCCATGTAAGGATCCTCACAAGCAAGGGAACCAATGATTGCCATCAGAGACCAGAAACTAGGAGAGAGGCTCATAGAAGGAATCGACACAACCAACACCCTGATTTGGGCTTTTAGTCTCCAAAACTGTGGAAAAATAATTTTCCATTCTTTGAAGCCACCCGCTTGAGGTATTTACGTTATAGCAGCACTAGGAAACTAAGATTTATCAACCAAATCTTCACAAGGGTTTTGCTGCCAACAATTTAGTAATCATCTTTGTCCAACCTGGACTGAGTGCCCTTACATATGGTATCCAAAAAGTATACCTAGACTTATTCTCCAATTAATGTAGGATTAAAGTCAAGAATCCTGAATGATGGCTAAGCCTTCAAAACTCTGCAGTTGTTGCCAACTTTGTTCCCTTTAAAAGAAGTGCAAAAACACACAAGGCAGCTAAGTTAAAATTACCAAACTCTGATCACCTCTCATTGGTTTGTAAATATTCTATTTGTGTGAGATTTCCATAAAAATACAATCGTGTAATAAAAAGAACAGAGATTTTGAGAGGGTCTGACTGGCT
Organism: Loxodonta africana; assembly: GCF_030014295.1. NCBI lineage: Eukaryota > Metazoa > Chordata > Mammalia > Proboscidea > Elephantidae > Loxodonta > Loxodonta africana. Next base: position 65,745,957 of record NC_087357.1, read on the forward strand.
TAGCTTCACTATCACGGTAGGCAGAAAACCAAAATGGCTCCCAAGCTTCCAGCCCCTGGAATACACACCCTGTAAAATCACCCACACCTCAGTGTGCGCAGGCCTTGAGAATATAATGAGATAGTCACTTTCACAATTATGTTATATTACACGAGACTCCATTGTAGCAGACTACAAGGTCCCTGGGTAGCACAAATGGTTTCCACTCAACTACTAACCTAAAAGTTGACAGTTTTGAACCCACTTAGCAGCACAACAGAAAAAAGGTCTGGTAATCTGGTCACATAAAGATTATAGCCAAGAAAACCCTATGGAGCAGTTCTATTCTGTAAGACACAGGGATCACCATGATTTGGAATTGACTCAAGAGTGTGACCCTAATACCTTGCAACACGTTTTCTCCTATTCAAAATGGGTGATTGACAGCTTGACATAACTAACGCCATAATGATGCTCTAAGTAATCTATAAGCATTTTTTATTGCACCAGCTGCCCTGGTCTCTTCCAAAGGGGTGCAGATCCCTCTCGGCTCCTGTGGCCTTGGTCTCTCTCCTCTCCTTTGTTCTCTTGAGAAATGGCCTTCAGCCTGCAGGACAGCAGCTAGGAAGGCTGCCTGGTGCTTCTGATCTGCAACTTTCTTTCCTGCTCCTCATCTCAGTCAGAGTGGACTTAGCAGGCCAGTTCCACTAGCCGAGAGATCCTTATGTAAGTTTTTTCAGCCTGTTAAAAACATACAAATTACAGTCCAGATGTCCGACATGCATATCTTTAGTTTAATAAGGTTTCTTGTAGTTGTTTTGTGATGTATACGACCATCTGTGGGCTACATGCTTCAAAACATTAGGTAATCCTTGCCAAAACGATATATAAGCTCTGATGTAGAAAGTCCTCTTTGGGACGCCATAGAGACAGCTTGTGTTGCTGCCAGGTCCCCGGTAATGTATACACCTCCTGAGTAAACTTTCTCACTCTTTCTGACTTGGAGTACATTTCATTGGCTCGACTACTCCAGGGCACAAACTCCAATCACATAACAATACCAATGGTTTGGTTTTTGTTTTGTTTTGTTTTTGCAGCAGACTAGAGAGAAATTATTCTGCTGGTCTTGAGGACCCAAACTACCAGGCTATGGAGAAGGCCACATGGCAGAGAACAGTGGGCAGCCACTAGGAGCTGAGAATGGTCCATACTGACCGTAAGTAAGTCCTATGACCACAAGGAACTTAATTCTGGCAACAACAAGTGAGACTGGAAGATGACCCTTAGCCTCAAATGAGATTGCAAACCTAATCGACACCTTGATTTCAGCCTAGGACAGAGGACCCAGCCAACCCATGTCCCAACTCCTGACCCACAAAAACTGTTAGATAATAAATTTGTGTTGTTTTAAGCCATTAAGTTTGTGGTAATTTGTTATGCAGCAACAGAAAGCTAACACAAGTCACAGGCCCATCCCTTGGCCAGGGGAGAGTGTGGGACCTTGATTAATATCCACAGTAAGGCTACATCCAAAGGAGGAGACTCTTCTCCCATGCACAATTCATGTATCATAATCAAATGGGAGGATGGGTGCCAGACTGAAGAAAAACAAAAATTATCCACCGCAAAATGTTCAGCGTCTGGTACCTCACAGGCCCTCAACATTCAACATGTCTACTACTATATATACACTTCTTGATTTATTTGTCACTGTGGCTTGTCTACTGCTATATATACACTTGATTTGTCACTGTGCCAGAGACTGGAGCCCTGGTGGTGCAATGGTTCAGAACTCTGCTGCTAACCAAGAGGTCAGCAGTTCAAACCTTGGAAACCTTATGGGGCAGTTCTACTCTGTCCTATAGGATCGCTACGAGTCCAAATCGACTCAACAGCAACAGGTTTTTGGTTTTTTGCTGCCAGGGACTAACAGAAAATACATAAGAGCAATAAAATATAATAACACACAAACCACAGTATAACAAGCTAAGGTTCTGAATTTTCTGCGTGACCTTGGGGAAGCCACTCACAGACTGCAGCTCAGCAATTTCCTGTCTGCAGATGAAAGAACTGGATGAGTTTTCGTGTTCCTTTGAATGTTAAAAATCTACAATTTTATAAAATGCCAAAGAAAAATCACCTGAAAAAAAAATTCAAAATAAGTTATTGATTTGTTGTATAAGAACGAAGAAACACCATACCGCTCCTGAGCACATACCCTGTCCCTCCCAGTATTCCGCCTCTGAAAGTGGCTTAGCTTAAGAAAAACCGCTACAGAAAAGAATACTGCTTGTAGAAACAGAATCCAAGGGTGGAAGAAGGCGAAGGCAATCAGAATCACCAGGGGACCTTCACAAACTAAAAAGTCCATCGTTGCACACCAATGTTTCACAGTGTTATCGTCCTGAATTAAAACATACTTCCTGTTCCTGTTGTAATTATATTGGAACATACGTATTTTACTTCATTTCCCCTAACTGACCACTGCATTAAATGGCAATGCTAAAAACCTAAGGCTGAGTCTAAAAGAATATACTTGAAAATTCAAAAAATCTATAGTAATTTTGATCTCTTGGCTCATTTTAGCAATAGGATCAGTCAGGAAAAATAAATTTAAAAAATTTCATTTGTTAAGGCCTACATTAACTCAAGCTGAAACTTAAATGTTAAACACAGGTATTCAACTTTAAAATGTTGCAAAAAATGTTTAAGCACAATTGTTTTCACTAAATACACATTAGTTTTGTAACAGATTTTCTGCCTCCCAAGTCTTGCTTCCTCTCAAAAAAAATTTTTTTTTTTGGTGAACTATTTTGACGGTAATCAATTCCCACTACTGTTCAAGCTTTTGAACATGTAAATTCTTTAAAAAAAAAAAAAAAGGGCCGGGGGGGACAGTTAAGAGAAAGAGCTTTCACTACATATTATCAGCACTCAACTGCAGAGAAGGAAAGAATAAAAAAGGGTTTCAAGATAAGGTAGAACTAATAAAATATTAAGATTCATTTTAGGCTACCTCAGAGCACATGCAGAATCTGAAAACAAGGTAAAAAGACAACAATTTACTTCTTCTTGGGAAGCATCTATTGGAAAAGTGCAAGTAAATTTCGGATGTGATAAAACTTATGCCTGGGAGTCGGGAATAACTTTGTTCCCATTTAGTTTTCAGAGAGAAATTAAGGGCCACTCCCGCAGCTCGGCAAATTTAAAAACTAAAAGAAAAAAGATAAAACTCCTAAAAGCAGTATGTCGTTATATAAAACTTATTCTTAAAATTCACAAGAATTGCATCCCTTCCACAATTAAATGGTTTAAACACTTAACATAGATTTAGTTCAGTGAAATGGTATTTAAAAGTCCTAAGAAAATTCACGTAACTCTGACTTGAGGCCACTTAATATCAGGGCTTCTGAAGGTCAAGGATTTGCCTTCCTACCTTATTATCAGTGTACCATAGCGAGAAGCACGGGTGAACTTCCCATGAACACTTCTAAGAATACAAACTAATAAAAGCCCTCTGCTATATTCTCAAAGCTTCCAGCGAATGTATCAGAATTTGAAGCGAGTGGGCCGCCACGTGCTTCGGGTGGGAGCTGCGCACGCGCCAAGGCCCCGACAGCGCCAACACGCGGTCACTTCGCGGGACTGCAGTTCCCTGGTTTGTGAAGTGAGCGACATACCGGTTCTGAGAGCTTTAACGAGTTAATTAACACACGTAAAGCACTTTTTTTTTTAAGGCACTTAGAACAGTAGCTGCACTTAACTAGGAAGAATGGTAGGAAATGAATGACCCCTAAAGGTAACGGATGCAAGCCTCACGTCCAGAACTTGGTTCTCAAACTGTCTCCAGGGTTCAAGAAAGCGGAGACCACACTTGGGCCCCATCTGTCCCAGTTGGCTCAGCATGGAGGGGGATCACTGTGAGGGCGAGAGTGGGAGGTGGCAGCTTGGGCTCCCAGTTGGCTCAGCATGGAGGGGGATCACTGTGAGGGCGAGAGTGGGAGGTGGCAGCTTGGGCAGGCGCAGGGCCTAAAGACACTTCTTTCTCTACGAGAATCCTCACGCTTCCTCTCGTTCCGCTGGAGGAGTGCTGAAGGCTACCAGCCACACTGGAAAACGCCGCCACGGTCGCTCCTCGCGGTGGGTTGGAGGTTTAAAAAAAAAAAAAGAAGAAAGAAAGGCAGACGTTTTCGGGAGCGCGGGCCCACAACACGGAATAGGAAAGATATTTGTTTCATAGCGCTCTCATAGACCTAAGGAAGAAGCGGGCGGGCAAAAATCGGGTCAGCGACAGGAGCTGTGGTTTCCCCGAGCGCAGCGAAGGGAGGCCTTCTAAGATCTGGACGTTCCCGTACTTAAGGGGGTTTTTATTATTTCTTCGCATCCTTGCTGTAGTTCCCCGGTTTGAGCCCTTAGCCTGGGCCGCCTTTGACTCGGCGGAGCTCAGGGCGGTTGCTAGTTTAGGCTGTCTAATGGCTGGCGCGCGCAGTGGTTGATAAACTAAGGCGTCTCCGCCTCCCCTAGATTCTCGTGGCAGCGATGGCCGAGTGGTTAAGGCGTTGGACTTGAAATCCAATGGGGTCTCCCCGCGCAGGTTCGAACCCTGCTCGCTGCGGAAGCGGATGCTTCGAGCTTTTTAATACACATTTCCCCCAAACAGTGATCCTTATTTTTCCTGCCTTGTCTGCTGTAGCCACCAGCTAAACGGAGCGCCTATGAAGTTTACTGCGAGTTTCTTCCAAAGAAAAGTCGAAAAATATAAGTAAGTGCCGCAAACATACACTATTTCCTCCAAAGGGAAAAATCTTCCTTGGTTCCAAGCGGCAGGATATCAATTTTTAAATCTTACTACACAACATAAGACCAAGTGCTAAAAATAAAAATAAAATAATTATAAATATTGGCAGAATTTTTCAGACTTTCACAGCCTGAAAACAAGCTTATTTCACTAAAGCTGATGGCAACGCTAATATGCTACTTTTCCTTCCATCCCAGGATCCCACCGCAACAAAAAGTGCCGTGAAATGGAAGATAAAAGTTCTACTTGTAAAGTGTGATACATCCAAACAATCAAGCACCATGGGTGTGGCCATTAAAATAACGTTGATGACGTAGGAAGGCCTTCCCAGTGCATTGCCAAATGCAAAAACGAGGACAGCTTAGAAAACAGTATGTCTATCATGAGCACACTTTCGTAAAACAATTATTTACGTACTCGTTTATGTGGCAAGAATGGGACAAAGGGAGAGCTAAAGAAAGAATGAATGAGGACTGGAAAGAAACACACCGAAATGCTAAGTGCTTATCTCTGGGTGTTGGGATTTGAGAGGATTTTTCTTTTCTTAACATTGTTTTTTGCTTCACTGGATTTTCTAGAATTTCTATATTGACGCTGTGATATTTTTGAAATAAGAAAATTGTGAGATTAGTTATTTGGTCTTGCACATCCCCTTTCTGCTCCCTTTTGCCCACTTTTACCATGTCCCTCCCACCCCATGCTTCCTCGGTGCTCTTAGGGATTCATCCCCTGACATGTGACGGCTAGCGATAATTTTCTGTGGTACCTGACAAGAACTCCACCCACACAGCCTCATTTCACTGGAGACTTGACTGAACATACACCCTACCACATTTACATCTTCAATCCAGCCTGTCTGCCTAATTGCCACTACTTCTGCCTCCACTGAATTGTATAAGTGACTTCAGTAGTTTCCTAGCTGATCTCCTTCTCTGTATCAGTCAGGATTAGGTTCACCTGCAAATAACAGAAAACCGAACTCTAGAGGCTTAAACACATGGGATTTGTTTCAAGAAGTCTGGGGTAGGCAATACTCAAGATGGTACAGGGGAAGGGGTCTTTCCTTCTTCCTGCTATGCCGTTTTTAATACAAAGGCCTTCATCCCCTGCTTGTTGCCTCATAGTCCCAGTATGGTTGGTATACTTCCAGACCTCACATCTGTACTCAGTCAGGAAGGGGAGAGGCAAGACCCCTCGGTTTATGACTCATTTACCTGAACTGTTACCGCTAACCCAGTGCTGTCGAGTCAATTCTGACTCATAGCGACCCTTTAGGACAGAGTAGAACTACCCCATACTGTTACCACTAGATACAAGGAATTCTGAGAAAGTGTTTTTAGGTGGGTGATTGCTACCCAGATTGAAATTGGGACTCCACCGGTCAGGAAGAAAGCTGGATGAATACTGAGGGGACAAGCAACTGTGTCTTCCACAATCCTGTAACAGGGAAGAGTACAAACTTCAAGACAAGTCTGTAGCCTGCTTCCCCTCCCTCCCTTTTTTTCTTTTGAGTTATTAGCAGGCCTTTCAGCACAGCATGGTGGCTCTTGCCTTTGAGCCTTTTTACGTATTCATATGCAATTACCTGCAATGTCCTTATCTTGCCTTTGCCCTTCTTCCCTCATTAGGGGAAAGGGCTGCCCAGCATTCGAACTCCCTCCTTATTTAGGGAACTTGCTCTCCTTTTGAGTCTACTGCTGTAATCTACTCCTGAAAAAGCAGCTGGGGGCGGGGAGCATGTGACCTATGTTCAGCCAATCAGATGCGCCCTCCTCCAACTTTCAGTTAGAAACTATGGAAAGCAGCCAGGAGGGTGGAAATCCAAACTGATCGTGAGTAGAGGCCATGGTGGCGGCTTCAGAGATGTTAAAGGCAGTGGACCAGGGCTGCGGTTGGAGTTTGTAATTGTTCCCCAGCATTGACTATAGTGCCTGCACCAGACTGATCTTGGATGCTGGCTAGCCTACCTTACTCCTGCCCCATTTTCCAAAAACGGCTTTCTTTGCAGACTTCCTGGCAATTCTGTGAACTTTTCCATACCCTTCCAGTAAGTTCTGCTTAAATTAGCCTCAGTCTGTTTTTATTGCCCCACCTCTTCCACCATCATATGCCAGGAAAACTCACAGCCTCCCTTCAAGTATCACCTCCTGGGTGAAGTGTTCCTTCAGCCTCCCAGCCTGATTCAGAAGCCCCTTTTTTATTCTCCCATTCCCTTTTATAGTGAAGAGCACGCTATACAATCTTTGCTTGTTTCTCTCTCTTCCTTCTAAATGGTAAATTTCTGAGAGTTTATGGAGGAACTGTGTCTTCTAGTCTTTGTACCCCTGCCTAGCACGGATGAAGGAATGGATAAGTATGAGTCAGCTCACAACTCTACACTCCACCCCTAGAATGCCAAAAAATGGGGGTCTTCAACTTCCCTTTCCCTTTTGAAAGTCGCTAACCCTTGCCTTGGAAACCCTACAGGGTGGTTCTACTCTATCCTATAGGGTCCCTATGAGTCATAAACAATCTGATGGCGGTGGGTTTGGGGTTTGTTTTTTTTAACCCTTGCCTTAGTATGAGTTAATATAGCTCCCTCCCTGAATATTTTTTAATGTAAGGAGGTCAGAGGGCAGCAGCCTGACAATGTACCCCTCCTTCTTCCCTTTGCCTTCCCTGGCCTTATTTTGTTTCTGTTCCCTTCTCTTCCAGCACTGAAAGGGCAGAATGAATCAGGATGCAAGCGCCTCAGACCGTTATCTCTGCTGGTCAACCCCCATCTTACCCCAGTCTCCCTTAGAGTGCTTCCCTTTCAGCCTGACCTCTGCATAACCCGGATATCTGATCTTTCTGTGATGAACAATGGAAAATTCATAGAAGATTTTGGAAGGGAGTTGTAGCAGAGGCTCTGCAGTGCACACCTTAGAGGAAACTACTTGGACTTTTTTAACGTTCCTCTTTTCACAGTCCCCTGTGCCGGTCCAGCCTGTGGGGCCTGCCTTCTCCTACCAACCTCACATGGTGCATGGCTTTGAGGGAAAATCTTTTTCACTCTTTTACAATACAGGGCAATTCAGCCTTGTCCCTGTATGTGAGCATTGTTGTGCCTGGCAGTCAAAGGGCCCTCAGTTAGAGGACCCACCGGCCTCAGAAGGCTGAAGGGGTTACGCATAGGATGGCGAGGCATTCCTACCCAGAATGTTTCTCTAACTTCCCAATCAGAATTACAGGTTTTAAATGCAAATAGACTGAAGTAAATTTATTGCAAATTGAAATCAGTTCATCCATAGTAAATGCTGAACTCATAATCACCCATTCTAAATCCTGCCCTCTGTGCTGGTCGTCCCAGTGAGTGGCATCTCCAGCCATGCATCAGGACGCAATGTCTTGGACTCATAATGATATTTCCCTATCCCTCGCCCCATTTCCAGACCAACAACAGTGCCACTGAGTTTGCCCCTAAATGTGCTCAAATCCACTTGGCTGCATATCCATCATTGCCACCAGTCTATCAATATCACATCCCGACTACTTCTCAGCCTTTTGTCTCTCCCATCCCCCATTCTTATCTCCCAATCTGTTCTCCATAAGATAAATCTTTCTTTAAAAATTCACATTTAGTCTTATAACCTTCCTCCTGAGGATTCCCGTGTGCTCTTACCACAAAGACCAGAATCCTTAATGTGGCCCCCACAGCTCTCTGTGATCTTGCACCCCTTCCCTGTACCTCCTGGGCCTCTGCCCCACCCCTATTCTCTATCCAGATGTACTGTCCTTTCTTTTAGTTCTTTGAAAAGACCAAACTCTCTCACCTTCAGACTTGTATACATGCTCTAATGTCACCCTCTCCATCAGATTGGCCACGTCCCCTTCGTATGTGCTTTCATAGCATTTTATTCTTTGTCTTTACAACACTTAGACACTGTGATACATCGGTATGATTATTGGCTAGTTTCTGCCTGCCTGCATGCATGTATGTTTGTGTGTGTGTGACCACTAAATCCACTTATCTGATACTTATCTGAACCCTCAATAATAATTTTGTGGAATGAATTTTGTGGTTGGTAAAGCCAGAGACCAAGAGGTCTAAGAATGCCTGAAGAGGTGGGAGACAGAGTTTCCAATGAAGGAGGGTGGGTTGTTTTCCTTCAGCTTTGGGGGAGTGAACCAAAACTGTGAGGAGTTCTTCTGAGCCCTGACTGCGTAGGTCAGGCTGAACCACCTGATGTATTACAGTACTGTTCAGTGTGATTTATGATGCTGTAACTTGGTTTGAACACACCATGTTCATTGTAAAGGAGTTTCACACCCAGAGGTTTCATTAGTGGAGGAATTGTGTATAGTGAGGCAGTGGGAAGGGAGTGAGAGATCGGGCTAGCCTAGGACATGTGTAAAGCTTGTATTCCAAGTCCCCTCTGTCCTTGACCCGGTGCCCACCTCTGGAGGCCTTGATCTCCAAAGTGCTCATGTCCCTAAGGACATCTGGTCTCTACGTTAAAAAAACAAAAAGTTGCTGTAGAGTCGATTCCAACTCATAGTGACCCTAGAGGACAGGGTAGAGGTGCCCCATAGAGTTTCCAAGGAGCGCCTGTTGGATTCAAACTGCCGACCTTTTAATTAGCAGCCGTAGCACTTAAGCACTATGCCCCCAGGGTTTCCTTTTTTTCTTTTTTAAACGGAGTGCAAATGGAGTGCAGATGACTGATACCAAAACCAAACCAAAGCCATTGCTGTCAAGTCGATTCCAACTCATAGTGACCCTATAGGACAGAGTAGAACTGCCCCATATGTTTTTCAAGGAGCATCTGGTGGATTTGAACTGCCAAACTTTTGGATAGCAGTTGTAGCTCTTAACCACTACACCACCAGGGTTTCCTATAATGCTATCTAAATCTAGCCCCACATGGTTTAGAGAGACTAAAGCTCTGACACTGGAATTTTCAAATAAAACAGATGATGTGCTCTGTCTGAAGCGCTGTGGGAAAACCTCAGAGCTTTCAGCTCTTGTTCCAACAACTAGTTTCCTTCCCAACCTGCATGAAGTTGATCATTCAAGCTCATCTGGGCTTGTAGAACAGATGACACAGGAAAGGAGTTTTTTGTTTCTTTCCCACCCTCCCCCACGCCTACTCACCAGTCTTAGTTTTGGCAACAGCTTCTCATGGCCTGAACGCCGAGGCCTAAAGAGTGAACATGAGAGACTTAGATTTACCTTAGCAGCTTTGCCTGCGAGCAAGGCCAGGCCTCTGCTGGGTCTCTGCTGGTCTCTCCAGGCCACTGAGAAGACTCCACTGGCAGAGAACTTTGTCCATGGGCTTCTGATCTTGATGTTCTGTGCTGTTTGAGGTCAGGGCTGGGAGAGACTGTGATCAATAAGCTCCTCACTCAGGTGCTAAGTAGGAGTCAGCCCCAGGCTGATCAGCTCACAAATCCCCTGATCCCTTACTCCAGGGATCTGAGTCTCCTTATTTTTTCTCTAATAAAACCTCCTGCATCACATATGTGCACAAAGACTTGTGGGGTTTTTGTTCGTTTCCCTCTCAAACACATTCTTTTGAAACAAATTTCTCAGAATATTTGTCCAGCGGGACCTCTGGATGCACGTTAACTGACACAGTCATCCCAAGAGGTGAGTATGCACAGTGTCCATATAAAGCTTACTAGTCTTCCGGATGTTAAGATACATCATTGAAGCCAGAATGTTTGTGTTTTGGAAGAATAATGTGTGGTTAGGATGTTGAAACACAGAAATGCCATACTTTTTTTTCTAGTTCAGGGCTCAGCAAACGTTTTCTATAAAAGGTCAGATAGTAAGTATTTTAGGCTTTGTGAGCCATGTGTTTTCTGTCACAACTACTCCACCTTTATGGCTTGAAAACAGTCATAGACAATACTTAAACAAATAAGCATGAGTGTATTTAAATAAAATTACAAAAGCAGGCAGAGGATTCCTGACCCTGTGTGATTTTCCTATATTTTGTAAATCCTGCCTCTGTGATGTCAATGAGGGAGGATGGGCTGCAGTTGTGTTAGTGAGGCAGGACTCAAAGTCTACAAGATTGGATTGTGTCTTGAGGCAATCTCTTGAGATAGAAAACAAAGAAGCGAGCAGAGAGACAGGGGGACCTCATGCCACCAAGAAAGCAGTGCCAGGAGCAGAGTGCGTCTTTTTTTTTTTTAAATAATTTTTATTGTGCTTTAAGTGAAAGTTTACAAATCAAGTCAGTCTCTCACACAAAAACCCATATACACCTTGCTACACACTCCCAATTACTCTCCCCCTGATGAGACAGCCTGCCTGCTCTCTCCCTCCACACTCTCTTTTCGTGTCCTTTTCGCCAGCTTCTGACCCCCTCCACCCTCTCATCTCCCCTCCAGGCAGGAGATGCCAACATAGTCTCAAGTGTCCACCTGATCCAAGAAGCTCACTCCTCACCGGCATCCCTCTCCAACCCATTGTCCTGTCCAATCCATGTCTGAAGAGTTGGCTTCGGGAATGATTCCTGTCCTTGGGCAACAGAAGGTCTGGGGGCCATGACCACCAGGGTCCTTCCAGTCTCAGTCAGACGATTAAGTCTGGTCTTATGAGAATTTGGGGTCTGCATCCCCCTGCTCCCTCAGGGGTTCTCTGTTGTGTTCCCTGTCAGGGCAGTCATCGGTTGTAGCCGGGCACCATCTAGTTCTTCTGGTCTCAGGATGATGTAGTCGCTGGTTAGAGTGCATCCTTTTGACCTGGAGTCCCTGCATGGAGAAGCCCCTAGTCTGGGGGAAGATTGATAAGAAAACCAACAGAGGGAGTAAGCCTTCCTCTGGAGCTGACACCCTGAATTTTGACTTATAGCCTACATTACTGTGAAGAAATAAATTTCTCTTTGTTAAAGTAAAAAAAAAAAAAAGCAGGCAGAGGGCAGAATTTGGCCCATAGGCCAAAGTTTACAGATCCCTGCTCTAGAGAACTCTTCCAGCATAATGAGAAAGGGCTTCCCAAATTACACAGTGAAGATATAATTGACTGGGACACTCCATTAACAGGTGGTTATATATCACTAGTTCTCAGTTTTCATACACTTCTATGAAATCTTATTATTTCTATTTGCATGAAAATACCAAGAAAGAACACCAATAACATACACCTGAGGAACAATTGGGACTGAATGTTTTCTAACGTCATTTTCTCTCAATACATAGTGCTGACCCGGAACCTTCTGGAATCCTTTCCTGTACTTTGTGCCTATTGTATCCACCTACCAGTAAGACTGCCTGGGTACAGACACTGGAAATTCTTGCTTTGTTTCTCTTCTTTCTGTAGTTTTCCATGAAGGCAACTCCTCTGAAAATAGGAAGAGCTGTATCTGCTGTTGTAAACAGCCCTTCGGGCCTTGAACATCGTAAGATATGACTCGAACCCAGCTCTGCAGGTGTCTTAGTTTCCCAGGGCTGCCGTAACAAAGTACCACAAACAGAATGGCTTAAAACAACAGGAATTCATTGTCTCAGTGTTCTGTAGGCTAGAAGTCCAAAAGTCAATGTCTGGGCAGGGCCATGCTCTCTCTGAAGCTCTAGGAGAAGATCCTCCCTTGCCTCTTCCTGCTTCTGGTGGGTGCTTGGCTTGTAGGTCCATCACTACAGTCTCTGCCTCCATCGTCTGTCTTCCCTCTGTCTGTCTGTCTCTTTTTATCATATTGGCTATCATATTTAGTCACGTTGATTAGGGCCCACCCTATTTCAGTAACTGCATGTTAACAGCATCTTCAAATATCCTACTTCAAACAAAGCCACATTCACAGGTACCAGGTGTTAGGACTTGAACATATTTTGGGGGAAACACAATTCAATGTATAAAAGTTTATTCGCATAGCAGCTTGAGGGAGTGAAAAGAACAAGGGCTTTGAAGTAACATCAATCTGCTTTCAAATCCACACTCATTCTCTTTCCTGCTGTGTGGCTTTGGACAGGTTACTTAACCTCTCTGAGCCTTAGTGTCCTCATCTACAAAGTGGAAATAATATTCACTTCTGTTTCCTGGCATTGGCAATAGTAACTGCCATTTCCTGAACTCTAACTGCTGGGCTAGGCATAGTGAAAAGTGCTTTACATGTGCTATTTCATTTAACAGCCACAGCTGTTTTATAGATGAGGGACTAAGGATGAGATTGCATGCTACTACTTCCCTTCCCCCTCCCCAGAGTGGCTCCCTCAGAGAGGTGCCGGAGACCAACTTGAGGGAGCCCTTGGGCAGGGATGAAAGAGGCCCTTTGATTCATGTTACTGAAGGAGTGGAATGTTCTTTGCTCTTTTGTATCTCTGAGCTAGATAAAGGGCGGAACAAGTTCCCTGGGAGTTGACGTAGAAAGCTGGCCAGAGTTGACTTCTGGACAGGGCTGTGTTTGGGGCTGTGTGAGGCCTTCTTTGAGAGGTTAGCAACTGTTCCTGTTTTCTCTTATCTAGACATTTTTTCTCTGGTGCCTCTTAGAGCTCATGATTGGTTTTACAAATATAATTTCCCAGCCAGTGTTAAACCATTTCCCTCCCAGCCCCATTCTTCCCCAACTTTTTAAAAATATAATCAGCTGCGTGATATGTGCCAATGACCCTCAAATGTGAGATTTCTTATCCCTGAGAGGGAAAAGTTGATTTGGAGGGGGCTTATCTTGTGGGGCACGATGATGAAGAGCTCAGCTGCTAACCAAAAGTTGTCAGTTAGAATCCACCAGCTGCTCTTTGGAAACCCGATAGGGCTGTTCTACTGTTCTGGAGGGTAACTATGAGTCAGAATCAACTCAACAGCAATGGGTTTTCAGGTTTTCTCTTCCTGGGGCCTCTGGACTGTCCACCACTGCCTCTTTCTAGATCCTGCCTGACCCCCTCTGGGCCCTACTCACAGGCCCTTAGGGAATCCCCTAGGAGAGTAAAGGCCAAACTCCCTAGCCTCATGCCTTCATAATTTGGCCCTAACATCTTTTCAACCTTCTCTCTTACAACTCCCCAGCAACACTCTTTAAGAAGTTAGACAGGCTTACACATTCCCACAGGACAGACCTAGCTTCTTCCAGCCCTTTCCCACATTGGCACCCTTGGCTGGAAAATTCTCCCAGTCCTTCATGATTGATTTGGAATATACATGTCCCCCAACGTGCACATGCACACTCACAGACATCACATGGGTTTTGAGGATATCTACACAAATAAGTTTAAAATCTGTACATAAAAGCAAAATCCACTTTATGCTCCTCCCTTTCTGTTTCATTTTCAAGAAATATTCAAGAAAAGCTAACAGGAACGTCAGGTATACTATAGAGTTAGCAGGAATTGAAACACCAGGAATCCTATTTATAGCAAGACAAGTAAAGCAGGGATTTTTAAATTAAATAATACTACTTTGTTCATTGCACAGGTAATATATTCTTATGGTTCAAACTCACAGTGAAAAGGCCTCCTGTCATACCTGGAGCCCTGGTGGCACAGTGGTTAAGAGCTCAGCTGCTGGAGGCGGAGCTAAGATGATGGAATAGACAGTCACTTCCTGCGAGCCCTCTTTACAACAAAGACCCGAAAAAACAAGTGAAACGAGTATATTTGTGACAAGCTGGGAGCCCTGAGCTTCAAATACAAGCTTATAAAATGAACTGAGGAGCAGGGGGAGGAAGAGAATGTTCATAGCAGAGAGGAGTTACCGGACCTGAATCGTGGGGAGCCCTCAGGCACCATTGCTGGAGCAGCAGCGGCGGCGGGCTGGTACTAGCATTCGGCCGCAGTTTCCTCAGGGAGAAGCAGCCAGCCACACAGCCCACTCACACCTCTGGAACCTGAGGAGAACGGCCTCCTCAGCAAAAGCTAAGTACTTGGATATATTTTACCACGCCCCCCACCCTGGAGCCAGCTTTAGCAGCTGAATTCCATGGGCCTGAGATAGACCCTGGTGAGCACCTAGAAGCATCCTCCTGGCCTTGGGGAAGGAAAAAATTTGCAACTGGGGGAAAAGATAATTTGCCAGCTCCACTAACCGGGACAGCTCAGGACAGAAGCGGCTTCTGTCCAGGCATAAATGGTCCGTAGACTTTGAGCACCTTTCCCTTTTGCATGGACCTGTGTGGGCCTATTTCGGGAGAATAGGCCCTTGTTGGCAGCCTCCAACCGTTTCAGCTGTGCAGTGGAGAGGTGGGTGTTTGATGTTTGACATTGCTTTGCCTATTAAACAAGGTCCTCATCTACCCACACGAGGGACCTAAGGACTGGTAGCTCCACTCAGGTCACCCAGCCACCCTCAACAGGGGTCCAAGGATAACTGGTACCTCCCAGTCCTTACAACCAAAAACTTTAGGTACCCATGGTCAGTCTGCAGAACCCACCCACCTGCACACTCTAGGGAACAGGGATGTGCTTTCCTCAGAGACACTTGGGGGTCAGTTCTCAGCCCCCACCTTGTTCAGAGCATGACCCCCTGCTGCAATCAGATACCGGTACATATGCCAATCACCCCTGCCCCTCTAAGACTGTAGGACAGAGCCTGTACCACACACTAGATGATCAGCTGCCTGGACACCTGAGTTGAATTCATACAAGAAAAGTGAGTGAACTCCTAGACTGATATACCTGATAACAGCTCTAGCCATCTGGGGACAGGACACCAGAGGTCCAAAAGCGAAAATAATCAAGCTAGCTCACTCAAGCAACCCATCTGGGTATATCAAAACAAAACAAAGCAAAAAGCTATGACATAGTAAGCAAGCGTAAACTAATACAATAACTTATAGATGGCTCAGAGACAACAGTCAATATCAAGTCACATAAAGAAGCAGACCATGATCACCTCAACAAGCTCTCAGAACAAAGAATCCAGGGATCTTCTAGGTGAAAGTGCATTCCTGGAACTACCAGAGCCAGAATACAGAAGATTAATATACAGAGCCCTTCAAGACATCAGGAAGGAAATGAGGCAATACGCAGAACAAGCCAAAGAACACACAGATAAAGCAATTGAAGAAATTGGAAAGATTATTCAGGAACATAATGAAAAATTTAATAAGCTGGAAAAATCCATAGACAGACAGCATTCAGAAATTCAGAAGATTAACAATAAAATTACAGAAGTAGACAACTCAATAGAAAGTCAGAGGAGCAGAACTGAGCAAGTAGAAGGCAGAATTTCTGAACTCGAAGATAAATCTCTTGGCACTAACATATTTGAAGAAAAAGCAGATAAGAGAATTAAAAAAAAGTGAAGAGCTCAGCTGTTAACCAAAAGGTCAGCAGTTCAAATCCACCAGCTGCTCCTTGGAAACTCTATGGGGCAGGTCTACTCTGTCCTATAGGGTCACTGTGAGTCTGAATCACTTCACTGTTAATGGGTCACACCTGTCCTCCTGCCACTGAGGTCCCTTCCTGGAGGCCACTTGCTATCAGTTTCTCCTTTTTTCCTTCAGTGCCTCTTTCTGGACGTACATGACCATACATTATTTTACGCAAATGTTAGCATACTACACACCGTTCTTAACCTTCCTTTTGTTATTTAAAAATATAGCTAGAATATCTTTCAGTATAAAGAGTTTCTCATTCTTTTTATGGCCCGTAGGGTAGACCTATGAGTCGGAACCAACTCGATGACACCTAACAACAACAACAGGGTATAGCTCACTACCTCAATTGGATGGACACTAAATTTATTTAACGAAATCCCTGTTGATGATCATTTAGATAGTTGCCAATCTTTTGATTTTGCACACACCCTCCCAAAAAAAAAGTTTCATTGAAAACTGTTGTACCTACATATGACATTTTCTAAAAGTAAGGATCTTAATTGAAGTCATCCATTTTCATGTAGAATAGGGAGAAAGGGGTCAACTCTGTGCAGGTATCCAGAACTGAGCACGTGAAATCACCGTGATCACAGCCTCCGCCAGACTGAGCCTAGCACAACTTGGCTACCACCACCGACTGCTCTGACAGGGATTGCAATAGAAGGCCCTAGACACAACTGGAGAAAAATGTAGAACAAAATTCAAACACAAAAAAAGACAATACTGGTCTGACAGAAACTAGAAAAATCCCAAGAGTATGTGGCCCTCAGACACCCTTTTAACTCAGTACTGAAGTCACTCCTGACGTTCCCCTTCAGCCAAAGATTAGACAGGCCTGTAAAACAAACAGTAACACACATAGTTCAACCATGTATACAAGGCTAAATGAGCACGCCAGCCCAAACGCAAAGACAAGAAGGCAGGAAGGCACAGGAAAACTGGAAGAATGGAAATGGGGAACCGAAGGTCAAGAAGGGGAGATGTTGACACATCGTGGGGTTGGCAACCGATGTCACAAAACAATTTGTGTATTATTTAATGAGAAACTAATTTACTCTGTAAACTTGCTCCTAAAACACAATTTAAAAAAAAGGAAAAAAAGTTACTGTAGTCAAACAGTTCTGGTAGAAGCATAAACCCAGTTGCTGTTGTGTCGATTCCAACTCACGGCGACTCAATGTGTTACAGAGTAGAACTGCTGTAATCTTTAAGGAAGCAGATTGCTAGGTCTTTCTTCAGCAGCACCATTGGGTGGCTTCAAACTGCCACCTTTGAGGTTACTAGAACAGCAAACCATTCATGCTACACAGGACCTGGTAGAAGCATACCCATTGCTGTCGAGTCGATTCCAACTCATAGCAACCCTATAGGACAGAGTAGAACTGCCCCGTAGAGTTTCAAAGGCTATAAATCTTTAGGGAAGCAGACTGTCACATCTTTCTCCCACAGAGTATTTGGTAGGTTCAAACTGCCAGTCTTCTGGTTAACAGCCAAGTGCTTAAGCACTGCGCCACAAGGGCTCTTTCAGTAGAAGCATAACCAAAAAAAGAAAAAAAAAAAACCCAAACCTGTTGCCATGAGTCGATTCCAATTCATAGTGACCCTATAGGGCAGAGTAGAACTGCCCCATATGGTTTCCAAGGAGCACTTGGTGGATTCAAACTGTCAACTTTTTGTTTTGTAGCTGTAGCTCTTAACCACTATGCCACTAAGGTTTCCAGTATAAACATAGACTACACAAAAACCCTAGAAATAAAGGGGAAGTTCTTCCCACCTCTGATTATTTTCATTTCCAAGGAAAAGTAGGTCCAGAAGTACAGTACTGGTTTACCCTCTGACATCATAAGTGAGTCAGTTCTTGGAACTACCCGTTCCCTTCCTTCATCCCTTTCCCTTCCCCTCCCCTTAGCTCCATATTCTCCTCAGAAACTACTGGGCTTCCTGGAATTTTTAGTACCAATTCTAGACACTCCAGTAATAATTTCTGCTACTACTGCCTCTGCTAACTCGAATGCCCCCTGGGTGTAGTGCTCACTGTCTCTGGCTCACAAAAGAGACAGGCAAAGACCAGGGGCCTAACTAGGAAAATAGCACCTAGGGCAATTAGTGTTAAGCTGATGAATGATCTCTCACAGCTAGCCGTGGAAACTGTGATGGCCAGTAGAAACTGCTAATTGGCACCCTAGCTTGAGCAGGGACCAGGGTGCGGCCCCACTCCCCCTCCCCCTCCCCCTCCCCCTCCCCCTCCCCCAGTTAGGACTCGGACTGGAGTTCAAAGGATGTAGGACTGGAATGTTCCTTGCAGAATAGCAAGGGTTATTTATAAAGCAAAAGCGTGTGATGGAACCCACTCTCAATTACGGCTTCTGCTTGCAGAACCTTCCGGGAGTGAGATGCGTAACTCCGTGAATGTTTTTCAGTACCTGCTTGTACATCCTGGCACAGTCCCAACTTCTTTGCAAGACTGGCTTGAGGGTGGATTCATTTTAGAAACTAATTTATTTCTAAAATGCAGGCAAAGAGGCTCAGAGATGCTGTTATCTATTGCTTTTCCTGTTCGTGCTTCTGCCATGAAAATTAGCCAATATATCGTTCAGATTTACTTGTGACAATTAGATTTTGGTTTACATTCATCCGGCCTTGAAAAATGACCACTGCTCAGGCAGATTGATGCTTTCTGACCCACTCATTTCCAAAAAAAAAAGAAGCACGTATTAATACATCAGCACTACTTTGAAGTAGTACGTCTTTCTGAATTATTCTTTGAGTTTTTTTCCCCCACTGGTTTTTAAGCTTCATTTAAAAAAATAACCTTCTAACCATTTTTCTCAAGATTGTCTCTATAAAACACCCAGCCTGCTACTGAATAAGCTGTATCTTCATATTTCAATTCTTTAGTTCTTTTATTATTATTATCACTACAACATTTGAGAATTTCTCACTGGGGGACATGTTTGGCTATTGAAGAAATAAAGTGGGATTCTCATTTTTCCAACCAAAACCCACCATTGTAACATTTCCTGGTTATGACTCTCTCAGGTTGTCATGACACAGGTTCTGGTGGATGCTGTCCACTTTTGAAAAAAATGATAAAGGTATCAAATTGCTCAGCAGAAAACTGAAGGCACACTCCAATTTAGAACAATTCTATGTGGGTTTAATAAACAGACTATTTACAAATGTCTGGGGTGCTTCCAGGGGGCGGATTAACCAGTAAGCAAGATATACCCCCCAAAAAAATGCCCATTGCTATCAAAGTGATTCTGACTCATAGTGACCCTATAGTACAGAGTAGAACTGCCCCATCGGGTTTCCAAGGATCAGCTGGTGGATTTGAACTGCCAACCTTTTGGTTGGTAGCCATAGCTCTAGACCTATAAGCAAGCAAGGTATATATAAGCTTAATTGTGTTTACTTACGAATCTGTAGTGCACAGTTTTTTACATGGGTATCACCACACCTTTGATGTGTAGTAAGAAAGCCTGTGTTTACCTTGCTTATTGGATAATCCATCCTTTGATGGGTGTAGAGAAGCCACCGCGGATGGTGGAACTATCATCACCCATAAGAGGGGAAGGAGTGGCCACTGGAACCCAGAGAAGAAAGTTCTGAGAGCTGCCCCCATGAGGAATACAAAGACTCAAAGTGATCCTACAGGGAAGGAGCTGGGGTAATAATACACCATCTCACTCTCCTCCCTCCCTCTGGTCTCTGGCTGGGCCTCCCCATTGACCAAACTCAAATGGCCCGCAGCTGAGAAGACGGCAGAACTTGGGTCTGCAGGGGCAAATAGCTAGCTGGGACTCTGCTTTACAGACAACTTGGGAAGCAGACAAAAAAAATAATTGTCTATGATCGCAGCACCTTAACCCACCAACTCTTATCCCTGTGGTGCATTACCTTTCTGTCCTGTATTTATATACTTAATACATAGTTCTATTAAAAAGTTAAATCATTAACTATTTCCAACATGCAGAGACACACAGAAAATTGTTATATTTTTCATTAAAATGATTTCCTAAGCTTTTTGCTGCTCCTTTGTCTTCGTAAGCATGATTCGTAATGGCTCTATAACAGACTGCGAAGGTGCGGCATCAAATATTATGGGCTCAGTTGCTGCACGTTTAGGTTACTCTCTTTTTTTCTCTAAATAATGTTGTGATGTACATCTGTGATACAACCTTTTTCCCATTTTTTTTGTTTGTTTTTTGTTTTATCGTTAGGATCTATATCTCCAGCAATGGGAATACTGAGTCAAAGGGTATGAACATTCTAGCTCTAAATGCATGTTCATAAATGGTTTCACTAAATATCCGTACCAGTGTAGAGTATCATCGGTAACGCACAAGACAATGAGGACTGTGGAACCTTTATCTGCGTTGGGTGTTATCGCTTGTAACTTTTTTCTCTAATTTAATAGGTAAGCACGCTCCTCACTTCTGTGTAATTTGATTTTTGTTGATTACTAATAGTTTCAGTGTTCACCATATGTTCGTTTACTAGCTGTATTTGCTGTTCAGTTCCTGACTTTGTACTGCATCAGCTACTGGTCCCGAAAGCTACTGCTGAAATTGACCCTTGGGGGAAATCCTTGCTGAAAACAATTGAGCGCCATGGTGGTAAGACAGCAATTTCAAAGGAAAGAGGCTAATGAGTTTCAAGCTGAGGGTTTATGGGCTTAATATCTACTTTTTGGAACATTTATACCTCTGTTAGATTACAAGATTTATCCTCCCCTCCCCCATTATCCCTCCTTCCCCGTTTTGCAGCATTTAAAATAACTGGTGCAAAACTAAATGCAGCCTGAATAGTAACAGTGATTAATTCGTGTTACTTTCTGTTCCTTGTTGGAAATGATGGTTCAGCATCCACATTGGGAGATATTGGGGGCAGCTGGCTCATTGGCTCACTCTGAGACACATGTGGGTCTGTTATGGTCTGGACTTTTCATTCTCCTCTCTCTCTTTACCTCACAGGCTACTTAAGGAAGTGTTTTCCTTAACTCACCAGGCTCCAAGAGCGTGGAAGGTCCTTCTTTACATTAGACCCAGCCCAGTGCTGTCAAGTCAATTCCGCTTTTACATCAGAGATCCTCGGATTTGGGGCGACTCACCTAGGAGACTACCTTAGTTATCTAGTGCTACTCTAACAGAAGTACCACAAGTGGACAGCTTTAACAAAGAGAAATTTATTCTTTCACAGTCTAGTAGGTTACAAGTCCAAATTCAGGGTGTCCTCTCCAGGGGAAGGCTTTCTCTCTTCGTCAGCTCTCGAAGAAGGTCCTTGCCCTCAATATTCCCCTGGTCAAGCAGCTTCTCAGGTGTAGGAACCCGGGGTCCAAAGGACGTGCTCTGATCCTGGTGCCGCTTTCTTGGTGGTATGAGGTCCCTACTCTCTGCTTGCTTCCCTTTCCTTTTATCATGGTACAGGCCACACCCCAGGGAAACCCCCTTTACCTTGGATCAGGGAGGTGACCAGAGTAAGGGTGGTGTTACAATCCCACCCTAACCCTCTTAACATAAAACTACAATCACAAAATGGAAGACAACCACAGAATACTGGGAATCATGGCCTAACCAAGTTAATACACACATTTTTGGGGGAACATAATTCAATCCATGACAGAGAGTTTACTAAAAACAAGATTCTTGGACCTCGCTGGTGGAGATTCTGATTCTGTAGATCTGGGGTGAGCCCAGGAATCTACACTTTTTTAAGTGATTAAGATGCAGAGGTGTCTACTGACCACACTTTGTGAAACACTGTGTATATATAGACCCTTAATAGACCCTTAGGATAAGAAATGTATCTATACTGAAAATACTCAAGATACGGGCAGAAATGAGGCTGGGAGTAGGGAGGAGGGAGACAGAGTTGAGCAATGGCTCCTTCTGAGCCCCTTCTCCAAAAGTGTCATTTTAGAAGAAACTGTGCAGAGTAGACCTTAACTGGTTAAAGAAGGTAGTCAATGTGTGGCAGATTTTGAATGCTAGAGATACAACAAAACAGACATGTCCCTACTTCATTGAAGACGACCATCTAACCAACCAACCAGCTACCATGGAGTCAATTCCAACTCATAACGACTCCATGGGTGTCAGAGTAGATCTATGCCCCACAGTGTTTTCAGTGACTGACTTATCAGAAGTAGACTGCCAAGCCTTTCTTTCAAGGAGCCTCTGGGTAGACTCAAACCACCAACATTTAGATTAGTAGCCAAGTGCATTAACTGGACCACCCAGGGACTCCGCCTACCATCTAAAAAATAGCGACACTTAATTCATTATAACATCATTTAGCGATGTTTAATTATATTTTCAGTGTCATAACACCTCCCAACACTCCATTTCCTAACATCCTAAAATGTACCTCTAAGCTGCCAAAACAGTCCTTGCTCTGGATTTGATTCAGATAACAAATGCACCCTTACACACATATATCCCCTCTGTGAACAAAATCTGCAACTTTCAGATTTGTTGGATTGTTTGAGATTTCTCCAGGCCCCTCTAGGCTCTATTTATGAAATATCTATGTTGGGCAAAGATACTAGCAGACCACACTATATACGTGCAGAGGCAAAGAAAGAACTAGATCTGAGGTCTTTTTGGACCTTCACAAGATCTAGCTAATGCTTTTTGGAGTGGGCCCTTCTCGGACTATTAGCCCAATGCTGCCATCCTGTGGCCATCTGAGGAAAGGTGCTGTGTGCTTACAGATTTTGAAGAACGTGTTTTCTTAGGGGGACTATGTATATACAAACCAAACCGACCCACTGCCGTCGAGTTGATACCCACACTGCTGGAAAAAAAAAAAAAAATCTTCATGTTGTCATATCCTTCATTAATTTCTAGTTTGGCTAGTATCTACTTGGGAGAATTTTGAAAGTAGAATAAGGAAATTCTGCTCAGCAAATACATCACTGCAGTCTAGAATAAAAAAAAAAATTTTTTTTTTTTAAATGCAGAAGTTTTGATGTATCCAAAACCAAACCAAACCCATTGCCGTGGAGTCAATTCCAACTCATAGTGTGACCCTATAGGACAGAGTAGAACTGCCCCATAGAGTTTCAAGGAGCGCCTGGTGGTTTTGAACTGCTGATCTTTTGGTTAGCAGCCACAGCTCTTAACCACTACGCCACCAGGGTTTCCTTTGATCTATCAGTCTGCTAAAATCACTAACATTTTTCTTACAGTAACTTTGCATTATGAAATTCTCCTTTTTCCTGAAATGGACTTGCTCCTAAGGAAAGATCTGGTTCGATATTCACTGCGGCAACCAGTCTGCATTTGTTTGAAGTGCTTTCCCTGTACGTGAGCGTCTACAGTTCTGATGTCTTCCCTTGAGCAAAGGAAGGCCCTTCTGAGTCCTTGTTAAACACCCATAGTCCTGCGCCCCTTTCTTGCTTCCTGTCTGAAACCAGTCCTAAAGCATACATCATCACTAAAAACACAGAAGTTCTGACACACAGAATCTACCCTGCACAAGCACTTCAGTTGTCCTCAGCACCGTTTTGAGCATCGTACCAAAGGCATAACCAGTAAAAAAGACACCTCCAGAATTCAGGGAGGTAGAGGGTCCGGGGCTGGGGGTGCACACAGTCGCTGGTGGACTCTCAGAGATTGATCCCCAAATAGCAGCCAGGGAAGAACTATATCTGGCAGAGTCCAAAATAAAGAGTTAAAACAGATAGGCCCAGACAGATGGCTCCTTCTCTAGTTCTCTGGCGAAGTTTTACCATACGTGTGTGTAAATATACATAACAAAACGTTTGCCATTTTAACCATTCTGAAGTGTACACTCCCGTGGAACTTCCCCTCAGGGTTTCCAAGGAGGGTTGAGTGGATTTGAACTGCTGATCTTTTGATTAGCAGCCGTTGCTCTTAACCACTTTGCCGCCAGGGCTCCACTAGCGGAGCAGAGGGTCTCAAAATTTATTATACTTAAGAATCCCCTCGGGATCTTGTTAAAATGTAGATTCTGATTGAGTATATCTGGAGCAGACATGCAAATTCTCAGCA
Source organism: Loxodonta africana (assembly GCF_030014295.1). Taxonomy (NCBI): domain Eukaryota; kingdom Metazoa; phylum Chordata; class Mammalia; order Proboscidea; family Elephantidae; genus Loxodonta; species Loxodonta africana. Next base: position 65,770,031 of record NC_087357.1, read on the forward strand.
GGGGGTCAAACCAGAACAAATGGGCTCAAAGCCCTGCTCTACTGAGGAGAAAACAGTCACTTGTATTTAACAACTTGCTTAAAGTCTGTGAGTTAGAAAAATGGCAGAGCCAGGACCAAAAACAAGGTCTCATAACCCCCAGAGGAATTAATGACCCGGAAGAGCATGGCTTGTTCTGAACACGCAAGGGGCCTGCTGAGGCTGCGTAGATCTCTGAGGTGGTTTGTGCATTTGTCTAGCTTTCTGGGAATCGCTCCTTCCTTACTTTCACCTCAATCATTTGCTCTTGGATTTTCAGTTTGGCCTGGGTCCTTTTTTGCGAAGTAACAGAGCACCAAGCACAAGGTGAACATCTAGTGAAGGTACTTAGATTATGATGTGGTAGAAGAGGAAGCAGAGAAAAAAGTACAAAAGGAGTTTAAGGGGAGAAGTAGCTGGTATTTATTATTTTAACTTTTTTAATGGAGAACTGCTAAAATACATATACAAACATATACAGTCTAGTATAAAGAACCCTTATGTACCTATCACCCAGGCTCACTTTTGTTTCATCTGTACCCCGTCCATTATTTTGAAGCAAATCCCAGACCTCATACATTATTTTGAAGTAAATCCCAGACCTCATATCATTTCATCCATAAATATCTAATGCGTCTCTAAAGATAAAACCTCTTTGTTTTAACATGACCCCAATACCAGTATTGTACCTAAAATGTTGAGCGATAATATCCAATCAGCATTCAAATTTCCAATTGTCTCATAAATCATTTTTGGTTTTGTTTTTTAACAGTTTATTTGAATCAGGACCCAAATAAGGTGCTCAGAGTCATTGATATTTAAACCACCTCCTAGGAGGTTGGACACAATCTCAGGATCTTTCTTTTCCCTCTGGTTGGTTGAGCACCGGATTGGTTTTGAATAGTTAAATTCTGAAGCTGAGCATGGGTGAAGGGGTTGAAGGATTGCTGAACTGCTGAGTGACAAGAATTTAAAGTGTATGGCAGGAGCAAGTGAAGAAAGGAACCAGGAGGAAAGATGTAGATCCAGGAGCCACAAGGCTGTGGCAGGAGGAGCCTGAGTGGAGGGATAAGTGGCTCCACAGAGGTGAGCAGGGGCTAGCTGACAGGCCTTTGAGAGCAAGGAGGTCTGATAAGTAACTTCACGTGCTCTTCATGCCAGCCACCCAGAGATTTCTTTCCGAACACCAAGGTCTGTCAAGCCTCCAAGCTATTCCTTCCACAAAGGATACCGTCTCCCATCCCCACACCAGCTCTTAAGTCTCAAGAACTCCTACACATCCTTCAAAACTCAGCTCAAGTAACCACGTCTCTTTGAGAACACTCTGATCCCTCCCAACTAAGTTAGCTTAGTTCTTTATCTACAACACCACACATTTTGCAAATACCTCTACTACCCATTAAAACCCATTGCCATTGAGTCAATTCCAACTCATCAAACCAAAAAACCAAGCCCTCTGCCATTGAGCCGAGTCCGACTCATAGCAACCCTATAAGGACTGTGCAGAACTGCCCCCATAGGATTTCCTAGGATGTTATCTTTACAGAAGCAGACTGCCACATCTTTCTCCTGAGGAGCGGCTCGTGGGTTTGAATAGCCAACCTTTTGGTCAGCATCCAAGTGCTTAACCACTGCACTACCAAGGTTCCTTACCTCTGCTACACAGCACTCCTCAAATTGCACATTCATTATCTGTGCTCATGTCAGAGTCCCCGTCTGTCTGAAATGAATTGTGTCCCCCCAAAAAATATGTGTTGTAAATCCTAAAATCCACGCCTCTGGGTATAATCCCATTTGGGAATAGGTTGTCTTTGTTACATTAATGAGGTAGGATTGGTGTAGGGTGTATTTTGAGCCAATCTCTTTTGAAATATAAAAGAGATTAAATGCAAGTTAGCAAGCAGAGATGGGGGAAGAGAGATGCCAAGCCACATGAAGATTGCCCAGGAGCAGAAGCTCAGAAGAGACAAGGACCTTCGCCTAGAGCCAGTGCCCTGAATTTGGATATTTACCCTGTTAAAACTGTGAGAAAATAAATTTTTTTTTGTTAAAGCCATCCACATGCAGTATTTCTGTTATAGCAGCACTAGATAACTAAGACACCCTCTAAACTGTGAGCTCTTTCCAGGGGAAGGACCATGTCTGGTTTATCTGTGTGTACTGTGTCCCTAGCGCAGTGCCTGGTATGTAGGGGACACTCAATAAATGCTTAGCAAATCAAAGATTAGAGGAGTATGGAGAGAAGAAGAAAAGGAATAGAAAACAAAGATTGAGAGGAGGAAATGGAGGGTGGAAAGGAGGATCTACACACAGCATACAACTGAACTTGGCAACAGATACAACATGTGGGCAAATCAGGCATTCAGAAATGTTTCCTTGGCCAACACAGCATTTTTGGTTTAGTAACCAAAATTTAAGAATCACAAAAATTCAGATTTCCAGCTGCTTTAAAAAAAAAAAAAAAGGCTAGCTAGCAAACTCCGATCCTAACCTCCTGCATGGTAGTCATTGGCTGGATCTGAACATTCTCTCTCCGGGTTACCACAGTCCTCACCACTCCCTATTGTGGCCCCGCATGGAGGTTGTGTATCACTGGCCATTTACCATTGTGCTTGTGCCTTTGGGTTTTTTTTGTAATTAGACTGCCTCAATCATTTGCTCCACCTGCCTAACTCTTGTAAACATTAGTTTGCTATCCTTATCCCAGTCTGCTCCATCCAGTAACCACACGTGACTATTTATCACTTGGAATCTGGCTAGTGTCACTGAGGAACTGAATTTCTAATTTAATTTTAATAGCCGTATACAGCTAGTGGCTACCATGTTAGAAAGTGTAGTTCTAGAGCAGTGCTTCTAAAAATGTAATGTGCATTCAGACACCTGGGATCTTGTTAAAAACACAGATGATAATGTATATAGAGTAGGGCCCCAGATTCGATACGTCTAATAAATTCCCAGGTGATGCTGATGATGCTGGTCTTTGGGCCACACTTCAAGGAGCAAGCTTCTAGAACAGTGCCTCTCAAACCTTAGCAAGTGTAAGAATCTCCTGGAGAGCCTGTTAAACCAGATTCCTAGGCCTCATCCCCCACAGATTCTGATTCAGTAGGTCTGGGGTGTGGCCCAAGAGTATGCATTTGTAACAGGCTCCTGGATGATGCTGGAGCACCATCTAGAGAATGGGAGATGATGAACAAAATAACTGTAGTCATTTTTTCCCCCAATTACTACTATTAATACCTAACATTTGGGCCCTACATAAAGTAGATACTATTATTATCCCCATTGTATAGAGGAGGAGACTGAGGCATAGAGAAGTTTATGTACTTGCCTGAGGTCGCACTGCTAATCATTTCTCTTTAAGTATTATCTGGTGAATAACCTTCAGATCATATGATTGGCAGCTTCTATTTCCAAAATTTCCCATGCCACGTTTTTATTTTTTGAACATTGGTGGAATTTCTAAAACTGAGCATTTTCAGCTAGCTGCTGCTAATGGAGACCTACCACCTTGCCCTCTCTACACACACCAGACTCTTTTGTCCTTCATCTGCACAGGTGTTCCCCTTTGGGCCGTTCCAGAGGAGAGGCGTTCGGGCAGAGCCAAGGTGAGCGAGCAGGACAGAGCAGGAGAGCTAGGACCGCGCTCCAGGTCAGGGTGTGTGATTACGTGGTTAGGGATGAGTCCCAGACGCTGGAAAACTGTTCTAAGAAGAGGAGAGGAGAAGGCTGGTGAGAAGAGATGCTGCAGAGAGAGGTGGAGGCCCTTCTTCCTGCCAGCAGGGGCTCGGTAGTGGCGTTCTTGGTGCAAGCAACGGCAGCAGGGGGCACTCCTGCAAGCGGCCTGGAGAGCTGCAGGTAAGGACGAGAGCGAGCCGGAGCCGAGCGGGTGGGCTGCTGCAGATGGACCTGCTTGGGCGCCCAAAAAGAGTGGCCCTTGGGCCAGGGGGGCCCTTAAAAATAACTAGTGGCACTGAAGGGGAACTCCGGGCTTCTTATATGTGGGTAGAGCTATCAAGACATTAACCATTTCACCTACAATCTACCGTCGTTTAAGCCAGGTGGTCCTCAACCTCAGCTGCACATTAGAGTTACTTGGGGGCGCACCCAAATCCATTAAATCAGAACCTCAAGGTTCAGACTGAAGCATGTGGAGTTTTTGACGTTCCCTTGGTGATTACAAAGTTGAAAGCCAATGGTTAAAGAAAAAAATAATAAAATGAACAATCTGTTTCCATTTTATTGTGGTTTTTAGCGTGTAACCCAAACCAGGTGGCGTAGTGGTTAAGTAATAAGGCTGCTAACCAAAGAGTCAGCAGTTCGAATCCGCGAGGTGCTCCTTGGAAACTGTATGGGGCAGTTCTACTCTGTCGCTATGAGTCGGAATCAGACCAAACCAAACCCACTCCTGGTGCCTTGATTCCGACTCATAGCGACCCTAGCGGGCAGAGTGGAGTAGAGCTGCACCATAGGGTTTCCAAGGCTGCCGTATCTTTCTACCTCAGGGTGGCTGGTGAGTACAAACAGCCAACCTTTGGGTTAAAGATCAGCAGCCCAAGCGCTTTAACCTCTGCATCACCAGGGCTCCTAAGAATGTAACAAAAGCTGCAAATTCAAAAAGAAAATGAGCATAGTTGTGAGGTTCAAGCAAGATACGTGAGAACATGTTTTGGAAACTACTGGTTTTTGTTTTTGTTTTAAGTGTTATTATCATTAGTCCCTGTTTCAGAGCACCCACTAATAGTCCAATGAGTTGGAAAGTATTCAGTATAGAAATTTCACCACTGTATTCAGAGGTGGAACGCTACCAAGAGTGGCATCAGACTCAGCTAAAAGTCAAAAGATAATTGAGGTGTTTGGGGCTGGTGCATGTATATATGGGTCCCGGAGAGGGTGAACAGGTTGGCAGTTGGAACCCCCCCAGTGGCACTGCTGAAGAAAGGCCTGGCAATCTACTTCCATGGAGATCACAGCCAAGAAAACCCTATGGAGCAGTTCCACTCTGTAACACATGGAGTCACAACTCAATAGCAACAGGTTTGGTTGTTTGGGGTTTTTTTGGAGGGGTCAGAAGGGTGTATATATTATGTATATATATATATTCCTACTTAATTATATTCTCTCCCTTTCTGTTTCTGCCCTTCTATTAAAAACAGCAGTAAGGAAGGAAGACTTCTAAGAAAGAGATGATGGAGAAGACATGCCTCCCCAGCCCTCACTTCAACTTCTGGTCTACACCCTCCTGGCTAGTTCCCACACTGTCCTGATTCCTACCAGAGGCCCTGAACAGACCAACTCTGGGGCTGGTTCTCCACCGAGATCCTGTGTCCCATAAGGGGAGTTTTTTTGTTTTTATTTTTCCAGCCACAGGTAGAAAAATCTTAATCAGAGAGCTTGAGTTATTTGCCTGAAGTCCCACAGAGGTTATAACCAGAGAAAGATTCAGTTCTCCGTAAACCTAACCTAGATTCCTCTGTGAAAAGATTCACTCTTGTCAGCTAATAGAGCAAAAACACTGGAAGAAACAAAAGAGCCCAGGTGGGAGGAGAAAGGATGAGAATGAACCCTCGCTGTAAAACATCCCCCCATGATGAGGCTGAGACGACACAGAGGGCCGAGAAGTAATAATGCTGAAGACAGCCACACTGATGCATATCACAAAAGCTGAAACTGAAGGAATTGAAGCCTCACATTGTGAGACTTTTTATCATTTTCTCCATCATTGTATCAGTTTTATAATTTCTTCCATCACTGACTCCCTAGTATTCCTGGCATCTCCTCATTTGTGATGTGGAGGCGGAGGGTAATGGTGTTTGCCTTCAGGAAATTAAAGACCCCTCTCAATAACTGCATTAGTCCTCGACACTCGCTGCTATGATTGATCTTGTAACCACCATCAGATCTGCAGGGAAAGGATATGAAAATTCTTAAGCAGGAAAACAACCTTATCTTTTCCTTATCCAGCTCTCCCTTTATAAGAAATATCTGCAAAGACTTTTTTGCATTTCTGATTTGCTCATCAGGTGGCATATTTTTGACAGGCTGAGAATATGGCCATTGCGGACTGGAAACTATATGGCTTCACAGGAAATTGTGAATTCTATCCAGGTTTTCCGGAGTTGCTCTGTTGGGTTGCCTTTTACTTAAGAGAGCAAAAATGTTTCCGATTTGTATTTCAACATTTCAGGACACCCAGAAGGCAAGTAACCGTAATACTGAAAAAAGGCCCTGTGCTCTTCCTGGTTCTGTGGAAAGTGCTAGAAGAAATGTGTACTCTGGTTTCATTATTACTTTATGTCTTGGGCACTCCCTGGTACTAGCGGTTAGGGAACCAAAGCCAAAACAAACCCATTGCTGTGGAGTCGATTCCCTGTAAGACAGACTAGAACTGCCACATAGGGTTTCCAAGGAACAGCTGATAGATTTGAACTGCCAACCTTTTGGTTAACAGCTGTAGCTCTTAACCACTGCACCACCAGGGTTCCAGAGGTTGGGGAGGCGCAGGGTAAATTGTTCCATAAACACAGTGCTTCAGACTGGGCCACACAAAGTCTAGCCGAGAGTGAGAAAAAAACTAAAGGACCAGCTTTTATATTTAGCCAAGAAGTCCAATGAACAAGTACTGTTTTCTGGGTTTTTCCATCAGCGGCCCTAAGATCTCTAAACCTTGCCAAACTGCATCTGTTGTTTGCTTAAGAATATGGTAATCAAATTCTAAATGCAGACATATACTTTGATCCAGCAATTCCAGTGCTAGGTATTTACCCTACAGGTATTCTTCACAAAAAGAAATATTATATACAAAGCTATGCCTTACAGTGCCATTTGTGATTGCAAAACATTTTACATAACCTTAAAAGGCATCCATAGAGAACACATTAAATAAATTGTGGTTCATCCACACAATGGAATGCTATGCAGCAAGGAAAAAGAATGAAGCAATATTTATGTACCATTGGCCCTCCATATCTTCGGGTTCCACATCTGCGGATTCAACCAAGAATTGAAAATACTGGGGTGGGGGGAGTACCAAAAAGCAACACTTGAATTTGCTGTGCATGTGCCTAAACCCAAAAAAACCCACTGCCGTGGAGTCAATTCCAACTCAGAGTGACCCTATAGGACAGAGTAGAACAGCCCGATAGAGTTTCCAAGGAGCACCTGGCGGATTCAAACTGCCGACCTCTTGGTTAGCAGCTATAGCGCTTAGCCACTACGCCACCAGGGTTTCCTGCATGTGCCTAGCACTATGCGTAATCCACGCAAATGGGCATCCCCAGCTGTAGCCTCCCCCCACTTCACAAATCCTCAGTCTCTCACCAACTCTCGTTGTTTTGAGCATTGTTCACCTCCAGTCTTGTCATTATTCCCTAAATGATACAGTACTGTATAACAACTATTTACATAGCATTTCCATTGTATTAGATACTATAAGTAATCTAGAGATGATTTAAAGTATATGGGAGGATGTGTACAGGTTATATCCAAATACTATGTATGCCATTTTATATTGACTATCCTTGGATTTGGAAACCCTGGCGGCATAGTGGTTAAGAGCTACGGCTGCTAACCAAAGGGTCAACAGTTTGAATCCACCAGGTGCTCCTTGGAAACTGTATGGGGCAGTTCTACTGTCCTATAGGGTTGCCATGAGTCAGAATCGACTGGATGGCAATGGGTATCCTCAGATTTTGGTATCCGAGGGGGTCCTGGAACCAGTCCCCTGTGAATACCATACCAACGGACGGCTGTACTAAAATGCAAAAATGTCCAAGATATATTAACTGAATAAATGGATGATGTAGAACAGCTTATATAGTATGTTATCATTTGTGTTAGAAAATAAAGAATACAAATACATATGTGTGTCAACTCATGGGATAGCTAAGAAAAGGTATGCAAGAAATGGTGCCTCTGAGACGAAGAACTGAGGGAAGAGGGTGAAGAGAGGGAGGAGGGAAGCCACAATTCTGCCTATCGAACATCATGAGACTTATCACATAATAGCCTCACACACATAATGCTTATACACACCAAGCATGTTCTAAGCACTTTACATACTTTTAACTAATTTAATATACTCCTTTTCAATTATAGATATTCATATACCTATCTTATTTCATTAATTTATTAAATCCTTGAGAGCGAAAACATGACGTAAACATTTTTGTATCTACAGAAACACTATTATAACATTTATCACATAATAATGTTCTCAAGAAATATGTGCCTCATTCATTCATTCATCATCAAAGATGAGAGAAACGATCTTCACCACTTACAGCTGACTTAAGAGCTTGATAATAGTCTTTACGTAAAATAATCTTTTTACAATCAGTTTGCTTTGCCATGAAGGCAAGTCATAATCCAAAAGTCAGTGGCTTTGAAAATGTGCAGTTATATGTATATCTGATTGTGGCTGTGCCAGACATACTGGGAATTTACTTACTTTTTGTTGTACTTTAGGTGAAAGTTTATAGCTCAATTTCTCATTCAAAAATTTATACACCTATTGTTTTGTGACACTGGTTGCAGTTCCCACAAAGTGACAGCACGCTCCCCCTTTTCACTCTGGGTTCCCTGTGTCAATTCGCCCAGTTCCTGTCCCTTCCTGCCTTCTTGTCCTGCTTTTGGACGGAAGCTGCCCATCTGGTCTCGTATATTTGATTGAACTAAGAGGCACGTTCCTCGCGTGTGTTTTGTTTTATAGGCCTGTCTCATCTTTGCCTGTAAAGTGGGCTTCAGGAATGGTTTCAGTTCTAGGTTAGCAGAGCATCCAGGGACCTTGGTTTTGGGGGATACTGAGAATTTAAACAAATTAATGAATAAAAGTCGTCCAGCTTCCCCCTTATCTTCCATTCAAAGGGGAAAGACTGCAGTATCAAAAGCACAGTCCTCTCCCTTTTTAAATCGTACTTTTGAGTTCGGGGAAGTATTAGTGTAAAAGGTCTCCTGCTAAGTTGAATGGGATCAAGTATATAAAGTGCCTAGCGCCAGCCTGACCCATCATAAACCCCCATAAACCCACCCTAAACACTGTTGTTGGCGGTTGCTGTGCAGCCAATTCCACTTCGTGGTGACCCCACGTGTTGCCGAGTAGAATTGCTCCATGGGGTTTTCATAGGCTTTTCAACTGCTCCATAGGATTTTCAACACCTTTTATGAAGCAGATCGCCAGCCTGTCTCCCAAGGTTCAAATCGCCAACCTTTCAGTTAGTAGTCAAGCGCTTAACTATTTGTGCCACCCAGGGACCTAAATCCGCATTAAAGGGGAGCTATTTCTCACTTCTTATTTGGAGGCATCAGGCATCATGGGAGAGAAAAGTAAACAAGAGCTAGTGCTCAATCTTGTCCACAGCCACTGGGAAATGAGTCTGTAATGAAAACAGAGTGGACCATGGGTATGTTTTTCCCTGGACAAGTCATTAAAAGTTACCAGTGCTGGAAACGAGACAGACCGGGGGAAAAAGAAAAAAATTAAATTTCTGATTCTTAGATTCAAAAATTCATTTATTCAATCTCGTTGAGTTCCTAGACTGGGCCAGGCATTTTGATAGGAAACTGTGACTTCAGTCTATTACTTTCTGTGGTTCAAAAGCTCATTTTATGAATTTAATATACTACGTTGCTTTGAGGAAACCCTGGTGGTGTAGTGGTGAAGTGCCATAGCTGCTAACCTAAAGGTCGGCAATTTGAATCCACCAGGCACTCCTTGGAAACTCTATGGGGCAGCTCTACTCTGTGCTACAGGGTTGCTATGAGTCAGAATCACCACAAGGGCAACAGGTTTGGTTTTGGTTTTATGTTGTTTTGCACTTATATTCCAACTTTTTGAAATAAAATTTGCGATTATGTTAACAATGCCAAACTACATTTTACTGAAATAGTAAAATATAATATAGAAATAATTCCCTAAACTGGTGGCCCTGTCTTTTGGATTTGATGAAACAGTAAAGTTTCAAATAAAGTTGAGAGAATCAACACAGTGTTGTATTAAAAAAGAAAAAGTCTTTATCTGCTTTGATTCTATTTCATAAAAAGCAGCACATTTTAAACCACAAAGGTAAAACGGACATGATTTCTGAATAAAGGGGAGCCCTTTATACTGAATAAATTTAACTTTTCAAACTTGTCTAAGAGTAAAAACTCATACTCTGTTAAACTAAAAGCAAAGAGATTTACTGAAGGTTCAATACAGTTTGAACCAGGAAAACATTCAGTTTACAAAGTGAAATTAGAATGCTTGGAGGTGATGAGGTTACAAAGACAAATTTATATGCTTAAATCAGGAATTAATGGCAAATTTCTGATTGGTGTTCAGTAATGTAAGGAGGCAGGAGATGGGATAACTCAAAGCAGGGGATAGGGATCGGTTCAAAGTGTATACGTGGGGCTTCTTAGATGGGTTACCTTAGATAATTGCAGACGTTTGTGACTAAAGAGGGAGTTTACAGGGTGGTAACATTCCTTTCTGAGAATGTTCTGCTAAGATAGCATCCCTAGCAAACATTCTCAGAGAGTTACTTGTGTAGATTTCTGATAAGGGACTTATGTTAAGACCTTCGTTTTAGAGACGATGTTTCCATATCCTTAGCTTAACCAAAAAAGCCTTTGCCATCAAGTGGATTCCAACTGAGAGTGACCCTATAGGGTAGAGTTGAACTGCCCCATAGGGTTTCCAAGGAACAGCTGGTGGATTCAAACTGCCAACCTTTTGGTTAGCAGCCAAGCTCTTAACCAGGGTCCCTGAGCTTAACAGCAGAAAAAAAACATCTTCTTAGTTGCAGGATTAAATCTGCTCAAGGTTAACTGTTGCTGAGGAGTAGGCAAAGGCTAAAATGGAGTTGGAGGTTAGAGCCAGGCCAGTCACTTTGACCAAGTTAATCGCCTCGGTTTTGGAGTTCTCATACAAACCAGTTGCCTTTCAGTCAATTCCGCCTCCTGGTGACCCATGAGTTACCCCTGTGTAGAGGAAACCCTGGTGGTGCAGTGGCTAAGTGCTATGGCTGCTAACCACAGGGCCGGCAGTTCAAATCTGCCAGGCGCTTCTTGGAAACTCTATGGGGCAGTTCTACTCTGTCCTACAGAGTCACTATGAGTCAGAATCGACTCCACAGCACTGGGTTTGGTTTTTTTTTAATCAGAGTAGAACTGTGCTCCAACAGGTTTTCAGTGGCTGATTTTTCAGAAGTAGATAGCCAGACCTTTCTTCCAAGGCACCTCTGGGTGGACTTGAACCTCCAACCTTTCTGTTAGTAGCTAAGGCCATTAACCATTTGCACCACGCAGGGACTTCACAGCTTCCCCCAAGAACTTTCTATATTCATATTTTTCTCATTCTGCCAAGGCTAGTAAAAACTCTGTCCTTGACTATGGAAACCTTGCTCTAAATTTTTTTTTCTTTTTTGTTTTTCTTTCACGTGTTCACAAGCTGGAGCCAGTGGTTAAGTGCTACAGCTGCTAACCAAAAGGTCAGCAGTTCGAATCCACTGGCTGCTCCTTGGAAACCCTATGGGGCAGTTCTACTATATCCTATAGGGTCACTATTAGTCGGAACCGACTCAATGGCAACAGATTTGGTTTGGTGTTGGTTTTGTTCACAAACTAGAAAGTAACCACAAAATAAACATGACCAAAAAGAATTCCAACCTAAAGAGGAAAAGTTACCTAATAATCCCATTTTCATAGAACATAATTTATAAAATTAATCCCTTGTTTATATAACCAAAAAACAAATTATTTACTCAAATAAATCATAACCTTTTAAATTCAATTATTAAAGTAGAAATACCTATTATATAATTTTAAAATATAACTGAATTATAAACTCATTATGAATTTTGAAGAAATGATTTATTTCACTTCATGGGATTTAGACAAGTAAATTCACATTTCATTTGAAGTCAAGAGAAAACATTTCTTATTCATCCAGCACTAATAGAGATTATGATATACCAATGAACATTTAAATATAGAAATCAATTTTTAAATGGATCTCAATAAATAACATTCAGGGGAAAACACATAACACAATCCACTCTGGATCTAAGAGTCTTACTATATGCAAATACTGAAAGAAACTATTCTTCTGAAAGTTTTCTCATTTAAAAAATACATTGTGAGAATGATTTCATGAATGGAGAAATCAATTGGTGCTAAACAATTCACAAACAGGATGTATCAACATGACAGTTTTAGGTATGAACAGAGACTGTATATTGTCAGCCTAGAGGATGGTCCACTCCCTCCATCTTCCATGGTGCAGGGATGTTTCATATTTCATAGTTTCTAAACTTCCTCAGGAGTTCCGAGGGAGCATCTCCAGACCAGCGGAAACGAAAGTGCCAGCAGTTCACGTCTGAAAAACCTTTAAGAGAGAAGAGAAGATTTTAAAATCAGTGGCAGGAAAAGTCAAACCTGTAATAGCAAAACAATTTGGTAAATAAACTGATACAATTTCACTGCAATGACTAAAACTTTGGTATGAATTATTAATATTTTTTAATTCTTATGAACAAGGTGAGAGGACCTCACAGCCTTAAATGCTTAAGAATAAATGGAAATTTACAGATGCTTCTAGTGGTGGGAATTTTGACAATTTACCACCAAAGAAATGGAAAACAACTTTCAAACAGCTGCCCAGTGTAGGAGGTCAATGGTAAAGGGCCCCTGGAAATATCAGTAATTCAATTCCATGGTAGTAAGATTCGTTTTAATTAGAATAAACAACATTGTTGAATACTAGAGAAAAGGTCATCTTCCTTCTCTCCTGGAGGAAGTGTAAGTTGGCAAAACTCTCCTGGCAGGAAATTTCGACAATACTTATCAAGCTCATTAAAACGAATATAACCTTTGACCCAATAATTCTACTTCTGGAAATTTTCCTAAGGAAATAATCATGGATGTGCCCAAGGATTTAACTGTAAGGATGTTTATCATGTGACAATTTATAAATGTTAAAAAGTCAAGAAACCTAAACAATAGAAAGTTGGTTACATTGTCAAAATTTAATAATTTTTAAATATTTACTATTGTAGAAAAATGCTCATAATCTATTTCTAAGAGAAGAGCAGTTACAAAACAGTTCATATGGTATGGTCTCATTCCTAAATTCATTTATGTCCATGGATAATTACATTTAAATAATTTAAGTCTAAAATGATGTATACCTTATTTTCTTGCAATGAGTAAGTATTCCTTGTGTCATTGTTTTATGTCTATAATATTGCTAATAAAAAAGTAGGTTACAAGACAATATATAAAATATGCTTTTAGATTTTTAGGTTATCTAAAATTATCTATTATCTAAAAATCTAGCCTGGAAAAATATACACAGACTAGTTAACAGTGGTTACATCAGGATAACAGGATCTATTTGTACCTTTTTTTAGAATCATCAGAGAAAACAAATCTAAAGAATTTTCGTTTGGGGAGAAAGCAAAAAAGAAACTGTTTCTGACATTCTACCTGTTTAATTGAAACAGGCACACAAAATATGTGTAGTATGATCTCATTTTAGGTATACTAACATATATGAAGGAGCCCTGGTGGCACAGTGGTTAAGCGCTTGCCTGAAAGGTCAGCGGTTCAAATTCACCAGCAGCTGCTTCGAGGGACAAAGATGTGGAAGTTGGCTCCTGTAAAGATTTACAGCCTGGGAAACCCTAAAGGGGAGTTCTACTCTGTCCAACAGGGTCTCTATGATTCGAATTGACTTGATGGCAATGAGTTTTAACACATATGAAAATATTTCAAATATATCAAAATATCAAATATACCAAAATATAAGTAATAGTTATTTCTCTAATATTATGAGTTGTATTTTTTTCCTTTTGCTTGATCATATTACCTCAGATTTCTACAGTAAATAGGTGTTATTTTTGTAGTTTTTTTAAAATGTTGTCTAATTTGGGTTCCCCTAGAAAAAGACACTCAGACAAGGATTTGAATACAAGTGAATGATTTTGGAGGTGATCCCAGGAGAAACTGACAGGGGTTGGGAAAGGAAACGAAGTCAATAAATGGTATGTTATCCAGAAGGTTACCACTGTGGGCAACTGGGGCTTGATGGCACTGGGGAACCCAGGGAGACAATATAAAAACCCCTTAGAATTACCTCACCTGAGGAATTTAGCCTCCCACTCCCATTCCTTACTGGCTGATAGCAGCTCCCAAAGGGAGTTTGCTCCCAAAGTTTATTCGCTGGCACTTACCACCTCCTCTTCTGCTACCAAGTAGGGTCCATGTCAGAGAACACCCTCTGACAAAGAGGCATGATGCTTGTAGCAGAAACCATAGGACTTGCAATGCCCAGAAAGGTAGATGCCCAGGGAATATGGTGGCCCATCAACAGCATCTACTACATTTGAATTTTTTCTTTTGCTCCAGGATGCTACAATGCTACCTAAAATTATTTAATTCTAGAATTGCATTTATTACATTTTTAAATGGAAAGAAAGTAAAACTGAGATTGCCTTGCACACCAGGTTTCAGATACCATGCTTTATATTTTACTGGTTACAATGAAGTGTTAGAAATGTGACTGGGGACTCTTTGATGTGGCTGCTCATCAACAGAAGAGCCATCGAAAGGAGAATTCCAAAATACCAAGCATTGCTTGAGGGAATTAACAAATGTGCTGAAAAGTAATATATGGAAAGCTTCTCAGGGCTTATAAAACTGACATGAATGATACTCCTTAAATGCTGACATTATAAAATTTGCACTGTAGTAAAATGAAATCATAAATAATCACACAACTGCACTTTGGCATATTAAACTCCAAATTTAAGGCGCTACTCAGAACAGCCAGTGATCTCTTAAATGGTATTAAGAAAACACTGGTAAATGCATCCTTTGGCAGAATTTCATAATTCTTACTCTCCAACAACAGTTTCTCAGAGAGAATACACTTCATAAGGGAAAGGCATCAAAAACTGGCATCCCAATTTATTCTGAGTCAACTATGACATATCTACACTGTAGAATATGATCAACTGTCACGAAGAATGAGTTAGCTCTACTTCTTGGCTCAGGTAGACACAGGAGACTGTGTGAGCAGCTCCTGTCTGGAGGTGAAATGAGAAGGCAGAGGCGAACGGAAGCTGGCTGAATGGACACAGGGAATACAGGGTGGAAACGAGAAGTATGCTGTCTCATTACGGGGAGAGCAGCTAGGAGTACATAGCAAGGTGTGTATAAGTTTCTGTATGAGAGACTGACTTGATTTGTCAACTTTCACTTGAAGCACAAAAAAAAAAAAAAAAAAGAGCGAGTTAGTTCTAAATGTAAGGATCTGGGAGAAATCCCGTAATAATAAATAAAAGCCAACAGTAAAAAAAGTGCTTCCAATGTGCCCAACACTAATCTAAACACTTCATGCCTATTAAGTTATTTACTCCTCACAAAAAACTTGAGGGGGTAGACACTAATATTCTTACCATTAAAAACTGAGACAGGAGGGAGGGGGAAAGGAGGAATCAGTGTCCAGGGGGCACTGAGTTTCTGTAAGGACGATGGAAAACTCTGGTGATGGCTGCACAACGTGATGAACGTAATTAATGACACTGAATTGTACATGTTAAAAAGGTAAATGTCTTGTTGTATGTATATTTACATATATTTACCATAATAAAAAAAGAAACCTCAGGGTTGGGTACCTAGCTTACCCAAGGTCACATAATTCCTAAGTGGAAAAGCTGGGATCTGGACCCAGTCTGGAAACCATGGTGGCGTACTGGTTAACAGCTACGGCTGCTAACCAACAGGTCGGCAGTTCAAATCCACCAGGTACTCCTTGGGAAGCAAAGCAGGCAGTTCTACTCTGTCCTATACGGTCACTATGAGTCAGAATTGACTCAATGGAAATGGGTTTGGTTTTTTTTTTGGACCCAGTGTGGATCCAATGTTTACACTTTTAACCACTCTGTAAACCTGTTCTTTACTTTTAAAGATTCCAAAAAAAGTACATTTACTTGGACATAGGCTTGTATTAACATAAACAACCATGTGGCAGGAGACACGCCTGAGCATCACATAGGTTACTTCAGGGACTAGATGCAGAGAAGGATGGGGAGAAGGAGTATACACTAAGTTACTGTCTATATAAAAAAAGAAAAAAAAAAACATGCATTGGCATCGAGTCGATTCTGACTCATAGCAACCCTATAGGACAGAGTAGAACTGCTCCATAGAGTTTTCAAGGAGCAGCTGGTGGATATGAACTACAGACCCTTTTGGTTAGCAACTGAGCCACTGCACCACCAGGGCTCCATTGTCTATATATGATTTTTTTTTAACAATAAAATCGTATTACTTCTGGTGCCCTTTTAATATCCAATTATTTAAAAAGAAATTTTCACAGAATCCTGTGAGAAGGACTCAAATGGGGTCCCAGCGTCACGTCTGGTTCGTCTTGAAGTGTTCAAGACTCCCCAGTTCCGGTGAACTTAGACCATCCCTGATTCTGATTGAAACAGAAAACCACAGGAAGACCAGGGGAGCTTAGGGAACAGAGATCAGAACATTCCAGGGCTGAAAGGAGAAATATTTGCATGTTTGCCTGGGGACGGGGTGTGTTAAGTGGGTGCATGTATGTGTGTGTTTGAGAAAAACACTGTTTTTCTCAAATTCTGGCTTCTGCTTTGATAAGTTTGTTATAACCATTTCCAGTTATACAGCTGATGCAACCCAAGTGCCGACTCTATAGAAGGATCTCTTGGGTAACAAGCAGAGACCCCTAAATCAAGCTTCAAGAACCTTTATTCTCAGCAAGGGCTGAGCATGTTAAAGTTTTTCTCAAAGATTTTAAGTGACTGTGTTGATTTTCAGGATTGTGAGACTCAACACTCCATTAGAATTTAACCTTTAAGCAGAAGGTTTCTCAACATCCTTGAATGCTTGTTTTTAAAAAGAAGATAATGAGACAGTCACTTCAAATAAGAATCTGAAGGACAGTTATCCGTATAGGTGTATAAACACACCCATACTAGGCAAACACAGCTGGATGGTAGATAAACCCATTGCCGTCAAGTCAATTCCAACTCATAGAGGCCCTATATAGTAAAGAGTAGAACTGCCCCATAGGGTTTCCAAGGAGTGGCTGGTGGATCCAAACTGCTGACTTTTTGGTTAGCAGCTGTAGCTCGTCGTAGTTCTTAACCACTGCACCTCCAGATGGTAGACAGATGGCTAGATAAACAAACAAAGAAATGATAATAATAGTTAAAAGTTACCCAGAGCCTGCTACAGGCCAAGCGCTGAGCTAAGCACTTTACATGGAGTGGAACAGACCATCAGAAATGTCTCAAGGTTGCCCTGGAAAGAAGCGTATTAAGGAACGTATCTTCTAGTTTCCATGTCAATGTTAAGCAAGTCTTTTAAGATGGTAAACCAATCCTTAAATTTACTACTGTGCAGACTGGAAAGAGTTAAGAATAAATGCAATATGAACCAAACCCTTTAATTTCAGACCTTATCTGTCTGCAAAGCCAAATGACACGACTTACCTGGGGAATCTGGATTTTGTGGGGAGAATGACTTCTCCAGGGATTCTGAGTCTTTTTCCTCTGTTTTCTCTGTGTTTGAACCCATCTCCTCTTTGTTTATTTCTCTTTGCTCGTTCCGGTCCTCGTTTTCAATCTTGTTGGTATGAGTATGATCGGATTCTTCCAGCATCAGGTCTTTTTTACCTCTGACAGCCCAATGCATTGACTAAATTCATTAAAAGCAAGCACATAGATACCAAATCAATACTTGTAGTTTCCTATATTTTAAGTTCAATATGTGGTAGCTCCTGACCCACTATTATAGCACTGACTACCAGAATATTAGATTTGACTATTAACCAGATATTAATTAATTACTCTTCACTGATTTGAAGACTAATAGTATAAAAGGAAATCTATCTCACGGGTATGGAGCAACGGGACCAGCATTAGAGAGGTTTAAAGAATGAGGTTGTTGGTTCCTCAAAAATTAAACACAGAACTACCACAGACCCAACAATTCCAATCCTACCTATATACCCAAAAGAACTGGATTCAAACAAAAACTTGTATACAAGTGTTCACAGCAGCACTATTCACAATAGCCAAAAGGTAGAAACAACCCAAATGTCATCAGCTAAAGAATGAATAAACAAAATGTGGTATATACATACAATGGAATATTATTCAGCCATAAAAAGGAATGAAGTACTGACACATCCTATGACACAGATGAACCTTGAAAATATTCTGCTAAGTGAAAGAAGCTAGGCACAAAAGACGACATACTGTATGATTCCATTCATATGAAATATCTACAACAGGCAAATTCAGAGACAGAAAGCAGAGTAGTAGTTGGCAAGGGCTGAGAAAAGGCAATAGGGAGTGACCGCTTAATGAGAAAGGAGTTTCCTTTTGAGGTGATGAAAAAGTTCTAAAACCAGGTAGTGGTGATGGATATACAAAGGTGTGAATGTACTTAATACCATTGAATTGTACACTTTAAAATGGTTAAAATAGTAAATTTTACTTTATGTATATTTTACCACAATTTCCAAAAAAAAAGGAAACTTTAGAAAATGGAGAGTGTGTGCCTTGAGCCATGCCAGAGATTAAACCAACTACTACTGTGATGATAACTCTTCCCTCCCAGCAACGGTCAATGCAGAGTTGATAAATACTAGAATTCTAGATTATACATATTTTAAGTACACTCAGAGCACAACGCAGGGATCCGATCAATATATTATTTGTTGAATACGCTTCTGGTAATGTAGAATGTTAGTGAGAGGATGGAGACACATGTACTCTCATACATCATACAATTTTATGAGGGAAATGTGACAATATCAATCAAAATGTTAACTGTTCATAATCTTTGACTCAGTAAAGCTGGCAGAGTTATACTGACAAACAAGAGAAAAGTGAAAAAGAAACACCAACAAGAATCATGATGAAATGGGCTCTCCAAAAAAAAAGTGTGAGGACTGATAGAAGGGACTAGGGGAAGAAGTGACACCTCTCTGAGTATAGATTTTTATCTAGTTTTTACTTTTAGAACCATATTAATATTTTGTATGTTTAAAATAAAGAATGGAGGAAACCCTTTAAATTGAATGTGAACAGAAATAAATGAACCTAATTATATTTCAAATGAATAACACAACCTTTCTGAAGGGAAAAAAAAAAAAGAGCCAATTTAAATAACTTTTGAATTTGCTACTTTGATGATGTATCTTCAATCTAAACACAAAAAGAACTACAAACAAACTTTGAACTCATTTGTAGGTGTGTTTTTCACAGTGGTATGGATGTACCCATTCTGAAACTATTTTGGGTATATTAGGATTGAGCAAATGAGTACAAACTGATGTTACTGAGATGCAGCAGAAGGTAAATACAAATACGGGACAGGGGAAGACAAGGAAGAATCTACCGGCATTGGACTGGAATTAGAGGTATTAGTATGAATTCATGATTTTAAAAATATATACATATGAAACTGTAATTCTTTCCCTCAGCTCTGCTTGCTGAAAAGGCCTACAAACAACAGCACCTCAGTAGCAATGAGCACATGGAGAACTCAGATCTTGGTTTCTAATACTATTCTCCACTAAAAGGAATCAGGACTCTTTGAAAAATGGCTAATTCCAGTCAGTACCTGAGTATGGAAAGTACAAGATGAACATAGAATATCCTGTTATACCACAAATTGAGGAACTGTTTAAAAAATGATGGGGACATGTCCAAACAGACAAAGGAGCCAGCTTAAAAGGGTTCTCACTAAACGAATCAGGAAAATTGCAAGTATCAGGATGACATTAATGGATTACATTGCACAAATACAAATCCATGAGTTCATACTGATAAAAAGTAAGTAAAAGAATTAATAAGGGAGAAGGGAAAGCTCTTCCTTAGAGTAGAATGCCAACTAATAAATGTAGAAAGAATGATAGAGGTAGAAAAATCTCCACTTTGGAAGCATCGTAATTACAGATTCAGGTAAGCATTATCAAAGGGTACAGACACTACTGGGTGAAAGTGTCAGGACAAACAGGATAATCGCATAGTCTCAAAGTTCCTCCCCACAGATAAATTATTAAGAGCAAAAATGGAAACTTTAGAGTGGAGAAACCTGGTGGACATACTACCTCAACTGCCTGATCAAAGTTAACATCACCAATAATGAGACTGGCATCATACACCTCCCGGTGTGATGCACTGAGAAGAACACAACATCACTTCAGAAGTATTCTTGCCCAAAGAAGATAATCTCAATCTAATCATAAGGAAATATTAGGTTTAAATTGAGGGACATTTCTACAAAACAACTGAACTCCTTAAAAATGGCAATGTCTTAACTGGACTGGCTGAGACTAGAGGACTCCAAGAGACTATCGCCCTGAGATACTCCATATACCTTGAACCAAAACTATCCCCTGAGGTCATCTTTTAGCTAAATTACAGACTGGCTCATAAAATAAAGAATATTACCAGTGAGTACTGCACACCTTTAAAAAATCATCTATATGAGTCCAAAAAAAAAAAAAAATATATGAGTCCAAGTGGTCATCAATTACTCTAAAGCAAAGATGAAAGGGTAAGGGGACAGGGAAACCAGATTACTGGAAATGAAACAATCAGAATGGAATGAATGATAATGTTAACACATTGTGAAAAATGCAACCAATGTCACTGAACGATCTGTGTAGTAATTGTTAAATGGGAGCCTAATATGCTATGTAAACTTTCACCAAAATATCATTTAAAAAAAAAACTTCTTTACAGCCTTGGAAATCCCATGGGGCAGTTTAAAAACAAAAAAGGCAATGTCGTAAAAGACATAGGAAGACTAATGAACTTCTCCAGATTAAAGTAATCTAAGAAGTCATGACAACTAAATATAATTCATAATTCTGAACTGGATCCAGAATGAGGGAGGTGGAATGCCATAAATGACATTATAGGGACAATTGGCAAAAACTGAGTATGAATTGCTTATTAGATAATAGTATGGAATCAATGCTGGATTTCCTAGATTTGAAAATTATAGGGTGTTTATGGAAGAGAATACCTTTGTTCTTAGAAAATAAAGGTGTAAAGTGACAAAGAAACTCTCAAATGGTGTAAGAGAAAAGTTAACATGCACACATGATGACAAGGGCGTGATAAAGAAAATGTGGTGAAATGCAACAAACGGTGGTAAATCTGGGTCAAGGGTATTTAGGTATTTTTTATACTATTCTTGCAATTTGTTTGGGAGGAGTTTGAAATTATTTCAAAATAAAAAGTAAAGAATAAATAAATACAGCACATATCAGCATGTCAGCTCTAAAAACAAACTATCTGAGTATTAAAGAATTAAGAGAGACTTTTGGGAATATTCAAGAAGTAATCAAGTTTTTTTTTTTGCAAAAATTATTCTCTGATCATCTGGCTGTGAAAGTAAACATGAAGGAAGGATGAGATAATGTGCTACTTGTCAAAAAACTACACCAAAAAACACTGCAATCAATGGTTGGATATATTCTTTGTTCATGCTATGAATTAGTGTATGGTTGCAATTGTAACCTACATTTTGTGAAACATAATATAAAGTAAATATATTGTCATAAAAACTAGTTTCCTTTTTCAAGGTAAACTAGCACTCAAATTTTTTTTTCACAATTTACTATATGAAATATTTGACCTAATTTTAAGATGATTCATTTTAGGTGAGTTTTTTAAATATAGCTATCCTCAGATAATAAAAACTTTACAAGTATCTTTCCATTTATGTTTCTTAAAAAAGGATAATGTATACGTGTACACTGTATGGAAATTTTCTGGAAGGAATCACAAGAAACTATAATGGAGACAATTTCTGGGAGAGGAGGATACACCTGGGGTCTGGAATCTGGATAGACTCACTTTTCATTATAAATCCGATTGAGAGAGGAGAGGAAAATTTTTTTAAGCAATCGTTCTATTGTATTTTTAACTTAGAATCTTTTAAAAAAATTAAAGACCATATATTAACAGTGTTGGGCATGTGCCCATTGACTTCTGGTAAACTTTTATACTTCTAGGTAAAAATGGGAGCCCAAACTCTTGAAAAAGCACTCCCTAAACACGTGGTATCCTATAATTGTGTCCGATATGCTTGGCAGGGGTCCTTCATCCAGTGATTTAATTACATAATTTATATAAATAGCTCTGGCTGTCTGTGATAAAATGGGAAGTGAGAGAGAGATCAAATACGTACCTTCAAAACA
Source organism: Loxodonta africana (assembly GCF_030014295.1). Classification (NCBI taxonomy): domain Eukaryota; kingdom Metazoa; phylum Chordata; class Mammalia; order Proboscidea; family Elephantidae; genus Loxodonta; species Loxodonta africana. Next base: position 65,792,289 of record NC_087357.1, read on the forward strand.
AAAGTTTGTTAGGTCAGAACTTAGGAACAAAGAGACTTACTTTTCACCATATACTCTTTTGTACAGTTTTAATTTTGTGTCTTGCCTATACATTACCTATTAAAAAATTTAAAAGTGGATGAATGGATGTGTGGATGGGTGGATGGGTGGATGGATGGATGGATGGATACAAAGTGGGAAAGAAAGATTAAGCTTTTGGTGTGTCAAGAATATTTCAAGTAGAATAATTAGCTCTGGAATCAACCAAAATAATGAACATATACATTTCTTGAAAACTCATCTAGATATTGTGGGAAGCTATTCCCGAGGCAAGGAGCTCTGGGGCACAACGGTTAAGCACGCGGCTCCAAACCAAAAGGTAGGGGGTTCTAACCCACGAGTGGTTATGAGGGAGAAAAGACCTGGAGATCTGCTCTAGTAAGGTTACAGCCTAGGAAACCCTGTGGGCCAGTTCTACTCTGTCCTATAGGGTTGCTATGAGTCTGAATCCAGTCGATGGCACACAACAACAACATTCCTGAGGCTCTACTCAACAGTGACACAGCACCTCTGTTACTCAAAATGCCAAGAAAAATGACAAGTTACTCATTTGGGGACGTTTAAAACCTAGAATAAACTATTCTTCTGATATCTGAAATATCGTTTTCTTGAGCTACAAAAAAAAGACAGGAAAAAAAACAGAGATTAAAAAGCAAAGAAAAACCAGAATAAAACATTGATTTTCTGAAGTTCAAAGCGTATTGAACAAGCTCAAACATTGTGACATCTGAAAACGGTGCCAGGGACAAGGGAAGAGGCTGCCATCTCTGTTCACATGTGCTCTGCGACAGAAAGGATATCTTGCTTCTCATCTGCGGCTCACTTCTTTCCTGGAAGTCTCAGCTGTCTTACAATTCTAGGGCTGCCAACTCTTGCCTGAGGGCGCCACTTTATTTACCAGTTTAAACAAAGCAGCATAAAGAGAAGGAGGCTGAACATCGCCGGTAAGTGACAGTGACAACCAGTGGGGGAAGGGGTGTTTATCAACATCTTAAATAGCTTAAAAGCGACCCCAAAGCTCCTTACCCCCCTCTCTTGGCAGCATTCGCACTGGCCTCACAAGCTGAGGCCATGAGAAACAACTTGCCAAGGAGAAAGAAAATTGCAAAGGGTGAAAAATTGTCTTAGAATCCTTTAAATAAACTACTCATGACAACTTTCTACAAAAATGGGGGGTAAAAATGGTATGATGTTAATGAATAATGACCACAATGGTCACAAGATGCATGATCTCAGCAACTATACTGATAGATACATTCAATAAAGACATGTAAGTATATATGTAAATTGTTTGTTGCCATGGAGTCTATTCCAACTCATAGCAACCCCATGTGTGCAGAGTAGGGTTTTCAAGGCTGTGACCTTTGGGAAGCAGACTGCGAGTCCTGTCTTCCGACGCACTTCTGGGTGGGTTCAAACTGCCAACCTTTCAGCTAAGAGTCGAGTGCTGAACTATTTGGGCCACCCAGGAACTCCATATATACATAAAATAGATACAGATAGCCCAGACAGATAGCCCTACCTGTCATCTAAAAACCACAGATAGAGTCAAGCCCTCTGCCCTAATCCAATCAGGAAACTCACTTATTCCCACTTTCATCCTCTCTCTCCCCTGAATCCTCTTCCTCAAATATAACCAATCAACAGGCTAGTCAACCCAATCGCCTCCAGGATTCAAAAACCACCCCTATAACATAATCACTGCCCCCATTCAATATAGCCAGCACTCACACTAACAAATAAAGAGAAAAAAATTGGAAGAAAATGCATCACAATGTTAACTGGTTATTTATGCATGGCACAATTATAGTTTTTTATGTTTTTTTTTTCATTTTCTAAATTTTCCATGACAATATTATACATACATACAATTGGAAAAATTAGATATGGTTATGGTTGCAAAATATATAAGGGGCAAGCTTCTGGGGTGCCAGTTGGTTTGATTCAAGTTTTTTTCATGCATATAGACTTCCTCTAAGGAGAGGAAAAGATGTTAGGAAAGGTTGGTGGAAAACAGAGCATAAAAAATTCAAGAATCCAGAGCCCAGAGAGCTGAAAATGTAAACTCTTAGGTGGCACAAGTCAGCTAGGTGGACTGTACATGACATATTGACCTCTGTGCCTCAGTTCTTCTCTCTTGGAATAAAAGTGCCTACGGTCTGCCATAGAAGCCCTGGTGGTGCAGTGGTCAAGCACCAGGTTGAAGGTTTGAACCCACCGAGTACTCTCCGAGGGAAAGATGTGGCAGTCTCCTTCCATAAAGATTTACCGCCTTGGAAACCCTATGGGGTAGTTCTACTCTGTCTTACAGGGTCACTATGAGTCGGAAGTGTCTCAGCAGCAATGGGTTTACAGTCTGCCTTAGACACGTGGTGAGGATTAACAACTCACCTACAATAAAAATTTTGAAAGCCTCTGTGAAAAGATATTCTGAGATTGTGGTCTTACTCATCCAACCCCTTTATAAGTGAACCAGAATAAAGTATTTTATTATTAGACCTCCTATCTGCGATCCCTATTAAAGAAATTGTTCTTGTTGCTTTTAGTTGCCAGGCGAGTCAATTCCAACTCATGATGACTCCGTGTGTTCCGAGTAGAACTGCTCCATAGGAGTTCAAGGCTGTGACCTTTCAGAAGCAGGTTGCCAGGCCTGTTGCCCGAGGTGCCTCTGGACGGGATTGAACTCCCAGCCTTTCAGCTAAGGTAGTCGAGCACTTAACCGTTTGCCCCATGAGCAAGGGAAAAACCTAAACTGTATCTATCTTTGGAAGCCCTGGTGGCACAATGGTTAAGAGCTTGGTTGCTAACCGAAAGGTCAGCAGTTCAAATCCACCAGCCGCTCCTTGGAAACTCTGTAGGGCAGTTCTACTCTGTCCTATAGGGTAGTTATGAGTTGAAATCAACTGCACAGGAACAGGCTTGTTTGTTTTTAAATCTGTCCTTGTATACAGGTGCCTGTCATGCTCTGTGGTTCCATCAGATGGCTAACATAGGAGAGGTGCTAAGCAGCCTGGTCTGCAACCTGCAAATCACTCACTTCTGCATTCACAGAACATATTTCCTAGCTCCACCTGAGTACTGGTTGCACAGAACACTTAACATCAAGCAATCTAGTCCATGGTAAGAATGACTCATTTCTATTGAATGAATGTCAATAAAAACAGCAAATGATAGAAGTTTATAGAGACTAAAAGGGAAACGAGGAAGGAAAGAGTCCTTGTAGCAAAATAATGAACTTCCCAAGACAGAAAATCAGTAGAGAGTGAACTATGCTAACCAGACACCTAGCCCAGGTTCAAAGACCACTGATCCCATGGGCTATAAAATTGGTGTGTCTGTATTCTGCCTACTCGGTAAACTTGTTTACCATCTTTCTTTGAGGGTTTTTTTTCCCCTTGAAAGCCATTTTCTTAAATTCTGGACCTTGGTCAGCATTGGGATAAAGAAAATCGTGTCTATATGCCAATAAACATTGGGACACTTGAAAAAAACATCAGTCAACTCAGATGAGCCACGATCAGCTGAACTACTACATAGAATTGACTGGTTATTTTTATCCTGGATCTCTGTGAATTTTTTACTTGCCTGGTGATTTCTGACTCGCTTTTGGATAATATCCAATTGGGACAGATTGCCTTTTGCACAGGTCCAGAAGGTGTTGAATTACACACTGTTTTCCATCTGGCCAGGGAAACTGTGGCCACGCAGGCATAGTAGAAGCTTCCTCGGTAATCACTGGCAAACTGGACACAACCCAAGGATGTCTTGCCCAGTCCAGGAACCCAGAAACAAACAATAGACAGGCAGGTCCACACAGGGGTAGCTGGCAGCCCCAACAAGCCCTCCCAGAAGCAATCAATTTGCCAACTATATTAACTGTTTTTAAAATGTATAGCAATTGATGTGGCATAGGACAGTTTTAACAATTTATAAGAACTGTTTTCAACATTTGATTTTGGCTGTGGTTTTGTTGCAACCATTTTCCTCCAGCCATCCTAAACCCTTTCTGCCGTGTATTTTGGAGCTAGAGGGAGAGTCTTCCAGGCCCTGGATCCCTTGGGATAAAGCCATTTAGAATGACCATGATGAATTTCTTTAAGATTCTTTGTGCTTGAAAGGTCTCTGTTTTTAAGTAACTTATCCCAGGATCTCAAAGGCCATGGATACTGAAACCCTTACCTTATACCCCTTTGTTTAAGCCAGTACCAAGTGTCCAAACTTAAATTTCCAACCTATTCACCAAACTGGAGGAATTTTTCAAATATTTTTACAAAGTAAACTAACGGGGAAAAAAAAAACCCAAACCCATTGCTGTTGAGTCAATTCCGACTCATAGTGACCCTAAAGGACAGAGTAGAGGAGGAATTTCTAAAAAGAAATAGCCAGTAAAGTGACAGAGCATTGGTGTGGGAACAAATATCAGTTACAGTTTCATCACTCATGCATGACAGAAATGTCACCTCCAAAGCCGAGGCTCAGTTGAGGAGTTCTCCCAAAGGAGACTACCTGCAAATTGATCCTGTATGTAGCGCTGCGAAAGCTCACTGTGAATTTTCTTGCCTTGAATGTGATGGAACTAACAATGCTTCCAACCAATGCTTTTCCTCCCAGAGGAATTATTTGAAAAAAAAAAAAGGTAATCCCCTCGACTCCTACTCATGGCAACTTCACGTGTGAGTGGAACTGTGCTCCACAGGGTTTTCAATGGCTGATTTTTCAGAAGTAGATCACCAGATCTTTCTTTCAACGCACCTCTGGGTAGACTCAAACCACTAATCTTTCAGTTAGCAGCCCAGCACATTAACTACTTGACCACCCAGAGACTCCAAAGGGATTATGTTGTTGTTATTAGGTGCCATTGAGTTGATTTCGACTCACAGCAACCCTACTTGACACAGCATAACTGCCCCATAGGGTTTTCCAGGCTGCAATCGTTATGGGAGCAGATCGCCAGGTCTTTTTCCTACGGAGCCACTGGGTGGGTTCAAACTGCCAACCTTTCAGTTGGCAACTAAGTGATTAACCGTTGCACCACCAGGGCTCCTTAGAGGGATTATACTGCAAAAACGAAAAGGAGAAATACAGCATTGATGATGTGAAGGGTAGGGATTTTATCAGATTTAACTGCCTATAAACATGTGGGGCAAGTGAGCATGCAGGTATGTTTCAGATAAATGTCACCTGCAATTCAAATCCTAAAGTTATATTTATTTTACTGTCAGAATGGCACATGTAAAATACCTAACCCAAATATTCTCAGAATGGTCTTTATCTACAGAGAAGGATAAACAATGATCTATTAGGTGATGAACAATAGTAGATAAAATTGTTATTAATTTATCTCAAGTAGTGAATGCAAAAGAATGAAGTGATTAAATAAATGCACACAGAAAGTAACAATATGTTGTACACACAGAAAAAAAAATTCTTTGATAGCTACCAGGGAAGGAAGGGAGATGGAAGGTAAATTAGTAAATAAATAGAAGACACATGGTTATACTGGTGAATGGAAAGGCAATACACTATATAGGGGTCAGTACAACCAGACAAAGGCAAAGGAAGACACCGAAAGGAACATAAGAACAAAGGGCAACTACAGCAATTACTATAACATAGACAATCCTGCAACAATAGTATTAACAAACAGTACACAGGTAGATAAAGGTATGCTAAAAAGGCATGAGACGGTGTAAGGGAGGGGACCCACCTGCAGATAATAGGTTAGGTTGTAGGGATCTCTACACACGTATTTGTAGACACAAGAGGCACAGTCATGGAAACTTCTTATGCACAAAAAACAGCTCCCAGGATGAACGTACTAGGCTTGAAGGCTAAGGACCATAGACTCAGGGGACGTCTACGTCAATTGGCATAACACAGCACATAAAAACAATGTTCTACATCCTACGTTGGAGATAGGTGTCTGAGGTCTTAAAAGCTCATAAGCAGCCATCTGAAATGCTAGTGGTCTGTTCCTCTCAGGAGTAAAGAATAGTGAAGAAAACCAAAGATTCAAGGGAGCAATTAGTCCAAAGGACTAATGGACCATACACACTACAACCTACATGACCCCGAAACCCAAAGTATAGATGGTGCCCAGCTACCACTGGACCACTCTGACTATATCACAATAGAGGGTGCTGGACAGAGCAGGAGAAAAATTTAGAACAAAAAATCAAATTCATAAAAAAAAAAAAAAAAAAAGACTAGATTTACTGGCCTGATAGAGACTAGAGGAACCCCCAAGACTATGGCCCTAAGGCACCACTCTGACTTGAAACTGCAGCCATTTCTGGAAACCACCTTTGAGCCAAGCAACAGACAGGGCTATAAAATAAGCAATAACACTCAAAAAGAATGTGCTCCATAGAATAAACAATTATACGAGACCAAAAGGGCAACATTTGCCCAAAAGTAAAGGTAAGAAGGCAGAAAAGGGTAGAAAAACTAGACGAAAGGGAACAGGGAATACAGGGCGGAAATGAGGAGAGTGTTGACACAGTGTGGCGATTACAACCAGTGTCATGGAACACTTTTGTGTACAATTTGTTGAATGAGAAACTAATTTGCTCTGTAAACTTTCACCTAAACCACAATAAAATATTTTTTAAAAATGTTATAGAGACATGTGAAGCTTTCACTGTGCAGAAATCACTGTAGGCACAGAACAGAAAGGAATAAGGAAAATTATGGAATATCTATCCAATGAGGTACAAAACATGCGAAACTTGGTATAGGGGAGTCAAAGACCACTAAGGAAAGGAAACAAAAGCAGGTCAGAAACAATAAGATTTAGCCCAAACAAAACTATGTGAGAAAAAAAATCACTGCTGATTTAAAGCAGAAAGACAAGCATCTCTTCATTTTTGTACTACAAATAAAAATAAATCCAAAACCAAATGCTAGCCCAGCACACTACTTCCACTTTGCTGATAAGATAAATGATGCGGCCAGTAAGATTTAGAATGTAATTATTTTAAGACCTCGAACAAGTCATAGTTAAGCTAAATTCAAAACAGAAATGATGTGACTGGAGACAGGAAATTAGTATTTAGTAGAAAGACGTTGGCAATAGAAATCAGAACAGGGATTTGGAGAAGAGTGTTTGCAAAATCTATAGCTAACTTGATATTAGCTGTTAAAAATTAAGTGACAGAGTTGAGCAGATCATCAGGAAAAATGACATATTAATCAAAAAGGCATTAGAATAGCAAGGATCACTAATTTAGTTGCAGTCATAGTGTGTCATGCTTCGGAGAATGGAAATACACTCATGCAGAGGTTCTGGAACAGAACAATGCTTATTCAGTCAATGTCAACAAGGAATTTTCAGTACACACAATGGAAAAGGAAAAAAAATCCACTTTTGAGTATGTAAAGTCATTATTTTTAGAAAGATTTCCTCTTGCTTTTTTTTCTGTATATGTGTGCGCATATATACAATAATCATATGGTTAGTCTCACACAAAGAATTAACCCACTTTAAACAAACACATATGAATATATTCTTCATTCCCAAATGAGATGAAAGAAAATTATTTTAGGTACAGTGGCTTTAATCATATACTTTGAAAGTTTTGCATTGCTCTTCCTTATCTCTTCAAAGGCCCTCCCTCCCTGCCTCCTACACACCTTTTATTGGTGAAAAAATAATTTGCTCAAGTCTTCTTAAAATAGAAACTGTTAAGAAGAAAATCTAAATTAAAAAAAACTACAAACCTGTAGGCCTGTAATTTAAGAGATGTGAGTAACTTTACACAATAAGTCTAACAAATGTCCATGAAAACTTGCCTATAAGGCAACTTCAGTATTCTAAGTCTCATGTCATAAAAGAGTGTTCCTTTGGAAAGAATCTGGGTAATAAATCATGCCTAAGAATGTAGAAACCTCTAAAGTTACATTTTCCTTATGAAACACAGAGGAGATAAATATGCAATGGTTCAGAATTCAACAGTACAGTATATGAGCAAACTTGAGAAGCACATTTATCAAAACGCATAAAACAGTAAATGATAATGGAGAGGGTCTGTACCGAAATAAACAGCCAAAGCTACTGAAAACTGTGGTCACCGGCTCTTTTGGCATCAATTCACTGCCTTTATGATGGTAAATTTCTCTTCATAAGATTTTGTGGACACTGAGTTATATCCAGGCTTTACCAGCTTCTTGGACTTCTCCCTATTGCCTACTGACCCTTTAAGCTACTACATTTGTCTAACCCCTGGGCTGCCTGAGCTTCACTAATTCCCATTATCACCACAGAGAAACCCACCGTTTTCACTGAGTCACTCAAAGCTTCCCACTGCTGGAAGGGCATTGACACCTGGCTCCTTCGCCAATGGTCATAGCGGGCTCGACTCTCTTCATTTGTCAGAACCTCTTTTGCCTTCTGCAGTTTCTGGAAAGTCTCCACTGGAAGACAAATCAAGAGATAAACACGTCTCTTCAGGAGGGGTTATTTTAAACTCTAAAACAATCAAACTGCTCTTACCAGAATCATGACTCTGCCATGTGACTGGGCCAGTTTACCTCTTTATGTTTTAGTTTCCTCATTTGCAACATGTACCGTAAGAATAAGCGAGATAATGTATGTGAAATATCTGGTACACAGCTTATCTACTCCCTTTATTGAGCTCCAGTTATGTGCCAGGTGCTGTGCAGGATACCAGTGACACAGATGTGGACAATACACACGTTCAATTTAGTAGGAGAGACAGACATTGAAAAAACTGCAATTTTGTCTACTAGGAAGAAGTACAGTGCAGCCTTTTCTAGTGGTAATTGTGGAGGGAGGATGGCACAGGGAGTTGGTAGCAACCAGGCAAGACGAACAGTGGAAATGAAAATTCTAAAACAGGAAGCAGCATGGAGAAAGTTAAGGATGCCAACGTGGCTGGAGGACACAGGGCAAAGAGAAAAATAAAGAAGGATAGGACTGCAGAGTAGGGATGGATCTAATCATCCAGGGTCTTAGGGGTCATGCTATGAATTTTGGTCTGTTTTCCTGTTGTAAAAGCAATGGAAAGCCACTGGGAGGTTTCAAGTACAAGGAAGTAGCATGGTAGGTGCTCAATAAATGTTAGCTTTTGTCACTAATCTTTTTTACCAAATGTCATACAATGTAATCTTTTATGGCCCTGATGGAAACAGTTTCGAAGTCTTTTCTGCCTGTCACTGAAGTTAAAACTTTCTGTAGGGCAGGATATAGATCAATATACAAAAATCAAGTGTATGTTTATATACTACCAATGAACAATCCAAAAATGAAATAAAGAAAAAAGATCCCATTTACAATAGCATCGAAAAGAATAAAATACTTTGGAATAAATGTAACAAAAGAAGTCCAACACTTGTGCATTGAAAATTACAAAAAAGTGCTGAAAAATATTACAGAAGACTTCAATAATAGAAAGACATCCCCTGTTCATGTATCAAAAACTTAATATTGCTAAGATGGCAGTACTCTCCTAAGCAATCAATAGATTCAATGCAATCTCTATGAAAATCTCAGTGGACTTTTTTGCAGAAATTGACAAACCGATCCTACAATTCATACTCAAATGCAAAGGACCCCAAATAACCAAAAGAATCTTGAAAAAGAAGAACAAAGTTAGAGGACTCATATTTCCTGATTTCAAAACTTACTACCAAGTTACACTAATCAAGGCAGTGTGGTACTGGCACAAGAATAGACAGATCAATGAAACAGAATTGAGAGTTCAAAAATAAACACATTTGTCTATGGCCAATTGATTGTTGACAACATCCCAAGACAATTCAATAGAGAGAGAATAGTCTTTTCGACAAATGGTGCTGGGATAACTGGATATTTCATGCAAAAGAATGAAATTGGACCCCACCTCACACCATATAGAAAAATTAACTCAAAATGGCCTATAGAAATAATGTAAGAGTTAAAACCATAAAACTTTTAGAGGAAAAAAAGAATAAATCTTTGTGACCTTGAATTAGGCAAGGGATCCTTAAACCAAACCAAAAACCCACTGTCGTCAAGTGGATTCCGACTCATAGCGACCCTATAGGACAGAATAGAATTGCCCCATAGGGCTTCCAAGGAGCAGCTGGTGAATTCAAACTGAGGACCTTTTGGTTAGCAGCCAAGCTTTGAACCACTGCGTTACCAGGGTTCCAACGGATCTTTAAAAAAAAAAAAAATTTTTTTTTTAACGGATCCTTAGATGACACCAAAAGCACAAGCAACAGAAGAAAAAAAATAGACAAATTTACTTATTTTAATTTTATTGGGATTTAGGTGAAAGTTTATACCTCTCGGTTTTCATTCAAAAATCTATATGCATACTATTTTGTAACACTGGTTGCAATCTCCACACTGTGACAGCATTCTCCCTAAGCCTTGAGTTGATTCTGACTCATAGCAACCTTAAAGGATAGAGCAGAACTGCCCCATAGGGTTTCCAAGGCTGTAATCTTTATGGAAACAGACTGCCACATCTTTCTCCCACAGAGTAGCTGGTGGGTTCAAACCATCAACCTTCCGGTTAGCAGCCGAGTGCTTAACCACTGTGCCACCAGAGCTCCTTGCTGAACAGTTGGGAAAACAAACAAATAAAAGCATCTACTCATAGCAACTTGGTCTAGTGAGCAATTTTTTCTGTTGCTGACAACAATGTAAACATCCCATTGCATAGATGAGATGTCACTTTTTCCAACAGGAATAATAAAAAGCTCGTTAAGTTACCCCCATGGATGTATTTGCCAGTTACCACTAGCATAGTGGTTGTAAAAATTTACATTTTTATCTGGGAGTCACCTTCCCTTTGCACATTACGGTTGGCTTCACTTTCCAGGGTTCCCAGAACTAAGAAGCCTGCTTAAAATTATTCCGATGTCAATGTCTCAACAACAGCTGATAAGCTGAAAGCAAAAGAGACCTTGTCTTTCCCTATTATGCGGCCGTTTTCTTGTTCCATTCTCTTCACAATATCTAATAAAAATGACTTCGGGTTTTTATTTGTCTTTTAATATATCAGCTAATCAAATGAATCATGCAAGATAAACATTTACCAGTTCTAGAAATAGGGATCTCATTTTACAGGCTACATAAGCAAATGCTGTTGGAACCTTTGACAGACATTCTGATTTAACTCCTAGGTCTACTTTGAAAATACAGAGGTTCCTTTAAGTTCATATTTCACAATAGAATTTGTATTGATGTAGCCACATTTTAAATTTATGCCATTTGCAATTACTTGAGAAATAATCATATTATTATCTGATGCCAGAACATGTTTTGAAAAAAGTCTGGTGGAAAATATACCAACTGTTAATAGTGGTTCTCTGGCAGGGAGAAATTAGAGTAGACTTTCACTTTCCACATTTTTTGTTACTGTTAAATTATTTTCATTCTAAGGGAAAAAGGCAATAAAGGTTTTTTAAAGTAGGAAAACACTGAGATGTTGAAAGATATCGGTTAGCAAGGGACAAAAATCATCTCCCCTTCTTCAAATGTCTAAATGTGTTTGAAATTTGCATATAGCAACAATTATATCATTTCACAGATCCTCAGTCTAGGAGTCCTGGTGGCACAGTGGTTAAGAGCTACAGCTGCTAGCCAAAAGGCTGGCAGTTCGAATCCATCAGCCACTCCTTGGAAATCCTATGGGGCAGTTCTACTCTGTCCTATAAAAAAAAAAAAAAAGGGTCGCTATAAGTCAGAATCAACTTGAAGGCAACAGATTTGGTTTTTTTTGTTTTAATTTAGTCTAAAACCTCCTTTATTAATGTCAAAGAGGAGTTAATAAAGTATCGGCCTGAAACAGTTACTGTCACATGCAAGAGAATGAAAGGAGCTTTTGTGCTCAGTGACACAATAGCGCAACCAGTCCTATTTATGTCAGCCCCACCGAGAGAGAGAAAGGGATTTTTTTAAAGGCCTCAAGACCAAAGCACCAGTTGCCATCCAATGGTAACCCCATGTGGGTCAGAGTAGAACTCTGCTCCACAGGGTTTTCAATGACTGATTTGTTAGAAGTAGACAGCCTGACCTCTCTTCCGAGGTGCCTCTGGGTAGACTCGCAACTCCAACCTCTGAGTTAGTAGTTAAGTATGTTAACCATCTGCACCACCCAGGAACTCATTTAAAGGCCTGAAATTTAGAATTTAGAAAAACATGAAAAAATGATCTAATGGCAATTTACCCAAAAAAAATACTATTCGGTTTTCTTAAATTTTTATCTTGGAGTGGTGCATAAAAGCAAAAAAAGAGAGTCCACTTAAAATCGTAATTGTCAACATCCACTGAGTACTTCCTGCATGCAAGTCACCTCATTTAATCTTCACAGCAGATCTACATAATAAATCTACCTATTTTACCTATGAGAATGCTGAGGTTCAGAGGTTCAGAGAGGTTGCCCAAGATCAACTTACAACCCAGACAGAAAAGTCTGTGCTCGTATCTACTCTTCCAACCTGCTAACAAATCAGCAATTTCAATAGCAAAGGTTGAGACCAAACCAACCTTAGTGGACCAAAATGTATATATACAAATTTAACTTCTCCTCCTACCTACAGCCCTGATGGTGCAGTGGTTAAGCACTTGACTGCCAACCAAAAGGTCAGTGGTTCAAACCCATCAGCCGCTCCACGGGACAAAGATGTGGCAGTCTGCTTCTGTAAAGATTACAGTCTTGGAAACCCCACGAGGCAGTTCTACTCTGACCTATAGCATCATTATGAGTTGGAATCGATTTGAACGCACTCAACAACAACCTGCAGCTCCTCTACAAGCTACACCTTTCACCTTAATGAAATCTGTTTCAAAATCTGTTCATTATATTCTGAATTTCTGTCAAACTAAAATTCAGTATCTGTGGGAATGTTTTATTTTTTTATTAAATAGTTTTATTAGTAACCTTAATCCCACTCCAACTAAGGGGTATGTAAAGAACCACTTACATTTTCAGAAATTCATATCAATACCAAATTGAATAAATGAATGCTTAAATAGGTTTGGAAACAATAATTCTTACCCAAAGGCTGACTCATCTATCAACTGCAAGCCTGACAAGAGATGATATTGATGTCTGTGTACCTTTTCATTTTAAACAATATTTACACAGTCTAGTGTTTCTCTGAACAAGAAGCCTTGAGGTTACCCTTACGTGAAAAACCCCATCACCATGGCAACGAGAATCGGCAATGATTGCACAGTGATTCATCATGTATTCCAACTAGAAATTGTTTCTCAGGGACAGAGGAACAACTCAAAGTCATACTTCCCTGAAAAAGAACCCAGTTAAAGAATAACCTGAGGTGCTGGTTGTTTTTAAGTTTTTATCAAATTTGTATACTTTTATACTAGGGCACCTATCTTAACTCCCAGTTTAGAGAGGTAACTAATAGGTCTCCAAAAGAAATGTTTATGCATTCATTCATTCGCAAAATCATTTACACAGAGTTGGTATCCTGTGGCAGGCACTATGCTAGGTGCAGGGTATACCACTGTGAACAAGACAATCAGGGGGTCTGCCTCACTGAGCCTCCAGTATGAATAATAAGCAAATAGCAACAAGGAGACAGTGTGATATACTGTATGCTGCCTGACATACAGGATGCTATGGGCACCTGAAGCACATAGGACTTCCCAGAGGAAGTGATAGCTAAGTTGACACCTGACCCAGAAGCAGGGCCCAGCCAAACAAAGCAAGGCAGGGAGGTGTACAGGCCTCGCGGGGAGTTTCAGGCAGAGAACGCATACATAAAGGTTTGGAGGGCAGAAAGAACAGGGCACATCAGGGGACCAAAGTAGTTCTGCATGGCTGAAACAGGAGTTGAAGGTGTCTGGTGATGAAGAAAAATCAAGGATGGACAGATAAGGAAGGCCCAACACGAAGGGGCTTGTACCCAAAGGACCAGCAAGGACAAAGGACGAACTATTACTACATGTACAATTATACCATATAGATGACTTACACAGTCATAATATTGAGCAAAATAAGCCACACACAAAGGAGTACAGACTCTATGATTCCATTTACAGGCAAAACTAATCTATGGTAAGATAAAACATGGGGAAGCATGCTGATTTTGAGACTGAACATGAAAGGGAATCACTGCAGTACCGTGTACGTTCCAGATCTTAACCTGGGTTAAACTGGCTATACATATGCACAATTTTATCCAGCTTACACTTATTATTTATGCACATTACTACAAACACATTACACCTTAGTAAAAAGGGGGGAATAAAATGAGTAAAAGCTAATAGGTAAATATCTAATAAAAGATGATTTCATACCTTAAAAAATCATCCACTTACAAAAATCAAAGGGGTCAATGATTTCTAGAGAAAATTAATAAAAAGATTTAAGACCAAAAAACATATTTTAAAATAGCTTGAGTTTTATCATTTGTGTAATGTGGAACAACTGACAGATCTTAAGCTTAATATTTTTATTATAGGAAAATCACATATATACATACATTATACAAATACACAAACTATACCCATATAGTAAACATATGAAGAAATGCCTGGGAAGAAAAATCGTCAAATTTAAGTTAGCATTACCTACCCTGAGGATAAAATCAGGGTAGGGACATACAAAGGATCTCAGCTCCACTGGCAAAGTTTTAAGCTGGGTAGTTTGTTAAAGTGTTTTTTACACCTTTTTGTTCATATTTAACCTTTTATATATTTTTTCATAAATAAAAGAAAGATGACTACAGTGTGAACCAATAAAAGAACTGCTATAGGCATCCAGGCACGAAATAATGGTGACTCAACTACGGTGGTGGCAGTGAGGATGGAGGACATGTGGACTCGCTGAAGAGCTCTGCGGAAGGTAAACCAACAGCATTTGGTCATCAGCCAGATGTGGGGGCTGAAGGAGTGGAAGGAGACTAGGTTTCTTCTTGAGCAACTGAGTGGATGATGGTGCTGTTCACTGAGATGGGGAAACACAGAAAACTGAGCAAGATTTTAGAGGGAATGAGAGGAAACTGGGTCTAGTTTTTGACAGTATGATTTTGGAAAGCTTCCAAATGGAGATTTCCAAAAAGCAGTGGAAACTACAGGTCTGAAGAGATGAGGAGCGAGACCTGGGTTAAGGAAAGATTTGGGAGTCATCAGCAGAGAGCTGGTGATTGAAGCCAACTGAAGAGACTGATTCCAAAGAGACAAGACTCCAGAGAGAAAGTGGGAAGCAAGTCAACAAGAGAGTTTAGGAGGGAGCTCAGGGCAGCCTGCAGTTCAGGGACTGCAGAAGAGTCACACTGGAAGCTGAGAAAAGAGCAGCCCAAGAGGTGGAAGAAAACACTGAGTGTGTGTTCTGGTGGTAGCTAGGAGAAACGAGTGTTACATGAAGGAGGGCACAAACAGTGCCAAATTTTGATGTAAGCTCAGGGAAGATAAAGGCTAAAAACTACTGGATTTGACAGAAAGGAAATCCCTGGTGTCTTTTACAACAGCCACTTCTAAGAAACGTGGAGGAAGAAGTCAGAGTGGGATAAATTGAAAACTGGGGAGAAGGGAAGTATAAACAACAACTGTGGACTTCTTTTTCAAGAAGTCTACTTCTGAAGAGAAGAGAGATAGATGAGGAGCGGAAGGGAGTCAGGTTAAGAAAGGAATTTTTGGTTTGTTTATATTGTTTCAAGATGGGAAAGACATAAACATATGTAAATGATAATAAAGGAAAGAAACAAAAGCATGAATATATTACCATGTTATATATGGACATATTTAGGCCCCCCCCAAAATGAAGTAAACACAGCAAGGTTCTCAGCAAGACAACCACCTGCTATAAATATTCTCAATTCATATTAACACTCAATAGCTGGTGAAATGAAGCATGAACTGAACAAATTTTAAACCATGAAGCAGCACATCATAAGAAAAGGAAAACGGTTGTTAAGTGACTGCTATTAAAAAAGACCCTACATGTACCTCACAGTCTCTGCCCCTACCCCCACCATCCTAGTACTGCAAAAATACCCTTTAGCACTGAAGGAAAGAATAGGTTTAAGACTCAAAGAAAATGAAGTTACTATCCAATGGTTTTTGGTTCCATAGGCTATTTATTTTCTTGAGAAATAGCCATTGTTATTGAATACTTACCAGCTTTGGAGTTTTCAGGATGCTTGTCAGGATGGCATTCCAGGGCTCTGATCTTAAATTCTGCCAGGATTTGTTCAACCTAAAACAAAAACCAACATGTAAAATAAACGAGTCCAACTTGGCATGAAGGAAGAACCTGGGCAGCAGTCCTCCCCAAAACAGCCATGATCAATCCAAGTTTTTATTTTTATCCTTCTATTTTGACTTTTTGCTCTAGGAAATACTTCCCTCAATAAAGAAATTCAGCAGGCACTCAATAAAAGCTGTTATTCAATTAGTGGTCCTGCCAACAATTTAACGTGCTATTGTATTTAAATGACGGCTGTAGACATCTGTGGGCTCTATATATTTAAATGCCCAAAATGGTCAAATAGTTTTCTTCTATAAAAAACAAAAACTCCTTGCCTTCATGTGGATTCCGACTCATGGCGACCCTCTGTGTTACTGCTCCATAGAGTTTTCTTGGTTATAATCTTTACAGAAGCAGATTGCCATTGGTGCCACTGAGTGGATTCAACGCACCAACTTTTTCAGATTAGCAGCCGAGGCTAAGAATCCCTAAAAAAACGTGTTTACTTTTCAGAGCTCTCCAAATGATGTGTAGCCACTGGTCATTACTCAGGGGTGATGGTTTATAAATTATCCATTACATAGCTCCTTCACCCTGCCTTTTCGCTCTTTTAAATTTTTATTAAGAATTTCACAATTGAAAGAAAAAGGACATAATTCAAACTGGTAGTTTTGTTACATTTAGCAGCTCGGTTAGAGATTTTGACTGGGAAAACAGAAACTCCAACCCAAACTAAGATGAGGTTTGAGAGCTATCTATGATTTGATTTGATTTCACTTTACTTAGTTATCTACTTCGTATTATAATGAATTATTAAGATTTGCCCTTATTGGGGGATGGGAGGGCAGAAGGAGACAGAAGCTGGCTGAAGGGACATGGGAATACAGGATGGAGAGCGGAGTGTGCTGTCTCACAAGGAGGACAGCAACTAGGAGTATATAGCAAGGTGTATGTAAATTTTTGTTTGAGAGACTGAATTGATTTGTAAACTTTCACTTAAAGCACAATAAAAAAATTTTAATTAAAAAAAAAAAGATTTGCCCTTATTAATCGTGCAGCCCTGGTGGCTCAGTGGGTAAGAGCTCAGCTGCAAACCAGAAAGGCTGGCAGTTTGAATTCGCCCACCACTCCTTGGAAACGGTTCTACTCTGTCTATGGGTAGCTATGAGTCGGAACGGACTAGATGGCAATGGGTTTGGTTTGGTTTTTTATTAATCAGAATTGCAATGACATTTGCAGGAGGCAATAGTGGTTAAGTGTCTCTGGAATATGATTTGGTACTAAATTCCAGTTCAGCTACAGGGCTTTGGGCAAATTACTTAATAACCATGAGCCTTGGTTTCCTGGTCTTTACATTAGATGGATAATAATAAATGTAGAGTACTTATCACAAAGCCTGATCATAGTAATAGTAGCTATTACTGAACATCAGTGGTTAATTAACTTACCAAAAGTCATTCAGCTAGTTACTAAAAAAACTGAGTTGTTTTTGTTTTTTAAACTAAGCAGTCAGACTTCAAAGCCTATCGTCTTAACCACTGTCACATACGACCAAATTCTTCAGGTTTCAGGAGCATTTATCAGGTTCTACATTTATAATCCACTAATTAATGAAAGCAAATTACTTCTTGTTTGAGCAATAAATTCCCGAGCAGCTCAGCTCAATATTAACTTCATAAAATTCACTGAGAGACACACTCCTATGAGTTCCATGTCATCCTTAGTTAATTTTCATAAAAATGTTCTTGACTTTTACAATCAAAGTCAGACTGCTCTGGATATGCACATGTATAAAGCTTCCCAGACGAATAACTCTGTTCTTTTCATTTTTAAGCTTCTCCTGAGAACCCCTTAGAACAATAGGAAGGGACAGATTTCCTGTGAAGAACTGTAACTAACTGTGTGTTTGTAATTCCTGGGAAATCCCTTTAACCATCACCACTATAACCTGCTTACATAACAAAGAAAACTGAGAATTAGATTGGCTTCTAAATTTTAAAATATTAAATATTCTATAGTGTCTAAAAAGTCTAGTAGTATGCATTTTTAATTAACAATTAATTTATGAATACTCACACTCTTTGAAAAATTTCCATCAATACAAAGTAAAGTCCCCTTTGCCCCCTGCCCCCAAGATTAAGAGCTTATATCCTTTAAGACTCTTATCTGCACATTTATATACATATGGGGGTTTTATAATTACATAAATGAATGAAATTATACCTATCTATCTAAGGTAAACAGGTTTGGTGTTTTTTTTTTTTTATTGCTGTTATTTTTTAATTCATAACACATTAGGAAATATTCTGGTTAGTCCATGGAAACCAATGTGCCAAAACAGTTAATTCTTGGTAGTGCTAATGTGTGATTGTTACTTTCTTCTTTATATTTTCTGTATTTTTCCAATTTGCAAATATTTTTTAAAACACAAGAATAGTCCATATCAGTCGTTCGTTACTTTCCATAGCTTTACTGGCACAAAGTTTATCATAAGCCTCCTATATAAGGCTGGCTCTGGGTAAACTGGTAAAGTGAGTTAGTTTGTCTTGGGCATGTTCTATTTATATTCTGGCTTCCCACCCCATGTGCCCAGTGCCAAAAGCAGTCCATGGGCAGCTGAGGCCCTCCATAACAAGGTCCACTGAATCCCACCTTCCTGACCCAACGTCCAATGGTCTGGAAAATTGCCTATCCTGTCCGCCAGTAAACATACAAAAAATGTCCAACTTTTACTTGTAATCAAATAAATCAAAACATCCCAAGGATGATAATGAACAGTGTTACTGAGGGTGCACAAAAACGAATACTCTCATGCTGTCCTGGTGAGGCTATAACTTGGTGCCAATTTCTGGAAAGCAACTGGGCAATATATGTGAAAAGTTCTTTAATTTTTTCTTATTCTTTGATATAAAAGAATCCCAATCCTAGGAATTTGTACTAAGTAGATATTAAAGGTGGAAAAATAATTTAGCTATAAGAAGGTTCAATGAATACAGTATTATAAATTTGAAACAAAAACCTATGTGTCCAATAATAGAATATTTGTTAAGAATTAATTGTAATGTAGTCATAGACTGGAACACTTTGCAGGCATTCAAAATCATCTTGTAGAACACTTTTAACAACATGAGAAAATTTATACAACTATATTTCTGTGAGAAAAGGTAAGCTACAAAGCATTATATGTAAAATAAATCCATAATGTTTTACCTCAAAAGGGACTATGTAACATATATCTATTGTTGTGATTAGGTGCCATCCAGTTGATTTCGACTCATAGCGACGCCATGTGACAGAACAGAAATGCCCCATAAGGTTTTCTTGGCTGTAATCTTTACAGAAGCAGATCACCAGGTCTTTCTCCAGCAGATCAACTGGGTGGGATTGAACCATCAACCTTTCAGGTAGCAGCCAAGTGCTTAACCATTTTGTACCACTAGAGCTCCTTAACATAGATATATATAGCTGTATATAATAAAATAATGATAATAATAATAGCTAAGATTCATTGAGACTCACTATGTGTCAGGCACTGTTCCAAGCACTTTACATGTAGCATCTCATTTAATCTCCGTAACTCTTTGAGATGGGTACTATTTTTATTCCCATTTTGCAGATTAGGAAGCCAAGGCATGGGAAGGTTAAGTAATTTTCCCAGGGTCATACAGCTAGTAAGTGGCAGAACTAGGATTTGAATCTAAGTAATCTGGCTCCAAAGACATATACAAATAGACATGTAAATATATACATATAAATGCACTTATACATACATACACATACACGGATATGGTACAGATGTATACATAAAAGACATACATATGTCATACTCCAAAATGTTAAGTATTTGGGTTAACATTTTTCTTTGTGTTTTCTTCATACTCCACACTTTCTATCTTGAGTATGAAATGATTTTAGAACTTTAATTTTAAAACTTGAAAATTTCTCTGTCCCCGTTATGGATTGAACTGTGTCCCCCCAAAATGTGTGTCAACTTGACTGGGCCATGATTCCCAGTAATGTGTGACCATCCACCATTTTGTCATCTGATGTGATTTTCCTATGTATTGTAAATCCTACCTATGATGTTAATGAGGCAGGACTCAATCTATAAGATTAAAACCCATTGCCATCGAGTCGATTCCGACTCATCGATTAGGCTGCCTTAAATCATTCTCTTTTGAGATACAAAAGAGAGAAGCAAGCAGAGAAATGGGGAACTTCATACCACCAAGAAACAAGAGCCAGGAGAATAGCACATCCTTTGTACCTAGGGTCCCTGCGCTGAGAAGTTCCTCAACCAGGGAAGATTGATGACAATGACCTTCCCCTAGAACCGACAGAGAGAGAAAACCTTCCTCTAAAACTGACACCCTGAATTTGGACTTCTAGCCTCCTAAACTGTGAGAGAATAAATTTCTCTTTGTTAAAGCCATCCACTTGTGGTATTTCTGTTATAGCAGCACTAGAAAACTAAGACAATTACATACAGGAAAAGACATTAGAAGAAAAACTGATGACATTAGAATAAGACCTATAGTAAATCCACCACCACCCAGTGCCGTCGAGTCGGAAGATCTATAGTAGAGGTCAACAAACAAACTCTGGCCCACGGGCCTAATCTAGCCAATAACCTGTTTTTTTAATAAAGTTTTATTGGAACACAGCCATAGCTATTTGTTTGCATCTATGGTTGCTTTCTTGCAAAGGCAAAAGTTGAACAGCGGTGACAGAGACCAAAAGGCCTACAAAGCCTAAAATATTTACTATCTCAGGGATAGGACTGGGATGAAGCAAACTGGGGACCTAAGGGACAAAATTTAAAGAACCACTCACTTGCAGTGTGGTCCAAGTGCAGAAACCTGAGAGTAAGTGCCTCTTTAAATTTTGCATCCTAGGTGTCCCACTTGCCTCACCCTATTCCTGGCCCAGCCTATTGGCTCTTTACAGAAAACATTTGCTAGCCCCTGATTGAGTTAATAAGATTGTACCAACATTAACTTTCTGATTTTGATCATTGTACTACAGTTAGGTACAATGTTAACATTAGGGGAAGCTGGGTGAAGGGTATACAGGGAATCTCTGTCCTGTTTTTGCAACTTTTGTGAAAGTCAAAAATTATTTCAACTAAAAAATAATTTCAAAATAAAAAGCACATGAGCTATAGGATATGATAAATTTACCAAGTTCTAAATAAACAGTATCACCATGAAGCCAAAACCACCACCATAACTACAACAAAGTGAGAGCTGGAAAAAAATGGATGTTTCCATTTATCTGGGTTTGTGTTCAGTTTTCAAGCCCAAAATATTTACATGAAGTTTTCTTATCATTACTACTGAAGTAGTGACCAAGCATTAAAAAATCAAATAATATCCATACAACGGAAGATTATACCTTAGCCTCCTAGTGCATGGCATATGCATCAATAAGGACTTCAGAGGGTTTTGTAGCCTTTTGTGTGCAATCTGATACAGGGAGAAAAAGCTGTGTGACTTCAGATCAAGCTTTGGTAAATTATTTTGAAATGGGGAGTATGTTGTTTTCTACTCAATAGCATGGAAATCCTCCCATGATTTATGTATGCCATGTACATAAAGTAGGAAATTTGTCTCATTCCTTATACCCATGATGGTATTTTCAATTCGTGAAGGGTGATTTTTTTTAAAGCCTCTAAGAAGAAAAATTTTTAGAATTAGTATACTAGAGCCATTAGAAAATATGCGATTTTAATTTGAATTTAATTAATTTTCAAGGCAAGCTTTAAGTTGCAGAACTTCACACCAAAACAAAAGTATTATGTGGGCATCTCAATTCTAATGTTATAAGTAGAACTAAAATATTGAGTTGCTTTGAAGTTATAACTGTTAAATCACTTATAAGTATGAAGAGTTTCAGTGAATTTTACAGCATCAAATCAAGGGATATTTGAAGTAAAGTAAAATACAATATCCTCCCAAACATGTCTTCAAACACAAATTGAGAAAACGAATGTCACATTACATAGCATTAAAATATTCTAAATGGGAAGGATACACAGAAAAAGGAGGGAATGAAACACACAAAAAGGAGTGCCAAAATTGCAGAAATCACTTCATTTTAAATAAAGAATTTTTATCAAGGCATGCCACGCCATTGACAGAATCAGTAATGTGTCCAGAAAAAAAAAGCAATACTGAGACAATGCTTTCATTTTCCTTTCAATATATGCCACAGTGTATTCAGAGAAGTATAACCATAATTGTAACCATGAAATGACAGTTATAAACATTATAAATAAACAATGAGATCATTTTTGTGAGTCTATCCATAACTAATCCTACTTCTTTGTAGACTGAAAAGACAATAACCTAGCTAAAAAAGATTGACTAAATGGGTCAAGAAATTTATTATGAGAAGATAACAACCTTAACTTTACAACATATCATCACAGTATTTTTAAAAAATCCAAATCATGAAACTTATGAAGTTAAATTATTTTCCTCTAATTTTAAATAGTTCCATTAAAAATATTTGGCAATAGTATAACCCAAAGTGTGAATAATACATATGTTAAAAACAGTAATAACCTACCTCAACTCTATAAGCTAATCACCATCAAAGTAAATAAGAGTAACATTTTATTCTAGAGGAGAAATGTGCAGCTAAAAGAGGATTAGAACCTGTTCTAGGTTTTTGTTTTTTGCTTTTTTGAACTTTAACGTATCTAAGATACCTTCCTCAGCATGGTGAAGACTGATGATAGAAATTTTAATCCTTTGTGTCCAAGATCACAACCCATTTTCAAAAGAAAACTAAGTTTCATTACTAAACTCCTGCCTTTTTGAAACAAGGGCAACTATAAAAATATTCTGCTTTTAAATATTAATGTTAATAATTATGTTTTAATAATGACAAAACATAAAATAAGACATTTAACAATCAAATATTAGTCCTTGTATTTCATATCCATTTCAGCAGTATTGAAAACACTGGAAATAAATTAAACATTTAATAATAAGAGAATTATTCAATTGTGGTACAACAGTAAAATGAAACATTATGCAACCATTAAAATGTGTATGGAGAATATTTAATAGCATGGAGAAATCCTTGTTACAATGTTAATGGGTAAAAAAGCAGGAATCAAGAGTGTATACAATATGCTCCCAAACATCCCTTTAAAATATATATAGGCAGAAAGATAGAGATCAATATGTCAAAATATTAATAATGTTACCCTTGGGTGGTAGGATTACACTTTTCTACAAACTTTGTAATTGCTTGAGGGGGGACTTTTTAAAAAATCGTTCTTTTATAGATAAAGTGAACAATCACAAGTTCTCAAACTTGTTTTCTTTCAGAAGCCACACTTTTAAGAAGTAATTTCTGTCACACAAATTGAGATATTAACATAAAAAGGATGTTTCTTGGCTCGTGATTTAACTGTTCACATAAAAGTACATATTTTAATAAAACATTTTTAAATCACTACCTACTAGAAAATTATATTTCATCTTAATTATAGTATGAATTGCCAAAATAAAATAAAGCCTTTGTATACCAAGGAACACAGCAACAACAATTACAATAAAATTTCAAAGGTGTATTCTTAGTATGTTGGCAAATAGTGTCTATGGCCATGTGCCAGAATACACATATTTAATCAGAAGCTTCCATAAAACTTCAACAGGACACTATTCAAGTAAAGTCCCACCACACATTTAAATCCTTAACTTTCTCTGAGCCAAAAGTACTTGAAAATAATACAAGATTGGGTTCTTAGGCAACGGAATTAAAAATTCAAAGTTTAAACCTTAAATAAAAACTTGAAATGCTGTTGGGAAAAAGAACGGCATTTACCACTGTCTTACCGAAGACAGTTCATCGCATCCCAGTAACGTGTAGTAATCTTCATTATTTTCCGAACTGTAATTCAGTATTGCGTCCATTGAGACGATTAACTCAGCTTTTCCTCCCTCTGAAACAAGAAGCACAATGAGCTGCGAATTAACAGAAAAAGCCTCTTTAAATCTGATTGCAGGTTGAGCTGCACGTTCCAAACGGCAATAAGCAGATTTAAGGCTGGCCAGAGTCAATACAGCCAGACGTCATCCTAAACCTTTGCAAACGTTACCTTTCATTGGTTGTTTACAGAGGGGAAAAGAATAGCCCACGTGCCTAACTTGCAGCGCTGCCTGGGATATGTAGTTTGAGTTTACTTAAGCAGTGCAAACGAACCATTTCTCTTGCGAGTTAATAAAGAATGATTCTCCTTTTTTGGGGGGGGGGGGTAGTAATTTTCATTCTTTTCTGTGTTTTTGTGTGCACTTTACATGAAAGTTTACAGCTCAAGTTAATTTCTCATTCAAAAATTTATACACATATTGTTTTGTGACACTAGCTGCAATCCCTACAATGTGACAGCATGCTCCCCATTTCCACCCCATGTTCCCTGTGTCCATTCCTCCAGTTTCTGTCCCTTCCTGCCTTCTCCTCTCGCGTTTGGACAGGAGTTGCCCTTTTGGTCTCTAATATTATGTTTGGTTGAACCAAGAAGCACGCTCCTCACATGTGTTATTTATTTTATAGGCCTGTCAAATCTTTGGCTGAAAAGTGGGCTTCGGGAGTGCTTTCAGTTCTGAGTTAGCAGGGTGTCTGGGAGGCATAGTCTTAGGGGTTCCTCTAGTCTCTGTCAGACCATTTAAGTCCTTTTATGTGAATTTGAATCCTGTTCTGCATTTTTCTCTCATTCTGTCCGGGACTATCTGTTCTGATTCCCATTAGAGCAGTTGGTGATGGTAGCCAGGCACCATCTAGTTCTGGGCTTGGGCTGGTCGAGGCTGTGGTTCTTGTGGTCCTTTAGTCCATTGGGCTAGTATTTTCTTTGTGTCTTTGGTTTTCTTCATTTCTCTTTGCTCTGGACAGGATGAGACCAATAGATGTATTTTAGACTGCTGCTGGCAAGCTTTTAAGACCCCAGATGCTACTCACCAAAGTGGAATGTAGAACATTTTCTTTACGAACTATGTTATGCCAATTGACCTAGATATCCCCAAGATTATGGCCCCCAGCCCCCAGCCCCAGCCATTCAGTCCCTCAAAGTGTTTGGATGTATCTAGGAAACTTCTGTGCTTTTTGACTCTCCATTTTTATACCCAGTGCCATCGAGTCTATTCCGACTCATAGCGACCCTATAGGACAGAGTAGAACTGCCCCATAGAGTTTCCAAAGAGCTCCTGGCAGATTCAAACTGCCGACCCTTTGGTTAGCAGCCGTAGTACTTAACCACTAGGCCACCATAAGCTTCCCAAATTAGCCTTCTTTCCTTTTTTCCTAAGATACAGGAGAAAAACTGAAGCAATATGGTAAAACAATAAGATCTATTAATTGAGTAGTGAGTGCTTCTATAAGTGTTAAAAATATTTCATGATTTTTAAAATACTTTAAGAGTAGATGGAAATGTTACCGGGATAAGGTTCTTGCCTGTCACGGGTCAAGAATGAGCAGGTAAGGCACATAGAGTTTTCCACACAAGCAAAGCTTTATCAAAGAGGCTTGCAAGCAGAGATGAGGAGGGCCTAGAGCAACGCTTACCCTTGTCTCACAGAACAGAAGACTGGCCTGGGTTTTTAAAAGTTCTTGGGCAGGAAAAGATTCATGTTTATTCATAGACACAGGCAGGGATATGTTAACTAATGTGCCTGCAGCTTTCCAAGGTGGCTCCTGTCCCGGAGGCCTCTAGGATTCGTAGCAGGACTTATTATGGGGTGTCACACCTGCACAGTCTCTCACTCCCTGGGTTCGATTCCCCACCTGGGGCTGCAGCCCCTCACCGCCCCTGGTGGAAGGTCACACAGCAGTCACAGGTGGATGTTCTGCACATGTCCCTCGGTTTGGTTTTCTCCAGCTGCTTCTGAAAGGCAACTTTAAAGAAGTCTGTCTGTAGGCTATTTTTAGATACCCTGCCCCATTGTTCTGGGGAATGGCTTTGATTCTGTCCTCTGGCCCATTTCTTGTTACTTTGTTTGCAGACTTGGCAGCCCCTCTGTTCCTTGTCTTAATAAGTCCCTAGGCTCCAACCCAACCCCCTATTACCTCTCTGGTAGTATAGCCTATCTCTCTTTGACTTGCTTCTCCTCTAACCACACCAGTCTCTTTGCTATTCCTCAAACAGGCACCCTCCGATCTCACGGGCTTTGCTCCCTGTCTTAGAAAGAGACTGAGATAGCAAATTGCTCTGTTTTTTTTTTTTTTTCATACTTTATTCATTCAACAAACAAGCACTGTTGTAAGGAGAGGTACGGTAAACAAATCAAAGTTCCGGTTCTTATGGAGCTTACATTCTGATGCCGAGAGACAGACAAGAAACACGCAAAAACAAGATCATTTAAAGTAGTGATTTGTCCACAAAAGAATAAAATAGGACAGAGAACGAGAACTGTATGATGAGCCTTGTAGGATCGCTGGGCCATTTCTGCTGAGCTGGCTTTCTCTGGGCTCAGGGGTGTGGTCTGGGCCTAGAGTGGGTCCGGGTGTGGTCTGGGCCTAGGGTGGGTCAGTTCACTGTGGCCCTAGGCCATGCATCTCAGCTCTATGATTTAAGGAATACAATACTTTAACTGATTTAACACAAGGAGCCCTAATGGTGCAAATCTGCAAGTGCTCCGCTGCTATCCAAAAGGTCAGAGGTTCTAACCCACCAGCTGCTGTGTGGGAGAAAAGACCTGGTGGCTGCCCCAGTAAAGATTAAAAGATTACAGCCTAGAAAATCCTATGGGGCAGTTCTACTCTGTCACATGGGATCACTACAAGTCAGAATTCACTCCATGGCACCCAACAACACTTTAGAAAAAAAAAATGCCACACAAAATACTCAACCTGAGAAAAATAATACTTTTTCATCTAGCCCTCCTATATATAACCTCATTTAGGGCTTCTTCTTGAAGAGAAGCAAGAAAAAAGCGCTGAAGAACTATTTTTACTAATCCTTCGTTATATATCCTCTCGTACTAAAAGTTCTGTATGTAATTTTAAAACAATGTACAATTCATTTCGTTTTGGAAATTTTACCACATTCCTTGAGGTATTTGGAGGTCTTCTGGGTCACTGATGAATAGCCTTAAAAATATATGAAGTCCTTCAAAGACTGAACAACCCCGACTAGAAAAAAAGAAGTATTTTTCCTTCACTCTCCACCAAGAGGACAGGGCAACACTTTAATGTTGTTCTGAAGAACAAAAAGGAAGATGATTATGAAAGGAATTCTGGTAAAACATTCATGTTTTATTAAATGCAACTTGTAAGTTCTTCTTCCCAAACCACCATATTCTCATATTAAAGTTAGCAAAGAATGCTAGACACAGTCATAAAGTGCTGGCAGAAAAAGAAATTGGTACAACCTTTCTAAAAATTTTCACGTTCTTTGAGCAATTCTATACCTACTAATTTATTCAAAGAATGCAATTAAGAATGTGCACACAGTCTGGGGTCTTAAATGCTAACAAGCAGCCATCTAAGATGCATCAATTGGTCTCAACCCACCTGTAGCAAAGGAGAAGGAAGAACACCAAGACCACAAGATAATTATGAGCCCAAGAGACAGAAAAGGCCACATGAACTAGAGATGTACATCATCCTGAGACCAGAAGAACTAGATGGTGCCCGGCCACAACCCATGACTGCCCTGACAGGGAGCACAACGGAGAACCCCTGAGGGAGCAGGAGAACAGTGGGATGCAGACCCCAAATTCTCATAAAAAGACCAGACTTAAAGGTCTGACTGAGACTAGAAGAATCCCAGCAGTCATGGTCCCCAAACCTGTTGGCCCAGGATAGGAACCATTCCCAAAGACTACTCATCAGACATGGAAGGGACTGGACAATGGGTTGGAGACAGATGCTGTTGAGGAGTGAGCTGCTTGTATCCGGTGGACACTTGGGACTGTGTTGGCAACTCCTGTCTGGAGGGGAGATGGGAGGGTAGAGAGGGTTAGAAACTGGCAAAATGGTCACGAAAGGAGAGACTGGAAGGAGGGAGCGGGCTGACTCATTAGAGCGAGAGTAAATGGGAGTATGGAGTAAGGTGTATATAACTATATGTGAGAGACTGACTTGATTTGTAAACTTTCACTTAAAGCACAATAAAAATTATTTAAAAAAAAAAGTAGAAGAGGAGGCAGAAGAGAAAGCCAGAGTGACCACATGTGAGAAAGACCCACCATTGCTGGCTTTGAAGATGAAGAAGGGGGGCAGAAACCAAGGAATGTGGGTGGCTTCTAGGAACTGAAAAAGGCAAGGAAACAGATTCTTCCAAGGAGCCTCCAGAATGAATGCAGCCCTAGCAAAACCTCGAACTTTGATCTCCAGAACTGTAAAAGAATAGATGTGTGTTGTTTTAAGCTCTTTAAAAAAAAAAAAAAAAAAGAATGTGCACACAGATATAACAATAAATAATGGTTACATTTACCAAAACACAGTTATAATAGTGAAATTTTTGAGAAAAAAAAATTAAATGTCCCACCATCACATAATGATCCACATACTGTAGCATTCTAGTAAAAGATGTAGAAAAACAATGCCTGAAAAAATGTTCATACACTACTGGTAGGTTAAAAAAAAAAAAAAAAAAGGCAGGGACAAATAGGTGAAGTATTTTTAGGGCAGTGAAGCTTTTCTGTATAATACTATAACTGTGAGTACATGACACTAGCCAGTCGATCCTGACTATGGTGACCTCATATGCTGCAGAGTAGAACTGCCCTCCATAGTGTTTTCATGGATGTGATCCTTCAGAAGCAGATCACCAGGCCTTTCTTTCCAGGCACCTCTGGATTGGTTCAAACCACCAACCTTTCAGTTAGCAGCTCAGTGCTTAACAGTTTGCACACCACCCAGGGACTCCTTATGTGACATTAAGCATTTGCCAAAATCCATAGGACTGTATAACACAAAGAAAAAAAGAGTGAACCCTAAAATGAACTATAGACTTTAGTTAATGATAATGAATCAATATTGGATCATCAATTGTGACAAATGTACTACAGGAATGCAGGATGTTAATAGGAGAAACAAGTACAGGGGAAAAAGGGTAAATGAGAACCCTCTGTACTTTCTGCACAATTTTTCTGTAAACCTAAAATTGTTCTAAAAATAAAGTCTAATTTTTTTTTTTTAAGGTATAAAACATCCGGTATGGAAAAATTCACTGAGTACTGAGACTTACTGCGGTATGGTGGCTCACTTTTGTGTGGCCTTTCTGGCCATGGCCTTATAACTTTCACCCAAGTGATTGGATGCGACTGTACAAATGAGGTAATTGTGACCCACCAAAGGGATTGGTCAGTTTTGCCATCCCATTAGGCTTGAAATGAGCCATCCCAGGGGTAGGAAGAGAGGATCTCACCACCACCAGGGAACAAGAGCTAGGAGCAGACCATGTCCTTTTAACCTGGGATGCCTGTTCTGAGACCTTTCTAGACCCAGGGGGCAGAGAGAGAGAGAGCTGGAACACTGAAGACGGCAAGATGGTGAGAAGCAGCGGCAGAGAAATGGCAGCAGCAGAGGCAGCAGAACCAGTAGATAAGCAAGAGACAGTGTGGTGGGCTTCCCAACCCATGGAGCAAGAAAGCTGAGTGCCTTGGGGCAGGAGGCTTGCTGGTGGAATAGCATGCCTCTGGGCACTTAACAGGAGAGCTAAAAGAGCTTTGTAACATTTGCCCAAGCAGGGTAGAGGCTGAGGGGCAAGAGAGAGGCATGGGCACAGCTGAAAAGAGCTTTCCTGATGGAAGAACTGTATACTGAGCATTTATGAACCTGAATTGTAACCTGTTACTTCCATAGTAAACCTCTTAATCGTTGAGATTAAGATAGTTGTCTGTGAGTTCTGTGTGGCCATTGCAATGAATTATCGAACTCAGCAGAGAAGTAGAGTGCCCTGGGAGGGACAGGATGACGCGCTGCCTCTTTAACAGCTGACTGCTGAACGCTATTTCCACTTTTCCCCTTTTTTTGTAAAAGCGAAAATCCTCTTCAGAGTTTTTTCGGTTAGCAAAAACAGGTACAAATGTCAATCTTTTTGTAAAAGCAAAGTAGCCTGAAGCGAACTTTTGAAAAGAGGGAGATTCCTGTATATTACTTACCAAACTGAATGACTTCTCCTTCTCAGCGCCATCCAACCTACAACACCCTTTGGGACAACTGCAAGAGTCTGAGAGAAACACATCAGACATCAGAGTGAAATATCCGGGAAAAAAAAGCAATTTAAAAGTTTCGATTTGAGGTTGCCTGAAATACAGTAGAGTCTGTCTATGCTGGCACACACAAACACATAAATTTCAATACTGGTGATTACAGGACATATTAAATATATTTCTGGTCCTTAAAGGTAACTCAGTAAACACCCAGTGAAGGTGACCGTTATATTATTTTTATTATATGATTACATTATGTTGCAGGTTTGCACATCATTACTGCCCATTTTCCTCATTCTGCCAGCTCCATATTTATTTTTACTGTCAGAATTCAGTGAAAAGCTCCTTCCCATCTTGTTTCAAGCCTTTCTGTTTTTGTTCTTTTTTAATTGTTTTGACTGCCCAGCCAGTAGAAGTCTCCCTGATAAACATGTTGAGTTTGATCAGACCCTTGATGAAAATACTTGCAGTGCAATTTCATAGTTGCAGAGAAAGAAAATAGTGACAGGAAGTGCACCCCAAAAACAGTCCTCTTGTTTTTCTTATTATCAAAACGAATACAAACATCACATTCCAGTTTTCAAAATAATTTTTATTTGTATCAATGTTATACAAGTTCATGAATTTTGGTTTTGTTTTTAAAGACAAATAGTATTCCAATGTTTATAACAAAAAAGCAGAAGTCCTGCCTCACATCTTCTACTGCCCAGAGGCAAATACTAAAACAATTTAGCTGTTTCTTCTGATACTTTTCATCATTTTTCTAAATAACCGTCATACTTCAGAACTTCTTTTAAGTGTAAAGTATTGCACTGCTCTCTCCACACGAAATCCTTGATGGAACAATAGCAAAATGGCAAGGATACATTATACACATCTGAATAAAAGGGAACCCTACATTTCACCAATGAGTTAAATAAAAAAAGTTTGGGGCCGTATATACATATATATATTTTATGACTCTATATGTATATATAGTACCTTATCTGTAATGTATAATAATCTATATATAATAGAATATTCCATGTATACAATACATAAAATAATCTGTATATAGTATATATGTAATAATCAAATACCTACTTATAATATTTAACTTAATTTATATACCCATAAAATGTTCTATACCCTCTTATAATATTTAACTTAATTAAACCTACATATTTAAAATAAAATATTATGGAAAATTATTTTAATTTAGGAATAATGCTTTTTCCCATTGTATGAGAAATTTTGTAAGGTAACAGATATAAGGCACCTGCCTTTTTTTTAAAGGATGATTTTTGGGAAAATTTTGCCTTATCTACGGACACACGTAATACTTCAGTTTGGGAATTTTACTTCAATTATTCTTAGGTTTTAAGTTGTCATTTGATTAGTAAACTTTTCATTACTGGTCACTATGAGTCAGAATAGATTTGAGGGCAAGGGGTTTGGTTTTTAATTACATTTTAACAACCTTTTTTAGTTTGTTTCAAAAAAGTAGTAATACAAGAGGAGCAGGTGCTTGGAGAAAGCAAATGCTTCTTACGAATTTCTGCTCTTTTCCCCAAAACTAACTTTAAAAGCTGCCTCAGAATCTCATGGTAGAGTATATTTTTAATGTTTACTGGGTTCTCCCCCTTAATTATAAAAGTAATAGAAATCACATTGAGACCACTGGTTAATCTTTTGGAGAAATGATAAAGCTAAAGCCCGTCTCCCTTTCGCCTAAATAAATTACAGGTAATCTAATAACCAGAAGGCATAGAAAAATTAATAAATCTGACTATAGAAAAATTAAACACATTTGTGTGGCTAAAAATTGCAAAGGCAAAATGAGAAGGCAAATAATGTTCAAGGGAAAATAATCTGTGAAATTAACTTCCTTAATTTACAAAAAGTTCAGACAAATCAATAAGAAAAAGATGAACAGCACAATTAAAAATCGGACCAACAATATGAATAGTTTACAGAAATATAAATGACCAATTAAAAAAAAAAAAACTTTGCCGTGGCGTCAATTCTGACCCATAGCGACCCTAGAAAATAGAGCAGAACTGTCCCATAGTGTTTCCAAGGAGCGTCTGATAGATTTGAACTGCCAAACTTTTGGTTAGAGGCCTTATCACTTAACCACTGCGGCCACCAGAGCCCCAAATGGCCAATAAACATGAGCAAGAGTCCAGCCTCACTCATAATTATGAAACTGCAAATCAATCAAAGAAAGATAAAGTTGTTCACCTCTCAGATCAGCAAAAATCCTAAAGTGTGAGGAAATAAACACTTTCTTATACTATTTTGATGAGGGTGTAAATTAGTACAATTTGGCAATTTTGGTAGTATTTATCGACTTTTATAAAGCAAATATCCCCTTGACTGGGTAATTTTGTCTCTGCAAATTTACCCTGCAGATATACACTAAAATATATTCAAGGTGATTGTTGAAGCATTGTTTGCAACAGAGGGAAAAAAAAAAAAAAGTGAAAACCACCAAAATGCCCACCAGTGGGGTGGAGAAGAGGGCAGCGGATGAATAAATTACAGTATCAGCAAGAAGAACAATTACATAACTATTCAAAAGCGGTTAAAATAGCTCCTTATGTCCAAGTATGGGAAGATCTTCCAGGTGCCTTGCCAAATGAAAATGGAAGGTGTAGAATAGTGTAGTACTACCTCTTTTCTGCATTTCTTAATATTATGCATATTTGCAATTTGGGTATAAAAACAACCCCAAAATAACAGATAACTGTTTACTTTTCGGGGAGGGAACTGGTTAGGGGCAAAAGAGAGACCTTTTTGTTTCATTTTATACCTTTCCTACATGTTTGTATAAAATCAGTGTAGTCAACTTGGCATTTTTGTTCATTGTATTTTTTTTCACGCTTTTTTAGTGTTTTAAGAGCAAATATTTGTTTTATTTACATATGCTCGTTGACGAAAACCATAAAACTACAGTAAATTATACAGAAGAAATCACGAAGTATATTGTTTTAACAGAGTTAAAGCTCTTCGGACTTTAAGGCGCGGAGAGCCAGGGGCCACACTCACTATCAAGGAGCCCAGAAAAAATACCCCGCCTCCTCCAGGCCGGGAGCCTTGGCCTGCCTAGAGACTACAACTCCCACAGGGCATCGCGGGGAGTGGCGCTAACCGGGCGACGGTGGACGTCACAGTTACTTCTGATTTCCAGGGAAACGACCCTACGGAAGTGCGCCTATCCGTCAAATAGTGTGGAAGTGGGAAGGAGGGACCAACTAAAAATCAGCTCAAATGAAAGCAGAAAAGCTGAAAGATGAGAAGCTGCAAGCCCCGGAAGCCCCAATTCAGAGGTGGGTTCCGGGCGGGCGCTAGCGTCGCTCTCAGAGGTGTCGCTCTTCCACCTCACTTTTCCTTCCAATCCCGCGCCAAAATCCTGTCTTGCAAAACCAATTGGCCCCTTTTCTTGCGGTTTTTCCTGTCCGGGCCTCCAACACTCAAAGCGCAAGTTCCAGAAACTGCCTGCGGCCATGCCCGATTTTCCACAACGTAGGCGCTCGATGGCACTAGTAGGCGCCTTGCTACCGGCTCATGCTGGGATCCTGGACCCCAGTGGTGTCCTCTGATAGAAGGGCCTCGATTCCGACTTAGCTCAGGGCTCTCAGCGTCTGCTCCTCAGAATCTGTTGATCTATTTCAGCTGAAGATACACTGGAAAGAAAGTGGAGCCTGCCAGCACCTTAACCTCCCTGTGTTTCGTTTTCTTCATTTGTAAAACAGAGAGGAGTAAATACAATTCCTCCCTCGATGCCTCACAGAGATGAGATGGTAAATGACCGAATGATTCTTACTGTCTTAAAAAACAAAACAAAAACTGTTGTCTTTCATTTAAAAATACTTTGTATCTCCATTTTTCTTTTAATTAAAATTAAAAAAAAAAGGTGAAGTGTAAGACAGTACACAATACTGGGGAAGCCAGCACAACTTGTCAGAGACATGGTCAATGGAAGCCCCGTAGACATATCCAGACTCTCTGAGGGACCAAATTCTGGGCTGAGGGCTGTGGGGACCATGGTCTTGAGGAACATCTAGTTCAATCAGCATAACATAGTTTATAAAGAAAATGTTCTATGTTCTACTTTGGTGAGTAGTGTCTGGGGTCTTAAAAGCCTGTGAGTGGCAATCTAAGATATTCCACTGGTCTCACCCCTTTGGGAGCAAGGGAGAATGAAAACTAAAGATACAAGGGAATGATTAATCCAAAAGAGTAATGGACCACAACTACCACGGCCTTCACCAGACTGAGTCCAGTACCTTTAGGTGGTACCCAGCTACCACCACTGACAGTTCTGACAGGGATCACAATAGAGGGTCCCAGACAGAGCTGGAGAAAAATGTGGAACAAAATTCTAACTCACAAAAAAAGACCAGACTTACTGGCCTGACAGAGACTGGAGAAACCCCGAGAATATGGCCCCCAGACACCCTTTTAACTCAGTAACGAAGTCACTTCATCCAGGGATTAGATGGGCCCATTAAAAAAAAAAGCGTGACTAAAGGGGCACACCAGCCCAGGGGCAAGGACTAGAAGACAGGAGGGGACAGGAAAGCTGGTAATAGGGAATCCAAGGTCGAGAAGGGAGAGTGTTGACATGTCGTGAGGTTGTTAACCAGTGTCATAAAATAATATGTGTACCAATGAGAAGCTAGTTTGTTCCATAAACCTTCATCTAAAGTACAATAAAAAAAAACCTTTGTTCTACATCATGTTATTTTTAAATTATTCTCCAAGGTACTGGTCATCTTCATTTAACCCAGATAATTGAAATACTTTTTACGAACATTCTAAATATGCCTGAATATATGAGTCAGTGCTGCACAATGCCAGCAGCAAGCCTGCAAAAGTGCATTCTGACACGAGAGCCAGGATATATTTTAAAAAGGGTCTTTCTGTTAAGTCAGAGTAGAACAGAATGTGTAAATGATTCTTTAAAGGCTATTGAGATACTGCTTTGTGGTTATAATCAGGCACAGTGACAAATGCTATTAATCCCATTGTTAAAAATAATAGGAACAGGAAATACAATAACCATTATTGAGCTACTACTATGTACTACTAACCACTGCCTAACTTGCTGCCGTCCAGTAGATTGCGACTCTTGGCAGCTAACCCACAGGTTGGCTGTTCTAATCCACCAGCTGCTCCTTGGAAACTCCATGGGGCAGTTCTACTCTGTCCTATAGGGTCGCTATGAGTAGCTCTGAGTAAGGTACTACTAAAAAAAGGTAGTACTATGTACCGTGTAAAGTTGGGATTTGAATCTTGTATATCTGACTCCAAAGCCCATGATGAAGAAAATGCATAAAACACTACATCAAATTGGCCATAATTTTGACATATTAGAACATGAACTGGACAAGGAATTAGAGACCCGATTTTCTATGAGGTCTTTGCTGAGCCACACTTCCTTGATTTGTGAAGGAAGGAGATTGGACCAGATTCTCAAACTTCAGTGTATACACGAATCACCTGAGGATCTGGTTAAGCTGCAACTTTTGCTTCAGGAGAGCTGGGTGAGGCCTGAGACTCTGCATTTCTAGCAAGCTCCCAAGTAAGGTAGATTCTGATCCATGGGCCACACTTGGAATAGCAAGTGACCTCAGACTCCTTCAAGCTCTGTAACTCAGACTAGATCATTCTTTAGCTCTGACCTTAGCACCTTTACTCTAAAGGAAATATTCAACAGTCTGTCAAAAAGAAGGGGAGTGATCCAAGATACCTATCCTCTATTTGAAGCTCTCGCCCCACAAAAAGAACTATTAGAACTATCATAATAATGTCTCTAGAAAGATATACAAGAAATTCATCACAGTAGTTGCCTCCTGGATGGCTGGTACAGGAATGGGAGGAAAACTTTACTGCATACTTTCATAGCTTTTAAGTTTTTGCCGTGTATGTATTCCCTATTTTTTAAAAAGTAACTCATTTTTAATAAATACAGAAAAGTGATTGATATGCCATTTGTTACTAACAGAAGAACTCACCAAATTATTACTTTGAGTCTTCTATTCCATAACAGATATATTTTAAACAATTAGAACAAAATTTCTTGAAAAGAGACTTAAGTATGTCCAGGAAACGTTTTCAGTTTATTCCTCTCCTCAAATAGAATTGCAATTGAGTATTTAGTAATACAGTAGATAAATAAGATATGAGGTGATTCTCTGATCCTGCGTCCTGATTCCCAGAACCTAGATAAGTGGTCCTCTAGCCTGGCTACATATTAGAACAATTTGGTGAACTTAAAAAAACTGTACACCAATGCTAAGGTCCTCATGCAGACCAATTAAAATGGATTCTCTGGGGGTGGGTCATGGCTATTTTTTTTAAAGTTCTCCCAGTAATTCTAACATACAGCAAGGTGTGACCTGACCAAGAATATTCATCTGATACTCAGAAAATACTGATGGGCTAAAAACAAGAAACTTTTAACAAATGCTTTCTATGTCCTAGGTTTCCTCCACAGAATCATTTGGTTCAGTGACAAACTCATCAAAACCATTTGATTGTGTGAAAGCTTGCCAAATCAATGCTTGCCAAAAGGAAGTGAAATCTAGATATAGAATAATACTCATAAGCAGATTGATGGCTCAGCAAAAGTTCCTTCAGTGCATATTACATGCCTAGTGTCATGGGACTTATAAAAGGAATGAACTCTAGCGACTCCTACAAGGAACTTCCATTGCAGTTAAAGAGACAAAATTGAACCCATGACCCACAGATCAAAGAACTCCCAAACCATGTTCCTAAAAGATTGTGAATTAGTTGCCAACACTTAAAGATATTTTACATAAAATTACAGACTTCTACCTCCTTTGGAAAAATTGGAAGCTCTGATACATGCCATTCCCAGTGGTGATATTTGGCTAGAGCTAAGGTGTTTTGTTTTTTTTTTTAAGCTGAGAATACTACCTTTTGATGGAGCCTGTGCTATTGAGGAAACCGTGGTGATATAGTGGTTAAGTGCTACGGCTGCTAACCAAAAGGTTGGCAGTTTGAACCCACCAGGTGCTCCTTGGAAACCCTATGGAGCCGTTCTACTCTGTACAGTAGGGTCACAATGAGTCTGAATTGACTCAACGGCAACGGGTTTTTTTTTTTTTTTTTTGGTGACATTGAATTTGTCACAGTCGCCCAACTCCCTTTTGTTTGCTGATACTGAGAGGCCAAGTGTCAGTTGCCAGGCATTATCATAATTTCACTTATATTTTTAAGATAGAGTTAAAAGGAAAAGGAAACATTTCTTGATCCATATTTTTAGCAAATAAAAAAAAGACTCCATGTTTCGAGCAAATATCTTTCTTTGAGAAAATAAAAAATATTATATCAAGTTCTCTTCACTCGTGTCTTGGCCCCTATAAACACCTGAGTTTATGATCTGTGATCCACACTCATTAAATATATATTCATTATCCATCCAAATAGAAAACAGTCCATTCAAGTATAGCTTAATGGTTAAATGTATGTGGTCTAGAGACAGACGGGTTCAAATCCAAGCTACCACTTACCAGCCCAGTAATCAGACTTAATGGCTCTATGCCTCAGGTTACCCTTCTTCCTCAGTACACCCGTTGCTGTCAATTCCAAGTCATGTTGACCCCTGTGTTACAGAGTAGAACTGCCCCTTAGGGCTATATTGGCTGTAATCTTTACAGAAGCAGATGGGCAGGCCTTTCTTTCATGGCAGTGCCAGTGGATTCAAACCGCCAACCTTTAGGGTAATAGTTAAGTGCAAATTATTTTTGCCACCTAGCAAGGGAGATAATAATAGCGCTTCCCTCAGTCTGATTTGAGGATTGAACAAGATACCATGAATTAACCTGGTATCTGGTACCTAGTAAAAGCCCCATAAATGTTAGCTAATATTGTTATTGGAGCCCTGGAGTTGCAGTGGTAAAAGAGCTCGGCTGCTAACCAAAAGATCAGCAGTTCAAATCCATTAGCCACTCCTTGGAAACCCTATGGGGCAGTTCTACTCTGTCCTATAGGGTCACTTTGAGTCAGAATCAACTCCACGGCAACAGGTTTGGTATTATTATCCTGGTCAGGAAGTGCTAGGAAGCTGAGTTAAGGAGTGGGTACCACAAGCTGTAGTTAGG
The DNA here is from genome assembly GCF_030014295.1 of Loxodonta africana. Lineage (NCBI taxonomy): Eukaryota > Metazoa > Chordata > Mammalia > Proboscidea > Elephantidae > Loxodonta > Loxodonta africana. Next base: position 65,830,782 of record NC_087357.1, read on the forward strand.
GAAGCCTTATAGGAGGGGAAGAGGAGGTGGCTTTGTCCAGAGGGAGAGACGACAGGGTGGTACCGGCCTGAGTAAAGGCTCAGAAGAGATGGTGACTACAGCCTGGATATTTAAGCCATGCAGTGGCAAGACAATCACACTGGAAGTTTTCCTCATGTTTTAATTTTAAAAACTAAAGACTTTGTTCATGGTGTACTATACGTGACTGTAGTGATCACTGTAGTGATTTGGGGGTTTTCCCCATCCACCGTTTGGCAAGGATTTGTTGTAGGGAAAACACATCACTAAGTTTAGTAATGCAAAAAGAAATTTTTATTAGGCATATATTCAAAAAGGCAAAAGGGGGAAGCAGACAAGCATGGTGCCAGAGCTAAAGTCTGCCTGAATCTGAGGAACATTTCGGAATCATCAGGATATAGTAACATGGCAAATGGGCAAAATCACTGACAGCTTCATCGTTTCACCGATTGGCTAAAAACTGCTAGATCAACGCGATTCTACATTTTGAATCATCTTTCTTGATAATCATTGGTATAGGTTTCAGTAACGACAAGAGGGTCTTCATTGGTCCAACACATTTTTTATTCACTAAATGCTAATAGAAAAAGATAAGAGTGGAAAGTCTTTTGTGTTCTGTTTGGTTTATGAGAAAGTTTCCCTAAAAGATATTTTCCAAGACTGTCCTAGCTATTGTCTTTATATCTCAGGGCCCAACTGATGTGTCCTTGTGAGTCCTTGTGAGCCCAGCTCCATCTGGGTCACATTCTCTATGATGAAGAACAGGGAATAATGCCTCCAGTCTTATTTCCTAGATCAGATTACACAATTTCAAGGGGAATTCAAACTTTGCTGAATGTTGCAGAGTTTTATTAAAGACATTTTAGTTCTCAGCGTAGCATACTTGCCTTGGACACGGTCACCGGCATTACCTGATGCTCGCCACTAGAGGGACTACAACCAAAGGAATCATCAACCGTTTTGGGTGAGCTATTCACTTTCCTTTGATTCTTGCTCTGCACTTGGTATTAAAAATATATATATATATTTTCTTTAGGGACATTTTTCTTATCTTATGCATTTTAAAATACACTAAAAATCCAAATTATACTCCAAGATAGGAAATGAAAGAATTGTACTGACCCCCATAGCCGATTCCCACACACAAAATAACCACTGTTAGCAAGATTCTAATTAAGATTAGGGAGCCCTGGTGGTGCAGTGGTTAAAGTGCTTGACTGCTAACCAGAAGGTTGGCAGTTCAAAGCCACCAGCGGCTGTGCAGGAGAAAGATGTGGCAGCCTGCTTTCCTAGAGATTTACAGCCTTGGAAACCCTAGGGGGGTCACTATGAGCTAGGAGAGACTTGATGGCAGTGGGTTTGGTTTTAATAAGAGTCTATGTATTCTTCCAGATATTTTCAACTTATATATAAACATATATATATATCTTTTCTTTTATTTAAAGCCATGATTTAATGATTTGGCTCCTACCTACCACTCTTACTTCATCTCCTACTACTCTTTGTCCGCCATTCAGACTGTATCCCAGATTTTCAAACTTGCCCAGTTTCCTCCAACCTCAGAACCTTTGCACTTGCTACTGTGTCTTCCTGGACTACTCTCCTCTCCCAGGTCTTCCCACCACTTGTTACTTCTCCTCACTCCAGTGTCACCACATATGTCACTTCCTCAGAGAGGCCTTTCGTGACCCACATCGAACAACTATTCTCCAACCTAAGTCACCATCACCATTGTTTATTTTCTTCTTTCTTCTATCCCTGTTTGAAATTACCTTGTTCATGTATTTACTTACCCACTTATTCATTACTAAATATAGGTTCCATGAGAGCAGGAATCTGGGCTGCCTTGTTCTCTTCCATATCCTTAGGGTCTAGAACACATAACAGAGGTTCAAAGGTATTTGTTTAATTGAATAAATAAATGAAGGAATGCTGCAAATACTGTTCTACAACTTGTTTTTTTCACTTGATATATCTTCTACATGTTATATTTTAGCATATGTGAATAAGCCTTGTTATTTTATTGCAATCATATTCTTAATTTTTTTAATTAAGTTTCTTTAGGTAGACATTCACATGGCTCAGTAAATAAATAGATATTCTGTGAAAAGTCTCACATCCACTTCTATCTCCCATCCATCTAGCTCCCACTCAACTGTTACTAGGTTCCAACTCATAGCAACCCTGTGGACAACGGAACAAAACACTGCCTGGTCCTGCACCATCTTCACAATCGTGCTTAGGCTTGAGCCCATTGTTGCAGCCACTGTGTCAATCCATCTTGTTGACAGTCCTCCTCTTTTTTGCTGACCTTCTACTCTACCAGGTATGATGGTCTCTAAGGACCGATCCCTCTTGATAACATGTCTGAAGTATGTGAGACAAAGTCTCACCATCCTTGCTTCTAATGAGCATCCTGGTTGTACTTCTCCCAGGACGGATTTGTTCATTCTTTTGGCAGTCCATAGTATATTCAATATGATTCTCCAAAACCATAATTCAAATGCATCAATTCTTCTTTGGTCTTCCTTATTCATTGGCCCACTCAACTAAGTAGCCATTTGTATTAGTTTTTAGTGTATACTTCTTTATGAAAATGAAAAAATATATATGCATGTGCAAAATTTTTTTTTTTTTTTGCACAATCAGCATGTTATATATACACTTCTGTACTTTTCTTCACTCCTTTAATAGCTGCAGGGTATTCCATCATTAAAAAAACTCAGTGCCGTCAAGTCGATTCCAACTCATAGCGACCCTATAGGACAGAGTAGAACTGCCCCATAGGGTTTCCAAGGAGCGTTGGCTTACAATTTATTTTACTCAATCTTTTATATTGATTAACTTTTTGGTTGTCTTCAGTTTTTCTTATTGTATACAATGTTGCAATAATTATTTTCATACTTGTATAAAATACAGTAGAATAAATTCCTGGAAGTGGAATGGCTAACTCAAAAGGTATAAGTTTATTGAATCATGAAAGATCTTGCCAAGCTTCCCTCCAAGAAAGATGTCTCAATTCATACTCCTGTCAACAGTATACAAGAGCACCAACCTCTTCAGACTCTGACCATGTTAAGTTATTCTCAGACTTTTAAATATTTGCCAATCTAATGGGTGAAAATAGTTGTTTGCTGCTGATTTTATTTCTCTAATTATAAATGATGTCGAATACCATTTCATATTTTTAAAAACACTTTTATTGAGATATAATTCACATATCACACAATTCACCCATTTAAAGAGACAATTCAATAGTTTTTAATATATTCACAGATATGTACTACCATCACCTCAGTCAATTTTAGAACATTTTCATTACCTCGAAAAAAAATAACCCTCATACCCTGTAGCTATCATTCCTTTGCCCTACCTCCCCCATCACTCCCTGCCTTAAGCAACCACTAACTAAGCTACTTTCTCTATAGGTCTGCTTTTCCTGGACATTTCATGTAAATGAAATCATATAATGTGTGGTCTGTTGTGGCTGGCTTCTTTCACTTAGCAGAATGTTTTCAAGGTTCATGCATGTTGTAGCGTGTATCAGTACCTCATTCTTTTTTATGGCCAAATGATACTCCATTGTATGGATATATCACACTTCGTTCATCCATTCACCAGTTGCTGGACATTTGGGTTGTTTCTACCCTTTTTTTGTTAAACAACATAGAATTGTAGAGCAGGAAAGAACCTTAGTTGTGAAGCTCAGACTACCGAGCAAATACAGTCTTATTAATTACTATAACTAGGTAGTCAAAACTGGTGGGTAAAACATTAGGCTAGGAAAAAAAAAAAATTACCAATATTACCCAAAGAAGAATTCTCTGTGTAATCCTGATGTTTCTCTGCTTTTAGCCTTAGTTTCCCAGATGTTAACTGACATCTACCTACACATCTATTAAAAAACCAAAAAGAAAACCCATTGCTGTCAAGTCAATTCCGACTCATAGCAGCACATCTACTAGAGAAGAATAACAGAACTCTGAATTTCTTGGAGAAATGCTTGCCAATTCATTTAAAACTACTGCCCTCTCAAAGAAGGAAGAGAAGAAGCCAACAAATAAAGAAATACAATGCTTCTCCACATCGTTCCTGTGAAATATATGCCCCAAATATCAATTATGCCGTGGTATTTTTTATCATCTAGACTCTGAAGTTCTTATTATAAATCAAGCAGATTGTCTTAGACTATGCTAACTTAAATGCAACGAGCATTTGTGTGGAAGGTAGCTTAGGAAGTATGACAAAATAGTGGATTTCAGGCCATGCCTGGTAGATTTCATAGAATCATATTATCATCATGTTTCTCAACAACGGCACTTTGGGTGACACGATGTGTAGGACTATCTCATATATCTCACAGAACTTCTAGTACTCCTGGTGTTGAACATATATTAAATGCCCATAGTGGTCCCCAGTCAATGTGACTGCTGAAACTGCCCCCCCTATTCAAATGCTGCATGAAATCTTCTAGTCCAACTCCTGCATTTATAGAAGAAAAAACTGGGTTCCAGAGATGCCACCTAGTGCTCTTTCCATTGTTATATATAACACTTGTTCTTGGCTCTCATTGGAAACCTTGGTGGCATAGTGGTTAAGTACTATGGCTACTACCCAAGAGGTCAGCAGTTCAAATCCGCCAGGCGGTCCTTGGAAATTCTATGGGGCAGTTCTACTCTGTCCTATAGGGTCGCTTGAGTCAGAATCGACTTGGCGGCAGTGGGCTTGGGCTTTGCTCTCATTAACCAAACCTGTTCCCAACAGTCAATTCTAACTCATAGTGACTATATTTCTCTCATTACCCAAGGGTAAAGGAGAGGAAGTTTTTCATTGGAATGCCACCCATACCTACCCATATCTTTCCTGCCTTTCTTCTCTATGCCTTCTTTCCCACTTTGCAGCACAATGACTTAAACCATTTTCATCCATTTATTTAAACAAATATTTACTGGACACCTAATATATTTCAATGGGAGAAAGATGTGGCAGCCTGCCTCTGTAAAGATTTACAGCCTTGGAAGCCCTATGAGGCAGTTCTACCCTGTCCTATAGGGTTGCTATGAGTCAGAATCAACTTGATGGCAATGAGAGAATATGTTTCAAGGAGACTGGTGGTGCAGTGGTTAAACTCTTGGTTGCTAACCGAAAGGTTGGCAGTTCGAACCCAGCAGCTGCTCCATGGGAGAAAGATGTGGAAGTCTGCTTCCATGAAAATTTATAGTCTTAGAAACCCTTCGAGGCAGTTCTAATCTGTCCTATGGGGTCAGTATGAGTCGGAATCCACTCAACAGCAATGGGTTAGTATGTTTCAGGTTCTGTGCTATGGCATAGGAATATGGTTATGAACAAAACAGACATGGCCTCTATACTCATGGGCAAAACAGGGGAAACTCACAATTTTAAAGTAGAAAGGGCAAAACGGGAAACTCACAATTTTTAAGTAGAAAATAAACACACATATAATTACTAATTGTAATTATTATTAGGTGCCATTGAGTCAGTTCTGACTCATAGTGACCTTATGTACAAGAGAACAAAACACTGCCCGGTCTTGCACCATCCTCACAATCATTGCTATGCTTAAGCCCACTGTTACAGCCACTGTGTCAGTCCATCTCATTGAGGGTCTTCCTCTTTTTCGCTGACCCTCTGCTTTACCAAGCATGATGTCCTTCTCCAGGTACTGGTTCCTCCTGATAGCACATCCAAAGTACATGAGACAAACTCTTGCCATCCTTACTTCTAAGGAGCATTCTAATTGTACTTCCTCCAAGACAGATTTGTTCATTCTGGCAGTCCATGGTATATTCAATATTCTTTGCCAACACCATAATTCAAAGGCATCAATTCTTCTGTTTTCCTTATTTATTGTTCAGCTTTTGCATGCATATGAGGAGCACCTTAGTCCTCAAAGTAACATCTTTGCTTTTCAACACTTGAAAGAGATCTTTTGCAGCAGATTTGCCCAATGCAATATGTTGTTTGATTTCTTGACTGCTGCTTCCATGGGTGTTCATTGTGGATCCAAGTAAAATGAAATGCTTGACAATTTCAGTATTTTATCCATTTATTATAATGTTGCTTATTGGTCCAGTTGTGAGGATCTTTGTTTTCTTTATGTTAAGGTATAAGCATCAAAGGCTATTGTCTTTGATCTTCAGGAAGCGCTTCAAATCTTCTTCACTTTCAGCAAGCAATAGTGGCAGAAATGAAAAGAACCTAAGAGGACCTAATTTAGATGTGGGGAGAGGAGAGGAGCGAAAAGGCAAGGCTCCTCAGAGGAGGTAGTATTTGAGATGATACCTGAAGGTGGTGAGTAGGAGTTAGCAGGGGAATACAGCTGTGGGAAGGCTCCAAGCAGGAATCAGCCTAGGAAAGGAGACTGAATGCCATTATAATGAGCGAGGAGCAGCAGAGGTGGGAGACAATGCTGGAGGATTAGGAGGGATGCAGGCCTCCCTACCCATGAGGAGGAGTCTGGATTTCATTCCAAGAATAATTGTTGTTGTTATCAGTTGCCGCAGCATCTGCTTCAACTCCTGGCAACCCCACGTAAAACAAAATGGAACACTGCCTGTTCATATGCACCCTCTTCACAATCGATGGTATGCTCCGGCCACTGTGTATTTTGAGTGCCTTCCAACCCAGGGGCCTCATCTTCCAGTACTACAGAAATAAACAAACAAAAAAACCATTGCTGTCGAGTCGATTCCAACTCATAGCGACCCTGTAGGAGAGAGTAAAACTCCCCCATGGAGTTTCCAAGGAGTAGATTTAAAGTGCCAACCTTTTGGTTAGCAGACATAGCTCTTAACCACTACGCCACCAGGTTTCCTTCCAGGGCTATATTGGACAATAATCTGTTGTGATCCATAGAATTTTCACAGGCTAATTTTCAGAAGTAGATTGCCAGGCCTTTCTTCCTAGCCTTAGTCTGGAAGCTCCACTGACACCTGTCCACCATGCGTGACCGGCTCTACTGGTATTTGAAATACTGGTGGCATAGCTTTCAGCATCATAGCAACATGCAAGCCACCACAGTACAACAAACTGACAGGTGGTGGCTAGGTGTAATAGGGAGCCATTAAAGCAGAGGACTGACCTGACCCAATTTATGTTTTTAAAAAGATCACTGTGAAAGAATGCGTGCCGTGATTCTATTTCAATGAAGTTCAGGAACAGGCAAAGTTAATCTATGATGATAGAAGTCAGAAGAGTGGTTGCCTGTGCAGGGAGGGTAGGGACTGACTGTAAGAGGCACAGGAAACTTTCTAGGGTGATGGAAGTGTTCTGTATCTTGACTGGGGCAGTGATTACGTGGGTATGCACATTTATCAGAACTCATCGAAATGTAAGTTACCATTCGTGCATTTCACTGTATGTATGTTTTAGAAAAAAAATCACGGCTTCAGAATTATTTAAGTGAAGCAACTTCAGAACTCGTGCTACATAAACATGAGGTTTAAAAAAAATTTAAGAACCTGAGGCCCAGAGAACTTAAGTTAGAGTTTCTCAGGTCTCAAAGTGGCATTTAGTTCTTTCCCCGTCTGGGTGTCTCAGCTCCTTCCAAAAGCACCCCTCTGTAGCTCTCAGCTTTGCCTGTGCACTGTGATCAGCTGAGCAGCCTGGGTCCCACCATCAGAGAGTGTACCGAATTGGTTTCAGGTGTGGCCTCCGCAATGGCAGTTTTAAAAGCTCCCCATAGGATTTTAATACCTAATCAAGGTTGGAAACCCCTGCCAGGTGTATCCATCCTGCTATCATTACAATGGCCCTCTTCAAAAATTCACTGAGTATTTTTGCATAATAAAGGCCCTAGAAACTGCCTTGGCCTTCTATTAGAATACTTAAAACAAACTTTAAGAGCCCACATTTAGATTTAGATTTCAAAAGCTTCCCAGTCCCCAGGAAGCCTGCATTTAGTCAGAGCACTGACCTGGAATCATCGTCTCCATCTATGGGCTCTTTGAGGCCAAGAGATCTGCCCCTCTGGATCTAATCCTCACATGGTCCAGCACCCCTTTCCCCTTGGTAATGCCCTGTTGTAGGGCTGGCTTTTGAGTGTTTTCTGACTGACCCTTACCCAGCTCACTTGGTTAAGTTTAATCAAGTATCCAGCTCATATCAAACTCTCTTTGGTCAGAGAGGGAAGAAATGAATAAGGGAAGAACAAACACCCCCTCCCCCAACCCCAGAAAGTTTCACTGGAGAGCTACCAGTTGCCATCGAGTGGATTCCGACTCACAGCAACCCCGTATGTGTCAGAGTTACAGAAATCCCCTTCAGCTATTTGAAGTACTAATCCCCAGTATGTGTCATTAACTAGAAATAAAAAGATTGAGTAGCGTAAGTAGTACAGGTTAGTAAGGCTGATTCTTTTAAGTGTCTCTGGAAAGTTTCCTTGAATATGAAAAATTTCAAAAGTGTTTGGCACTGGATAAAACTCATAGATCAGTATTTTATGTGATTTCTTATTTAATAAGGTAGTTAAAACGTGTTTTATTAAATCATAGCAAAAATATTTATTCCCTTACTACAGGCCATCTGTATTTGTTTTCAGTGTTGTGTAACAAATAACCATAAATCATGAATTTAGCAGCTTAAAACAGCATACATTTATTATCTCACAGTTTCCATGGGTCAGGAGTCCAGGAAAGGCTTAACTGACTACCACAGGCTGCAATCAAGGTATAGTCTGGGAGCTGGATCTCATCTGAGGCTTGGGAGCCTCTTCCAAGCTCACTGGTTGTTGGCAGAATTTGGTTCCACGCAATCGTAGGTCTGAGATCCCAGCTTTTTTGCTGACTGTCAGCTAGGGACACTGTCAGCTCTCAGAGGCCCCTCAGTTCTTTGCCATGTGGCTCTCTCAGAAGCCCTTTCACAACATGGCAGCATACTTCTTCAAAGTCAGCAGGAAAATGTCTGCGGTCAGCTAAGACAGTCTTAAATAATGTAACCTAATCAATACAGTGACTATCCCACCAAATTCACAGGTCCCACCCAACTCAAGGGGAGTAGATTATAGTGGGTATGTATACCAGGAGTCAGAATCGACTCCACCCTAAAGGTCAGAGGTTCTAAACCATCAGCCACACTGTGGAAGAAAGATGTGACAGTCTGCTTCTATAAAGATTACAGCCTTGGAAGCCCTATGGCGTAGTTCTACCCTGTCCTACAGGGTTGCTATTACAGTAGTCAGAATCAATGGACTAGATAGCAGCAGGTTTGGTTTTGTTTTTGGGTATACCAGAAGGAGTCCCTAGGTGGTGCACTGAGGAGATGCAAATGGTTAATGCACTTGGCTGTTAACCTAAAGGTTGGAGATTTGAGTCCACCCAGAGGCACCTCAGACAAAAGGCCTGGCAATCTAGACAAATTGGCCATTGAAAACCCTGTAAGGGGAAAAATGAACAAAAGAAAACACTATGTGGAGCACAGGTCTACCCTGACGCACACGTGGTCACCATGAGTCGGAATCAACTAGAGAGCAGCTAACTCGTTTTGGTGGTACACCAGGAGGCAAGAATCTTGGGGGCCGTAACGGATTGAGTTGTGTACCCCCAAAATGTGTGTCAACTTGGCTAGGCCATGATTCCCAATATTGTGTGACTGTCCACCATTTTGTCACCTGATGTGATTTTCATGTATGTTGTAAATCCTATCTCTATGACATTAATGAAGCAGGATTACAGGCTGTAATGTTGATGAGGCAGGACTCAATTTATAAGATGAGGTTGTTTCTTGAGTCAATCTCTTTTGAGACATAAAAGAGAAAAGAGAGCAGAGAGACATGGGGACCTCGTGCCATCAAGAATGAAGAACCAGGAGTGCGTTCTTTCCACCCAGGGTCTCTGCTCTGAGAAGCTTCTAGACCAGGGGAAGATTGATGACAAGGACCTTCCTCCAGAGCGGACGGAGACAGAAAGCCTTCCCTGGAGCTGATACCCTGAATTCGACCTTCTAGCCTCCTAGACTATGACAGAATAAATTTACCTTTTTTGAAGCCATCCACTTGTGGTATTTCTACTGTAGCAGCACTAGATAGCTAAGACAGGGGCCATCTTAGAATTCTGCCTACCAGCCATATTCATCTTATTTTCATTTTTAAAATGTTTAGTATTTTCTGACCAAAAAATAAAATGATACTCTGATGGCTGGAGCAACTGATTTGTTTTTAGCATTTTATAACTTTCCCTTTTACTAAATACATAGAAAAAATGTGATCGTGGTGTCTAAAAAAAATAATGGAATAAATTCAGAATTCATATTTACTTAATGGAATCATTTCATGGTTTTTATTTACCTGTTCCCAAAAAGCAAATACCACAGATTAATATGCACACATACATTTGCTAAGAAATGCCACAACTTTTCTCATACCTCTTTATAAATACTATAATTAGCAAAATATCATAGCAAAAATATTTACACCTTTACTCATATGTTAATCTTGCATTATTACAAATGTAATAAAAATGCAATAAAAGCCTTAGATTTAGGATCATGTTTTATTGCTTATAATAAAAAATAGATTTGACTTAATATGATTTTACTACTTTTAGCAACATATTTTATATGATACATCCTTATAAAATGTTTCTAATAGTTCTCAAAATGTACGCTAACATACTTTTTGGTGAAAAATACTTTTTATGACAGAACAGAAAGTAAGCATAATTTTTGCAGATTGACAACGAGAGCTGGCTTTGCTAGCTAGGTTATGTGGAGGACATTTACTGTACCTACACTGTACAGTATGGTAGCCACTAGCCACATGTAGCTGTTGAGCACCTTAAGTGTGGCTAATTGGAGTCCCGGTGGCACAGTTGTTAAGAGTTTGGATTCTAACCAAAATGCTGGCAGTTCAAATTCACCAGCTGCTCCTTGGAAACCCTATAGGGCAGTTCTATTCTGCCCTATAGGGTTGCTATGAGTTGGAATTGACTTGACGCCAACGGGTTTGGTGTTTTGTAATATGACTGAGAAATCAAATTTTTATTTTCAAACTTAAAAACTGAAACAATGTGGATTTTACTATATTGATTACATCTTGAAATGATAATATTTGTTATGTTGTTGTTGTTGTTAGGTGCCGCCGATTCGGTTCCAACTCATACCAACCCTATGCACAACAGAATGAAACACTGCCAGGTCCTGAGCCATCCTCACAATCGTTGTTATGCTTGAGCTCATTAATATTTGTTGTATATGGGGCTAAATGAAATACATTATTAATTAATTTCACCTGTCTCTTCTAACTGTTTTCATTATGGCCACTAGAAAAAATTAAATTACATATATGACTCACATCATGTTTCTGTTGGATATCACTGTTCCATATATTGACTAAGCTAAACCTGGAACTTCAAGGTTTTGACAAAAATATATTCCAGGTACTTGATAAAAGGATTTTATACAACAATGTTGTATTGTACTGAATTTAACAATATTTAATTTTCCCCAACCTTTCTTTAATGCATTAAACAAGGTGCCTCTAATAGATGAAAACTGATTACATTAATACTTAATTTGTAAGTCTTGCTAAACTTCTCACAAACTGAGAAAGTGAATGACTCTAATGACTCGGTAACAAAATTCTTTTCCTTCCAAAAACCAAAGGAGAACTAATAAAATTGTGAGCTAGGAGATCATTAAAAATAATTTTTGAAAATAGAATGACATGATTTTTGACATATAATTAGGAAGAAGTTCAATGAATTAGACGACATGGCTGTAATGAAATTCATTCCATTCACATCTACTTATATATGGGGACGAGGCTTTTCAGAGCTGACTGACGCTGAACTTGTCTCATTCTAATAGTAGTTAATTTCATTCACAGATATTTAAACTAATTGAAAAAAAGGGAGGGGAACCAAAAGTGAAGGAGGACACATACAGGGATGAGTTTCCCATTTGTTTCCTCTTCTCTCTCCTGGCTTTGATCCTAAGGCAGCCACTGTAACTAACTGCACAGTTGCCACCAGCAGAATAATCTCCCAGAGAATCCCTGCCTTTCTGGCCAGAGGACAAGGAAAAGGGCTCCTGCAAGCAGGAGAGGGTGGGAGGAATCCTCATTTTTTGTTGTCTTTTTTTTTTTTTCCAGTTTTTTCTCTTCTAGTCCTGCCCCAAGGGCAGCCCCAGTCATAGAGCTGTACTGTGGGGGAAGTAGCACAGGCACCTTAAATCCCAACAGGAAACCTGTCTTTCAGATGAGAGGAACCAGGACAAAGGGAATCTGTGGTCTGAAGAATCAGAGTGGGAGGGGGAATCCCATCAATTTTTCTCTTTTCTTTTACCACTTTGCTCCAAAATTGACTCCAATTTTACAACTGTATGGCAGCATGAGCAGCAAAAACTCCAAAAGAAACCCTATTTTTCTACTCAGAGAACTGAGAAGAGGGGGCTCAAGAAGCTGGGAAGTGTGGGAGAAATTCAAAGAGGACAGAGCTAGAGAAAGAGTTCCTCTAATTCTAATCAGTAAAAGTGATAAACCTCTCTGGTCAGATTGACCAAGGAAAAAGGGAAAAGATACAAATCACCAATATCAGGAATGAAGGAGGAGACAAAACTCACTCAAGATGAAAATGATAACCTGCATAGTTTTTTATGTATTAAAGACACTGACTTTTTAGTTAAAAACTCTCCAACAAAGCAAACTCCAGCTCAGATGATTTCACTGGCAAATTCTACCAAATATTTAAGGAAGAAATAACGTCAGAAAATAGAAGAGAAGGCACAGTGTCCAACTCATTTTAGGAAGCCAGCATTACCCTGATACCAAAAGCAAAGAATTATATTAGAAGAAAATAAAATTACAGATCAATGTTGCTAATGAACATAAAAAAATATATATATAGAGATGCAAAAAATCTTCCACAAAATGTTAACAAAGTGAGAGGAGGCGGGGCCAACGTGGCAGAGTAGCCAGACACATCCTGTGGTCCCTCTTAAAACAAAAAAAAAACAAGTGAATCGATTATATATGACAATCTAGAAGCCCTGAACATCAAAGACAAAGTTGAGGAGTCAGACTGAACGGTAGGGGGAGGGAGAGAGAGTTCAGAAGCAGCGAGGATTTGCCAGACCTGAACTGGCCAGCATCCTGGAGGCTGGGATCTTCCCATGCATACAGACCAAGGCAAGCAGTAGCGCTAGCAACCTGTTTTCCTGAACTAGGGAGAAGCAGTGCTGATTCTTTGAAAGTTAAGTGTAAGCATCTAACCTACAGCACAGAACCAAAAAAATCCTTCCCACCTCTGGGAAATACCTCCCATTCACCTGCCCCCTCCCTGCTCTGCCCCAGTCCCAGTTCACCTTCAGCAATTGCCACGCCCCCTGGACCAGAAGTGGAACCAGTTGAGTGCTCCAAGCCATTCTTCTGGTTTTGGAAAGGGAATCAATTAGCAAACAGGGAAAAATAATCTGCCAGCTCCCCTGAACTGTGAACTCCAGGCAGGCACACCCCTGTGTCTAGGTACAGGCATAAGGGGTCCATGGACTTTGAATGCCTTTCACCCCTGTCTAGACCTGAGTGGACTCATTTCAACAGCATAGGCCCGCATTAGAACAGTACAACAGGGTATATACATGAAGCCTATTTTCAACTGCAGCAGCTAAGGAGTGGCAGATTCCTGACATTTGACACCGCTCTGTCCTCATCTACCCACATAACTGGACTGAGGACTGGCAGCTCCACCCACTCTGCCTAGGCACCTGTGACAAGGGCCCAAGAATAAGCGGTGCCTCCCAGCCCTTAGAGCCAACAGAATTGGGTGCCCAAAGTCTGACTGCAAAACTCACCCACCTGCACACTCTAAGGAACAGGGACATGCTTTCCACCCAGGCACACAGGGGCAGCTGTCAGCCCCCTACCTTGCTCAGTATATAACCCCCTAGGGGATATAAGAGAAACACACAAAAATCAGTTGGACTCCCCTGTATCAACAAAGAGAACTTCCAAGAAGAAATCACCAATCAATACTATTTACATTAGCCCCCAAGAAGATAAAATACTTAGGAATAAATCTAAGCAGAGACGTAAAAGACCTACACAAAGAAAACTACAAGACACTACTGCAAGAAGCCAAAAGAGACCTACATAAGTGGAAAAGCATACCTTGCTCATGGATAGGAAGACTCAACATTGTGAAAATGTCAATTCTTCCCAAAGCAATCTATAGATACAATGCAATCCTGATCTAAATTCCCACAACATTTTTTAATGAGACAGAGAAAAAAATCACCAACTTCATACGAAAAGGAAAGTGGCCCCGGATAAGTAAAGACTACCAAAGAAGAAGAACAAAGTAGGAGGCCTCACGCTGCCTGATTTTAGAACCTATTGTACTGCCATGGTAGTCAAATCAGCCTGGTACTTGTATAACAACAGATACATAGACCTATGGAACAGAATTGAGAATCCAGATGTAAATTCACCCACCTACGAGCAGCTGATATTTGACTAAGGCCCAAAGTCCATTAAATGGGAAAAAGACAGTCTCTGTAACAAATGGTGCTGGCATAACTGGATATCCATCTGCAAAAAAATGAAACAAGACCCATACCTCACACCATGCACAAAAGCTAACTCAAAAATGGATCAAAGGCCTAAATATAAAATCTAAAACGATAAAGATTATGGAAGGAAAAATAGGAACAATGTTAGGAGCCCTAACAGATGCATAAACAGAATACAAACATTACTAACAATGTACAAACAACAGAAGAGAAACTAGATAACTGGAAGCTCCTAAAAATCAAAACTTATGCTCATCAAAAGACTTCACCAAAAGAGTAAAAAGACAACCTACAGACTAGAAAAAATTTTGGCTGTGACATATCCAATCAGGGTCTAATCTCTAAAATCTACAAGATACTGCAAAACCTCAACAACAAAAAGACAAATAGCCCAATTAAAAAATGGGCAAAGGATATGAACAGGCACTTCACCAAAGAAGACATTCAGGAGGCTAACAGATACATGAGGAAATGTGCATCAAAACTACAACAATGTCTTGGTCATCTGGTTTTAACAAAGAGAAATTTATTTTCTCACAGTCTAGTAGGGTAGATGTCCAAATTCTGGGCATAAGTGGAAAAGCATACCTTGCTCATGGATAGGAAGACTCAACATTGTGAAAATGTCAATTCTTCCCAAAGCGATCTATAGATACAATGCAATCCTGATCTAAATTCCCACAACATTTTTTAACGAGACAGAGAAAAAAATCACCAACTTCATATGAAAAGGGAAGTGGCCCCGGATAAGTAAACACTACCAAAGAAGAAGAACAAAGTAGGAGGCCTCACGCTGCCTGATTTTAGAACCTATTATACTGCCATGGTAGACAAATCAGTCTGGTACTTGTACAACAACAGATACGTAGACCTATGGGAATCATGGCCTAACAAAGTTGACACATTTTTGGGGGACACAATTCAATCCATGACAAATGAGATACCATGTCACCCCAACAAGGCTAGCATTAATCCAAAAAACACAAAATAATAAATGTTGGAGAGGTTGTGGAGAGACTAGAACATTTATACCCTGCTGGTAGGAATGTAAACTGGTATAACCACTTTGGAAATCGATTTGGCACTTCCTTAGAATGCTAGAAATAGAAGTACCATATGATCCAGTAATCCCACTCCTTGGAATATATGCTAGAGAAATAAAAGCTGTCACATGAACAGATATATGCACACGCATGTTCACTGCAGCACTGTTTACAATAGCAAAATAATGGAAACAACCTAGGTGTCCATCAACAGATGAATGGATAAACAAATTATGGTATATTCACACAATGGAATAGTACACAATGATAAATATCAATGATGAATTCATGAAATATCTCATGACGTGGATGAACCTGGAAGGCATTATGCTGAGTGAAATTAGTCAGTCACAAAAAGACAAATATTGTATGAGACCACTGTTATTAGAACTCAAAAAAAACACAGACGAAAACATATTTGAAGGTTACAAGGGGAGGGAGGGAGAGGGGAATTCACTAACTAGATAGTAGACAAGAATTATCTTAGGCAAAGGGAAGGAAATCACACAATACAGGGGATGTCAGCACAACTGAACTAAACCAAACGCTAAGAAGTTTCCTGAACACAACCAAGCACTTCGAAGGACAGAGTAGCAGGGGCAGGGGTCTGGGGACCATGGTTTTGGGGGATATCTAGGTCAACTGGCCTGATAAAGTTTATTAAGAAAATGTTCTGCAACCCACTTTGGTTAATTGTATCTGGTGTTTTAAAAGCTTGCGAGCAGCCATCTAAGATGCATCAATTGTTCCAAACCCACCTGGAGCAAAGGAGAATGAAGAACACCAAAGACACAAGGAAAATATTAGCACAACAGACAAAAGGACCACATAAACCAGAGGCTCCATCAGCCTGAGACCAGAAGAACTAGATGGTGCCTAGCTACCACCAGTGACTGTTCTGACAGGAAACACAACAGAGAGACCCTAACAGAGTAGGACAAAAGTGGGGTGCAGAACTGAAATTCATGAAAAAAGACCAGACTTAATGGTCTGACTGAGACTAGAGGAACCCCAAAAGATACGGCCACTGGACTCACTGTTAATCCAGAACTAAAACCATTGCTGAAGCCAAGTCTTCAAACAAAGATTAGGCTGTACTATAAAACATAAAATAATACTTGAGAAGAGTGTGCTTCTTAGTTAAGTAGATACATGAGACTAAATGGGCAGCTCCTGTCCGGAGGCAGGTTGAGAATGCAGAAAGGGACAGGAGCTGAGTGAACGGACATGGGAAACCCAGGGTGAAATGGGGTAGTGTCCTATTACATTATATGGATAGCAACTACAGTCACATAACAATATGTGTATGAATTTTTGTATAAGAAATTAACTTGAGAGGGCGGAGCCAAGGTGGCGGAATAGACAGATGCTTCCGTCGAGCCCTCTTTACAACAAAGACCCGAAAAAACAAGTGAAGCGAGTATATTTGTGACAAGCTGGGAGCCCTGAGCTTCAAATACAAACTTATAAAATGAACTGAGGAGCAGGGGGAGGAAGAGAATGTTCATAGCAGAGAGGAGTTACCGGACCTGAATCATGGGGAGCCCTCAGGCACCATTGCTGGAGCAGCAGCGGCGGCGGGCTGGTACTAGCATTCGGCCGCAGTTTCCTCAGGGAGAAGCAGCCAGCCACACAGCCCACTCACACCTCTGGAACCTGAGGAGAATGGCCTCCTCGGCAAAAGCTAAGTACTTGGATATATTTTACCACGCCCCCCACCCCCAAGCCGACTTCAGCAGCTGAATTCCACGGGCCTGAGATAGACTCTGGTGAGCACCTAGAAGCATCCTCCTGGCCTTGGGGAAGGAAAAAATTTGCAACTGGGGGAAAAGATAATTTGCCAGCTCCACTAACCAGGAGAGCTCAGGACAGAAGCGGCTCCTGTTCAGGCATAAATGGTCTGTAGACTTTGAGCACCTTTCCCTTTTGCATGGACCTGTGTGGGCCTATTTCGGGAGAATAGGCCCTTGTTGGCAGCCTCCAACCGTTTCATCTGTGCAGTGGAGAGGTGGGTGTTTGATGTTTGACACTGCTTTGCCTATTAAACAAGGCCCTCACCTACCCACATTAGGGACCTAAGGACTGGTAGCTCCGCTCAGGTCACCTAGCCACCCGCAACAGAGGTCCAAGGATAACTGGTACCTTACAACCTAGTCCTTACAACCAAAAACTTTGGGTACCCATGGTCCATCTGCAGAACCTACCCACCTGCATGCCGTAGGGAACAGGGATGCGCTTTCCTCAGAAACATTCAGGGGTCAGTTCTCAGCCCCCTGCCTTGTTCAGAGCGTGACCCCCTGCTGCAATCAGATACCAGTATATATGCCAATCACCCCTGCCCCTCTAAGACTGTAGGACAGAGCCTGTACCACACACTTGATATCAGCTACCTGGAAACCTGAGCTGAATTCATACAAGAAAACTGAACGGACTCCTAGACTGATATACTTGATAACAGTTCAAGCCAGCTGGGGACAGGACACCAGAGCTCCAAAGGCGAAAATAATCAAGCTAGCTCACTCAAGCAATCCATAGGGGTATACCAAAACAAAACAAAGCAAGCAGCTATGACACAGTAAGCACGCATAAACTAATATAACAACTTACAGATGGCTTGGAGACAACAGTCAATATCAAGTCACATAAAGAAACAGATCATGATCACTTTAACAGTCTCTCAAAACAAAGAATCCAGGGATCTTCTAGATGAAAGAGCATTCCTAGAATTACCAGATGCAGATTATAAAAGTTTAATATATAGAATCCTTCAGGACATCAGGAAGGAAATGAGGCAATATGCAGAACAAGCCAAGGAACATACAGATAAAGCAACTGAAGAAATTAGAAAGATTATTCAGGAACATAATGAAAAGTTTAATAAGCTGGAAAAATCCATACACAGACAGCAATCAGAAATTCAGAAGATTAACAATAAAATTACAGAATTAGATAACTCAATAGAAAGTCAGAAGAGCAGAATTGAGCAAGTAGAAGCTAGAATTCCTGACCTCGAAGATCGCTTGGCACTAACATATTTGAAGAAAAATCAGATAAAAGAATTCAAAAAAATGAAGAAACCTTAAGAATCATGTAGAACTCTATCAAGAGAAATAACCTAGGAGTAATTGGAGTACCAGAACAGGGAGGGATAACAGAAAATACAGAGAAAATTGTTGAAGATTTATTGGCAGAAAACTTCCCTGATCTTGTAAAAGATGAGGAGATATCTATTCAAGATGCTCATCGAATTCCACATAAGGTAGATCTTAAAAGAAAGTCACCAAGCCATATTATAATCAAGCTTGCCAAAACCAAAGATAAAGAGACAATTATAAGACCAGCGAGGAATAAACGAAAAGTCACCTACAATGGAGAGCCAATAAGAATAAGCTCAGACTACTCTTTTTTTTACTCAGCAGAAACCATACAGGTGAGAAGGCAATGCGATGACATATTTAAAAAATTGAAGGAAAAAATTGTCTGCCAAGAATCATATATCCATCAAAACTGTCTCTTAAATATGAAGGTAAAATTAAGAAATTTCCAGGTAAACACAAGTTGAGGAAATTTGTAAAAACTAAATCAAAACTACAAGAAATACTAAAGGGAGTTTCTTGGTTAGAAAATCAATAATACCAGGTATCAACCCAAGACTAGAACACTGGACAGAGCAACCAGAAGTCAATCCAGACAGGGAAATCCAAAAAAACAAAGCAAGATTAAAAAAAAAAAAGCCCAACAGAGGATAACAGCGATGTTATTATATAAAAGACAACATTAAAATAATAAAGAAGGACCAAGAAATGTAATCATACACCTTCCATATGCAGAGGAAGATAAGGCGATACAAAGAAATAAAAGTTAGTTTTAAATTTAGAAAAATAGGGGTAAATAATAATGTAACCACAAAGGAGACAAACTATCCTACTCATCAAAATAAAATACAAGGGAAAAATACAGACTCAGCAGAAACAAAATCAACAACAGCAAATATGAGGAAAGGACAATATATAAAGAAAATCTACTCAGCACATAAAATCAAGTGGGAAAAAGAATCCGTCAACACACAAAAAAAGCCATCAAAATGATAGCACTAAATTCATACCTAACCATAATTACCCTGAATGTCAATGGACTAAATGCACCAATAAAGAGACAGAGAGTGGCAGAATGGATTAAAAAACAAGATCCATCTATATGCTGCCTACAAGAGACTTAGAGACACAAACAAACTAAAACTCAAAGGATGGAAAAAAATATATCAAGCAAACAACAATCGAAAAAGTGGCAATATTAATTTCTGACAAAATAGACTTTAAAGTTATATCCATCAGAAAGGATAAGGAAGGACACTATATAATGATTAAAGGGACAATACACTGAGAAGATATAACCATATTAAATATGTACCCAATGACAGGGCTGCAAGATACATAAAACAAACTCTATCAGCATTGAAAAGTGAGATAGACAGCTCCACAATAATAGTAGGAGACTTCAACACACCACTTTCGCTGAAGGACAAGACATCCAGAAAGAAGCTCAATAAAGACAAGGAAGATCTAAATGTCACAATCAACCAACTTGACCTCGTAGACATATACAGAACACTCCACCCAACAGCAACCAAGTACACTTTCTTTTCTGGTGCACATGGAACATTCTCTAGAATAGACCACATATTAGGTCATAAAGCAAGCCTTAGCAGAATCCAAAACATTGAAATATTACAAAGCATCTTCTCTGACCATAAGGCCATAAAAGTGGAAATCAATAACAGGAAAAGCAGGGAAAAGAAATCAAACACTTGGAAACTGACCAATACCTTGCTCAAAAAAGACTGCATTATAGAAGACATTAAGAATGGAATACAGAAATTCATAGAATCCAATGAGAATGAAAACACTTCCTATCAGAACCTTTGGGACACAGCTAAAGCGGTGCTCCGAGGCCAATATATATCAATAACTGCACACATCCAAAAAGAAGAAAGGGCCAAAATCAAAGATTTATCCCTACAACTTGAACAAATATAAAGAGAGCAACAAAACAAACCCACAGGCACCAGAAGAAAACAAATAATAAAAATTAGAGAAGAACTAAATGAAATAGAAAACAGAAAAACAATTGAAAGAACTAAGACCAAAAGCTGATTTTGTGAAAAAATCAACAAAATTGATAAACCACTGGCCAAACTGACAAAAGAAAAACAGGAGAGGAAGCAAATAACCTGAATAAGAAATGAGATGGGCGATATTACAACAGACCCAACAAAAATTAAAAGAATCATATCAGATTACTATGAAAAACTATACTCAAATGAATTTGAAAACCTAGAAGAAATGGATGAATTTCTAGAAACACACTACCTACCTCAACTAACACAAACAGAGGTAGAACAACTAAATAGACCCATAACAAAAGAAGAGATTGAAAAGGTAATCAAAAAACTCCCAACAGAAAAAAGTCCTGGTCCAGATGGCTTCACTGCAGAGTTCTACCAAACTTTCAGAGAACAGTTAACACCAGTACTACTAAAGGTATTTCAGAGCATAGAAAAGGACTGAATACTACCAAACTCATTCTAAGAAGCCAGCATAGCCCTGATACCAAAACCAGGTAAAGACACCACAAGAAAAGAAAATTATAGACCTATATCCCTCATGAATGTAGATGCAAAAATTCTCAACAAAATTCCAGCCAACAGAATTCAACAACATATCAAAAAAATAATTCACCATGACCAAGTGGGATTCATACCAGATATGCAGGGATGGTTCAACATTAGAAAAACAATTAATGTTATCCACCACATAAAGAAAACAAAAGACAAGAATCACATGATTTTATCAATTGATGCAGAAAAGGCATTTGACAAATTTCAACACTCATTCATGATAAAAACTCTCAGCAAAATAGGGATAGAAGGAAAATTTCTCAGCATAATAAAGGGCGTTTATACAAAGCCAATGGCCAACAGGAAACTGCGGTGGCGTAGTGGTTAAATGCTACGGCTGCTAACCAAAGGGTCGGCAGTTCAAGTCCGCCAGGTGCTCCTTGGAAACTCTGTGGGGCAGTTCTACTCTGTCCTCCAGGGTCGCTATGAGTTGGAATCGACTTGATGGCACTGGGTTTTTTTTTTGTTGTTGTTCTTAATGGCCAACATCACCCTAAATGGAGAGAGCCTGAAAACATTCCCATTTAGATTGGGAACCAGACAAGGATGCCCTTTATCACCACTCTTATTCAACATTGTGCTGGAAGTCCTAGCCAGAGCAATTAGGCTAGATAAAGAAATAAAGGGCATCCAGATTGGCAAGGAAGAAATAAAAGTATCTCTATTTGCAGATGACATGATCTTATACACAGAAAACCCTAAGAAATCCTTCAGAAAACTACCGAAACTAATAGAAGAGTTCAGCAGAGTATCGGGATACAAGATAAACATACAAAAATCAGTTGGATTCCTCTACACCAACAAAAAGAGCATCAAAGAGGAAATCACCAAATCGATGCCATTTACAGTAGCCTCCAAGAAGATAAAATACTTAGAAATAAATCTTACCAGAGATGTAAAAGACTTATACAAAGAAAACTACTTAGGAATAAATCTTACCAGAGATGTAAAAGACTTATACAAAGAAAACTACAGTTCGCTTCTGCAAGAAAACAAAAGAGACTTACATAAGTGGAAGAACATACCTTGCTCATGGATAGGAAGACTTAACATCATAAAAATGTCTATTCTACCTAAAGCGATCTATATATTTGATGCAATTCTGATCCAAATCCCAACGACATTCTTTAATGAGATGGAGAAACAAATCACCAACTTCACATGGAAGGGAAGGAGGCCCCAGATAAATAAGGCATTACTGAAAAAGAAGAACAAAGTGGGAGGCCTCACTTTACCTGATTTTAGAACCTATTATACCACCACAGTTGTCAAAACAGCCTGGTACTGGTACAAGAACAGATACATAGACCAATGGAACAGAATTGAGAATCCAGTCATAAATCCATCCACATATGAGCAGTTGATATTTGATGAAGGCCCCAAAACAGTTAATTGGGGAAAAGACAGTCTTTTTAACAAATGGTCCTGGCATAACTGGATATCCATCTGCAAAAAAATTAAACAAGAACCATACCTCACTCCATGCACAAAAACTAACTCAAAATGGATCAAAGACCTAAATATAAAATCTAAAACGATAAAGATCATAGAAGAAAAAGTAGGGACAATGTTAGGAGCCCTAATACATGGCATAAACAGGGTACAAAACATTATAAAGAATGTAGAAGAAAAACTAGATAACTGGGAGCTCCTAAAATCAAACACCTATGCTCATCCAAATACTTCACCAAAAGTAAAAAGGCTACCTACAGACTGGGAAAAAGTTTTTAGCTATGACATTTCTGATCAGCGCCTGATCTCTAAAATCTACATGATACTCCAAGAACTCAACTGCAAAAAGACAAATAACCCAATAAAAAAAATGGGCAAAAGATATGAATAGACACTTCACTAAAGAAGACATTCAGGTAGCTAACAGATATATAAAGAAATGTTCATGATCATTAGCCATTAGAGAAATGCAGATCAAAACTCACTCCAACAAGGCTGGCATTAATCCAAAAAACACAAAATAATAAATGTTGGAGAGGCTGTGGAGAGACTGGAACACTTATATTCTGCTGGTGGGAATGTAAAATGGTACAACCACTTTGGAAATCGATTTGGCGCTTCCTTAAAAAGCTAGAAATAGAACTACCGTTCAATCCAGCAATCCCACTCCTTGGAATATATCCTAGAGAAGTAAGAGCCTTTACATGAACAGATATATGCACACCCATGTTTATTGCAGCACTGTTTACAATAGCAAAAAGATGGAAGCAACCAAGGTGCCCATCAATGGATGAATGGATAAATAAATTATGGTATATCCACACAATGGAATACTACGCATCGATAAAGAACAGTGAGGAATCTGTGAAACATTTCATAATGTGGAGGAATCTGGAAGGCATTAATCTGAGTGAAATTAGTCAGTTGCAAAAGGACAAATATTGTATAAGACCGCTATTATAAGAACTTGAGAAATAGTTTAAACTGAGAACAAAACGTTCTTTTGTGGTTACGAAGGGGGCGGGAGGGAGGGTGGGAGAGGGGCATTCACTAATTAGATAGTAGATAAGAACTACTTTAGGTGAAGAGAAAGACAGCACACAATACAGGGGAGGTCAGCACAATTGGACTAAACCAAAAGCAAAGAAGTTTCCTGAATAAACTGAATGCTTCAAAGGCCTGCATAGCAGGGGCAGGGGTCTGGGGACCATGGTTTCAGGGGACACCTAAGTCAATTGGCATAATAAAATCTATTAAGAAAACATTCTGCATCCCACTTTGAAGAGCAGTGTCTGATGTCTTAAATGCTAGCAACCAGCCATCTAAGACGCATCAATTGGTCTTAACCCACCTGGTGCAAAGGAGACTGAAGAACACCAAGGACACAAGGCAATTACGAGCCCAAGAGACAGAAAGGGGCACATGAACCAGAGAGTATATCATCCTGAGACCAAAAGAACTAGATGGTGTCCGGCTACAACAGATGACTGCCCTGACAGGGAACACAACAGAGAACCCCTGAGGGAGCAGGAGAGCAGTGGGATGCAGACCCCAAATTCTCATAAGACCAGACTTGATGGTCTGACTGAGACTAGAAGGACCCCGGTGGTCATAGCCCCCAGGCCTTCTGTTGGCCCAGGACAGGAACCATTCCCGAAGCCAACTCTTCAGACATTGACTAGACTGGACAATGGGTTGGAGAGGGATGCTGGTGAGGAGTGAGCTTCTTGGATTAGGTGGACACTTAAGACTACGTTGGCATCTCCTGCCTGGAGGGGAGATGAGAGGATGAGGTGGTTAGAAGCTGGCGAAATGGACACGAAAAGAGAGAGTGGAGGGAGAGAGTGGGCTGTCTCATTAGGGGGAGAATAATTGGGAGTGTGTAGCAAGGTATATATGGGTTTTCGTGTGGGAGACTGACTTGATTTGTAAACTTTCGCTTAAAGTACAATAAAAATTATTTAAAAAATAAATGAATAAAATTAAAAAAGAAAGAAATTAACTTGAGGTGTAAACTTTCACCTACCCAGTGCGGTCAATTTTCACCTAAGGCACAGTTAAAAAAAAAAAAAGTTAAAAATTACATCCAGTGGGAATGATCCTGGGAATTCAAGGCTGGCTCAACATTAAAAAAATGAACCAATGTAATTCACCATTTCAACAGACTAAAGAAGAAAAACCATATTTAATATCCATTTTTGATTTAAAAAAAATTTCTTGGCAAACTAGACATAAAAGGTAACTTCCTACAAGTGATAAGAGTGTATCTACAAAAAACTTGCAGCTAACATACTTAACAGTGAAAGACTGAATGCTTCCTCCTAGTGAAGGCACATGTCGATAACGTCTGTGCTCATCACTTCCATTCAACCTTGCATTAGAAATCATAGCCAGTGATATAAGGCAAGAAAAAGAAATAAAAGACATGCAGATATGAAAAGAACTATCTTTATTCTGAGACAACATGATTGTTTATGCAAGAAATCTCAAAAAACTACCAAAAAAAAACAAACTCCCAGAACTGGTGAATTCAACAAGATCACAAGATAATAGGTTAATATGAAAAATCAATTCTATTTTTATATTCTAATAATGCACAGTGAGAATCTGAAATTTAGTAACAAAACCATTTACAAGAGCACCAAAAAGAAAAAAAAATGTTTAAGTATAAATCAATCAAGATATGTGCAGGATCTGTATGCTGAAACCTCTAAAACACTGATGAAAAAATCAAAGAAGATCAGAAGAAATGGGGAAACATACTGTGTTCATGGATTGGAAGATTCAATATTGTTATTATCTCAGTTATTTCTAAATTGATCTACAGATTCAATGTAATCTCAGTAAAAATTCCAGCAAGTGTTTTTAGATAGATATGGACAGGCTAAGGATCTCTGGTGGCACAATGGTTAAACTGCTCGGGTCCTAACTGAAAAGTCAGCAGTCTGAACCCCCTAGCCGCTCCACAGGAGTAAGATGTGGCAGTCTGCTTCTGTAAAGATTTATAGCCTTGGAAACTTTATGGGGCAGTTCTACTCTGTCCTATAGTGTCACTATGAGTCAGGATTAACTTGATGGCAATGGGTTTGGTTTGGTTTGGTTTGGTTTGGACAGTCTGAATCTAAAATTTTATATGGAAAAGGAAAGTAACTAGAATAGGCCAAGCAATTTTGGAAAAGGAACAAATTTGGAGGAGTAGCACTACCAGACTTCAAGATTTACCATAAAGCTACACAATCAAGACAGAATGGTGTTTGTGAAAAGATAGAAATATACATCAAAGGAACAGAATAAAGTCTATAAAAAGACTCCCTCCCCCCACACAAAAGTTAAATTTTGACAAAGGTTCAAAGGCAATTCAACAGGTCTTTTTCAAATCCAATGCAGGTCTAATCTCTAAAATTTATAAGAAAATCCAACACCCCTACAGCAAAATGACCAATAAGCCAATTTAAAAAAGGATACAAACAGACACTTCACCAAAGAAGACATTCAGGCAGCTAACAGACACACGAGGAAATGCTAGAGATCACTAGCCATTACAGAAATGCTAATCAGAACTATAATGCGATATCGTTTCATCCAGGCATTTCTGGCATGAATCAAAAGAACAGAAAATAACAAATGTTTGAGAGGCTGTGGGGAGCTTGGAACTCTTATGCACTGTTAGTGGGAATGTAAAATGGTACAACCCTTTAGGAAAACTAGATGGTGGTTCCTTAAAAAGCCAGAAATAGAAATATAATATGCTCCAGCAATCCCACTCCTAGAAATATATCCTAGGGAACTAAGAGCCATCAAACAAATAGACATGCACACCCATGTTCACTGTATCATTGTGACATTATTCACAATAGCAAAAAGATGGAAAAAAACCTAAGTGCCCATCAACAGATGAATGGATGAACAAACTACAGTACATGCACACAAGAGAATACTACACAACAATAAGGAACAATGATGAATCTGTGAAAGATCTCACAACATGGATGAATCTGGAGAGCATTATGTTGAGTGTAATAAGTCAATCACAAAAGGACAAATACTGTATGAGACCACTTTTGTAAAAACTCGTGAAAAGTTTTACACACAGAAAGAAACAATCTTTGATGGTTACTACGGAGGCGAGGGTTAGGGAGGGAAAAACACTAACCAGACAATAGATAAATGGTAACTTTGGTGAACAGTAAGACAGTGCACAATTCTGGAGAAGTCAGCACAACTTGTCCAAGGTAAGGTCATGGAAGCTTCATAGACATATCCATGTTACTGGATGGAAACCCCAGGTTCTTACTTGGCATGGCTCCTATTGGCCAATAAAGGAGAGACTGAGGTTGGAGAACAAGAAAGGCACCTTTATTTCATTGTACGAAGAAATGGAATCGGTTGGAGCTTACTGCTGCCAGGACTGTTCCCCAGGGGCGGGCAGGCCAGTTATTTTTAAAGGGGTTTACAAGTAGAAAGTTCATACAAATTATGCCAGCAACTTTCTTAATCATACTACATAGGTGCAATAGAGTTTATATATAATCTCCAAGCAAAAAAAAAAAGCAAAAGCAGGATTCAAATGCAAAGCTGGGGGGAGGGGGAGAGCCCAGGAAAGGAAATAATTTTGCAATAGAACACTAAGGGAAGGAAGTTAGGTAAAGGATACAGCACTGTGGGGTTTCTGTTTCAGTCAAACTGAGGGACTGAATTACTGGGCTGAGGGCTGGAGACCATGGTCTCCAGGGGCATCTAGCTCAATTGACATAACATAGTTTATAAAGAAAATGTTCTACATCCTACCCTACTTTGGTGAGTAGGGTCTGGGGTCTTAAAAGCTTGTGAACCACCATCTAAGATACTCCACTGGTCCCATTCTGACTAGAGCAAGGAAGAATAAAGAAAACCAAAGACACAAGTGAAAGATTAGTCCAAAGGACTACTGGACCACAACTACCACAGCCTCCACCAGACTGAGTCCAGCCCAACTAGATGGTACCTGGTTACCACCACTGACTGGCCTGGAGAAAAATGTAGAACAAAATTCTAACTCACAAAAAAAGACCAGACTTAGTGGTCTGACAGAAACTGGAGAAACCCCCAGAGTATGGCCCCTGGACACACTTCTAGTTCAGTACTGAAGTCACCCCTGAGGTTCATCTTTCACCCAAAGTTTAGACAGTCCCATAAAACAAAAGGAGGCTAAATGAGCACACCAGTTCAGTGGCAGGGATGAGAAGGCAGGAGAAGATAGGAAGGCTGGTAATGGGGAATTCCAAGGTCGAGAAGTGGAGAGTGTTAACAGGTTGTGGGGTTGGCAAACAATGTCATAAAACAATATGCGCATTGTTTAATGAGAAACTAATTTGCTCTGTAAACCTTCATCTAAAGTATAATTTAAAAAAAAGAAAAAAAAGATGGTCTTTCTAATAGGGTCTGGGTCTATTTGATACCTATTTATCTATCTATCAAGACTGAATCCCTACCCCAGAACATATACAAAAATCAATTCCAGGTGGATTATGTATTTAAACCCTCAAGTGTCTGTCAGTTTGTTATACTGTGGAAGCTTGTGTGTTGCTGTGATGCTGGAAGCTAAGACCACTGGTATTCAAATACTAGCAGGGTCACCCATGGGGAACAGCTTTCAGCTGAGCTTCCAGACTAACACAGACTAGGAAGAAGGACTTGGTGGTCTACTTCTGAAAGCCAGTGAAAACCTTATGAATAGCACCAGAACATTGTCTGATGTAACACCGGAAGATGAGCCCAAGTTGGAAGGCACTCAAAATATTACTGGGGAAGAGCTGCCTCCTCAAAGTAGAGTCAACCTTAAGGGTATGGATGGAGTCAAGCTTTTGGAACCCTCATCTGCTTATGTGGCACTACTCAAAATTAGAAGAAACACCTGCAAAACATCCATTAATAATTGGAATGTGGAATATATGAAGTATGAATCTAGGGAAACTGAAAATCATCAAAAATGAAATGGAATGCATAAACATCAATATCCTAGGCATTAGTAAGCTGAAATGGACGGATGTGAGCCATTCTGAAGCAGATAATCATGTGGTCTACTATGCCGGGAATGACAACTCGAAGAGGGATAGTGTTGCATTCATCTTCAAAAAGAACATTTCAAGATCTATCCTGAAGTATAAGGTTTCAGTGATAGTATAATATCCATATGCCTACAAGGAAG
Organism: Loxodonta africana; assembly: GCF_030014295.1. NCBI lineage: Eukaryota > Metazoa > Chordata > Mammalia > Proboscidea > Elephantidae > Loxodonta > Loxodonta africana. Next base: position 65,859,679 of record NC_087357.1, read on the forward strand.
ACCAGTTAATACGACTATTATTCAAATTTAAGCATCAACCACTAAGACCAAAGATGAAGAAATAGAAGATTTTTACTAACTTCTGCAGGCTGAAATTGATCGAAAATCAGGATGCACTGATAATTACTGGTGATTAAAATGTGAAAGTTGGAAACAAAGAAGGATCAGTAGTTGGATAATATGGCTTTGGTGATGGGAATGATGCTAGAGGTCACCTGATAGAACTTTGCAAGACCAATGACTTCTTCATTCCAAATACGTTTTTTTCAACAACATAAACAGCAACTATACATGTGAATCTTGCCAGATGGAATACACAGGAATCAAATCGACTACATCTTCAAAAAGAGACAACAGAAAAGCTCAATATCATCAGTCAGAACAAGGCCGGGGCCAACTGAAGAATAGACCATCAGTTGCTCATAGGCAAGATCAAGTTGAAGCTGAAGAAAATTAGAACAAGTTCACAAGAGCCAAAGTGCAATGTTGAAGATATGCCACCTGAATTTAGAGACCATCTCAAGAATAGCTTTGATGCGTTGAACACTAATGACCGAAGAACAGACAAGTTGTGCAGTGACATCAAGGACATTATACACAAGGAAAGAAAGAAAAGACCAGAATGGATATGAGAAGAGACTCTGAAGTTTGAACGTTGAGTAGCAAATGGAAGAAATAATGAAAAGAACTGAAGATTTCAAAGGGTGGCTTGAGAACACAAAGTAAAGTTTCATAATGACATGTGTAAAGACCTGGAATTAGAAAACCAAAAGAGAAGAACACGCTCGGCATTTGCCAAGCTGAAAGAACTGAAGAAAAAATTAAAGCCTCACGCTGCAAAATTGAATGGTTCTATGGAGAAAATGGAAACCCTGGTGGTGTAGTGGTTAAGTGCTACTGCTGCGAACCAAAGGGTTGGCAGTTTGAATCTGCCAGGTGCTCCATGGAAACTCTATGGGGCAATTCTAATCTGTCCTTTAGGGTCGCTATGAGTCGGAATCGACTTGACGGCACTGGGTTTGGCTTTTTGGTTTATAGAGAAAATATTAAACGACTGTTATGATTAACTACTTTTGTGTGTGACCTCTCTAGCCATGGTTATGTAACTCCCACCCAAGTGACTCTGTGATAGGGTAATCGTGGCCTACCAAGAGGATTGGTCAGTTTTGCCTTAAAAGAGAGCCAATTCCAGAGCAGAGAGAGGAAGACACCAGCAAGGAAGGAGAGACCAGCAGCTGAGACCCAGCAGCAGGAGATGGCCTAGTTGGCTTCCCAGACCACGGAAAAAGCTGAGTGCCTTTGGGAAGAGATTGAGGGCCAGGGAGGCACATGCCTGCAAGCACAGCTGGGGAGAGGCTATCTTGATGAAAGAGCTGTATCCTGAGTTCTTGAGCCTGAAATGTAACTGTTGCTTCCCTTATAACAAATCCCATAATTGTGAGCGTGGTCTTTGAGTTCTGTGTGGCCACTGCAATGAATTATTGAACCCAGCAGAGAAGTAGAGAGTGCTGCGTGAGGGACAGTTAGTGTCAGAATTAGTAAAGATGGCAGAGAGAAGAGGCTTGTCTGGCCTTCACCTCATGGGAGTCAGCCTTGTGCTGTAGATATTGGTTCTCCTTCCCCCTTGTGGGAATGGCCGAGGTCAGACACCTCCCCATGCTGTTTTTACAATGATGCAGGAAGCATCAAAAGAAAGGAATACAGACAGTCACTATTCCGAAAAGAATTGGTCGACGTTCAACCATTTTAACTTAAAACTAAAAACTCAGTGCGGTCGAGTCGATTCCGACTCATAGCGATCCTACAGGACAGAGTAGAACTGCCCCATAGAGTTTCCAAGGAGCACCTGGCGGATTTGAACTGCCGACCCTTTGGTTAGCAGCCATCAACCATTTTAGGAGGTAGCAAATGATGAGGAACCGATGATACTGATGGAAGAGGTCCAAGCTGCACTGAAAGCACTGTCAAAAAACAAGGCTCCAGGAATGGATGGAATACCAATTGCGATGTTTCAACAAACAGATGCAAATCTGGAAGTGCTCACTTGTGTATGCCATGGAATTTGGAAGACAGCTACCTGGTCAATTGACTGGAAGAGATCCACCAGAATGGGGAAATTATCGAACAATTATCACTGATATACACAAGTAAAATTTTGTTGAAGACCATTCAAAAGTGGCTGGAGCAGTACATCAACAGGGAACTGCCAGAAATTCAAGCCGCATTCAGAAGAGGATGCAGAACAAGGGAAATCATTGCTGATGTCACGTAGACCCCGGCTGAAAGCAGAGAATACCAGAAAGATGTTTACCTGTGTTTAATTGACTATGCAAAGGCATTCGACTGTGTGGATCATAACAAGTTGTGAACAACATTGTGAAGAATGGGAATTCCAGAACACTTAATTGTGCTCATGAGGAACCTGTATATACATCAATAGGCAGCCATTCCAAAAGGACAAGGGGATACTGTGTGGTTTAAAGTCATGAAAGGTGTGCATCAGGGTTGTATCCTTTCACCATACTTATTCAATCTGTATGCTGAGCAAATAATCTGAGAAGCTGGACTGTATGAACAAGAATGGGGCATCAGTAATGGAGGAAGTCTCATTTACAACTTGCCTTATGCAGATGACACAACCCTGTTTGCTGAAAGTGAAGAGGACTTGAAGCACTTACTAATGAAGATCAAAGACCACAGTCTTCAGTATGGATTACACCTCAACATAAAGATAACAAAAATCCTCACAACTGGACCAATAAGCAACATCATGAAAAATGAAGAAAAGATTGAAGTTGTCAAGGGATTTCATTTTCCTAGGATCAACAATCAACACCTATCGAAGCAGCAATCAAGAAATCAAAGGATGCATTGCATTGGGCAAATCTGCTGCAAAATGTCTTAGGCTGGGTTCTCTACAGAAGCAAAACCAGTAAAGCATATAAATACATATACAGAGAGAGATTTATATTAAAGAAACACCTCACACAATTGTAGAGGCTGAAACATCCCAAGCCATAGATCAGGATAGAGGTTTCTCCTGATTCACATAGCCTCAGGGGCTTGCAAACCCAAGATTGGCAGGTTGGAGAGCAGGGCTCTTACTCACAGGCTGTGAAGGTTGATGAATCCCAAGATGGGTAGGCAAGATTGCAAGGCTTCTCCTGATTCACGTAGCTGCAGGGGCTGGTGAACCCAAGATCGGCAGGTAAGCTGCTAGCTCAAGCCCCAAGAACAAGAGGTCAGACAAACAAGAGGCAGCTGCAGGATCCAGAACCAGCCAAAAGCCTTGGCAAGGCGAGCAGGAAATGTTAAAAAGCAAAGATGTCACCTTGAAGACTAAAGTGTGCCTGACTCAAGCCATGGTGTTTTCAATCACCTCATATGCATGTGAAAGCTGAATGATGAATAAGGAAGACCGAAGAAGGATTGACGCCCTTGAATTGGTGAATAATATTGAATATACCATGGACTGCCAAAAGAAGGAACAACTCTGTCTTGGAAGATGTACAACCAGGATGCTCCTTAAAAGCAAGGATGGCGAGACTACATCTCACATACTTTGGACATGTTATCATGATGGATCAGTCCCTGGAGAAGGACATCATGCTTGGTAAAGTAGAGGGTCAGTAGAAAAGAGGAGGACCTTCAACGAGATGGATTGACAGTGTGGCTGTAACAATGGGCTCAAGCATAACAATTGTGAGGGTGGCACAGGATCATGCAGTGTTTCTTTCTGTTGTACATAGGGTTGGTATGAGTTGGAACTGACTCGATGGCCCCTAACAACATAGACTTAAATGAGAAAGCAGAACTATAAGCTTCCAGAAGATAGTATGAAGAATAGTTTATGACCCTAATGTAAGGGAAAACAAACAGAAAAAAAAACCATTGCCGTCAAGTCCATTCTAACTCATAGCGACCCTGTAAGACAGAGTAGAACCGCCCCACGGAATTTCCAGTGAGCTCCCGGTGGACTTGAACTGTGGATCTTTTGGTTAGCAGCCATACCACTTAACCACTATGCCACCAGGGTTTCCAACGTAAGGAAAGATTTCTTAAATAAAATACACACACACACACGTGTGCACACACACATAATAATAAAAAAGATTGATAAATTAGTCTACATTAAAATGAAGACTTCTGTTTATCAAAAGTCACATTAAAGGGGTCAACTAAGTGAAGAGCTGACAGGAAATTTTTTATAAAGGCATTAAAAAAAAACACCAACCCAGTGCCATCGATTCCGACTCATAGCGACCCTATAGGACAGAGTAGAACTGCCCCATAGGGTTTCCAAGGAGCACCTGGCACATAATAGATCAATCTAATGAGACCACACCTTAGCCTGGGCACACAGACTACATTTTTGTGCTTGCTGTCTTTTGTTTGTCCTCGATTCCATCCCGTTGGCCTGAATGATGCAATTTTACAGGTCTCTTTGTGTGTAACTATATGACCGATTTCGCTGAATATGAGGAAAAGGAGTAGTGAGTGCCACTTCCAAGAGTGATCCATAGAATCCTTCAACAGATGTTACTTCATTTCTGTTGTCTGTTCACAGACAGAGCTATGAGACAGAAGGAACAAGAGTTTCTTGGTCACTTTTTGTAAGAAAACTACCCAAAAGAACCATCCGAGGAAAACCAACAATGTTGGCTTATTGCATGAGCAAGAAATAAACTTTTGCATTTAGCTATTGAAAATTTCAGGTTATTTATTATGGCAGTCTACCCTGACTAACAACTAAGACGGTCGTTTTTATCATGTTTTTTCAGACCCTAGATTTTCTCAGTGATGCCTTGGGAGATGCTACAGTGGAGACTAAAACCAAAAAACCAAACCTAGTGCCGTCAAGTTGATTCCGACTCATAGCTACCCTATAGGACAGAGTAGAACTGCCCCACAGAGTTTCCAAGGAGCGCCTGGTGGATTCAAACTGCCGGCCCTTTGGTTAAGCAGCCATAGCACTTAACCACTACGCCACTAAAACTAGGATAGGCTTATTCAACCAGTACAGCTCTGTGTTTATATATTTAACACATGTAATCTATAAGTGCATGCGTGAACAATATGGAGCGATACCCATGGTGAAGACTTCAAAAGGCCCAAAAGGTTTTACAGTAAATCTTCACCCCTTTGTCTTTCAGTTTCTAGTAGCAACTTGTTACCCACTCCCTGAATCTTATATATATGTATACGTGTGCATGTCTATATACATATGGGGCCTTGGTGACACAAAGGTTAAGAGCTTGGCTGCTAACCAAACAGTCGAGGGTTTGAACCTACCAACTGCTCAGTGGGAGAAAGGTGTGGCAGTTTATTTCTGTAAAAATTTACAGCCTTGGAAACCCTATGGGGCAATTCTACTCTGTACTATACAGTCGCTATGAGAATAGACTCGATGGCAGTGGGTTTGGTTTTTGGTACATACATATGTATTTCTAAAATATCTGTACAAATGGTTGCATAGTATAGTATTTATTGTCTTGATTTTTTCACTTAATTACTGTCATATCAATAGAGATTTGAATTGTTTTACAGTTGCATTTTATTCTATTGTATGGGTGCACTGTAATATATTTAATCAGTTCCTCACATCGATGGACAATTGGTGTATTTCCAATCTTTTACTATTACCAATAATGGTGCAGTGAATAGCCTTAAGATGTTCCTAGAATTGGAACTGCCAAATTAAAAAGTACATGCACTTTATATTTTGATAAATAGTGTCAAATTGCCTTCCATGGAGTTGTACTAATTTATGCTTCTGCTATCACTATATAAGTAGGCCTGGTTCTTCACACCCTTGCCAATGTAATATATGATCCAATTTTGGTTTTTTGCTAATTCAATATGTGAAAAATGGTATCTCATTGTAGATTAATGTGTATTTCTCTTACTATGAATGAGGATTTACATCTTTCACGTGTTTAAAAGCCACTTGATATCCCTTTTCTATGTACCAAACTCATTTTCAACTGGGCTATCTGTCTTTTTCTTATTATTGGTGGGAATCCTTTAATTATTAAAGGGAATGTATCTATATTGTATAACAGAGTTAAGATCATTCAACAGATGGAATCTGCAGCTAGAAACCAAAGTTTGAAAATCATTGCCTGTGCTACTTTGCAACCTGGCCTTGCTAGTAAAACCCTGCCCACTCTCACTTTCCCTTGGGAATCTTGGTCACTTAGAGCCCCAGCTAGCGTTACTTACCCTGTATGGTTGAAGTTTTAGGTCAGAGTTTCTCCACCATGGCACTATTTTGGCTGGATAATTTTGGTTGACATTTTGGTGAGATAATTCTTCATTTTGAAGGGCAGTCCTCTACATTATAAAATGTTTAGCAGCATCCCTGGTTGCTAGATGTCAGTAGTAAAACCTCCTCTCTAGTTGTGATAACCAAAAATGTCTCCAGATTGTTAAATGTGCCCTGGGGAGAACAGGGGGGAAAACTGCCCCAGCTGAAAATCACATATGTAAGTCTACATATTGTTGGTGGAAGGCAGTATATTTGCTATAGTTTGGAAGTCCCACACACCTACCCAGTCTTTGATAAGGTACCAAATACTTGGTTCTGTAGGGAAGTAAAAAACTTGTGTTATAACCTAGCCAAAAGGACAAAATTACGTATGTGAAATCATGAAAGAACAGTATCTACTGAACATGTGGTATACCTTTGCTGTGTGCCGTTCAGTCAATTCTGACTCATAATGACCCTATAGGACAGAGAACTACACAGGATTTCCTAGGTCTAATCTTTACAGGACTCCCACAGAGGCACTCTGTTGGAACCACCGATCTTTCGGTTAGCAGACAAGTGCTTAACCACTGCACCACCAGGACTCCTTGTAGTATACCTAGGAAATTTTAAAAGGAGAGGTGTAAGACAGGAAAGCTTGCCAACTGCTCCGGCCTCACAGGGGTTTGATAAGGTCGCCAGAACCCAGGGTCTAGCCTCCGCCCTGTAGTTGCAAATATTGGTTACTCCTTTAATTAAAAAAAAAAAAAACCTCATTTTAATATGTCCAATTTTAACAAGAAACATTTATAAATGTCTCTTCAACTCACCTGTCTTAGTATCTAGTGCTGTTATAACAGAAACACCAGAAGTAGATGGCTTTAACAAACAAATTTATTCTCTCATAGTTTAGTAAGTTAGAAATCTGAATTCCGGGCGTCAGCTCTAGGGGAAGGCTTTCTCTCTGTCGGATCTGGAGGAAGGTCTTTCTCACCAATCTTCCCCTGGTCTAGGAGCTTCTCAGAGCAGGGACCCCAGATTCAAAGGACACACTCTGCTCCTGGTACTACTTTCTTGGTGGTATGAGGTCTCCCTCTTCTTTGCTCCCTTCTTTCTTTTATATATCAAAAGAGATCGACTCAAGATAAACCTAATCTTATAGATTGAATCCTGCTTCATTAACATAACTGCTTCTAATCCTGACTCATTAACAGCATAGAGGATTTATAACCCATAGGAAAATCAGATGACAAAATGGTGGACAATCACATAATACTGGGAATCAGGGCTTAGCCAAATAGACACACAATTTTAGGGGATATGATTCAATCCATAACACCTCCCATCCATACACACTCCCTCCATTAAGGGATGTTAAAATGTTAGCATTTTGATATGTAACTTTCCATATTTTTCCCAAGCCTATGCAGTCATATTTGCTTATAGGTTTTTTTTTTTACATAAGAAAAGGACATAAAAAGGGATATTTATTAAATAATAAAAAGACCATAATATACCATTACTGTGCATCTTGCTTTTGTCACCCATAGTGTATCATAAATATTCCTCAATAGCAGTTTACAAATGTTACAAATATTTTTAATGGTTGCATACTATTCCACAGTATGTGTGCACTGGAACTCGATCAAGTTTCCTATGGATAGGTGTCTGGATTGTTTTTTGACTTTTATTCCAGCAACAACAATGCCACAATAAACATTTATATCCTTACATATTCATAATTTTTTTTCCTTAAGATAAATATTTTCCACATGGGATTTTGGATTGAAATGTACGTGTGTATTTATAATATTTTCAGATTACTTTCCAACACTATAACAGCAATTTATGAGTATGTTTTCCCATATCCTGTTTAGCAACAGACAGTAATAATTTTTTTTTTCTATTTGAGGAGGTGAAAAATCATACCCCATTGTTTTAATTGCATACTCCCAACTACTAATAGGGTTGAGCATATTTTACATTTGTATCTAGTCAAATGTATCTGTCTAGTTATTTTAATGGTTCCTGTCTTGCTTAAGTTCTTGCTTGACCCAAAGCTACATAAATATTCTCCTAAAATGTCTTACGATATTTTTATTGTCGCATTTTTTTCATTTAGACCTTCAACCCATCTGGAATTTATTTTTTAATATAGTGTTAGGTAGGGATCTACATTCGTATTCTTCCAGATTGATAATCTGTTCTTCCAATACCATTTTATTCATACACAAAGAGTTGGCACCAACTACCCTACTAACCGTAATCAGTCAAGACTAATATCAAAGCTATAAGGCCAATTTACCAGTTTACAGAAAAAGGACTGCCAAGTCAGCCAGAATATTAACGTGGGCTCTCTGCACATTTTCTCCTCAGTGGAAAATACTATATGTAAAGTCCTTCCCTGGAGAAGGATATCATGCTTGGTAAAGTAGAGAGCCAGCGAAAAAAAGGAAGACCCTCAACAAGATGGATTGACACAGTGGCTGCAACAGTGGGCTCAAGCATAAAAGTGATTATGAGGATGGTGCAGGACTGGGCAGTGTTTCATTCTGTTGTACACAGGGTTGTCGTGAGTCGGAACCAACTTGAAAGCACCTAACAACAACAATAAAGCCAAATTACTACTGAAGGCTGCTCAGGCGTCTTAGGGTTAGAGTCAAATAATCTTAATAACTAGTGTCAGAAGTCTATGACAGCCCAATGCATCTATCTCTGCCTTGTCAACTAAGGTGCCAGATCTTATGTCATCAGTTTTACTAACTCTCTTACCTGAACTGTGCTGGGGACGAACTGAGAAGCTCCTTGTCTTGCTTCTTGCTTCTTTTTCTAGTATCCATGTTGACCACCACCCTTCATTCAGTAATTCTTTTTCTTTATGGGAATCTTCATTTTGACTCTTTATTCATTTTTGTATGCTTTTCCTCATTCATCCAACAAAAATATGTGCCAGTTACAGTCCTAGAGAGTTGATAATCGAGAGGTAAACCAGATGAACAAAATTCCTGCTGTAATTGGGGAAGACAGTAAATAACACATATAAAGAAAAGAAAAAAGTTTAATAAGGTAGGATAATATACTCTATAACGTATGAAGAGGTAGTAGGGCACAATGGTTAAGTGCTCGACTGCTGACTGAAAGGTTGGCTGTTCGAACCCACTCAGGAACACCTCAGGAGAAAGGCCTGGTGATTTGTTTCTGTAAAGATTACATCCAGGAAAATCCTATGCAGGAGTTCTGCTCTGTCACATGGGGTCACTGGGGATTGGAATTGACTCGATGGCATCCAACAACATTCTAGGGACAGAAAACCAAAACCAAATCAAACCTAGTGCCATCAAGTCAATTCCAACTCATAGCAAACCTATAGGACAGGGTAGAACTGCTCCATAGAGTATCCAAGGAGTGCCTAGTGGATTTGAACTGCCAGCCTTTTGGTTAGCAGTCGTAGCACTTAACCACTACACCACCAGAGTTTCCTCTAGGGACAGAGGCACAGGGAAAAGTGTAACAAATATGTGGCAGACATGTATTTAAGAAGTACCTCCAGAATTATTTTATACATACATAAACAAACAGGTAAATACAGTCTCCCTCCCACAGTCCACTCCCTTCATACACTGTACTGTATACACTGTTCTGTATCTTGCACTGTGCAGCTTAGAGATCATTCCACACGAGAACTTAGAGTTGTTCCTCATTTTTTTAATGCTTCTTATGAAAGCTCAATTTAGAGTACACTAATGATAAAAAATAATTACAAGAAGGGCAAGGCCAGATTTACGGGAGAAGCTGAAAAACTGAATCTAAACTTGCAGGCTATAGGGATTAGGGAATGACCTGAGTTTTAGGCAAGTTTTAGTTCTCAACTATGGGTAGGTCAGGCTCTAGTTGGGAGTTGTTTTTTCTCATCATACAATTCTGTTTCTTGCTTATCCCTCTGGCACGCATAACTCATCTCTGGCCTTTCAGCACACTAGCCATCATATTGATCACAAAGCATTTCTTGTAATTCATAAACACTAGCAAGTGTCTTTGATGGATGATAAATACAAATAAATGAATGAATAACATATGTCCATAAACTTACAAATATCTTTTTCAAAATAAAATGGTGAATTTTGTTTCTATTTCGATGAGAAAACAATTCTCAACATTTTACATGTTATATCCTACGTGGTTGAGAATCAATTTATTAAATACTTTGTAGGGTACCATAGACAAAGTGGGGAGTGAACAGGGCTAAGGATGCCAGCTAGGAAGGGTGAGGTGCTTACACAGTTAGAAACTGGAGTTTAAGACGGAAGGAAAGACAACAGGATTTGGTCACTGGTTAGAGTGGACTGAAGAAAAACTTAAAAGATGATTTCAAGGTTTCAAAAATGTGAGGTTATCATTTTAAAAAAGTGAAATGACCAGTTGAAAGGGGAGATTCTCAGGTTAATTTGAAATACTAAGACTTTTGGATTTAGATGGAATCTTGGCCTCTGCTGCTGACGTCAAAATCTAACTATGAGGGACGTCCACCAAGTTTGAAAACGCGGTCAAGCCTTCCTTCTCAGACCACTGTTAAAAGGTAAAAAGCCTGAAGTCCAAAGATTGGGACTCTGACCCTTGAATTAAAATTGTAATTGTTAATTCCGATTCTCTGGTTCTAAATGAGTATCTTGAGGTCTTCCATGCCTTGCCATGACTACCTTGCAATAAACTGAGTTTATGCACGATAATCTTAAGCATTTCTTCATTCACCTTTAAAATTAAAGCTCACAAGGCAAATGTCCAGAAGGACACATGCCTTTACGGATTTGACAATCTACACGACTCCACAAGTGATTGGGGGACAGGGGGACAACTGACAAAGGAGGGAGCCAAACCAAAAAACCCGTTGCCGTCCAGTCCAGTGGATTCCCGACTCATCAGGACCGGAGGAGAACACGAACCCAAAGAGGAACTGTCAGAACAGTGTGAGGGAGCTTCTGTGTCCTGCTGCTGCTACTCTTACCCCAAAACAAAACAAACGACTATCCATAGTATCTCAGGGAGGAAAGCTTTAGGCAGCTTCATTCCTTCTCCTATCTCAGGAACCAGATTTTAACTCAGCTAAATCTAGACAGGACTAGGACAGCCAAGGTGTGCGCTTCCAGCATTGGCGTAAACGCGCAGGGGAAGCAACCCTGGAGCCATCGGACCGCATTGCCTTCGGAAGGCCGTTTGAAAGACGAGCTGAGAAGGTGGCGAAGGGGCGAGCTCGGCCGCACCACGCGTCTGCCGCCGAGAGGCGGGGCCGCGGGCTGCCGGGCTGCGTCGCTCCGGGCCCACGCCGAGCCGGGAAGGCGGACGCACGGCCCCGGCCTCCGCCCGCCACGTGACCAGCCGTGTTGTGGTCCGGACCGCGTGGGTGGCGGGAGCTGGCGGGAGGGCGGGGGCGGCGAGGGGGCGGGTCACGTGACGGGGTTTAAATCTCCCGCAGCCGGAGCCGCGGGGGCGCCAGTGCCGCGCGCCGAGCGGGAGGAGAGCAGGCGAGGAGGGAGGGCCAGAGAGGCAGTTGGAAGATGGCGGACGAGGCGGCGCTCGCCCTTCAGCCCGGCAGCTCCCCCTCGGCGGCGGCGGCGGCGGCGGCCGAAAAGGAGGCCGTGTCGCCGCCCGCCGGAGAGCCGCTCCGGAAGAGGCCGCGAAGAGACGGCCCCGGCCTCGGCCGGAGCCCGGGAGAGCCCGGCGGAGCGGCCCCGGAGCGTGAGGTTCCGGCGGCGGCCGGGGGCTGCTCTGCGGCGCCGCCGTGGCGGGAGGCGGCGGCGGCGGGCGAGGAGCGGGAGGCCCAGGCGGCGGCCGTGGCGGCTCCGGCGACCGGAGAAGACAATGGGCTAGGCCTGCAGGGCCTATCCCGGGAGCCGCCACCGGCCGACGACTTCGACGACGACGACGACGGCGAGGAGGAGGAGGAGGAGGAGGAGGAGGCAGCGGCGGCGGCGATTGGGTACCGAGGTGCGCAGGGGCGCGGGCCGCCGGGACTGCGCATCCCCTTCTCCCTCCTGCGGGGCCCCTCCTGGCGTGGGTTCGCGGGGTCTCTGGGGCCGGGCCGGGGCGGGGGGCGCCTCTGCGGCGGAGTCTCCCTCCCCAGCTCGCTTTTCCGCTCAGCTGCGCACCCCCAGGGCAGCCGGCCCGGCTGCGGGAGCGATCCGCAGGCTCGCGGGCTCGCTGGCTGCCTCCTCCCTCCCGCTCCCCTCTGTCTGCGGCTCGCCGGGCGGCCCCGTGCTTTGCGCAGCCGCTGGGCCGGGAAACTCTTGCAATTGGTTTTAAAATAAGTTTTCTTCCCCCTCCTACTGTTTTTGCATACTGCTTTTGTTAAAGACTTTTGCTTTTCGTCCGCCTTCCCCAGCACACTTAAGTCTGCAACTTTTGCCTGTCCCATTGATCGACCTTTGCCATTGCCTTTGCAACCGGACACCTGTTCAGTTTACCTTTTTTTTTTCAGGGTCTGTATTATTAAACTTAAAGTTTTACGTTTTAAAGAGGAAAGCTGTTTCTAAAGGTATAGCATGTAAAATATAAAGAACATGGCTGTTACTAAAGACGTTACTCGAGTGGTGCAGTTAATAATGGGCATGGAAAGTAATAGTACTTTGAGTTTTTTTTATAAATATTGTTTTTTCTGTAATGATCTAATAATGATTTTTAGAGGAGGTATAATCCCTGTGTGTGTGTGTGATCCTGACATGAAAATTGGCATTTTTGGCACCCTGAAGCGGATATGTTAGGTGTATAAATCGTGTCATCCATGAGGGTTTCAATATTTTTGATCTGAGGAGTTTCTGTTTTGGGTGGTGGTTCATTTGTATCAATATTTTAATTAAGTCCAGTGGCTCATATGTAAATTAACGTGTGCATTAAGGACTAGATTAGTAAAACAACCCCCGATATCAAGGAATTTACAGTTTAGCAGGGGAAACACAATACACAGATGTCTTTCTACGTTTGGTGTTATTGAAAGGGTTAGAAACGCAAATTGCAGCAGTTAACGTTTAAAGTTTTTTGTAGTAAATTTCTATTTGATAATTTTTCATAAACGCTGTTATTTGTGATTGACAGTTTAACTAGATCACTGCTTTTTTTGTTCTGTTTTTTCTTAAGTGGGCTCAATTTATTTCTAGATTTTGATGGACAAACTTAGATTCTGGGTAGCAGCCCTGAAGATGAGGGTACTTCTCCTTTGAAAGGTGTGGGCAGACCTGATAGGCATTCTTTACACACATGGTATGAATGTTTAAGTGCTGCGTTAAATGAACGTCATTGCTTCATAGCCATTATAGGTCTTAATACATTTTTGGTGCAGGCTGTTTCAGCACCCTTCAGTTACTTTTGCTTCTTTTGCAGATAACCTTCTATTCAGTGATGAAATTATCACCAATGGCTTTCATTCTTGTGAAAGTGATGAGGACGATAGAGCCTCACATGCAAGCTCTAGCGACTGGACCCCAAGGCCACGGATAGGTATGATTTCAAAGCTCTGCAGCTTTAGAGACAAAATGCTTTTTATTGTCTTGTATTTTCATTTTATGAGAACTAAAAATTTAATTCTCTGCCCCCTTATGCCCTCATGATGAGGTTCTTGGGAGCTTGGTGAGATTTAATGTCAGCTTAGGGACAGCTTGAAGGTCCTTGGATGGTGCACATGGTTTGTGCTGAGCTACTGACTGAAAGGTACCCAGCAGCTCCAAGGGAGAAAGACTTGGTGATCTGCTTCCCTAAAGATTGCAGCCAAGAAAACCCTATGGGGCTCAGTTCCACTCTAATACATAGGGTCGCCATGAGTCAGGATTGGGCTAGAGACGGTCTAGGGAAAGTTAGTGATTTTGTTTTTGTTACTGAACAGCTCAGGCCCCTGGAAGCTGGCCTTTTTGCTGTTTCTCACACAGCCAGGTCCTTCTCACTCCTCAGGCCCTTTGCATTTGTGTCTTCTGCCTGGAATGTGCTTTCTCCAGGTAAATAGAGGGTCTTGCTCCCTTACTTCTTTTTAGCTTTTGCTCAGAAAGCATATCATGAGTGAGGCAGACCCTGACCACACTATCTAAAATTGACACTCCTCCATCTCCTACTGCCCAGCCAATCCCCTTCATATCATTTCTTTAATTTTTTTCTTCTTAAAGACTTCTTGAGAAACTGTGTGTCTTACTTGTTTGTCTTTTTTATTACCTGTTTACTATGCTAGAATATAAGCTGCACGGGGACAGGGATTTTTGACTGACTTGTATGCTACTATTTTGTTAAGTTCCAGGCCTAGAAAAGTACCTGGTACATAGTATGTGTTCAAATATTTATTAAATAGGTGAATGAAATGGGAAAGTATTTTGAAGTCAAGAATGTTAACAGATTTTTATAATAAAGGCATAATATACCCCGTCTTGAAAGTGGTCTTTTTCTTAATGTGCTCTCCTTCTTTCAAAAGTGGCTTGACTAAACACAGCGATGATTAGTTCCTTTTTAGTGTCTGTAATATGTTATATTTTTTATTTTCTCTGGCTAGGAAACTGTTCTAAGAAATTTCAGGGAAAATACTTTTAGTGACAGTATTATTTTGGAATATTAAGATCGGTTTGAAGGTTATTGGTGGAAGAATTTTTAAAAAGATGGTAATTATGTGTAGATTTTTTTTGTTTTTCCATTATGTCCTTAATGATAAATAGTATGGGCTTTCAGGGCTGGTCTTGGCGGCAACTAACAACAAGATCTTTTCTGTATTGCTTTGTGGTACCCTTTTGTAAATACTTTTGTTTTTAATAATGGTGTATGTTTGAGATTTTAACCATAAAAATTTCATTTTGGTAGTAGTTTGATTCTTAAAATACACACAGGCAGTCCCTGAGTTACGAACGTCTGATTTGTGTACAACCTGTAGTTACGAACCAACCCCCATAAAGCCTGTTATATTAAAAAGTATGAGATACATGCAGCAGTTTGTAATAACAAACGGGTGCTACTTTGCGACCTGCATCAAAACATTACCATGTTATTACGTTAAAGATGTTTTAGTGTGTCTCGAAGTGTTTCTTTAATGTTATGTACGCATAGAAAGGTATAGTACATACTAAGACAAACATTTGACCAACTGACTTGTACACATTCGACTTGAAGACACACTTAGGAACAGAAGTTGTTGGTAATCTGGGGACCGCCTGTACTCAGTGTTTTATGGCTAAAGGGGCCAGCATAACTCTCGGGTAGTTCTCTTTCTAACCACTTGTGAAGTAGAATTCCTTGCATCTTACGTTATTGGAATTAGCATAGCTCTGAAGATGTGAGAATGAAGTATCTTTATATTGGATTTTCTTAATTTGCAGAAAGGCTTATAGATTGCTAACTTGATACTTCAGAAAATGAGATTTTGAATTACTTGGAAGTGGATTTGATCTAAGTCTTTTTACTCTTATTATAGGTCCATATACTTTTGTTCAGCAACACCTCATGATTGGAACAGACCCTCGAACTATTCTTAAAGATTTACTACCGGAAACAATTCCTCCACCTGAATTGGATGATATGACACTGTGGCAGATTGTTATTAATATCCTTTCAGAACCACCAAAAAGGAAAAAAAGAAAAGATATTAATACAATTGAAGATGCTGTGAAATTACTGCAAGAGTGCAAAAAAATAATAGTTTTAACTGGAGCAGGGGTATGTAAGATGTACTAAACACTTATGGGGGGGGTGCAACTTTTCCTATTAAGAAACGTTGTTCTGATTTAGAAGAATTTATGCTTACATGATTATGGGTGTATGTATTTGGAAACTGATAAGAAGAGAGTGCAGTTTATAGTTGCTAAGTCAAGTTTTGTTTAAAAAAACCTCTCCAGCAGTTTTAAGTATTTACTTGTTTTTTTTTTTTATAGCCAGCACAGTAGGTAAGTAAAATTAAGGCAAGACTTTTACCTGCATTATACTACAGCTGCTAAAAGAGATGCAGGGGGTTATAATAATTTATTTGTATTAAGGGGTGTGAGGCTCCTGTGAAGAAAGTGGGTATTTGCTGGATGCTCACAGAGAAACCAGAAACTTGACTGGTATTCACAAGTATGGAACTGAGTTTTATTCATACAGAGCATGTTACATGTTGTGGTAGTGACCAGAGCAACTGCCAGAGTAAAATTCAGTCCTGTTGTCTGCCATTTTAAATTGCGGATTGAGTTATTTAATTTAATTTAATTTTTCTTAGATCATCATCAAAAATAGTGATGCTTTGCTTCCAGGTGTGATTTAGACAAATTTGTTTTACTCTGAGGTTAAAGTGAAGTCAACTCCAGGAAAACTGTGAAATGAAAAAACTTCTGAAATCCCTATTGGAAATGTTAGAGTTTCTTTATAGAATAAAATAGTGTCTAAATTTAGTCTTCAAAAAAAAAAAAATTAAGAGTTGAAATATTGTACAACACAATTTTTAAAGAAAATGCAAAAATTTAGTATTTTTTCTAAATTTTATTTTGTTGAGAATACACATAGCAAAACACACACAATTCAGGCATTTCTACATGTGCAGTTTAGTGTCATTAGTTACATTCTTTGAATTGTACAACCATTTTCACCCTCTTTTTCTGAATTGTTCCTCACTCGTTAACACAAATTCACTGCCCTTTAAGGTTCCTATCTAATCTTTTCAGTTACTGTTGTTAGTTTTATCCCATATAGATAGTTCTGAAAACAGCATAATTCTGGAGTCGGGCTAGTTTTGTAGTTAAGCTAAACTATCGCGTGGTTTTAAGATGACTTCTGGAGATATTTTTGGTTTAAGGCTTAAAGATTATCTCAGCAATAGTTTCAGGGTTTCATCCATCCATGCATGGCTTCAGAAAGTTTAGAGTCCATGAGAGAATTTGATACTCTGTTCTGTATTTTCCCCTTTTGATCATGCTTCTTCATTGGAATCTTTAGTTAAAATGTTCAGTAATGGTAGCTGGGCACCATCCTGTTCTCCTGGTCTCATGGCGAAGGAGGTAGTTGTTCATGGAGGCAGTTAGCCACACATTCCACATTCTCCTATTCCTGACTCTCCACCTTCCTCTGTTGGTCCAGGTGAATAAAGACCAATTGTTGTGCCTTGGATAGCTGCTGGCGAGTTTTTATGAGCATAGGCACTACGCAACAAACTAGGAAGTAGAACAGAAATTCTAGACATGTTATCAGGCCAATTAACTGGAATATGCAATGAAATCATGACTCTAAACCTTCAAACCAAGGAACCAGATCCCGTGAGGTATTTGGTTGTACATAAGCAACCTCAGCAACTACTCTTTTTTTTTTTTGTCATTGTAGATATATGTCACACAACTTTTGCCAGTTCAACTTCTTATAGGCGTACAGCTTGTTGACAGACAGCAGTTACGGTAATCGGCTGTACAACTCTACCCTTAATCAATGCTATTTTTCTATCACTATTAACCCTCCTTTTCCTCTTCTTGCCCCTGGTAACCACCAGTAAACTTTGTTTTTTATACATTTGCCTTTTGTCTTTCTATGTAAGTGAAGTTATACAATATTTGACTTTCTGTGATTGGCTTATATCAAAATTTAGTATTCTTGAGACAGAACCCTGATGAGGGAGGTATGAGACGTTTCTTTAGAAAAATTTGACAGTGTAGTAGAAATTCTTGCCTGCTTTATAGTTAAGTAATTGAAATTATTTACTCCCTTCCTTTAATCAGATCCCAGTTGCTCTGATTTGTTGGTTAAACTCTTAAAGATGTACAATTAGCATGACTAATCTCCATTGAAAACAGGACTGTATGGTGGAGTTAATTATACTGGTTTATTTGGGTTTTTTATTTTTTTTTTGAAATTGGAGTAGGGTGGTATTTCTTTTTCCCAAAAGAAGCTTCAAATTAAAATTTTCTTTTCAGCTCCTCCTTGAATATATGGTAAGAGAGCTAGTAATTACAAAGCTAGGAGATTTAATAATACAAATTATGCCGTGGCTATTTCAGGTGTCTGTTTCCTGTGGAATACCTGACTTCAGGTCAAGAGATGGTATTTATGCACGCCTTGCAGTGGACTTCCCAGACCTTCCAGACCCTCAAGCAATGTTTGATATTGAATATTTCAGAAAGGATCCAAGACCATTCTTCAAGTTTGCGAAGGTACTGAGAACTTTGCTAGTTGTATTTTGACCTCTTCATGCAAAATATTTTCGTATATAGGTTACTTAATTTTACCATTTGTGGTCTAGTAAAATGGATGCTAGTACTGTTGTGAAGTAAGATCAGTTAATTAAAAACAGTCAGTGTTCGCTTTTTCCCAGAAGGAAGTATCATCTACTTTTCTTCATTTTAAGTTTGAGTTTATTTTCAAATAAGAGATTATTGCATATTTTTCAAATTCACACTTCAGTTTTGGTCTTCATTTGATATTACTTGGGCTTTTTTAAATTTTTTTAAGAGATTAGTAAAGCATATAAAAATAACGTATTATTTTGACTTTAATAGTTTTTATAGGTGTTAAAAAGAGATTATAATATCTGTTTTGATGTGTTTGGTGGTAGCCAGGTTTTAACACATGAGAGTGTCCCAGAAAAATCACTTTGTGATTAGGGATGGAGAAGATTTTTAGGGTACATGTTAATTAGCAGATTGCAGAGGAGCCTGGAGTCTCTAGAGCTCCATTGTTCAGCTCAGGAGCCACCAGTCACATATGGTTGTTGAGTACTTGAAATGAGATGTGTTGTAAGCGAAAAACGTAACAGATTTTTGAAGAACTAGTATGGAAAAAAGAATGTAAAATATTCCATTGATAAATTTTATGTTGATTATACGTGGAAATGATAATACTTTTGAAATTGAAAAATTTCACCAGTTTTCAGTTTTTTAATGTGATTAGTAGAAAATTTAAAATTATATACATGGCTAGCAGTGTATTTCTGTTAGACAGCGCTGCTCTAGAATGTAAAGTTTAGTATTACATGGTACCATTCCCAACGGATTTGAGTTATTTGAAAAAAATTTTTGTTTTTTACTCTAAAGCCATAGTGACCCTATAAGACAGTAGAACTACTCTATAGGAGCGGCTGGTGGATTCAAACTGCCATCCTTTTGGTTAGCAGCCAAGCTCTTAAACACTGTACCACCAGGGCTCCAATACACAGTTAGACCAAAAACAAACGTGTGTACGTTTTGTCTTATGGAAAGAAATTTTACCATTGTTACTGCTAGACTTCAGTATATGTAAAAAAAAAAAAAAAAAAAAGTATTTTTTGTATTAGTGACTTTTTTAGTTAATCTGGAAATTAGCTTGAATTTAAAGTATGACTTGAGCTACTTTCATACCACGTGGTCTTTCTATGTAGCTATAGGAAAAGCTCTGCTAATTCAGAATTCAGGTTAGTTTATATTAATGACTGTCTTTAAAGAAATTTATTTCATTTAAGTAAAGTATATAAATGACTGTTAGAGTAAAATGGAAAAAATAAAAAACCTTTGAATATGTTTTAGTTAATAAAACAAAACTAAATTTGAGAAGATTTACGGCTTTTAAGAGTATTTTACATTTTTCTAAAAATTAACTTGAAATTTAAGTTTCGAACTTCTTCGTGTATCTATAATAGTGATGGTCATCTATATCTAGCCTTTAGTTTCAAGTTTGTTCTCTCTAAGGACTTGAAGAGTGTTTCTGAGATAATCAGACTATGGAATTGAAGTAGACGCCTGGTTCATACCTGGATTGAATAAATAATGTAAATAATTATTGGTGTGTCTTTTTCTCCTGAAATACAAGATTATGTATTAGTGATGATCACTTGTTCTAACATACTGGTGCTGGCGGTACTACCACATGGTTGTGAAGACCAATGAAATACCATATATTTATATAGGTTTCCTAAATTGGATGTAGCACGTTGGTATTATGATAGCTTTTTTAGCAAAAATAAACACTTTTAAAAGCCAGCATGTAATTGGAAATTAGTCTCGTTTTATATATGATGATATAAAAGCTTGACTCATCAGTGCATTTATGTAATGCTCCTAAGATTTTTGCTCTAAATTCTGTCTTCTGAGGGGAAGCAAAACATGTTGCCAAAACTCACCTATATCAGCTTTATTTGTTTGGATGATTTACTGAAGAGCAGATTCAAAATTGCTTACTAAAATTATAAACTACAGTTGAATATCTAAGGTTTAATGTTCTGTTTTCGGTGGTAGCAATTTTTTGTGTACTTTTTTAAACTGGCAACCTGACACTTGAAAAAATAGATGGTAACAGTGGAAATAAGGTAAGGATTGTGAATTTAGCTGTCTAACGTACAAACTTAGTATCCGTTTTTCGCTTAAATTAGTTTTGACACGCAGGAATCTGTAGAAGCAATTCATGATTACTCTGATAAAGACAGTAAGAACTTTTTAAATACACTTAATAGAAATTCAGACAGTGCATAAGTGAAAATACATTGTAAGATGGCACAGTGCTAGTGTCTTACAGTGTTCTTAATCACTGTGTACGGATTTTATGCCACCTGGGAGAAGAGGGAAGGGGTTGCATTTTTCAATTCTATAAAACTGTAAAAATTTTATGCATATTTTTATTGTTAGTAAACTGAAAAAAATTTAAATCCAAGCATTTATAGCCTTTTCTGGTTCTATTTATATAAACTTAATTTTGCTTGATTGCTTTTCTGAGTTTTCACTTACGGTTTAAGAGCTGAGTAAACTTAATTAACCTCTATAATTGTTATTCATGTATAATTTTTGTTAATACTTGAATTCTCACGGTAGGAACTGACTAAAACCTAGCCACTTAAGTAGTTCTCAAAACTGTTAATGATAGAAGAGGCAATTTGGGTCTAAAAATTAGTAACTAGGACAGGCTTATGGAGAAATAAATAAGGACAAAGAATGCAGGTTAGTAACCCCAAAATGGAGGTTGGGGAGCATGTAAATACTGTCGCCATGTTTTTACTAGATTCTAAAATACTCAGTGAATTGTGAATAAAATGCTCTTCAAATAACCTAAAATTTTTTTTTTTTACCAGTTACTGTAGTAGGCAGAAAGTTTATTAAGATGGTTTATGATTTTTGCCAGTTGGAAAAGCAGAAAATATTGGGTAAATTTAGACATTTGGAAAAAAGGGAGAAATTCTATACCATGTCTAAAGCCCTTAATTGTATATAGTTTTTTTTTTAATTGTATATAATTTTTGAGAAATTTAGATTTCATTTAGACTGGAAATTCCAAGTAATTGAGAGGTGTGTTAAAGAGATTATACTGCTTCATTAGAGCAGTTTTTCAAGCTCTGCACTATTTACATTTTGGGCTAGATAATAATTTCTTGTGGGGGCTGGCCTGTGCATTGTAGGACGTTTAATAACAGCATTCTTGGCTTCTACTCACTAGATGCCGGTAAGCATCCCACCCCAGTTCTGACAAAAATGTTTTCAGACATTGCCACATGTCTGCTGCAGTATTGCCCCTTGGTTGAACACCACTCATTGCAGTGTACCAAGCTGTGGTACCGCTTCGAATTCTTTTACACAAGAGCAGTTAAGGCCAATTTTAAAGCTGTGTAGCCGTGTTTTAAATCATTATTCTATGCAGTGAGGGCTGAACTAGATAATGAGTTGTGGTCATAGTTCTCAGGAACCTAAAATAATTCATGGATGCTGATAAAAATAAGTGGTTGTATTTAGAATCAGTGAAGGTAAACTGAGTTAGAATGTATAAAATAAAAAAAATAAGGACAGTTCAAAGAGTTAATTGAATTCAGCAGTTGCTCTTTGCCTAAAGTTAAAACACAGGAAAAGTAGAGAAATATGAACTTATTTTTATGAATTTAATTTCAAAAATTTTTTATTCAATAAATCATTACTTTATTGATAGTATGCAAATATAGCAGATTATTTAAACAGTTTTAAAACAAGTTCATTATCTAAAAATCAGAAAATGTAAACAAAAAATAAATAGTCGTAGTCCCATTCACCTGAAGAAAAGCCCTGATGACACAGTGGTTAAGAGCTCGGCTGCTGACCAAAAAGTCGGCAGTTTGACTCCACTAGCCGCTCCTTGGAAACCCCATAGGCCAGTTCTCTCCTGTCCTTCAGGGTCGCTAGGAGTTGAAATCGACTCAACGACACAGGTTTTTTTTTTTTTTTTTGAGGGGGGTATAGGTATTACATATGTAGAAATTTATTATAGCTGCAGGTATATTCTTATCACAAAATGGACTATTTTGCCTGCTGCTTTGTATTTTTAGCATTTTCTGTTTCATATCATAAACTTTTTTAGTCAGATGCTTGAAACTTTTTAGTGATGTTAGCAGAGTATTGTAACTGTAATCCCCCAAAGATACTTATTACTATTACAAATAGTGTGGTTATAATTGTCCTTTTAGTTGTATTTGCAGAGTTTTTAGGATAAATTCTGAAAGTGCACTTGGTAGATTGCTTGTCTTAGGTAAGCTTAACTAAAGTTTAGTTAAGCTGCCTTATTTTGCCACCTGAAAAGGTTGAACTAAAATACACTGTGTATGAGAAAGCTGATTAGCATGCCCCTGGCACCACTCCCCCCAAAAGAAAAACCTCACGATAGACTTTGAGCATTAAAATATTTTTTAAAATTATGTATATATGTGTGTGTATATGGTTTAAGAAGAAATTAAAACAGTGCAAAACATAAAGTTATTCTGCCTCTCTTTTAATAATCCCTACTTCTAAGTTCTTCTCCAAAAGTTACTGTGGTAAACTGTTTTCTTTGGTATCTTTGCAGGGGAAAATTTTTTGGGTATACTAGTTTGTATGTTTTTAAAGATGGCGTAGTGTTCTGTTTTATAGCTGTACTACCGGATATTTAACTAGTCCCCTAATGAAGGCTATCTAGGCTGTCTTTAATGTAATTTTAAAACCTACCAATTTGATAGGTAACAAGTTAACATCTTTTCATGGTTCTATTATTCTGCTTTTGTTTACTAGTATACAGGAGTTCTTTTCAACTATTGGGTATTCATGTATCTTCTTTGAATTGCATGTTTGTTCTTAGCCATTTTTCCCCCTTGGGATACTTTTCATACGTATTTTTGAGAACATTATGTATTCTTGGAGAGTTTTTCGTTAGAGGCAGATTGGAATTACAGCCTCTAGTAATCCCCTGAAAAAAAGTTAGCTGGTAAAAACTGAGTAGCAGCAGGACATTGCCTGATATGTTGCCGGAAGATGATCCCCTCAGTTTGGAAGGCACTTAATATGTGACTGGGGAAGAGCTGCCTCCTGAAAGTAGAGTCGACCTTAATGATGTGGATGGAGTCAAACTTTCAGGACCTTCATTCGTTGATATGGCACGACTCAGAATGAGAAGAAACAGCTACAAACCCATTAATAATCGAAACATGTAATGTACGATGTATAAATTTAGGAAAGTTGGAAATCTTCAGAAATGAAATAGAGTATATAAACATCGATATTCTAGGCATTAGTGAGCTGAAATGGACTGGTATTGGCCACTTTGAATCAGACAATCATATGCTCTACTATGCAAGGAATGACAGCTTGAAGAGGAATGGAGTTGGATTTCAAGATCTGTCCTGAAGTACAAGAGTGTCAGTGATAGTATAACATCTATATGCCTACAAGGAAGACCAGTTAATGCAACTATTATTCAGATTTACACACCAACCACTAAAGCCAAAGATGAAGAAATTGAAGATCTTTATCAACTTTTGCAGTCTGAAATTGATTGAATATGCAGTCAGGATGCATTGATAATTACTGGTGATTTGAGTGGGAAAGTTGGAAACAAAGAAGGATTAGTAGTTGGAAAATATGGTGATAGAAATGATGCCAGAGATTGCATGATAGAATTTTGCAGACCAACGACTTCTTCATTGCAGACGCCTTTGAATGGCAACTATACACGTGGACCTCACCAGATGGAATATACAGGAATCAAATCAACTACATCTGTGGAAAGAGACGATGGAAAAGCTCAGTATCATGAGTCAGAACAAGGTAAGGGGCTGACTGTGGAACAGGCCATCAGGTGCTCATTTGCAGGTTCAAGTTGAAGCGAAGAAAATAAGAACAAGTCCACGTGAGCCAAAGTACAACCTTGAGTGTATCCCACCTAAGTTTAGAGACCATCTTAAGAATAGATTTGAGGCATTGAACATTTAATGACTGAAGATGAGACAAGTTGGAGAGTGACCTCAAGAACATCGTACACGAAGAAAGCAAGAGGTCATTAAAAAGACAGGAAAGAGAGAAAAGACCAAAATGGATGTCAGAAGAGACTCTGAAATTGACTCTAGAATGTCGAATAGCTAAAGCAAACAAAAAAAATGATGAAAGAGCTGAGCAGAAGATTTCAAAGGATGACTAGAGAAGACAAAGTATAACGAGTTGTGTGAAGACCTGGAGTAAGAAAACCAAAAGGGAAGAACATATTTGGCGTCTATCAAGCTGAAAGAACTAAAGAAAAAAATACAAGCCCCGAGTTGAAATAGTGAAGGATTTTATGGATAAAGTACCATACGACATGGAAGCATCAAAAGAAGGCTGAAGGAATATACAGTCACTGTACCAGAAAGAATTGATCAACATTCAGTCATTTCAGGAGGCAGCATATATATGATCAAGAACTGATTGCACTGAAGGAAGAAGTCTGAGCTGCACTGACGGCATTGGCAAAAAACAAGGCTTTAGGAATGGATGGAATACCAATTGAGATGTGTCAACAAATGACTGCAGCTCTGGAAGTGCTTACTCGTCTATGCCTAGAAATTGGAGGACAGCTACGTAGCCTACCGACTGGAAGAGATCCGTATTTATGCCTATTCCAAAGAAAGGTGATACAACCGGATGTGGAAATTATTGAACATTTTCATTAATACCACATGCAAGTAAAATTTTGCTGAAGATCATCCAAAAGCAGCTGCAGCAGTACCTCAACAGGGAGCTGTGAGAAATTCAGGCCGGATTCAGAAGAGGACGTGGAACAAGGGATATCGTTGTTGATGTCAGATGAATCCTGGCTGAAAGCAGAACACCAGAAAGATGACTGTGCAAAGGCACTTGACTGTGTGGGTCGTAACAAATTATGGATAACGTTGCAAAGAATGGGAATTCCAGAACACCTAATTGTGCTCATGAGGAACCTGTACATAGATCAAGAGGTAGTCATTTGAACAGAAAAGGGGGATACGGCATGGTTCAAAATTAAGAAAGGTCTGTATTGGGGTTGCATCCTTTCACCATACCTATTCAATCTGTATGCTGAGCATATAATCCAAGAAGCTGGACTATACGAAGAACCAGGGCATCAGGATTAGAGGAGGACTTCATTAACAACCTGTGTTATGCAGATGATACAACCTTGCTTGCTGAAAGTGAAAAGGACTTTACTTACTAATGAAGACCAAAGACCACAGCTTTCAGTATGGCTTACACCTCAACATAAAGAAAACAAAAATCCTCACAACTGGACCAATGAGCAAGATCATGATAAATGGAGAAACGATTGAAGTTGTCAAGGATTTCATTTTACTTGGATCCACAATCAACAGCCACAGAAGCAGCAGTCAAGGAATCAAAAGATGCATTGCGTTGGGCAAATCTGCTGCAAAGGATCTCTTTAAAGTGTTGAAAAGCAAAGATGTCGCCTTGAAGACTAAGGTGCACCTGACCCAAGCCATGGTATTTTCAACTGCATCATATGCATGTGAAAGCTGGACAATATGGAAGACCGAAGAAGAATTGACGCCTGTGAATTGTGGTGCCGGCAAAGATACTGAATATATCGTGGACTGCCAAAAGAATGAACAAATGTGTCTTGGAAGAAGTGCAACCAGAATGCTCCTTAGAAGCAAGGATGGTGAGACTGCATCTTGACATACTTTGGACGTGTTGTCAGGAGGGATCAGTCCCTGGAGAAGGACATCATGCTTGGCAGAGTACAGGGTCAACGGAAAAGAGGAAGACCCTCAGTGAGGTGGATTGACAACAGTGGTTGCAGCAATGAGCTCAAGCATAACAACAATTATAAGGATGGCACAGGACCAGGCAGTGTTTTGTTCTGTCGTGCATAGGGTCGCTGTGAGCGGGAACCGACTCAACGGCACCTAATGACAACAAAAACAGTTTTACAATATCTCATAAAAATGATGTTTAGCCTAAAAGAAAATAGAACATTTAAGATGAAGGGATCAAAAATTGAAAAAGCAGTATTGCATAATAATAAACTGTCACTTACTGGCTCTTGGGACTTTTGGGAAATTAATTTTGTGCTTCGTTTTTTTTTCAAATAATAAAAAAGCCAAACATTTTTCTATGAAGAGCCATATAGGAAATATGTGGCCTGCTTTGTGAGCCATGTAGAATCTGCTATACATTCTTTTTCTTTCCAATGCTTAAAAATGCAGAAACTCAGCTCTCAAATTGGTTGGCAGCTCTACGATAAAGATGAAATAAAGGGCTTGTGTTATGCTTGGTGCATACTGAAAGTTAATTAAGTGATAACCAAAAGTTTACTGTTGAAATTCTTTTGTGTTAGCTTAGTACCAAACCAAACACGTTACCATTGAGTTGATTCTGACTCACAGCAACGCTGTACTATAGGATGGAGTAGAACTGCTCCATAGGGTTTCCAAGGCTATAAATCTTCACTGGAACAGATTGCCACATTTTTCTCCTGTGGAGTAGCTGGTGGGTTTGAACTGCCAACCTTTTGGTTAGCAGCCAAGTGTTTAATCACAGCGCCACTAGGGCTCCCTTATCTTAGGACAGGAGTTAGCAAACCACGGCCTCAGTGTATATGCAGTCTGCTACCTGTTTTTGTACAGCCCGCGAGCTGGGAATGCAGTTTGAAATGATGGGGAGGGGAGGGAAGTGAAGAGAAGAATATTTTGGGAAATGTGGACATCATATGAAATTCTCATGTCAGTGTCCAGAAATAAAGTTTATTGAACACTGTGGCTGCTTTTGCAGTACTGTGGCAGAGTTGAGTGATTGCAACAGAGACCATATGACCTGCAAAATCTAAGATATTTACTACCTTGCCCTGTACTAAAAAAGTTGGCCAACCCCTGGATTCCTAAGGAAACTGGACTTTTTAAAAAATGTAGTTAGATTTCTGTGTCAGGTGACTCTTATTTATCAGTTTTAAGTTTGATTAGGTAGGAAAGGAGTAGTTTATTCAAGTGTGGTTTTGTGGAGTGAACGAAGCAAGCTAAGTGATTAGAAGGATATTCCTTACCAGGCATGATCTGTTTCACTTCTCTTTTTCGGCAGCGTGGGGAATTTAGGTTTCTAGTTTCTTACCAACTTTATTTACTGCCTCCCTGTGCTCTGTAGGAGGAGGGTGAATATTAGCAAACATTGACAGCTCTGAAACTTTGAAGAATCCTTTTAGTTTTGAGGGACTGCATTTCCACCCCTCTTTGGGGTCTCATATATTACTAGAAATTTTAGAAAGAAAGTAGAAATAGCATCTCTGGAGGAAAGCCATTACTTCTACATGAAAACTCACTGTGGCAGATAGTTCTGAGGTTTACTTTTGACCACATTGGTTGCCCATATCCATTTCCTGGATTGCTTGCATGTTTCTGGACACAGCTGAGTTTTGAAAGAGGGTGGCTTTTTAGAGTATTTCGAGCCACTGATACTTGCTCTTTTTTACTCTAGAAGGATCCCTATGGCAATAACAGAGTGTGATTGGCTCATGTGATTGGTTCCTTAAAAGGGCTTTAGGGTGTTCAGATCGGTATAGCCTATCTTACTTTGAACAGGGTTAGGATGCCGTATGCCACTTTTAGTATCATAATTCCAATATGGAAGAATTAATCCATGTTCTGTCTGAAAGTTATATCTGCAGCCTTTTGATTTCTAGCAAACGTTTCACATTAAGAACCTGTGTTAGAAGTGGTTTCTATTGAGACAGTCCTTCAGGGTAATTTTTTTCTTCATTATTTCAGACTTCATCCTTTATAGAGGAACACTGTTTAAATCTAATGATTCAGACATGGTCTGCTTCATATTTCAAAGAAAATAGACAAAGTTCAAACTCAAATCATTTAGGTTCTAACACATGAAATGTAAACTTAAAAAACAAAACAAAAAGATCTTTCATAAATTATCTCTGAGTGTAGGAATTGGCTCCTGATTTTTTTAAGGGTTAAAACTACCCCGAATTGTTATGGGTTGGATGTTGGAGGAAACTGGAGTATAGAGTTGAATCTGGTGTCCCACACATCTTTGTGCTTCTTACCCTCTCTTCATTGTAAATGTACTGGGACAGAGCATTCAGGGAATAAAGCAGTAGCTGGCAGAGCACAAACCCAGTATTCCAAAATATTAACTGATAACCTGCGCGCGGAGCACCTCTTGTAACTTCATTTAAAATAACAAATGTGGTCTTCAGTTTTCTATAAAACTGGCTTTAAGAAGTTGTTTACATTGCTTCTTCCTTTATGCATTGTTTCTTAAATTGCAAAGTTTTCCATGAAGTTTATCTGTGATAAAATTTGAATATAAGGCAGAACTGTTGGATTTCCATGTAATGCGTATTTTCGGCATATGGACGTGTCCGTGATAATCGTTACAGTGAGGTTTGCTTATTTTAAAACTTTACCTAAAAGTATCCTGGGTGGTAGAATAAGAAGTTTTTAAAAAACTTGAATTAAATAGGTAAAATGTAAAGTCATGTATTATCTCATTATTAAACTTTTTTTGGTATGATGTCAGAAGTGACCACCTGTTTATAGCTTGTTTGTAGCCTGCCTTCCTTGACTTTTCGATAATATGTATATACATGTGCATATAGTTTCCGTTTTTGTTTAATAACAAAAACCAAACTGTACACATTGGTGAGTAACGTGCATTTCCAGGTCAGTGCATGTAGATCCCCCTGGTACTTTAGAGTGGCTGCATATTCTGTTACGGATGTACCATATTTATACATCCAGTCTCCCACTTGATGGACATACGGTTGTATCTAGTTTTTTGCTGGCATTTTAATAGGATAGAGCATGTCATGGATGGTAAGGAAGTAAGTAGATAGCACTGCTACTTTAAATAAAAAAGTAGAGAAGAAACTTCCTTTGCCATAGTCACTAAATGAAATTTAATAGTCACTGCCAAAAGTTGGGAGGACCAAAATTGATACTTTTTCTCTGATCTTTTTGCCATGTGTATATCTGAATTCTTTGTTTTTAAAGAAGAAACAGCATTGAAGCATTATTTGGGGGGAAAAACACACACACAATATCCAGCAACTCAGCATTCATGAGCAACTCTATACTATACCAGTATGTGCCTGTGCAGTGGAAGGAAAACAATTTTGGTAAGGAATTAAAACTTTAGCTTTAAACTTCCAACAGGTTGCTATTTACAGTGAATGATGAATCAAAAAAAAAAAAAAAAAAAAATTCTTATGTTGACGGTGCCTTTTTTAGTTTAAAAAAAAAAAAAGTCTTTCACCATATCTTTTATATCTGTAATTTCAGTTTCCACTTTCTCCTTTAGGAAAAAAAAAACCTAAGTTTGCAGCCAGCAAAAGTTAGATGTATCTTAAGGTGTGTATTACTTCTGACTTATTAAAATACCTATTAACGTGTGTTAGGGATGTTTTTGAGTAGACTATCTTTTTCTTCAAGGGGCCAAGTCCACTAATTCCTGAGTTTTATACGTACTGTATTGCAGCAACAGTCCTTTTGTATGTATGTGGTGCATCTATCTAGATGCTTTAAAATGCTTATGTATTTTATTTTTAAGTCACACATTTATCATTGGTAATTTTACTGGATCAAATGGTTTATTTAACCTAAATTTACATTTGCTGTAGTTCTTTAATGTAAAATTTTTATTTTTACTTTTTGCATTACATAGGAAATATATCCTGGACAATTCCAGCCATCTCTCTGTCACAAATTTATAGCCTTGTCAGATAAGGAAGGAAAACTACTTCGCAACTATACTCAGAACATAGATACACTGGAGCAGGTGGCAGGAATCCAAAGGATAATTCAGTGTCATGGTTAGTAAACTTCAGAATTGCTTCCTGTAATTTATTTAATTAGTTTTATAGGAAAAGTTACGATTATGAAATTGCCCACCATCCAGGACTAGAAGTTAAGCATTATTATTTAATCACCTTATCTGATTAACTGTAGATAACCTAAGGAAAGTAGAACCCATAAAAATAAAATCAAAAGTTTTAGCTTTGATACTTAAAACCCAGATATTAATGTACTTTTGAGTTTCAAAAGATATTTGTATGTCATTAAATTATTTTAAATAACCTTTTGTGACTATTGGCTATAGTGTGAAGAAACATGATATTTTTAGTTTATAAAACCAAAGGAACTGAATAGTTTAGGTATTAGAGGATTCAGAAATTTAGAAGAGTTTTAATCTAAGGTATGAACAGTTTAACCATTAGCCATTTTCTTATGTGTCTAGAAGTGTTTTCAGACCATAGCTGCTGAACGCTAAGGAGTTGGTTCATTTTTTTTTTTTAAAGAGCTTTTGGAGGGATCATTATATCAATGTCTCAGTAATTGAAGATTGGATTCGTTTGTTATTTAACTATTAGTGTTTTGTTTTGTTTTGTTTTTTTCAAATCATCCCTTTGATTCTCCTGTAGAGTCTGTTTAAATCATGGAGCTTCTCTATCTTTCCTGGTGTTAAGGTTTATATTGCAGTCTTTTTGGTATGTTTAAGAAATGGAAGTATTTCTTTAATAAAGCATATATATGTTGGTTTTTTTCAGGTTCCTTTGCAACAGCATCTTGCCTAATTTGTAAATACAAAGTTGACTGTGAAGCTGTACGAGGAGATATTTTTAATCAGGTAATTTATCACCCATATTCTAAGAATTGTGCATGTCTCTGAACTAGTCCTTTTTTTGGCCTCCAAATCCTCTTTTTGTGATTTTTGTGATTAAAAAAGATCCAGGCAGAAAGTATTAGCATTGGGAATTCTAGTGAAATACACAGACCTTTTCAGTACCTTAACTAGGACCCATTGCTCAATAATGTCTCTCAAAGTGAAAAAATTGGCTCCTTACTTTCTAAGTCTAAAAAAAAGAAGCCGTATCGTTTTTTTTTTGTCTTTTATTGGTTTTTGTCCTCACTTTTCCATTTTAGCGCCTGTTAGATTTGGAATTTCAAATTAGTTGTGGTATTCCTTTAAAACATTAAAAATTATTGTGAAAGGCATGTCATGTATGCTGACTGCCAAAAAATATAGGAAGATAAAATGAGAAAATAAAAATCAGTAAGAAGCCATATTTATTTGGCTGCATATATAGTTAATCACATTTAATTATGATAGAGGAAGCGATACCCACTGGCATCAAGTCGGTTCCAATGCAGCGACGCTATAGGACAGTGGAACTGCTCCACAGGGTTTCCAAGGAGCACCTGGTGGATTCGGAGTGCCATCCTTTTGTTTAGCAGCCATAGCCCACTGAAGCTCTTAAGCACTGTGCCACTGTAAACATTTTTACATACATGTAGAGTTTTTCCTCTTAATGATGGTCTTGAATATCAAATGTAGTTCTACGCAGCTATTAAATAGTGGCATAGTATTTCACTGTATGGTGTCTGAAGTTTATTAACTAATCTGTTATTGACAGTTGATATTTAGGTTGTATCCAATTTTCCCTGCTGTTTATCCCCAGCTTTTCTGACTCTCTTCTTTGGTAATTCTGAAAAACATTCTAAGGAAATGTGAAAATGATTATTTTGACCTTGGATTTCTTTTCTTTTTGCCCTGCAACCAAAATCCGGAACATACAATGCAGGTGGTTCCTCGATGTCCTAGGTGCCCAGCTGATGAACCACTTGCTATCATGAAACCAGAGATTGTCTTTTTTGGTGAGAATTTACCAGAACAGTTTCATAGAGCCATGAAGTATGACAAAGATGAAGTTGACCTCCTCATTGTTATTGGGTCTTCCCTGAAAGTAAGACCAGTAGCACTAATTCCAAGTAAGTTGGTGATGGTTTTGGAAAACATTTCTATATATATGCCATGAGTTGTGAAAGAATTCCTGTACAGTAGGCCCCAATAATCTTTCTCTGCTTCTGGTTTAAAGAGAGATGAAGAGCTAAATTTTTTGGTGACATTGACAATTTGGGGTAGGGGAATCTTGAAACAGAAGTAATAGCAAATTCTAATTCAAATTTATGTGAACAAACAGTTCAGTTTATATTTTTTAATGGAATGTATTTTTATTGTGGCAGGAGTTATGAAACAGTCCCTGATCTATAAATTTTCAATCTTAATATGAAAACAGTTCATTAATAGTCACACAGAGGCTGAAGTCACAAATAAATTAACACTTTTTAGCAGATTGAATTTCTGTGAAGGAGTTGTTGATTTTTCAAGCTTAATTTCGGATTCAATAAGTTTGAATGTATAGATTGCTAGAAATGTCCTTATGTAGGGTGGTGTTCAGAGGCTCAAAGTGATTGGTTCCTTGTAGGATCAACCACCATGCCATGTCATAATGCCGGCCTGTGAATCTAGTTTACCCAAATACAATTTAAGTGTCTGTTTTTCTTAGGAATATTTCTTCAACATCTGCTTTCGTACTTCCTCTTTTTCCTTCCTCTAGTGTCAAAGTCAGGGAGCAGAATATGGAAGGAGGGGCTGTGTAGGTAGCATCAGATGTGCCTTCCTAAGTGAGGGAAGGAGGAAAGGAGAGAATAGCAGTGGTTAATGATACAGCTGCTAACCAGAAGGTCAGCAGTTCAAATCCACCAGCTGCTCCTTTGAAACCCTGTGGGGCAGTTCTGCTCTGTCCTCCAAGGTTGCTATGGACTGGAATCCATTCGATAGCATTGAGTTTGGTTTGGTTTTTAACCAATACTAGATCTCTGCACCAGCAATCACATAGGCTGCCAGAGCATAAACACATGGAAGGATGGGGAATCAGACTCTGTAATTCTGTATTTCTACCCTAGGTCTTTTTCCTACCCAACATCTGGTGGGTTTAGCAGTTAACTCAGTCTTCCTTAAATAGCTGTGAAATTTCATTAAGGTAGAATATAGGTCAGTTTCTAATTAAACAGCATCAAAATTTAATGTACAGGCTCCCTTATTTTTGAGGTTTTTTTTTTTTTTTTTAAGTCTGTAAAGGCAGAGAAATTTCTAAGAGCTTTCTGTGGGGGTAATGTAATGGTCTGTTGGTGATAGGCAAAGGTTATTTGTTATTAAATGTAAAACAGGTATGTAATGGCCTGAAATAGATGTGTATAATTTCCATCCTCTTTATGTCAGGGGCTACTTCAGTAGAATGGTCATAATACTCATGTAATCGTTACTACAACCTTGTGGAAAATACCACTATTATCCCCATTATACAAATGAAATTGAGGTAAGGAGTGGAAAAGTGAACATATTGCTCATAGGTAACCAGGGGATGGCGCAGAGCCTGAAATTTTGTAAAAGATGCTTTAACTGTTCATCTGCATACCGTTTGGCTTGATGAAATGTAATGGGTTGGTTGAATATTAACGGAGAGTTTCTTTTTTGATATTTTGTGCTCTCGGCTGTCATATATGTGTCAATGTTAAGTTTTTACATGGCTCATTTGTTGCTTGATTAGATTACTTCCTTCCCCTTTTACTAACAGTTACTTTTCACTCTGTTTTTAGGTTCCATACCCCATGAAGTGCCTCAGATATTAATTAATAGGGAACCTTTGCCTCATCTGCATTTTGATGTAGAGCTTCTTGGAGACTGTGATGTCATAATTAATGAATTGTGTCATAGGCTAGGTGGTGAATATGCCAAACTTTGCTGCAACCCTGTAAAGCTTTCAGAAATTACTGAAAAACCTCCACGAACACAAAAAGAGTTGGCTCATTTGTCAGAGTTGCCACCCACACCTCTTAATATTTCAGAAGACTCAAGTTCACCAGAAAGAACTTCACCACCAGATTCTTCAGTGGTTGTTACACTTTTAGACCAAGCAACTAAGAGTAATATTGATGATTCAGATGTGTCCGAATCAAAAGGATGTGTGGAAGAAAAATCACAGGAAGTACAGATTTCTACTAGGAACACTGAAAGTATTACTGAACAACTGGAGAGTCCGGATTTGAAGAACGTTGGCTCCAGTACTGGGGAGAAAAATGAAAGAACTTCAGTTGCTGAAACAGTGAGAAAGTGCTGGCCCATTAGACTTGCAAAGGAACAGATTAGTAAGCGGCTTGATGGTAAGAAAAGGTGTTGGACCATCTTGAAGGTATCATTATGGTAACAAAATATTTGCAAAAAATTAGCAATTTTGGTTGATCAGTTCATCGGATAACTTTTGGCAGCTGAATGGGGACAGTTGATTTTGTTTAGAAAAACTAAAGATCATAATGTAAGCCAGAGAAAGAGAAACCCGTGGGTGTCTTGCATAATATGAGAAGAAATAGTCTGCAGTCTGCTCTGTGAGTTGTGTTTCTCTAGGGGAAGGGAAGATGAGCATCAGATTGAGAAGATTGTGTCCCCAGCCATTACCTGAGGACAGCTTAGGAGAACTAATGACTGAGGTTTGGGGGCTTATTGTGTGTCATCTGCTTTATGGACTTACCTGATTTTAATCTTAGGAGGTAGGAATTACTACTTCTCTGCTACAGATGGGGAAACTGAGGCCATGGAGGGTAACAACTGGGAAGTGGCCAGACTGGATCCCAGGTCTTTCCTCAGGGCCTACCTTCATAACTACTGTGCCGTGTTGTCTCAGATCTAGAAAACATTTGTTTTTTCTCCACTGAATATCAGGAGTAATACCTACCCTGTTTTGACACAGAAACCCTGGTGGTGTAGTGGTTAAAGTGCTATGGCTGCTAACCAAGAGGTCAGCAGTTCAAATCCGCCAGGCGCTCCTTGGAAACTGTATCGGGCAGTTCTACTCTGTCCTATAGGATTGCTGTGAGTTGGAATCGACTCGACGGCAGTGGGTTTTTTTGGTTTGTTTTGACACATGGAAAAGTCTTTACCAATTACTATTAGTTAATATAGGTAAAATCACTTTCTACTTTTTGAAAAAGGATAGTTTAAATCCAAGTAGTATGAGTTGTGGAAAACCCTAATTTAATCAGTGCAGCTTAAAAAAAACATGTAGATGTAACAGTCTTGTACAGTTTAGAATATTAAGTTGCATTTACTATACATGGTGGAATTCTAGCTCAGTTGCATAAGACTTTGGGTCCCTTTTTCATGCTAGGCACTGTACTAAGTTCTGGAGATGAAATCATCAATGATAGGCTCTCACAATCTAGTGATGTTTGTGTATAATTATTAAAAAAGGTGACGAGTATTCACTAATATATTTTAGTACAGGTGCTGTTGAGGCAGAACAAAGTATTTTATTACTGATTTGAATAAAACATTATCACAACACCCAAAAGGTAGATTTTACTTGGAGGGGATTAGGTTGTGGAAGGCTTCCCAGAATGCTTTTGACTTCGGACTTGAGCGATACCTACAAAGTTAAAAGTTGGGGAAGTTTTTCCAGGAAAAACCAGCAAAAGCATAAAAGAATGCTTATGTTTCCAAATGTGGCAAATGTCAGAAGTAGAAAAGTTGATATTGGTTTGATTTTACTCTTGTTAAAATATAATTCTTTTTTTCTTAATAGATTTTATTATGCTAATTGACCTAGATGACCCCTGAAACCATGTCCCCAGACTCCCACCCCTGCTACTCTGGCTTTCAAAGCGTTTGGTTTATTCAGGAAACTGCTTTTGGTTTAGTCCAGTTGTGCTGACCTCTTCTGTATTGTGTGTTGTCTATCCTTTCACCTACAATAGTTCTTGTCTACTATCTAATTAGTGGATACCTTTCTCGCTCCCTCCCTCCCTCCCCAGCCTCGTAACCATCAAAGAATATTTTCTTCTGTGTTTAAAGTATTTCTTGAGCTCTTATAATAGTGGTCTCATACAATATTTGTCCTTTTGCAGCTAATTTCACTCAATAATGATTTCCAGATTCCTCCGTGTTATAAAAAAAAATGTTTCACGGCTTTCCATCATTGTTCTTTATTGTTGCATAGTATTCCATTGTGTAATATACCATAATTTATCCATTCATCCATAGATGGGCACCTTGGTTGCATCCATCTTTTTGCTGTTGTAAACAATGCTGCAGTGAACACAAGTGTGCATATATCTGTTAGTGTAAAGGCTCTTCTTTCTCTAGGATATATTCCAGGGAGTGGGATTGCTGGATTGTATGGTAGTTCTATTCCTAGCTTTTTAAGGAAGCGCCAAATCAGTTTCCAAAGTAATTGTACCATTTTACATTCGCACCAGCAGTGTGCGTTCCAGTCTCTCCACAACCTACCTCTCCAACGTTTTATTATTTTGTGTTTTTTGGATTAATCCCAGCCTTGTTGGAGTGAGATGGAATAGCATTGTTGTTTTGACTTGCATTTCTCTAATGGCTAATGATCATGGGCATTTCCTCATGTATCTGTTAGCTGCCTGAATGTCTTCTTTGGTGATGTGCCTGTTCCTACCCTTTGCCCATTTTTTAATTGGGTTATCTCTCTTTTTGTTGACTTTTTGTAGTATCAGATGTAGATTTTAGAGATCGGAAATGTCATAGCTAAAAATATTTTCCCAGTCTGTAAGTAATCTTTTTACTCTTTTGGTGAAGTCTTTGGGTGAGCTTAGGTGTTTGATTTTTAGGAGCTTCCAGTTATCTAGTTTCTCTTCTGGTGTTTGTGCATTGTTAGTAATGTTTTGTATACTGTTTATGCCATGTATTAGGGCTCCTAGCATTGTCCCTATTTTTTTTCCCATGACCTTTATTGTTTTAGATTTTATATTTAGGTCTTTGATCCATTTTGAGTTTTTGTGCATGGCGAGGTGTGGGTCTTTTTTCATTTTTTTGCAGATGGATATCCAGTTTTGCCTGTACCATTTGTTAAACAGACTGTCTTTTCCGCATTTAACTGACTTTGGGCCTTTGTCAAATTTCAGCTGCTTGTATCTGGGTGGTTTTATATCTGGATTCTCAATTCTGTTCCGTTGGCCTGTGTATCTGTTGTTGTACCAGTACCAGGCTGTTTTGAATACTGTGGCAGTATAATATGTTCTAAAGTCAGGTGGTGTGAAGCCTCCCACTTTGTTCTTCTTTTTCAGTAATGCTTTACTTATCCGGGACCTCTTTCCCTTCCATATGAAGTTGGTGATTTGTTTCTCCATCTCATTAAAAAAATGTCGTTGGAATTTGTGTCCGAATTGGCATTGTATCTATAGATTGCTTTTGGTAGAATAGACATTTTTACAATGTTGAGTCTTCCTATCCATGAACAAGGTATATTTTACCACTTTTGTAGGTCTCTTTTGGTTTCTTGCAGTACCGTCTTGTAGTTTTCTTTGTATAGGTCTTTTACGTCTCCAGTTAGATTTATTCCCAAGTATTTTATCTTTTGGGGGGGCTACTGTAAATGGTATTGGTGATTTCCTCTTCGTTGTTGTAGAGGAATCCAACTGATTTTTGTATGTTTACCTTGTATCCCGATACTCTGCTGAACTCGTCTATTAGCTTCAGTAGTTTTCTTGAGGATTCTTTAGGGTTTTCTGTAAAAGAGATCATGTCATCTGCACATAGAGATACTATTACTTCTTCCTTACTGATCTGGATGCCCTTTATTTCTTTATCTAGCCTAATTGCTCTGGCTAGGACATCCAGCACAGTGTTGAATAAGAGTGGTGATAAAGGGCATCCTTGTCTGGTTCCTATTCTCAAGGGGAATGCTTTCAGACTCTCTGCATCTATGGTGCTGTTGGCTTGGCGTAAATGCCCTTTATTGTGTTGAGGAATTTTTCTTCTCTTCCTGTTTTACTGAGAGTTTGTATCATGAGTGGATGTTGGACTTTGTCACATGCCTTTTCTGCATTAATTGGTAAGGTCGTGTAGTTCTTTTATTTATATGATGAATTACATCAATTTTCTAATGTTGAACCATTCATACCTGGTATAAATCCCACTTGGTTAAGGTGAATTATTTTTTTGATACGTTGTTGAATTCTATTGGCTAGAATTTTGTTGAGGATTTTTGCATCTAAGTTCATGAGGGATACAGTTCTGTAATTTTCTTTTATTGTGGTGTCTTTCCCTGGTTTTGGTGTCAGGGTTATGGTGGCTTCATACAATGAGTTTGGGAGTATTTTAATAGTAGTGGTGTTGGTAGAACTCTGCAGTGAAGCCATCAGGGCCAGGGTTTCTTTTTGTTGGGAGTTTTTAAATTACCTTTTCAGCCTCTTTTGTTATGGGTTTACTTAGTTGTTCTGCCTCTCTTTGTGTTTAGGGACTAGTGTGTTTCTAGAAATTCATCCATTTCTTCTAGGTTTTCAAATTTGTTACAGTACAGTTTTTCAAAGTAATCTGATATGATTATTTTAATTTCAGTTGGGTCCGTTATGATATTTCTTATCTCATTTCCTATTCGGGTTATTTGTTTCCTTTCCTGTTTTTCTGTCAGTTTGGCCAGTGGTTTATTGATTTTGTTGAAAGAACCAGCTTTTGGTCTTGTTAACTTTTTCAGTTGTTTTTCTGTTCTCTATTTCATTTAATGCTGCTCTAATTTTTATTATATGCTTTCTTCTGGTGCCTGAGAGTTTCTTTTGTTGCTGTTTGTTCAAGTTGTAGGGATAATTCTTTGATTTGGGCCCTTTTCTTCTTTTTGTATGTGTGCATTTATTGCTATAAATTGACCTCTGAGTACTGCTTTAGCTGTGTCCCAAATGTTCTGATAGGAAGTGTTTTCATTTTCATTGGATTCTATGAATTACTCTATTCCATCCTTAATTTCTTCTGTAGCCCGGTTGTTTTTGAGCAGGCTATTATTCAGTTTCTAAGAGTTTCATTTCTTTTCCCTGCTTTTTCTGATATTAGTTTCTACTTGTATGGCTTTGTGGTCAGAGAAGAGGCTTTGTAATATTTCAGTGTTTTGGATTCTGTTAAGGCTTGTTTTATGACATAAAAATATATAATTTCTTAAGTCATTTCTTTTGGTTAGGCATTGTTACAATGCACTAGTTACTGGGTAAGAATTCAAGAGCAGTAGTTTCAATTCTGTGTTTTTGGGGAGCAGACCCCTTTGAGATTTTGATAAAAGCTGTAATCTGTCTCCCCAAATAAATGTATATGTTCAATTTTGAATATAATTTCAAGGGCTGAAATACTTCTTTGAACTACTCAGAGTAGGTGCTGCGTTGCTGCATATGATAGAAGTGGATCATACAAGGGAGTTCAAATGCCATAAATATTGTAATTATTTAATCAGGTGTAATATAAGTCTCTATCATATATACAAAGTCTGCCTACCCTTTTGTACTGGGAATTTTCTTTGAGTAAATGTTTGACAGACATAAAACTTTTTGCCCCAGGCAACAAAGATTAAATCCAGAGTGGGCTTTTTTGTCTTATACTTTGGAATCCAAGAGACCTAAATTGTCTTACATCCACCTTGGGCAAAATTATTTGACCCCTAGACTTTACTCGGAAATCCTGGTGGCATAGTGGTTAAGTGCTAAGGCTGCTAACCAAAAGGTTGGCAGTTCAAATCCATCTTGGACACTATGGGGCAGTTCTACTCTGTCCTATAGGGTTGCTATAATCCAGAATCGACTTGTCAGCAACATGTTTTTTCCTTTGTTTTGGCTTGTAGACTTCACTCACTAACTTCAGGTAGCCACAGTTTTACCGCCTTTTCTACTTCTATGTGTGAGGTCCAAGCTTAAAAGGAGGAAGTAGGAGCATGTATGAAGTAAATTTTTTATGACTTCATGGTTGTCAAGAGGGCAAAAGCAGACAGGTATAGGGTCCTTGGTTTGAGAAACAGATTGTTCAGTTCTTTAGGGAAGGGGACCAGGGCAGAATGAAATATTTTTTAGGAGCTTTGGTCAAAAGTATAGAAAGAAAAGTGCATGACAGCCATGTGCTGGAACTCCTTAAAAGACTGAATGGAAGTGATTCAAAGGAGATGATGGCCCAGTTAGAAGGGAGAGATGGGTTTTGTGTTAGCAGAGGGAATTCCAGTACTTGACTCCCTGCTCCAACCATGCAAATTAATACCAAAGGTTTAGAAAGCTGAATATTGTGTATTCTCTTGCAACAAAGGGGAAGAAGTGGTTTTCAAATTGCCATTCGTGATCTGAAAGTCAGTATTGAAATGAATTATGTGGGTTCAGATCAGCATTTTAAGAAATGAGTTATGGGTCACGTATTGTTTCAGGGTGAGTACTGGGTCACGATGCTGTACAAATAAGTTTGAAACCCACTTAGAAGAGAAACTTGGGTGTGCTTGGTAGATGGAATGCCACCAGATGGACTATAGTAACCAGGCTTTTGTGAATCCATCTGGGATATGGTGCAAAAAATACCTTATGATGTGAAAATAGACTTCAGGAGCCACTTGTTTTTCTTATGAATTCAAGGGTAGAAAATATTTCATCATCAAATTTTTAGAGTTTCCCCTACATTCACTGTATTTTTATTACGCTTTAGGTGAAGGTTTACAGCTCAAGTTAATTTCTCATACAAAAATTTATATGCATATTTTTATGTGACACTAGTTGCAATCCCTGTAATGTGACAGCACTGCCCTTTTCTACCCTGGGTTTCCCATGTCCATCCAACTAGCTTCTGTCCCTTTCTGCCCTCTCATCCTGCCTTTGGACAGGAGTTGGCACATTTGGTCTTGTATA
The DNA here is from genome assembly GCF_030014295.1 of Loxodonta africana. Taxonomy (NCBI): domain Eukaryota; kingdom Metazoa; phylum Chordata; class Mammalia; order Proboscidea; family Elephantidae; genus Loxodonta; species Loxodonta africana. Next base: position 65,900,604 of record NC_087357.1, read on the forward strand.
TCTTCTTGAACTCTTCTCAAGTATTATTTTTATAATCCAGTCTAATCTTTGAAGAGTGGGCTTTGGAAATGGTTTTAGGGGGCCATGGCTTCAATGCTGGCCCTCCATTCACTTTAAAATTACAATGTAAACAAAAGCTAATCTAAATTTGACTAGGCTGGGGTTGACTGGGTGTGCTGGAGACTTTTAAGAACTTGATTAATAGTCACAGGTTTAGAGTGATGTTCTTAAGCTAGAACCTTCTAAAGGAGTTTTTGGCCTGGGATCCATGATGTAAGGGAAGAGGGAGGGTATTCTTCTGCCCATCTTAGTTGAAATTGTACAGAGAGTACAAATTTGGGAGAGGGCGAGGGAGGGAAGGAAGGTGAAGTCCAGTCCTAGATGGGTGCTTCTCAAGCTGAAACGTTGCAAGACTTGTGAAAGTGCAGTCTCTCACTCGGTAGGTGGGTGGGTGGTGGGACCTGAGAAGCTAAAAAGCTAACATGCTTCCCAGGTGATGGCAGTGTCCACAGACCACACTTTGAATAGGTGAAGACAATTTTTATTTTGGGTTTATAACAAGAGAAAAAGTTAAGTGAAAATCATTTTAATGAAGATGCTTTAAAAGTGTGCTTTAGAGAAGTGCATATTTAATGAACATGAATTTGGGTGTCTGACATAGGCTCTGCTGGATACTTTCCATTCTCATCAAATCTCTTCAATTGATTAAATAACCTTTATTGAACACTGTTTTCTGTATTTTTTCATACTATTCCAAACGAGGAAATTGAGGCAGAAGTAACTGCCCAAGTTTACAAGGCTAGTAAATAGCAGACCTAAGATCTGAACCTGACGGGTTCTATTGCTTGTTTTTAAAAACACCATAGTAATAGTGTGTAGTAATGATACTCGTGACATCTAGTAATGATACCCAGTAGAGCTGGGGCCTATACTTCTTCCAGGCTGCCCAGTCAGCCTTAATTTTAGTTAGTTTTAGAAAACTGAAAATAAATTTTTTCTCTTTTATTACTGTACTGTGTTTCAGGTAATCAGTATCTGTTTTTACCACCAAATCGTTACATTTTCCATGGCGCTGAGGTGTATTCAGATTCTGAAGATGACGCCTTATCCTCCAGTTCTTGTGGCAGTAACAGTGATAGTGGAACATGCCACAGTCCAAGTTTAGAGGAAGCCATGGAGGATGAAAGTGAGATTGAAGAGTTCTACGACGGACTGGAAGATGCTGCTGACGTCCCAGGGAGAGCTGGAGCAGCTGGAGCTGGTGGAGGGGGTCAGGAGGCAGTAAATGAAGCTGTGTCTGTGAACCAGGGAGCCACAGACATGAGCTGTCCATCAAACGAGTCGTGATGTAGTAATTACCTAGGTACAGGAATTGTCCCACCAGCATCAGGAACTTGAGCATGTCAGAATGAATGTTTACTGGTGAACTCAATAGAGCAAGGACACCAGAAAGGTGTAATATTTATAGACTGGTAAAATAGATTGCTTTTTTTCCATGGATAATTTTTAACTTCATTATTTCTGTACTTGTACACTCAACACTAACTTTTTTTTTTAAGAAAGGTACTAAGTATCTTTAATCAGCTCTTGGTCAAGACTTTCACTTTTGTTTAAAGGTTCATTTGTATGATACATCCATATGTGTATATATAATTTTGTTCTTACCTAGTGAATTTCAACATTTTTAAAGTTTTCAAAAAAGCCATGGGAATGTTAAATTAATGTAAAGGGAACAGCTTATCTAGACCAAAGAATGGTATTTTCACACTTTTCTTTGTAACATTGAATGGTTTAACATCCTCAAATCTCTGTTCTGCTAAAACTTTTCATTCTTTAGCACAATTACATATTTTTAAACACTGGCATTTTCCAAAACTTGTGGCAGCTAACTTTTTTAAAATTTCAAATGACATGCAATGTGAGTAGAAGGAAGTCAATAATATGTGGGAGAACACTCAGTTGTCCTTACTTTTTAAAGTAAGACTTGGTGCTGAGAGCTTCAGGAGTATTGTCTTGTTCAAATGAAGATGGCTTTTGTACTTCCTGCAGACATGTAGTAATGTCTATATTGGTTCATAAAACTACCATGAAAAACAAATGCTTTGGAAATGTTTCACTTGCTTCAGAAAACAACAGTGCCTGCCTGGATCCCCTTAGTTTTGGGAATCCTTGCCATTGTTGTTTAAATACCTATCACTGTGGTAGAGCTTGCGTTGGTCCTTTTCCACAAGTATAAAACTGCCAAGATGTGAGTATGCAAAGCCTTTCTGAATCTGTAATAATGGTACTTCTTCTGGGGAGTGTGTAATATTTTGGACTGTTTTTCATTAATGAGGAGAGCAACAGGCCCCTGATTTCAATTCCAAAGTAATATGTTAATTACAACTCAGCCACAAAGTCCATGCCCCCTGGAGGCACACTACATGGCTCCTGTTGGGAGAATTTGGTGTGGTAAATACCACACTGCTAGCCTAGTATTACTGAGATGAACACGAGGTAACTTCTAATACAGAACAGTTAATGAATGAAACTAGTTCCTATAACGTATGTTTATTTAAAAGCTTAGCCTGCCTTAAAACTCTAGAGATCAACTTTCTCAGTTGCAGAAGCTTTTAGCCTTTTAAAAAAGTTCATACTTTATAAAATTGCACAGTAAGCATTTATTTTCCAGATTTTTTTCCAACATTGCCCCCAAATTATAGGATTTTCATACATTGCTTTAGTATTTATTACAGTAAAAAAAGGGTTTGAAATATAGCTGTTCTTTAAGCATAAAATACCCAGCTAGGTCCATTACTGCCAGAGGAAAAAAAACTATTGAATGGCCATTTCTCTGCCTAAAAGATCTCAACCTAAATTTATTTGGCCACACTAAAGAATGCAGTATATTTAGTTATCCATTTGCATGATGTGTGTTTGTGCTATAGATAATATTTTAAATTGAAAAATTTGTTTTAAATTATTTTTACAGTGAAGACTGTTTCCAGCTCTTTTTATATTGTACATAGTCTTTTATGTAATCTACTGGCATATGTTTTGTAGACTGTTTAATGACTGGATATCTTCCTCCAACTTTTGAAATACAAAACCAGTGTTTTATACTTGTACACTGTTTTAAAGTATTAAAATTGTCATTTGACTCTTTTCTGTTAACTTACATTGTTTAAGGTATAGAATTTTTAATTTTGTAGAGTTTGCACAGCATAGAGGGCTGTATGAGATGCTTTCTTCTCAGTACTTGGAGACCCTAGGTGCTACAGACTGCTAACATGCTAGCTTGCTAACTGAAAGGTTGGCAGTTTGTGCATACCGAGACGTGCCTTGGAAGGAAGGCCTGGCAATCTTCTGAAAAATAAGCCATTGAAAACCCTGTGGAGCACAGTTCCACCCTGACACAGATGGGGGCCACCATGAGTTGGAATTGAGTCGATGACTGGCAATGGGTTTTTTTTTTTTTTCCCCTCAGTACATACTAACATTTCTTCATTCAGTTGCTACCTTAGCCTTACCAGAACGGTACTTTCCAACACCAGTGGTGCTGGTTATAGAAACTGTACATCACCAATAGTTTCAGAACTAGTATTTCAACCCTTCTAGACCAGAGGCCTTAGATAAAATGTGGGGAGAGGCAGGGCCTAAGAAGAACTCGACTAAGATCTGGCAAAGTCATATGACAAAGGACCTAGGACTTTGGGGTTAGAGGGCAATAGGGAAGGGTGGAAATGTAGTGAATTCAAGAACTCAGGCACTATGATGGTCAGGTTCTCTGAAACTGGTCGCAGGTGCTAGATTTAACAACAGGGAGTGGACAACACAGACTGCAGATCACATGTCATATCAACTTCAGGCCTTACCTGGAAACCTAGTTGCCCATTAAAGTGCTTGACAGCGAGCACCTGGAAGGTGCCTGTTGATCGAGTACTTGGATAAGGCCTTGACTGACAGTTTCCTGCTTCCAGGTCTCTGCCTCCCTAACATTCCCTGGTACGCCCTGTTTGCACCAGAAGACTTAGCTGTAACATCCCACCCGGAGAGGTTTTAAATATAATGGTGACATTCCATATGAGCACAAACTGGAAAAAGGACAACAGGTAGTTAGGAGGTAATTTTAAATAGTCAAAATGAGACTGACTTTAATTGACCCTGTACTGAACACTGAACCACCTTCTTGCTTAATGCAGCATATACTGTATTTCACTGATTGTAATACCTCAATCAATGGCACGTGATGGTCTAATTAGCATTTTTTCAGTGGTACGTTAAATATTGTACTTCCAGTCAAGGGTATTTTATTTTACATCACCATCTACTGAGCTTTATTAGGCAAATTTCATTTGAAACAAGTCTCATACCTGGACCTGTAATCTAAAAGCAGAGTGTATGTAGACTAAATCTTCCCTAGAAATGAACAAAGATCCAAAGGAGCCAAGTCTGAGCCTTAAGCTCAAGCTAGGATGCTAGTAGATATATGCAGAAAAGGTCTAATTAACCTCTCTCTGGTGAGGCTCTCAACTGAGACTACTAAAAAAATTACCTAAGGAGCCTTTACAAGGGTATTAAGCCTGAGTGTTACCACTTAAAAGGGAGTTGACCTAAGATGGGGCTTTGACATAATATTAAAAAGCACCTCCAGGTGATTAAAAAGTAGCCAGGGTTTGAGAACCACTGTTAGCTGGAAAGGAATAGGGGAGTTCCCTTCAGACTTTCAACACTCCATTCCTGGGGATGGCCTAAGAGGGAGATAGGCCAAGTTACATAATATAAGCAACCTCTCTTCACAAATTTACCTCCATAAATACTGCACTGATTAGATAACTTGGGTTTTTATAACAATACTGGCAAGGGTGGGGAACTACCGAAATAACAGGAGAACAAAACTACCATAACGCGTTTTCATGGCCAAATTACGCAAGACAAATAGGGGAGTGATAAGAGGTGGCTAGGCGGCAGGAACATTTGACCTAGCTTTCAGAGAGTTACCATATGTATGCTCTTAAGGGGAAGACTGCCCTATGCATATTAAGCTTTAATGCAGGCCTTTTTGTTAAGGCCAAAAATCTCAGTAGAAATTGACCCCAATGAGTAGTCCTTATAAACTGGTCCTTATGAATGGACCCTATGAGAAACTGAACACTAGGACTCTAAGGTCTCTCTGGTGGTAAAAGCTGCGTTCTGGTTTTATTCTAATTTATAGAAGTGTCTTGGTCCTATTGCCTTATAAATCAGTCAGAACAACAGCTTTCAAAATAACTACTACAGACAGGTGATCTACAAACACAATTTTATCTTTTGCACCTCTGTGTGGAGGCCAAATTTCAAATTTAGCTAACTCAATAATCACGGTCCTACAATTTACTCAGTATTTGCCTACTCTGATCTACAAAGTTCAGGAGATTTTCTTACTGTGTTAAAACATGGCAATTTCAAAAATGTCCAATGTTACTTTAACTTTTTTTTGAATCTCCTTGCTGTTAATGCTACTGCATTACAGTCTGCAGCAACAGAGGGAAGAAAAGAGTATCAGTAATATTTACCCAAAGTAAGCCTTGCACTCTGCGCTCCCAGGTTAAGATGCTAGGTCCTTGTTAAAACATCTGTCCACTAAACTCCATCTGCTCACAGATCAGCTTCATAGCTCACGAATTACTGATGAAAAAAGCACTTAACACCTACATACATATAGCTGTTTCCTATTTGAACAGTTACACACTACCCTCAAGGAATGGATGCACAGGGAAACAGGATATAACACCAGGTACGCGGGAGCATTTTCACAGAGAAGAATGCTACTTTGAGGAAAATTGCCTTAGGTGAGAATATTATTTTAGTGCTTCTACCTATAAAAAGACACCGATGGTTCACTAGTAAAAAATGTTGTATTTAAGTTAAACTAACCCAGGTCCACAATCCCCCATCCTAAAACCCTTGGGCTCAGCTACATTTTGTATATTGTATTACACACCACCTTCACTGGTGCCTGGGGCAACACCTAGACCAAAATAAATTTATACAGGAATGAGACAATTCAAAATTTAAGAGACCTTCCCTGAGACATCCCCCTTTTGGAAGACTTTTCAATCTTATATGAGAACCAGTGAAAGTTTAAATATTAAACCAATAAATCTTTATTATTTAAAGTTTTCACGGCATTTTTAAAATAAATTTTAAAAATAAATATTTGCATTATAGGTGAAAGTCACATGTATTGCACTGACTCGCTTTTACAATGTAATGATAGAACTAAGCATAAGCACCAAAAATTAAGATTAAAAAAAAAAATCCAAGGAAATAGTTCTAAAGCACTATGAAAATTCTGAGTAAACACTAACCTGCAGCATCAAAAGTTTTGAAAGGTATAACCCAGTGATTGGTTCTCATAGTAGCCAATGTTTCTATTCCTGGCAACTGCAGGACAAAGTTTTTCCACGACTAAATATTAGCTTTCTGATAACCTCCCATCAGTAGCAACTCAGTATTCACAAGAGAGGAAAGAACTACAAGTTATTTAGGATAGCTCCTATCTGTAATTTTGGTTTGCATAAAGTCATTTATTCTAGCAAAAGAACAAAGGTTGTGTTCTTACCATGGTATTTTTTTTTTGTTTTTTTTTTTTTGCCTTTACAGATTCTCAGAGCAATATTTAGTGGATATTTAATGGTCATAATTTTTAAACTTTGAAAGTCAGCTCAGCTCAATTACAACCATAGAAACTGTACTGGTATCAGAACATAACTATTTTATTACAAAACTTAACATTATTTACAAAATGAAAAAATAATCAAAACGCTATTGCAGGCCAAAGTTAAAGGCTTTTCACCCAGTGATTGAAGAAAAATTAAGCAATATTTCCATGCACTCACACACCAATCATTTTTGAAATATGCAAACTCTTAAAATTCATGTTAGTAGAACTTTAATGTATTCACAATACTTATATATTTATTGGAAGATGGCAAAAAAAAAAAAATCCATGGTTCTGTACAGTAAGTTTGATATTGACACAGTTTTTTCATTTTCCTTTGAGATTTTTTTGGCTTTCATGAGTAGCAGTGAACATTTTGCAAGTAAGAATTACAACAGTACCTCTACGTCACCTCGCTGAATTCATCACCACAAGAATGACACGAACAGTTTAATGCTCTTGCACTAAACTCAATAGTTGTCACAATTCCAAAGTTATATTAAACTGAAGCCTTCATTGTGATCAATAGCTTGGATCAGTTTAGATCGTAGAGTTTCTTTGTCTGTATATTTTGGAAGATCCAGAAGATTAAAACAAGTATGAGAAACTGGAAGATATTCTTCACCACCTCCTGTTGACTGAATGACTAGCTTTAGGCTCTTCATACCAAGAATAGGAATGCGATCACTACCTGTCAAGAATACTGCCAAGAAAAAAAAAAATCATTAAGCCAATCACTTTTTATGAAAACAATACACAGTGCCATGTTATTTAGCAGACAGTCACTGTAACAAAGTTTCACATTAACATTTGCTCCAATGTGGAAGCCTAGCTCCACAATTTGTGGGAGACAAGGTTTTTGAGACACATACTAATTACACCATCCAAATAATATTTCCCGTTTAAAAGTATAATCTTAATATGGCACACGGGTGGTGCTTAATAACTGGTGAATGAATGTTGTTACTGACAAAAACATTTTAGGGACTCCACTTTTGGGAAGGCCTGTCAAGACCGAGTTTATAAACCAAATATAAAAATGCAGTTTTGATTATAATTCCTTTTTCTAGTTGTTTTGTTTCTGTGTCATTTAACAATAACACATAATGGGCAGCCAAAACTCAAATCACTTTCAAAGGATTGTATTACAGTATTTGTCAATATCGATACTCATATGCAAAACAACTTAACCAAGACTCTTGTATCAATTCTCAAAAAAATTGCCCAAAATAATTCTTTACCAACATCAAGAGTATCAAAGAGAATGTCACTGATTTAAATAAATTCAGATGACTTTATTTAAAAAGTCAAATTTCAACAGATGAAAGACACAGAGATTAGATTATAAATGAGGGAACTAAGGCCTAGAAAAGTTAAGTTCTATTTCCTATAGAAATTTCCAAAGTTTTGATGCTGAAAGCAAAGGAAATAAAGACAAACACAGAAAAGAGCTACACACCAGAGTTCGTTGTAGAAAATTCTAAAGAGAATTCTACACTACTATTTTACTGTAATCAGAGTTATGGCTTGGTTCTTTCAATTCTATTTTGGAGGCAAAATGAACTTAGATTTTGAAATAATGCAGATTAGCTTTTCTAAAAAAAAAAAAAAATGACTCTCAAGAATAAAAACAGTATCTTGGAATAATATATATATATAAAAAACAATCCACCAAAATGAATCAATTAATATTCTATAAGATAAAGTTAATAATTAGATTCCATTCTCATAAAATATACAACTAGTTAGAAATACTTACACAGAAATTGTTTTTTCTTTTCCAATGGTAATTCATGAAATACCTCCCAGAAAATTTTTATCGTAGGATGTTCTGCCCAATACTCTCCTTTGTATTCTGTATTCTAAAAACAACAATCTTTTATTAATATTAAGGGGTATTAGTTTTGTATTAAATTTTGCTAACTGGCTTTCTTAGAATACAAAGCTAACATGGTGTGTAAGTTTGAAACTCAGTGATCCTCCGGATTATCTACTATTTCATGGGCATTTTGCAATGTGACGTGCTTAGTTCCAGGGAAGGAAATATGTGTGAATCAGCAAAAATGTTTCTCCACCACTTCAAAGAAAGTGACAGGATTGTAGTATCTTCAAAAGAAAATATCCAAATAAGAATAAACTAGAATTACTGAATTAATGGATTAAACTTCAACATAGAATTATCTGTGATAATCATAAAATTTTCTTTTCCCACATTTACATCAGAAGTAAAATTATTTTACATTCTATTGTCCCCTGAAATATAACAGGACTGAGAACAACACTAGGAGCTCTGGTGGTGCAGTGGTTAAGTGCTCAGCTCTAACTGAAAGATTGGTGGTTTGAACCTACCAGCCGCTCTGCAGGAGAAAAATGTGGCAGTCTGCTTCCTTAAAGATTAGAAACTCAATGGGGCAGGCCTACTCTGTTCTATAGGGTCACTAGGAGTCGGAATCGACTCAGTGGCAACAGGTTTTAAGAATGACATTAATAATCTTCTGTGACAACCAGTTCCCAAGACGACCCTCATTGATCTCTGCCTCCTGGTATTCATGCCCTGTGTCATCCCGTCCCACAGTGAACAGGCCTGACTTGGGTAATCATTAGGATATTGGAGATATGAGGGAATATACGAGGCTAGATCATAAAAAACACTGGCTTTTGTCTCTCTTTTAGATCACTTGCTCTGGGGGAACCCAGCTGCCATCTCACAAGGACACTCGACCAACCCTATGGCAAGAGGTCCTTGTGGTGAGAAACTCAGTCTGCCTGCCAGCAGCCATGAGAATGAGCCATCTTGGAAGCAAATCTCTAGCTTTAATCAAGCCTTCAGATGATAACGATGCCAACCAATATACATTTTATAATTTTTTTTTATGATGGTAAAGTATACACAATGTAAAATTTGTCATTTTAGCCATTTTTTATTGTAAAATCCAATGGCATCAAACTTGCTAAACCAGTAGAGATTAGATGAACCTCCAAGATTATCACCATGGGATATCCTTTAAACTTGGAACTCAAGCCACTCCCAGAGGTCACGTTTCAGCCAAATGACAGACTGGCCCACGAAATAAATAATATCACTCGTGAGTACTGTGCTCCTCTAAATAATCACCTAAATGAAACCAAATGGTAAACATTTTCCCTAGATCAAAGATGAGAAGGTAAGGGGGGACAGGGAAGAAAGGTGAAGAGAAACAGAACAAGAATGGAAATAATGAAAATGTTGATATACTGTGAAAAATGTAACCAATGTCACTGAAAAATACGAATAGGAATTGTTAAATGAGAACCTAACTACCTGTGTAAACTTTTACCAAAAACACAATTAAAAAAAAAAAAATCTGATGGCATTAATTATATGCAACCTTCACCACTGCATGTTTCCACAACTTTTTCATCACCCCAAACAGAGTCTCTGTACCCATTAAGGTGTAACTCTCTACTTCCCCCTCCACACAAGCATTTGTCTATTCTAGATATTTCACATAAATGGAATCATAACATATTTGTCCTTTTGTGTCTGGTTTATTTCACTTCACATGATGTTTTCAGGTTCATCCATGTTGTAGCATTAGAACTTCATTCCTTTTCATGCCAGCCAAGATCTTGACTATAAGCTCTTGAGACTCCTGGGCCAGAAGCACCCAACTATGCCACTCCTGAATTGCTGGCTCACAGAAACTGTGTGAGCTAATAAACGCTCATTGTCATTTTTAAGTCACCAAGTTTTAGGGCAAATTGCAGCAATAGGTAACTAATACGTTTCCCCTTTCAGAAATATTAGCAATAAGAGAGATGGGGTAGGGGTAATAAATTTACACTGTGAAGTGTTCTTGCAATCCAGCCACACATGGCCTTAACTTTTAGCCTTAGATACAAAGATCTTTCCAGCATTGGGGCCTTTAGACACACTGTTCCCTCAGCCTAGACTACTGAAGACACATCCTCTTTTGTCCTTCGTTCATCAGGCTAATTTCTACTTGTCCTTTAGGGCTCAGATTAAATGTCACCTAATTCATTCACTGGAAACCCTGGTGGCATAGTGGTTAAGTGCTACGGCTTATAACCAAAAGTTCAGCAGTTCGAATCTACCAGGCACTCCTTGAAAACTCTATGGGGCAGTTCTACTCCGGGCCGCTATGAGTCCAAATCAACCTGACAGCAACAGGGGGTTTGGTAATTCATTCTGATTCATTCAATGAATACATAATAAGTTTTAGTCAATGTTTTGGGGCCCAGAGAAAATGCAGTGAACAAAATCCTTACTGACCATTTAGTGGGAGTTTCCCAAATTTGTGTGGCTTATGTTAGGTTCATCCTTTTATACCATCCGCTAAAACCTTACTCTTGCTTTATATTTATCACAGTTTAATTAAGTACTTAATGTCTAGCTTCCTTATTAGACTAAACTCCAGGAGTGCAAAACACATGTCTCAATCTTATTTACCGCTGTCTAATTTCTTGTATAATATCAGGCATCCAAAAGGTGGTCAATAAATATTCACTCATGGGTATGTTGAGTTTTGGGCTTGCCCTATTTATAGCCATGATTATCTCACTCACTAAACTCTCAGTAATGCAAATCCAGTTTCTATAAAATATTTACTGTTATTTGCAAACATGTTTGGAGAAAATGACTTAAATTCTAGAATAAATTTTATTTTTTATTGTACTTTAGATGAAGGTTTACAGAGCAAATGAATTTCTCTTAAACAATTAATACACATTGTTCTGTGATGCTGGTTGCCAATCCCACCGACATGTCAACACTCTCCCCTCCTGCCTTCTAGTCCTTGACCCGGAGCTGGTATACTCATTTAGTCTCACTTTATTTTATGAGTCTCTCTAATCTTTGGCTGAATGATGAACCTCAGGAGCGACTTCAGTACTGAGTTAAAAGGGTGTCCAGGGGCCATACTCTCTGGGTTTCTCCAGTCTCTGTCAGGTCAATAAGTCTGGTCTTTTTTTTGAGTTAGAATTTTGTTCTACATTTTTCTCCAGCTGTCCAGGACCCTCTATTATGATCCCTGTCAGAGCAGTCAGCGGTGGGAGCTAGGCACCACCTAGTTGTGCTGGACTCAGTCTGGTGGAGGCTGTAGTAGTTGTGCCCTTGTGTCTTTGGTTTTCTTCATAGAATTAATTTACTGACTTATTTAAACTAAAGTCTGTGAGCATGTTGGTGGGGAATGAAAGAAGGATGCTTAAAGTTTTGTTTTGATCTGGGGATATATATATACACACACACATACACACCAAAACTGAACCCACTGCCATCGAGTCAATTCCAACACATAGTGACTCCATGGGACAGAGGAGAACTGCCCATAGGGTTTCCAAGGAGCACCTGGTGGATTCGAACTGCCAACTTTTTGGTTAGCGGCCAAACTCTTAACCACTACACCACCACGGTTTCCATATATATAGAGATTAACACACATACACATATATATAAGTTAGTATAGTTTTTTCTGATTTATGAGATCGATCTGTCTCATGAATCAGAAGAAACCAAAGTACATTGAAGTATAATAAAATACATTCTGTCTTACTGAATGAACACTTCTATCAACAATCTCTTCAGGCAAGGTTTTAAGTACTTACTCAGTATTCTTCTAGGCATCGAGAATACAGCAGTGAGAAAACAAAAATCCTGCCCTTGTGGTTACATTGTAGTGGGGCAAAGGGGTGACAGAGAATAAAGATAAATAAAATATATATTATGTCAGATTCAAAGAAAAAAAAAATTAGTGGGAGACAGGTAACATGTAGGGGATTGCAATTTTAGACAAGGTATCCAGGAAAAGTATCTGAGAGGGTATAAAGAAATCAAGGAGGTAAAAACAAGAACCATTTGGGACTATCAAGGTAAAGGGAATTCCAGGCAAAGGGAATAGCAATACAAAGGTTCTAAGACTAGAGTGTGCCTGGAGGGTACTAGACTCAGCAAAGAGGCCAATAAGACCATAGCAGAGTGAGAAGAAAGAGATGAGGCAAGAAGGGTCAAATTATACAGGATCTTTAGGTCATTGTACATACTTTGTTTTACACTCTAAGTGTGATGAGCAGCCATTATATCATTTTCATTTTAGGATGACTGGATGTGAGGTCCATTTCCGTTGGGGACCCCTTAAAATCAGTATCTACAGAAGTCTTCTCTTGAGCAGGTCAATTTACTGCCCCCCACCCCCAAAGAAACCTTGAATCTCCTTCCTGGAGTATTTAAGCCTGGTTACCAGTCTTTTGGAAACCCTGGTGGCATAGCGTTTAAGTGCTATGGCCACTAACCAAGAGGGCGGCAGTTCAAACCTGCTTGGAAACTCTATGGGGCAGTTCTATTGTCCTATAGGGTTGCTATGAGTCAGAACTGACTCGACAGCCGTCGTGGGTGGGGTACCAGTCTTCTGGGTGGCATCCTCAGTTTTACCTGTTTTCAGGATTTTAAAGCCTCTCTCCAAAGTTGTCTTTTGCTGAGTAGGAGAGGGAACACAAGAGGTCTAATGATTTAATTGGATTTGAAGTAATTCTCCTGCTTTTAGCCCAATCCCACATTCCTGCCATTGGTAACATGGTATACCAATTCCTGATTTTTTTTAGATATTTGAGGATAAAAAATGGGTTGCCTCTTGATGACTCTCCCCCTGGAGGTTTAGGATTAAATTTGCTCTAAGTCACTAATCACTTACTACTTGTTTTACATCTTCAAAAGCTCTCTCTTGTTCACTAAAATTTTTGGAGGTGTATTTCTTTATTTCCATTCTAGTAAGATTTTGGAAGGGAACAGAGATAAACATGTGTTTACTCCACTATGTTTAACCAGAAGACTGTAATTATTGTTTTTAATGAAAAAAATTTTATTCCTTAATAGACAGTAAAATTGGCTTTTTCTGGTGTGTGTACAGTCCTATGAGTTTTAAACACATGTATAGTTTTGTGTAACCATCATCAAAATCAAAATATAGACAGTTCTGTCACTCCAAAAAACTCTGTGCTACCTCCTCTCTGTATTCACACATACCCTCCATTCCCTCTCCCCCCATCACAGTTTTGTCTTTTAAAAAATGTCATATAAATGGTACCATACAGTATGCAACAATTTGGGACTGGCTTCCTTCATATCACTTCTGAGACTCATCTAAGGTGTTGCGTGGATCAACGGCTCATTCCTTTTTATTGCTCAGTAGTATTCTGCTGTATGGATACACTATAGGTTGTTTGCATCCATTTACCCACTGAAGGACATATGGGTTGTTTCCAGTTTTGGGCTCATTAACAGATTTTTGGGTGGATGTAATTTAATACCTAGAAGTGGGACTGCTAGGTCATATAATAAGTGTATGTTTATAAGAAACTGCCAAATGGTTTCCAAAGTGGCTGTGTCATTTTGTATTCCCACTAATACTGTACGAGAGTCCCTGATGCTTGGTATCCTTGTTAGCACTTAATATTGCTGGAATTTTTTATGTTAGCTATCCTCACAGGCTGTGCAGTACCTAATTATTAACACAAAAATTATCAAGGCTGCTAATATACAAAGATAGAAAAAAAATTATAGGTCAACCCTGAATATATCTTTCTCATAGCTAATCTAACCTAGAACTCTGTAATAAACGTTTTTCTGAAGAAATATCTGAGAATTACTTGAATGGAGAGGGAGAAAAAAAAAGTTGTTCAAAAAATTCAGTCTCCCAAATTTCCCCTTCATTAGTTAAAAAAAAAAAAATTTAAAACTTGCTCCCAAAGGATATATTTAAGGCACTAGAAATGAAGACCAGGAGCAATATTTACTGTCTGATGAAGAATTTAACACTGAGACTAGTCAGAAAAAGAGAAAACAAACACATTATGTATTACAAGTGCTTTTCATAATGGTTTTCCTACAATTGAAAACCAAAAACCAAACCAAACCCAGTGCCGTTGAGTCGATTCCGACTCATAGCGACCCTATAGGACAGAGTAGAACTGCCCCACAGAGTTTCCAAGGAGCACCTGGTGGATCTGAACTGCTGACCCTTTGGTTAGCAGCCATAGCACTTAACCACTATACCACCAGGGTTTCCCTACAATTGAAGAAGAGTGAAAATCTATTCAGTTTTAGCCAGGGCTTCTATTCAGCTTTTGTTGCAGGTGATGTTTTTTATATAAACATCACCAATATCATAAAATAAAAAAATGCTATCTCTAATTCATATGCAATTCAAATTCATTTAAGCAGAGTACAGTGTTTTGCTATAAAATGACAGTAATAAATTACATAACATGGAAAACAATAAATGGGAGAACAAGATTTCTACCAATAAGCCATGTTCTTTTGCCCTTCCATTTAAACAATGTCATAGACTTGTTTTTTCCTACCTTTTCCAGTTCCCTCCAATCATAGTTTGTATTTCCAATCACCATTGCTTGTAGCTCATTAGGCTGGAAGAGCTGAAGGACTTTTCCTCCACAGACTTTATGAAAGCCCGCATGAAAGGCATCAAATAAGGAAGCCACTGATTTGTTGAATATGTAATCCACATAAGCATCAACAAACTCCTGACTAGAATTAAAAAGCACGCAAGTACAGAAGATTATAAAAATTATTTTTTATGGAGAATACATAATATAGTCTTATTACAACTCTGAACGCTCCTGCGTTGTTTTTTTGTTTTTTTTTTTTTTAACTAATCTACAAAACTGAGAAAGTAAGAGTTCAAAAGGGCCAAGGTCTTCATGGGAAAGTCTATCATTCTTTCTGTACAAAAATCTGTATACCCATGAGGCATGCAGACTCATTTCACAATCATTTGTAGGGTACTCCTAACTGAAACACGTTGTTTGCTAGTGGGCCAAACACCAAACCCGTTGCCATCTGGTCGATTCCGACTCATAGTGACCCTATAGGACAGAATGGAACTGCCCTATAAAGTTTCCAAAGAGCACCTGGCAGATTCAAACTGCCAACCTTTTGGTCAGCAGCTGTAGCACTTAACCACTACACCATCACGGTTTCCTGCTAATGGGCAGAACAACGCAAATGACTCTCAAAATAATTTTTAAATATTCACAAATTATTGAGAATTTATATGCACCATCCCACATACATGCCTAAATAAGTGATCTGTTAAAATATATTAAAAAAAAGAAAAATTTTTATAAAAAATGAGACCTTTGGGACCCAGACTATAACAGACCACAGAGCCTTTTTATTCCCTGGGGTTTCAAGGACTCTGAACAACATAGGCAGCTATCTGGTCAAACAAATAATGAGAATGGGTAATGAAGGACTTTGGTATTTCACACCTTTATCTTCCAAACAATGAAGGATGATTCTACAAATAGGAATACCAATAAAGTAAAAAATCTACAGATAATCTTTTTATCAAGGTTATAAAACAGTTCTTAAAAAGGAAAAAAAAAAAAAAAAGAGGTTAAAATAGGATAACCAGAAATTTATCAGTGTTACTTGGGTCTAAGGAAAAAATCAAATAGCGTATTTTATTAGGTTCTGGTGAGACGAAACTATTTTGTAATGTACTTAATATAATGCACAATTTTATGATTACTCTAACTGGAAAGTCAATTTTTTTATACTAGTAAGTTCGTTAAGCATAAAAGGCTAAATTTTTTTATGTGCCAACATATTTTTTGCCCCCAATGCTTTCATTATTTAACTAGGACTGGTAATACAAACATCAAAATTCTTTAAATTATTTTTAAACTAATCTACATGAATCTCTCTCTCTCTATTTAATTAAGAGGATTAATTCAACAACAGAAACTTTAAAAGCAGGAAAAATATCTTCCCAAATCATAGTCAAAAAAAAAAATTTTTTTTAAAGGATAGCTAGAACTACCTAAAAAAAATTCACATCTTTTAAAAAATTTTATCAAAACAAGACATATGCATAGTTTAAAACATCAAATAGTAATAAACATAACAGCAAACATTTATGAGCACATACATGTGCTAGGTACTATTCTAAGCATCTTAAAATTGTTTCATGTAACCCTAAAAACAGCCGTATGCAGTGGGTATCATTATCATCCCATTTTACAGATAAGGAGACTGAGGCATGTCGACATCAACTAACTTACCTTAAGCTATACAACTTCGAACTTGCAGAATCAAGAATCATCTAGATCAAGTCCCTGGCAAGAGCTAGTCTGTCTACAGAATTATAACAGAATAGAAGAGACAAAGCAGTGCTCTGTCCTGTACCTCTCCGCCTGAATCCCGGCTATTCAAAGGCAACTATTTGTTAACTCTTTTTGCTATTCCTTCTGATATTTACCTTCAAATTTCTAACAACATAGTTCTGTTATTCCTTGATTTTCCATTTTAAATATCTATTGTAAAAGGTGAGGTTTACCTGGTATTTTAACTGCCCCGCTCCCACATTTCCTTTCCCCACGCTCCCATTTTACTTATGTAACAATTTTTGGTTCAATAATCACTGTTGTTATGATTATAAATTATTCACAGCGCAGCTACAGAGTGTTTCATGGTTACATTTCTTTTCTTAAAAGAAAATTTTTGTTTGCCTTAGTTCACTGCTTCATCCCCAACTTCTCCAACGTCAGTCTGCTCTAGATTCACTCAAATATATTAGATAGCACCACTTCCATTTTTTCTCCTGGACACAATCATTCTGTCCTCTTTCCTCTTGATCCAACCTGGATTGGTTGCCCTTTCTAAATCTAGGAATTCCTCTTTGCCTCTCTCTCCTGTATTGGATCCTTTTTTTTTTTTAATACTGTCTTCCTCTTTCTTGGTTTAATTCCTTGTTTTGGTAGAACATACCCTCCAGTAACTTTCTGTAAAAAATACATCAGAAGTAAATTCTCTGAGACTGTGCATATATGGAATTGTTTTTATACACCCATATACTTGATAGTTTATAGACACGGAATTTTAAGTTAAAAATAATTTTCTCCCAGAATTTTGATTTTCTAGCTTCCAGTGTTGTTTTTTAGAAAACTGATGTTATCCTGACTCTTAATTCTTTGTATACGACCTACTTCTTTCTGGAAGCTTTTAAGGCCTGTTTCTCTATGGATTTTAAAATTTCATGTAACTTAAAAGCGGCAACCCTCGGTCATACAGTTAACACACTTGGCCGCTAAACAAAAGGTTGAAGGTTTGAGTCCACCCAGAGGTGCCTTGGAAGAAAGGTCCGGTCATCTACTTCCAAAAAAATCAGCTGCTGAAAATCCTACAGAGCACAGTTCTGCTCTGACATATGGGGTCACCATGAATCAAAGTCAACTTGAAGACAACTGGTTAACCGGTGCCTTGGGATGGTTCTGTTTTCCTTTCCCATGCTTTCAATCTTGAAAGGTACCTCATTTAGTTGTGGGAAGTTCTCTTGTACCATTTCTTCAATAAATTTCATTTAATTAAACTTAGTGAATTTTTTTTCCTCAGTTTTTTAATAGCATCCATCTAGACATTACTCTTATCACTTTGATACTAATTTCCACTTCTTTCAACAGCCAGTCATTCTGTTTTCAGCATTTCCCCACACCCCACACACTTTCCAAAGTACTCTGTATTCTCCACGCCTGAGCCATTGTTGTGCTATGTGATCTGGCTGACTTCTTGGCCTTACAGTTCATCTTATGGCTAAAGTTAGTTACCACTGTTATCTGGCCTCCAAAAATGTGTTGCTATTGTCTCCTCTCTCTCTCCTCTTTATTCTTATGATTTTTTTTATACCTTTACTGATGTTTTAAAGGTACTTCAGGAGTAAAAGGCAGGTTACATCTTCAATAACCATTCAAAAACTAAGTTTCAGCTGAATAAAAATTTAAGGTTGTGGCATGTTCCTAAATACAGAAAAAAGAAAGCTAACAAATCTTATAACTTCCACTAGTGCTGCTATGATTCACTTACCGATTTTGTTTGTTAACAGCTGTGTCTGCACCATTTAGAACCAGCTCTTTCACTTCTGTTGCACCAAAGTTTTCAACTGTGATCTATTAATTTAAATTTTTAAAAAAGTCAGCATCAGACTCAAAATTTTAGAGTATTTTAATAATCTTTTATTATATTCTAACTTTCATTAAGTGTAAGAAGTCGTAAATTTGCGGTAAATTTCTGTTACCAAAAGCTCATTTGTGAATTCTCCATAAAGCCACAACTAAAAGTCTTCACCCCTTCTAGTAGTTTGAATATCTGCCTTGTTGCATGCTTCATCACAGGCAGCTTTCCCTGTTATGTCACTTTATAAACATAGTAATGCTCACACTTTTATTTTCATTCTAATCTGCTAATTCCAGCAAATACTACCATTCCCACCTCTGTATTTCTTCTCTTTCTTTTCCCTATTTTTGAAATATTGTCTTCTTTTGGGGGAACACTTATTTAATATCTGCTATCAGGTAGTGGGATAATAAGGTACAGAGATGAATACATCCCTGCTCTGGAGTTTATTGTCTAGTAAAAGAGAGGAAATGTGATATGGATACAATTCACTCTAGTAAAATAATATTATAATAAGCATTAAAAAAAGTCATGATAGAGGAAAGAAAATTTAATTCTAACTAGAAAAAGTATGAAAGACCAAGGGAGAAAAGCACCTAGAAAGATGCGTAGGATTCTGAAAGATTGGGAGTGGGTAGGATTTCAGATTGAGCACATAAATTGAACAAAAGGATAGATATGAGTATAAATATCAAGTTATAAAAGTAGATTACAATGTACTCCCTAAAAACAAGGAAGAAAATGTACATTAAAGAATACTGTTTGATATGACAAAACTTGGGATGAATGGAGGAATACAATGGAAGTCAAAAAGGAAAACCAGATTTCAAAAGTCTGTGAAGCCCATTCTAAACCTACTCTTTTGTAAACAATAAAGAGCCACTGAAATTTTCAAAGAAAGAAATGGCAGGGTGGAGGAATGTTTGACTTACCATAGTTCTTGAATATACTAAGAGTTTACATACTTGCTAATTAACCAATTAGAAATTATTCTGCTTGGATCCCAATTTTTCAGTAAATTAAGATGTGATCAATAAAGCTCCAAGGATAACTGATATGGAAATTAGTGAATCAATTAAAATGGGCATCAAAATCTCATAGTAAATAGTGAGAAAAAGTCCAAAGAGATTTTTTCCCAGGAAAAAAAAAAAAAAATTACTGTGTGGCAACAGAATATAGTATTTTTTGTCAGCTTTGACTTTGACCACAAGATCGTAAGTGGGCTGTTTTGAGGGAAACAAAGAAAAATTAAGAAGGATGAAAACTGAAAGTTGCATCGTTTCCCCAAGAGTCTAATTTATAATATTAAAATCCTCTCCTTCTGAAGTTTTATCATAATTCTTGCTGATTTCTTTCTTTAACTGCCAAGTAGCCTGATTCTGCCAGATCCTCATTTGTCAATGGCTTTGCACATGACTGGATCAGCTATTCAACATCCCTTTGACCAATTTAACAAAAGTTTGCATCTTTTACAAGATTTGCAATTTCATTTTCCAAACATAGTATTCCAATGTATTTGCATTTGTATTGTGGTATGTCATTTAACACTGAAGGACTAAGATAAGATGGACAAATGCTACTGAAAAGCAGAAAGGGTTGTCTGAGTGGAAATTAATCTCTGAAGTGGTTAAGTCCATTAATGAATATTCTCTGTTATGATAACCTTTTGCTTTTCTAAGAATTCCTATAATCACAGACTAAAAAAATGAATACTTGGATAAAGAGAACACCTTGAATTTATAAAAATCTTTACAAAACGATAAAGCACATAGACTTTAAAGTCACAGAGGTGGGTATGAATACTGCCTCTGACATGTAATGACTGTTTTCGGTTTTCTTCATCTGTAAAATGGGGATAGTAGTACCAACCTCATGGGATTACTGTGATAGTCAAATAAAATAATGCACGTATCATGCCTAAGGGATGCAGTGCTTAAAGCAATTGAATGCTAACTGAAAGGTCAGCAATTCAAAACCACCAGCAGTTCTGCGGACGAAAGATGTGCCAGTCTGTTTCTACGGAAACAGATTCACAGCCTTGAAAACTTTACGGGGTCATTCTGAGTTGGAATTGACTTGATAGTAGTGGGTGGGACTATGCCAAAACAAAAAACCCAAACCCGTTTCCACTGAGTCGATTCTGACTCACAGCAACCCTTTAGGACACAAACCCGTAGGGTTTCCAAGGCTATAATCTTGGAAACCACTGACCTTTTGGTTAGTAGTCAAGTGCTTAACCACCGCGCCAACAGGGCTCCTTCTGTATCGTGCCTGGCACACAGTAAATGCTCAATAAATGTTAGCTAAAGGTTCTTTAAGAACTGCATCCATCAAAATAAGGAAAAAACATAAGGCACAGCTGTTAAATAAAAGGGAGGATGAATAATCAGGCTAACCTATGCCTTTTCATCTTACCGTAAAATTAAGACAAAATGTTTCCTCTATATCATCTTCTGGATAATCCAGTAATTGTTGCATGCTTCTGCAAAACAATACATATGTTCCTTTGAGGTAAAACATTATTGTGTATTTTTGACTATTTTGCTTATGCATATATATTTCCCATTCACTCTGATAAAATCTTTTTGTTAATTTGTATCTTAATGCTTCAGAATAGCAATATGCAGTGGCACTCTTAAAAACAACTTTGGGGAGGAAAAAAATTACTCTAAGCCTTTTATCTCTTTCTCTGAATACAATAACCATGTGTCTACCTATTTTCAACATTTGTCCTTATTTATATACAATTTTCATTTTATTTTGTGTAATAAATAAAAAAGAAATCTTACATATTCCAGTTTGGAATGAACCTGATCAGAAGTCCAAATAAATCATTTAACTACTCTTAGGACAGCATGATTTTCTAATATTTATTATCTGATATTCATAAAGTATTGTTAAAGCATTAGTAAGTTAGCAAATGGTTTTACACTCATACTCTTTCAGGAGAAAATTTTGGATCTGAATAACACAATAATGGATTTTCCTTTATTAGAAGGATTTTTGTCCATTTTGGAAATTCAACAAAATACAATTCTTCCTAGAAGGAAAGCTCTCTGTATATCCCCCACTGCCCAATTCCCAAACCCCACTCCTGCTACATTTTACAACTTACCTCCCAACATCAGGCACTAGTTCTTTCAAATCATCCAGGGATGGCTTTTTTTTCAGGAGTTTTTTATACAAAGCCAAAGGAAAATGGAGGTCCACAATAGTAAAGTTGTAAATTGCTAATCCACAGATAACACCAATCAAATGGAACAAATCACTGTCTTCAAAAGTCTAAAGACACAAAAGGAAAGGAAAAAAACCAAACAGCTTAAAGTCTTCTCAGTTAAAACACCAAAAACTTCCTTCTGATTATAAAAACACATAACAGAAAACTGTGAAGATACAGAAAACAAGTAATGAATCAGGAGAAAAAAGTATCTTCATTCCTATCTCTCTTGGATAATATTAGTATTTTTACATATTTCTAAGTCTAATGTATTTTCTAAGACTTAAAAAAGTTAAAATCTAGCTGAGATCATACTCTATATAAAACTTTATAATTAGTTTTTTAAAGAAATATAGACATTTTCCATGTTATTAAACATTAAATTAATAGATAAAATGGTTAGGATTTTTTTCCCCGATTTAAAATATAATACACATTCAGAATTTGGAAAATAAAAAACATTAAGAGATTAAAAAAAAAAAAAAAAAACTATAGTCCACACTGAGAAACAATGATATAAAATCTTTTGTGTGTATTTCCATCTACTTTAACTCCACAAAAATAATAAAGAAAAACAGTATTTAAGGTTTGATTTCATTTTTCTAATTACAACATGAGCATGTTCTTATGTCATTAAATATTTTTCCAGAACATGATTTTTAATGGTGGCATATTACATCATATAGGAATACTATGCTGTGCTAAATTAGGCATTTTACTGTAGTTGGACATTTAGTTATTAAAACATTGAAAACATTATCTTTTCCCCATTTAATTAAAAAAAATTTTTTTTTCATTTAATTAGAGAAGTGATATATGACATTCACAAAAAATTCTTTGAGCCATGAGAGTTAAGAGATTAATTTTTTTTTGCTTTTTTTAAAAAAATTGTGCTTTAAGTGAAAGTTTACAAATCAAGTCAGTCTCTCATATAAAAATTTATATATACCTTGCTACAATCCTCCTAGTTGCTCTCCCCCAAATGAGACAGCACACTCCTTCTCTCCACTCCCTATTTGGCCAGCTTCTGTCCCTCTCTGCCCTCTCATCTCCCCTCCAGACAGGAATTGCCCACACAGTCTCATGTGTCTACTTGATCCAAGAAGCTCAATCCTCACCAGTATCATTTTCTATGGCCATATAAACTGGAATTCTTCCTTAAGAAGCAGAGTTTCTCCTAAGGAGATATGCCAAGCCAGGGACTAAAATACATGGGGGAAAAAGCCCATCTTATTTTGAATATTACTAGTTAGTAATAACTAACATTTACTGAGCCTTTACTCAGCTTCCTTTCAGTGATGATATGTAAATGGGTTAAAGTCTCCAATTAAAAGGCAGATAGAACAGTCAGAAAACCATGATCTAATTATATGCTGTCTTCAAGAAACTCACTTTAGATCCAAAGACACAAAGAGGTAGAATGTGAAAGTTTGCAAAAAGATATTCCATGCAAATAGTAAGCAAAAGAGAACTAGAGTGGGCATACTAATATCAGACAAAATAAACTTTAAGTAAAAAATTGTTATAACAGGCAAAGAAGGATATTATACTTAGGCAAAAGGTTCAATTAATCAAGGAGATAAAAGAATTATAAACTTATATACACCTATAACACAAGCCTCAAAATACATGAAGTAAAAACTGACAGAATTGAAGGCAGAAATACACCGTTCTACAAAAATAGTTGGAGACTTCAACATCCTACTTTCAATAATGGGTGAAACAACTACACAGAAAAGAAATAAGAATCTAAAGGACTTGATTAACTCTATGAACCAACTAGACCCAACACACATATAGACACCCAATAACAGCATAATACATGTTCTCCTTAAGAGTACACAGAGCATACAGCAGGACAGACTATGATAGGCTACAAGACTCAATAACTCTTTTTTTTTTTTTAAGTCTACCTTAATTGAGATTAGTATTGCTTACTCCTGCTCTTTTTTGGTAGTTATTTGCTTGATATATTTTCTTCCATCCTTTTTAATAAATTTACATCTTTGTTTCTAATGTGTCTCTTGTAGACAGCATATTGATGGATCCCGTTTTTTTATCCATTCTGTCACTCTGTGTTTATTGATGGGTGCATTTAGGCTGTTTACATTCAGTGTAATTATTGATAGGTGTGAGTTTATTGCTGTCATTTTGTAGTGCTTTTTTTTTTTGTGGTGCTAAAGTTTTCTTTGCTCCTCTTACTCTCCTGTGCTGAGTTCCTTTTGTTTGTGGATTTCCTTTTTGTTTCTTTTGTTATGTTTTCCTTCTTTATTTTGATGAGTAGATTTGTTAACTTTTTTTGTGGTTAACTTCAAATCTACCCTTATCTCCCTAGGTTTGAACCAGTCTATTATTACTTGGCATCACCTTGCCTTCCTCTCCATTAGAAAGTTCTATACCTGTACTGTTTATTTCCTCTTTTATTGTTCTGACATTGTTGACATTTACAGATTAACCTCTCTGGTTCCCTGTTGCAACTGTTTTGGTTTTGGATAGTCCTTAAGAGTTCATTTCCGAGATTGGTATCTGGCTGGTACATTCTTGTGTCGTACATTCAGGCTGTGGTCTGATGTTGTTTGTTTTCAGACCAAAGGACTCCCTTTAATAATTCTTGTTAGTTTGATTTGGTTTTTACATATTCCCTTAATTTCTGTTTATCTGGAAACGTCCTAATTTCACTATCATATTTGAACAAAAGTTTTGCAGGACATATTATTCTTGGCTGGCAATTTTTTTCTTTCAAGGTTTTATATATGTCATCCCATTGCCTTCTTGTCTGCATGGTTTCTGCTGAATAATCAGAGCTTAGTCTTATTGTTCTTCTCTGTATGTGACTTTTTGTTCTTCTCGAGCTGCTCATAGGATTTTTGTGTCTTTGGTTTTAGTGAATGTGATTTTGATATGCCTTGGTGTTTTTCCTTTGGAGTCTATCCTATATGGGGTTCGTTGAGCTTCTTGGATGGTCAGCTTTTCATCATTCATGATATCAGGGAAGTTTTCTGTCAGCAATTCTTCAATGATCCTCTGTGTTTTCTGTTTTCTCTCCTTGTTCTGGACCTCCGATCACTTGCAAATTTTTGCTTTTGATTGTATCCCATATAATTCTCAGGATTTCTTCATTCTTCTTCATTCTTTTTTCTAATTTTTTCTCAGAGTTGTATCCAAGTGCTTCTCTTCAATTTCATTGATTCTGTCTTCCATGGTTTCAAACCTGCTCCTCAGCCCTTCTATGACACTGTCCACTTCCGAAATCTTGTTATTTATCTTTTAGATTTCTAATTGTTGTTTTAGTGTGATTTCTAGTTGTGAATTTATTTTGGCATCTTGTTCCTGTATTACCTTCCTGAATTGTTCAATCTTTTGTCTGCATTCCCCCTGAATTTGTCTGCCTTTTCCATAAATGTCTATTTTTTTCCTCATTTTTGTCTGCTTTTTGCCTCAACTCTTGGATTGCTCTGAATATTAGAGATTTGAATTCCCTGTCAGGTAGTTCTAGTGCCTTTTCTTCTACTGGAAAGTCATCGGGTATTTTATTTTGGACACCTTCTGGAACCATTCTGTCCTGTTTTTTTATGTTTTGTTATTGTCTGCTGTCTTTGGGACATTCAGTAGTTATTTTCTTCGTTTCTTGATTGTAGATTTGTTTCGTCCTGCTTTTTTGTTTTATTTGGCTATGCCTGAGCAGGTGGGCTGGGCATTCTTTGTTGTTTGCTCATCTGTAGTCATGATATTTTTCACCTCCTTGTCCAATGGGCAGAGCCAGTCATTCAGCAATGGTGCAGCAGGGCAGGTCCAGCTGAAGGGGAGGGGGTGGGGTAGGTTGGTTGTGACACGTGCTACGGCCGACAGGGTGGGCCAGGAATCAGTGCTGGGCAGGTCCCAGTAGGCCGTGCCTGTGGTGCTCAGGGGTGTGATGTTCAGTGCACGGCGCAGGTAGGCAGGAAAGACAGGGGAGGTTGTGATGTGCGGAGCTAACGGGTATGGGAAAGAGGACAGGGAGGAGAGAGAAACAGGAGCCAAAAACAAATAAGCAAAGAAACTAAGAAAAAAAAGGAAAAAAAAAGTGAAAAGGAAAAAGAATAACTAGATAAAAATTTGGGGAAAAAAAAAAAGCCCCCAGGAGTCCTGGAGTCTCACCAGTGGGGCTGCTAAGACTGGGGAAGTGGCTCCCAGGCTGCACAGTATAGCCTGGTTAGAGGGGGTATGGATGTCACACAGTGCCAGGTATTCAGGAGATAGGAAAAGAAGGTAAGTGTAGAGAGACGAGAAGTGAGAAATGAAGGAAGACAGAAAGGGAAAAGGAGAGAGGAGAAAAAATTAAAAAAGAGAAAGAAGAAAAAAAAACAAGAAATGTCCCCAGGGATCCCACCT
This sequence comes from Loxodonta africana, assembly GCF_030014295.1. Taxonomy (NCBI): domain Eukaryota; kingdom Metazoa; phylum Chordata; class Mammalia; order Proboscidea; family Elephantidae; genus Loxodonta; species Loxodonta africana. The sequence continues at coordinate 65,926,839 of NC_087357.1, forward strand.
ATGTGGCTGTGCAGATTGGGGAAGTGGCTCCTAAGCCGTGCAGTGCAGTTCAGCTAGAGGGCTCCCAAGCTGCAAAAAGAAAAATAAACAAACAAAACAATACAAAACAGAACAAAGTAAAAAAAGCCCCAAGGATCCCACCAGTGTGGTGTTGCAGGCTGGGGGAGCGGTTCCTCAACTGAGTGTGGCTTCACAGCCTTTCAAGAAGCTGCAAAGATGGCACACAGTGCCAGGTGTTCCAGAGAAAGGAGAGGGAGGTGGTAGGGGGCATAGAAGAAACCAAAAGAGATGGAAAGAATGAACACTGGCTCAGGCCCAGCCAGTGTGGGCAGGGTGAATCCAAGCAGCCTGAGGCCAAAGCAGTTGCCTCCCACACAAGAGACTGCAGCTGGCAGGAAGCAAAGGAGGCCGAAGGAGAAAAAAGGTGGGGATTAGGAAACCTCATATTGCTCATTACCGGGTGCTGTCTCCTGCTGGGAACTTTGTGAAGCTGCTTTCCTGTATTCTCTGTGTGGGTGAGGCAAATCAAGTAGCATGGACGCTGCACTTCACAGCTGGCTGAGTTACTGCAGCCAGCGAGGAAGCTAGGAGGTAGAGCAGCGGGGAGAGAATGAGGGGTGGGAAAGCATCTATCACTGGTTACTGGGTGCTCTGTCTCCTGCTGGGAGCTCCATAAAGCTGCTTTCCTGTGCTCCCTGTCCGCCGATCCCGACAGGAGTCCAAGATGGCAGATCCTTGCTGAGTTAGCTGCACAAATCTTTCCTCACTCTCTGTCCTCTGTCAGTTTCTTATTCTATTCAGTGTTTGGCTGAGTTCTTTATCTCTTCATTTGGCACTTCAGGTTCCAGGAATGATGTTTCTCTGTGTTTTACTTAGTTTTTCTGGTCTTTGCTGTGGTGGGACGGTGTGGTACTTCTGTCTATGGTGCCATGTTGGCCGGAAATCTCAATAACTTTTAAAAGATTGAAACTATACAAGGTTCGTTTCTGCTCAAAATGGAAAAAAGTTAGAGGAGAGGGGACCAAGATGGCTGACTAGATAGATGCTACCTCGGATCCCTCTTGCAACAAAGACTCGGAAAAACAAGTGACTCGATCACATACATGACAATCTACGAACCCTGACCAACAAACACAGATTTAAAGAGTTGACCTGAGTGACAGAGACCGAGAACGAACAACTACGGGGAAGCAGCGACTGTTTTCGGAGCCTGGAGCCAGCGTCCCAGTCAGGTAACCTTGGCGCCGGGCTTTGGACTGGGCACAGGGGAGCTGAACACAACATCCTGTGACGGCGCAAACACGGGGCGCAGCTCTACCCCCCTGAACTGACCTTGGGAGGGGGCCCAGCCGGTCAGCGTTGGCGGCGCGGCAACACGGCTGGCGGGAGGAGAAGTCGCCGGGAGGCAGCGACTGGTTTTGGAGCCGGGAGTGCAGCGTCCGAGCTGGGGAACATAGGCGCGGGGCTTTGGACTGGGAGCAGGAGAGCTGAGCACCACATCCTGTGATGGTGCAAACACGGGGCGCAGCCCTACCCCCCTGAACTGACACCGGGAGGGGGCCCAGCCTGTCTGTGCGGGCAGCGCGGTAACGCGGCTGGCAGGAGGAGAAGTCCCCGGAAGGCAGCGACTGGTTTTGGAGCCAGGAGTGCAGCGTCCCAGCTGGGGAACCTTGACACTGGGCTTTGGACTGGCAGCGGAGGAAATGACCGCGGCTTCTGCGGGCCTGACCCTCGGGGGCAATCTCTACCCAGCCAGCACACACAGGCGACGCGCCCCTTGGGAATCTCAGATAAAACAGTCATCCCAAGCAAGATAAGTAACTTTGTCTATATTCCAGGGTGCTACTCTCTCCTGTTTTTCTGAACCCTCCGTTCCCCTTCCCAGGCGGCTTCATTAACATTGGAATTTCCTGAGCTAGAGGGAGAACTGCTCTGTGGTTTTTCTTTTCCTTTTTTTTCAGTCTTTTCCTAACCCATTATTCTGGCCTGAGAGAAGCAACCACAAAAAACCCAGGGACCAAAAATCCTTCCCTAATTGGACTAAAAACACGGAACCAGCTCCAGCCAAGCATATGTGATCCACAGTCTCCGGCTTTCATCCCTACAGGGAACAAGGTGGCTATTATAATGCAAAGGCATTTCTGATAGGGACCTGACTGCATTTTTTTTTTTAGCGGATTTACTGGAAAGACAAGTTTCCCAGGTCTGATATCTCTGCATATTCAACAGAGCCCTCACTGACCCACAACAGGGAACTGAGGGCTGAAGCTCCCCCCAGACCACATAGCCTCCTGCCTTAGGGGTCTGAAGAGGGTGACACCTACCAATCTGTAGAGGTACTTGCATTGGGGGCCTAAGGTACAGCTGCAGAGCCCTCCCACCAAGGTGCTTTAGAAATAGAGACACACCTACCTCACTGACACTTGGGGAAAGACTGTCAGCATCCTGCCCCCCCTGAAGTGTGAACCCCAGCTGCTACTAGAATCTGGTGCACACAACTATCACCACTACTTCTCAAGGTGGATAGGTGACAGGGTGCATCACACACTTGATGACCCAAAATCAGATTCTACTCAAGAATAGTAAATGGACTCAGGCATATATATCTGGTAACAGCCCAAACCAGCTGGAAATAGGTCATAAGTAAGTCAAGGGCTACGACAAACAAGACAGCACAATCTAGTAGCCCATCCACGTATACTGAAAGAAAACAAAACAAGATAAGACTCAGTGAGCAAATATAGAATAAATCACTACAATATCTTAGTGATGGCTCGGAGACAGCAGTCGATATCAAACCACATAAAGAAGCAGACCATGACTGCTTCTACAACCCCCGAAACAAAAGAATCAAAATCTTTCCCGAATGCAGATACAATCCTGGAATTATCAGATACAGAATATAAAAAGCTAATTTACAGAATGCTTCAAGACATCAGGGATGACCTCAGAAATGAAATAAGGCAATCTGCAGAAAAAGCCAAGGAACACACTGATAAAACAGTTGAAGAACTCAAAAAGATTATTCAAGAACATAGTGGAAAAATTAATAAGTTGCAAGAATCCATAGAGAGACAGCATTCAGAAATCCAAAAGATTAACAATAAAATTACAGAATTAGGCAACGCAATAGGAAGTCAGAGGAGCAGACTCGAGCAATTAGAATGCAGACTGGGACATCTGGAGGACCAGGGAATTAACACCAACATAGCTGAAAAAAAATCAGATAAAAGAATTAAAAAAAATGAAGAAACCCTAAGAATCATGTGGGACTCTATCAAGAAGGATAACTTGTGTGTGATTGGAGTCCCAGAACAGGGAGGGGGGACAGAAAACACAGAGAAAATAGTTGAAGATCTGCTGACAGAAAACTTCCCTGACATCATGAAAGACGAAAGGATATCTATCCAAGATGCTCATCGAACCCCATTTATGATTGATCCAAAAAGAAAAACACCAAGACATATTATCATCAAACTTGCCAAAACCAAAGATAAAGAGAAAATTTTAAAAGCAGCCAGGGAGAAAAGAAAGGTCTCCTACAAGGGAGAATCAATAAGTTCAGACTACTCAGCAGAAACCATGCAGGCAAGAAGGCAATGGGATGACATATACAGAGCACTGAAGGAGAAAAACTGTCAGCCAAGGATCATATATCCAGCAAAACTCTCTCTGAAATATGAAGGCAAAATTAAGATATTTACAGATAAACACAAGCTTAGAGAATCTGCAAAAACCAATCAAAGCTACAAGAAATACTAAAGGAAATTGGTCAAAAACCAATAATATCAGATACCAGCACAACACGCGGTCACAGAACAGAACATCCTGATATCAACTCAAATAGGGAAATCACAAAAACAAATTAAGATTAATTAAAAAAAAAAATGCTCAAAACAGGGAATCATTGAAGTCAATATGTAAAAGATCACAATAATCAAAAAGAGGGACTAAATACAGGTGGCATAGAACTGCCATATGGAGAGGGAAACAAGGCGATATGGGACAATACAAGTTAGGTTTTTACTTAGAAAAACAAGGGTAAATATTAAGGTAACCACAAAGAGGTATAACAACTCCATAACTCAAAATAAAAACCAAGAAAAACGTAATGACTCAGCAAACATAAAGTCAAACACTACAAAAATGAGGAAAAATAGGGGTAAATATTAAAGTAACCACAAAGAGGTATAACAACTCCATAACTCAAAATAAAAACCAAGAAAAACATAATGACTCAGCAAACATAAAGTCAAATACTACGAAAATGAGGAACACACAATTCACAAAGAAAAACGTCTCAGCACAAAAAAGTGGAAAAACGAAATTCTCAACAACACACATAAAAAGGCATCAAAATGACAACGATAAACACATACTTATCTATAATTACGCTGAATGTAAATGGACTAAATGCACCAATAAAGAGACAGAGAGTCTCAGACTGGATAAAGAAACACAACCCGTCTATATGCTGCCCACAAGAGACACGCCTTAGACTTAGAGACACAAACAAACTAAAACTCAGAGGATGGAAAAAAAAATACATCAAGCAAAAAATAAGCAAAAAAGAGCAGGAGTAGCAATATTAATTTCTGACAAAATAGACTTTACAGTTAAATCCACCACAAAGGATAAAGAAGGACACTATATAATGATAAAAGGGACAATTGACCAGGAAGCTATAACCATATTAAATATTTATGCACTCAATGACAGGGCTGCAAGATACATAAATCAAATTTTAACAGAATTGAAAAGTGAGATAGACACCTCCACAATTATAGTAGGAGACTTCAACACACCACTTTCGGAGAAGGACAGGACATCCAGTAAGAAGCTCAATAGAGACACGGAAGACCTAATTACAACAATCAACCAACTTGACCTCATTGACTTATACAGAACTCTCCACCCAACAGCTGCAAAGTATACTTTTTTTTCTAGCGTACATGGAACATTCTCTAGAATAGACCACATAATAGATCATAAAACAAACCTCTGCAGAATGCAAAACATTGAAATATTACAAAGCATCTTCTCAGACCACAAGGCAATGAAAGTGGAAATCAAAAACAGAAAAATTAGGGAAAAGAAATCAAATACTTGGAAAATGAACAATACCCTCCTGAAAAAAGACTGGGTTATAGAAGACATTAAGGAGGGAATAAGGAAATTCATAGAATGCAACGAGAATGAAAATACTTCCTATCAAAACCTCTGGGACACAGCAAAAGCAGTGCTCAGAGGCCAATTTATATCAATAAATGCACACATACAAAAAGAAGAAAGAGCCAAAATCAGAGAACTGTCCCTACAACTTGAACAAATACAAAGTGAGCAACAAAAGAATCCATCAGGCACCAGAAGAAAACAAATAATAAAAATTAGAGCTGAACTAAATGAACTGGAGAACAGAAAAACAATTGAAAGAGTTAACAAAGCCAAAAGCTGGTTCTTTGAAAAAATTAACAAAATTGATAAACCTTTGGCCAGACTGACTAAAGAAATACAGGAAAGGAAACAAATAACCCGAATAAGAAACGAGATGGGCCACATCACAACAGACCCAACTGAAATTAAAAGAATCATATCAGATTATTACAAAAAATTGTACTCTAACAAATTTGCAAACCTAGAAGAAATGGATGAATTCCTGGAAAAACACTACCTACCTAAACTAACACAATCAGAAGTAGAACAACTAAATAGACACATAACAAAAAAAGAGATTGAAACGGTAATCAAAAAACTCCCAACAAAAAAAAGCCCCGGCCCGGATGGCTTTACTGCAGAGTTCTACCAAACTTTCAGAGAAGAGTTAACACCACTACTACTAAAAGTATTTCAAAGCATAGAAAATGACGGAATACTACCCAACTCATTCTATGAAGCCACCATTTCCCTGATACCAAAACCAGATAAAGACATCACAAAAAGAGAAAATTACAGACCTGTATCTCTCATGAACATAGATGCAAATTTCTCAACAAAATTCTAGCCAATAGAATTCAACACCATATCAAAAAAATAATCCACCATGACCAAGTTGGATTTATACCAGATATGCAAGGCTGGTTTAATACTAGAAAAACCATTAATGTAATCCACCAGAAAAATAAAACAAAAGACAAAAACCACATGATCTTATCAATTGATGCAGAAAAGGCATTTGACAAAGTCCAACACCCATTTATGATAAAAACTCTCACCAAAATAGGAATTGAAGGAAAATTCCTCAACATAATAAAGGGCATCTATACAAAGCCAACAGCCAACATCACTCTAAATGGAGAGAGCCTGAAAGCATTTCCCTTAAGAACGGGAACCAGACAAGGATGCCCCTTATCATCGCTCTTATTCAACATTGTGCTAGAGGTCCTAGCCAGAGCAATTAGGCTAGACAAAGAAATAAAGGGCATCCGGATTGGCAAGGAGGAAATTAAATTATCTCTATTTGCAGATGACATGATCTTATACACAGAAAACCCCAAGGAATCCTCCAGAAAACTACTGAAACTCATAGAAGAGTTTGGCAGAGTCTCAGGTTATAAGATAAATATACAAAAATCACTTGGATTCCTCTACATCAACAAAAAGAATATCGAAGAGGAAATAACCAAATCAATACCATTTACAGTAGCCCCCAAGAAGATAAAATACTTAGGAATAAATCTTACCAGAGATGTACAAGACCTATACAAAGAAAACTACAAAGTACTACCACAAGAAACTAAAAAGGACCTACTTAAGTGGAAAAACATACCTTGCTCATGGATAGGAAGACTTAACATAGTAAAAATGTCTATTCTACCAAAAGCCATCTATACATACGATGCACTTCCTATCCAAATTCCAATGTCATTTTTTAATGTGATGGAGAAACAAATCACCAACTTCATATGGAAGGGAAAGAAGCCTCGGATAAGTAAAGCATTACTGAAAAAGAAGAAGAAAGTGGGAGGCCTCTCTCTACCTGATTTCAGAACCTATTCTACTGCCACAGTAGTCAAAACAGCCTGGTATTGGTACAACAACAGGCACATAGCCCAATGGAACAGAATCGAGAACCCAGATATAAATCCTTCCACATATAAGCAGCTGATATTTGACAAAGGACCAGTGTCAATTAATTGGGAAAAAGATAGTCTTTTTAACAAATGGTGCTGGCATAACTGGATATCCACTTGCAAAAAAATGAAACAGGACCCATACCTCACACCATGCACAAAAACTAACTCCAAGTGGATCAAAGACCTAAACATAAAGACTAAAACGATAAAGATCAGGGAAGAAAAAATAGGGACAACATTAGGAGCCCTAATACAAGGCATAAACAGAATACAAAACATTACCAAAAATGATGAAGAGAAACCAGATAACTGGGAGCTCCTAAAAATCAAACACCTATGCTCATCTAAAGACTTCACCAAAAGAGTAAAAAGACCACCTACAGACTGGGAAAGAATTTTCAGCTACGACATCTCCGACCAGCGCCTGATCTCTAAAGTCTATATGATTCTGTCAAAACTCAACCACAAAAAGACAAACAACCCAATCAAAAAGTGGGCAAAGGATATGAACACGCACTTCACTAGAGAAGATGTTCAGGCAGCTAACAGATACATGAGAAAATGCTCTCGATCATTAGCCATTACAGAAATGCAAATTAAAACTACAATGAGATTCCATCTCACTCCAACAAGGCTGGCATTAATCCAAAAAACACAAAATAATAAATGTTGGAGAGGCTGCGGAAAGATTGGAACTCTTGTATACTGCTGGTGGGAATGTAAAATGGTACAACCACTTTGGAAATCTATCTGGCATTATCTTAAAAATTTAGAAATAGAACTACCATACAACCCAGAAATCCCACTCCTCGGAATATACCCTAGAGAAATAAGAGCCTTCACACAAACAGATATATGCACACCCATGTTTATTGCAGCTCTGTTTACAATAGCAAAAAGCTGGAAGCAACCAAGGTGTCCATTAACAGATGAATGGATAAATAAATTGTGGTATATTCACACAATGGAATATTACACATTGATAAAGAACAGTGACGAATCTGTGAAATACTTCATAACATGGAGGAACCTGGAAGGCATTATGCTGAGTGAAATTAGTCAGAGGCAAAAGGACAAATATTGTATAAGACCACTATTATAAGATCTTGAGAAATAGTATAAACTGAGAAGAACACATACTTTTGTGGTTACAAGGCGGAGAGAGGGGGAGGGTGGGAGAGGGTTTTTTTAATGATTAGTTAGTAGATATGATCTGCTTTAGGTGAAGGGAAGGACAATACTCAATACATGGAAGGTCAGCTCAACTGGACTGGACCAAAAGCAAAGAAGTTTCTGGGATAAACTGAATGCTTCAAAGGTCAGCGGAGCAAGGGCGGGGGGGGGGGGTTTGGGGACCATGGTTTAAGGGGACTTCTAAGTCAATTGGCAAAATAATTCTATTATGAAAACATACTGCATCCCACTTTGAAATGTGGCGTCTGGGGTCTTAAATGCTAACAAGCGGCCATCTATGAAGCATCAATTGGTCTCAACCCACCTGGATCAAAGGGAAGGAAGAACACCAAGGTCACAGGATAACTATAAGCCCAAGAGACAGAAAGGGCCACATGAACCAGAGACCTACATCATCCTGAGACCAGAAGAACTAGCTGGTGCCTGGCCACAACCAATGACTGCCCTGACAAGGGAGCACAACAGAGAACCCCTGAGGGAGCAGGAGATCAGTGGGATGCAGGCCCCAAATTCTCATAAAAAGACCATACTTAATGGTCTGACTGAGACTAAAGGAATTCGGCGGTCATGGTCCCCAAACCTTCTGTTGGTCCAGGACAGGAACCATTCCCGAAGACAACTCATCAGACATGGAAGGGACTGGACGGTGGGTAGGAGAGAGATGCTGATGAAGAGTGAGCTATTTGTATCAGGTGGACACTTGAGACTGTGTTGGTGTCTCCTGTCTGCAGGGGGGATGGGAGGATAGAGAGAGTTGGAAGCTGGCAAAATTGTCACGAAAGGAGAGACTGGAAGGGCTGACTCATTAGGGGGAGAGCAAGGGGGAGTATGAAGTAAGTTGTATATAAACTTATATGTGACAGTCTGACTTTATTTGTAAACGTTTCCTTGAAGCTCAATAAAAGTTAAAAAAAAAAAAAGGAATAAAGTTAGAAATAAGGAAAACTAGGAATTTCATAAATACATGGAAATCAAACAACAACAGATTCTTAAACCACCAAGGAGTCAAATAAGAAATCATAAAGGAAACAAGAATATACTTTGAGACAAATGAAAATGAAAACACATCACATCAAAACTCATGGGATTCTGTGAAAGCAGTGTTGAGAAAGAGATTTAAGAAGTGTAAAATGCATACATTAAAAAAAACAAAGATCTAAAATTAGTAACCTAACTTTACCCTCCAAGGAACTAGAAAATAGGAGCAAACTAAACAGAAAGCTAGCAAAAGAAAGGAAATAAAGATTAAAGCAGAGATAAATGAAACAGAGAACAGAAAAACAATACAGAGAATCAACACAAACAAAAGTTGGTTCTTTGAAAAGACAACAAATTTTACAAACCTATAGCTACACTGTGCAAGGAAAAAACAGAAGTCCCAAATTACTCAGTCGACAAAGACATTACTACCAATCTTATATATAAAGTTTATACGGGATTAAAAAAGAATATTATGAACAACTGTATGCAACAAATTAGAGAACCTAGATAAAACGGGCAAATTTTTAGAAACACAAACTACCTAAACTGACACTAGAAGGTATAGAAAATCTGAACAGACTTGTAACAAAGAGAATGGATCAATAATCCAAAACCTTCCAGCAAAGAAAAACCCATGAGCAGACAGCTTCATTGTTGAATCCCACCAAACAGGCTATTTGCATTTATTTACATATATATTTGGCTTTCCCTCCTCATAATGTGGATAAATTTTTTTTTTTTTTTTTAACTATGGTCAGGAAACTGTGGTGGCATAGTGGTTAAGAGCTACGGCTGCTAACCAAAAGGTTGGCAGTTCGAAGCCACCATGCACTCCTTGGAAACTCTACAAGGCAGTTCTATTCTGTCCTATAAGGTCACTATGAGTTGGAATCGACTCGATGGCAATGGGCTTTTTTTGCTTAACTATGGTCAACTCTCCATTACTGCACTAAATCCCACCTTGTCTTCCCAACTTAAGGACTTTGCTCCTGCTATTGATATTCCCTTCCACATTACTGATTTTTCACTTTCTGAATAATCATAAGAACATGAAAACATGCTGCGATCTCCCACCTAAAATAAAATACCCTTTATGATGGGAGGAAAAAACATGTACTGTGTATCTCCACAAAAAAAAAAAAATGTTATTTTTAATGGTTTAAGACTCACTAGAAGTTACACAATTACTACAGAGTTCTGTGTGCCCTTCACCCAGTTATCCCTGGTGATAACAGCTTCATAACCACAGCACATTGCCAAAACCAAGAAACTGACATTGGATACGGTATAAATTCACTGCCATGCAGTCAATTCAGGCTCACAGCAACCCTACAGGACACAGTAGAATTGCCCTATAGGGTTTCCAAGGCTGTAAATTTTTATTGAAGCAGACTGCCACGTCTTTCTCCTTTGGAGGAACTGGTGGGTTCAAACTGCCAACCTTCTGGTTAGAAGCTGAGATGTTTATTTACCTGTATTTATTTAAAAACAAACAAACAAATCAGAGGAATAAGCCACAAATGTTTTCTTAAGAAAGATCATTCACAGGGGGTGGGAGAGAATAGGGTGGATGGGTAGGAACTGAAGCTAGATTTCTTTTTTTTTTTTTAAGGTTGATTTTTTTTTTAATAATTTTTATTGTGCTTTAAGTGAAAGTTTACAAATCAAGTCAGTCTGTCACATATAAGCTTATATACACCTTACTCCATACTCCCACTTACTCTCCCTCTAATGAGTCAGCCCGCTCCCTCCTTCCAGTCTCTCCTTTCGTGACAATTTTGCCAGTTTCTAACCCTCTCTACCCTCCTATCTCCCCTCCAGACAGGAGACGTCAACACAGTCTCAAGTGTCCACCTGATACAAGTAGCTCACTCTTCGTCAGCATCTCTCTCCAACCCACTGTCCAGTCCCTTCCATGTCTGATGAGTTGTCTTCAGGAATGGTTCCTGTCCTGCACCAACAGAAGGTTTGGGGATCATGACCACTGGGATTCCTCTAGTCTCAGTCAGACCATTAAGTATGGTCTTTTTATGAGAATTTGGGGCCTGCATCCCACTGATCTCCTGCTCCCTCCAGGGTGCTCTGTTGTGCTTCCTGTCAGGGCAGTCATCAGTTGTGGCCAGGCACCATCTAGTTCTTCTGGTCTCAGGATGATGTAAGTCTCTGGTTCATGTGGCCCCTTCTGTCTCTTGGGCTTATAGTTATCATGTGACCTTGGTGTTCTTCCTTCTCCTTTGATCCAGGTGGGTTGAGACCAACTGATGCTTCATAGATGGCCGCTTGTTAGCATTTAAGACCCCAGACGCCACATTTCAAAGTGGGATGCAGTATGTTTTCATAATAGAATTATTTTGCCAATTGACTTAGAAGTCCCCTTAAGCCATAGTCCCCAAACCCCTGCCCTTGCTCCGCTGACCTTTGAAGCATTCAGTTTATCCCAGAAACTTCTTTGCTTTTGGTCCAGTCCAGTTGAGCTGACCTTCTGTGTATTGAGTATTGTCCTTCCCTTCAACTAAAGTAGTTCTTATCTACTAACTAATCAGTAAATAACCCTCTCCCACCCTCCCTCCCTCCCCCCCTCGTAACCACAAAAGTATGTGTTCTTCTCAGTTTATACTATTTCTCAAGATCTTATACAATATTTGTCCTTTTGCCTCTGACTAATTTCACTCAGCATAATGCCTTCCAGGTTCCTCCATGTTATGAAATATTTCACAGATTCGTCACTGTTCTTTATCGATGCATAGCATTCCATTGTGTGAATATACCACAATTTATTTAACCATTCATCTGTTGATGGACATCTTGGTTGCTTCCAGCTTTTTGCTATTGTAAACAGAGCTGCAATAAACATGGGTGTGCATATATCTGTTTGTGTGAAGGCTCTTATTTCTCTAGGGTATATTCCGAGGAGTGGGATTTCTGGGTTGTATGGTAGTTCTATTTCTAAATTTTTAAGAAAACGCCAGACAGATTTCCAAAGTGGTTGTACCATTTTACATTCCCACCAGCAGTGTATAAGAGTTCCAATCTCTCCACAGCCTCTCCAACATTTATTATTTTGTGTTTTTTGGATTAATGCCAGCCTTGTTGGAGTGAGATGGAATCTCATCGTAGTTTTAATTTGCATTTCTGTAATGGCTAATGATCGAGAGCATTTTCTCATGTATCTGTTAGCTGCCTGAACATCTTCTCTAGTGAAGTGCGTGTTCATACCCTTTGCCCACTTCTTGATTGGGTTGTTTGTCTTTTTGTGGTTGAGTTTTAACAGAATCATATAGATTTTAGAGATCAGGCGCTGGTTGGAGATGGCATAGCTGAAAATGGGTTGATTGTTTTTAATAATTTTTTAAGCTTTAAAAAAAATTGTATTGTGTTTTAGGTGAAAGTTTACACAGCACAAATTGGTTTCTCATTCAAAAATTTATCCACATATTGTTTTGTGACATTGGTTGCAATCCCTGCAATGCGTCAGCACCCTCCCCCTTTCCCTTTACATTCTGGGTTCCCCATGTCTATTCATCCAGGTTTTCTGCCCCTTCCTGCCTTCTGTCTTTGCTTTTGGGCAGGTGTTGCCCGTTTGGTCTCGTATACTTGACTGAACTAAGGAAGGGTCTTCCTCATGTGTGTTACTTATTCCATAAGCCTGTCTAATCTTTGGCTGAAAGGTGGACTTTGGGAGTGGCTTCAGCTCTGAGTTAGCAGGGTGTCAGGGGGCATAGTCTCGGGGATTCCTCCAGTCTCTGTCAAACTGGTAATTGTGGTCTTTTTTTGTGAATTTGAATTTTATTCTACATTGCTCTCCTACTCTGTCCAAAACACTCTATTGTGACCCCTGTCAGAGTAGTCAGTGTAGATTTCTTTTAATATCTCTTGTTTTACAGAATTGACTTTGGAACTATGTAAATATATATTCATAAAACAAAATTTGAACTTAACAAGCAATCCCCAGAAATAAGAAAATAAAATGAAACAAGTGAATCTAAATGTGTACCCACTTGGTAGTATAACCATACAGGGTGTTAACAATTCCAAATTTTTGTTTTTTAATTTTATTTACTTTGCTGCCGTTGTTGAGACTGTACACAGTAAAACATATACTAATTAAAACACTGTTATTTAACTATAGGACAAAAAAAGTGCAAAAAATAATTTTTTAGAAACTATTATTTTCAGTAATCATAATATTGGTGGTAATGTTGGTAGTGTTAGGCAAGAAAAGCATAAGTCTGGAACATTTGGTCATACCAAGTTTACCAAGTAGCAGAAAAAGCTATCAAAGAGTACTAAGGTTGTATCAAAAGGACTCAGGAGCTAACTTGAAGAGCTTCTACTGCATGAAGATGGGGTAGCATGAGCATCAATAAAGAACAATATGTTGAAAAACATCAAACGTGTTTAAAACCATGAATACACAGTTAATACTTTAAGGCAAAAAAAAAAACTAATTGTTACCCCTGGAGGGTGCTAATGAACTGATTCATTCTGCTGAAAAATTGGTAACTATAAAGAGAATCCTTTCTCAAATGAACAGTTGTTGTGTGCTGTCAAGTCAATTCTGACTCACAGTGACCCTGCAGGACAGAGTAGAACTGCCTCACAGGGTTTCCTTGGCTGTAGTCTTTACAGAAACAGATCGTCAGGTCTTTTCTCCTGCAGAGCCACTGGTGGGTTCCAACCACCAACGTTCTGGTTAGCAGTTGAGCGCTTAACAGTTGCGTCATCAAGACTCCTTATGAACTATATTACTCAGCAACTAAATAGTAGATATGGGGAAATTTCTCTATATAGAAATATTCAAGCTGATAAATGAAAAAGATGTGTTAAAATTAGAGCAGCACTGTTTTGCAACCCCTAATGAATCAATGATTCTAGGCACTGAGCAGGAGTCCCTGGGTGGCACCAACAGTTAAGTGCTCAACAACTAGTCAAAAGGTTGGTGGTTCCAACCCACCCAGAGGCATCTCAGAGGACAGACCAAGCCATCTGCTTCTGAAAGGTCATAGCATTGAAAACCCTGTGGAGTAGTTCTATTCTAAACACATGGAGTCACCATGGGTGAGAATCGACTCGCTGGCCAATAACAATAACAATAATGCACTAAGCATCAATGACTGGAAACATCACACAAGATAGCCAGCCTACTGGTACAGTGATTAAATAACACATCAAGGATTTTAGAAGCAACAGTAGACATTCTATTCTGATTTCTTTCAACTCAGAGTTCTACAAACTGAACAATCATTTCAATTTCACTTATATTTCCTAAATCAGGGGCTAGCAAATGTTTTCTGTAAAGGACCAGGCCATAAATATTTTAGGCTCTGTTAGCCATAGGATCTCTGTCACAACTATTCAGCTCTGCCTCTGCCACTGTAGCTCAAAAAGAGTCACACCTGTTGCTATCGAGTCAATTCTGACTCACAGTGAACCCTACAGGACAGAGTAAAACTGCCTCATAGGGTTTCCTAGGCTGTAATCTTTACAGCAGCAGGCTGCTATATCTTTCTCCCCTGGAGTGGCTGGTGAGTTCGAGTCACTGACCTTTCAGTTAGCAGCTGAGTGCTTTAACCACTGTGTCACCAGGGCTCCTCAAAAAGCAGTCATGGAGAATAGGTAAATGAATGGTTGTGACTTTATTTACAAAAACATGGGCTGGGAAGAATTTGGCTTGTGTACCGTATTTTGCTGACCCCTGTCCTGAACAATAAATTAAAAAAATCAATGATCCTTAATGATAATTCTTCCCAGAAGAAATGTTAACCTGGTAATTATTACTCACTCTCCAAATCGAAATAAGCAGGGGGAACAGTAAACATTAATTATTTTTGGACTGACCATCCCTTCATTTATTTTGCTAATCTGAAATGTGTGGTAAACATTAGTGTGTTTTGATGACCCTGAATCTAGACAGTTTATAATTTTTAAATTGTTGTAAAGCAGATCTCTGAATAAAATATATTAGGAATCCAGTAACTATTCTCTTATTTACTGAGTTAACTTGATACATATAAGTATACAAACAAAGATATATACTCAGAAGTAATTTAGGTGTTTAGGACTTTTTACCTTATCAGAAAACCAAATGAGCCTGGAATCTTCATAATACCTAAACATGCCGTATTTAGGATCCAACAATTCCCTCATGATGAGCAAGAAAAATTCTTTGCGTACCCCTCCTGCATCAACAGCATCTTCTCCAACAAAAATAACCTAAAATAGCATAATAAAACACTGAACAGACTGCAAAGAAATGAAAGTACACTCTGGAGATACCCTTAACATATTTATTACTAATAAATACTCAGCAATTACTAGTTTAAAAAAAATTACATTAAAAAAAAAAGGTACCAAATAGATACTAAATACAAACAGGAAGTGAGGGAAGTGGAGGTCTGCTTAAGGGGCACCGAGTTTCTGTTAAGGATGATGAAAAAATTTGGAAACGGATAATGGAGAATGGTTATACACATAAAAAAAGTTAAAATGGCAAATGTTCTGTTAAATATTAATTTTACCACAATAAAAATAAATTAATTAAAAAAAAAGGAAAACATTAAACATAGTTTCTGAATAAAAATCCCAATTACACAGAAGAAAATGTCAAATTACCTTTAGTGGCTTTTTGTAATCTATATTCTTTGTTTTCCTAAGGACTTCCATTGCATCTCCTACAATATTTTCTCTACGCACCACTAGAATTAAGCAGGGATTCACAGATTCAATCACTGGGAGAAAAAGGGAGGAGACATTCTGTCTGTGGGCCTGGTCAATAGCCATCTAGAAAATAAAAGATTACAATTTTAATAGCAATGCTACAAAGAAGCTACTGTGACTGGATAAAATCATCTTTACCCGTTAATTATAGCTATGCTATAATTCCTATAATAATCCCTGTACTACTGAATTTACATAGGACCTAACACAGTATCTAGTACAGCATAAGTGCTTAATAAGCTGTTATCTGAATTTAAAGAGTACATTCTTGAATTTTTTTATATTAATGTATGTGGGGTTTACATTAACTTTATCCAAAATAATCTGATCTTTGTCCTTGGTTCCTGAGAGATAACTCTGAACACTTGGAATTTCTCAAGTGAGGTTCATTTGTTATCTATAGGCCTCCAGACCAAACCTGACAGATTATGCTAATATGGCGACTCAGGTGGGGGCTGGCCAAGGCAGAAAGCCCACCTTGTGACATCAGTCAACCTGGGTCGAGGAAAGGCATGACTCAATCATGCTTACCTAATGAGGCCCCAGTAAAAGCTCTGGACATGAAAACCCCCTGGGCTTCCTGGTTGGTGAAAGGCATTGATGAACCTAGGAGAGTAGTGTGTCCCTTTCTGGGACATGAACTTCGATGCTGAGAACGTTCTCAGACCTCACTCTACACGAGTCTTTTCATTTGTACCCTTTTTTTCCTACAATAAAACTGCAATCCTAAGTATAACATCACTTGCTTTGAGTTTTGTGAATCGTTCCAGCAAATCATCAAACTGGAGATATTCTGGCAGCCAGCAGGTCAGAAGTGAGGGGGTCTGAAAACCTCAGAAGTAGTGGCTGGCACCCTGAACGGGCAGTAGGAAAACCCCAAATTTGTAACCTGCAGGGCAGAAGTGAAGGGCGCCCTAGGGACTTTCAAGCCTGCAGCTAGCGTCTGAAGTCTTGGGCCTATTTGACAGTTTAGAGAATTGTGTTCTTTAACTTGTGACCTCTGATCTAGCTTCGAGTGGTTAGGGTCAGAGGAAGAAGTGCTGCATGTTGCAGCTGGTGTCAGAATTGAACAGAGGAGTGAAAAATGGGGGCGGGGAGGGTTTATTTAATTTTATTATTATCATAGCAGTTGATGTCAGAAAAAGTAGATAGATTGGATTTGATGGATCCACATAACAACTAATTATGTATAACTAATAACACCATTAAGTAAGCACGGGACTTTGATAATACTGATAAATCTGAGCATCGTTGTTTCTCCAAAAATTAATGGGGTGGGGGTGGAGAATGGGGAGAAAAAGAAAACAGCATGAAATAAACCTCTAAAGAAGAATAAGGAACAGCCTGGCTAAGGAGGTATTATAGAAATTCATCTAGCAGGGTGATCATCATAAAAAAAAAAATATGTGCTCACAAATCAAGCATTTGGCTTTTACCATTTGAAACCTTTTTGTTTTCCTGTGTTCTTGCTCTAAAATAGAACAGTACATATTGAAAGCACCAAAAGATTAACTTATTGTTTTAACTAATTATAGTATAAACAAAAAAACAAACCCACTGCTGCACAGTCAGTTTCAACTCACAGCAACCCTACAGGATAAAGTAGAACTGCCCCATAGGGCTTCCAAGGCAGGACATCTTTTACGGAAGCAGACTGCCACATTTTTCTCCTGCAGAGTGGCTGGTGGGTTTGAACACCTCACCTTTTGGTTCGTGTCTGAGCGCTTTAACCACTGCGCCACCTGGGCTCTTTAGTATAGAAACCCAGAAAAAATTTATTTCTTCTCTGGATGTAAATGGAAATAAGCACATCTCTAAAATTCCCCCAAGTGTTTATTATTTAAATGTTTGGAACGACTTGAACACAAATGCATTCACATATTTGAAAGGAAGGAAAACCGTTATTATAATTTTAGAGTTTTTAACTATTCAAAGCATTTTTAGAATATTATGGCTAATGTCTCTTCTCATCCTTTCCTTAGCCTCAGCCTGTATATCCAGATATTCTATACCAGAGGAAGAAACTTGAAAGCTATTTTATTTACAGGTTCAATTGATAAAACTTATTATAGCCCTTCAAAGTCATAATGCCAACTAATTTTTTAAAAGCCTCCCTGTAAGTTAAAGAGTGCGTAACATTAAATGGGAGGAAAAAAACAGGGAAGAAAGGGAAGGGGAATGAGATGACAACCAACCTTACTTATTAACTAAAACTTGAAGGATATTTCCTATCTCCCAATTAGTGATCAAATATCTTCTACTTTAACACGGTCTCACCTCTAGTCACCTTTCACTCTGCATGAATTATATGAACAGAAGATATATAATGAAGCAAGATTTGAAACAAATCAAGATTTTTATCAAGTAATGAAGTCTTTAGTTTAAAAATACTACGTTTCTGTAATGAAAGATGCTTACATAATTTTTTAGATATAAAATGATGAAAGGCTAAATTATCCTATTTTCATTGAAATACATATAAGCAGCTCCAATAAGAATGTACACGTCACATGTAACAGTTCTCTTTACAGGTACCCAAGGTACTTTGCAAAAGACAGACCACAAGGGTACAAAATTTCCCGAAAGATCACCTGTTATAGCAAGTTTTAAATATTTATTTTTTAAAAACATCACAGAAACAATTTAAAAAAACCCTCTCAAATCAGATCAGTATTATACAATATCTTACCTGCATCTGTAAGACTGCATCTGTTTGTAACAAAGTAGTTTTTGCTTGGGCATCAAATACAAATGGATACGTGCAAATTGTAACAGGAATATCTGCCAGCTGGAAGTAAAAAATTAGCTTATTAGTACAAGTTGATCTGTGATATACTTCTTGTGGGTATTATCATCTCTTATAAAGTTGACTGTATTCTTGGTTTATTCATTTTTGTGTATTTAGGAATTGTAAGATACGCTGCCTATATCTGAATATAGAATTTTTATTGATAATTAGATGAGGCACTGGTATAAACCATTAAATCCATAAATTGTAAATTATATGTTCTGCTTTACATATATTAACTCCAAGTTTCAGTGAATTAGATAGCAATTTTTTTTTCCAAAATTGGGAACTCCTCTGTTATGGACTTGACAACAATAGGTTTAGTTTTGGTTTATGTTAAATACAGTACCCAGTGATACACATTAGGGCTGACCTCTAGCAACTGGCCACTATCTGAGGCCAATGATACTAATCTATTTATTAATAGGTATTTACTGAGGGTGCCAACACTATTATGACCCCAACTATCTGTTTATTCATTTAGCATACAAAATAACCATCATTAATAGTACTATTATTCTCTATTCACCTTAAATCTGGGAGATTTTACCTACTATTATTACCATTATCAAACATTAGTCACCTTATAGACAATTATTCATCCTAGCAGATAATGCAATGATTGGTTGCTAAGCATTTTAACAGTGTGGTAAAACATAAAGAGCCATGAATTGTCAGTTACAGATTCCTGCCATTGGCAGAGATCTTCTCCTGCCCTCTACTTAACAAGGCAATATTTTTGTGATAGCCCTGACACAGAGCCCTTGCTTAAGGCTTCCTGTAAAGAATTAGTATACTCTGAAACAATCCACTTCTTTTTTAGTGACTATTGCGTCTTTACATTATTAAGCCCAAATCTGCATTCCTATACATCCCTCTGCACCACCTACTCTTTATTTTGTCCCTGTAGGGAAGTATGTGTTTAAATATTTCAAGTCCTCATGTTTTCCATAAGCTATCTTTTTTCCAGGATAAAAATTTCCAGTTTTTTCAGCCATTCTGAAAATAATATGGTTTCTAACTCTTCTCCAACCTGATTGCCTACTTCTAAATGTATTTTAATTTATCTAAGTCTCTCTTAACTATGGTCACCCAAACCAAAATAACCTAATGTTGCCCGATCAGTACAGAATAAAGTGAGGCTATCAACTCCTTGCTCTGAATCCCATAAATCAACATATCAAATAATATGATGAGTTTTATTAACCTTACAGTAAATCACCACTCTCCAGTATTTTCCATATAAAGTTTACCTCCATTGTGTATTTGGGTCACTAACTAGCTATTGATTAAAGAAAGTCCTTTTACTTCTCTCAATCTCAAAAAGATCTAAATGACTTCTAAAGCCTTTCAGCTTCAAAACTCTATGATTCCATAATTTCATGTGCTACTTCTATTTGACAATGAACAAGCAAACAATGTTAAACCTATAATTTAACGTTAACTCGAAATGCTTCATTGATTCAAGTACTGGGAAAAGCACATCAAAAAGGAAAAAAAGAAAAACAAAACCCTAAAATCTATATGAGATAGAGCAGAATAACTTTCCCAAGTGTTAAAAGGTGCTTTAGGGTTGTTAATAACTTAAGTCAAAGTGCTAAAACTTTGTATATTAAGACAGTATGTGAGACAAAGTGAGGAAGATAGTCTTAAGGAGTTTAATTTTATTTTTAGACCATTTCAAATATTAGTTTAAAATTTGGACATCATTTTACTTCTCAATATAAAATGATTTTTAGGTAGGCATTAGTTAAAAAAAATTTTTTTTTTATTAGTTAAATCTCAAAACAACAGTTTACTTCTTTATATTCTGACACATTAAATTTTATACTAGAAGATTTAAGGAAGACTGAACTAATTTTAATGCAAAAATCACTGCATGACATAAGTATAATGTTAACTAAAATGGAGGTTTTAATTTTTTTCAAAAAATGATTCTGAAATGTTATATAGGATCATTTCTACAGACTCATTTTTTAAAATAACAATGCTACACTTAGGTTTTAAAAAAATCACATAAAAGATGAAATTTTGGCTCTCTTATCACTTAAGACAAAACAGAGTTAATCTTACTCTGAAAATGAGACTTTATTATACCAAACTTACCTCTGTTAATCCATGGTTGACATCCTAAGACAGCAGTGCAGAATATAACAATGAGGAAAGAGCAATGTTAGTGTCCAAATTTAACTATTTCTATTTTTTATTTTTTTATTCAAAGTAGCATTGCATATTATTTTGCTACAGCAAAAAACTGAATTAATGAGGTAGACCAAAAACTATATACAAAACTTACCCTTTCCACATGCACCTTATACATCTACATCTATAAATGTTTAAGACCTTTGTTTCAGGTACCGTATGATCATAAAATCATCAGAGGCTTGGACCTAACAAAAATTGGTTTCAGCAACAAGGCCCCCCCATTTGCAGAATTTAGGTAGAATAGGGATATTAGTCCTAAGTCTGACTTGGTCTTGAAGAAATAAGGTTATCGCTCAATTGCTCTACCTGGAAAATGGAGAAAATATTCCTTAGACTTTAAGACTTGGTAATATTCTTGGCAAATGGTTAAAAGTACTTAGCTGATTAAAATGCTATATGGAACATGTCTCACAGCGTTCCAAAAACAAACTCAAAATGGATTAAAGACCTAAATGTGAAAACTAAAACCATAAAATCCTTAGAAGAAATTGCAGAGGCCAACTCTGCTAGGCTTATTAACAATGGATTATCTAGAAAATGTACCAAAGGCAAAAAACAAAACAAATAAATGGGACCTCATGAAAACACTTTTGCTCATCAAAAGACCTTACCAAACAAATGAAAAGACAAGCTACAGACTAAGAGAATGTCTCTGTCACTAGCCATCAGAGAGATGCAAATTAAAACCACAGTGAGATACCATTTCACCCCCACTAGGATGTCTACGAAAAACGAACAAATAGAAAACAACCAGTATTGGTGAAGATGTGGAGAAATCAGAACCCACCGCTGTTGGGAATGCAAAATGGTACAGCTGTTGTGAAAAATAGTATGGCAGTTCCTCAAAAAACTACAAATAGAATTACCACATGCCCAGCAATTCCACACCTAAGCGTATCTCCAAAAGACTTGAAAGCTGAGACTCAAACTGATACTTGTACATCAACCTTCACTGCAGCACTAATCACAACAGCGAAAAGGTAGAAACAACCTAAAAGTCCATCGATGGATAAATGGAAAAACAAAACGTCCTACATACGTGCAATGGAATACTACTCAGCCAGTAAGAAAAATGAAGTCTTAATACACACTACAATATGGATGGTACTTGAAAACATTTTGTTGAGTGAAATAAGTCAATCACAAAAGGACATCACTTATATAAAAGGACAAGAAGAGGCAAATGTATAGAGACCAAAGTTTGTTAGTGGTTACAGGGGCAGGAGAGAGTGAGGAAGGGAGGTTATTACTTATGGACTACTGAATTTCCGTTTACGGTGATAGAAAAATTGCATTGATTAAACAGTTGATTAATTTAAATGTTGTCAATGAGTTGTATACCTGTAAAAAGTTGAACTGACAAAAGTTGTGTGATAGATATATTTACAACAACAAAAAAAAGAACAGCTGCTGAGGCTGTTTATGTACAACCAAACACCTCCTAGGTGTGTCTTTGTCTGTCTGGGGGCTTTGTCCATTGAACAGTTAAAAAATGTGGTTTACCATGGTGGCTTTGGGCCATATGGTATCAGTTTTGTCTCTAGCAACGGCTAGAGACTAAGAGTCGGCCACATAGGCAGTATGTTATCAGGCACCAATAAAAAGTCTGAGCACCAAGGCTCAGGTGAGCTTCCCTGGTTGCCAATACTCTGTGCGTATTTTAACACATTGATTCCAGGAAGTGATGTGCCCATGACTCCCTGGGGAGAGGACAACAGAAGCTCTGTGTGTGATATCCTTCCTGAGCTCCACCCTAATTTGCATCTTCTCTTGGTTGATTTTACTCTGTTATCTTTTCCCTGTAAGAAACAGTAACCCTGAGTATAAGAGCTTTCAGTGAGCTCTGTGAGTCCTTCTAGAGAATTACCACAACTAGAGGTTGGTTTGGGGAACCCTCTGGTCTTGCAACTAGTGTCAGAAGTGAGGGCAATCTTGTGTGAACTGTTCCCTCTAACTTGTTAGTTTGCTAACCTCTAGCACGCCTTGATAGTATCATCTGAGGCTTTAACGTATTAGCATGGAATTAGGGTTCTTTTACTATGTTGTGCTACATAAAGCCAAAGAAGCATAAGCATTGACAAAATATGACTCTACACAAATCCTAAGAAAGGAAATTACTGAGAACAGGTTTTTAAAAAAGTTTCCAAAGTACCAAGTTATCACTACATAATTACCCGTTGGCAGTGTAAATAAGAACATGTTTAGAAGCTGCTGTGAAAAAATGAGTTTTCAATTACACTCAGTTTAATTTTAAGGCAATTTAAGAGAAACATTTGCAATTCCTTTATAGTATATTTTGTGAGACATTTTAAAAGTGCCACGACTACTAAAAATATCTGAAAAAGGGAAAAAAAAAAATCAATATTTACTGACTTGACAACTATACTAAATGCCAAGGTAATTTATATCATGGCAGATGGATTTTATCCTGAAGTAGACACTGAAACAGTAGATCCCAACCAAATGGATTTATTTAAGAAGAAGGCACCAAGGGAAATACCAGATTACTAGAAATTTCAATTTTAGGGATGAGGATCTTAGACAAAAACTTGAAAATTAAAAAAAAAAAAAAAAAGTAAAAGCTTAAAAGAGCAAGGATGAGCTTTCCTGGGAAATAACAGGGCTGCAAGACAGCTCAAAAGTATTTCAAAGTAGTCTTTGCAAGGGAAATGTAAAAGGGAAACGAGTGCTGTGTGGGGTGGAGGTAGGATTTCAGGAAAACATTAAGTCAACTGAAGGTCTATTGCTAAAAATGCAACACATCACTCAATCTGTAACCTACTGATGGCTCCAAATCCACATACTCAAGCACTAACCGCTGGCTGTTTTTACATTAGGGACCCTGAAATTGGATCAAAGTACGCCTAACTTTAGTTATTCAATGTTCTGGAAGCTGCAATGAAAGAGGCCTGAAGGAACAAATGTTCAAAAGTCAGGGTTTCATGATCTAAATACAACTTCCCTAAGGCTGCTTTTAACACCAGTGGTTAATGATGGTTCCAGCTAGTTACAGGCAGAAAAGATGCAACTCCTTGGCATGTTTTAGTTCCAACTGACTACTTATGATAAAACCCTAAACCACTCCTAGTGTCATCTTGATTTCTGGGCCTGATGGTACAACAGGATTACTGTGAGAAGATGTAACGAGAAAATACTAAAGTTACTGAAATAATTCAGATAAGATATGAAGGAGGGTGTTGGCAGCTTAGATGGAAATAAACAGATATCTTTAAAACACGAAGGAAATGGAAAACATACAAAACTCAATTTGGCAATCCAATGCACAGAGAAAAACAATGGCATTATAATCAATCCAAAAATCTGAGCCTGGATCCAAGAAACTTTATAAAGCAAGAATGAACTTTTATCAGAAAGAGTAGAGCTGCAGAGGAACACAAATGCAGTTCAATTTTCTCATTTTATTAAATAAGGAAGAAATTCAAAGCCACCTAAGTTAAATACTGGCATATCGTCCCAAAGCTGATCTAGCCTATCTTCCTATTTTCCTGATAAACATGTCATGTTACTAGCTGAGCGCTGTAAACATGTAAAGTAAAACAAATTCTTAAAAGTATTTTATATTTTGTTGTTGAAAATATACACAGAAAACACAAACCAATTCAACAGTTTCTACATTTACAATTCAGTGACATTGATGTCATTCTTTGAGTTGTTCCTCCCCCACTGACATAAATTCACTGACCCCTAAGGTTGCTATCTAATCTTTTGAATGGCTGTTGTTAATGTGATTCCACATTAAAAAAATTAAAAAAACGATACCCGTTGCCATCGAGTCAATTCTGACTCATAGCGACCCAACAGGACAGAGTAGAGCTGCCCCATAGTGTTTCCAAGAAGCAGCTGGTGGATTTGAACTGCTGACCTTTTGGTGAGCAGCTGTACTGTACCTCTTAACCACTGCACCACCAGGGATCTCACATAAACAGAACTTAGGAGAGCAAAATGCCCAAGGCAGATGTTCTTTACTAGTTAAGATAAACTATTGTTTGGTTTTAAGATTATTTGCGGGGACATTTTTGGTTTAAGGTTTAAGTAAAAATTTTTTAACTCCAAAGAACAAATACAGTGATGATTTATACACACAGCCCTATTAATACTGACTACATAACAAATAAGACATAAGACACACACTTATATAACATAATACCAAAGACTAAGTTTTTTACTAATTTATCATATCTTTATTAGTACCAACTTGCATCTGGTATGTCTCACATAGGTATACACTGTTCTTGAGATAAATGAATATACATTTTTTAAAAACGCTTAACTTGAATCTTAGCTTTTACTCTAAGATTCAAGTTAAGCATGTAGTACAGGCACAGACCCAACACATACTTTTCTATATTTTGTTCCAAATTAGTCAATTTTATTAAGACACACACCGATGATAATCATGTACAGTAACTAAAAGTATAAAAAAGAGAAGAAAAAAGATCAAAGAGGCTAGTAGGACACAATTCTACAGCAGAGTAAAGGAGAGTAAGGCAACGTACAATTGAGAACAGTAACCTATAAAGTGGAGACAAATCATCAAATAGAAGATAAATAAAAAGAAAGAGAAAATGTAAACTCTTTTATTTTACCATCAGATCAACATAGGAGAAAAAGAGTTAAAAAGCAAAGAAATTCAACTGAAAAAGTAGTTCATACAGTACTTTCACGCACCCAGGGCAGAGGCTTGAAAAGGAAGAGACGATTACATAGTATCTTGCAGGACTCGCAGGATCAAGCAATGACTCCATGAAAACAGTTAAGGAGAAGAGTTAGGTGAAAAAGGATGGAAGAATGGAAGGGGATGAGGTGAATGGTTAGGAGTCTCAGCAATACAAAAGGGTATTACAAAGAAAGCCAGAATTTCACAGAATTAGTTATTAATGTTTAGAGATCAGAGAAGTGTACACTTAATGATTTCTTAAAATACTTGACTGTGAAAAAAAGGAACTAGAGGAAAAAAACCTCAACGGATTATGGCATAAAGCAAATATAGTAATTTCCTAGCAGTGTTTAGAACAAAGTTAAAAACACACACACACATATTTTTATTTTTTGTAATTCATAGTAAGTATGTTCTATCACAGAATATGTTAAACTTTCACAATGATCATAACCCTTGTTCAATACCAGTATACGAATGCATGCAGTATGTGTGTATACACACATATACACATACACATCTGTATCACCACAAATTACACATGAGTATATTTGAGTCAGGTTTTTTAAAACCTTACAGGCTCACCATGATATTTAACTTCGTATTAAAACTAGTAATGCAAGTATGAATCTTATAAAAAAAACTTCGGGGGGGGGAAGTCTTCAAGCGTTATCCGCAAATGTGAAATAGCTTTGAATTGTCTCCAAGAAAGACACTCTGTGAGGGCAAATGTCATAATATAAATTAATGAACTATTTAAAAAGTTTCACAGTCAAAGACCTTCAAAGTAGGTTGCAAGCCTTCTAATTCTCAGAGGTAGATCAGAACAACCCAAATCATGGATTCTAGGTTCTAATTTCTAAGCTGTGATATTAAACCTACTTTGCAAATTAAATAAAGAACAAGCTTCCACTTCCACAACCACCTATTCAATATCACTTCTCTCTATACATGGAGAGAAAGGAAAGGCATGTGGTTCAAAGGGCAGAGTAAAAGGAAAAAGATTCTTTTTTTTTTTTTTTAATGTGTGTGCATATATTTATTATTTTTCTCCCCTCATTCAAAAATTTATACATGTATTGTTTTGTGACATTGGTTGCAATCCCCACAATGTGACAGACAGCATATTCCTCCTTTCCACCCTGGATTTCCTGTGCCCATTTGATCAGTTCCTGTCCTTTCTTGCCTTCTCATTCTGCTTTTGGACAGGAGTTGCCCATTTGGTCTCAATCAGACGGCTTGTAACCTACTTTGAAGGTCTTTGACTGTGAAACTTCTAAATAGTTCACTAATTTATATTATGACATTTGCCCTCACAGGGTTCTGATTGGACTAAGAAGCACATTCCTCATGTGTATTCTTTTTTGTCTTATAATCCTGGCTAATCTTTGTCTGAAAAGCAGTTTCGGGAATGGTTTCAGTTCTGGGTTAACAGAGCATCTGGAGGTCTAGTTTTGGGGGGAAAAATTTTTTAAGCATAGAAGCCATATATTAGATCTGGAGAGAATGAGGAACAAAGGAAGAAAGCCTAGAAATAGGAGGGTAGTCCCCTGCTGCCTCTCTTACCAGGAAACAGTAGCCCTGGAATAGCTCCCTCTGGAAATTCAGTTTGCTAATATAACTGCTATACAGGAAGGAGCAGTTTAGATGATAAGTTCTGGGCCTACTAAATTTATAAACAAACATTCAAATCACAGCTTCTCCATGTAGTACAAGATTACTACTAAAAAGAAATCCTATTAGACAGGCATTTCTCTTAGCTTGGTCAGGATGTAAGTAGTTTATCACCTACATAAACCAAAACCAAAACAACCAAACCCAATGCCACTGAGTTGATTCCAACTGAAAGCAACCCTATAGGATAGAGCAGAACTGCCCCATAGGGTTTCCAAGACTGTAAATCTTTACAGAAGCAGACCTCCACATGTTCCTCTGGCAGAGCAGCTAGTGGGTTTGAACTGCTGACCTTTTGGTTAGCAGTGGAGCACTTTACTACTGTGCCACCAGGGCTGCTATAGCACCGACATGAGAGATACAAATTCTAGCTCAAAGGACATATGATCTAATTCATAGCACTCAAGGAGGAATGACTCTCCAGGACAATGTTTCTTAAGCCAGGCTCCCAGACACAGGATATATTCTTAGGGGTCTATGAGTACCCTTCAAGAATTTTAAATGTAGTGTTTTTGTATCAATGATAATTAAAAAAACCGGTAAAAAAGATAATATGAGAATAATCCTTTGATAATCTCGGTATTGCCATAAAGCACCAAGACTTGCAATGGTTGTTACCGTAATCAAACTGGCACCGAATGGGAACTCTGTATACATAATTTCATACATAAATGATATGCCTGATGAGTGAAGACCAAATGATTGCCACATCTCATTCTAAAAACAAATGTTTCATTGTAATTCAAAGAGAGAAAAGTAGCAAGGGAACTGAGTTATAAGACACCTCAGAACATGGGCTTTTGCCAAAATCAAAGCCTGTGCTAAGGCAGCCAGTAATAACCATCATTTTACCAAGACTTACTATGTGCCAAGAGAACTGCCCTAAGCACTTTATATGGATTATATCAATTAATCGGCTCAATAACTGTATAAGGTAGGTTTTATCATTCCTAATTTACAGAAAAACAAAAGAAATTCCAGAGAAATTAAGTAATCTGCCCAAGGACATAACAATGAAGACAGATTTCAATTTAGGTGCTGTTGGGATTTGAACTTAAGTGCTATTATGCTATACTGCTTCCTTACCAAATTCAAATTGTGAGCTGGGATTCCTTTTTATCAGAACATTATTATCCTCCATACTAAATTAATATTAATGATTTATTAATTTATAGTTATTTATAATTAATTCATAAATCTGTCATGGTTTTAGGACTTTTAACAGCTAAGCACAAGGAGTTCAGAACTAGTTTTGCTTTTATACATTTAAGTCAGATAATCATAAAAATATGTAAGTAAACACTGAGCTTAAATAAGTTGTTTTTCTTTAAAGGAGGTCCATATATCACTCAAGTTTCAGAAACACTGCTCAAAGACTTAGGGTGCCAAGTAGTGTATCAGGGTTCATATGCCAAGATGAACAAGGTACATTTCCTAAAGCATCAATTTTCCTCAATAGTAAATACCTTAAACCCCTTTTACATTGCAATAAATATTATGTCCAGTAGAATGCAAAGTTTGTGTACATTTCAAAGATAAAATATAAGACTTCAAACAAGTCATGCCAAAGTAAGGTTAATAACCTCAAGATATAGGTGCATACTCTTCTTCTCCCTTAGTGGTACTCTGGAGGAAGACCTGGAGAAGCTTTGCCTAGGTTTGAGATTTAGTTCAAAGAGGGGAAGGAAAAGAGAAGTATTTATTAAAGACTTTTAGGTATTTTCTTTCTTAAAAACTGTCCTTTGATTCCAGTTACCATTCCACCTCCTGCTCTTTTTTAAAGCAGAACATCTTGAAAATGTCTACGGTGCTTGTTCCTTCTTGCTCACCCCATCTAGACCAGCAATATCAAGGTCGCCAATGACCTTCAAGTAACCAAATTCACTGTTCAATTCTACGGTTTTATCCTACTTTTCAGCAGCATGTAATATATTCTCTTTGACTTTACATATTTTTCTATAATAACACTCCCCTAGTTTTCCTTCAACCTTAGGAGTCACTCCTTAATCTTTGTGGATTTCTCTCCTTTCCTTACCTCCCACATCCATTCCACCCATCAGCAATTCTTGTCCATTTTATCTCGAAAGAGATATTCCAAGACCATTCTCTTCTTGCATCTACACTACGACCATCCTAGCCAAACTCATCATTTTCTCTCCCCTAATTTTTTTAATTACTAAAATAGCCCTCTAATTAGTGTTCCTGTTTCATTTTTACCCCATTCCTCACACTCAATTCTCCATATAACTGATAAGAGTGATTATTTAAAAATATAAATCAGATTTTGTTCCCTCTTCTTACCACCCTCCAATGACTTCCATAACACTTCAGATAAAATTTAAATTCTTAACTCTAGTTTACTAAACCCTGTATAATTTGGTCCCTGGCCATTTCTCTGATCTCTCCCCAGAACTTTCCCCACACTCATGTTTTAGCCATACTGGTGTCCTTCTATCTTTCAAACATGGCTACCAAATGAGTTTTCAAACCTGAGTATCATATGCCCTGGTGGTGCAGTGGTTAAGCGCTTGGTTGCTAACTGAAAGACTGGTGGTTTGAACCCACCAGCCGTAGATGTGGCAGTCTACTTCTGTAAAGATTTACAGCCTTGGAAATCCTACGGGGCCGTTCCACTCTGTCATATCGGGTTGCTATGAGTCGGGATCAACTTGACGGCAACAGGATGATGATTGTATTTCTAACTACTTACCCATTTCTATATTAAAATTTTATGTGCCTTATAGTTTTATAAGACTATGCTACTGCTGTGATGGAAAACTGCCTAGTTATCAGAGATCTAGACACATGGAATGGAGAAGTATGTACACATGTGAATTTATGTAAAAAAAAAAAATCTGAAATAAAATTTAACATATAAATGTACAAAATTCAAGAACAGAACCTATGGTCTTACAGCTCTCTTCTGGTAGTTCTGAGGCACTAAATACCACAATAGTACTACATTCTTAGAGCTTCAGTATCAGGGACTCCAATATTCTCAATATTACATAATTAAGAGACAACTTGATGGAAAACGAGTAAAAAAAATCCATGTCACATTTACAATTCAACTTCTTTAGAAAAATGTAAGCTATTTACACTACAGGCTTTGGTATAAAAGTAGAATATTTCCTTACAAATATTACATAATATTTAGCTACTCTTTTGCAAAGTGTTGTTTAAAAAATAAGCTCTGAATAAAAAAAAACTGCAGTGTTTCACAAAGAAGCAATTGTTTCTTTTATAATAGAAAACATGATATGTGAAAAATGAATTCATTGGAAACAACTGAAATGGCCATCAACAGATGAATGGATAAACAAAATCGTGGTACATAATATACATACAATGGAATATTATGTAGCTGTAAAGAAAATGAAGTTCTGATGCATACCACAACATGAATAAACCGTGAAAACATGATGCAGAGTGAAATAAATCAGTCATAAAAGGACAAATACTGTATGATCTCACTTATGTGAAATATGCAAATATATGGAAACCAAAGATTATTAATGGTTACCTGGGGTAGGAGAGAGGAACAGTTTTTGTTTGGGGGGCACTGAGTTTACGTTAATGGTAGTGGAATATTTTGGAAAAGGATAATATGAAAATTGAAATCAATGTCACTGAATTGTAAATGCAGAAGCTAAGCTGGCAAAAAAGAAAAATGAACTCATAAAATGCAATAGGAAACATACCATTCCATAAGCCTGCTGTTGGACCCAGTTGATATAATCATTCCTTATGTCTATCAATTCTTGTACTTCATGTATATAAAATTTATCATATTGTATGATCTGTCCCGTTTTCTCATTTACCTACAAGAAAGTAAAAGTGTAATTAACATTAAATTTAACCAGTACCTATGACAGAGATTAAAAAATATTTAAATAGAAAAAGGCTTGAGATATTTTAGCTAATTTTCTCTTCATATAAAAAATACTTACTGAGTGCCTGCTATATGTAAATTAAGTGCCATGGGAGACACAAAGATTTATAAGATGTGATACCTGCACTCAGGACCTCATCCTCCAGTAGAAAATAAAGACATTTATGTAACCACAACACAGTATGAGATAAGTAAAGTATATATAGTATATGTAAACTAGAAACTATAAGGAATGCAAAAGAGGAATTTAAATAACAATAATAGCTAATGCTTGGTAAGTATTACTCTATGTCAGCATATGATAAGAAATTAGTAAACTTTGAGAGGTGACTTTTGGGTAGGGCGCAAACAACAGAGGCTGCAAAGTACCACCTCAGAGATTAGCTACTAATTACACAGAAAAAAAACAAATCTTTACAGTCGACAGCACCACCTTAACAAGTGATCAACTAATCACCACCAATACTGGTATCATCAAACATTGTGCTCCTGCTGATATAATGCAACAAGCAATTACACATCATCTATAAAGCAAAAAAATGTTTAGCCTGAATCTAATCAAGCCTCTTGATGTAAATTTCTGTTTATAGGAAATACAACAGACAGAAATACAAGTTAACCATAGCCACAGGGAAACAATCAGACAAATCTGGATTGTGAAACTGTTACAAGAAAACTAGCCAGGGCTCTCCAAGAAGTCAAGGTAATGGGGATAAAAACGTGGGGGTTGTTATAAATCAAAAGAGACTAGGGGATTTCTGTGCTGGATATGACAGAGTAGCTTGTACCATACTAATCCTCCTGCCAGTAAAAACTGTAAACTCTGAACAATATATATAAAAAAGCCCCAACTATTCAAAAACCCTGGTAACCAGTAACCAATTGTGCTTAAGTTGATTCTAACTCATGGAGACCCCATGTGTGTCAGAGTTGAACCCTACTCAATGTGGTTTTCA
This sequence comes from Loxodonta africana, assembly GCF_030014295.1. Classification (NCBI taxonomy): domain Eukaryota; kingdom Metazoa; phylum Chordata; class Mammalia; order Proboscidea; family Elephantidae; genus Loxodonta; species Loxodonta africana. Next base: position 65,958,997 of record NC_087357.1, read on the forward strand.
ATGGCAGATTTTTCAGAAGTAAGTTGCTAGGCCTTTCTTCAGAGGTGCCCAGGGGTACACTCAAATTTCCAACCTTTCAGTTAGAAGCTGAGTACATTAACTATTTACACCATCCAGAGACTCCAAAGGTCTGAAAACTCAATCCCAGTTTAACCCCTGAATAACTGATGTAAATCCCCACATTAACAGCCAGAAAGAAGAAAATGTGTACCCATTTCCAGGTTTTAGGCCTTCAGTCTACTATTAAATGTACAACCAAAAATGATGAGACACATAAAAAGCAATAAAACAAAACAACAAATAAAGTATCAAGACAAAAAGCAATCAACAGAGCCATACTCAAGAGATATCCAGATACTAGAGCTAGAAGACAGGGACTTTATGAAAACATTTTGAACTGAATGAAAATAAAAACACAACATATAAAAATTTGTGGGATGCTGCTAAAGCAGGGATTAGAGTGAAATTATAGCATTACATAATCTTGGGTCACTATGTATGTAATATAGGGTCACTGTGAGTTGCAATCAACGGCAAACAGGTTTGGTTTGGATGTAATCTTAGGAACAAAAAAGGTCTACAGTCAACGATATAAGCTTCTGTCTTAAGAATCTAGAAGAAGAGGAGCAAATTAAGAACAAATAAGGCAGAAGGAAATAAAAATAAAGCAGAAGTCAATAACAGAGAAAAACAATGAAAGCCAAGAGGTTCTTTGGAAAGATCAGTAAAATTGATAAACCTCAAGCCAGACTGACCAAGAAAAAAAGAGAGAAGATACAAATTACCAGTAACAGAAACGAAAGAGGGGACATCACTACTTAGCCATCTTATCAAAACTGACTCAAGAAGAAACAGAAAATCTGAAATGTGCTATATTTGTGAAAGAAATTTCAAACATATTAAAAACTTCCAAAAGAAAACCCCAATTCCAAATGATTTCACTGGTGAATTCTATCAAACATTTAAGGGAAAAAGAAAACCAATCTTATAAAATGCTTTCAGAAAACACAGGAAGAGGGAATATTACTTGATTTATTTTATTAAGCCAGAAAAACCTTGATATCAAAGCTGACAAGAATATGAGAAACAAAAATTATAGATCAATATCCCACACTAACACTAACATGAAACATTCAAGAAAACATTAGCAAATTAAACCTAACTATATAAATGATAATACATAATAGCCAAGTGGAACCCAAGAATGCAAGGTTGGTTTAGCATTTGAAAAGCAATGCATTTTACCATATTTCAGAAAAAAAAGGAGAAAAATCATTAGTTCATCTTAACAGATGCAGAAAAAGCATTTTTATTCCTGATATAAAATGTCAGTAAATCAAAAAGAAGGAAGCTGCTTCCAATAGATAAATGCCACCTATGAAAAGGAATACACAGAGCCACTGTACCAAAAGAACTGGTTGACGTTCAACCATTGTAGAAGCTAGCATATCATCAAGAACTGACAGTACTGAAGGAAGAAGTCCAAGCTGGCACTGAAGGCACTGGTGAAAAACAAGGGTACGGGAATTGACGGAAATACCAACTGCTGAGATGTTCAACAAATGGATGCACTGCTGGAAGCGGTCACTTGTCTATGCCGAGAAATCTGGAAGACAGCTACCTGGCCAGTCAATTGGAAGAGATCTGTATTTGTGCCCCTTCCAAAGATCCAAAAGAATGTGGAAATTATTGAACAATGTCATTAATATCACACTCAAGTAAAATTTTGCTGAAGATCATTCAAAAGTGGCTGCAGCAGTACAACAACAGAGAACTGCCAGAAATCCAGGCCGGATTCGGAAGAGGACATGGAACCAGGAATATCATTGCTGATGTCAGATGAATTCTGGCTGAAAGCAGAGAATATCAGGAAGATGTTTACCTGTGTTTTACGGACTAGGCAAAGGCATTCCACTGTGTGGATCACAACAAATTACAGACAACATTATGAAGAACGGGAATTTCAGAACACTTAACTGTGCTCAGGCGGAACCTGTAGGATGTTTACCTGCATTTTATTTATGCAAAGGCATTCAACTAGATCATAAAAAATCATGAACAACACTAAGAAGAATGGGAATTCCAGAACAATTAATTGTACTCAAGAGGAACTGGTACATAGGCCAAGAGGCAGTCGTTCAAACGGAACAAGGAAATACTGTGTGGATTAAAATCAAGAAAGGAATGCATCAGGGTTGTATCTTTTCAGCATACTTATTCAATCTGTACACTGAGCAAATAATCCGAGAAGCTGGACTATATGAAGAAGAATGCGGCATTAGGACTGGAAAAGACTCGTTAACAACCTGTGATATGCAGATGACACAATCTTGCTTGCTGAAAGTGAAGAGGACATGAAGCACCTACTGATGAAGATCAAAGACTACAGACGTCGGTATGGATTACACCTTAACATAAAGAAAACAAAAATCCTCTCAAGTGGACTAATAAGCAACATTATAATAAATGGAGAAAACATTGAAGTTGTCAACGATTTCATTTTACTTGGATCCACGATCAATGCCCATGGAGCAGCAATAGCGAAATCAAAGGATGTATCACACATTGGGTCAATCTGTGGCAAAAGACCTCTTTAAAGTGTTAAAAAGCAAAGATGTCCCTTTAAAGACTGAGGTGTGCCTGGCTAAGCCATGATGTTTTCAAACGCCTCATACGCAACGTGAAAGCTGGACAATGAACAAAGAAAACCAAAGAATTGATGCCTTTGAATTATGCTGTTGGCAAGGAATACTGAATACACCATGGACTGTCAGAAGAACAAACAAATCTGTTTCTGAAGAAGTACAGCCAGAATACTCCTTAGAAGCAAGGATGGCAAGACTTTATCTCACATACTTTGGACAAATTATCAGGAGCGACCAGTCCCTGGAGAAGGACATCATGCTTGGTAAAGCAGAGGGTCAGCAGAAAAGAGAAAGATTCTCAACGAGATGGACTGACACAGTGACTGCAACAATGCGCTCAAACATAACCATTGTGAAGATGACACAGAACCAGTCAGTGTTTCATTCCGTTGTACACAGGGTAGCTGTGAGTTGGAACCGACTCGATGGCACCTAACAACGACAACAACATGAAAACCGTACATCTAACATTATACTTAATAGTGAAATATTGAACACTTTCTAAGACCAGGAACCAGGCAAGGATGTCCATTGTTACAATGTACCGGAAATTTTATTCAGTAAAATAAGGCAAGAGAAAGACACAGTTGTATATACAAAAAATCCAAATGAATCTGTAAAAGAAGTGCTGTAACTAATAAATTAATTTATCTGGGTCAGAGAATACAAAGTCAATATACAAAACTCAATCATATTTCTCTATACTAGCAACAAACAATATCTGGAAAATAAAATTTAAAAAATTATCATTTACATTATCAGAAACAAAAAATATTTAGGAATAAATTTTTCAAAGGATGTGCAAGACCTCTAAACTGAAAACGTCAAAGCACTGCTTAAAAGCAAAGAAAGAACTAAAAATCGAAGAGATAAACTATGTGGACAGATTGGAAAAGAAAATAACAAGACCTGACCAACAAATGTAGAAAACGAAATGTGGCGGAACTCTAGGTAAGAAAAAAAGTTAACAACATAAACTTCTTTTTCTACATTGAGGAAATTTAAATATTCTAGGATAGATATATGATATTGTGGAATTAAAGCCAAATTTCTTAAGGAAAAAAGATATTGTGGTTATATAGGAGAATACCCTTATTCTTAGGAGATGAGTACCTAGTATCAAAGGATGATATCTGTATTTTACTTTCAAGTGACTCATGAAAAAGAGTACACACAGTTGCACACATATATAAAGCAAATGTGATATGTTAACAACTACTGACTCTAGAACTGGAAGACATATAAGTGCTGATTATATCTGTCTTAATTTTTCTTTACATTTTGAAGATATTCAAAATTAAAACAGAAGGGGGCAATAAATGGAAAGGATTTTAAAAAGGAGTTTGAAGAAAAACATTCCAAGCAGAGAGAATAGATGCGCTAAGGGGACTTAAAAACATGTATATACTTGCCCCAGTTAAGTTGTTGATGCAAGGAACATGATAAGCACATGGAGAAGATCTGTACCCAACATGCTGCTTGAAGCTAAGCCCAGCTAAACACAGCCTAGGTCAGCAAACCCTAGCCAAGCCTCAGGCTGAAGGAGGGCCCACTCCAGCAGGAATGAGAATAAATGCTTATTATTGTATGCCAATGAGCTTCAGTGTGTTTTGTTATAGAACATTACTGTGGCAAAAGCTAACTAATACATGGAGAAATAAATCAAAATTTTGAAGCCAATATCAGAGTGATATTTTATGAACATTATTCTGTTAGCAGAGTGAGGCATAGTCAAGAATGAGTAAAGAAGCTACTGGTAAGGAAAACAAATCAGGATATTACTAAAAGACTCAAGGTTTCCAGATAATAAAAAATGTAGAGGTACGGCCTTCCTGTGAGCCGCACGCTGGAAATGAGTTCCTCAGGCCACAGTCACTGCCAGGGCTGAGGGGGAGAGGGCGCTGAGCTCCAGTGGCCCATCCCAGGGTCACAAGTTTGAGGACAGGCAGGCAGGTGACGGGAAGATGGGGCCCTGGAGAGACACCACCTGGCTCATCGGAAGGGGCAGCCGCTCCTGGCCCCAGCTCTATCCTCATGTGGGAACATGGTCCAAGGACGTGAAGTTCTTCCAACTTTCTAAGAGAGGCCGGGAGACTTCTATGTCAACTCTCCTGACTGTTAAACATTGACAATCATCCAGGGCTTAAAACCACTGGGTTCTCCCTTGGCCCAGTGGTTATCACCCCAGTCTGATCACGAGACAACATCAGAGAAACTCACACTGGGGACACCCTACAGGACCCCAGCCAGTCCTCCTCAAGGCTGCCAAGGTCAAGATCACAAAAGACAAGGAAAGACCAAGAAACCGGCCCGGTCCAGAGGACGCTCCTGAGACATGATGACTAAATGTAACAGGGGATCCTGAATGGGACCCTGGGGCAGAAGAAGAACATTAGGGGAAAACTGGGGACATCTGCAGTGGTTAAGCACTAAGCTGCTTACCTTAAGGTCGGTGGTTGGAACCCACCAGCTGCTCTTTGGGAGAGGGACCTGGCGATCTGCTCTTGTAAGGATTACAGCCTAGGAAGCCCTATGGGGCAGTTCTGCTCTGTCACATGGGGTCCATATGGGTTGGAATCAACTCAACAGCACCCAAAAATGACAACAGGCAAATCTGAATAAAGTACAAACCCAAACCCATTATCGTCAAGTCAATTCTGACTCACGGCAATCCCGTGGGTTGGGGTGGAACTGCGCCATGGGGTTTTCAGTGGCTGTCGTCTTTATGGGAGTGGACTGCCAGGCCTTTCTTCTGTAGTGCCACTGGGTGGGTTCGAACCACCAACCTTTTAGCTTAGTAGACAAGCACAAACCATTTGTGCCCTCCATGGGCCTGAATAAAGTACAGACTTCAGTCAATGGTAACACACCAACATTGGCTCATTAACTGTGACAAATGTCCCATAGGAAAGAAAGATGTTAACAACCAGAGAAACTAGGCAGGGGCATGTGGGAGCTCTCCGTACTCTTTGCACCTTTTCTGTAAATCTAAAACTGTTTTAAAATAAAAAGTGCATTAAAAAAAAAATGTAGAGGTAATGGTAGTTAACTGGATATAGAAGCAAAGGCAACTTTAATTTCAAGCCTGGGTAACTGAAAAAAAAATAATAATAATAATGCTGATAACACACATTCACTGAAAACACAATTCAGGAAAAGAAGAAATCTTGGTGGGGCAGGAGTGGGAGCTACGTAGCTGTGTTCTAGATTATGATGGCAAGACTGTCAGGTGGCTCAAGAGAAAGGTTTATCCCAAAGATGTAATTATACCATACAACTGAACCATTTTTCTTAAATAAGGCAACTAAAGCTGTGGCAGTGGATGAAGGAGGAGTAAAGAATGAAACAAAGAGGGGCAGACACTAGGGAGATGCCCCCATTTAGGAGAATAAACCATCAACAGAAACAAAGAAAACTAACCTAACACCCAAACTAAACAAAACTAAGTTTCCTATGGAAAAAAACAAAAGTAATTGTTTACAATTTAAAAAAAGAAAAAAAAAAAATCAAATTCACACTAAACCAACTTAGCAGTACCTGAAAGTGAGCAATAGAAATCATGCACTACGGGAATAAATTGAATGGACAATGGTTGAGCCCCAAAAGGTGCTCAATAAACATGAGATGAATGGATGGACATAGTTCACACTTCTAATAAAAAAAACAAACCAAACCTGTTGCTGTCGAGTGGATTCTGACTCGAGGCGACCCTAGAGGCAGGGGAAAGCTGCCTCATAGGGTTTCCAAGGAGCAGCTGGTGGATTCAAACTGCCGACCTTTTGGTTAACAGCCACACTCTTAACACTATGCCACCAGGGCTCCATGCTTCTAAGAGCACTTTAAAATGACTGGTCTATATGATATATTTTTAGTGAGACACATGGGAATGTGTGGTAAAAAGAATGGTTCATACATACATGTAATATCGCAACTATAAAGAATAATGTGGAGTCTATGAAATATAACATGGATAAATCTGTAGGATATTATGCTGAGCAAAATAAGTCAATCACAAAAGGATAAATATTGTATGGTCCCACTATTATAAAAAGCCAAGAATAGATATACACACAGAAAGCTACCAGGGTTGGGAGGGAGAGGGAGGTGGAATCACTTTCTAGATAAAAGACGCTTGTTATTCTTGGTAATGGGAAAGGCAATGCCAAATATGGGTGAGGTTGGCACAACTTGACCAAGGTAAAGAAAGACACTGAGAAGTACATAAGAAAAAGGGACAATTTCACTGATTGCTGTAACATATACAGTTTTGGAACACTAACAACAACGAAAAATATATGTGTGATTACATAGGTAGATACGTACGCATGTATGTGTATAGGAAGGCATATGCAAGAAAATGCACATGTGCATATAGGTATATCTGTAGGTATATATGTATATACATGTTTGTGTGTGCAGCATATATATAAATACATATATAAAACAAAGCACGTGGAGGCGGCACAGTTATGAAGGCTTCCTAGACATAACCAAACAACTTGCAGGATTATTTCACTGGGTGAAAAAACTTAGGACCACAGTCTCGAGGCCAACTGAGTCAACTGGCATAACATAGTTTATAATGTTCTACATCCTAGTTTGGTGAGTAGTGTCTGGCGTCTTAAAAGCTTGCTAACAGCCACCTATGATACAACTATTGGTCTCCACTCATATGGAGCAAAAGAAATCAAAGGCCCAAAAAAGAAAGTAGTCCACAGGACTGACAGCCCACACAAACCATACAAAATTCTAAACTGAGACCAGAAGAGCTAGATGGTGTCCAGCTACCACTACCAGCCATTCTGGCCAGCGACACAATAGAAGGTCCCAGACAGAATGGGAGAAAAATGTAGACAAAATTTAAGTTTCTAAAAAAAAAGCTAATCTTCTGGACCAATAGAGACTAAAGGAAATCCCAATACTATCACCCTAAGATACCCTCCGAACTTGAAACTGAAACTATCTCTGGAGGTCACCTTTCATTCAAATCATACATTGGCTTACAAAATAAACAATATCACCCGTGAATAATGTGCTCCCTTAAACAATCCACTATATGAGATCAAATGGTCAACACTGACCCAAAAGCAAAGATGAGAAGGCAAGGAAGGAAAGAAAGCTAGATGAATGGAAACAGAATGGAAATAATGAGAATACTGACACATTGTGAAAATTGTAACCAATGTCAGAACAATTTGTATAACAATTTGTACAACAATTGTTAAATTGTTAATTTGCTAAGTAAACTTTTACCTAAAACTCACTAAAATATTATTTTTCAAATGGTATATAATATCCATGCTTTTCAGACTTTTGCTCTGAAGTAGCTCTAATGGAAAAGGAGGGTAAAGACATACATAACACCACTATTCTCCCACTTCCCTCCACGCTGGGGAACGGGTCTCTAGCACGCATGTCTAGATGGGAAAGTAAAATTTTCACTAAAGTGCAGATTTTACTTTAAAATTCACTCAAATTTTATGCTCCAATAAAATATTAATAGCTATCATTATGAAACAGTAAGTATACTTCATGTACATTATCTCATTTAATCTTTAAAACAACTCTATGAAATAGGTACTATTACTATCCTCATTATGAGAATGAGTATACTAAGGCTTAGAGTTCAAGAAACTTAATCAAGGTCACACAGCTAACAGAGCCGGAAACCTAACTCAGACCTAACACACATGAATTCTTAACTTACTAAATGACTCTCAAATTTTATTCCTTAATATATCTTCACATACGTGTGTGTGTATGTTTATGTATTTAGCATATAAAAACACATACATATATTTTCTTTTTATGAAAATGTTTAAAATTATTTGCCATCAACTACAACCAATGCTTGATCCTGTGGCCTACTCTTAGAGGTACAAATAATTCAGTTAAGACACACACATTTCATAATACTGTTTTCATTTTCAAAGTTGACACTTTTAATCTCTCTCTTCATTGACAAAGGCACTTTGAGAGCTCCTTTTTCATTGTTTTGCGCAATTTATATCTTTGACCAGGGCACTCATCTGGGAGAAGCTGATCAGAGTAAAACTGCTATTCCTGGCTTTCAAACAGAACAAAGATTCCTAGATTATATACCAAATCCAAACTGTTGCTGCCCGGTTGATTTCAACTCATAGCCACCCTATAGGATAGTGCAGAACTGCCCTATGGGGTTTCCAAAGAGCTGCTGGTGTATTCGAACTGCTGACCTTTTGGTTAGCAGCTGAGTTCTTAACTACTACACTATCAAAAAAAAACGAAAACCAAACAACCCATTTCCGTTGTGTCAACGGCAACTCACAGCTACCCTATAGGACAGAGCAAAACTGCCCCAAAGGGATTCCAAAAAGCACCTGGTGGATTCAAACTGCTGATCTTTTGGTTAGCAGCTGAATTTTTTTTTTTTTACACCACCAGGGTTTCCACAACCAGGGCTCCTAAACCAAATCCACTGCTGTTGAGTCTATTCCAACTCATAGCAACCCTATAGGACAGAGTTTATATATGGAAATCTAAACCTTAATCTTAGAACAGAGGTCAGCAAACTACAGCCTGTGGGCCAAATCCTGCCCGTGGGCTGTTTTTGTAAATAAAGTTTTACTGGAACACAGCCCCACCCATTCATTTACATATTGTTCAGGGAAGGGTTGAGAGCTGAGCAGCTGCAACAGAAACCATATGGCCCTCAATGCATAAAACATTTACTATCTGGTTCTTGACAGAAAGTTTGCCAACCCCTACAGTACTGTCTTTAGTACTGTGCTTTAATCAAGTAAAATCACTAGCCAAACTCCTCCTACTAAAAAAGAAAACACACACGATAATTATATATTAAAAAAAAAACCACAACAGCTTTTCTCCTTCCAATATTTACATTTATAAATGTATACACTAACTTTCAATCCCACTGAGCTCCAAATTTAATGACTCTCACAGAAACTGATTCGCGTCCCATTGACCTTCAATATATATTTTTATTCCAGATTATAAAAGGCAAAAAGGGTGCAGTTTCCTTTTCCAATAGCAACCACTATTTATGGTTTATATAATATATCCTACAAATATACAGAGAGTCTGATATGATACATAAGTTTTGAAAAGAAATGCTCTACTAGAATAAAAATTAATGATTCAGAAACCAGGTTTGGTTCAGAAATAAAAGATAAATTTCAGCCGAACTTAACCTTGGAGGGAGGAGGGGATTATGGCTAAGAGTAAATTAGCTATAATGCTTTAATAGCTATAGAAAAAAACATAAGTTAACACTATTTTAAAAATAGGGATATTAGAAACCGAACAGAACACTGAGTCAAAAGACCTGCACACAAATTTGCATATACAATCAAGAGTTTAAAAAATATAAAATCTATTTGTATGGAACATAAAATTAACAAAACCTTTTTTTCCAGGAAGCCTTCCTTAATCCTTCTCTGTTATGTGTTTGCACAGCGGCCTATGTTTTAGCTGATCTAGCACTTACCATTGCTGTATCATAGATGCTCATTTATTTGTATGCACACGACCCTTCAATATTAAAAGCTCATCAAGGGCAGAAATCACACCTTTTGCTTATCACTGCATCCCTAATGTCTTATACAATGATAAACACATAGGAGGCACTCAATAAATATTTGCAAAATGAATTAAAAAGAAGAAATTACGTGGTAGAAGTGCAATACAACCTATACATTCAGTATTATTGCCTAAAATGTATAAAATAAAACCTATGTATGTGTGATCACAACACTTTTATTTCACATTTTAACTAATTTAGTATTCTGGCTTATAAACTTCAGTTCAAGAGTGCCATATGGTGAGTATATATGCATGTCTTACCTGTTTGGTTTATTTAAGGATTCTTTGCCAAAAAAAAAAAAAAAATTTATTTTTTTAAATCACGAGTTAAGAAGATCAGCATATAGACAGCAATTACACTAGACAGACCCAGGTAAGTCTTTTCTTTTGGCATACTGGTATCTCTAAACAGACTGTGTAGACACTCAGAAACTACTGAATAACCCAATTACTTGCCAGTACTCATTTATCTGAAAATAATACATCCATTCCTGAGAGCAGGTACCCAAGTATCTTTTCTTATGCCATTTAGAGCACTGGAAATGACTTTTAATTGCAAAGTTTTCCAAAGGACATGACATAAGGGAGGAATAATTACATTCATATATCCTGAAATGACTAGGAAACACACAGTCCTGTTCTCTAGTTCCCAATCCTGCTCCAGGGTTAGGTCAAGAAGGAAACTGTTTTAGGAAACTTCCCCTAATTCTTAACCATGGAGCAGAAAGAAGGAATATATAGTTGTCTGACATAAGCTGCCTTTGAAAAAAATAAGTTTCTGATAAGTAACTTTCTCTAAAGATGAAAATGAATCATCGATAGTTAATATTCACAGGTATCTATTTATGGAAAAAGTTTTCTACAAAGTAAAGAGTAGAAGAAAGATAAATGACAGCCCGAAGGACTCCCAGGAAGAGATGCCTAAGAAATTGGTGTGTGATCATACCATTTTTGAGTATGTAACAATTTGAAACAAGAATCCAGTTTCCTCATAACCCAAATAAATCAGATTAAAAGTGATGTTTTCCCATCCAAATGGTGGTGGTGGTGATAATGAAATCACTGCCTTAATAAATATATATTAAAACTTAAAAATTTTAAGTGTTTTCACAAATACTGAATAATCTGAGCAGTACCTCAATCCTGGGAAACTATCAAGTCAGGTATTTTTATCCTTATTTTATAGATAATTCTTCGTTTGCATATATGATAAAGATAAAGTCTTGTTCAAAAGCACATTGACAGAAGCAGCCCAGACAGAGTTTTGATTCCTCATCCAGGGCCTTTAACACAATCCAATGCTATTTACAATTATGGAAGGATGAATCTCTGGGCCTAAGGGCATAAAATAAGAGCAAACTCTCTTTTGGAAGTAAATGTGGATTTCAACTCTGCTACTTACTGGTTTATGATCTTTGACATATTCATTTTCCCATCTATAAAAAGGGGTAACAATATAAACTGTACAGGGTTAAAAAGGTTAAATGGGTAATATATGTAAAGTGCTTACATGAATTAATGTACAATGGAGGCTATACATTAATCCTGGCTACTGCTGGCTTTCAATAAATGTTTGATTATTTTCCCTTCCCCTTCAACTAGCAAAAAGTTAAGTATTCTTGTATCTAGGACTATGGAGATGGAAACCTATAGGGTTCGTCTTCAGTAGAGATGAAGACTTCTGAGCTTGGCAGACAACTTAAGTTACTTGCTGAAATACCGTCTGTAGTTATGCATGGAAAAAGGTTCAATTTCCTTTCCTTTTACCTTCCCTTTTTCTGATAGTAAAAGGAAGACATTTTTAAAAGGGGGAAAGGTACTTTTTAAAAGGAAGAAAGATATACTGAAAGGAGAGATAAGCAAGTGAAGTAATTATCTGGGATAGGATCCCACTGAAAAACAGATGTGTCACTGAAGTAGCAGGAAGAGAGAGAAGAAACGGAAACAATCTAATTAATCTCTCAAATCCCAGGCAAAAGGAATACAGAAAGATAGAGACCCATCACATGAAATTAAAGTACTGTCTTAATAGCAGTTTACTGCAAAATCCAGTTAACCCTGAAATGCTGCAAGAAAGCCTTGTTTTGGAGAAAGGTAAATAACAACTTGTTTTCCTAAGAAATAAATGGTTATTATTTCTTCAGTTACAATGAGAAGAGAAATAATTTGTTCTAGGAGTCTTGGACAGACTAAATACAGAGAAGAAAAATAAGTTCAGTAGCTGAAAAAATAGCCAGGAGCTTCACTGTAAGAACAAAAAGGAAAATAAGTGACATATAAGGGTGCTTTCTTACAGCAGAATATCTCCTTTATCCTCTCAACATTTACTAAACAAGAAGGATCTACAAACACTAAAGGAGGAGTTAACGAGACGAAGGTTCATGTGAATTTTTCAGTCACTCTAGAGGCTAAAAACATATGCATCTCCCTTAGGTCATGTCTCATGGACTCTGAAAGAGCATCTCAAGAATACCAAATGGCGTAACAGAGATATACCTCCCAGCTGTCAGGGATAACTCAAATCCATCTTTAACGAAACAGCTGAGACTCTACTTCTTCATGTAACTTTGAACTGTTACAAGTATAAAGGGTACTATTTCTTACACTAAAGGGCAGGGAAGAACAATAGGCAAATTAATGAATTATATATGTTTCCAATTTTAAGTTAGTCATTTGTTTCAAATGAAATGTTCTACTTTGATTGAGGCCATTAGTAAAAAAAAACCCTATTAGTACCCAATAACAAAAGACCATGAGTTTAAATGTTCATAATAACAGCTAGGACCCAGTCTCCTTCATATGATACCAAAAAACCCAAACCTGTTGCCAGTGAGTCGGTTCCGACTCATAGCTGCCCTATAGGACAGAGTAGAACTGCCCCATAGGGTTTCCAAGGAGAGCTGGTGGATTCAAGCTGCTGACCTTTTGGTTAGCAGCTAAGCTCTTAACCACTGCTCCACCAGGTGTTCCCTTCATATGATAATCACCTATAAATACAAAGGACATATTACTTAAACAAATTATGTTCTCCATAAAAAAAAAGTAAGGAGAATTCTAATTCATTAGTATCCTATTGTTCTGCCCAACTACAGACAAATCTATAGATACATGCCTAAAGAAGTCAAATGAGACCAAAGTTCCAACTACAGATATTACATCTTTTTAAAAAAAGTACCAGGTGATAAATTTTCCAAAATGCTATAGTATATATATTTTTATGCCAATCTAAAACTATAATATATTAATGTTAAAAGGAACAATTATCAATCTGTTAGTAGCAATGTGGAAAGACGAAAATAAAGTTAACTATTGAACCTACCCTGTGTAATATCTCTAAAACTTTTAACGCAGTATGAAGAAAACTGTTGAAAATTCTTCTTTCAGAAGGGGGAATGCCGATCTTGTAGAGTTTCAAAAGATGTACCACAACTTCCTTAAAAAGTTCTACTATCTTGAAGAATAGTGGAGGTTCAAGTACTGACCACCAGTTTTCTGTTATTAAAGGGTGAACATGCAAATAAATAAAATAAAATAAAAAATCACAATTTTCAAAATCACATTGACTTTTCTTCTAAAGCAGTGATTTTTAACCACTGGAAAATCCTAGAAGATGCACATAGTATTTTGTTTAACATTTCCAAAGCTTATAAAGCCCCCTCCAAGTTAAAGAATACTAGTCCTAAAAGCTCAAAAAAAAAAAAATTGAAAGGCCTATTGAATTTACATTCTCAGGACTTAAATTAACAATTCACCACTATACTTAATATTAAAACAAGTTATAAAAAAGTATTTTGTGTATTAGAATTTTAATATTTAAACAAAACATACTTGAAATTATATTGCTCTAATATTTAAGGATCTTTCCAAGTTTTATCTCTAGAGTTCACCTAACAAAGTTGAAATACTGAGAAGTACCATCTTTAAAAATCAAACATAGAGGCTGAGCACTCTAAAGCATAACATGTATGTCCGTCCCCATATTCGCTACTTGTACTTACTAGCACTACTAAATAACATCACAATCGTATGAAATGGGTAGAAAGAATATAAAAACATCTGACGGCAGGGAAGCAACCCTCTTTTGTGAGTTTCTGCTTTACTTTATTACTGGCTAATTCCCTCAGATTCCTGGATTCTACCCCTTGCCTGTTGTTTCCTCCGCTTACCCTCAGCCTAAAACTTCTTGTCCTGATTTTATTACTTTTATGTACCTCAGCTCCACGTATCTGGAAACTACTACTAGGAAGGAAAGCACTGGGTTAAATGTAGCAAGCAAACTATAAAGACCAGGAGACAGAGCTGGAATCCATACAAGTAGAAAAATCAAGGTAAGAAAAATTTACACCAAAAACACAGAGCAGATAGAGACAGAACTGCAAGATAGCTGAGCAGCAAAATCTCTTCTCCATGCAGAGAAATAAAATCAAACATTAGCAAGTGAAGAAGACACAAGGCGAAGGTTTGACATCAGACTTCAAAAGGGATTTACTAGCCATGTTTGTTCAATTTTCATTGAACAACCTCCTTTACTTCTTTAATAGCAATATCATTCTGCAGGGGATGAAGGAGTGGAGTTCAGACAGCAGTTTCTATCTTTCCTGACACTGTCTCTGCCATTGTGTTTGATTAAAATCCTAAGATCTAACATGCTTTGCCTTCAACAACTGGCATCAAAGTAGTAGAATAAAGCAACAAAAGCAAAAATAGATCTATTTTTTCCTAAGACAATGTCAAATAAGCAGGGCAGCAAAATTTTTAATGGCAAAATAGTAGGAACTTTTGGCCACTTTCATTTAAAGAGAAAAGATTTCAAAAGAAAGTAATATTAAAATTCTTACCAAGTACTTTCAGTGGTGCCTTTTCTAGGTTCACAAGAGCTGTGCCAAAGGGAATTGCTATTGTTGTGAAATTGTTGGAATCACTCATCAGGGGACATTCTGGTAGAGTAAGATAAAACCTCAGTGCTTCAACATCAGGTAAGGAGCTAGTCAGCTTAGGAATTAGATTCTTTTCCAAACTAGCTGCCACCTATATTTTGACAAAAAGTAAAACCTACTTCATTTAAAGTGAATGCACTTTCGAACCAAAAAAGAAAGAAAATCTAAAGCAAACATGAAATAGTGAAGAAGAAAAAAGAAGATAATGTCTCACATTGAACATACTTGGAGCACGATGAAACTTAATGCCTGAGTGTGCTAAGGGAATGCAAAGAAGTCTTATGTGCAAATCCCAGTTTAAACTCTCTACACCTCTACAGCTATATAAACACTTAACCAACATGGCAATGTTAAGTAATTTAGGGTTTATGACAAATGTTTGGAAAAATTTATAGATATGTGACAGCTAAATTACAATTGCTTTAAAGCAAAACCTCATTATTCTAATTCTTATATTAGTATATTTAATAAAATCACACAAAATACATCATAATGAAGAATCTATGAAACCATAAAGTTAATTAGGCTATGAACATATAAAATAAAACAGAATGAAAAACTTATCAGCCTAATAATACAAACATATTTTAAAAGCAGACCTGCTGAGATATCTGAGGATGTCCAGGTTGTATGAGTCTGTGGAATAAAAGCCTAGCAGCCGTCATATCAACCCCTGAAAATCTGGCGCCTGTTCTATAGTGATCATCATTGCTTAAAAACAAAAACAAGAACATATGTATTTTAATTCAATTCCAAATTATTTCACTTATTTAACATAATAAATTTGAAACTTTCGGCATATCAAGGAATTGTTACTTACCTAACAGCTAAAAAACTTCCATTTAGGCAACCAGAGGAAGAAAATGTTCCATCTATCTCACTAAAAAGTTCAAAAATCCAAAAATCACAAAAAGCTTCTCTTTTTTAAATAGAAATTAAAACGAAAGTTTAATTTAATATTTAATGCTACAGAGCACTCCTCTGACATCCAATTAGACTAAATCAGAATTATATAAATTACTAAAAATTGATTAAATATCATTTGATAAGGTATTACCATTTATCCTAGACCTTCTCAAATATTACTTCCATCCTTCTAATTCATCAAAGTAATGCAGTATTCTTTTAAAAACTGTTACATATTTAAAAAAATTTTTTTACATAAACATGTACATTTAAGTTTTTAAATTCCACAAATGGAGAACCCAATCTGGATGTGAGCTTTTGAAGCCTGCTCTCTGTGCTAAAGATATAGCCTATCAAAGCCTCCTATAACAAATAGCAACCACTATCAAAAAACAAATCAACAAATAAAATCCTAAGTACTAAGTAAGTTACTCCATAAGCAAAATCAAAATCTTCCAGAAATAACACTCGAATCATCCAGGTGGTATAAAAGTTAAAAGATAGTGACCACTCTGAAGCCAGAAAGAATACATTTCAAACCCAGTCCTAAAGTGGCTATATATAATGTTTTATCATTAAAGGTATCTTTATGTGTATGGAAGATGTAAAAATTATATAAACTTAAATGAGATCTTTAAAAATATCTACTATGGAAATTTTAGACATTTAAACTTTTGTATATAAACCAGTTAACAAGTGATATTTAAATGAAAAACCCCAAGTTAAAGTTGTTCTATATTTTGGGGAGCCCAGGAGTTGTGTTCATGTATGTTTGTGAAGGTAAAATGTTTTCCTTACTTGGCTATCTCCACAGGAAACCTTCCAGGGGGGTAGCTCAGCCATTTTTGAACTAGAGCTTCATTTATAGTCCAGATCTGCTTTGAAGGATCAGGATATCTAAAGTCATCTGGTGGTCCACAGTTCTAAATTTTAAAATAAGCAGTATTAGTCAAAAAGGAAAGAAGACATTATAAATAACTTAAAACCAGGCACAGTCCCATGTATTTTTTTAAAATGGAATATGAAACTACTAAACCACTAAAAACAGAAAATATGCTATTTTGCAGATCTCAGAAAAAAGATTTTTTTAAAAGCAATTATTTGTAACACATAAAGAATAGTATGTATGTCTCAAAAAATGGATTTTAAAATTCTTCAAAATTATTTGAGACTAGCAAGAATTTATATGACCATATTGTTACCTGGGGACTAGAGTAATGTGAAAAGCTTTGATCTCCACCTGAGAAAATTCTTTTTACACAGAAATAGTCTTCATAATCTGTTTAAATAAATAAAGCGCAAGATTTAGATCACATTTTTTAAAGCATCAAATAAGCTTTTTTAAAAAAACTTTATTTTGTTTTTGTTGTTGAGAATATACACAGCAAAACATACACCAATTCAACCGTTTCTACATGTACAATTCAGTGGCACTGATTACATTCTGAGTTGTGCCACCATTCTAACCCTCATTTTCTGAGTTGTTCCTCCCCTGTTAACATAAACTCACTGCCCTCTAAGGTTCCTATGTTATCTTTCAAGTTGCTGTTGTCACTTTGATCCCATATAGTTCTTAAAACAGCATTATGCTCAAGGCAGACATTTTTTACTATGTAAGCTGTTTGGTTTTAAGAAGACATCAGGGAATATTTTTGGTTTAAGGTTTAAAGATTATCTCAGGGCTATAGTTTCAGGGGTTCATATAGCCCTCAGGGCTCCAGAAAGTCTGAAGTCCATGAGAATTTGATATTCAGTTCTGCATTTTCTCCATTTTCATCAGGACTCTTTCTATAGAATCTTTGACCTAAATGTTTAGTAGCTGGGCACCATCTAGTTCTGGTCTCATGGCAAAGGAGGCAGTTCTTCATAGAGGCAATTCGCCTCCTCCTATTCCTGACTCTCCTTCTTCCTCTGTTGCTCCAGGCAGAGAACAATTGTGCCTTGGATGGCTCAGATATGCTTTTTTTTTTTTTTTTATTAACTTTTATTAAGCTTCAAGTGAACGTTTACAAATCCAATCAGTCTGTCACATATAAGTTTACATACATCTTACTCCGTACTCCCACTTGCTCTCCCCCTATTGAGTCAACCCTTTCAGTCTCTCCTTTCGTGACAATTTTGCCAGCTTCCCTCTCTCTCTATCCTCCCATCCCCCCTCCAGACAAGAGTTGCCAACACAATCTCAAGTGTCCACCTGATATAATTAGCTCACTCTTCATCAGCCTCTCTCAGATATGCTTTTTTATTTTCCCTGAATCATCTAGCTTCAGCAGACTTCTCATCCATGGGGAGGAGACTGACCAAATGTTGTACATTAAATAATCTCACAAGCATAAACTGCATTTGGTTAAGTTTATAAGTTTTTCTTCTGCCCAGCACACAAAAAAATTGTACTTTCTGGTATGTTTCTATACTATCTGAATCTATTCAGCTTAAATGGAAGATGATATAAAAATGGTGTAAAAGCTTTAAAAGACAGCTCAGAAGAAAATAAAAGTTAAGAATATTCATTCTTAAAAAGAAAGATAAACAAGTAAATGTTACAACTTCTTGAGTAAATAGTTCATAAACGTAAAATTATTTTCTTTCAATATAGCTGTACAAAAGTAATACGATACACACAGCTTTTTTGTTGGCAGCTATTTGGCAATAAAAAAATAAATCAAAACCCAAGAGAGTAAAAATTAATAAGCAAATTGAGTAGGAGCAAAGAATAAAATATTCAAGGCCTCTTCCCTATCCCTCTCTTTTGTACCACAACTGGAAAGAGTATTATCAAAAATGGCACTGAGCTGGTACTTAAAGGTTGTTGTGTGCCATTCAGTCAATTCTGGCTCATAGTGATCCTGTATGACAGAGTAGAACTGCCCCATAGGATTTCCTAGGCTGTAATCTTTATGGGAGCAGATCACCAGGTCTTCCCTCCCAAGGAGCAGTTGGTAGGTTTAAACTGCCAACCTTTCAGTTAACAGCCAAATGCTTACCCACTTGCCATGAGGGCTCCTTATACCAAAACGTCAGAGGTCCATTTCATAACGTAAAGCTAGTTACTTTCAAATATAAACCATTTCTGTCATCTTGTTCCTGACTACCACCCTCAGTTGAGTAATTCTTCACTTTGTATTATTTGTAACCATGGTTACTACAGACCTATAAATTATTTTCAAGAATAATTTCAATATGATTATTCCCTAGCACAATGTTTTACTTGTAAGAATGCACAATAAATATCTGTTAATATGAATACAAAATATAAAATAATTTTTATCTACCTTAGAACATACTAATAACAAGGGCTTCAGACACCAAAACATTAATATGACCAAAATTTTCACAAGTTACACAAATGCCCTAAGGCCAAAAACAAATTTTAGGCACAGGTTTAAAAGGGTAAATCTAAAACATTAAATAAGTCAATCATCAGACTTAAAACCTTTTCTCTACATAATTTTAAAAAGTCTACATGAAACTGTTCACTTCCTTAAGATTCAGCAGGATTTTTTTTATTACTAAAATGTGATCTGCTCTGTATAAATAAGTTTCTAGAAGAGGGATGATTAATCTATAGGACACAGGCTGGTTTAGAGTGCTGTGAGTTGGACACTAAAAGTTATTTTCCTTAATTTCCTCATAATTATTACTCCAAAAAATCTGTGAAACACAGTAATTTGTCATGTAGAACTTCCTGCAGACCAAATTTTGCCCACTGTACCCCTGTGGCTTTTCTTAACACTGTGTTGGGTTTTCTAAATTTCCTGTAAACTGGTTGAACCTAGAGAAGCTTCAATTGGTTGGATTATTTTGCCAAAATTACTAGATAGTTGTGGGGAGGGGTGGGGGGAGGTACTCCTTTCTCAGGAAACATATGTCTGATTGTGTTCCTTTTTGTAATGTTAGCAACCATTGATGCTAAATGCTTAGACTATTTATTCACTGTGGATTGAAAAGTGGTGAAATGCTAGCATTTCTCCTTAATCTTTAAGTTGGAAAATCAATTTCCTCATATCTACTCCATGATAGGGTAGGGAAGGAAGGATGAATGCTTGATCCTTTCCATTTATTTAGTTACTGTTTTTCTTCTTTTCTTTTGGTGCCAAAACCCAGGAACGAACCACTTGTTTTCTCATTGTTTGTCTCATCAAAATGTAGCAGCACTTTGGACATTCAAACTAGTAACCTAAATTTTATCTGCTGCAAAGATTTTTCCCAAGCAATTATTTGATTAATTCTATTCATGTTTTCACTTAGATTTAACTTCCTATTTAATCAAATTAACTTATTCTTTACAATGATTTTCATTACTTTTATGCTGAAAAAAGCTTTTTCCATTCCCAAGTAAAAGACATATTTTCTAACAATCCTACGAATTTTTTACATTCAGCTCTTTATTTATATTTTATTTTAGTGTATATTGTGAGGTTAGGATCTAAACTGACTCCTCCCCCTCCAATTTTTGTGTGTTGAGTAATTCTTACCCTTTCTTTACAAATTAAAGAGTTGCCATGGCGTCAGTTCTGACTCACAGGACCCCATGTGTGTCAGAGCAGAAGTGGGCCCCACGGAGGTCTCAACGGCTGGCTGTCAGGAAGTACAGCATCAGGCCTTTCTCCTGAGGTGCCAGTGAGAGACTCCAACGTCTCAGTTAGCAGCTAAGCCTGTTAACCGTCTGCACCACCCAGGATACCCTCTAAAGATTAGTGAGGACTTTTTAAAAAAAGTTTATAAAAAAGGCCCTACCACTTCCAGCTATAACACACAACTCTAAATAATCCTGGCACTCTTTCTCTACGCCAAAAGTGACTTGAAAGTCCTACCCAACACACCTCCAAGCAATCATCACCAATTAACTAGAGAATGAACTCAAAATGAAACCTATAAGTAATCCCTATATATAAGGATTTTTTCCCCTTGGACTTCTCATTACACTATATTAACTTGAATATCTATTTGTACACCAATAATCTGATCTAACTGTTATAATTTTATGATATATGTATAGTGTATTTTGTCATATCTAGGAGGATTAGCTCATTTTCTCCTTACTTTTCTTTACAAAATATACTACCAGGAAAAACTGTGAAGACTTTGAAATAAAAAAAAAAAAATCATTAAGTGTCTTAATTAGGACACCATTCAGGATTATCTTCATCTCTCACTGTCTTAGAGCTATTTATAATTTTGTAAATTGACTAAGGTTGTTTCTGACTCAAGCCATATTTTTTTTCAAGTGTCTCATACACATGTGAAATTCACATAGTGAAAAAGGAGAAAAACTGATGTGCTCAAACCATGCTGTCGGTGCATGGACTGCCAAAAGCATGAACATATCAGTTTTCTTAGAACGAACCAGAATGCTCCTTAGAAGCAAGGATGGCAAGACTCTGGCTTGCTTACTTTGGACACGTCACCAGAAAACACCACTTGCTAGAAAAGAACACCACTTTTGGCAAAGTAGAGGGCCAAAAAAAATATGGAAAATGTTCAGTGAGACGGACTGACACAACAGCTCCAACAGTGGACTCAATCAAACCGATGATCATGAAGATGACCCAGGACGGGGCAATGTTTTGTTCTGTTACAAAGAAGGTTGCCATGAGTTTGAGCCAACTTAAGGGCAACTAATAACAACAACAAAATTGTAGATAACTTATAGCAATGCAATGACTCTTGCCCATAGACATTCTAATGAATTTTGTCTGGTGGAAAGGGAATGTATTTCTCTTCCCTTGTGGAAAAGCCAGTTTTGTATCTATTTCTAAATTCATTTCAGCATTCCTTATTTGCCTATATAAGTATGGTTCTTTGATACTTCCTTTGAGCCAGGTGCAATATATTACTAGTCCCTCATTAATTAATGAATTATATAAAATCTTTGACATGTGTTCATTTGATAATTTTAATGGAATTATGTTTACTTTAAAAAAAATTATCTTTTAAAGAGTTTTGGAGGTCCCACTGAGATACCCAATGGATTCACCTGCACTGTGGGAGAAATGAACCTTGTTGGGTAGTAAAGCCCATGTCCAGGATTAAGTCCTAGGGGATGAATCCAAAGTGGCAGCAGAAATTTGCTGACTCTTTGTTTCTCTAGCTTCTTCCTCTACTCTACTGATTTTGTGTTTTTCTTTGGTTTGTCTCTACCCAATAAGTTATTCCTCATTGTTAGCAACAATGATTAGAATTTAGTTATGGCAAACTCTAAGTGGATTAATAGATTATAAAGATTAACTATTCTTAACTGATAAAGGATAGAAAATATGGTTTGCTAAATCATTTTATGGGGGAAGGGGTCTATATTGAGATAAGCAGTCCCCAGATGGTGCAAACAGCTAACACATGTAGCTGCTAACTGAAAGGTGAAGTTTGAGTCCACTCAGAGTGCCTCGGAAGAAAGACTTGGCGATTTACTTCCAAAAATTTAGCCACTGAAAATGCTATGGAGCACAGTTCTACTCTGACATACACGGAGTCACTATGAGTTGGGGGAATTGGTGGTTCAGTGTTAGAATTCTTGCCTTCCATACAGGAGACGTGGGTTCGATTTCAAGCCAATGCACTTCATGAGCAGCCACCACTCATCTGTCAATGGAAGCCTGCATGTTGCTATGATGCTGAACATGTTTCAGCAGAACTACCAGGCTAAGAAGAAATGCCTAGGGATCTACTTCTGAAAAATCAATCAATGAAAACCCTATGCACCATGGGCACAGGCAGATTATCCAACAGGCAAGGTAAGTACAGTGCTTACCTTGCTTACCAGATCATCTGTAGTGAAAAATTTCTTATTTTTTCACCACATCAAAGATTCTGCTTCTAGGTATGGCTGGCATCTGTCTTCCACCCATAGGACCTTCTTAAGAGAATCGAAGCCTCTTCTCAAATTTACAATCCCTGAGAAGGATGGATTACCCAGTGATGTGAAACCCATGTGAATTTGTTCACTATAGATTATTAAGTAAGCACAAGTAAGCCCATGCTTGCCTTGCTTACTGGGTAATCCGCCCCTGACCATGAGGATGGCATAAGACTGGGCAACGTTTTGTTCTGTTGTTCATGGAGTTGCCATAAGTTGGATGCTGACTTGATGACAGCTAGCAATAAGAGACTAAGGTCAAATCAAGTAAGAATTTCATGACCATTAGGAAGGAGAACAGCTGCTTGATATACGGACTAGTGAGTTTTTATATTCCTGTAAGTTTTGTGTTTCTTGACCTGTGGCCAAAATTACAGAACTGAAGCAATATGCTCTCCATGTGGCTGTATATCTGTCTCTGTAGTTCAAAAAGGCCTTTACCAGCAAAGAGGGACAGGAGCTGGTTGAATGGACATGCGGAATACAGGGTGGAGAGAAGGAGTGTGCTGTCTCATTAGAGGGAGAGCAGCTAGGACTACACAGCAAGGTGAACATAAGTTTTTGTATGAGAGACTGACTTGATTTGTAAACTTTCACTAAAAGCACAATAAATTAAAAAAAAAAAAGAGGCCTTTACCTCTCTCACAGTCTCATAGCATGGGACTATAATGTTTACCTATCTCAGAAGGGTACTGGTAAGTTAGAGTACAAAGCCTCTTAAAGAAGCTCTGTTCTGACTGGCTTATAGATATAAATGTTAAATTAGATATAGATAAATGAAAAAACTCAGAGAAACAGTTTGGGATGGTAAAAGAAATACAGAGGAAAAGGAAAATATACCTTGGTTGCAGCACGTTAAAAAAGTAAATGAGATAATAGCATTCAAAATCTTAAATATCTTTAAGTAGTAAATTAATGTCAATGAAAAATAATCATTATCTACTGAAAGAATAGAAAATAAAAATAAATTACAGGTTTAGCTAAAGCAGCAGGGATACAAAAACAAATTAAAATATTTAGTATGTTGAATAGGTAATATATTCCTATGGCTCAAATTAAAAAAAAGGAAATGGCATACAATGAAAAACAACTTCCCACTGGTGTCTAGCCACCACTCAGTTCCCATAAGCCCTATCCCAATACCACTTTTATTACTTTGTGCAGTTTCCTTGTACATACATAAGCAAATATAAATAAACAAAATAAAAATATACACTTTTCTGCATCTTATGTTTTCACATAATGATGTATTCTGGAATTCTTCCATTCAACATGCAAAGTTTCATTATTTAAGAGGCAGCACTTTAATATGAACTATGTTGTATATAGCAAAGCTTTTATATAACAGAACTTACCAATATCTGGTGGACACTGCCCATTATATGGTAACCAGTTTCCTTTTACAGTGAAAGGACTTTTCCTGTTGCTTGTTGAACCAGTTCCTAGCTGCCCATTACCACCAAGCCCAAAAGAATAAATTCGTCCTGATGAAGGAACAAAAGCAGAAGTGTGCTGCCTAGAGTAAAATGATAGAAAACCTCAGACTTACTATTTTCCAAGCAATTTATGTTTATAAAAAAGCATAGGAAATATTAACTAATGGAAGTATTCCCTTAAAAATACATTCATCAATAAAATCATTTCAGTTCTAAAATTTCTATATAAAATATTTTAACAAATTTTACACCCTATACTAAAAGAGCTGTTCTACACACGTAGATGGCATAAACATAGTCCAGGAAATTTCCCCAAATACTCAAATTTAAAAGATCTAGATTCACACTGGAGTCCTTTATAACAGATCAGTTGGCACTACATGCAGAATCTAAGGAAGTTCCCTATCCCCCTTCCTTATCTGTCAGGTTCTAGCCTAATGCTATAGCCTATGAAGGCCCAGCATTTGGGTTCCACCCAAAAGCTTTAAGCTACAAACTGGGCAAGTAATCCAAACACAAGGTCTACCATACATACCAATGCATGATAGAAACAACGTTTCCTTTCTTTTGGAGAAACTGATTCCTAGTTGTATGCACTCAGGCTCCTCTGGAAGTACTATCTGGGAGCAAATCAAGGCAGCTGCAGAACTGAAGCTGAAAGATCCACCTATCTAAGTAAACCATGTTTTACTACTGTGTATTAAAAAAACAAAAACCAAATCCAGTGCCGCTGAGTCAATTCTGACTCATAGCGACCCTATAGGACAGAGTAGAACTGCCTCACAGAGTTTCCAAGGAGTGCCTGGGGGATTTGAAATGCTGGCCCTTTGGTTAGCACCCATAACACTTAACCACTACACCACCAGGGTTTCCACTGTGTATTTAGGAACGAATTAAATGTGATTATCCAGCTCAAGTTTCACGCCTTCAAGTCTGGAAAATTCTCAACTACTATTTCTTCTGTAAATATTGCCTCTCTCCTATTCATTCTACCTTCTTCTAGAACGGTATTAGACAAACGTTGGACCTTCCTCATATATCCTCCTAATCTCTTAATCTCTCATATTTTCTATTCTTTTTCCCTCCATGCCCCTTGTGAGTAATTCCCCTGAATCTAGCTTTCAATTCACTACTTTTCTTGTTAGCAATGTGTCCAACTAGCCGCTTTACCTATCCACTGAATTTTTAATTTTTCAATGACTGTGTGTTTCCCATTTCTAGAGTGTTTTTTTTCAAATCTATTTGTCTTTTATTTCATTTAAAATGCTTTACATATTGTGAAATGTAATACATGTATACCAACCCAGGACTATTTTGTCTTAATTTCTTGGACTATAAGGTCTTCAGGTCACAGGTAAATCAAGCCCCATCCCCACCTTAGGGCAGCCCTGTAATTATAAATTCTCAGGGGATACCCAAGTCAGAAACCAGGCCAAAAAGGAATATGCCAGTAGGGGAATACTTCGTTGACTCTCCTTTTCATGAGATGGCTTTATTGGACGGAGATGGTTTCTCAGGTCTAACTTCTGCTTCTATCAGGTTTTAGGTCTCATTTCCTGTCCCAAACTCTTTTACCATCTGTGGTATACTATTTATAAAAACGGCCAAAATTATCCCTCTCCCTGTATCCATATCCTTTACGACTTTTTGCAGCTGTTCATGACGACAGGGAACCTACTTCTCCATGTCTCAAATCTGAGCTCTGGCCCAGTTTTGGGGTGGTTTGTTTAACAGAATTAGCTAATTAATACATTATCTAGACTGGCAAATTCTTTCTGGGCAGTTCCCAAATAAGCTCAAACTAAAACCCCCTTGCCATGGAGTCCCATAGGGTTTCCAAAGAGTGGCTGGTAGATTCAAACTGCCAACCTTTTGGTTGGCACCTGAGCTCTTAACTAACAGCTATGGTTTTTAGATTTTTTTTTTTTTTTTTTGGTCCTGGGGGTTTCCCTTCCTTCCTGGCAAAATCATCCATGCTATTTAAACGGTGTTTTGATTCAGAAGGGTTTCAAGTATCTAGTTTTCCATGTTACTAGAAAACTAAATAGAATCTACCTATGACCCAGATGAGCCAATGCTGATTCAACAGGGATACTCTTTTAACACAGGAAATGTTAAATGGAATCCTAGCATATGAAATGGACTGAAAGGACTCTGGTTGAAGAAGGAACATTGCCCTTTCTACCTCCCTCGGAAGCAGCCACTGTGAAATCTCAAAGGAACACATTAATAGTTTGAAAATGACTGCAATATTGGTTTACTAAACTTCTCCTCCTAACTGAGTCTACTAAACCAGTGGTTATTAAGCCTGGCTACATACTGGAATCACCTAGGAGTGAACCCAGGCAACTACCTACATTTCAAAAAAACCTTCTAGGTGATTATAGCGAAACGTCCTAGGCTGATACAACAGCTCTAAGACACTATGTTCATATGCTATTAGAATCTGAACCTTCTGCTTTTGGATCATCATTTTGGTGGATTCACATTTCTGGTGCTCCTCAACTGCTTCCTTTTGGGAGGTTTTTCACAATCATTCAGTAAGAAACTAAAACATAGTTGTTAGAGTACTGGCCACCTGGAAGTCAAACTGGTAAAAACACAGTCCCTCTGAAGGGAAGTCCACAGATCTCACTTTGCATATAACTGAAATTCCCTCCTGGTCCAAAAGTTAAATGAAAAAAACTGATGAAAAGAACTGGGTTTACAAAGAAAAAATAACTACTCAAATCACACACATTTTAGTTGTTAAGAATTACAAAATTAGGTAACGTTTAAAAATTTGTGTACTATCTCACAAAACCAAAAATACCCACTGCCGTCAAGTCGATTCTGATTCATAGCGACCCTACAGGACAGAGTAGAACTGCACCATAGAGTTTCCAAAGAGCACCTGGCGGATTTGAACTGCCGACCTCTTGGTTAGCAGCCATAGCACTTAACCACTACGCCAACAGGGTTTCCAACTATTTCAGAAGGAATGACGAAATACTTCAGCAGAAAAAAAAATTACCTGAAAGTATTGCTTTATATTCTTTAAATGAATTATGAATTAAATAGATAAACAAGTAAACTTTCTACACCTCAGGAAATACATATTCATGTGTAACTCTTCAACAGTCTAAACAAGGTTTTGATAGTAAGCACCCCTAGTCATTTATATGTGGAACTTTTATTTACCTTTTATAATATATACTGATATACATGGGAAAAGGAAAATCTTTGTCCAATCAGTCCCATAATTAATTTTCCAAACACATGGTCAAGCATACAAAACCAGGTGTACAAATAAACAGGACATAATAAACAAAATCTAGCAAAAAGAAGAAACAACAGAAATAAATTTCTAATGATTTCAGATATTGGATTATCAAAACAAGACTCTAGAATAACTGTGCTTAATAGTTGCTTAATGTCCAAAGAAGTAAGAGTCAAGCTTAAAAACTGACACAAAACTGGAAACCTCAAAACAAAAAACGTATTTCAGATTTTAAAAAGAACTAGTAAGAAATACCAGAACTGAAAAACCACAATAACCAATATCAAAGGATGTACTTAACCAAAAATATACAGCAGAAGAATTAATGAATGTAATATAAATCATAAAAACAATCAAGAAGGCAGGAAAGAGGGAGCAAAAAAAAAAAAAAAAAAAAGGTAGAGAAGAGAGCAAAGGCTATAGGGCAGATTAAGAAGATTCAAAATACATCCAAAGTCTCAGGAGGAGAGGTGAGATAAGACAGAAACTATACCTGAAGAGATAATAGCTTAGAATTTTTCATAGCTGATCAAAGATATTGAGATTCAAGAAGCCCGATGAGAAAATAAGAGGAAATCCATACCTTGTCAAAAGAAAGCAAAACTGAAAAGAAAAAGACAGAGAGGGCAAGAGAATGAAAATGAATCTTAAAAATGACTACAGAAAAACAGGTAGTTTACCTCAAAGGAGGAGCATAGTGACTAACAGCTGACTTCTCAACAGTAACAACTGAAGTCAAAAGACAGTGGAATGCTATCGTCAATGTGCTAAAAGAAATTAACTGCCAAGCTAGAATTCTATACTCAATAAAAAATATCATGCAAGAATGAAGTTCAAATAAAACGATTTCAGATACAGAGAAAAGAAAATCCCAGAGGGTGGTTAGACAAAAGGAAAATACTACTACTTGCAAGGTAAGAAGGGCAAAAAAGTAGTAAACATACATGCATTTCTAAACATACACTGATTATATGAACCAATGTTCTTGTTGGGTTTAAAAAATTTATAAAATGAAAAGTTGGGATAGCTAAGTACAGATTCGTATTTTGCCTAGAAAAAGGGAAAGATATTGATTAATATCAGTTAAGAATAAATGTTATTTCTCTGGTAACCATTAAAATGAGGGTATAATTTTCAAGCTAGTAGAGGGGAAAAATGAAATTAAAAAAATTATCAATGCAAAGAAAGAAAAGATAGAAAAACAGAATAGGTACCACAAACAGAACAAAATATGAAGGCAAATTTAAACCCAAATAAATTAATAATAAAAAAATAATAATAAACCAACAAAACGGTCCATTTATAAGACAGTCGGACTGGAATAAAAAAAAAAACCTAGCTTAATGCTGTTTACAAGAGGCTCACCTAAAACATACAGAAAGACAAAGAAAAGGAAAATATATATCCCAGGTAAACACTATCAAAAGAAAAGTTGGTGTAGGTATATTAACATCAGATAAAGCAGATTAAAAAAACAAAAAAACAAACATTTTAGAGATCCAGAGGATCAACAACACAATGCTAAAAGCTTCAATTCACCAGGAAGAGATAAAATGTTCATTGCAGCACTTAAAAGTATAGCCTCAACAGCAAAATCAAAACTTGACAGACCTACAAGGAGAAATAAAAAATAATCAAGTAATACGGGGCACTTAAATAGTACTTTCTCAATAACTGATTTTAAAAAATGAGCAAACAAAAGCAATTAAATATATAGAAGATTTGAACATTGTTAATAAACTAGACCTAACAGACATACACAGAACACTGCATCCCACAACTCAATTAACTAATAAAAAAGGCTGAACTGTAGGAAAATGAAATCATGCATAAAATATGAATCATGAAGATGAAAAGTTGGCACTCTGAAAAGACTAATAAATTGACAAACCTCTGGAAAGACTGATTTCTAAAAAAAGAGTAAGAAAGAAAGGATAAATAATGGTTAAAAAAAGAGATATCACTATAGATGTTTCAAATGCAAAAAATACTGTGTAGTAAATCGAACTACTAATCCCAGCTCTTCACTAACAGGTAGCATTAATTGTGCACATTCTTTGTCATGGCGTTGGGAAGCATGTATTCCCCATACCTTGACACTGGGGTTGGCCAGGTAATTTATTTTTGGTCGACAGGATCTTAGTGAATGTGATACAAGCAGAAGCTTTAGGTGTGTTTTGTGTAGCTGAGCTTGACTTCTCATATATCATGAGAAGAAAATGCCCCAGAGGAAGCCAATGCCCTTCTGTACTGGGCCCAAGAATGAGATGTGTAACAAAGCTACCCCAGCTGAAGCACAGCCTACGTAATGCCACCCCAACAGACCTATAGCTTGAAACAAAGCTGCCTTATAGGCACACGACATGATCAAGAGTCACTTCAGCTGATCATGACCCAAAGGAGAATCACCTCAGTCGATCCACAGAGAAAGCAACAAATATTTATAACTATGTCACTGAGATGCCGTTTGTGCACAGCAATAGATCAAAACAGATATTATAAACTTTGTCACTAAGTTTAATATTTGGGCAAAATGGAAAAATTTCTAGAATAATTAACTTTCAAATAAATGACTCAAGAAGAAATTTAAAAACATGTCATAATCATTAAATATTGGAAGAATATTTTTAAAAGTACAAAAAAGAAAATGCTAGGCCCAGATGGTTTTAATGACAAGTTCTACCAATCTATTTTAAAAAAGCAGAAATAGTATGGTCCTCAATTTATGAGACTAGAATAATCTTGAGAATAAAACCTAGCTCAGATAATAATAATGGAAAATTATAAGCAAAGCTTACTGATACATATACACCAATAATACTAAACCGAATACTAGTCAATCAAATCCAACACTATATAAAAAGGATGATTACCAAATTGGAATTATCCCAAAAAAAAGAGCTGATTTAACTAGAAAAATCCATCAATATCTCCACCACATTAACAGATTAAAGGGAAAAAAATCATATAATCATCTCAATAGGTGGAGAAAGAGCAATAATAAAAACCTAACATCCATTCATGATTAAAAAAAATCTTAGCAAATAAGGAATAGAAGACAAATTCCTTAATCTGATAAAGCATATCTACAAAAGACTTAAAACAAACACGATACTTAATTGTGAAACACTGAAAGCTTTCCCACAGAAGGAAACAAGACACGGATGTCCCACTCTTCAGCACTTCTAGTCATCACTACACTGGTGTCCAGTCAGCACAATAAGGCAAGAAAATCACATAAATATGTTAAACAGTAAGTATCAGAAATAAACAAAAATTGGATTGATTCACAGATGATATGCTATGTACATGAATAAACTATTAGTAAGAATTACCAAAGCTGCTAGATTTAAAATCATATACACACACAGTATCACCTATTTTTGCATACCGATAATGTCTTAGAAAGTGGAAGTTAAAAAAAATAAAAATTAAAAAGAAGTACCTAGGAATGAAACTACCAAAATATATACAAGACCTTTATAGTGAAAATTTTAAAACATTTTATTAGAAAAATTAAAGAAGTTTGGAAGTTGATTGGAAAACTCAATATTGTAAAGATTATAACTCTTCCCTAAATTCATCTATAGAGTCAATGCACTACCAATCAAAATCACAAGGTTTTTTTGGAGAAAATGTTACAGGCTGTTACTAAAACTTCTATGAAGATAAAAGGCCAAAAACAACCAAGACATTCTGGAACAGGAAGAAAAAGAAGGGCTTACTTTACACCAAATAGCATAACTTACAATAATGTAACAGAAATTATGTAAGGTGGAAGTGGCAAAAGGAAAAACATACAGGTTGAAGGAGTAATATGGAGATCATAGGAACAGATCCATACATGGCACTTAATTTATGGCAACCATGGCACTACAGGGCAGAGGGGGAGGGAAGTTTTAAAAAATAGTGCTAGGATAACTGACTATTCATATGATAAAATATAAATTTGAACTGCCACTTCAACATTATTTTTTTAAAAAATCAACGTCAGATAGGGTATAGACCTTCATGTAAAAGACAAACCTATGTTTGTGAAGAGAACAGGGAAAATTATGTTTTCAGGTAGGCAAAAATTTCTTAAGAAACAAAAAGCGCTGACCACAAAGGAAAAGACTGATAAATGTAGCTACATTAAAATTTAAAACCTATGTTCATCAAAAGACAACATAAAGTGACAAGAACTAAAGAATGAGTGAAGACATTTGCAAAACATATACCAATAATACAAGAACTGATGCCTTTGAATTATAGTATTGGTAAGGAATAGTGAACATACCATGGACTGCCAAAAGAACAAACAAATCTGTCTCGGAAGAAGTACAGCCAGAATGCTCCTTAGAAGCAAGGATGGGGAGACTATGTCTCACATACTCTGGACATGTTATCACGAGGTATCAGTCCCTAGGGAAGGACGTCATGCTTGGTAAAGCAGAGGGTCAGCAAAAAAGAGGAAGATTCTCAACGAGATGAACTGACAGTGGCTGCAACAATGGGCTCATTATAATGGGCAACAATTATAGGCATGGCACAGGACTGACCAGTATTTCATTCTGTTGTACACAGGGTCGCTACGAGTCAAAACCGACTCAACAGCATCTAACAACAACAGCATGCCAATAAAGAACATATATCCCTTTATTGGGATATATTATGGACTTAAGTTCATAATATATAAAGAACTACTATGAATCAATTATTAAATCCAGGGAAATTACAAAAACATATGAAAAAATACTCAAGTGAGTGACAGAAATGCAAAATAAAATCATGATAAGGTAACACTACCTATCTAAAAGACTGGCAAAAATTAAAGTTGTAACAATGCCAAATAGTGATAAGTACCTGGAGTATCAGAAATTTTCATATACTACTAGTAGAAACGTAAGTTGGTACAATCATTCTAGAAAACAACGTGACATTATTCCGCAAAATTCCAGTTAAGTATCCTCTCTTATAAAGGACTCCGTTCTAGGTATACACCTGAGAAATACATATATTTATATACACCATATAATAAATAATGTTCACACAGCAACATTATTTGTAATTGCCAAAAACTGGAATCATCCAAATGCCCGTTCATATAATTGAATAAAACACAGCAATGAGAATGGTAGCAAAGCTACACATAACGTAACAAGTATTATGCTGAGAGGAAAAAAAGAGTGACAAAAGAATATCTACAAGTCCATCTGAAATTAACAACTGGCAAAACTAAACTATACTCTTTATACATACAAGGTGGAAAAAAATCAAGCCAGTGGTTAACAAAGGTACATTTTGCTACTTAATAGTCTACCCAATTTAATTCACCAGAGGTGAAGCTCAATTTCAAAATTCTATGTCTTTTATTTATTCCCAAGAATCAGATCAGGACTCCAATTCAATGTCCATCACTGACTAACTGATCTTACATCCTAAAATATTAATCACTACTGGTTTTACTGGTCAATTTCCTCATCTCTTAAAAGAAAAAAAAAAAAAAGGATGCTTCAGAGTGGTGGTACGCACAATAAACACAATATTAGATACATGTTAACATCTTGCCTCAGACAAATTTGTTTTAAGAAGAAAAGGGCAAAGATTCAATATAAAAAAAGGCATTTCTCCTGTTACTGTGACTCCTCAGGAGCAAATTAGGCATTGAGGGGAGAATATTTTACTTTTGATTACTAGATCCCTAAACAATTTTGAGTGTTACAACATCCAAAATATTACTTTATATAATAGCTTACCTTCCACAAGCAATCTGAGTGACAATGCTTCCCATAAGTTCAAAAACTTTCCTTGGGTTTATTTCATGACTGGTAGAGTTATGACCCAACTGCCCATAACCTCCAGCTCCAAAAGTAAACACTCCACCTTCCTAAGTAAAAAGACAAAACCCAATATCATTAGAAGGGCTAATAAAATAAAATGAGTAATTTTCAGGAAAAATAAGCTGACCTGTAATACGGAGTCAATTTTGTCTTCTATTGTTTTTACAATTCAACAGACAGATGATAGATGACTTTTCAAGGTAAAATGTCTTAAAACTAAGATTTCCAGGTTGAAGGATAAATATTTTCACATATTTTTAAAGTATTTAATTATGCTACCAGCATTATACAATATTTAGTTGACATTATCACTAAAGAGACTAAAGAGATACACATAATTATTTCTTCGCAGTGTCTTTCATTATCATTATACTCTCTTGTTGAACTCCAAATACTCACAAAACCTAACGCTTTGACTGGAAACCCTGGTGGTGTGTGTACTGGTTAAGTGCTACGGCTGCTAACCAAAAGGCTAGAAGTTCAAAGCCACCAGGTGCTCCTTGAAAACTCTATGGGACAGTTCTACTCTGTCCTATAAGGTTGCTAGGAGTTGGAACTGACTTGAATAGCAAAGAGTCTGGTTTGATCAGTTTTATGCTTTGACTACAAAAGCCCTGCCAAAACAGTATATGTCATCGGAATGCACAAATACAGCTACTTTTAAATACAGCTGCTATAATGTAGGCATGGCTTTGAAAAAATGTATTAAAAAAAATGTAACTGGATTAGAGGCTTTGTGTTCAAAAAAATCTATATAGAGAAAAAAATAACCTGTGATGACAACACAACCACAATTACTATTTTTCAATTCAACTAATTTTCTTTATAGTTCTAACTATACATACAATTTTATATTCTTTCATCATTTAATATTATAAGTATTTTTACATATAGCTGAGTAAGGAATGGAGCCCTAGTGGCACGGTGGTTAATTGCTCAGCTGCTAATCAAAAGGTTGGCAATTCAAATCTACCAACCACTCCTTGGAAACTCCATGGGGCAGTTCTACTCTGTCCTACAGGGTTGCTATGAGTTGGAACTGACTTGAAGGCAACACGTTTAAGTAAGGAAACTGATTTATCTTTTTAAAACTTTTTATCATGGAAAATTTTAAACAAACACACACACAAAAAGGGAAAAATATAATGAACCATCATGTAACCATCACTCAGTTTCAACAACTGGGCAAAAAGTTGATAATTTTATTCCCTCAATGACTCTCCTCCTCACCTTTTTTTGGGGGGGAAGGAGCCACTGGAGTACTTTAAAGCAAACTGCAGTCATAAATAATATCACCCTACGTGTCTATCCATCTTCAATGGCACATATCTCTAACAGACGAGGACTTATTTTTAAAAATAAATATAACCACAATACTATTATTACAAAATTAATTTAATAATATAAATTTCTCAATAGAGATACCCAGGCCGTGTTTAAATTTCTCTATTATATTGTATCACGTCAGAAAGCATGTCTAATTGGTGACTTTAAAAACAGGTAAGTGGGTCGGAGTGTTAGCCTATCCATCCCCACTAAGCTTTAAGTTGTTGGTTTTTTCCTACATTCATGATTTCACCAGGTAGGGCAAAACAGTGATTTTCTAATCTTATCATTTCTTCTAGATTTATTAGTTGGAATTCTTCTACAAAGAACTTTTCCTCATCAATTATTAAGTTGCCCTGAAATATAGGTAATTTGCAAAGGAAAGGCAAGATAAACACTTGATTCTTTCTCATTATTTAACAATTTTTCGGAAAAATGAGTTGTTCCAGCAACCTAATGTTTTGTACTATTTGGGGCGAGGAGTGTCATTATAAACTCATGATTTCTATATATTTGATGTGTTTCCATTTTTGCAGTCATTATTTCTTTTTGATAACCAGTGAACCCTCCTTCATTACCAACGGTTATTAGATCAACAACTCATTTTTGTCGTCTTCTGATGTGACCCTCGGTACTCTGCTTTTTTTGTATAAATGCCCAAGGTTTATCTTATACATTTTTGTTGCCTCAGACATAAACTCAGATTCTTCTCTAAGGAGCCCTGGTTCCTATTAGCGCAGAGTCTATAACCATCAAGGGATGCTTACTGCTTCCAGACTGTACATGTTCATTATTGCTTTTAGGCCAGTTCATTGGCCATGCCTAGAAAAACACATTTTTTAGATGGAGAAAAATAAACCAAGAGTTCATACTGATATTTGTGATTCAAAGCACGGTCACAGGATTTAACTTAATTCCTATTGTTTTTTATCTCTCTCTTTTCTCTTAAGCTGAAAGTCATAGTTTCTAGTGACAGTAGATCTATTTATTGGCTTTACTCCTCTCTATATGTAATATACTGAAAGTAATACTGCCAATTTTACTACTAAAAGTAAGACTACAGGATGCAGTTTAAGGTTTCTTTGTGGATCTGGCCTATCCTTAAGCTACTTTCCACCAAGGATGTACTGTAAAGTAATGTATATTTTAAAATCATTCTTTGTGTAGTTGTACGACTAACTTGATACACAGCCAGGCTCATTTATTTGTTCTCAAATTTTAAAGATTACTTTACGTATATATAATAATTTTGTTTTTTAATTATATGTAACAGTTACTAGATTCCAAAGTCAAAATTGTAACACATGGCATAAATTTAGTGTATTTTTCATTTATTCTTACATTTAAAAAATATACAAATAACATAGAATATGTTCATACTTTACCCCCTTTCTTACACAAAAGACAGCTGGTCTGTACCTTGTCCTCTTATTTTAACAGCATTTTCTAGAGATCATTCCACAGCATTATATAGTGATCATCTCATTTCGTTTTACAGGTCGTGGTATTCCACTGAGTGAATGTACCATATTTACACAACTAGCTTGTTACTAATGAACATTTGGATCTTGTTCAGTCTTTTGCTATTAATACAATGTTATAATAAATGGCCAGGTGCATACAAATTTCATATCACCAGCAAAGGTTCCTAGAAGACTGCCACATCGAAAGTGTATATATATATATGTGGTTTGCATACTGAATTTATAAATGAACTTGAAAAAATGTGATATCATTATAGAGGTACTGACATAGCAAGTCTTTCCATTTATTCTAGTCTGATTTTCCTAATGTAGATATGGCACAAGGAAATTGCTTCTTAAAGCAATCCTAATTTATTTGCAAGAAATTCTTTCAGAAAAGCAAAGACATGGATTTGACACTGCATGCTAATGTAAATCAAGGGAAAAAATATTTTATTTGGGGGATATGTAAAACTACCTGGTATCACTAAGGAAACCCTGGTGGTGTAGTGGTTAAGTGCTACAGCTGCTAACCAAAGGGTAAGCAGTTCGAATCCGCCAGGTGCTCCTTGGAAACTCTATGGGGCAGTTCTACTCTGTCCTATAGGGTCACTATGAGTCGGAATTGACTCGACGGCACTGGGTTTGGTTTGGTTTTGGTTTGGTATCATTAAAAAATAATGTACACTAAAAGTTCCACTGAAAATTAGATAGTAGGTAAGAATTATTTTAGGTGAAGGGAAAGACAACACACAATACAGGAGAGGTCAGCACAACTGGACTAAACTAAAAGCAAAGAAGTTTCCTGAATAAACCGAACATTTTGAAGGCCAGCGTAGCAGGGATGGGGGTTTGGGGACCATGGTTTCAGCTGACATCTAAGTCAACTGGCATAATAAGATCTTTTAAGAAAACATTCTGCATCCCACTTTGGAGAGTGGCTACTGGGGTTTTAAATGCTAGCAAGTGGCCACCTAAGATGCATCAATGGGTCTCAGCCCACGTGGAGCAAAGGAGAATAAAGAATACCAAAGACACAGGGTAATTATGAGCCCAAGAGACAGAAAGGGCCACATAAACCAGTGACAACATTGGCCTGAGACCAGAAGAACTAGATGGTGCTCGGCTGTAACCGATGACTGCTCTGACAGGGAACACAACAGAGAAACTCTGAGGGAGCAGGAGAACAGTGGGATGCAGACCCCAAGTTCTCGTAAAAAGACCAGACTTAATGGTCTGACTGAGACTAGAAGGACCCCAGAGATCATGGTCCCTAGGCCTTCTGTTAGCCCAGGACAGGAACCATTCCCAAAGCCAACACTTCAGACAGGACTGGATTGGATTATGGGATGGAGGAAGGTGCTAGCAAGGAGTGGGCTTCTTGGATCAAGTAGACACATGAGACAATGTTGGCATCTTCTGTCTGGAGGGGAGATGTGAGGGTGGAGGAGGTCAGAGGCTGGCTGAATTGACACGAAAACAGAGTTGGGGGGGTGTGCTGTCTCACTGGGGGAGAGCAGTTAGGAATGTACAGAGGGGTGTATGTAAGTTTTTGTATGAGACTGACTTGATTTGTGAACTTTCACTTAAAGCACAATAAAAACTATAAAAAAAAAAATTTCAGTGACCAAATATCACCACCACCTGTCTTCTAAGAGGGATACAAAAGATTAATAGAATTAGCAATTAAAAAAAATCAAAAGATATAAATACTCATCCTGAAAAAATAAGATGAGTAATTACTTGAGAAACAGTATTTCTATCACAAAATTAGAACTAAGGAATCAAACCATACCAAATACTTTATTATTCAACAGGATGTTATTTCTTCCAAATACCAATGAAAGAAGAAAATGACTAAAATTTATAGCTTGCGAAGATAACTTAGTAAGATTTTAGCAATTACATTTGTAATTCAAATGCTAAAATCAGTAAAATGTGGTATTAAGATCAACAGGTATAGTAAAACTTCCTTACTAAAATATAAAATATTTTTTAATTAACTTTCATAAATTGGTATTTATAATACCACTTTAAGTACCTTTAGTGCACTATATGTGGTAATGACTAGGAACAATTGCCATCTTAAAATTCCCAATGTGCGAGTAAAAGGTGTAGAATTTAAAAGTCTGATTAGAAGTTAATTTCTTCTCACCAATTCTACCTACTATGCAGGGCAAAGATAAAGAAGTAAAAACAGTGACTTCTGAAAAACTTGCCAATTCCTTTACATTAACACAGCTATAATAAATAATGCTCCTAGTAGAGATAAGCTGAATGTTTTTATTTTCATTTAACTTCTGGTCTCTGGAGAACTAATCAGTACTGACACTGAATTAGCACATACCCAAGGAAGTGAGAGGTCCGAGTCAAAGCTACTGACAAAATTATGAGGAAAGCGCTTTTTAACTGCTTGCACAAAACTAGGCCTATGGATAATAGAGGGATTCGGTCTCCTTTAATAGTTGTTACAAAATATTTACAAGCCAAAATGGCATTAAATTAAAATTAAGCATACCCAGTGCTGTCAAGTCGATTCCGACTCATAGACAGCTATACAATATAACTGGGATTGATACATACAGCACAGCATGTCTGATGAACTCAAAAGGAAGTATGATTTTATTCAAAATATTATTTCAAGAATATTTCATATAACCGAGAAACTCAACCACATGTAATAGTATACCACAATTCACATTTTAGAACATAAAATGAAGTTGAAAATGAAAGTAAATTATTTTCAGAATAACAATCTAAGTTTATTTTTCAAGATAAATTATTTTTTAGACATCAGTAACACTCAAGCTTCAATGTAAATATCATGAAAAAGTTAATCATTAATTATGAAATATCAACTATCAATAATAATAAACAAGTTTTAGAAGTACAATACCTTGGTTAGAGCAGCAGTATGATCTTCTCCACAACAAATATAAACTATTTTCTGAGATCTTAGTGACTTCAGCAAATTGGGAACATACCTATCTGAAAATTCCAACAAGAGACATTAACGGTATTTTTTAAACGAACTCTTCTAAAACGTGTTTCCTCTACAGCTTTCCAAGCTAAGTAGACAATGATGAGTAAACAATTTTAACTATAATTCACAGATTTTGTGGTACAAGCCTACTAAGCTGGGTTCCCAGGTTTGTCTATTCACATTACTGTATTAAAGGAAAGATATATAATGTCCTAAAATCTGACATTTTTCGTAGGCAGAATATTCTTTAATTTTTACTGGAAGTATTATTTGCTTATCATTACCAACTGTTATTAGATCAACAACTCATTTTTGTCATCTTACTCATTAAAATTACGATGAACTTTATGAAACGGCAGTTTTTATTGGTCTGATATTGGCACTCAACCTAATGAAGCTATGAAAAATCAGCTCCAAGATCCCAAATTGTTAAAGTAGTTATAATTTTTTTATAATTCATAATGTTTATTTTCAGAACTCTAGCATCAATGTTAAAAGTGAAGCCTAACCAAAGATTAGTTTAATGACTCAGAGTATTTAAATTATTCCTTTTAAAAAACTCAGGTTAAAGCTTAATGTTACTTTCCCAGAATAATTCCACAGCTTCTTTGCACTGATGGTAGCCAATAATGTTAACAACTCTAGTTACCAATGTGAAGAAATGTTTTCCAATTTTCTTTTAATGAACATCTAGACATATGTAAGTTTATTTTCAAAAAAAAGGATATTTTTTTGCCTTCCCACCCATCCCCCCAGCCAAATATCATCAAATGAAAAATTTCTATTAACATCTCATCACCCACCACCCAACCATGAAGATTTGGGTTCACTTCTCTCTGACACTAAGAATCACTGCTCCATCTCAAAAGATCGCCTCTTTTAGAAAATACATTTAACTGTATATAACAAGAACCTACCGTTTTCATCATTAAGACCTAGTTGACCAAATTTGTTGCGTCCCCACCCAAAGATAGCTCCAGAAAGGGTGAGGACAAAACTATGGGCTCCTCCTGCTGCAACCTGCATGAAAGGGATTCCAAGCAAAGACTTCAGCAGTTTTGGTGAAGCCTGCTTTTTACAGTCAAGGCCTAAACCCAACTGGCCATATTTATTCTGTCCCCAACAGAAGACTTCACTTGCTGTAAAACAAAAATCATAAAATTAACCATTTTTCTCACACACAAAAAAATTTCATTTGAAGTTCCTCAATTATTTTGGGACATTATTCTTCTCATCAGATGGTAATGCACACTCTTTTTAGCAATTAAGTTTATTTTTTATATGCAAACATACTACCTAGAAGAACATTACGTATTAGTGTATTTTAAATCTGACCAACTATACTAACCAATAAGGAGCCCTGATGGGGCAGTGGTTAAGCACTTGCTGCTAACCAAAAGGTCAGTGGTTCAAACCCACCAGCTGCTCTATGGAAGAAAGATATGGCAGTCTGCTTCTGCAAAGATTACAGCCTTGGAAACCCTATGCGGCAGTTCTACTCTGTCCCTAGGTGGACTCAACAACAATGGGTTAGGTTTGGGGTTTGGGATACTGACCAATGAGTGAGTCACATAACTGGTGGTAAACTCATTTCCTTATGCTCCTGAAAAAAGAACTGTCTCTCTTTAATACTCCTCAAGCCTTTTATTCTGTATTTTCTCCCAAGAGGACTTATCCAAGCTCCAAACTTCAGTTATCAACCATACACTGATGTTTACAATTTTATCACTAGCCCAGACCTCTCCTCTCACCAATAAATCCATTTAACCAATCGTTTACCTCACATTTACACTTGTATGTTTCAAAGGCACTTCCAACGCAGCGTGCCCCAAAGTGAATTCATGACCCCCCTTCTCCACTTCCCATACTTGGACCTCTTCTCAGTGTTCCCCATCTCAGTAAATGGGATCATAACTGATCCTGCAGCACAAGCACAAACCTAGAGAATCATTCTTAATATGCCTCTCCTCTTACCTTATAGGCATCCAATCCATCACCAAGTTATACATAGTTTGCTCTCCAAAGAAAAATATGACATGAATAGATTCACTCACCATCTCATCTGGTTCCTATAATGGTTTTCCCTGCTGTCACTTTTATTCGCTCATTGCTGCCCTATTTTGCAACTTTACACATAATTTATTTTTATCAAACTCATAAATGATGCCCTGCCTTTTAAAAACTCATGTTACATGGTGCCTGGCTACCACCAATGACCACTCTGACAGGGAACACAACACAGAGCCCCTGACAGAGGAAGAGAAAAGTGTGCAGCTGAACTCAAATTCATGTAAAAGGACCAGACTTAATGGTCTGACTGAGGCTGAAGGAACCCCTGAAGCCATGGCCCCTAGACGCTCTGGTAACTCAGAACTAAAACCATTCCCAAAGCCCACTCATCAGACAAAGATTAGACTGGACTACAAGACATAAAAGAATACTCGTGAAGAGTGTGCTTCTCAGTTCAAGCAGATACACGAGATCAAATGGGCAGCTCCTGCCCAGAGGCAGGATGAGAAGGCAGGAAGGGACAGAAGCTGGCTGGATGAACATGGGAAATCTGGGACGGAAAGGAGGAGTGTGCTGTCACATTATAGGGATTGCAACTACTGTCACATAAGAATGTATATAAATTTTTGTATGAGAAATTAACTTGAGCTGTAAACTTTCACCTAAAGCACTATAAAACAAGAAAAAAATTCATACTACAAACTAGTACACACTTAAAAGTAAATTTCCCTACAAAATTAGATCCCCGGTCCCCTAAGTCTCTTATCAGTTACTGGCATATCCTTCCAGAAATGTTCTATGCACATATAAGTAAACATTTGTATATATGCAAAGAAGAATTTAGAAAACTGCAGATTTGATAACGTTGCTCACTGGCAAAAAAACCACGTCAGTGCCTTTTCAACGCTCCTAGGATAAGTATGTTTAATAAGGCCTATAAGGCCCTGTATAACCTACTTGTATTTCCAATCTCATTTCACTCACTATACTCCCTCACTCACTATATTCTGGCCACACTTGAATTCCTTTACATTCTCCAAAGCTCATTTCTCAGACACTTGTTTACTCTGCCTAAACCTTCTCACCTTTGTCTAGTTCACTTCTACTTTTTTCTTGTAGGAAGTCTTCCTTGGTTTCCCAGATTAAGTCCAGTTCCCCTGTTACATGTTCTAAATACCCTAAACTTTTTCTTTAATGCCCCTATCATCGTAAATAATTACACAGCTATTTGTGTGACTATACCATGAAGGCCAGTAGTGTATTACCACTGTATACCCAGTCCATAACATAGTGTACCTAGTTTATACTAAGTGCTCAGAAACTGTTAAATGAGTAAAATACTGCCTAAAGCATGAAGCTGTAGGAGGCAAAAAACACTTCAGGTCAAAATGCAAAACTGCTACCATCAGCAAAATTTTGGGGTTGGAATTTATACAGGTTCTATTTACCAAAACGTCGAAAGAGGAGTTGGCAAAGCAACAACAAAGAATACAGAGGGGTGCCGGTTTCCCCAGTGCCTATAAACCAAACCAAACCCAATGCCGTTGAGTCGATTCCAACTCATAGTGACCCTATAGGACAGAGTAGAACTGCCCCACAGAGTTTCCATGGAGCGCCTGATGGATTGGAACTGCCGACGTCTTGGTTAGGAGCCGTAGCACTTAACCATTACGCCACCAGGGTTCCAATGCCTATAGAGGAGTTCACGTTCCTTAATATGGCATTTAAAGGCCCTCGTAACAGATTTCTTTCTACTTCAGCCTCAATTCTTACTGTCTCCTACATCTTCCCAGTACCCACATAAAACTACATGCCAACACCCAAACACACCAAACACTTTCTTGACTCTCTTTACTAGTACTACCCCCTTAGCTACTTCTCAACGTTTTCTCTTAGTTACTTCTCAACACGTCTCCAATTCTTAATAAAATCACTCATCTTTCAAGACTTGAATCAAATACCAATTCCTTACTGTTAACAATTCTATTGACTGCAACTAATTATATCTTTTTCTTCATTCCCACAGCATTTTACATTTACTTGACCAAAACAGTATTTTTTCTCCTGAAACTATAGTTATTTGTGTATCTGCCTCTTCCACTACAGAATATGCTCCTTAAAATTGTCTTTTAATTTAACTGTACTTCCCCACAGCTCTAGCCTCGTGTTTTATTCACAGTAAATTTACTAGAAGTTTATTGAATTAAAAAATAATAACAGACGGTACACAATACTGGGGAAACCAGCACAACCTGTACAAGGCAAGGCCACAGTAGCTCCATAGATACATCCAAACTCCCTGAAAGACCGAACTGCTGGGCTGAGGGCTGTGGAGACCACGGTCTCAGGGAATATCTAGCTCAACTGGTATAACAGAGTTTAAAAACAGTATGTTCTACCTTCTACTTTGGTAAGTAGCGTCTGGGGTCCTAAAAGCCTGTGAACGGCCATCTAGGATACTCCACTGGTCTTACTCCTTCGGAAGCAAGGAAGAATGAAGAAAACTAAAGACACAAGGGAAAGGTTAGTCCAAAGGACTCATGGACCACATCTACGACGACTTCCACCAGACTGAGTCTAGTACAACTAGATGGTGCCCAGCTACCACCACTGACTGCTCTGACAGGGATCACAACAGAAGGTCCCAGAGAGAGCTAGAGAAAAATGTAGAACAAAATTCTAACTCAAAAAGAAAGACCAGACTTGCTGGCCTGACAGAGGCTGGAGAAACCCTGAGAATATGGGCCCCAGACAGCCTTTCAGCTCAGTAATGAGGTCACTCCTGAGGTTCACCCTTCAGCCAAAGATTGAACAGGCCCATGAAACAAAACAAGACTAAAGGGGCACACCAGCCCTGGGGCAGGGACTGGAAGGTAGGAGGGAACAGGAAAGCTGGTAATTTAAGGAACCTGGGGTTGAGAAGGGACAGTGCTGACATGTCGTGGGGCTGTTAACCAATGTCATACAACAATGTGTATACTATTTGATGAGAAACTAGTTTGTTCTGTATACCTACATCTAAAGTTCAATCAAAAAGAAAAAAAATAATAACAAAGCCAATGGGACTTATTTGTTAAAATGATTTAAAAAATGAAAAACGTGGTAGGTTTTTTAATAATACACATTCCAGTCCTTAGCTGGCATATGAAGAAGCTGAGTCAACAGAGAGGAAAGCAAACAAAGCTAATAGGTTGCTTAGCCATCTTCTCTGTCCTTATTTATAAAATATCTATTTCTGAAATTAAATGAGATTGGGAAAGCTGCAATCTTCCTCACCAATATGAGAACAGACTTTAGCAGACTCATACTAGCAACAATTAAAAATGGAATTCAAAATATGACATCATTCATAATAACAACAATAAACATCAACCCTGCCCCCCCTCACCCCCCCCCCCGCCCCACCATTGAGTCGATTCTGACTCATAGCAACCCTGTAGGACAGAGCAGAACTGCTCAATAGGGTTTCCAAGGAGCAGCTGGTAGATTTAAACTGCCGACCTTCTGGTTAGCAGCCATAGCTCCTAACAGCTGCACTATCAGTGCTCCAAAAACATCAAATACCTAGGGAAAAATCTAATAAACGATGTGTAAGACCTCTCCACATTAAAAAAAAAAAAAAAATCCTACTGAGAAAAATTAAAAGGGCGCTTAAATGAACAAATACAGCATTTTCAAGAATTGAAGGACTCAACACTG
Source organism: Loxodonta africana (assembly GCF_030014295.1). Taxonomy (NCBI): domain Eukaryota; kingdom Metazoa; phylum Chordata; class Mammalia; order Proboscidea; family Elephantidae; genus Loxodonta; species Loxodonta africana. The sequence continues at coordinate 66,003,917 of NC_087357.1, forward strand.
TAAAGATTCTCCTCAAATTGATTTACAGAAGCAATGTAATCCCAATCAAAATCCCAGCAGTTTTTTTGTCTGTGAAAATTGATAAGCTAATTCTAAAATTTATTTGGAAATTTAAAGGATCAAGCGGAAAAACAAAATTGGAAGACTTTCTGCTCATTTAAAATATCATGTAATAAAACTGAAAAAGGGAAGGAAAATAAAAACAACACTTACCTTTAGAGAGTGCAAGTGAATGATAGTAACCACAAGCAACCTGTACTATCTGGATATCTGCCAAACTTTTAATATTTCTGGAAAAAAAGAACAGAGATCAGGATCAGTTAATTCCATCGAACCCATCGATCTCAAATGCCTAATCGATAAAACTATATATTGACCATCTACTATATGAAAGTGTCTTCTACTGACCTAGCAGGTCATGCTGTTTTTCTCACAGAAGCCCAATTTACCAAAAACGTATGTTAAAAGCAAAGTAAACAAATCAACAAACAAGATCTAGATATGGAAAGAAAAAAAAAAAATTAAGAGGTGTGGTGAGAACACACCTTGAAAAAACACTAAGCAAAGTGAACTATGCTCACACTTCCAGTACTTCTGAGAATGCTCTCATAATCCAGATGTTTTCTTTTATTATCAAAATTAAACAAAATAAAACTTTAGCTTAAAATCTGAAACTATGCAATATATTTGTGAAACAAATGTATATCACCTAGCATGTCTAAAATCGTTGTTCTGCCTATTTTAATGTCTGTCCTCCTCTATAAAGGTCCTTAAGTACGGATGGGGATTCCTATAACGTTGTTCACAATTTACAAATGGTGAAACATATTCCTCTTAGGCTACCCTTTCACTTTACATCTAAATTAGTGAGACTCAATTTTAGTAGGAAATTTAATCAATTCACATTTATTTTAATCACTGATATATTCAGTCTTATTTTTGCCATTTTCTGTTTTCTCCTTATATTTTTGCAGTTCCTTGTTTTTCCCATCCTGAATTTTGCTTAATTGCAATGCAATTCTAAAGGTTAATTTGTAAAACATTATAAAAATCAAGTAACTTTCTGTGTAGTTATCATCCTATGTTCTTATGGAGTTCCCCTTCTCCTAGTCATTCTATTGTTCTTTCTGAATTTTTTTTCAAGGAAAAAGGAGGGGGAGGGACATAATGTTTCTTATTTCCCTTTACCTGATACTGCCACCTGACCTGATTCTGCCATATGGGAGTCCGGAGCAAGTTCTGACCAGAGTGTCGATACCCATGATTTTCAGGAGGCAGCTTCAGCAAATCAAATTTTCAGCAGGAGAAAGGAGAGTTACTCTAATTCTGTACTGTTGTACTAAAAATATTTTTATTTAGTGGATTTATGTTCCTAACTACAAAATCTGAGTTGTACTGTTACAATTAACAGGATTCAACTGCATCTGCACCTTCAAATTTTCAAACATAACAAAATGCCATTTTTCTACAATTAACAAAATCAAGCACTGGCAAGGGAAAACTATCTAGGAATTAAAGATACATGGATATAAATACCTGTGCTGAAGTTCCTAAACATTTACCGTGACTGCTTATGCACACTAGGTACACATACATTGACCAGTAAATTATAACATTATTAAAAAAAAAAAAAAACTATTCTAAGTATCAAATCTAATTTGCAAGACTAAGACATTTTAAAATGCTACATTCTTATAGCACTCTATATTTTTTCTTCACAGCATTTATCACTATTAATTACTAATTTAATTATTCACTGAATATTTGTTTTCTTTGCTAAACAATAAATTCTGTGAAGGCAGAGACTATGTGTCTTATTCCTGTGGAATCCCTAGTACCGACCATCCAATACCGCCCCGTTGCCACTGTGTCAATTTCAACTCATAGCAAATCCTATAGGACAGAGTAGAACTGCCCCAAAGGGTTTCCAAGGAGCACCTGGTGGATTCAAACTGCTGATCTTTTGGTTAGCAGCCAATCTCTTTAACCACTGAGCCAGCAGGGCTCCAGAACCCACCAGGTGTCTGACAAGTAGTCTACACTGTTAAAGGATAAATGAATTTGTAAAGCCTTGGAGGCTTTAATATTAAACTAGTTATAAAGTTTGCCAAAAACTTCTAAATTTGCACTGCAATTTACATTCGGTGCCTCTCCTTTCAAAAATAATATCACAAGGCTTGGACTATAACATAAATGCTCATTTCTTTAGTCATATACAGAATGGCTGTACTATTTATTACAGAAACAAGGAGATTCTTGTGTGTCATTACTATAATAAAAAATCTTTCTCCTTTCATCTTCATGTAGATTTATTAATACACTGAGAACCGGGAGGGAGGTTGGTTTGTTTTGTTTTTTTTAGCTTTTGCTAATTTAAAAAGAAAAAAGTTCTGTGCCTGTAAAACTTAATTTATACCAAATAGGTTTTCCATGTTCCATTTTTCCTAAAGAGGTAACAAAGTAGAAAATACTTAACGAAAGAGAATTTTGTGGAATTCATCAAAAGTAAGCCCTTTTTTTCATGGAAAAAAAGATAATTTAAATGTTTATGGTTTTCAATTTTAAAAAGGATTCAAATGCACTTAACTGAAAAGCAAACTAAGTCAATACATTTTGTTTTAAAAAAACATATACTTAACACATGAAGATTGCTAACTAATTAAATCTACGAAAAGAAAATCAGTATTCAGATCTCTAGAGCAAACATTTTATACTGTTTATATGTAAGATAACTTCCCACAATTTGGAGTATGTCAAAACATTTCAAATGGCTATGACATCAATAAAATGCTTCATTGTAAAGGACTAAATCATTTCTTGGCTGAATTTTGAAAACTCTTTTATATCTGTAAGAAAACAATGAATCTGGAAATATACATATCCCTCCCCTGGGAAGTCTGACAAAACACATGAATTGTTGAATATATGCACTATTGCATTCTTCTAATTTTCAACTTCATATGTCATAGGCAGAAACCAGGTGATGCCACTTGTGTTTCTGAAGATAAAATTCCAACAACTAATGTTAACAAAGCCTAGTGAAAAGGTTACATTTAAATTAAAAATTTGAGGAACTAAAACATTAAATATTTGCCAATAAAATGAAATTGACAATTTTCTATGTCTCAGTTAAAAGTCATCACCTTCCTAATCATTAAAAAAAAAGTTTTTAACATCAACTCCTTTTTTAATTTTGAAAAATTTAGGTTAACAACTGATCTAGTCTCCATCATTAAGAAACTCTTTAATTTTTCTTTTTAGTATAAAATGAATTTTCAGGTGCTAAAACTAGGGAGAAATGATAACATGTTTAAAATTGGGTGAAGTCAAGAAAATAAATTTCAATTCAAACATGTTTAACTAGTTCCTACAGTCCAGAAATAGCTGTCTATCACCCTATTACAAATTTTTTACTACATCCCTTGAAAAAACAGAATTTTAAAAAATAAACTAAAACTTTATTGCTAACAATTGTTTCTCAAAGGTTTAGAGTGGAAAATATGTATTCCCACTTGCATTAAGGTAAAAGCTAGTAAAATCAGGCTTAACTCTTTTTATAAAAGTATAAAATATATCTTACATTAAAAAAAATGTAGATCTAGAGGCCACTGATACTGAATCATGTCTTTTCCCAAGTAGTAGTGGTTTCAAAACAAAATCAGAACTAAGCAAAAATTAATTGTCGAACTATTAAGAGATTCTGATATAACTTATTTATTAATAATTTCACATTCTTTTTAAATTTATTTCTTAAATTCTATACTCTTATCTACTGGCATAAAAATGGATTTTCTTATCATGAAAGTACTGCCTAACGTGAATCTTCACTTTTCTGATTATTCTTATGAAAATCTACAATCACTAAATTTTAGAAAACTACAGATATTTGAGTTTCCTCCTGTCTTCTGTACATGTTTTATTAACAATATATGTGAAGCTTACAAAGCTGATGACATCTCTAAGCACCCCGGGAAAGGCCTTACACCTAAAAATGATTTGGTACTGAAATTAACAAACAAAAGAAAATCACCAGTACTGTCTTTGATAAAAGTGTATTTCTACTGAAACAGTAAATCAACTTAAAAAAAAATGAAAGTATCAGTGAAAACTATGTATTTGTCACAACAAATCAGAAAAACCCATTATATTTTGAAGAACTGAGAAGGCTGAAGAGCAGAAATGGCTTAATACACAGCTTAAAGCTAAAACAGATGTTTAGGAAACACAAAAACAAGAAGCTTAAACCAGAAGACTCAAATAAGATCTGACCCAGGTCCCCATCTAGGCTCATAAAATAGTGACGTCACAAATATATAATTTATTATTGGGTTACCTTCAAATAAAAACTTCATATAATAAAAATGTTCCCTTAAAATTACCTTTGTTTCTAATTACTAATTCATCTACGTATTACAAACTGACTGAAATCCCTTATACTGAAAATGAACAGCAATGAAATTTAAGCATGAGAATTAACAGAGCAATGGATTAAAAACAAGGGAAATTAGAAAGCTTTGCCATGAATCATGGTTTTGGGAATACTGACTTAGAAGATATAACATGTTAAGTCCCTTTTCAAACCTAAAAATACACAAAAATTTTAAAATCTTAAAAACACCTTTCTACAACCAAAATTACTCATGAGAAGAAGTGAAAGCAGTACAAGGGCATATCAAAGGTGAGGCCACTGTGTTACTATGAATGTTATACATTATCTAGCCAATAACCACCTGGTTACAAATTTTCTGAAAGAAATAAAAATTAAACTAACTAAAAATATTCAGTTGACTTAGCTTAAGGAATACCTCCCTCCAACACCATCAAGAGACATCAAAAGCATACTGAGAATTATGTTGAACTCTCCTTACAGAAAAAGACAAAGAGAAGAAAATTATTTATTTTAGGAGTTTTTGTGGAATTTGGTTTTAAGTCCAATAAGGGAAACATGTGGACTGATATACCCAAAAGTTTCGATAGGTCATTAATAGAACAAATGTAAAATATCAAATTAAAGATGGAAGTCACTTTTAATATATCAGAACAAAGTCAATGCTTTAAATGTATACTTAAAGTTTTTCAACAAACACGCATGAGGGACCAAAACAAACAAACAAAAACCTGCTGCCTTTGAGTCGATTCTGACTCACAGCAACCCTATAGGACAGAGCAGAACTGCCCCATGGAAACACATGAGGAAAGGTAATAGTATTACCGAAGGAACCAGCTGCCTTTCCCATTAAAAAACTCATTTTTAAGAATGATGAGAGCTCCTAATGTGAAGTACATTAGCTTCTCTCCTCCATCTTCTTATTCTAGTAGCTACAACCTATTTCTCAAACCAAAACAAATATATCGATGTTAATTCAAAAATAAAACACATTAAGTGTATGTAAAAAATGTCACCTGGAATAAATCTCAAATTAGTTTAAGGATACCCTGGTTTCCTGGAGAGTTCTCTTTTGTCCCTATAACTATTACTTGCAAGAAAGAACAAAAGAGTTTAAGGAGGCAAGAACTTGTTTAATTTAAAAAACTAAACATAATTTAGTGCACTACTTATGTATCTAAAAGAAACTGGACACTTCTCTTTAAATTTTTACTTAGGTATGCTCTTGTTCTCATAGTTCTTAATATTAAAACAATGACTATGCCCTAAGTAAATCTGTAAGCCTACAACATCGATAAGAAATTGCTTGTTTTTAGTTCTATAAACTAACGGTTAACATAAATTAAATCACGGTCACTGCTGTGCAAAAAAGTAGAAAGTGACTGAATTCTTTTTATATCAAGCATGTTAGACTGCCATGTTCAATAAAACCAATAAAGACTTTTAAAAAGTTAGAAAAAAAATGCAACCAATATTTAATGAATATTTTAATGGTTAGGGTACTCAAAATACAACAATATTTTAAATCGGTCAAACCCTCCTGAACATTTCAGCATAAGAAAATTTACCATAAAGTGGGTTTTACCCATGCCTTTTCTTTACAAGCATAAATATAAATTCTACTGGTTTTAGAGAAAATATTAAGTATATCAAAAATACTACTCAACCAAAGACAATAACCTACCTAGTGAACTACTAAAGAACTAAAAGGGAAAAAATAATTAGATGTCAATTCTTAAATGCCCACATTAAGCAGAACAATTTAGATCAACAAATTTATTATAAGTCTGTTAAGACCTCTTTTTGGTCACCTTTGTTACCTGGGTACTCTGATACATTCCTCTGATCCTAGCAGGCCAAGTTGTCCATCAGAATCAAGACCCCAAGCATACACCTGGCCCTTGTCATTTAGTGCTAACGTATGAGCTTCTCCACATGAAACAGCTACAATATTTTGGGCATCCAGGGCAACAACCTGCTCTACAAAAATCAAGAAGAGAAAAATTACACTCTAGTTTTGAACTTCAAATGAGAATAAAACATATTAAGTCCTCATTTTGTGCAAAAAAGTTTAGGGAATATTTAAATACACATAAATACAACTTTAGTTATTCTGAAAAATCTAGCAAATATGTTGTATACATAATTCTCCTTATGGTAAATACAGATAAACACACTGTAGGAAGTAATCAACCCAGTATATTAAGTGACCTGAACATCCTGGGGAAGAAGTTAAGAGTTCATAAAGATTCTCCGAGAAAGTACTCTGTATTCAAAGCCATTACCACTAGAGGGAGGAGACAAGACTTCACCTGAAAGAGGGATCATTTAAATAATCTGGGCTATTTGCTTTTTTAAAACAATAAAATTATAGTTGCCACATATGAATTGGAGTTGACAGCAACCACCAACAACAGTGATGAAATTAATGAAGTAACTTGAATCTGGTGATTTCTGATAGAAAACATCTGCTGGATATGCTGAGTACTAAAAAGCAGAATATGGCCAAAACTGATAGGTTCTAGTTTATGGACTGCCATTTAATAACAAAAGATATAAAAACTTCAGATGTTGTTAAAATGCATTCAAGTTTTAAATCAGAAACTTTTTTTTTTTAATAATTTTTATTGTGCTTTAAGAGAAAGTTTACAAATCAAGTCAGTCTGTCACATATAAGCTTACATGCACCTTACTCCATACTCCCACTTACTCTCTCCCTAATGAGTCAGCCCACTCCCTCCTTCCAGTCTCTCCTTTCGCACCGGTTTTGCCAGTTTCTAACCCCCTCTACCCTCCCATCTCCCCTCCAGACAGGAGATGCCAACACAGTCTCAAGTGTCCACCTGATACAAGTAGCTCACTCTTCATCAGCATCTCTCTCCAACCCACTGTCCAGTCCCTTCCACGTCTGATGAGTAGTCTTCGGGAATGGCTCCTGTCCTGGGCCAACAGAAGGTTTGGGGACCATGACTGCCGGGATTCTTCTAGTCTCAGTCGGACCATTAAGTCTGGTCTTTTTATGAGAATTTGGGGTCTGCATCCCACTGTTCTCCTGCTCCCTCAGGAATTCTCTGTTGTGTTCCCTGTCAGGGCAGTCATGGGTTGTGGCCGGGCACCATCTAGTTCTTCTGGTCTCAGGATGATGTAGGTCTCTGGTTCATGTGGCCCTTTCTGTCTCGGACTCATAGTTATCGTGTGACCTTGGTGTTCTTCATTCTCCTTTGATCCAGATGGGTTGAGACCAGAAACTATTTTTAAAATATTGGCTCTTCATAAGACTGTGAGTAAACCAAAAAACCCACTGCCATCGAGTCGATTCCGACTCACAGCGACCCTATAGGACAGAGTAGAATTGCCCCATAGAGTTTCCAAGGAGTGCCTGGCGGAATTGAACTGCTGACCTCTTGGTTAGCAGCTGTAGCACTTAACCACTACGCCACCAGGGTTTCAGTAAGTTACTGACAAATCAGTAAGGGAAGTAAAATTGTTTCTTTAGTCTCCTTAAGACGTGCAACGTCCATCACGATTTTTTACTAGTACCCCTACAAGTTGTTTTTTAAGATGCCACTTAAAATGAACTTTTTTTTTTTTTTTTTTTTGCTTAATCAGAAAGCTATTACTGTCTTCAATAAACCTGAAAACCACATGTTGAGGTGTGATTAAAATGACCAATCAGGGTTTCTTTACAAGCACATTTTGGGTCAATTTACAAATGCAGCTGTTTAATAATGAAAACAACCACATTAAGGAGGTTGGAATTCCTATGTACGCAGAAATTAAAATTATATCTGGATTATTATCCTGCATTTTGGGGTGGTAAATTAGCCCTAGATAGCCTGCAGGAATGTGTACAACTCTTAAGATACCAAGACCGAAAAGAGTGAACCAAAACATGATGCAACTTAATACTTACCTTAAAGTACTACGTTGGTAACTTTTTAAAAGCTGGTGACCAATACATAGATGTTTATTATACTAATTTCTCACTTTCTATATACATTTTGTCTGTATGTTTTTAAAAACTATATTGCAGAAATATACAAAAACAAAAAAGGAAAACAGAATATAATAAACTACCCCCCATCAAGAAAATTAGAAGTATGGCATCATTTGTTTTCATCAAAACATTTCCCTAAATCTGAATTATGAAAAAACAAGTAAAACATGTAAGAGATCTGTTATCTCTCACAAAGGCCCAAAAAATAAGTCAATGTGCCCAGGACACTCCTCAAATAACAGTAAAAAAAAGGGGGGGGGGGCAGAAAATGTCAAGATGACAAGTAGTACGAACAAGACTGGGTTTAAAATCAAAGGGACTAAAATCCAAGAAACAAAGAAGACACAGTCATTCGTATCAAACATTAATATTTACTGTGTACCTCTTGTGCTCCAAGCACTGTAGACACAAAGATGAATAAAACATGAGTTCTAGCCCTCAAGTGCCTACAGAAAAAGTCTATAGAAAAACAGGTAGGATAATATGGTAATCGTGATTAAGGGCTAACAAAGATATATACAAATGTACCATGAGAATATAAGATATCCACTTAAGCACTGAAAGATAGTAGGAAGAATTCTGGAAGAATTAAGCGACACAAAAAATTTTTTTTTTTTTTAGTCCTGAGCTAAGGAAAGAGATTCCAAGTACCCATTTGGGAAAATTCAAGTTATCTGTTATGGCAAAAGAAATCAACCCAAAAAACCATTATAAGCAAAGTCAAAATAATTGGGAAAAAAATACTTATATCTCAGGCAAAGGAATAATCTTCCTAATTTATAAAGACTCACCAGAAAAAAAAAAAAAAAAGATCAGTAATTTAAGTGAAATATGGGCAATGTATACTCATAGTTCGAGGAAAAGGAAACACAAACAGCCCTTAAACAACTTCACTGATAAAACAAATATAAATTCAAACTACACTGACAAGCCAATAGTGTGTTCACTTAGATAATTCACCAAGCTGTATGTATACTTTAATCTGTACACTTTTCTGTATGGGCTAATCTCCAATAAGTTTACTTAAAAAGACACATACACACAAAGTCACATAGCAATACCATTTTTTTAACATGATAAAAAATAATGTTAATAATAATAACAAATCCAAAAGTCTGGTGAGGCTGCAGGGAAACACTCTTACACACTGATAACCCAAAAACTCGTTGCCCTCGTGTTGATTCCAATTCACAGCGACCCTACAGGACAGGGTAGAACTGCCCCATAGGGTTGCCAAGGCTGTAACCTTTACTGAAGGGGTTCTAGTGACACAGTGGGTTAAGTGCTCAGCTGCTAACTGAAAGGCTGGCAGTTCAAACTCACCAGGCACTCCTTGCGAGAAAGATGTGGCAGTTTGCTTCTGTAAAGACTGGAAACCCTATAGGGCAGTTCTACTGTCCTATGGGATCACTATGAGTCAGAATCAACTCAATGGTGATGAGTTTGGTTTGGTTTAATCTTTACTGAAGCAGACTGCTACATCTTTCTTCCACATAGCGGTTCATGGATTCGAACCACTAGCTTTTGGTTAGCAGCCAAGAGATTAACCACCATACAGCCAAAATAAATCAAAACTTGTTGCTGTCAATTCTGACTCATCGCAACCCAACAGCGACCCTCTAGGACACTGCAGAACTGCCTATAGGGTTTCCAAGGAGCAACTGATGGATTCGAGCTGCCAACCTTTTGGTTAGCAGATAAAGCTCTTAACCAGCGCCACTAGGGCTCCTGTACACTGATAGTAGGAGTAAAACAGAACAACCTCTGTGGAAAAAAATGTGACATTACCTAATAAAACACATATGCATTTACCCTTTAGACCTGGCAATCTCACTTTCAGGAATTTTATCTTACAGATACGCCTAAGTACAAAATTATATAAATACAGTCAACTGCAGCATGGCATAAAACAGCAGAAGACTGGAAACATTAAGTGTCCGTCAACAGAGGATTCCATCTACACGAAGGAATACTATGTACTGCAAAAAAAAAAAAGGAAAATTCTATACACTGATATGGAAAGATACCCAGAGTATATTATCAAGGAGGATAAAATCAAGATATGAAACAGTGTATATGGTTTTTTATTTTTTGTGAAAGGAAGAGGTAAGAATAAGAATATATATTCAATTTGCTTGTATCTACTTAATGAAAATTTGGAAGGATATAAAATTTAAACTAGAACACAATTACCTACAGGGAGCAGGGGCATAAGAAAAAACGGAGGAGTCAAATGTAAGAGCAAAAAGTTCTCATGCACATTTATACTGCTTTGCTTTTTTTGAACCATGTGAATGTATCACCTATTCAAAAGAAAAATAAAATTTAATCAGAAAACAAAGTCTTAGAGAAAACAGTTAAAGATGTATTAAAACCAATGCTTTCACTTCATAACTAACTTTAACTCTTTTTCTCTATATACTAAAAAATCTGAATAAATTTCAGTTCTTTCAGAAATCTGGCCCCATCATAATATTGAGATACCTATTTGAAAATGGGTAACTACTTCAGAAATACATCATTAAAGAAACTTAATACAATTATATGACATGGAAATAGTATTTAATAGATTTTTCAGACAACAAATATATAAAATTGATAAATTCCCAATGCAATTTTTAAAAATTTGTTTTATTTTTTCAAATGGTCCACCAAAATGAATAGTCTCAACCATTTTCCCCCAGTATGCTAAAGTCAATAGTATGCTGAGACACTGCAAATCCAGATCAAATTCTAGCGGAACATTCAAATCAAGGTAGTCTAAAAAGGGAGTCAATGGCAGCATAGAGGAGGGATAAATGAGCCCAGCAATGGGCCCAGCGAAACAAAACAAAACTCTACGAGAGAACCTGGCTCTGTAAGGTCTGTGTGAAAAAAGAAACAAAGCAGAATTCATGCCACATCTAACAGCTAACATTTATTGAGGGCTTACTAGGTACCAGGCACTGTGTTAATCCAATTAACTGTATTAACTTTTGATCACCATGCTATATTTGCCTTTCAAGGTCAATAACAGTTAGAAAAAGAAAGGATAAGGGGAAAATGAATTCACTCTGCTTTAGAAGGGGTATGGAAATACAAGGAAGAGGACAGAAAACAAAAGAAAAATTTGCCAGAGAGGCCCATTAAAAAATAATTGATTTCCTTGGTAAGCAGGGGCTATAAGACGTTATAGCAGCCCTGGTGGCACAGTGGTTAAGAACTCAGCTGCTAAGCAAAAGGTTGGCAGTTTGAATCCACCAGCTGCTCCTTGGAAACCCTATGGGGCAGTTCTCTGTCCTACAGGGTCGCTATGGGTCAGAATCAACATGAACGGAACAAGCTGTTTCAGTTACAAGATGTTATAACTCTGAATGTATTATGCTAAACTGTTGGAAAAATTTTAATAATAGCATATGATCATTAGTCAATCATAAACCAGAAATAAAAAAGCACCTGTACAATAAGCATATTATTGAAATTTATTTCATCTAAAATATATATATACACACATAATAATATATGCCAAAATTTAACCTGTTGGTTATTATACCATTCTTTCAACTTTTCTTACACCTCAAAATGTTCATATAGAAAGTTTGAAAAAAGTTATCACTGTGTTCACATCAGTATTACTGGTTCACAATATTGATCTTCAAAGAAAGAAGGAACATATACAATGAACAGATAAGTAGAGGAGATAGCCTTTGGGGGCAAAAACACATTTATTTTTCAGAGACACAAGTAAAAAACAAAAGGTAAAGAGTTAGATGAAACTTATCCATCTTGTAAATATTGATCCCAGATTTCAAATACATCTCTAACAGGTTCTACCTCTTCAGTTCTGATTCTTCTTCTTACACCTGAATCACTAAAATGCATTATTTTGAAAACCCTGGTAATGCATCATTTCGTTAAGGAGAAAACAGTCATCTTCTTTGCTTCATAATGGCAAAACATTTCCGTTTTTACATTTGTGAGACTCAATTAAAATGGTCAACCTAATGAGCTTTTCATTTCTATATCATTTGTTTCCTTCCAATCACCTCTGCACGCACACCAGCCTTCAGTATTTGTTCATACATAAACGTTATCAAATCAACATTGCTGTACAAATACCATAAAAGAAGAATACTGTAATAAATTTTTTTAGAAAAAAAGGATGGGTCGAGGTTCTTGTTACAAAACATTACATGATAGGAGAGTAACTAAGGTCACACAACAATATGTGTATAAATTTTTGCATGAGAAACTGACTTGAACTGTAAACTTTCACTTAAAGTATAAAAAAAAGAAAGTAGGGTGTTCTCATCTGGTTAATGATTTTTTTCATGCTTTAAGTGAAAGTTTACAATTCAAGTCAGTTTCTCTAGCATATATTCCAAGGAGAGGGACTGCTGGATCATACGGTAGTTCTCTTTCTAGCTTTTTAAGGAAGCGGCACATCAATTTTCAAAGTGGTTGTACCATTTGACATTCCCACCAGCAGTGTAGAATTGTTCCAATCTCTCCACAGCCTCTCCAACATTTATTATTTTGTGTTTTTTGGATTAATGCCAGCCTTGTTGGAGTGAGATGAAATCTCATTGTAGTTTTGATCTGCATTTCTCTAATGGCTAATGATCGTGAACATTTCCTCATATATCTGTTAGCTACCTGAATGTCTCCTTTAGTGAAGCGTCTATTCATATCTTTTGCCCATTGTTTAATTGGGTTATTTGTCTTTTTGCAGTTGAGTTCTTGGAGTATCATGTAGATTTTAGAGATCAGGCGCTGATCAGAAATGTCATAGCTAAAAACTTTTTCCCAGTCTCTAGGTAGTCTTTTCACTCTTTTGGTGAAGCCTTTGGATGAGCATAAGTGTTTGATTCTTAGGAGCTCCCAGTTACCTAGTTTTTCTTCTATGTTCTTTACAATATTTTCTATACTGTTTATGCCATGTATTAGGGCTCTTAACATTGTCCCTGTTTTTTCTTCCATGATCTTTATCGTTTTAGATTTTATATTTAGGTCTTTGATCCATTTTGAGTTAGTTTTTGTGCATGGAGTGAGGTATGGGTTTTGTTTCATTTTTTTGCAGATGGATATCCAGTTATGCCAGGACCATTTGTTTAAAAGACTGTCTTTTCCCCCATTTAACTGTTTTGGGGCCTTTGTCAAAAATCAACTGCTCATATGTGGATGGATTTATGCCTGGATTCTCAATTCTGTTACATTGGTCTATGTATCTGTTGTTGTACCGGTACCAGGTCGTTTTGACTACTGTGGTGGTATAATAGGTTCTAAAATCAGGTAAAGTAAGGCCTCCCACTTTGTTCTTCTTTTTCGGTAATGTCTTATTTATCCGGGGCCTCTTTCCCTTCCATACGAAGTTGGTGATTTGTTTCTCCATCTCATTAAAGAACGTCGTTGGGATCTGGATCAGAATTGCATTAAATGTATAGATCGCTTTTGGTAGAATAGACATTTTTGTATTGTTAAGTCTTCCTATCCATGAGCAAGGTATATTCTTCCACTTATGTAAGTCTCTTTTGGTTTCTTGCAGAAGTGTACTGTAGTTTTCTTTGTATAAGTCTTTTACACCTGTGGTAAGATTTATTCCCAAGTATTTTATCTTCTTGGGGGCTACTGTAAATGGCATTGATTTGGTGATTTCCTCTTTGATGTTCTTTTTGTTGGTGTAGAGGAATCCAACTGATTTTTGTATGTTTATCTTGTATCCCGATACTCTGCTGAACTCTTCTACTAGTTTCAGTAGTTTTCTTGAGGATTCTATAGGGTTTTCTGTGTATAAGATCATGTCATCTGCAAATAGAGATACTTTTACTTCTTCCTTACCAATCTGGATGCCCTTTATTTCTTTATCTAGCCTAATTGCTCTGGTTAGGACTTCCAGCACAATGTTGAATAAGAGTGGTGATAAAGGGCATCCTTGTGTGGTTCCCGATCTCAATGGAATGTTTTCAGGCTCTCTCCATTTAGGGTGATGTTGGCTGTTTGCTTTGTATAAATGCCCTTTATTATGCTGAGGAACTTTCCTTCTATTCCTATTTTGCTGAGAGTTTTTATGATGAGTGCTGAACTTTGTCAAATGCCTTTTCTGCATCAATAGATAAAATCATGTGATTCTTGTCTTTTGTTTTATTTATGTGGTGGATTACATTGTTTTTCTAATGTTGAACCATCCCTGCATACATGGTACGAATCCCACTTGGTCATGGTGGATTATTTTTTTGATATGTTGTTGAATTCTATTGGCTAGAATTTTGTTGAGGATTTTTGCATCTACATTCATGAGGGATGTAGGTCTATAATTTTCTTTTCTTATGGTGTCTTTACCTGGTATTGGTATCAGGGATACGTTGGCTTCATAGAATGAGTTTGGGAGTATTCCGTCCCTTTCTATGCTCTGAAGTACCTTTAGTAGTAGTGGTGTTAACTCTCCTCTGAAAGCTTGGTAGAACTCTGCAGTGAAGCTGTCTGGACCAGGGCTTTTTTTGTTGGGAGTTTTTGATTATCTTTTCAATGTCTTCTTTTGTTATGGGTCTATTCAGTTGTTCTACCTCTGTTTGTGTTAGTTTAGGTAGGTAGTGTGTTTCTAGGAATTCATCCATTTCTTCTAGGTTTTCAAATTTGTTTGAGTATAGTTTGTCATAGTAATCTGTTATGATTCTTTTAATTTCAGTTGTGTCTGTTGTAATATCGACCCTCTCATTTTTATTCGGGTTATTTGCTTCCTCTCCTGTTTTTCTTTTGTCAGTTTGGCCAGTGGTTTATCAATTTTGTTGATTTTTTCAAAAAACCAGCTTTTACTCTTGTTAATTCTTTCAATTGTTTTTCTGTTTTCTATTTCATTTAGTTCAGCTCTAATTTCTATTATTTGTTTTCTTCTGGTGCCTGTGGGTTTCTTCTGCTGCTCTATTTGTTCAAGTTGTAGGGATAATTCTTTGATTTGGGCTTTCTTCTTTTTGGATGTGTGCATTTCTTGATATAAATTGGCCTCTGAGCACAGCTTTTGCTGTGTCCTGAAGGTTCTGATAGGAAGTGTTTTCATTCTCATTGGATTCTCTGAATTTCTTTATTCCATCCTTAATGTCTTCTATAATCCAGTCTTTTTTGAGCAAGGTATTGTTCAGTTTCCAAGTGTTTCATTTCTTTTCCCTGCTTTTCCTGTTATTGATTTCCACTTTTACGGCCTTATGGTCAGAAAAGATGTTTGTAATATTTCAATGTTTTGGATTCTGCTAAGGCTTGCTTTATGACCTAGTATGTGGTCTATTCTAGAGTATGTTCCATGTGCACTAGAAAAAAAAGTATACTTGGTTGCTGTTGGGTGGAGTGTTCTGTATATGCCTACGAGGTCAAGTTGGCTAACTGGCATTTAGGTCTTCCGTGTCTTTTTTGAGCTTCTTTCTGGGTATCCTGTCCTTCACCAAAAGTGGTGTGTTGAAGTCACCTACTATTATTGTGGAGCTGTGTATCTCACTTCACAATGCTGATAGAGTCTGTTTTTTGTATCTTGCAGCTCTGTCATTGGGTTTATATTTAATATGGTTCTATCTTCTTGGTGTATTGTCTCTTTAATCATTACATAGTATCCTTCCTTATCCTTTATGATGGATTTAACTTTAAAGTCTATTTTGTCAGAAACTAATATTGCGACTCCTGCTCTTTTTTGATGTATTTTTTTCCATCCTTTGAGTTGTAGTTTGTTTGTGTCTCTAAGTCTAAGGTGTGTTTCTTGTAGGCAGCATATAGACGGATCTTGTTTTTTAATCCATTCTGCCACTCTCTGTCTCTTTATTGGTGCATTTAGTCCATTGACATTCAGGGTAATTATGGATAGGTTATGAATTTAGTGCTATCATTTTGATGGCTTCTTTTGTGTGTTGACAGTTTCTTTTTCCCACTTGATTTTATGTGCAGAGTAGATTTTCTTTATATATTGTCCTTTCCTCATATTTGTTGTTGCTGATTTTGTTTCTGCTGAGTCCGTATTTCTCCCTTGTATTTTATTTTGATGGGTAAGATAGTTTGCCTCCTTTGTGGTTACCTTATTATTTACCCCTGTTTTTCTAAATTTAAGACTAGCTTTTGTTTCTTTATATCACCATATCTTCCTCTCCATATGGAAGGTGTATCATTACATTTCTTAATCCCTCTTTATTATTTTAATGTTGTCTTCTTTTATATAATAACATCACTGTTACCCTGTTTTAGGCTTTTTTTCTTTAAATAATCTTGCTTTGTTTTTTTGGATTTCCCTGTCTGGGTTGACTTCTGGTTGCTCTGCCCAGTGTTCTAGTCTTGGGTTGATACCTGATATTATTGATTTTCTAACCAAAGAACTCCCTTTAGTATTTCTTGTAGTTTTGGTTTGGTTTTTACGAATTCCCTCAACTTGTGTTTATCTGAAAATGTCTTAATTTCACCTTCATATTTAAAAGACAGTTTTGATGGATATATGATTCTTGGCAGGCAATTTTTTCCTTCAATTTTTTAAATATGTCATCCCATTACCTTCTTGCCTGCATGGTTTCTGCCGAGTAGTCCGAGCTTATTCTTACTGGCTCTCCTTTGTAGGTGACTTTTCATTTATCCCTTGCAGCTCTTATAATTCTCTCTTTACCTTTGGTTTTGGCAAGTTTGATTATAATATGTCTTGGTGACTTTCTTTTAACATCTACCCTATGTGGAGTTCGATGAGCATCTTGGATAGATATGTTCTCATCTTTCACAGTATCAGGGAAGTCTTCTGCCAACAAATCGTTAAGAATTTTCTCGTATTTTCTGTTGTCCCTCCCTGTTCTGGTACTCGAATTACTCGTAGGTTCTCTTGATAGAGTCCCATATGATTCTTAAGGTTTCATTTTTTTTAATTCTTTTACTGACGTCTCTTCATATATATTAGTGCCAAGTGATTTATCTTTAAGTTCAGAAATTCTAGCTTCTACTTGCTCAATTCTGCTCCTCTGACTTTCTATTGAGTTAACTAATTCTGTAATTGTATTGTTAATCTTCTGAATTTCTGATTGCTGTCTGTGTATGGATTTTTCCAGCTTATTAAACTTTTCATTATGTTCCTGAATAATCTTTCTAATTTCTTCAGTAGCTTCATCAGTGTGTTCCTTGGCTTGTTCTGCGTACTGCCTCATCTCCTCCCGATGCCTCGAAGGGTTCTGTATGTTAAACTTCTGTATTCTGCATCTGGTAATTCCAGGAATGCACTTTCATCTAGAAAATCCCTGGATTCTTTGTTTTGAGAGCCTGTTGAGGTGGTCATGGTCTGTTTCTTTATGTGACTTGATATTGACTGTTGTCTCTGAGCCATCTATAAGTTATTTTATTAGCTTATGCTTGCTTACTGTGTCATAGCTTCTTGCTTTGTTTTGTTTTGGTATACCCCTATGGGTTACTTGAGTGAGCTACCTTGATTATTTTCACCTTTGGAGCTCTGGTGTCCTGTCCCCAGCTGGCTAGAGCTGTTATCAGGTATATCAGGCTAGGAGTCCATTCAGTTTTCTTGTATGAATTCAGCTCAGGTTTCCAGGTAGCTGATATCAAGTGTGTGGTACAGGCTCTGTTCTACAGTCTTAGAGGGGCAGGGGTGATTGGCGTATATACTGGTATCTGATTACAGCAGGTGGTCACGCTCTGAACAAGGCAGGGGGCCGAGAACCGACCCCCAAGTGTCTCTGAAGAAAATGCGTCTCTGTTCCCTAGAGCGTGCTGGTGGGTGGGTTCTGCAGAGGGACCATGGGCACCCAATGTTTTTGGTTGTAAGGACTGGGAGGTAACAGTTATCTTTGGACCCCTGTCGTGGGTGGCTGGGTGACCTGAGTGGAGCCACCAGTCCTTAGGTCCCTGGTTCAGGTAGGCGAGGACCTTGTTTAATAGACAAAGCAATGTCAAACGTCAAATACCCATCTCTCCACCACACAGCTGAAATGGTTGGAATTTGCCAACAAGGGCCTATTCTTCCGAAATAGGCACACACAGGTCCACGCAGTAGGGAAAGGTGCTCAAGGTCCACGGACAGTTTATGCCTGGACAGGAGCCGCTTCTGTCCTGAGCTCCCCTGGTTAATGGAGCTAGCAAATTATCTTTTCTCCCCAGTTGCAAATTTTTTCCTTCCCCAAGGCCGGGCAGATGGCTCTAGGTGCTCACCAGGGTCTATCTCAGGCCCAGGGATTCAGCCACTGAAGCCGGCTTGGGGGTGCGGGGTACGGTAAACAAGTACTTATGTTTTGCCAAGAGCGCCGTTCTCCTCAGGTTCCAGAGGTGTGAGTGGGCTGTGTGGCTGGCTGCTTCTCCGAGGAAACTGCAGCCGAACACTAGTACCAGCCTGCCACCACCGCTCCAGGAATGGTGCCTGAGGGCTCCCCGTGATTCAAGTCCGGTAACTCCTCTTCACTTCTGAACAGTCTCTTCCTCCCCCTGCCCTTCAGTTCGTTGTCTAAGCTTGCCTTTGATGCTCGGGGCTCCCAGCTTGTCACAAATATACTTGTTCCACTTGTGTTTTTGGGCCTTTGTTGTAAAGAGGGCTCGCCGGAAGCATCTATCTATTCCGCCATCTTGGCTCAGCCTCCTCCTGTGTATCGTTTTTTATCTACAGATCTTGAAATATTGTAAAAATATTTTAAGGGGAGCATATGGTATTTTTAGGATAGTAAAACTATTTTGTATGATACTATACAAGTGGACACAAGGCATTAACCATTTGTCAAAACCCATGGGACTGTACAACATCCACTGCCGCTGAGCAGATTCCGTCTCACAGCAACCCTATAGGACAGAGTAGAACTGCCTGCCCCACAGGGTTTCCAGGGCTATAAATCAGAGCACCTGGTGGGTTAGAACGGCTAGTCTTTCTGTTACCAGCTAAGAGCTTCAACCACTGTGCCACCAGTGCTCCTAATTTGAACTAATTTAAACTAATAATAATGTATCAATATTGGTTCATTAATTGTAACAAGTGTACCACAGGAATGAAGATGTTAATAGGAGAAACAATGTATAGGGGAAAGGTGAAAAATGGGAAATCTGCATTTTCTGCACAATTTTTCTAAAAATTTCAAATCACTCTAAAACATAATCTATTTTTAAAAAAAATATTTTGAAGTTCAAAACACTCCTATGAAGTTAGCCAAGTACTGCTGTTCATGTTTTAAAGGCAATCCACAAGAGGAAGTAATTTACCTAAAGAATCCAATCAATTACAGGTAAATCTGATTTTGAAATTTAGAAGTTTCTAGTTTACAAATTATTTCTATACCAAAGGGTAGATTTATTTAAAAACTGACAAAAGGCACACTTCTCTGAACAATCTTTACGTAGCATTAGCTAATTTTTACAGAACAAGTTGGTAATATGTACTATAATTCCAAACATGTCTGCCTTCTGATGCAGGAACTCTTCCTTTTAGGAATTTATCAGACATTGAGAATGATGTTTATTGCACCACAGTTTGTTACTGAGGAAGAAAACACAGAAAATAATCAGGATTTCCAATAATAGGCAATTGGGTAAATAAATTATAGACTTTTCATGTAATAGAAACTGATGCTTCCATTTAAAAAGAATGTCCATATGGTGACATTAAAAGATGGAAATAGATTAAATGAAAAAGCAAATCACAGAACTTTATGATTACAGTTATAGAATTATTTAATATAAAAACCCATTGACATCAAGTCGATTCTGACTGATAAAGACCCTACAGTACACAGTAGAACTGCCCAAGGAGCAGCTGATGGATTCGAACTGCCAGCCTCTTGGTTAGCAGCCTGAGCTCTTACCTGCACCACTAGGCTTCCAAAAAAAAAAAACCCATACCCATTGCCATCATGAGTCAATTTCAACTTATAATGACCCTACTAGACAGAGTAGAACTGTCCCATAGTGTTTTTAAGGAGCACCTGATGGATTCAAACTGCCTTCACCCTTTGGTTAGGAGCCATAGCACTTAACCACTATGTCACCAGGGTTTCCAGTTGCTAAAAACACAGGCTTCCTCTTCCCTTCTCTCTAAATAACTCAAAACTCTAACTAGAGCAATGTGAAGTACACTTAATATCCGTGTCTAAAATTTAACTTTAAAGTTCACAAGATACTGAATTATGAAATTAAAAACATAGTCCCTAATTCCACTTTTGTGATTTAAAAAAGCCACATACGGCCTGAATATACATGCAAGAAAAGACTGGAAAGATATAGAGTATACTAAATTGTTAACAATGGTTATCTATAAGTGTTTTTTTCCCTCTTTTATTGTTCATTAATTGCTCAATTAGGCAACTGAACATGCAGTTGAGGCATTTTACGATTCTGACTTTTTAAAGGTGAGGACATAAATCACTTGGGATTAGTGAGGCAACAATGAATAACTAAAAAGCATCAATGAATAATTCAGATTGCGTTAATGTTTTCTTTCCACTTTAAATAATCATATTGCTAGTTTTGTTATAGAGATAACAAATAACCAAACGGCTACTTCACTTGAGGCATGTACTTTTCTATTCCTAAACTGAAATGATTGACTACTGACACTTTTTAAAAGACCTCTTAGAAAACACACATATTCTCATCATAAAATATAAAACAAATAAAAATAAAACACCAAAGAATTAAATGGAAATTCTTATTCTCTAAAATTAATCCTGCTAGGGATTTGGTATGGTACAACCCAGAGTCAAAAAAATATTTTAATAAGTTCCCTAATAAAATCTAAAGTTAATATGAAGTAACTTACATGTCTTAGTTGACAGCCCACAATAGAATGATGATGATGTAAATATACAACTAACTAGGTTAAGAAATTCTTTATAATGGATATGTTCACAATCTATTTTATGCATTCTATCTATATATAGATATACAGTTAACATATATAATGATCTTATTATGTGTCTACAACTGTACCAATCACTCCAAACATCATGAGACAGAATGTACCATCACTCCCATTTTATAGATAAAGGCACTAACGTACCAACACTTCCCTATTTATTAAAGGTTGTCCTTTTGTTAACATTTAAATATAACAAAGTTATGTTTTTAATATTTTATTTTCAAAATATACTTATAATTTTATAAATGTTTAGGGTTTTATAACATTTTTTCTTTAAAAAAGTATCTTTTGGTTGTCTAGGAACTGCTGAAATTGCTTTGAAGAGGAAAGGAAAGGTAAAGTTGAATAAAGTTGAAATATAAAGACTCTAACATAATACAATATTAATCAAATATTCATTTTATTGCAGTTTTTTTAAGATAACCAAGAATGAACCCTTCAGAATATACTAGTAGAGTTTTAAATTTTAAAGATTTGGTTATAAATGTAAATGATGGAGATAAAGTTCACTGAAGCAAAAGGCTATCTATTAAAAAAAAATCTATAGTCTCCTTCCTTTTCTAAGGCTCACCCAGTAAAATACATTGTGATTATGTGCTCATTCAACAAATTCCTGAGTTCTTTCTGTGGGAACCTCAGCATTTTCACAAGTGATAACAAAGATATACAAGACAAGGTTTCTACCCACCAGGAGCTGATGTGGTAGGGGAGATATTTATTCAAATAATTTACAATAGGAAGACAGCACTACACCTTATTAATTTCCTAAGTGCCAGTAGCTATTCTTGTTACTGCACAAAATATGTGACTTGAGTTTTCATAAGAGTGACCTGGGAGTACTGAAGGAAGCAATGTTTCAGCCGGGCAAAATTCGAGAGAGAGAAATGGAAGTATACCTTAGAAACATTAATCCAGAATTAACAAACAAGAAAGAGAAATTGCTATTGTAATCTGTTTTGTAGAGGTAAGGAGCCCTGATGGTGCAGTGGTTAAGTGTCCTGCTGCTAACTGAAAGGTCAGCAGTTCAAACCTAACAGCCACTCCATGGGCAAAAGATGTGGCCATCTGCTTCCATAAAGATTTCCAGCCTTGGAAACCCTATGGGACAGTCATACTTTATCCCGTGGGGTTGTTATGAGTCTGAACCAACTCGATGGCAGAGGGTTTTGGTTTTTTGTAGAGGTAGATATATCTCATCTACACTACAATGTTTCCATATAAAATGTGCCTTTTTCGTTCACCCCAATTTATTAGTCTTATAATCCCAGAAATACCTATATTTGTTCTTCTTGATGTAAAAAGTTCTCCCATAGTCAAGCATCCCCTAAACAGCAGATGCACTGTTTATTAAAAGCATATTTAATATAAAAGACCAGGAAAAAATACAGGCAGGTTGGTGTGAAAAACTGCAAACTCAAAATAAGGGTTGAAAGATATGATAAAATGCACTTATTTTAAATCTACAGTAGATATTTCAAGGTCAGTTCATCATTTTGGAAGGGACAGGGCAGGGTGTAAAAGTGAATAATTAGTATTTATCCAAGTGCCTGTGCTCAAAATATCAGTATACAAGCTACACCTTATTTTTCATCATTAAATGACCTTTTTAAATTTGATAATGAATTTAACTGTCCTCTTTTATGTGCTTCTCACACAACAAAAACCAAAACCAAAAAACCAAACCTGCTGCCATCGAGTTCATTCCAGCTCAGAGCAACCCTATAGTAGAGTATACCTGTCCCCATAGGTTTCAAAGGAGCAGCTGGTACATTTGAAATGCCGACTTTTTGGTTAGCAGCCAAGCTCTTAATCACTATGCCACCACAGCTCCATAGAAAAAAAAGGCCTCTTTAATTCATTTTTTCCTATCATTATATCCTGAAACTCTGAAGGTTAAGGAATTCAGTTTGTTTTATATCCTGCTCCAATATAGCATTACCTCTAAGCATCACAAACTTTTTTTTTTTCTTTTTTTTGGCATAATCTTTGAATAAAAGCTCCAAGAGATAATTGAAGACGAAAGTCAAAGAAGTACTTTCATGCCTAGCAGTGTCTGGGACATAGTAGGAAGACACTCACTCACTTATTGAATAAATGCCTGAAATTCATTTATAAATGAAAAGATACGTATTGTCTGTCTGGAGGCATATATGGAAACAGTCTAGTACCCAACTTTAGCGTAAAGTAGGCCTAAATTTAAATTTCCATTCTAATATTAATAGCTTTCTTTCAGGCAGACATTTATAAAGCACCCACCATATGCCAGGCATTGTTTGGTGCACAATACATGTTATTCTATGTGTAAGGTAGTTTATTCCTTATAACCACCCTAGGAGTTCAGCATGATTATTCTAATTTTACAGAGGAGAAAACTTAGGCACAGAAAGGCTCATCAACATGCCCAAAGTAACATAGCTAATAAGCAAAAAAGCCAATATTTGTATCCAGGGCCTACCCCTGGGGGCGGCGGGGGGGGGAACCGGTAATAAATTTAGATGGTTCTACAGTGAAAAGCCTGTATAGCACCCATGCCCTCCATCAACATCGTTTCCAAGCATTCTCTTCTGGTTTCTGCACCAGGAGTGCCACGGATTAAATAATGTCCCCAAAAATGTGTGTATCAATCTGGCTGGGCCATGATTCCCAGCATTGTGTGGTTGTCCTCCATTTTGTGACTGTAATTTTATATTAAAGAGGATTAGGGTGGGATTGTAAAACCCTTACCCAGGTCACATCCCTGATCCAATGTAAAGGGAGTTTCCCCAGGGTGCAGCCTGCCCCACCTTTTCTCTCTCAAGAGATAAAAAGGAAAGGGAAGCAAGTAGAAGAGTTGGGGGCCTAATACCACCAAGAAGGCAGTGCTGGGAGCAGAGCACATTCTTTGGACCTGGGCTCCCTGCACGGAGCAGCTCATAGTCTGGGGGAAGACTGATGAGAAGGCCGAAGTCTTCCCCTGGAGCTGACGCCGTGAATTTGGACCTTTAGCCTACTTTCTGTGAGGAAATAAACTTTTCTTTGTTAAACCCATTCACTTGTGGTATTTCTGTTATAGCAGCACTAGGTCACTAAGACAAAGAGTAACCACTGTTACTAGACAGTGCATCCTTCCAGGGTTTCTTATGTATCTATAAGCAAAAACAAGTGCATATTTTTCCACTTTTTACCCAAATATATCTGGGAGGTGAAAACAGTTAAGCACTAGACTACTAGTCAAAAGACTGGTGGTTTGAATCCACCCAGAGATGCCTCAGTAGAAAGGCCTGGCAATCTACTACCTAAAGGTTACAGCCACTGAAAACCCTGTGCGCAGTTTCACTGTGAAACACATGGGGTCGTCATGAGTTGGCACTTTTTTTTTTTCTTTTAATAGCTTCCTATTGCATGTTCTGCACCCTGCTCTTGTTGCTTAATGTATCTTAGGAAGCTTTCTACTTCAGTACACAAAGAACTTCATTCTTTCTCCAGCTACACAGCATGACATTGAATGGGACCATAACTTACCCACTCCTAACAGGAAAAGGAGCCCCGGTGGCTCAATGGTTAAGCACTCTGCTGCTAACTGAAAGGTCAGCAGCTTGAATCCACATGCAGCTCCACAGGAGAAAAGACCAGGTAATCTGCTCCCGTAAAGATTACAGCCTAGGAAACCCTATGGGGTAGCTGTATTCCGTCCTATAGAGTCACTATGAGTCAGAATTGACTCAAGGGCTTACACAACAGTAGATAGACAAGAAGCCCCAGTGGCACCATGGTTAAGCACTCGGCTGTTAGCTGAAAGGATGGCAGTCAAACCCATCCAGCAGAAAGACCTGGCAATCTGCTTCCATAAAGATTATAGCCAAGAAAACCCTATGGGCAGTTCTATTCTGTCAAACAGGTTGGAAACAAGCGTAGAGAGACATTAAGATTGTTTCTAATTGTTTGCTATTACACAAAATGTTGCAATTAACAACCCCTTAAATGTATAAAATACTATTCAGATAGTTTTCTAGAAAAGGGTAAAGGGTATGTGGATTTGTAATTCTGACATATGCTGGCAAACTACCCTCCATAGGGGTTTGCTAATTTACACTAAAACCAACAACATATGAGTACCCATACTTGTTTCCTCACTAACAGAGCACATTGTTAAACTTAAGGATTTTTGTCAACCTGATTTATTAAAGAAAGAAATGGCACCCAAGTATAGTCTTTTACATTCCCCTTAATATCAGGCTGAACAGTTTTTTATGAGCCATTTGTATTTCCTTTTGCTTGAACTGTATCTTTTGCCCATTTTGCTACTGCTTATTTCATCAACTTCTAGGAGTGCTTTATATCAAATTAACCTTTTGTAACATTAGTCCTAAATATTTTTTCATTTGTCTTTTAACTTCCTTTAGAGTGATTTCTGCCTAGCAGAATTATTTTTACTTTCAAGTAGTTTAGGGACTCTGGTGGGACAGTGGCTAAAAGCTCAGGTGCTAACCAAAAGGTCAGCAGTTGGAATCCACCTGCTGCTCCCTGGAAACACTATGGGGCAGTTCTACTCCGTCCTATAGGGTTGCTATGAGTCGACTTGATGGCAATGGATTTGGTTTTTGGTTTTATGTAGTTTATCTTTTCTTCTACGCCTGTTCACATTTTTGTCAGAAAGGCTTTCCTTATTGCAAAATAAATGATATTGAGTTAATAACAATCAAAATAATAAATTGATAAATGACTTCAATTAGTTTACATTGAAATATCTGATCCACTTAGACTTTATCCAAATATATACACAGAGGCATGAATCCAACTTTTTTATTACCTTCCACTTATTCCAAAACCATTTATTGAATAGTCCCTCACTTGAATTTTTCCCCCATTGATTTAAAGATGACCTGCATCTATGTCTGGGCTTTATACAATTTTATTGGTTTATCTATTTGTGCGTCAGTTTTAATTACCAAGACTTTAAAATATGTTAATGTCTAGGTTTAATATATGACAGGAAAGCTATTATTTAGTTTCCTGGCTAGTTTAGTTTATTTTTTTCCACGTGAACTTGAAAATGCATTTGTCCTGGTCCCCAAAAAACAAAGTGGTATTTTTATTAAGATCGCATTAAATTTACAAATTATTTTAGAGAGAAGTGACGTCATTATGAAGTTGAGCACTCTTATCCACAAATAAGGAACCCCTGGGTGATACAAACAATTAATGCACTCAACTGCTAACCATAAAGTTGGAAGGTCGAGTCTACCCAGAGGCACCTCAGAAGAAAGGCCTGGTGATCACTTCTGAAAAACTAGCCATTCAAAACCCTACAGAGCACAGTTCTATCCTGGCACAAACCGGGTCATCACAAATAGGAATTGACTTGATGGTGACTGATTTTTTCTTTAATCCATGAATTCGTTTAAGCTTTCTGTGTTCTTCAGTACTGCCTTTAAGTCTTTTTCATATAAGCCTTGCATATTTCTTATTAGTTTGTTCCTGGGTTATTTTATTTTTTTCCTTATTGTTATAAATTGTGTCTATCTTTTCTTCCATTAGTCTTAAAATTGGTTCTTTTTAATTTTGACTTTGGGCACTTTTTTTAAGCTCTTGAAGCCTTTATTTTCTCACCTGTAAAACTGATTTAATATGTATTTTGCACAGTGATTGTGAGGCTTTTGGATAATGTAGAAAGGACTGAGCACAATGCTTGGTACATAAAGGTAGTTACCAATATTATATTTCAATATCAGCATTCTAGTATGTAAATATTTTTAAATAATATTGCATTATTAAATTTCTCTATTATGAAGTTTATACCTTTCTTCTAACTATAATCGCCATATCAACTTCTCTTCCCTTTCCCTCTGACTCCCAGTTGCAGAGACTTACTCAATTTCCCAACTGGGTGTATATATAAATCTACATTCAGGCACAGGTAACGTCAGCCTGTCAAGTCTTTTTCTTAATTACTCTTCAGAGGGAAAGTGCCAGTTTGTGAGGTTCAATCCTGTTATAAAATCAATATCTAAGCAATACCTGAATTAGAAAGTAAATACGTGCTGATCAATAAATAATACTTGAGATCAATCGTGGGAAGCAATCATCACGCCATCCTAAAAAATCATAAACCACTTCTAATGACTTAAAGGTCAAGTAGCTGAACTTTCTTCCAAAAGTTTTCAGATACTCTTAAATCTGCTCCTTAGCACCTAGCCTTCCCCTGTTCCTTCCCCACTCCCACTTCCCCTTCACAGAAGCAGCAGCATTATCTCAGAGGACAAATTTCCCAGGAGCTCTTGCCTACTTTGCCGGCACATATCCAATTTATAGTTACAATTATTTCAGTAACTATTAGAATCACAAGCAACCTCTAAATGACTGCATCTCTGAACTTCAAAAGCTTTGTTTCCTATCAGAACTCTAAGTCATAAAGTCAAACATACTAACAGGTTTGTGTCAGCTTAACAAAAATAAGCAAACAAACCTATTAATAACATTCAAATGTTACTGGACCACAACTTTCACCTGACTGAGCCCAGAACAACTAGATAGTGCCCAGTTACCACCACCGACTGCTCTGGCAGGGATCACAACAGAGGGCCCCAGACAAAGCAGGAGAAAAATGTAGAACAAACTTCAAATTCACAAACAAACTAACAGGCTTGCTGGTCTGACAGAGACTGGAGAAACCCCAAGAGGATGGTCCCCGGATACCCTTTCAACTCAGTACTGAAGTCACTCCTGAAGGTACCCCTTCAGCCAGAGATTAGATAGGTCTACAGGGCCAACAGGAGCCCTGGAGGCATAGTGGTTAAGCGCTTGGCTGCTAACCAAAAGGTCAGCAGTTCAAATCCACCAGCCATTCCTTGGAAACCTATGGGGCAGTTCTACTCTGTCCTACAGGGTTGCTATGAATCGGAACTGACTCAATGGCACAAAAGATATGGCCAACAGGAGCCCTGGTGGCACAGTGGTTAAGAGCTCGGCTGCTAACCAAAAGGTCAGCAGTTCATATCCACCAGCTGCTCTTTAGAAACCCTATGGGGCAGTTCTACTCAGTTCTATAGGGTTGGAATTGACTCAATGGCAACAGTTTGGTTTTCTAGATAGGGCCAACAATAACATACATAAGGAACATGCTTCATAGTTCAATCATGTATGAGATTGATGGGCACACCGGCTCAAAATCAAATGTAAAAAGGCAGGAAGAGCAGGAAAAATGAACAAATGGGAACAGGGAAACCAGGGTGGAGAAGGGGAGAGTGCTGACACATTGCAGGGCTCACAATCAATGTCACAAAACAATTTGTGTGTAACTGTTTAATGAGAAACTAATTTGCTCTGTACACTTTCACCTAAAGCACAAAAATAATAATAACATTAAAATGAGAAGGCTATCAACTGGCAAATAGATGTTTTTTTATCTGTATGTAAAAATTCAATTTTACAAAACAGATTAACTAGAACAGGCAAGTGTTTACATTACCTTAAACTTATAAAGGCGTCGCCAAGCCAAAACCACAGCCATTGAGTCAATTCTGACTTATAGTGACCCTACAGGGCGGAGCAGAACTGCCCTGCAGGGTTTCCGAGGCTGTAAATCTTTACGGAAGCAGACCGTGACATCTTTCTCCTGCAGGGCAGCTGGGGGGTTCAAACCGCCAACCTTTTGGTTAGCAGCCAAGCACTTTAACCACTGCACCACCAGAGCTCCTATAAAGGTGCTGCATCACCAGGTAATTTGCACACTTCCCCAAAGACATGGAGTTAAGTATTGTTAAAAGGTTGTAACTTACTTGATAGATTAAAAACTTGAAGCTGGAATGTTAGCTTACTTTGAACTAAAGATAAAACAAAACTGGAAATAAAACATTTCATGTTTTTAATCAGTTGCTGTGGAGTCTATTCCCACTCATAGCAACCCTATGTGTGCCAGAGTCGAAATGCATTCTATAGGGCTTTCAATGGCTAATTTTTTGGAAGTAAATCACCAGGCCATTCTTCCAAGGCACCTCTGGGGAGACTGGAACCTCCAACCTCTTGGTTAGCAGCCAACCATGTAAACTGTGCACCACC
This sequence comes from Loxodonta africana, assembly GCF_030014295.1. Taxonomy (NCBI): domain Eukaryota; kingdom Metazoa; phylum Chordata; class Mammalia; order Proboscidea; family Elephantidae; genus Loxodonta; species Loxodonta africana. The sequence goes on from NC_087357.1 coordinate 66,033,167, forward strand.
CAGGAATACCACACCTTCAGCCTTGATCTCTCCCCACGTGTCTGTCAGTTTGTTGTACGGTGGGGGTATGTGTGTTGCTGCGATGCTGGAAGCTATGCCACCAGTATTCAGATACCAGCAGGGTCACCCATGGAGGACAGGTTTCAGATGGGCTGACAGACTAAGACAGACTAGGAAGAAGGACCTGGCAGTATACTTCTGAAAAGTATTAGCCAGTGAAAACCTTATGAATAGCAGTGGAACACTGTCTGATATAGTGCTGGAAGATGAGCCCCACAGGTTGGAAGGCATTCAAAAGATGGCTGGACAAGAGCTGCCTCCTCAATGTAAAGTTGAGCTTAATGACGTGGATGGAGTAAAGCGTTCAGAACCTTCATTTGCTGATGTTGCACGACTCAAAATGAGAGGAAACAGCTGCAAAAATCCGTTAATAATCAGAACCTGGAATGTACGAAGTATGAATCTATTAAAATTAGAAATCGTCAAAAAAGAAATGAAATGCATAAACATCGATATCCTAGGCATTAGTGAGCTGAAATGGACTGGTATTGGCCATTTTGAATTGGACAATCATATAGTCTACTATGCTGGGAATGACAACTTGAAGAGGAATGGTGTGGCATTCATCATCAAAAAGAACATTTCAAGATCTATCCTGAAGCACAACGCTGTCAGTGATAGGGTAATATCCATACACCTATGAGGAAGACCAGTTAATACGACTATTATTCAAATTTACGCACCAACCACTAGAGCCAAAGATGAAGAAACAGAAGATTTTTATCAGCTGCTGCAGTCTGAAATTGATCCAACATGCACTCAAGATGCGTTGATAATTACTAGTGATTTTAACACGAAAGTTGGAGACAAAGAAGAAGGATCAGTAGTTGGAAAATATGGCCTTGGTGATAGAAACAATGCTGGATTGAATGATAGAATTTTTACAAGACCAATGACTTCTTCATTGCAAATACCTTCTTTCACCAACATAAACGGCAACTATACACATGGACCTTACCAGATGGAGCACAAAGAAATCAAATTGACTACATCTGTGGAAAAAGACGATAGAAAAGCTCAATATCATCAGTCAGAACAAGGCCAGGAGCCAACTGTGGAACAGACCATCAGTTGCTCATATGCAAGTTCAAGCTAAAACTGAAGAAAATCAGAGTAAGTCCATAAAAGCCAAAATATGACCTTGAGTATATCCTACCTGAATTTAGAGACCATCTCAAGAATAGATTTGACGCACTGAACACTGGTGACTGAAGACCAGACGAGTTATGGAATGACATCAAGGACATCATACATGAAGAAAGCAAGGGGTCACTGAAAAGACAAGAAAGAAAGAAAAGACCAAGATGGATGTCAGAGAAGACTCTGAAACTTGCTCTCAAATGTTGAGCAGCTAAAGCAAAAGGAAGAATTGATGAAGTAAAAGAACTGAACAGAAGATTTCAAAGGGCAGCTAGAGAAAACAAAGTAAAGTATTATAATAACATGTGCAAAGAGCTGGAAATGGAAAACCAAAAGGGAAGAATGTGCTCAGTGTTTCTCAAGCTGAAAGAGTGGAAAAAATTCAAGCCTCGAGTTGCAATAGTGAAGGTTTCTATGGGGAAAATATTAAATGATGCAGGAAGCATCAAAAGAAGATGGAAGGAATACATGGAGTCATTATACCAAAAGGAATTAGTCGATGTTCAACCATTTCAAGAGGTGGCATATGATCAGGAACCGAAGGTACTAAAGGAAGAAGTCCAAGCTGCTCTGAAGGCACTGGCGAAAAACAAGGCTCCAGGAATTGATGGAATATCAATTGAGGTGCTTCAACAAACAGATGCAGCGCTGGAGGTGCTCATTCGTCTATGCCAAGAAATATGGAAGACAGCTTCCTGGCCAACTGACTGGAAGAGATCCATATTTATGCCTATTCCCAAGAAAGGTGATCCAACCGAATGTGGAAATTATAGAACAATATCATTAATATCACACACTGGCAAAATTTTGCTGAAGATCATTCAAAAACGGCGGCAGCAGTATATTGACAGGGAGCTGCCAGAAATTCAGGCCAGTTTCAGAAAAGGACATGGAACCAGGGATATCATTGCTGATGTCAGATGGATCCTGGCTGAAAGCAGAGAATACCAGGATGTTTACCTGTGTTTTATTGACTACGCAAAGGTATTTGACTGTGTGGATCATAACAAATTATGGATAACATTGTGAAGAATGGGAATCCCAGAACACTTAATTGTGCTCATGAGAAACCTTTACACAGATCAAGAGGCAGTTGTTCAGACAGAACAAGGAGATACTGATTGGTTTAAAGTCAGGAAAGGTGTGCACCAGGGTTGTATTCTTTCACCATACCTATTCAATCTGTACACTGAGCAAATAATCCGAAAAGCTGGACCATACGAGGAAGAACGGGGCATCAGGATTGGAGGAAGACTCATTAACAACCTGCGTTATGCAGATGACACAACCTTACTTGATGAAAGTGAAGAGGACTTGAAGCACTTACTAATGAAGATCAAAGACCACAGGCTGCAGTGTGGACTGCACCTCAACATAAAGAAAAAAAAAATCCTCACAGCTGGACCAATGAGCAACATCATGATAAACAGAGAAAAGATTGAAGTTGTCAAGGATTTCATTTTACTTGGATCCACAATCAACAGCCATGGAAGCAGCAGTCAAGAAATCAAAAGGCACATTACACTGGGTAAATCTGCTGCAAAGGACCTCTTGAAAGTGCTGAAGAACAAAGATGTCATCCTGAAGACTAAGGTGCCTGACCCAAGCCATGGTATTTTCAGTCACATCATATGCATGTGAAAGCTGGACAATGAATAAGGAAGACCAAAGAAAAACTGATGTCTCTGAATTGTGGTGTTGGCGAAGAATGTTGAGTATACCATGGACTGCCAGAAGAACAAATAAATCTGTCTTCGAAGAAGTACAACCAGGATGCTCCTTAGAGGCAAGGATGGTGAGACTGCATCTTACATACTTTGGACATGTTGTCAGGAGGGATGAGTCCCTGGAGAAGGATATCATGCTTGGCAAAGTACAGAGTCAGCGGAAAAGAGGAAGGCCCTCAACGAGGTGGACTGACACAGTGGCTGCAACAATGGGCTCAAGCATAACCACAATTGTAAGGATGGCGCAGGACTGGGCAGTGTTTTGTTCTGATGTGCACAGGGTCGCTATGAGTCAGAGGTGACTCGACGGCACCTAACAACAACAACAAGCCTTGATCTTTCTGTCCATTTACAGTACTGAATTTCTTACTGCTCACTGAATATTGTCATTAAGTCCAAAACAAAATCCACCTCACCAGTCTTTTATCTCTCCTCCTAAAACCAAACAGAGTTAACATTCCTCCTCTTTCTAGGCTCTCTATTGCTATTAATTAATGAATTCCACCTAGGATTACACCTGGTTCCTCCCTTTACTATTACCATTCACTTCCATTTGGTTACCGAAACCTGTTCATCCTTTTGGCTTCCCTAATCTCTCCTTGATTTACCTGTTCTTTTCTTGTTTTACAGGACTATCATCGAAACCTAATTCGCCTCCAAATCTCTCCCCTCCAACTCCTCCTTTCTAAAAATCCCTGATTAATTCCCATTCCAAACTATCAGTGGTTACTCATCAAATTAAATTCAAGCTCTCTGATTTAATTCTATAATCTGACCTTAATATTTACCTTTCTAACTTTCCTGGTTAGTTTTCTCAGACATTTCAGTTCACTGGAGTAGTATTCCCTTAATAGGCTTCAAACTTGACTATCACTATTTGAGCTGCTTTACCTAAAAAGCACTCTTTATTCTTTCCTCCTTGAAATACTACCTATCCGTCCAGTTTATGTGCTATTTCCCTCACAAAAGCTCATCTATGATTCACTTCATCCTAAATGGTTACACTATCCATCTCTACACAGCACTCTATGCATCTTATAATACTTAGCATGTTTTATATTCATTTCTATTTATTTGCGCACTTGTTTTATCTTCCCTGTTACACTTTTTTCCCTACTAAATTTTTTAATGATACTTAGTCAAAAGCTTGTCAAATGAACACATTTTTAGATGTTTTACTTAAAAATACCTTGAGCGTATCAACTTTGTAAAGTACAACTGTGCTTAAACTTTTGAAAAATAAATTAAATTCCATTATCATTCCTCCTAGGTTTGCTAAAATTAAAGACGTTCTTTTTTCCAAGAGACAAACAGAGACGCAAATAAAGATTAAACTGATGTAATACGTTCGTGGCAGCATTACTTATAACAAAAAAATCTGGAAAAAACTCCAAAAATTAAGAGACTATGTATATAAATTTCCGTACATCCAAATGATAAAATGTTAAATAATCATTAATAGTGTTCTTAAACAATATTTAAAAACATGGGAAAATATTCAATTATCTTTCAACTATTATTGAAAAAAGGTCAACTACAAGAACATGTTCCTGATCTATAACCTGAAACACAAGAGCATAGAAAAAGGCCCATATGACAATAGTATTTATCTATGCATGACAGCATATGGCGGATTTACATCTTCTTGTGTTTCCCAAATTCTCTAACAACTAGAAAACAATTATGAAAAACTAAGAATGTATTCTTATTTCAGAATAATAATGGGAAACGAGAATAAACATGGATATTGACAAAGAAATAATTTGGATATTTTAAAACAATACCTGAAAAACATATTAGTAAAGGATTCTAGAATGTTTTCTTTATGGTCAAGAAAGGCTAAACTAAATTCCTGCCACACTAGAAATAAAGACAAAAGGGTAATTCAAGGTAAATAAAGTATTATGGTTTAAAGAATGAGCCAACAAAACTCAAGACATGTTCCCCTTAACAAAAATAACTTCAATATTTTTGTATACATACACACAGCACAGGTTCTTCTTGCATGTAAAGTAACTACCATTATTCATTAAGATATAAAAATAAGTAAGGCCTTTTTATTCCATCGACATGGAAAAAAAAACCAGAAGAGCTGAAAAGAGATAAACCACAAGCTCTTTAATATCATTTCATTAATGCTACCCACTTTTCTACTCACTGACACAATCCTAGCCCAAACAATGTTTGAATACATTTTCTATATTAGGTGTTCTTTACGTATCCCAAGTATCTGATACTCCTACACCCGGGTGTTGTTAGGTGCCGTCAAGTCAGTTCCGAATCAAAGTGACCCTATGTACAACAGAACGAAACACTGTCCAGTCCTGCGCCATCCTTATAATCATTGCTACGTTTGCGCCTATCAAAGCAGCCACTATGTCAACCCATCTCACTGAGGGTCTTCTTCTCTTTCCCTGACCCTCTATTTTAACAACTATGATGTTCTTCTCCAGGGACCAGTCTCTCCTGATAACAAGTCCAAACTACATGAGACAAAGTCTCCCCTTCCTCGCTTCTAAGGGGCATTCTGGCTGTAAGCAAATTATCTGTGAAGTAACTTTTATTTCTTCAATGTAATTTAAAAATTACATGGGGTTTGTGAGAAATAAGCTTTAGCAATATATTTGTATGACATATCAGGACATAAAACTCTATGAATCCTTACTAAGATGACAGAAACTAGACCACCTAGGCTACCATATGTAACGAGAATATCTAGCAACAGTCCAAACTGTGAAACCAAAATCTACCATACGCCCATTCTTTTAGGCAAAGTACGTGGCTCACTTTCAATCAGGTAAAAACACTAAAATCTCAAGCACAAAAAGAAAATCATTGGTTCCATACCCTTTAAAAGAAGCCTTCATATGTCACAGTGCTCAGGTCGGGTACCTATAGCTATTGCTGTCTTCTCTATGGGTTAAGTGTTTTATAAGCCAAACCAAGACATCCTACAGAAAGTTACATGGCGGACTTGAGTCAACGTAACTAATCCCAGTTCCAATGACAGCCACCAAATCAATTGTGCTTGTCAGTTAGTACAGACCTTGGATAGTAGTGTAGCATAGCAGTGAGAGAACAAAGGGGTACAGATTATGGTATATAAAAGAGGAAAGACTGGGTGTTACCATAGTGTGTTTTTGTTCGTTTATATATTCTTCACACTGTACAGGATTACTATGATGTACCAAAGAGGCATGACAACGCAAACACCTTGGTAAAATAATGATTTGCTTCAGGAGGCCATCAAATAAAATGGCAAAGACATAATCTGTGCATTAGTGTTTGATCTGCCTCAAACAGAAGATATTACTATAAATAATTCTAAACACAAGCACAATTTAGTGAATAGGGTAGGAGACTGGTAGACTCAAGCTTTCAGACTCAATTTATAGTTGTTCACCAGTCATCTGCTGTTTTGACAAGTTACTTACCAACTTGTGCTGCCATTTCTCCATAAATTTATCCCCTAAGATGAGGATAATTCTTGCAAATTGTGTCACAAGCATTTTGAAAGGAACCATGAGTTATTGTGTAATGTTCTTGAAATTCCTCAGATGTAGGGTCCTACACAAAGTAAAGTATTATTATACATCTAACATTAGGCACCTGTTTCCATTATGATTTTTTTTCCTACCCTTGACACTGATTCTTGAGCACTAACCTTTCTCAAAGTAAAGCATCCAAAGCAAGCATCCACTCCTGACCTAAGCACTTGCCATATTTTTACACAAATAACACACGTTATTTTTGCCAACTGCACAATCCCCTCATGTTATTTTCATTAAGTGCGCTATGCGTGATATGTGTGTTCCACACACGTTATCTACATGGGTGCATTATCTGCGAAAAAATGGTACTTTTTTCAAGTCTTTATATCATTCACATCTTTCTCTTCCTTAGGAAATATCATAAAAATTAGGCACTTATTTCCTCGTTCTTATATGCTTTACTTCGATGAGAAATACATAATTTAGTATTTTTAATCTGCCCTAAGTGAATAATTTTATCTTAATATTTATATTTATTTTTGATATACATATTTTTAATTTTAACTGTATTTTAAGGAACAAATCATTTATAGTTTTATGTTTTTCAGAGACAGGTAAGAAAACGAAGAAAAGAAAGGGAAGAAAGTAATTACTGCTATGTAACCAAAATGCTTATCAGAATGAACCAACAGTAGATCTTATCATTTTGGGATACAGACAACATAGAATCAATGTACATCATCTTCATAACTTCTATGAAAGAGATGAGGATGAACTATGACAAATTTTATGTAATATTCAAAACTTTACCTATTGCTGGCTTTGCTAACCACGCTGTCTTCTGTTCAAGAAAAACCTATATATATTTGAATTTTTAATTCATGTTGGTACAATATTGTATCTTGAAAAAAGAACTTTCAATCTTCTTGTAAGTTTCCTAAAATGGCCTTTTCTTTGAATTTATGCACAAAATTAAGAGGGAAAACCATAAAACATGGTGTCTTCATGTAGTTATAAAATAAAATTTTTTAGTTTCTTTTCTTTAAACCCTCAGAATTACATTAAAATACTGATGGGAAACTATTTCCTCCTTGGTAAATAAATATTTCTCTGCCTTCTAAATATGGGAGGGGAACAGCTTTGTGGGATAATGGTAAAATCACAGGATTTCGAATGGTCTCTCAACATTTGCTAGCCTAGTGACCTCTCTTAAACTCTTTTAATTTCATTTTCATCTGTAAAATGGGGACTATAATACTTGCTGCCATAGCTACTTTACAAGGTGACTGTGAGGACTAAATGAGATAATCTATGTGAAAAAATTCTGTAAACACAAAAAGCTATCAACACACTCATTTTTAACAGAACTATACATTATTTACAAATTGTGGTCATAAAATAATTCAGCATTTCTAACATGAAACAAATGGACCACAATCACCAAATTATACTTATTGGATATACGGTTAGTAAAAACTCGTCGCCGTTGAGTCGATTCCAACACTACAGTGACTCTATAAGACAGAGTAGAACTGCCCCATACGGTTTCCAAGGAGCGCCTGGTGGATTCGAACTGCTGACCCTTTGGTTAGCAGCTGTAGCTGAACACTATGCCACCAGTTAAGTATGAGCGCCTGGTGGATTCGAACTGCTGACCCTTTGGTTAGCAGCTGTAGCTGAACACTATGCCACCAGTAAGTATTACAGTATACTTCCTATAAATTTATCTTAAAATCTTCAGAAATGAGTTTTGTAAGAAAGCGTAGAAGTAAAACTAACAAATCATTTAGATGGACTAGTCTAGCATATTAAAGACAATATATTTATCTGTTAGCTACGAATTAAGAAAATGAGAGGCATTAGCTTTTTTAAAAAAAAAAGGTATTAAGAAAGTTCTAATGAAGGAAAACTACATACGTGAAAATGAATACAAGTTCACATCCCTGGAAATGATTTAGGAAAAACTAATACTGATAGCAAGGGGCATACATATATACGCACATGAGAGCAGAGATGAGCACGGACATGATCTACACTCTTGGTATAACAAAGGACTTCAAAAGTCTAGAATGGAAACTCTCTCTGAATACACTATAGGTCAAACCTATTTACTACAGTCTAAGGCCAAGTGGGGAAACCCTGGTGGCGTAGTGGTTAAGTGCTACAGCTGCTAACCAAAGGGTCGGCAGTTCGAATCCACCAGGCGCTCCCTGAAAACTCTATGGGGCCGTTCTACTCTGTCCTATAGGGTCGCTATGAGTCGGAATCGACTCGACGACACTGGGTTTGGTTTTTGGTTTGGAAGGCCAAGTGGTGGCATAGTGGTTAAGTGCTACGGCTGGTAACCAAAAGGTCAGCAGTTCAAATCTGCCAGGTGCTCCTTGGAAACTCTACGGGGCAGTTCTACCGTGTCCTATAGGGTCGCTGTGAGTAGGAATCGACTCAACGGTAGTGGGTTTTGGTCTTTGGGTTTTAAGGCCAAGTCCTTCCGTAGATTATTATGATTCTCAAGGACAACTTATCTTCAATGAATGAGGCTACCTCTTTCTTTTTTTACTCCTTCTTAGAGACAGAATATTTTGCCTGCTTATAAAACCAATCTCTCTGAGGAAACAATTTCTTAGATCCCTCCTTTCTGTCTGCCACAAGTTTAAAGCTCAGATGACATGAGCTGTTATTATACGGCCCTAGAAATACAAAGACTCGCTCAATTACCAGAAAATTACCAATTACCAATTAAATATGATTTGACAACCCCTTGTCTTCTAATTCAGTCCGCAAACTCACAAATTTAAAAAAGGGGGGGGACAGGGTTTGAGGAAGGAGCACATTTAAATTGTTAAAGAATTATTCCAAATAGAAATAATTTTTGTTAAAAACATGATTAAAAATTTACCACTCAAACATCTTAAAACAAGACTAAGGTTAAATTATGACTTTTCTATCAGAGCAACTACCTGTTCTTGAACTTCTAGTTTTCCCCACTGAACCTGGACTTCCGGTAATGAAAAGCTTTTCTGGCACTCAGGATCCATCCCTCCCCCGCCCACAAAACTAAAAAATTGCAGCACCAGACTTATTTTTGGGCTATTTATGTAACCACTGATTAAATTAAATTTAAGGCTTCATTTTCTCCCAGGAATCTTTAATTTTAGCCCACAATGGTATTTCCCACAATTTAAATTCTCCAGGCTCAAAGTACGTATATGTCAAATTTCAATTTTCTTCAGTTGTCTCATTTATGTATGCCTTACCTCCCAACCCATGCTCTAAATCTCTCAAAGACAAAGTTCAGCCCTCAACTTCTTTTCTATTCCACAGGCTGTGGTATGCCATGGCCAGTAATGAGGCAATCCTAAAGAGGTGTCGTAAGTTAGGGGAACCTATCCTCCCAACTTTATATTACCAAATATTGCTTCCAGGATGAATCAATAAGATGGTACAGGTGTCACAACGCAATCATCACAACGTCAACACGACCAAGAGGAAGCCTCTCTTGCTAGTTAAGTTTTTAGACTCTTACCTATAGAGGCAGAAGCTGTTCCAGGCACTAATTGTTATACTACTAATGCAGTATCTACCTTTGTCCTGGACACGGAACAGATATTTAATAACATTTAAAATTTCTAAACCTTAATAAATCTCAGTAACTATTGGTAATTTCTACATGCCGACATTGTACTTGCTATCTACTCTGTTGCCTCTCAGCAATAGTAAAAACATATAGAGAGATGTTCAGTTATTTCTGTGGGACGTGTTAAAGTACAAAGAGCAGCAGTCCCAATGTCACGAAAATCTCAGCCTGAGGCAGCATTTAAAGCTAAGCAAAAAAGTCTCTGTCTCCAAAGGAGGTCTATCATTCAAATGAATATCAATAAATTACCATGCATTTCCCCCAACATGACCTCAATGCTGACATTATACAAATCTAATAAAAAAAAAAAATGATAGGATTCCATAAAACATTCTTAGAGAGGTAGAGTACATGAAAGCCACCATTTGCCTTGAGTCCTGCAATAATTAAATCTACTGTAGTAAGCATTACTGTCATTAATCCAATAAAAACTAAATTACAAACTAAGGCAGAAGAAAAGAGATTGAGATCCTAACTACAATGAACGCCTGAAAACTACACAGTATTTACAAGCTAGAAAAGTGATTTTTGGCATGATGGCGAGATAGCGTGAAAGATGAAACATGCCTTAATTTAATGCCTTTTTATTTTATACCTACATTAATATCTCAAAAGTAGACTAACAATAGAAGCCACTTAAATAATGAAGTGATAAAGAAAAAAATAACTGCCACAGAAAATATTTAAGTGCCATTACTGTTAAAGTTAAGGGAACTGTAAGTCAGTATAGCCACAGTCTTATCTGAATTTACCACCTTAAGATATTAAGTTCTAGTTACAATTGAAAGCAAAATTCACATAAGGATGATATTCCAAAAAATGGTAATATCTGATTTTAAAACCGTGTATCCAGGAAAACAGAACATGAAATGTGACTAAATTCCTCAAAATTCTCATTACCCTACAAATCGTTTTAAATTTGGCTTGTAAGGCTACTACAAAATCAGGATACTTCTTATTCACAAAACCTTTAATAGCTATTGTTGCTACCTGGGAGTAGTGATTAGGGGAATAAAAGGTATTTCCAACAAAGCCAAATAAAATTATGTATTTAAAATACAACGATGGGGGGGGGGGCCACAGAAGAATTAACATATATTCTAAGCAAGTAACTGAAAATAAAAATCTTTCACCTTTTTTTTTTCTTTCTGATATATGGAAAACAACAGAGTAAACTGTGCACTTAGAATATGCTCAAAGTGGCTGAATGGGATTTTTACTAAAGAGGACAGACACACTATATACCTATATTCTCCACACCAAAGACAATCTATACGCTGCAGGCTTTCTTTCATCATTGTTTTACATTACCATAATTACGTTCTAAAACTAAAGCCTCATACAATAAATATTTATAAAAGCAGTAGTTAAAAAAACTAATTAAAATACTTAGAAGCTTGCAAATGTAAAGAATCTATTTAATTCCTAGTTTGCTTTTAAAGCTTGATAAAGAATATGGGTTTAGGACTAGAGAAATTCTATGACACTTCAAAATTAAATGATATTATAATTATAAACAGCAACATAAAATTTCTTTTTCAACTTACCTGGTTTCTTTCTAGATTTTTCATGACCCAGTTGTCCTAGATCATTACATCCACATGTGTACACTGTTCCATCATCCAGAACAAACACAGTATGCCTGAGTCCACATCCTACATCTCGGACCTTTTTATTTATAAAAAAGTCACTTTTTCTGGGCTCTAATACAATTTCTTCATCAATTCCACCCAAGCCTAGCTGTCCAAAGGATGCATTTCCCCAACACAACATTCTTGAATTTCTTTAGGTCTTCCAGTTTCAATAAAAAACTCCCTTCTGAGACACGGGAAAGTTGGAGGTAACCCTATGTCTGGGGAGAGGAAAAAAGTTAGTATGACTTCAAAAGAAACATGATATATAATTGCCCTTTCAAGTGCTAGCCTACAATAATCGCTATAAAGGAAACATTCAGGCTAGTTTATAATATGCTACATAGGTACCATTAAGTTTCAAAAGCCAACCGCTTGTATTTTTTAAATGCATCATATAGAAATGTTTCGGGAAAATACAGCCATTCTCCATGATTCTTTTCACAATTAAAAACATATTACCTAGTTTTGACTTTATTACCTTGTGATAGTCTAAACTAATGGAAATGCTAAGTATCTTGATTAAATAGTCCCATATTTTTTGCTTTTTGCTTTAATTCCGGTAGGCGCACGAAATGACATATTTTTCCACCACCCAAAAAAGTCAACTATATACACAGTGAACAATTTAGGCAACTGCAGAAAAATACAACCTTGCAATCTCTCTCAAATCATGGCATGATTAAACTTTCTAATACCTACCTCCACATCAAGAGAAAACTGAAGCTCTGATCTGTAACAGAAATAAAACCAATAACGAAAACTGTAAGTTTCCCACGATTTAAATGACTCTTCTAGATATTTATACTAATTTTGCCTTAGTAGGCAGTAGAGAAAATTATGCCATGATGTTAAGACAATCGTCTCCAAATATACTTTACAAATCAAAACAAGTAACATTCCAACCACACTATAAATTTAATTTTAAAACTAAATGTATATAACTAAAGATAATCATAGAAAAAAATGCAGTTTAAATATCAAGATTCCCCCCCCCCCCCACACCACCACCACCACCAAGGTTAAGAAGGGAGAGTGTTGACATGCGGTGGGGTTGTTAACCAATGTCACAGGACAATGTGTGTACTGTTTAATGAGAAACTAGTTTGTTCTGCAAACTTTCATCTAAAGTACAATAAAAAATTAAGACTTCCCCCAAATTCAACATTTTCTACTATGTGTGGTAACTACGACTGAAATTTTTCCTTTGGGCAATCTGCATCTATCAACCTATGCCTCTGGGACAATTATTAGAAGATGGAAAAAGCCTGCAAATAACCCCAGCACTGCTGATGTATCACAAATAGCAATGGGGGTTGGGACATTGACAGTTTGGGTGGCGAAATCTGTAGAACTTTCCAGCACGTTGACTGAAAATGTCTTTGCTTGTAAAGATATCACAATCCACTCCATCTAAACCTACATAGATTTTAAACACATCGCGTTATTAAAAAACATCATTACAGGAAGTCAGCCTTATTCCTGATGTAGTCACCCACATTCCTTATAGAGAACCTGCGAAGTTTCAAAATCCAATTGTCCTACGTTCTCGGCTAGCAAGTACTGAAGCTGTCCCATTCCACCTCCTATCCACTGAGTGAAGTTTGACTTCATTATTTGGGGGGCAACTCGGTAGTTGCCCAGAGTTCCTCACTGTCTTCTCGTTTATTTTTTTTATTTTTAAGAGAAGAGAGGAAAAGACCCCCCGATTTCAGCGCAGGAGTTTTAGCCACCCTTTTTCTTTAAAAAGTCAGCAGAGGGGGCATGGGAAAGGCGTCCTTACGCCAGCAACAGGTAGGGGAGTGAGAAGCAGTTTATTCCGAACCCTCCCCGAACAGCCACCCGGATCAGCTCCCCGGGACCCGGGGAGAGAAACCATCCGCACACACCCAGCACCTCGCGGGCCGACCACAACCACAACCACAACCACAACCGCGGCAGCCGTCCGCCCGCAGCAGCCGCAGAGGCCGGCGGACGAGGCTCGGCAGCCCCGGCGGCCCTCCGCTCCGGGGAGGCCCTTCCCTGGGGAGGTGCGACATTCCAGCCCTCAGCCCCGGGCGCCCCGACACTGCCCTCGCCCCCGCCCCCACCGAGGAAGCGCCCAGAGAGCGCCCTGCGCCAGGCCGGCCTGTCTCCGCCCAGCCCGGCCTGCCCCCTCCCTGACGCCGTCACACACCCCCGAACCCACCGGGACAACGACTCACCCGGGCCTCGGGCAAGGGGAGCCCAGGGCGACGCGGGGCGGCCCCTCCCCAGAAAGCGAGGCGGCGCGGCACCGAGGAGCGCGGCAGCTGAGGCAGGTCTCCAGCTCCTGGACCCTCCTCCTTCAGCCGGTGGCGGCGATCGCCAGGGCTCCTCCGGCGTCGGTGCCGCTGCTCCGCTGCTCCCCTCTCTGGCCTCTGTGAAACTTTACCGGGCTCCTCAGAGGAAAGCAGCCGCCACTGCTGTCCAGTCCAGAGACAAGCCGTCTGCGACCCGGATGGAGCGGGAGGGGAAGGGCGGGAGGCGAGCCGGGCGGAGAGCGCGAGGGGCGGGGAGAGTTAGGGGAGAGGCTGGGGAGGAGAACGGAGACGGGGAGGTGGCTACGCGGGGGAGGGGGAGGGGCCGGCCGGAAGTGGGCCGCGGAGCACGCGCCCGAGCCCGCCCACTTCCCGCCCCGCGCGCCTGCGCCGGAACCCTCCCGGGCCTGGGAATCGACGCGCCTGCGCTTTATGCCGCTTTGCGTTGCTTCGAGAAAAGCCAGACGCAGGATGGAGGAGTTGGAGTTTGGGAAGAGATACGGGCGGCGAAGAGGTATCGCCGGGTTTGGTAACAGCGCTTCCGTGTGCACAAGGGTCTTTTAATGAAGAAATATCTTCGTTTTTTGGTTTGATGTCTTTCTGCTCGTAGGTTCCGGTGTTTTCATCTTATTTGGCCTTTTTCCAAGGAGAATTCGAAGTAGGAGGTGAAATATCACAAGTATGAAGACAGTGAAACCTCTTATCTCTTATCCTTAACTGACGCTATTCTGAGGATACGCGGTCTCTTGATGTCAATGACTGAAGTTACTCACGTTAAACGCCATCAGCACCTCTTTGGGCTACTGAGATGGTTATGGTTCCCATCACTTTCTGCACTTCTTAGAAGATAAATTTAACTGCGGGCATTCTTCATTCCGAGAAAATTAAGTAATGCGCGTGACTATACTCCCTGCTTCAAAAAAAAAAGGAAATCCAGGTTCCCTAGTCCAGTCTGAACTGAAAAACTTAAGACAAGGAACTTTGGAAATTCCACCTTAGAATTTGCTAGAAGCTGGACTTCAGGGTAAATGTTGAGAATCTAGAAGGAATTCCACAGTAGGCCGTGTTTATCTCTTATTGGAAATTATATTTCAGATTAGGAAGAGTTTGTGCTAGAATACTTAAAAATATGGCGCACAGATAAGAGTAAAAATTACAAGATGTGTAAGCAAAGAAAGGATAATTTCAATATTGGGAGTGGTGGAAATGCACAAAAAATCCTTTATTCTTATTTTGAAAGCTTCATTGCCCTTGTAGGACTTTTGTTTGTTGTTTCTTGACCTTAAGGACTTGATGCCTCAGGAAAAAAAAAAAAAAAACCCAAACGCACTGCCATCCAGTTCCGACTCATAACGACCCTATAGAACAGAATAGAACTGCCCCATAGGGTTTCCAAGGAGTGGCTGATGGATTGGAACTGCCAGCCTTTTGGTTAGTAGCCAAGCTCTTAAGCACGGTGCCACCAGGCCTCAGAATATATCATTAAGGGGGAAGTTATGGGAATCAGGAATTTTTGGGGGGGGTGGTCTTCAGGAACTTTAAGATAGGCACTTGATACTGCAGCAAATAAACACTAACATTTGGGTGGCTTAACATAATAGAAGTGTATTTCTTACCTCTTTAACAATCCCAGGAGCCCTGATGGCATAGTGCTTAAGAACTCATTGGCTTACCAAACGTTAGCAGTTCAAATCCACCAGCTGCCCCTTGGAAACCCAGCAGGGCAGTATGGGGTCACTATGAGTCGGAAACCTACATAACTGTTTTGGTTTCTTGGGTTTTTAACACTCCCAAGTGTGTTTCCCTAAAGAATGAGAACTGATTTCCAAGGGCCTTGGGGTTGGAGTGGGGGGGAGTTGGGCAGACAGAGCCCCTTAAAAACTCTTGTATTAGATGCCACATATCACTTCTGCATCCATAACATTAACAAAAACTGCACATGTACATGCAGGAAGGCTGGGAAATTAATTCCTCTCTGAGTTCCCAGAGGCTGGAAGGAAGAGCTGGTGGACAGCTGTTTCTGCCACGTGCAGCATCTAAATCTGGAATATTTTTAAAAATAGGTCTTGCTTGTAGAAGGTAGAATGGACATCTCTGGATGTTCCTTTTGACCTTATGACCCTATAAAGTCTGTGGTGTAAGATCTTGAAAAATAGCCAGTGGTCATCTTGAAAGTGAAACAAGTATAGGATCACAAGGTTGTTTGGATAATGTAAATTTGTTGTATAAAAGCAACACAAGATGTTGGTATGGCTTCTGGATCCGGAGCCTGAACCTTGCAGCCCACCTCAGACCACTGTCCCTCAATCTGCCTATAATACACACAGAAACTTACTGACTGTATGATTTACAGAAAATTAACTTCTTAGTCTCAATTTCTGTAATTGGTAGTGATAGTATTCTGTATTTCACTGGGTAGTTGTGAGGATGAATAAGATAACATGTATGGTACCTTTTATGTGGCAAGTGTTTTGTAAATAGCTTTTCTTATTACTAGTATTATCTCTTTAACTACAAGTAGTAAAAAAAAATTGAGAAGGTATTCTGCATCATCAGTAATTTTAATTTAGAACAAGAGTAAAATTTTTTTCACCTATTATTTTCATTTCTGGAAAAAAAAATAATAGTAATGCTCAAACCCGTAGTCTTAAATCCCCCTGCTCCACCTATTTCCACACTCATCCATTTTCCTTGGCCTTTGGCCTAGCATTATGGCTTCAACCTGAAATGTACACAAGGCAGTCAGATCTTTTATAAGATGTATTCAACACATGTTTATCGAGCACCTACTACGTGCTACCAGTAGGAGAGAGAGATTTTCTTATGCAGGCAAATAAAAAAATTGCAACCTGTAATAAATACTAAAGGGGAAAAAAAGGGAGGTAGAGATGGAGAATAATAGAGGGAGACATTGAAATAGGATGGGTAGCAAAGGCCTCAATGGAGTATCTGCTGTTAAAACTGAAAACTAAAGAAAGAGAAGGATCTAGCCCTGAGAAGAAAAGGATGAGAAAACATTCCAGGTGGAGGGAACAAAGCAAAGCCCTTGAGGCAGGGAAGAACTTGGCATGTTCCAGGAAATGCAAGAAAATTTGTGTACATGGAGCAGTGGTACTAGATATGTTTGGAGACAGGCAGAGGCTGGATCAGGCCAATGTAGATCATGCAGGGAACATTAAGTAGCTTCGTTAGATTCCAAGGGTTTTTTCTTAATCAGGGTCTTCTAGAGAAACAGAACCAGTGATCTTTCTCTCGCATATCTCTTATATGTACATATATATGTATGAGAGAGATTTATTTTAAGGAATTGACTCACACAGTTGCAGGGGGCTGGCAAGTCCAAAATCTGTAGGTCAGGCTGGAGATTTCTGCAGGCTTATGTTCCAAAATCCATAGCAGGCAGTGGAAAAAGTGAAAAGAAGAGAGTTCTGGCAAAATGTCTATTTGCAGTCTGAAGGCAGAATACACAGTACAGAAAGTCCTTTTCTGCTCTTAAGGCCTCCAACTGAGTGTTTGAGGCCCACTCACATTAGGGAAGGTAATCTTAAGGCCGGCTGACTTAATCACATTTAACTACTTCATAACAGCAAGGAGATAAGTGTTTGACCAAGCAATTGGGCACTATAGCATAGCCAAGTTGACACATAAAATTAACCATCGCAGGTTTTAAAGTAGGAGGAGCCAAGGAGTGGTCATATTTGTTAAGGAAATGATAACTGGGCAGGATTGCTGAATTAGACTAAGGCAAGAGCGGAGGAAATTAGATTATTTAGGAGCCTTTTGCAATAATCCAAGTGGGAGATAACATTGGTGAATACTAGGTGGTAGTGATGGAGATGAAGTGAAGAAGGTAGATTCAAAACACAAGGACGTGGAGTTAGAAAATCAAAAGGGAAAGACACACTTCGTCTTTTTCAGGCTGAAAGAACTGAAGAGAAAATTCAAGCCTAGAGTTGCAATATTGAAGGATTCTATGGGCAAAATATTGAGCGACACAGAAAGCATCAAAAAAAAGATGGAAGGAATACATAGAGTCACTATACCAAAAAGAATTGGTCAGTGTTCAGTCATTTCAGGAGGTAGCATATGGTAAGAATCGATGGTACTGAAGGAAGAAACCCAAGCTGCACTGAAATCATTAGCGAAAAACAAGGCTCCAGGAATTGACAGAATACCAATTGAGATGTTTCAACAAACAGATGCAGTGCTAGAAGTACTCAGTCGTCTATGCCAAGAAATTTTGGAAGACAGCTACGTGGCCAACCAACAGGAAGAGATCCGTATTTGTGCCCATCCCAAAGAAAGATGATCCAACAGAATGTGGAAATTATTGAATAATATCATTAATATCACGTGCAAGTAAAATTTTGCTGAAGATAAAAGTGGTTGCAGCAGTACATTGACAGAGAACTGCTAGAAATTAAAGCTGAATTCAGAAAAGGATACAGAACAAGGAATACCGTTGCTGATGTCAGATGGATCTTGGCTGGAAGCAGGGCATACCAGAAAGATGTTTACCTCGGTTTAATTGACTGTGCAAAGGCATTTGACTGTGTAGATCATAACAAATTACGGTTAACATTACAAAGAATGGAAATTCCAGAACACTTAATTCTGCTCATGAGGAACCTGTACATAGACCAAGAGGCAGTTGTTCGAACAGGACAAGGGGATACTGCGTGGCTTAAAATCAGGAAAGGTGTGTGTCAGTTGTATCCTTTCACCATACTTATTCATCCTTTATGCTGAGCAAATAATTTCAGAAGCTGGACTATATGAAGAACACAGCATCAGAACTGGAAGAAGACTCATTAACAACCTGTAATGTGCAGATGAAAGAGAAGAGGACTTGAAGCACTTACTGTTTAAGATCAAACAGTACAAACTTCTATATGGATTACACCTCAATATAACGGAAACAAAAATCCTCACAACTGAACCAAGAAGAAACATGATAAAGAGAAGATTGAAGTCAAGGATTTCATTTTATTTGTATCTACAATCAATGCCCATGGAAGTAGCAATCAAGAAATCAAATGACATGTTCGGTTGGGCAGATCTGCTGCAGAAGACCTCTTTAAAGTGTTAAAAAGCAAATTTGTCACTTTGTGGACTGAAGTGCACCTGACCCAAGCTATGATATTTTCAGTCACCTTATATGCATGCTAAAGCTGGACAATGAATAAGGAAGACGGAGGAATTGATGCCTTTGTACTCTGATGTTGGTGAAGAATATTGCATATACCATGGACTGCCAGACAAACAAATCTGTCTTGGAAAAAGTACAGTGAGAATGCTCCTTAGAAGGAAGTGAGGATGGTGAGACTTTATCTCATGTACTTTGGACATGTTGTCAGGATAGACCAGTCCCTGGAGAAGGATATCATGCTTAGTAGAGGGTCAGCAGCCCTCAACGAGATGGATTGATATAGTTTCTGCAATGATAGGCTCAATCATCCTCACAATTGTGCAAGACCAGGCAGCATTTAATTCAGTTGTACGTAGGTTGCTAGGAGTCGGAACTGACTTGACAGCACCTAACAACAACAGAGAAAAGACGGGATGCTGGGCCACTGGTATATTTCTGACCATTTTTTGAATGGTGAGGACTTTTACAAAGATATGGATGGATGGTGAGGGAAGTAGGAAGACAGGTTTTGGCTGGGAACAATCAAGTGTTCTGCTTTGACCTTAAATTTGAAAAATCAAGAGTGTGTTTCTTTTTGAATTACGTTATTATAAAACCCTTTTTCTATTACCCTGGATCAATATGGGACTAACCCAGAAATGAGTGACATGGAAGAAAAAACTTTCATCTGCTGCTTAAATAAGGAATACCAGAGGAAACTGTGGATCTTTTTAATGGATGCAAGCAAAACTTTGTTGATCTTATTACATGTTATGGTATATGCCATTTAATCTCCAACATAAAGGATAGTAATTCTGGGTATGTATTACAGGAATCCTGCTCAACTTTCACCCTTGCAATTATCCTCAACCTCTTTTCCTGCTCCAAATTTACATTCCGGCTTTAATTTTCTTCTCAGTATCCCTGTGTGAAACAATTATGTATATATTATGAATACCAGAGATATTTTTAAAATGCTTTCTTTTTAAAACTCTTGGATTTCTTTGTGTTTGATTTCCCTCCTCTAATTATAGTAATTCAACTGACATTCAAACAGGCATAAGGTTGAAAAATCACATGTAATGTGGCCCTTGACCAGTATGTGGGGATGTGTTCATACATTTGAAATTACAGCGCAATTACTACAGGTAATACTCTTTCTGAACAAAGTACTCAGAGTGCCCTGTTTTGTATATGTGTGGCAGTAAAGAATAAAAGTTTTTTTTAATTCAACTTTTGTGATAACCGAGGCTTTAATATTAACTTTATCCCACAGCTTTCACATGATGAAGATCCCGTGATTTCTAATTAATAGTGAGCATTGCCAGAGTAATACAGTATGAAGTGTAAGATCTAAAATGTTTTAAGTCTATGTGTTTTTCTTTTAAAGAAAGCAGAAAGAAATCAGCCATGCTTTTTGGGTAGCGTATTGAACTCTTTTGTTGCTGTATTTCAAAAGCCCTTGTAAAGATATTTAAGGTTGCAAAGTTCTAATTTAGCTGTTAGAAATATGAAATCTGGAAAGGCAGCTTTATTTTATTCCTTCTGCCAGGTCCCATTATAACCTAAATCAGCAATAAGTCAAAGGACACGTTTACTCTCCTGAATATGGAAAAATGTTGAGATTATTTATACACATTAAAAAAAAAAAAGCACCTTTGTCATTGAGTTGATTCTGACTCATAACAACCCTATGGGACAGAGTAGAAATTTATACACATACACACACTTTTTTTTTTTTGCTAAATGTAATGCCTCACTTCCCCCAAATAGGATCAGGACTAAAACAAATTGTAACTGCAGGTCTTTATCAAATTAACAGTACTGCTCCTTTGAGTAGAAATTAGCCACAGCATGAATATTTTATCAATTGTATTAATAGCTTTCAAAGAAAGATTATAAACAGAACAGCCTTGCTGAGCATCTTATTTGTTTATCACTGTAAGGGGAACTGACAACACATTTCAGATTCTTAATTAAGCGTTAAAAATCTTATGTAAGCAGCACAGAGAATCACAAAGGTAAGGAGAAGGAAAAGCTTGGGGGGAAAAGAATCCTTCAGAACTCCCTATGTTTACTGTACTGTAGAACCAGTTGTTAGTTGCCTTCAGCATACAGATAACTTTTATACACAGTGATTGCGAACTTTAAAAAATATGTACTGCTGCTCAGGTTCTTTTGTAAGAATGAAAAAGATTGTCATAACAGTTGACACCCAGAAATACATAAAACACCGACATTTTTATGAACAGATTTTCATTAGAGTTTGAAAAATGTGTTCTTATAATCTCAATGTAAGATCTGATAGCCTAAAGTACCAGTTAGGCGGTAGTGACTAGTAAGGACAGAGTGTTCCTAGAAGACAAATTATAGGTGCCACCTCCACGTTTCCTAAATACAGTTTAAACGTATTAAAATGACAGATATGCTTGCCCAAAAAAATGCCAAAAAAAAAAAGCCAAAGGAGAAAAATTACTTTTTGTAAATATAGGGATCTTAGGAGGTGAATTGAAATTTTGCTGCTGTTCACTTTCAACAAATAACTTCATCTGTTCAATCTTTAAGAGAAAGCTTTACCCAGCAAGCTAATTTCCAAAAAGCAGCTTTCAAACTGCTCCCATTCACAAGCGCTGACAGCGCTGACAGTAAAATAGAAATCCTGTGGAATGGTGGACATTAGGATTATTCTTAGTGTTGAGAACATCTTTATTTTTAAAGAACTGCATAGCCAGGGAATATAATTACTCGATTAATATAAGGGTGAAACATCTGATCATTCTCCAATTTAGTCACCAATGGCGCGGTGGTTTAAGTAATGTAAAACTCTTCTGTCTTAAATTTAAATTTGTTTAGTATGAGGCACTCCCATTTTTCAAAATTAAAATAGATTTTGTTTAAAAATATTAATGCTAATCATTAGTCATTTAAACAATTCAGTAAAATACAAAGAACCAAGTAACTATCAGAAATGCCACCCCCAAGAAATATATACTGCTAACATTTTATTGAACACCATTCTAATGTTTTTCCATATTCCAAAATACATTGTAAACACATAGAGGTCAATGTAATTTACCCAAATGGAATCTCAGAGTTTCGTAACTTATTTTTATTCAACAAGGTGTTAAGTACCTCTTTCCAAGTATTGGGGAGCTTAGTCATGTCATGTGGAAGGTATGCCCAAACCATAAACCTTACAGGGGCAATTATCCAAGATGTAAATAAATGATGGATGTGCTCAGTCTTACTCGGTTCAGGTTGGATAAAAATCTTAAGTTGAGTGTGTTCAGATGTATCTTGTTATATTGCCAGTCGTCGCTTGTGCTTTCAACACCCAGAATGGCTTCTCCAGCCTTCTTACTCCTCTGGCTCCACAGAATAGAAAAGTGCTCAGGGTGATATTAAAAAATGCCTTGAGAATGCTGCACAGCATTTCCATATTGTCTGTTGCACTTGCAAGCTTATATCTTTTTTAAGTTAATAGGCAATTTGTTTGCTTATGCCAATAATATATGAAGATGCAATATTTCTTTGCTCTTGGCTGTAATCATTTCAACCTTCATGTCTCCCATCACAGCCTCAGTACAGGCCATCATCAATTCCAGCTTGCATTTCTGTTGCAGCCTATGGACTTCATGTAATATTGGACCTTTGGTCCATCAACACAGTCACTGGGGAGATCTTTCTGAAATCCAGATTTGATTATATCTCTTTAAAATATTTAGGCATTCAAAGTCCTCTGCAAACTCGTCCCTGCCACATCCCCCCGAGGACACCATGTCCTTGTTTTATAAGCTATGAAATACACTCACACCTCTCTATTTTCCCGTTGCTCCTTCAACTTAAGAGTATCATATTTTAAGACTCAGCTCAGGTCAGGCACACCGTCTTTATGAAGAATTGCCCTCTGTGACAGGAGACACCGCCTCTCTGCTGCCATCCTCTGCTATAGACCTTGACCCATTAAAACAAAATCGATTAAAGTATCTGTCTTCTCCTTCATTCAACAGTGGGCTCAAGGACAGGTACTTGGATCTTTTCACCTTTCCACCGGCAAGAATGAATGAATACTAATTGTTTCATATTGGTCAGAAGCTCTAATTGGCAAAATTTTTGTCTTTGATGAATAAAATATAAGAAACAAATTGTTAATAAATCTTCCAAAGCAGCACCTCTAGGGAAAAAGAAAACACTTGATGAGGAAGATGTGTATAGTAAAAAAAAGCATCCATTAAATATCTGTCAATTGAGCAATTGTTCCTTGTTTAGATTGTAAAATCTTTGTAAGGGAGGAACCTGTGTTGTACTTTTATTTACTCTCTCCAGTGCCCAGCAGAGTACTCTGTTCATAGAGTAATCGCAAACCCAATTTTACTGATTAACAGAAGGAGTAAGTCCATTCATTCCCTGAAAACTGAATCTCAACAGCACTTTATAACCCCATGCCTCTTTGTATCTATCTCTATGTATCTTGGAATATCTTGTGAACTCTTTGAGGACGAGGCCTTTGCTTAGTGATTTTTATACTCTCAGATTTTAACAGAGCACAGAACATAGCAGAAATTTAATAAATCTTTGTCATCAAGATTTTATCAGTGAAATACAAGTCTGCTTTATCTTTTTTTTTTTTTTTTTTTGGCTTTAACAAAGTGAAATTTATTTTCTCACAGCCTGGTAGGCTAGAAGTCCAAATTCAGGATGTCAGCTCCAGGGTAAGGCTTTCTCTTTTCTGTCGGCCTTGGAGAAGTCCTTGTCATCAGTCTTCTCTTTAGCTGGGAGCATTTCAGCAGAGAAACCTCAGGTCCAAAGGATGTGCTCTGCTCCCAGTGCTGCTGTCTTGGTGGTTTGTTTATCATTTTTACCTGTGATTTAGGGTATGACCCAGGAAAATACCTTATCCATAGTAAGAATCTAATAAATACTTGTTAGATAAATGATTTGGAAATTTTGGCTACTGGAAATTGCAATTAAAATCTAATGTTAAAAGTTTGCTGTGGTCTCTAGATTCAGGAATAAATGCAGGTCAGAGTGATGATAATTCTCAAAGGTACTTTATTGCTATGCACTAGGTCAACCTCACAGAGGTGGGGAGGGGCGGAGAAGGGAGAGAAGCTGGAAACAAACAAGTGAGGCTCAAAGGAGAAAATAGCTCCTCAGAGGAGAGCCACATGCTGATACCCAAGGCAGCCAGCATGAGGAAGCAGCCTAAAATTAGCAGGATGGGCAAGCCCAGGAAGGGAAAGCCACGGCAGCATTCTCTGCCCTCAAAAAGAGAGGTGAGGGGCCGGGAGCCCCAACCAGAACATTCTTTAGCCATTGGAGTTCCACAGCTGTTTATGCCAGGTAAGGTCCCCCGTCAGAACTCACCTTATGAGGTGAAGCAAGAGATTTCTTAAAAGATGTTGTGACAGTTGAAAGATTTAATATTGCTCAGGAAAAAGATGCCTCCAAGAATCTAACGATTGAGAGCGATAAAAGTATTCTTATATTCATTCTCACTGGCGGTATTCGCCTGAACCACACTCTCGCCTTATTGAATTGGGGCTCGCTAGGGTGTGAAAAGGGAGCTCTGGTGGCACAGGTGGTTAACCGCTCAGCTGCTAACCGAAAGGTGGACAGTTCAAACCCACCAGCTGCTCCTGGAGAGAAAGATGTGGCAGTCTGCTTCCATAAAGATGACAGCTTTGGATAACCTGATGGGCAGCTCTACTTTGTCTTATAAAGTCACTGTGAGTTGGAATTGACTCATGGACAACAGGTTTTGTTTGATTGAGGGTGTGAAAGTGCTGTTTTTTTCAGGTGCTAGAGTAATTATAGAGTAAAGGAGGAAGGGTGCCCTCGAAAATTTGTAAAGTACTGTGGGAAGAGGCGTCATGAATGATAAAAAGAAATAGATGAGGCACTGCAGAGAGGAAAGAAATATTAGGAATAATATAAACAGGACTTGGGTGGGCAATAGAATACTTTTTTCACGAACGAAGAGTGGTTGAGCTGGTCAAGGAAAGATGAAATACTGGAGAGGGTCAGGATTTTCTTAGCGTTTCTCAGTGGTGGTGTTTCATAAAGAATTGAATCAGGAATTTATTTTGTGACGCACGTGAGTGATTCCCAGTCAGGGTATTTATCTGGGTATTTACCACTCTTGCTTGTTTCTGTAAGTTACTCTCTCCTGTACTGGAATTCATTTTTGTATCACTTATTGTACTTTGGGAGCCCTGGTGGTATAGTGGTTAACAGCTGCTAACCAAAAGGTCAGTGGTTCGAATCCACCAGTTGCTCTTTGGAAACCCTATGGGGCAGTTCTATAGGGTTGCTATGAGTCAGAATCACTCAACGGGTACGGGTATTGATTGCACTTTGAAATGACAACTCATCATTAATTGTAAAACCCTTAAGTGCTATTAAGAGGGTATCTCACAGGGTCAATCTGAAGAGATCGTGCAACTGAATGGCAGAAATTCTGAACTTATTTTAATAACAGCTTTATTGAAATGCCGGAGTTCCTGGGTGGCTCAAACGCTTGACTACTAACCAAAAGGTTGGAGGCTCGAACCCACCCAGAGGCACCTTGGAAGAAAGGTCTGGTAATCTACTTCCAAAAGATCACAGCCTTGAAAACTGTATACACACATGAAGTCCGCATGAGTTCGAATCAACTCAAGGGCAACTGGTAATTGAAATATAAGTTACATACCACAAAATTTGCCTGTTTAAAGTGTACAATTAAATGGTTTATAGTATATTTACAGAATTGTGCAATCATCACCACAATTTTACATTTCCACCCCTCTCGCAAAAAAAAAAAAAAACCTCATACCCAGCCCTAGTTGTTATTAGGTGCCATTGAGTTGGTTCTGACTCTTAGAGACCCTATGTACAACGAAAAAAACGCTGCCAGGTCCTGCGCTATCCTCACATTCTTTATGCTTGAGCCCATTGCTGCAGCCACTGTGTCATCCATCTTGAGAAGGGTCTTCCTCTTTTTTGATGACTATCTTACCAGGCATAATGTCCTGACTGGTCCCCCTGATAACATGTCCAAAGTACGTGAGACGAAGTCTCACCGTCACCCCTTCTAAGGAGCATTCTGCCTATACTTCTTCCAAGACAAATTTGTTTGTTCTCCTGGCAACCCATGGCATAAGCAATATTCTTTGCCAACACCATAATTCAAAGACATATTCTTCTTTGGTCTTCCTTATTCATTGTCCAGCTTTCACATGCATATGAGGCAAATGAGAACACCCTGTCTTGGGTCAGACACACCTTAGTCCTCAGAGTAACATCTTTGCTTTTTAACACTTTAAAGAAGTCTTTTGCAGTAGATTTGCCCTGTGCAATATGTCATTTGATTTCTTGACTGCTGCTTCCAAGGATGTTGATTGTGGGTCCAAGTAAAATGAAATCCTTGACAACTTCAGGCTTTTCTCCATTTATCAGGATGCCGCTTATTGGTCCAGTTTTGAGGATTTTTTTGTTTTCTTTATGTTGAGGTGTAATCCATATGGAAGGCTGTAGTCATACATCTTCATTAGTAAGTGCTTCAAGCCCTCTTTGATTTCAGGAAGCAAGGCTGTGTCATCTGCATATTGTAGGTTGTTAATGAGACTTCCTTCAATCCTGATGCTGTGTTCTTCTTCATATAGTCCAGCTTCTGGAATCATTATCATATTAAATATATATACACATATATATAACATTTCAAAGAATATATCATATGTATACTGACAAACATGATTGATAGACAAGATAGATATAAACTTGCCATCAGTTAGGCTATAGATAAAGTTTGCTTTTTATTCCTTTCTTCCAGTGTTCTTAAGGCCCTTGGGTGGCACAAATGGTTTGCACTTATCTACAAACCTAAAGTTTGGTGGTTCAAACCTACCTAGCAGCACTGGGAAAGAAAGGATCTGATTCCATAAAGATTACAGCCAAGAAAACCCTATGGACCAGTTCTACTCTGTAACACATGGAGTCACCATGAGTCAGAACTGACACAACAGCAACAGGTTTGCTCTTTGTCCTCCCTCCCCCTCCTTAAGGTTTTTTTTTTTTTTTTTAGTTGGGTGTGGCTGGGTGGGTGAATTTTTTTTTTCTCTTTACAAAAATGATAAATCATTATTAGAAGTTTTTTTTAAAGTATAACATGAAAATATATGGGAGCAAAATCTTCTGTAATTCCACTATGAGTCAGAATCTACTTGACCCCAACAGATTTGATTTGGTTTGGTTTAAAAGATACCATTTAATATTTGGGGATATTATACTCCAGAATTTTAAGAGACAAAATAGGGTCATTATAAATACTGTTTTGAAATGGTTTTTAAAGAAAATTTTATATACTGTAATTATCTTTCCATGTAAAAGTAATGTATGTTGTTGCTAATTTTTTGCTATTATGAATAATTTTTTATGAATATTCTTATAAATACATTGGAACGCTAATTGTTCTTTTCTTAAGATTCCTTTACATTCATTGTATGTTGATTTTCTGCTTTAATTTCTAGTGTTGTGGGTGCTCTGCTGATGGTTCCATATGTTTCCTATAATACTGAATTCTTCCATATTTATCACTTTTTAAGGTTTTATGTTTTATACATGATGTTTAAGTTTTAAAGTGCTTTGCATGTTATCTCATTTTTATACTCATTGTAATCTCTTGAGGTAAGCAAAACATTTTCCTCGCTTTTCAGGAACTGAGAAGATGAGGTAACTGAAACATACAGAATGATTTACCCAGGGTCATACAGTTAGTGAAAGATATACACTGGAGCTAGAACTTGCTTTTTTTCTTAGATCAGTGATTTCCAACTTGTAAGACCCCAGAAGACCACGAAGTAATTGCAAAGGACCCACAAACCCATAGGTATTTCAATTATTGTCTGAAACAGAATGAACAGTATATTATTTTTCAAATGTATATTAGTGTTACAATTAATACAATGCAAATTTGCTGGAAATGCATATTAAATTAATTATTGCTTTTTATCACATATTTTCTGAATAATGGCAAAATCACAATCATCATCACTTTTCAATGTTTATAAGAATGTTACCTGGAGATCAGATAATAGAACAGAATTATGCTAAGAAGTTTCATATTTTTATATGAGCTTGATTCAGAGATGCATAAAAGATAATGTATACAAATCTATTGATAATTTTGTTAATTCTTAAACTATGTCCTCCTATGGAAAGAGACAAATTACCAAAACTTGAAGATAAATAAAATAAAAAATGGTCTATCCCTTTCAAGAACTAATTATTTTCTGCTTTGAATTTTTTGTAGATACCATGTGTTTTCATTAAATGGAAGCAAGCTGAGTCATTAAGTATGTCTAAATTTTTGGTTAGTAATATGGATTTTGAGAAATACTATGTGGAAATATACGGGTAGCACAAAACTTGAGGGGTACTCTGGCAGCATGATCGGTGGACGCCTGTCTGGCCTCCCAGTCATGGGTGGTGAGATTTATTTTGGGGTGCCTCCCATTGACAGTGTTCCGCTGCTATTGATAAGGTCTTCACTGGCTAATGCTTTTCAGATGTAGACTGCCGGGTCCTTCTTCCTAGTCTGTCTTAGTGTGAAAGCTCAGCTGAAATCTGTCCTCCATGGGTGACCCTGCTGGTATCTGAATACCGGTGGCATAGCTTCTAGCATCACAGCAACACACAAGCCCCCACAGTACGACAAACTGACAGACACGAGAAGCTGGACTATATGAAGAAGAACGGGGCATCAGGATTGGAGGAAGACTCATTAACAACCTGCGTTATGCAGATGACACAACCTTGCTTGCTGAAAGTAAAGAGGACTTGAAGCACTTACTAATGAAGGTCAAAGACCACAGCCTTCAGTATAGATTACACCTCAACATAAAGAAAACAAAAATCCTCACAACTGGACCAATGAGCAACATCATGATAAACAGAGAAAAGATTGAAGTTGTCAAGGATTTCATTTTACTTGGGTCCACAATCAACACCCATGGAAGCAGCAATCAAGAAATCAAAAGACATATTGCATTGGGCAAATGTGCCACAAAGGACCTCTTCAAAGTGTTGAAGAGCAAAGATGTCACCCTGAAGACTAAGGTGCGCCTGACCCAAGCCATGGTATTTTCAACTGCATCATATGCGTGTGAAAGCTGGACAGTGAATAAGGAAGACTGAAGAAGAGCTGACGCCTTTGAATTGTGGTATTGGTGAAGAATATTGAATATACCATGGACTGCCAAAAGAACGAACAAATCTGTCTTGGAAGAAGTGTGGCCACAATGCTCCTTAGAGGCAAGGATGGCGAGACTGCATCTTACATACTTTGGACATGTTGTCAGGAGGGATGAGTCCCTGGAGAAGGACATCATGCTTGGCAGAGTACAGGGTCAGCGGAAAAGAGGAAGACCCTCAAGGAGGTGGATTGACACAGTGGCTGCAACAATGAGCTCAAGCATAAAAACGATTGTAAGGATGGCGCAGGACCGGGCAGTGTTTCATTCTGTTGTGCATGGGGTCGCTATGAGTCGGAACCAACTCGACGGCACCTAACAACAACAACCTCCCACTGAGTTACATTGGGCACTCTGGTTTTCCAAATATGATACAAAAAAAAAAAAAAAAAAACCAAAGCACACCCACCAGGGCACTCTAACTATCACACCAAACCAAACCCAACCCACTGCTGTCGAGTCAATTCCAACTCATAGTGACCCTTTAGGACAGAGTAGAACTGCCCTGTAGGGCTTCCAAGGCTGTAAATCTTTATGGAGGCAGACTGCCACATCTTTCTCCCATGGAGCAGCTAATGGGTTCAAACCGCCAACCTTTTGGTTAGCAGCCAAACACTTTAACCACTGTGCCACCAGGGCTCCTAACTATCACACCACCCACCAACCCACTGCCATCCAGTCAATTCCGACTCATAGCGACCCTATAGGACAGAGTAGAACTGCCCCCTAGAGTTTCCAAGGAGCCCATAAATATGCCTCAAGGCTTATCTAGCTGTACAAAAGCCAAGAGTCAAAAGTTTTACCCAATCACATTTCCTGGGTGCACTACTTCACATCTAAGTCTGATACCACAGCCATTTTGTACCAACAAATGTTTATTTCATTTTTCACCATTGCACAAGTTCCCACTGGAGGGCAGCAGATATTTTTATCAAGAAAAATGGGTCCCAAGAGACCTGAGAGGCAGAAAATGTGGGTGGGCAACTGTATATCCCAAAGGTCATGAAAGGGCTCTGCAAATAGTAACTTTTAATACTTAGATTTTTTTTTTCTTAGTATTGAATTGCCATGTAAATCTAGTAAGTTAATTATTGTTTCTGTATGTCAGTTTCTTCACCTGTAAAACATGAGTATTAAAGCAGATCTGCTGACAGGACTCTGATGAAAAGTAGCTAATAAAAATCAATAAAACACTTTTCAAATACAGTGTTAAGAACATTTTTATTATAGAATTTAAAACACCACTGTTCTTTGTATTTAACATCTGCCCCAGATCATCAACATGATCATTAGCAACATTTATTTAGTAGATCTAAATCAGCTTTATTTTACTTCATGTGTTTGTATGCATTCAACATTAGTCTATTAGACAATTCAGGAATCATGGAATGACTAAGATATTCCTAACTTGCCTAGATTTCTCCTTTCTAAATCACTTATCCTTAACAATGCTTTTGCTTATATAGTTGAGTACCAAACTTATGCTGACATCCTTTGCTTTAGATCAGATGACAAGTAAGCTATTTACCAGTACAGTCAATTATTATTTTCTTGTCATAACGCACATACCATAGAGGGGATATACTGCTCTGTATTTGTCACCACTCTACTTATTTGGCTAAGGAACACTTGTTTGATACCTGGCTTGTCAGATCAGATTATAATTTAGACCCTTTAGCTATGTTTAGCCCCTTGGCACTGGGTGAGTTGAGAATTTAGAATTCAGAAGCAGGTGGTCAGGGGCATGGTAATTAGATATGAAGCATTTTACCTCTGTGTCATTGGTTTGAATCTGAACTTAGCTGATCACTATTGGTGTTCTATATGAAATGTAAATATTCTGGTTCACACCTCTAATGAGCAGCACCCCATGTTACAAAAGCTCATCACTCTTGGCACTAGTAGGCATTCTTGTTGTCAGCCTCAGGCTAGAAGCCAAAGACTGAATCAGTCTGGAAATCTGAACTGCTGCTGTGCCTGAGTCATCAGTCTAGGTGGACCATTCAGCCTTTGGCCTTTCCTTAGAGTTTACAGCTCAGTGCAACTGTGTATACTTACTTCAACTCCCTGTGGCTTCACAAATCCAGATTAAAAGATGATTATTTAAAAATGTATATATTTATTATAGTAAGGATAATAATAGTAGTTAACATTTATCGACTGCTTGCTAAGAGGCAGGTATTTTTTTAAGAGTATTAACTCAATCTTCCCAACAATTCTATGAGGTAGGTATTGTTATTTTCTCCTTTATAGAGATGAGGAAATTGAGCCACAGAGAGATTAAATGACTTGCCTAGGGTTTTTCAGATTATAAGTGGTGGAGCCAGAATGCAGCTCTAAATGCAATTACTCTCTGCCTAATTATAACATTTATTCTATTTCTTCTTTTACCATCTTCCTATCCAGTTGATATTTTTTAAACATATTTTTCCAGGCCAAACTGGGCATATATCAATGTCTCAAATTTAAAGTTGCTCATCTTCTTGTACTAGTTTTTATTATTATTTGTTTCTGAAAGAGGCAATGTAGCTTTCTTAGATTTGGTTCATGTGCATCATTATTCTGAATTTAGATTTTTACAACGGCTTTTGCTCTTATCTACTTTTTGTTGTTTGAGCTAAATATTGCCTTAGCTTGGAAACATTCTGTGCTTTACTTCCTAAGCCAATAAAAAGCCAATAAAGAAAATAAAATCAAATAAAGCCCTTTCAATCACTCCTTCCCAACATAAGCACAGTGAAAAATCACCAAATAGGCAGTCTAGCTGCCTCTTTTTGCTTACATAATAATTGGATTCTTTTCACCTACTATTCATGCAAAATTATAAAGAAGATAAATTTAAAATGGGTCTCTATGAGATATCCCGTAGCAGCTAAGGAAGAAGTTTTTGGTATATTGAGGGAAGGAACCCTTAAAATAAAATTCATGCAGCAAGTAGATCTGATTCAATGAATAAATTAATCTGGTTCTCACAAATAGCTTTCTTGAGACTTAGTAAAATCATATTTGTTGTAATTACTGGCTAGATAAAGAAAATAATATATAACCACATTTTTATGTTTCTTTTAGCTGCCTTCTATTCTCAATTAGTCAAAGCATGCTGTAAGTCTTATTTGACACATGTACCAGTATATTGCCCCAGTTTTGCTAATAGATCAAATTTGAGTGTTCCACAAAATTGTTCCTATTAAACTAAATTAATAATGTAAACTTGGCAATCTAGGTTTTAGTGCTGATTTACATTGACATGTAGAATGGCCATTCAGATGTAAAATAGTCATAATAAAGACCAACTTCAAGGGTAACGGTGTTTTGTTTTTGCTTTTGTGGGTTTTTATTGGAGCCTTGTAACCAACATGCAATTGAAAATAACATCAAAAAGATGAAATGTTAAGTAAATGCCTGCTTACTATAGTAACCATATGGTCTCTCATGCCTAGTTTCACTATGACTACTAATTTGCAGAGAGAAACACACAGAGAGAATTATTTACTATTGTTGCTTCAACTCCTTTAAGTTGTTTCTTTGAACAGTCAGAGATAGTGAAATAATCTAGAGGAATACGTGTCTTTGTATTTCAAGGATTTGGAAGGACTTGAAGGAAGTTGCTAAGTCAATTTAACCCCAGTATATTTTTTGTTTATAACACTTGGAAGCTGTTACTCTACAGCTTCCAAGTGTTTTCCAAACTGATTCCGAAACTCTTTTCTAACTAGCGTGGATGGCTTTGAAAGATGGCATGGTGCAGCAGAAAAGAGCTTGGGCTTTGGTGTCATGTAGACCTGGGTGTGAATCACAGCTCTGAGTGACCTTGTGCAAACTTCTCTGATCTTCAGTTTCCTCCTCTGTAAAATGTGGATAATGATATAGTATACCTTGGACAATTCGAAGGTGTACTTCCTGAGACTTTTTAGATCCCCAAATTTGCAAAAGCCACTGTAGCATATAATTTTTCAGTTTCATTCTCCATAAAGTAGGGATAATGACCCATGCTTCCTGGGTTTTTGTATTCAATTATATACTGAAAATTGACAACAAAGCCTGGTTGATGTGGATGCTTAGCTGGGGTCAGCTAGGGCCACTCAGAAAGCTAAGTAATTCATTCTGGCTTACCTGCTTTTCAGGGAGTAAATCCAATTTGGAATCAGTTACAAATAGTTGAAGTCTTGATCTAAATTGGAGAATACTAGGTGCGTTTTACATTTAGTCTTTATTTCTGGGCAAACAGGGATCTCAGTCTGTGGTTTGAGCAGGATCCCCAAAACCAGCGCAGGAGAGTGGACAAAGCAAAGGATGTGCAGAGGTGGGCAAAAAAAATTGGAGTAAGCCAGTTTGAGAGGATGCAAAGGTATGAAAGCACCTATGGGAGAACCAAGCCTTTACTAAGTGTTCCCCATACCAACCATCTCAGGAATTAGGAGCATCCAGTGAGCCAAAGCACATTTAGTTCCTCACTTTGTGACTTGTGCAAAGTGAGCATCCAATCACTTTTAGCTCCCTTCCAAATTTGCCTTAATTCTTAACAGTATTTCTGTGTAAGACAAGTAATAATCAAATCAGTTGGTGTTGCTGAGAGTTTAAGCCATTTGATCTTCCTGACACACAATAAGTGTTCAATAAATACGTGTTTAATTGAGCAAATAATTTACACAACTCAACATTCCTATGTCTGTTTTATGGCAAACCACAGGCAAATATTAAATGCCTACTTTGTGTCGTGCCATGAGATTAGAGCTGTGTAGCCTATAAAGAAAAAAAAATTTTAAGGCTTTGATTCTCAAGGAGTTGATCCAGTTGAGTAGATAAGACATAAATACATAAATGAAAAATTAAGCAATACAGCAGTATAAGAAATGTTGCAGGCACTAGTTGTTTAATCACATAATAAGTAGAAGAAACAGTGAACGAAGGAATGGAGAAAAGGGAAGGCAAGGAAATGGAACTTTTTCTGTTAGAGGCAAGGATTTGTGTAGAAGAGTGACAGGTAAGACCAGAAAAGTTGTTTATATTTATAGGATAATGATGATTCCATTCTGATTATACCAAGGCTTTTTTTATACTTGACTGAAATTTGTACAATACTGTCAGGCCAGTGGAGCCCTGGTGGCACATGGTTAAGAGCTCGGCTGCTGACCTAATGGTCAGCTGTTGGAATCCACCAGTCCCTCCTTAGAAATCGCATGGGTCAGTTCTTCTCTGTACTGTAGGGTCACTAAGAGTCTGAATGGACTCCATGGCAACAGATTTTTTTTTTTTTTTGAAATGGGTCAGGTCAGTAGACTATCAAGAAATAGCTTTACCCCTAGGGCAATTTACATTGTGGTAAATTTTTGTGTTTTAACTTCTCTGTGGCATTGCTTACTTATCCCTTTTATTGATGTTATCACCCACATTTTGATTTAAAGCTTACTGCCTAGGCTAGAAAGAATCCCTGGTGGTGCAGTGGTTAAGTGCTCAGCTGCCATACAAAAGGTTGGTGGTTTGAACCCACCAGCAGCTCTACAGGAGAAAGATGTGGCAGTCTGCTTCCGCAAAGATTTATAGCCTTGGAAACCCTATGGGGCAGTTCTACTCTGTCCTGTAGTATTACTATGAGTGAGTTTCCACTCAACAGCAATGTGCTTGGGTTTTTGCTTTGGTCTAGGCTAGAATATGAAAGGAAAGGAGTTCTAAAATATTGAAACACATAATTACCTTGAACCAGGAGACTTGTTTAGACTGGGCTTTAACTAATGGATTCTCAGTTTGGACTGAAGAACAATTTGGAAATGAGCAGAATGGATTAAAAATGGGGTGGGTGAGATTTTCTAGGCATTCCTACATAAAGGTATGCTGCCTTTATTCGATAGGAAGTTTTCTAAATTAAGAAAACACCAAGCAGATAGATCCATATGGGGGGGAAGTATGTGAACTTGGATAGGGATATAAAATACAAATTGCTTTTGAATTTTCTGTGGCTTATAATCTTCAAGCTCTTCCCATGTACTCTTCCTTCCTTGGCAAAAAGTTGCTTCCATTCAGCATAGACTAATTTCATGATGATGTGGTTGTCAGGTGCCGTGGAGTTGGTTCCAACTAATAGCGACCCTGTGTACAACAGAACAAAACACTGCCCAGTCTTGTGCCATCCTCACAATCCTTGCTGTGTTTGAACCCATTGTTGCAGCCACTGTGTCAGTCCATCTTACTGAGGGTCTTCCTCATTGTCACGGACACTCTACCAAACATGATGTTCTTCTCCAAGAACTGGTCCCTCCTGATAACATGTCCAAAGTATGTGAGACAAGTCTTGCCATCCTCACTTCCTTCTAAGGAGCATTCTGGCAGTACTTCTTCCAAGACAGATTTGTTCGTTCTTCTCAAAGTTCATGGTATATTCAATATTCTTCGCCAACACCTTGATTCAAAGGTGTCAATTCTTCTTCAGTCTTCCTTATTCATTGTCCAGCTTTCGCATGCATATGAGGTGATTGAAAATGCCATGGCTTGGGTCAGGTACACCTTAGTCCTCAAAGTGACATCTTTGCTTTTTAACTCTTTAAAGGGGTCGTTTGCAACAGATAATTTCACATAGTAAGATGATAACTTCTCAGAAATATGTATTAGCCCTTGTATTAGAGCCAACCAATGTTACTGGGTTTTCTATGTGAAAATAGTCCTAGACTTACTCACATGCTATTTTTCTGTTCTCTTCTTGCTTCTATTAATGACTCTTCCTGAGAGAGCAGAGGGTGCTAATGAAAAAGAGAGTATGTTTTAAATTAAAAGGCCTAGGTTTGAATCCCACCCAGCTGTGCAGCTCATAGATTAGGTGGCTTTGGGAAAGTTAAATGTTTTTGAGCCTTCGCTTCTTCCCTGTAACATGCAGATAACAATACTTTGCAGTAAATGAGAATTTAGGCTATGCCCGGCTTATATCACTCTTACAAGAAATATTAATTCCTGTTTCCTTTACTTCACCTCATTAGTGTTCATAGGATTATTTGGGTCATGCGTAAGAACGCTGAACTTTGTTTTTAACTTTCTGAGATATTCGTGCTGCCCCAAAATAGAATCTGAGTGGAATCACCCAGAGCCTGGCACGCTGGCATTTAAGATATTCGGTGCTAAGGCTATGAAGAGAGAATATTCATACAGTTATTTTCCTACCCCCACTTACAAAAAATTTACTGACCCATGTGGATGTGCTGAGAAATAGCATTCACATTTGGTTTCAAAAGAACAAAGATCTTAAATTGTCTCAGCACAGTGACTATAATAAAAAAAAAAAAAAAAGTTCTGCCAAAGTCTTCAGCCTGCCTTCCAGCGCCCTGCCTTTCAGCATTTATGCCTAATGCACCAGACTTCATATCAATTCATTTTCCTTGCTAAAATATTGCAGACAGAATGTATCTGAAAGCTTTTGATTTTTCTCTTATGTTTTCTCCCTTTTTTTTTCCCCAGTCATACAAACGATTTTCACGGTTGGTTTCAGGCAGAAAAGTTATTAACTTAAAATCCTAAATGGCTTTCTTACTAAAAAGAGAGAATATGTTTTATATTCCTTTTTTTGTCCTTAATTTTCTCCCAAAATGTTAGGAATATGGAGATTTAAATAATTGCTGTAAAACTACTTACACAGACATAGAGTCAGCCTTTGTTCCATCCTGGCTCAGTTACTTACTTGTTGTGTGACCTTGGGCAAGTTTTGAACCTGTTTTTAAGCCCCAGGTTCTCATCTGTAAAAGAGAATTATAGTAGTCCCTACTTCATAGATTGTTGAGGGACTACATGAAATAAAGCACAACGTACATAAAGAGCTTATCATAGTGCTTAGCACATATCTAACGAATGTTCATTTGTTATTACCCAAATGGTATATTCAGCTCTGTCTGTGAATATAATCATTAGATTAATGTGAATGAAAAGTGGGAATCAACCATACACTTTCAGGAGTACACGCAGGAGACTAATTGTTTTGGATTTCTTCACTGACTTAATGTTAATCACCGGATGCTCTTTTAAAAAATTCTGGGAACAGATTTCGTCCTTGGAAATAATACTTTTTAAGAAATATCTGAACTGTAGTACGTATCAAAAGCAGAAGTAAGGGAAGCCTTATTATGCTTTCATGGAAACCACCTGGTAAAGCTTTAATCCAATTACCCTAGAATTGGGGGAGTGAGTATTAAGTATTATAATAATTAATTGCTTTCTTTTTTTTCCCATATTTATTTTAATAAAGGTGTGGCTATCTTGTGCATTCCTTACACTATAATAGTAATGTCCCTAGCATTATAATTTTCACTTAGTCGAAGGATCTATCCAGAAAGCTTATTTCCTTAGTCATCTTAGTCACTAGCCACCCCCACCATCCCTGCAGGCTAAGAACATCGTGCAGACTGAGTTATTAAAGTTGATCTGAAAGAGCAATCTGTTCTAAATGACTGTCCCTGGATCAGCAACGGAACCCTGTAAATACCCTCATTGCTCTGGCGGGGCAGTATCACGTTGCCTTCATGTTAGTTTTGCCACAGACTTAAGTTAGGCAGTGAGAATTGGACGTTGGATGGTCCTGGTTGATGGATATGGGGATAGTGCTTCTGCTGGGACAGGCAACTGGAAATTTACTCTTCATGATAACATTTTTAAACAAATGCTCTGTATATAGTTTTTAAAAATGTTTTTGGTCTTTAAAACTAAATACGTTTTGAACTTGTACATAGTTTTGAAAATGTTTTCAGTTTTCCCAGGCAAGCATTTTCAAGACCATTTAGATTAAAAAGAAATTTCATAAGGATTTAGTGGTCTATCCTAATTGTATTGTGTTATGGGTTTGTATAAGACCCTCTATAATCCACCACCTATCTGTCGTTTTGGATGATCAAGAACCCGTCTCTGGTGGAAGAATTTTTCTTATTAAAAAGGGTTAGAAAATACATATGTCTTTGTTCTTTAAAAATAAGACTCTGTGTGTGTGTGTGTGTGTGTGTGTGTGTGTATCTGAGGGTACTTCAAGATAAATCTAAGTTCAAACAAAACATTAAAATTTTGATAATTTGTGAGCAATTTCTTTTAGAGAATTAAAAATCTAATAGTGGAAAAAGTTAGCAAATACAAAAAATTTATATGAATCTACTCGCGTGGAAATTCTCATACGCTTACCCTCCAAGTGAAGACTTCCTCTGTCATAGATTTTCCAGATTCCGTGGCATTCCTTGGATCATCGCAGTGTGAGTAAGTTGTTTCTGTAGCTGAGTGACTGCATTAGGGAAACAGCTGAAGGCAAGCACAGGATCATGTTCAAACCACAATAAACACATATGTTGGATGGGCCACCCAACTTTATGGTGAACATTAAGACATGTACCCTTGTATTTGCATGTCACTTGTGAAGTTTGTTTTTAACTGCGTTGGGCATTAAAAAAAAGTTTTAAATATTATTCTTTGTACCGATAAACTCTGGTAAAACCTGAACTCCTCCTAGGTCTGTGGTATAGCATTTATATAATTACTACTGATGAGAAGCAGGGTAGGGATTGAGTTTATTTGGGAGCAAAAACTAATTTTAAAAATGACAGTCTACAACATGAGTCTGGTGTATTGTGAGCAGGGTGTCCACAGTGGCTGAATATTATTAATTTAAGATATTTTTATCCAGCTTTTTTTTCAGAGCTCAAAAATTTTGTACACTATTGTATTGAAAATGACAGTAAAAATGAGAAGAGAAAGATTACTGCCATTCAGAATTTCTTTGGATTCTTTCTTCTGTAACCCCTCTTTAGCATTTTCAACCTATTCCAGCTCTGCATATTGATTCCTAATTCCACTGCCCAACCAATGCTATTCTGTCTTTCAGCATGAATCTCCTCTCAGATGAGTATTCTATACCTGGGTGAAAGGTAGGATACCAGACTTGTCATGGCACAAAGAAGTGAAGATGTGTTCACTTACAGTATGTGGAAGCATTTTCCTTTGGAAGATCAATTTGTAGCACACCTGTTAGCTATCTGAGCTAGAGGCTCAACTTTCCCATGACCCTTCCCAAGATTTGGCAGCACTTGTATTGGTTATGCCTTAAGATATAAATGGGATATTGACGGAAGATCTTCTCTCTAAATAAAAAGAAATCATTGGGGCATCCATGTAAGTACAAATGCAGAAATACAATTAAGCAATCCGATGTGAGCATCAGCACAGATTAAGTGAGAGCAAATGAGCCTGTACATTAAAGCTCTGGATTACTGTGGTAATGAGAATAACCTACCCAGAGGATTTAGTTCCTTTTGTACTTTTTCATTCCTCAGTAATAGTTCTTTTGACCTGGATTATTTAAATTTTCCTCAACTCTTTTTTCCACTTTATGTGAACACAAAACCCAGAAACAAAAGGTGTAGTGAAACCTCTGATGTGATCATAGTAAACAAAGAAATTTTATACCTGTTCAATGTACTATAGATAGTCTCAAGGTGACTGAAGAGGATAAAATGACCTCTCGGTAAATCCCATCAGGTCAGGAATTTTTGTCTGTTTTGTGCACTGCTTCATACCCAAAACCCAAACCAAATCCACTGCCATCAAGTCAGTTCCGACTCCTAGCAACCCTACAGGACAGAGTAGAACTGCCTCATAGGATTTCCAAGGTTGTGATCTTTACAGAAGCACACTGTCACATCTTTCTCCCACAGAGCACCGGTTGGTTTGAACTGCTGACCTCTCAGCAGCTGAGCGCTTTAACCACTATGCCACTAGGGTTCCTTGCTTTATACCCAGAACCTGTCATTACAGGAAGTATTCAATAAATATTTGTTGAACGAATGAATATATGGGAAGAAATCCTACAAGTAATTGTATGATTTAATTAAGAATAATAGATTTAGATCAGTATATTTCATGCTATAAGAATGATCTTTTTAAAAAATAAAGGCATTTAAGTCTGAATTTTCAAAGCTCAGGTTTCTATCAAGATTGATAATGTTATTACATCACTTAATCTGTATTAAGCAATGGAGCTAACTTTTTCCCCAAATTCATATTTCTGAAAATGTATGAAATTAATACCTAAGAACATATACTACCTTGTAAAGCAGGTACTGCTTTGGTTAAGGGTTCTTTCTTACTGATCGGTTATGCTTGTGAAAGAAGACATCTAGCACAGACTTTTTTGAAATAATGTGCAAAAATGTATCCCCAGGTACCAGTAGGAATTATATAGTCATTTTGATTTTTAAGCAATGTCCAATTTTTTCCCCTAAAAATGTTTGTTCAGACTAATCCTCCCTGGCCTATTTCAGGCTGATGGTTTTTTCCTCTGCATTGTTTCTGAGATCTCTAATTAGCAACTTTAAATGTTACCTTTCCTTTGTGCTTTTGCTTAACCTTTGGACAAACAGTTATAAAAAGAAAACACACAAAAAACACTCTCATCTAACTCTCAGTTAGACCTCAGCTTTGTATTGGCTTTTCATAGCCTAATTTCTTAAAATAGATCCATGATTAAATAAATAAGAATACATTTCCCATTAATTAAAGTTAAAGCTCTTAAAATTTTTTCATCAAATTAAGAATTTTGGAACATTTTACAAATAATGCCATTTTCTTTGACAGACGGAATGTGGTGTGATGGATTTAGTTCCAAACATAAATTAATAAAGAGCTTGGGCCTCTGTCTGTAAGTGATATTGTGTAGGTGGAAAAATTGATTTACCAGCCCCCACCCCCCATAGGTGCTGTCCTGCCGTGGAACCCCTTCGCTCAGTTTTCTCCTGTCCAATCAGGTGGAATGTTTCACAGGCACATGGTTTATACAGCTCAAAATAACTTGGGACCTGTGAGCTGACAAATGCTCTGGCTTCGGTGGTGACAGGTTGTCCAGCCTCTTACAGCCATCTTCACTGAATCTGAGGTTAACTCCTCACTGTCTATGGACGACGGCTACCCTACGTTTCCAAGGGCGTGAAGAATTTTCTTTTTCTCCTGTGTTTCCATCTAAAAGTTCTCCTTGGATAATTATCATCGCAGTGGAGTGCCTGTGTTGGACATTCTCATCTGGGTCAACTAAAAAAAGAAAGGTAATATCCAGATTTAAGTTCACAAGTGTGTTTTGATAACAGGGCACTGACAATGGGAAAAGGAGTATTTCAGAGAGCTAATGACTGTTGCTTAGAGCAAAACCCAGGGTAAGTTTCTAATTAGGTACAATGGGACATCCGATTATGTGAAAAATAAAGCTTTCTACATGTAAAAACTTTGGAGGGGATTGATGAGACTCACAGAGAGGACACCTTACTTGGGTCCTAAGGAAAAATATCTCAGCAGAGGAAGTTGTGACATGTTGCATGCATCATTGGCATTTTCTACACATTCGTTTATTAAAATAATGGTGTTTACCTAGAGAGTATGTGTGGAATGTCTATTTCCTTTTTAAAGGGAATCAAATCTAAAATAATATGACTCCATAGTTAAAAACTTTCATTTAAATTTTTTTTTTAATCATGTAAAAGGATATGCTTGCTATATTTAGTGTTGGGAGATCGGGTCCCTGGATTAATGTACACAACAGCTGCAGAAAGTCTTGCTCAAAGGACATTGCTGTTTCTTTCTCCTCTCTCTCTCTTTCTCTCTCTCTTTTCAGCTACATCAGAAAGACACTTGACAGTCAGTGGCAAGTGTTTGGCCCAGTACATGCACTATTAGCAGTAATTAGATGCACATCTTGATTTATATTTTTAAAAACCATGTAAGCAAAGAAAAAGAGAAGATGGATT
This sequence comes from Loxodonta africana, assembly GCF_030014295.1. NCBI lineage: Eukaryota > Metazoa > Chordata > Mammalia > Proboscidea > Elephantidae > Loxodonta > Loxodonta africana. The sequence goes on from NC_087357.1 coordinate 66,075,235, forward strand.
ATTCTGTATTTCCATTCCCAAAAGTGAACACTGCAGTAATGGTGTTAAGAAATTTTATTATCTTATCAACAGATTTTTACTCACGTGTTAAAAACACTGGCATCGTTCAGTTTGAAAGAAACAAAGCAGCTAACCGGTTTTCTTTCTCAAAATATGATTCAGTTACTTTCACCTTAAGAATAATAAAATGAATTCTACAGGCTTTAACTTTAAAAGTTGTCATAACTTTATAACTTTATTTCCCCTTAAAAGTAACTTTTAAGTTTAGATAAAACTCACAGACCTTTTCTAGAAAATCTAAAATGTCTATAATTATAAACAGATGTTTTTGTAAATACAGAAATGAAGATATGCTGTCTGATACATGATTTGACAATGAGCAAAATATTTAAAATTCAGGTTACCCCAGAAAATCTGAAATACATGGACACTAATCGAAGTATCAGGAAACAAAACTATAGACGTTACAGAATCTTATATTAATGGCCTATGAAACAAACAGTTGGATACTGTCCAAATTCTGGAAGTTTGTCTCTGTCCCTACTTATAGAATATGGCTAATGCAATAATAATGGCTAACTCATAATACTGTGTTAAAACTCCAATCTTCCATATATAATTTAGAATACAAACTCTTTTACATGTTTCCGTTACATGTCTCTAATACAATGTGCCTACAAAGGCACATGTTCAGTGGAACAGGACTCAAAGCCCTAATTCCTGGACACAAGAAATTGAATGAATTGTTACCCAGTCTGGGCTTTGGAACTCATAAAGATGGTTTTTGCAAATTTACTCTTGAAGAAATGACACAGCAGGTAAATCAGGTTTTATTTTGAAAGGGCTTTACTGAATTAAGGTTAGTATATAAAAATGTGATTACTAAATTTTTAACAGTCAATTCTTATATGTAATAGGAGGAATGGACTCAGCTCACTAACCTGCAAATATGAGACATGGTACCGCTAACCCCAGCATAATTAATTTCCTTCATTCACATTGAGATTTGACAAAGCTGTTGCTGACCTCATGGTGTTATTGCCCTATAACAAGATAGAAAAATGAAAGGGTTTTCTGAATGGTATTTTCCCCCCTCCTAACAGATGAAGAAGAATCAAGCACCCCAGAGATATTTTCTTACATTCCTATTGTGTTCATAGTTGACGCAGTGCTTTTAAAACTAGAGCATGGTGCCTTTCCTTAAAGAGAACAACTTGAGTATAGACAGCATGATGTTTTTAAAAATTTAAGTCTTTATTTTCCACAGACATATTTTGGTGGGCACAAAAGTTGGAGCAAATATTTACCTGTAGTCACTAAAGAATTCTTAGAGTCACCTTGATAAATGTTGACAATGTTCATTTTGTTCCATAGGTTTCTAATTTAAAATTAATCTTTGAGCTAATGGGGATCAACAAATTTTCTCTTTTGGGATTTCCTGTAGAACAACTGAGATAATGAGACCTTGAGAATAAAATCAAACATCCCATTCCTATCATTTTTCTAACTACCACCAAACCCTTTTTTGGGCCTAGTTTTCTGCAGTCTTCTTGTTTGTCTTTCATTAGCCGTTCTACATGCTGGTCATAACTTTTACACTATTCCTTTGCCATCTTTCAGATTAAATACTAACTTTGGGCTCTGGCTTCAGTAGCCTTTACACTAATTCTTTGCTATCTGGTTATCCCCTTTTGTGTATGATGACATGCTCTTCATAGTTTTCTGTCAATCAAACTAAATTTCTACTTTCTTTCCCACCTTCCTACTTTTACCAAGTTCAACTAAAACAATAGTAAGAGAATGGCCTTCTCATCTTTGGCCTGTCACCTAGAAGTCTTTTCATTCCTTTAATCCCTGCTCTTTAAGGAACTTCCCTAATTAAACAGATCCCAGCTAACTCTCCTAGACATCACCTCTGCTCTGCTTCTTTATTCCAGCATTCTAGTCTAACTTGTACATATTTGTATTTATTTTTTCATCTGCCATTTTTCCTCTTTCAAATTGAAAGATCTTTGAGAGAATGTACCTAACCATATTTTTTTGCATTTTGTTAGTGATATATCACCATAGGCTCTGGTAGTGTGGTATATGCAATTTATTAAATTACTAAGCCATTCACATCAAAAATAGACTAGAAATAAAACTAAGATGGAGATGATCATTGTAAATAGAGAAAAAATGGATAATATAACAGTGAAGAAGAATTTGCCTCAAAGTCAATCCCATCTGCAGCCAATTTTAAGAGGGTGATCTGTACCCAATTCTTCAGGACTGGTTCCTATGTACTAGGATTTGGTTCTTGGCCCAGAAAGAGTTTCTCCAAAAGAACTGATTTTGATGTTTCATTTGTGTGCCATCATGGGATATAAGAGGCAAGGCAAACAGGTAAATACTGGCACGAAAGGGAGTCAATTTTAATTTTGTCGATTATTCTTCCCTAGAGTACATTTTAGGCGTAATAATTACACATCAGCAGGAAGCGATTACCTTAAATTTATATCAAAAACCCAAACCAAACCCGTTGCTATCGAGTTGATTCTGATTCATAACGACCCTACAGAACAGAGTAGAACTGCCCCCATAGAGTTTCAAAGAAGCTGGATTTGAACTGCTGACCTTTTGGTTAGCAGCTGAGCTCCTTAACCACTGTACCACCAGGCCTCCTAAATTTGTATAAGGCTGTACAATTTAAAATGTTTTCACAAACAAACCTGTCAGGGTGTCAGGGTGGCTTGCTTATCCCCAATTTACACTTGAGTAACTTAACTGTGTCTGATCTTTTCTATTCTGGTTCTCCTTTCAAATAATTATTAAGTATTAGGCTTTTTGAGTGTGTGTGTTGACCTAGAAAGAAGTTTTGTTTTCTCATTTGAATCTCTAATCACACCTCATAGCTAGAACACTTCAGTGTTTATATTTGGATCCAAAGTTATTTTATATCTGGTTTTGCCAATTCTCAATGACTCTATTAAAATGTTTGTTTTTGAATTTAAAGATGAGTTTTGAACCATTTCTGACAACAAAGTTTCTTTAGAGCCTAAAAAAGGGTGGAGCTGAGTTAACATGAGTTGAGAAATATGCCCAAAGTTATCAGCATCTGGTTTTATTTTTATCAACCAGACGCTTACATTTTCAGCAAGTTTTCAGGGCAGACTCTCCTTTCAGGAGAAGTCCTAGGGAAAAAAATAGAGATATTTAGCAAACTAATGTAAACAGCAATGTAGGAAGATAATGGTTCTTAAGAAATTTACCTTACCCCAAAACTATTGCCCTAAGAGACTCTTTAAAGCTTAAGCCAAATATATCCACTGAAGTCTTCTTAAAACCAAACAATAGTTTAGCTTGTCTAGTAAAGAATGTCTCCCTGAACATTATGCTGTTTTAAGAACTATCTATATGGGATTAAGTAGACAACAGCAACTCAAAATATTAGACAGGAACCTTAGGGAACAGTGAGTTTATGTTAGTGGGGGAATAACAACTCAGAGTAAGAGAGTGAAGTGGTTGCATAATATAAGCAATGTCCCTGAATTGTACACGTAGAAACTGTTGAATTGGTACACGTTTTTGCTGTGTATATTTTCAACAACAGCAATAACAGCAACAGCAAAATAAATAAAATAATTTTTTTAACAAAGAAAAGAAATTTACTCTAAAGTTCAATAAGCTTTCTATGTGGCCAAATTAGTTTACATGACTTACTGAAGTGTATGTTGATGGTTGATATCACATCAATCGTTTGATTTCCAACCTAAGACCATTTCATTAATACCATGATCTGTTTTAGGGACCGATTACTCATTCTTATTTTGAAAGCGGCATAAAATCTAAGTTTCAATTTTGTAAGAATCAGAAAGAGGCGACAAGCCAAATGTCACCCTGAACACCTCAGATGAAGTATCTTCCCAAGAGAAGTCCTGATTTTCCTCCCTGAATCCTGCTCCTGCTCTATCCCAGTCAAAGATTCCACCACCCACCCAGTTGCTCGGGCCATAAACATTAAAGTCACCTTTTGACTCTGCTCTTTGTCTTATATCCCTCTTTCAATCCATCAGAAAATCCCCCGGGCTCTACCTTCAAAAGAGATCTCAAATCTTACCGTTTCTCACGACATCCCTCGCCTACCATTCATTGGTCCAGGCCACCATCATCTCTCACGTAGCATATTGAATAGCCTCCTAACTGAGCTGCTGGCTTCCACACTTGCGCCTCTTCAAATGGACTCTGCATAGCAGCCAGATTGATCTTTTTAAAAACCACATCAACTGTCTCTCAAAACCGTAAAATGGTTTCCCACTCGCACAGTCAATGAAAATTTGAAGTCCTCACCATGATCTGCAAGCCCTTACCTGTTCTGGCCCCAGTCTGCCTTTCTGACCTTGGTTCCTTCTACTCCTCTTTGTCCCTCACCTCCCCGCACACTGGGCTTTACTTGCACCAAACACTCACCTGCCTGAGGCCTTGACACTTACTTCTCAGGTGTGAACATTGGTCTCCAAAATGGGTGGGTGGTTAACTTTTCCACTTCATTTAGAAGCTTTTCCTAGCTAAAATACCACACTTTCAACCCCCAAGCCCCGCCCATGCCATCATTCTCTAGTCCCTTGTCCTACTTTATTTTTCTTCTCAGTATTTCTATCTTCCACACTAGAATGGCAGCTCCACAGAACTCTGTCTTCTGTTCACCCCTTAATGCACAGTGCTTGGAATAGCAAATGCTTAGTAAATGTTTATTGAATGAATGATTGAAAGCTAGGCTATTCATAATAGCACTGGGGACTTTTTAAATATAATTTTCATCGCATAGTTTTTAAAAATGCTTTAAAGAGACAGTGATACATTTTTATATTTCCTATTTCAGGTAATATTTATAAGTTTAACAATTTATATATACATTTTCATCTGAAAGCCTTATTAGGATTGTTATTATCCCTTGACAGATGAGGAAAACTGAGGCTCAGACACATTAAGTGACATGCTCAAGATATCAAAGTTATTTAGCATTGAAGCTGGGAGTCAAGCCCAGGTTTTCTGATTATGTTCAGAAATCCTTTGATACTTCAAGTATGAAACCAAAGCATAATCCCAGTTGTTTTATCTACCATAAATAAATTTTTATTTGGAAGTTACCTTGAAGTTATGGCTGCTTTTACCAGTTTGTTTTTAACTTTGTGTCTGCAAATTTTCTTTGTAAATATGATTGTCTATTTATCTGTCCTACTTTACCCTACAATTAAAAAAAAAAAAAAAGAGTAAATAACAATAAATTTAGCAGGGAATCCTAATGAGTGAAAGAATTCAACAGATATTTACTGATCACTTGCTATGTGCTGTGTTTGTCTAAGCTAAGAACTGAAGACCATGCAGGGCTTGGCCAGGAAACATAGTGAAGAGGAATGGGCATAGAGAGCAGCCCGAGCAAAGAGAATATGTACAAAAATCCAAAGGCGGAGAAACTTTATGTATTTAAAAATGTACAGATATGTTGAATTAACTATAAATCTAGAGTTCAGTTTCCCTTCAGAGTTTGTCCTTGGATCAAATCACTTCACTAGTTCTACCTCCATTTCTCATCTATTAAGTGGAGACCATGATATGTAGTCATAGTTGTTATATAATAATAATAACTACAATTTAGTAAAGCCCAAGCACATTTGTTTGGTTTAATCATCGTTTTGATCTATGAGATGGCTACTGTTATTGTCCCTGTTTTACAGATGAGTAAACTGAGGCTTAGAGAGGTTAAATAACTTTCTCTAGTGTATATAGCTAGGAAGTGTCAGAGTAAACCAGGTCTAACTCCAAAATGTTGGATAATAAATACAACATTAAAACATTAAACAAAATCCTTAATTTTGAACACCTGAAAGTTTTGTTTTCATAATAGTTTCCATGACAATAAGCATCAGAGCAGGCATGCATGATACTTCAATTAGCGTCAAAAAAAAAAAAACTAGATGCAGAGGGATGAGCAGTGATTATATGACTGTTTTCTATTTCTACCATAAATATAAATTTTTGAGAGTTCTTTAACATGGACAACACATATCTTTGCCAATCCCAGGATGTTGCAGGCACATGGGGAAAAAAATATTTTGTTACAGTTGATCCTTTTAGCAATCTCTAATCAGCCCCTCAAAGTGACTGTCTACTTTGCTAATTCAAAGATTTATTTTACATACCACTGTAGAAGTTTGGAAATTAGGGCAGCTCCTAGGAAGTTTTATAGCAAGGCTATCATATAAAAAAAAAAAAGAAGGGATATATAAATTGACAGACCACTAGTCTGTCAGTTTGTCATACTGTGGTGGCTTGCATGTTTCTGTGATGCTGGAAGTTATGCCACTGGTATTTCAAATACTAGTATGGTCATCCATGGTGGACAGGTTTCAGTGGCACTTCCAGACTAAGACAAACTAGGAAGAAGGACTTGGCAGTCGGCTTCTGAAAAATTGGCCAGTGAAAACCTTATCAATAGCAGCAGAACATTGTCTGATATAGTGCCAGAAGATGAGCCCCTCAGGTTGGAAGTCTCTCAAAATACGACTGGGGAAGAGCTGCCTCCTCAAAGTAGAGTCAACCTTAATGACATGGATGGAGTAAAGCTTTCAGAACTTTCATCTGCTGATGTGGCACAACTCAAAATGAGAAGAAACAGCTGCAAACATCCAATAATTATAGGAATGTAGAATGTATGAAGTATGAATCTAGGAAAATTGGAAGTTATCAAAAATGAAATGGAACACATAAAGATCAATATCCTAGGAACTGGTGAGCAGAAATGGATTGGTATTGACCATTTTGAATTGGACAATCATATGGTCTACTATGCTGAGAATGACAAATTGAAGAGGAATGGCATCACATTCATCATCATCAAAAAGAACATTTCAGGATCTATCCTGAAGTACAATGCTGTGACTGATAGGATAGTATCCATAAGCCTACAAGAAAGACTAGTTAATATAACTATTATTCAAATTTATGCACCAAGCAATAAGGCCAAAGCTGAAGAAATTGAAGATTTTTAACCAACTTCTGCAGTCTGAAATTTATCAAACATGTTATCACGATGCATTGATAGTTATTGGTGGTTGGGATGAGAAAGTTGGAAACAAAAAAGAAGGATCAGTGGTTGGAAAATATGGTCTTGGTGATGGAAACAACACTGGAGATTGCATGATAGAATTTTGCAAGACCAACAACTTATTCATTGGAAATACCTTTTTTCAACAACATAAATGGCAATTATGCATGTGGACCTCACCAGATGGAATACACAGGAATCAAATCGACTACATCTGTGGAAACAGATGGTGGAAAAGCTCAATATCATCATTCAGAACAAGGCCAGGGTGCACTGTGGAACAGACCATCAATTGTTCACATACAAGTTCACGTTGAAGCTGAAGGAAATTAAAATAAGTCCACGAGAGCCAAAATACAACCTTGAGTATATCCCAGCTGAATTTAGAGAGCATCTCAAGAACAGATTTGATGCATTGAGCACTAATGACCAAAAGACCAGACAATTTGTGGAATGACGTCAAGGACATCATACCCAAAGAAAGCAAAAGGTCATAAAAAGATGGGAAAGAAAGAGAAGACCAAAATGGATTTCAGAGGAGACTCTGAAACTTGCTCTTGAACTTAGAGCAGCTAAAGCTAATGAAAGAAATGATGAAGCAGAAAGGCTGAATGGAAGATTTCAAAGGGTAGCTCAAGAAGACAAATTGAAGTGTGATGAACATGCAAAGACCTGGAGTTAGAAAACCAGAAAGGAAGAACACACTCGGTATTTGTCAAGCTGAAAGAACTGAAGAAAAAATTCAAGCCTTGAGTTGCAGTTTTGAAGGATTCTATGGGCAAAAAACCAGAATTGATTTGACGGCAATGGGTTTAGTTTTGGTTTTATGGGCAAAATATTGAATGATGCAGGAAGCATCAAAAGAAGATGAAATGAATATACAGTCGCTGTACCAAAAAGAATTGGTCAACATTCAACCATTTCAGGAGGTAGCGTAGGATCAAGAACCAGTGGTATTGAAGGAAGAAGTCCAAGCTGTACTGAAGGCACTGTTGAAAAACAAGGCTCCTGGAATTGATGGAATACCAATTGAAATGTTTCAGTAAATGGATGCAGTGCTGGAGGCACTCACTTGGCTATGCCAAGAAATTTGGAAGACAGCTACCTGGCCAACCAACTGGAAGAGATCCATGTTTGTGCCCATTCCAAAGAAAGGTGTGGAATTCAGAAATTATTGAACAGTGTTATTAATAGGTACATGCCAGTAAAATTTTGCTGCAGATAATTAAAAAATGTTTGCAGCAGTACATTGATAGGGAACTGCCAGAAATTCAAGCTGGATTCAAAAGAGGACTTGGAACCAGGGGTATTATTACTGATGTCAGATGGACCTTGGCTGAAAGCAATAAATACCAGAAAAATGTTTACCTGTGTTTTTTTTTTTTTTTTTTGTCTATGCAAAGGCATTTGACTGTGAGAATCATAACAAATTACAGATAACACTACGAAGAATGAGAATTCTAGCACGCTTAATTGTGCTCATGAGGAACCTATACATAGACCAAGAGGCAGTCATTAGAACAGAAGAAGGGGATACTCCATGGATTAAAGTCAGGAAAAGTGTGTGTCAGGGTTGTATCCCTTCACCATTCTTATTCAATCTGTATGCCGAGCAAATAATCCGAGAAGCCAGACTATATGAAAAAGTATCAGAATTGGATGAAGACTCATTAATAACCTGAGATATGCAGATGACACACCTTGCTTGCTGAAAGTGAAGAGAACTTGAAGCACTTACTGATGAAGATCAAAGAATACAGCCTTCAGCATAGATTACACCTCAACATAAAGACAAAAATACTCACAACTGAACCAAGAAGCAACATCATAATAAATGGAGAAAAGATTGAATTTGTCAAGGATTTCATTTTACTTGAATCCATGGAAGCAGCAATCAAGAAATCAAAAGATGTATTGCACTGGGCAAATCTGCTGCAAAAGACGTCTTTGAAGCATTAAAAAGCAAAGATATCATTTTGGACATAAAGGTGCGCCTGACCCAAGCCATGCTATTCCCAATCGCCTCATATGCATGAGAAAGCTGGACAATGAATGAGGATGGCTGAAGAAGAATTGATGCCTTTGAATTATGGTTGACGAGGAATATTGAATACACCATGGACTTCCAGAAGAATGAACAAATCTGTCTTGGAAGAAGTACACCCAGGATGCTCCTTAGAAGGAAGAGAGGATGGCAATATTTGTCTCAAGTACTTTGGACATTTATCAGGAGGGACCAGTCCCTGGAGAAGGACATCATGCTTGGTAAAGTGGAGGCTCAGCAAAAGAGAGGAAGACCGTCAATGAGATGGATTGACACAGTGGCTGCAATGATGAGCTCAAGCCAAGCAAAGAGCTATAACTGACTCGACCGCATCTAACAACATCATATAAGGGAAAGGAGAGGAATGAACTGAAATAAATTTTGACATCGAGTCTTAAAGTCAGAAGAGATTTAAGAGATTACTTTCCTCTTTGTCTTCCCAGCACAAGGCCTAGTACATAGTAGCCCAAAATGGCCAATAGTCTTAAACCCTATCACCATCTCTGATTGATTGGTGGGGGCTGAAGGAGTAGAGTATTAAGAAAGTCAAGGTCAGTGGGAAAAGTACTGTAACCAGCGATGTATCTTTTAAGAGGGCAAGATAAGAGTATCAGCCTATGGGTCACACACTTGCCATTCCCTCTAGTAAATGTTTAAATGAAACCCTGGTGGCGTAGTGGTTAAGTGCTATGGCTGCTAACCAAAGGGTCAGCAGTTCAAATCCGCCAGGCGCTCCTTGGAAACTCTATGGGGCAGTTCTACTGTGTCCTATAGGGTCTCTATGAGTCAGAATCGACTCTACAGCACTGGGGTGGGTTAATATTAATAATATAGACTTAGTTTGCATTATCAAAATTTCTAGTCTAGGGGACCTTTGAACTAAAGTTATTGTACTATTTTCTTAAGACTTTAAAAAATATTTATTTTTTGAATAGGTAATATGTTTATATTATTAAAATTAAAAGGGTATACAAACAGGAAAGAGTGCACAGTAAAAAAAAATCTGCCTTGCACCTCTGTTTGCCTTTCTTCCATATTTCCTTCTAACCAGTGTTAATTTAAGGGATTTTTTTAAAAATTTGAGCTCTAATTCATATCTTTGTAGAAATTAAATTAATTATATGTTGTTTGAAGAAGGTAAATAATCACAGTTTTCAAGAGCAGATTGATCATATAAACATTAAATTTAAATAACTTGCCTCTAGTCACATAACAAAAGCATTATTTTCCTGAGTTAGGTCAAATCTGTATCTTCAGTATCTAGATGAGATTATATTGCCAATATAGCTATTTTTGTTTTTTAATAGCATTTTATTGAGCTTTTAGTGAAAGTTTACACAGCAAGTTAGGTTCCCATTTGATAATTTCCACACAAATTTTTCAGTGACATTAGTTACGTTTATCACAATCTGTCAAAATTCTCTCTTTCTTTTAAAATTTCTACATCAAAAATTTAGTGACATTGATTATATTCTTCCAATTGTGCAACCATTCTCGCCCTCCTTTTCTGAGTTGTTTCTCCCTCATTAACATAAACTCAGTACCCCCTTAGGTTCCTATCTAATCTTTCAAGTTGCTGTTGTCAATTTGATCCCATATAGATAGTTCTTAAAAAAAAAAGCGTAGTGTTTAGGGAGAGTGAAGAAAACCAAAGACACAAGGGAAAGGTTAGTCCAAAGGACTAATAGACCAAAACTACCACAGCCTCCACCAGACTGAGTCCAGCACAACTAGATGATGCCCAGCTACCACTGCTGACTGCTCTGACAGGGATCACAATAAAGGGTCCTGTACAGAGAAAAATGTAGAACAAAATTCAAACTCACACAAAAAGACCAGACTTACAGTCTGATGTGGAAACCCTGGTGGCGTAGTGGTTAAGTGCTGCGGCTGCTAACCAAAGCGTCTGCAGTTCGAATCCGCCAGGCGCTCCTTGGAAACTCTATGGGGCAGTTCTACTCTGTCCTATAGGGTCGCTATGAGTTGGAAACCCTGAGAGTATGGCCTCTGGACACCTTTTTAATTCGGTACTGAAGCCACTCCTAAGATTCACCCTTCAGCCAAAGATTAGAGAGGCCCATAAAACAAACAAGAATACACATAGCTCAACTGTGTGTAAGAGACTAAATGGGCACACTAGTCCAGGAGCAAAGACGAGAAGGCAGGAGGGGACAGGAAAGCTGGACAAATGAAAATGGGGAGCTCAAGGTCAAGTAGGAGAGAGTACTGACACATTGCGAGGTTGGCAACCAATATCACAAAACAATATGTGTGTTAACTGCTTAATGAGAAACTAATTTGCTCTGTAACCTTCACCTAAAAAGCACAATTAAAAAAAAAAGTGCATAATGCTCAAAGCCAACCTTTTTTACTGTTAAGCTAAACTATTGTTTGGTTTTAAGAAGACTTCAGGGGATATTTTTGGTTTAAGGTTTAAAGATTATCTCAGGGCAATAGTTTCAGGGGTTCCTCCACTCTCCAGGGATCCAGAAAGTCTGGAGTCCATGAAAATTTGAAATTCTGTTCTGCATTTTCCCCCTTTTCATCAGGATTCTTCTATGGAATCTTCGATTAAAATGTTCAGTAATAGTAGCCGGGCACCATCCAATTCTGCTCTCATGGCAAAAAAAAAAAAAAGGAGGCAGTTATTCGTGGAGATAATTAGCCTCACACTCCATATCCTCCTCCTAGTCCTGACTACCCCTCTTCCTCTGTTGTTATTCCAGGTGAATAGAGAGCAATTGTTATGCCTGGAACCGACGTTTGCAAGCTTTTAAGACCCCAGTCACTACACAACAAACTAGGAGATAGAACAGAAGCACTAAACATATTATTAGGCCAATTAACTGGGATATCCTATGAAACGATGACTCTAAACCTCCAAACCAAAGAACCAAATCCCATGAGGTGTTTGTTTGTATATAAACAGCCTCAGCAGTTACTCCTTTTTTTCATCATTGTTGTAAATATATCTATCACACAACTTTTGCCAATTCAACTTTTTACAGGTGTACAACTTATTGACAGCTATTACAATAATCGACTGTGCAATCCTACCCTTAATCAATGCAGTTTTCCATCGCTGTTAGCCCCCCTCCCCCCTAATCTTGGTATATTGTCTGTATCTCTTAATTTCTATAATTCTATTATATCCAAGGTAAAGGCGGGGGGGAGGTGGAGAGCGAATTGCTATTTGTGTATGATAGCACTTTGTAACTAAAAGCCCTTTACAGGTATTATCAAAATTCTATATTAAAATTGTGTTTAAGGTCGGTCATATTTAGGGTCTAGGGTCACTATGAGTCAGAACTGACTCTACGGTAACGGTTTTGGTTTTTTCTGTTTCTTTTTTTTTTAATAGTTATACCATAGCTTTCACGATTAAATTTGCATTTAAAGCATTTAATAAAGTGGTAATCAGCAATGTCTTTATTTTCAGCATCAGGAAATGCTCATTAAATTCCGGTTCATTTTCAAAATTTGAGACCATAATTAGGCAATTTTTTATTTCAAGCTTTAAGCTCTTAAAAACCCATCATGCTATAATAAACATTGACTTGCTATTTCCTAGAAATAATCCCGACTTTTTCTGATTATTATTTTGTGACAGCATGCAAGACGACAGCCTAGAAGCTTCTACTTCCATATCTCAGCTTCTAAGGGAGAGCTATTTAGCTGAAACCAGACATCAGGGAAACAATGAGAGGAGTCGAGCAGAACCTTCCTCCAACCCTTTTCATTTTGGCAGTCCTTCTGGAGCTGCTGAAGGAGGAGGCCAAGATGACCTTCCAGATCTTTCTGCCTTTCTGAGCAAAGAAGAATTAGACGAAAGTGTCAATCTGGCGAGACTGGCCATCAATCATGACCCTTTGGAGAAAGCAGATGAATCTCAAGCTCGAAAACGTCTTTCTTCTGATCAGATGAAACACTCACCTAAATCAAGTTTTGACCCTAACTTCTGCCAGGATAACTCTCAAAGTTCTACCAGCTCTAAAGAGAGCCCCCAGGAAACAAAAAGGCCACAATATAGTTCTGAAACTCAGTCCAAAAAGGTGTTCTTAAATAAGGCTGCTGATTTCATTGAAGAGCTGTCCTCCCTTTTCAAAGCCCATAGCTCCAAAAGGATTAGACCTCGTGCCTGCAAAAACCACAAGAGCAAATTGGAATCTCAAAACAAAGCAATGCAGGAAAGCAGCTCCAGTTTCTCAGATCTGTCAGACAGACGAGAAAGATCTTCTGTTCCCATCCCCATCCCTGCAGATACAAGGGATAATGAAGTGAATCATGCTCTTGAACAGCAAGAAGCCAAGAGACGCGAAGCTGAGCAGGCTGCCAATGAAGCAGCTGGTGGAGACATTACCCCAGGGTCTTCACCTTCATCTTTGTACTATGAAGAACCTCTGGGGCAACCTCCTCGGTTCACTCAAAAGTTACGGAGCAGAGAAGTTCCAGAAGGAACCCGAGTACAGTTGGATTGCATAGTGGTAGGAATTCCACCACCTCAAGTAAGGTAAAAATGTCCAGTTGGTAGTGCTTGGTAATTGCTTTCCATCTACCATGATCTTCCTAAGTATTGTCTTTTGAGTATGTGGTTTCCAAAATTACATACTTCCTATGAGAAAAGCAGTTGTTTTAATTTAAAGCAGTACAGTCCAGAAATAAAACACTAGCCATAAATATCTTTAAAATTTTCTAGTTATTATTAGTTGCTGTCGAGTCAATTTCAACTCATGGGTAACCCATGTGTTACAGAGTAAAACTGTTCGGCAGGGTTTTCAGACTGTGACCTTTTGGAAGCAGATTTCCAAGCCTTTCTTTGAAAGCATCTCTGGATGGATTTGAACCGCAGGACTTTCAGTTAATAGTGCAGCGCTAAACCATTTGTGCCCCCGAGGGACTAAGAGCAACATTAAAAAGTAAATAAAAAGAATTAGATGACATTAATTTTAAATATATTTTATTTAAACAATATAATGAAGTATCATCATTTCAACATGTAAACCAAGTAAAAATTAATAAGATAGTTTTCATTCTTTTTGTCATAGTACCTAAGTCTTCGAAATCCTACACTTACAACTCATTTCAATTTGGATGCTAAATTTTTATTCGAAATACTCAATCTGTATTTGGATTTCATAAAATTTGTGGTTGAAAAAGTAGATAATATACCCAAATTGCTCCAAACATACCAAAAAATTTTTGCAATAACTGAATTGAGTATCAGTGTCAAAATTTAAATTAATTAAAATTAAATATAATTAAAACTTTAGTTCCTCAGTTGCACTAGCCACATTTCAAGTACCCAAGAACCACATGTGGCTACCATCTTGGATAGCACAGGCCTACAGCCTATAGCTTAAAAAAAGAAAGCATTTATGATCTGTACTCAATGAATGGAAATCCTGCTGGAGTAGCGGTTAAGTGCTATGGCTGCTAACCAAGAGGTCGGCAGTTCAAGTCCGCCAGGTGCTCCTTGGAAACTTTATGGGGCAGTTCTACTCTGTCCTCTAGGGTCACTGTGAGTCAGAATCAACTCGAGAGCAGTGGGTTTGGTTTACTCAATGAATATTTGTGGCACTGTTTGGATTTGAAAGAAAGCCACATAATAGCATAAAATCTGATAGACTTAGACTGTGGATAAGGTCAATTTCAAGATTCATTTTTCATGTATTACATTTATTATGAACTTTTTAATATCTGTTTAATGAACACTATTCTTCCTAATGCCCAAGTCTTTCCCTAATTTAACTGAAAGATAGAAAAGATATTCATCTTTTGTGTCCCTGCTGTAACCAACTTTTCCAAGAAGCTAATGAAGATTAGGAAACCCTGGTGGCATAGCGGTTAAGAGATATGGCTGCTAACCAAAAGCTTCATGGTTTGGACCCACCAGGCGCTCCCTGGAAACTCCATGGGGGCAGTTCTGCTCTGTCCTATAGACTTGCTATGAGTTGGAGTTGACCTGCTGTCAGTGGGTTTGGTTTGGTTTTTTTTAATGAAGATTAAGCTTCAGCACTCTTCAATTGCATAGGCCACTTCCAAGGCCTTCATTTTATTTTCTTAAAAGGCCCTCCTACATTGTATGAGCTTCAGGCCCCACAAAACCTGGATCCAGCCTTAGCCTGCAGAGTGACATTCACTGCCTTTAATGTTGTAATGTCCCTGAGTGATGCAAATGATTAATGCGCTTGGCTGCTGACTGAAAGGTTGGAGGCTTGAGTCCATCTGGAGGCTCCTTGGAAGAAACTCCTGGCAACCTACTTCCAAAAAGCCAGCCATTGAGAATCTCTGTTAGGCACAGTTCTGCACTGACACACATGGGGCTGCCATGAGTGGGAGTCAGCTGGTTAACCTTGCAATACTATGTGAATAATGTGGTTGTATATCACTTTTATAGAGAATTACTGATATTTAGAATCCTGCAAGAGTTGCTTTGCCTCCCTATTTAACATTTATTCTAAGTATATAAGTAGGGTCTTATCTTCTTACATAACATTCATGTTATAGGACAGTGATAATATTTGTATTAATAATAGTATTTTTAAATTATTATATATCTGAATTAATTTAATATACATATATAAATTCATGGGATTCTGGTCTGAAGACATCTTCATGTATTGAATTTTGCTTTTCAAAAGCAACATAAGGCAATATTAATATTATCTCTACGTGGCATATACATTTTACTATCATTTTATCCAATCAACCTCTTGACAGCACTGATTCTGTTGTTTTTGCCTTTTTATCCTGAGCACCAAGCACAGCTTTTGGTCCATAATAGTCACTCAGAAATGTTGAATGAACTAATGAATAGGAAAGCAAGAAATTCAACTTAGATTTAAATCAGGAGTGAGACAGTTAGCCTAATATACAGCAAAAGGGTGGAGCTGAAGAATACAGGGCAGTGTCTGCCGTTCTACTCTAAACCTGCCTGATGACACTCCCTAAGACTCTAATGCATAACACTGGGAAGATGTTATCACAGCATCACAATGGCTACTACTCAGTCTAAAGTAAGCAGGTGAGCACTCAAGTTATGGTATACACACAACACACTTAAGGGGATTTTATTTGAACCTTAAAAAGTCAAAAAGGCTCAAGTAGAAATTCATTTATTCATTCAACAAATACCCGTTTGGTTATTAAAGTGACTCTACTAGGTACTAAGGCCCCTCCCCCCCCAAAAAAATAGGTCCCTGACCTCAAATACCTCACAATCCAGTAAAGCAACCAGACAGACATGTAAAACAAACACTGTAATGTCGTGTAGTAAGGGCTATAACAGAAGTATGTATAGTATGTAATGGTGGCCCAGAGGAAGATGTGAGCTACATTGCCTGGAGGGCAGGATAAAGCACAAGTTAACACAGGAAGTGATGCTTTAACATGAGCAGACCCAGGGTGGAAGGGGAAAGCGAGTGCAAATGCTCAGGGGCAAATGTGTTCAGGAAACCGTAAGTCTTGTTTATGTCAAGAATATGGAGTTCCAGGTGAGGGAAGATGAGAGATAAGATTAAAGAGGTAGGCGGAAGGGATGGATCCTTTCAGGCTAGGACCAACTCATCTTGTTTACATGAAGGCACATGAAACTTAACAGCACAATAAAGCTTTTACATGACAGGGAGGAGACCAAGCTAACTGGTAACGAGAATGGAGACATGATTTTGAGGTGCCTTTTTGAAAGCAAAGCAGAATAGTTTACACTCGGTTTCAGAACAAACTGGAAACCATTTAAAGATGATTATGGAAATGTAGGGGCCCTGATGGCACAGTGGTTAAGAGCTTAGGGTCAGCAGTTCAAATCCACCAGTCACTCCTTGGAAACCCTATGGGGCAATTCTACTTTGTGCTATCGGACCGCTACATGTCGGAATTGACTCTGTGACAACAGGTTTGGTTTGGGTTTATGGAAGTATAACAAGATGAAAGGGAACATTTAAGGACAATTAGTCTGCAAGATTGGATTAGACCAGAAAAGAATGGAGCCTTGAGGCCACTTAGGAAACTATGGAAGGTGTTCCTGGCATCAGGCACTCTGGTTGGACTAGAGTGGGGACAGTGGGGATTTGAGGAGATGTCAATGTGAGATATTTAGAAAAAAAGATATCAAGCTGACCTTGGTGGCTAACTAGATAGGAAGGATGGGTAAAAAAGGTACTCCATAAGTTTCGTGTTGGGTACCTGAGAGAAAGATGGAGTCACTGGTAAAGACGGAGAGATCAATGAGGATTTGGGATATATGCACTGAGTCTGAGGGAACAGAGGGATCATATCCAATAGGCAGTTGGAAGTGTAGGACTGAAGGTCAAATGAAAGGGGAACAGAACTGAAATCATTCCAAACAGTCACCTGGACGCTGAAAGCTCTGACACAATACTTCTCTAATTACAGAGGCACTGTATATATACAAGTAACACTTGGAACCAACTTCCTTTCTTTTTTTTTAAATTTGTGTGTGTGTGTGCGTTAGGTGAACGTTTACAGAGCAAATTAGTTTCTCATTAAACAATTAATACACAAATTGTTTTGTGACATTGGTTGCCAATCCCACAATGTATCAACACTCTCCCCTTCCCCACCCCAGCTTCCCTGTTTCCAGTGGTCCAGTTTTCCTGTCCTTTCCTGCCTTCTCGTCTTTGTGGAACCAACTTCTAACAGTGATAGACTGAAGTAGGGTTTTTCATTCTTTTTTTTAGCAATAACTTCCCTCTATTCCCCCTTGCAGAGCCCTGGTGGTACAATGGTTAAGAGGTTGGCTGCTAACCAAAAGGTTGGCAGCTGAAATCCACCAGCCACTTCTTAGAAACCCTATGGGGCAGGGGGCAGTTCTACTCTGTTTTATAGAGTTGCTATGAGTTGGAATCGACTCAACAGCAGGCGGTTTGGTTTGATTTTATTCCCACCTGCAAAAAAAGAAAAGAACAAAAACCCTTACATGTTGCCCAGTACATGCATACGTGTGTGGTGTGAGTATGTTTAAACATAAAGTTAATACTGGGATTGAAGAGGGATGGGATGGAGGGAGACAGGAGTAAATCCTATCTGCTTCTCACCATTGAACTCCTGAGGCCCCTCCACAGGACCCAGGACTCTTGTAAAGCACAAATACTAATCCAGAGGAGTCCTTTAAAAATGCATCAAAAAAATAATGAGAAGTTTTGGTTTGCTGTATGGTAACACAACAGCCAGTAAGAATAGTATCAATGTGATATTTAGGAAAAAAAGAATAGTATCTTTTTTAGCAAGAAAACATAGTAAATATACTGGGCAACTGAAGTCTTACATTGTACCTATGTGCTCCGATATTTTACCTGTGTTCTTGTAAACCTAGTTTAGCAAGTTGAAATATTTTTGTGTGCATATTGTTGACATCAAAGCTAATTGGGTAGAATTTGTTTTACAAGTAGGAGTGGGATCCTATATCACTGAAGCAAGCATTTTCGAAAGTTTGTTAGTATTGCACATAACTTCATTGGAGGAGTTGTTTTAGGAAATGAAATACATTCATGCATTACCCACGGATGAAAGAGTCTGAAGGAATTCACAGCAAATGGCCATAATCCCTTTTTATATCCTGACTCCAAATTCTTTTCCCAGGAATGTACAGCTGGATCACACTGGGTATGTTTGCTTATACACAACCTCCTGAAGTAGCACACATAATTTACTTCTTATAGATGTCAATGCCTGCTATGGCTGTAAAGTTTTACTATTGCTAATTCTAGACAGTTAAGCGCCTGACTACAAGCTGAAAGGTTGGTGGTTCAAACCCACCCAGAGGCCCCTCAGAAGACAGCCCTGGTGATCTACTTCCAGAAGGTCACAGCCTTGAAAACCCTAGGAAGCAGTTCGACTCTGCCCACATGGAATCACCACCAGTCAAAACCAACTTGAGGGCAACTAACAACAACAGTATCCTGGGAAAAATAATATAGTTATAAAGAAATCTAAAATGATAAAGGGGTTTTCATATTATATTATTTAGGGTTTCTTCTTCCACCTTTTGGAAAAATTTAGACACTTTCATTCATTCATTTATTTCATCCAACAAATATTAAGTGCTTGCCATGTACCATAAGGAAACGCTGGCGGCATACTGGTTAAGTGCTATGGCTGCTAACAAAAGGGTCGGCAGTTCAAATCCGCCAGGCGCTCCTTGGAAACTCTACGGGGCAGTTTTACCCTGTCCTATAGGGTCGCTATGAGTCGGAATCGACTCGACGGCACAGGGTTTTTTTTTGGTTTTATGTACCGTATAGGTTGCTACGAATCAAAACTCCATTCGACGGCACACAACGGCAACAAAAAAGGGAGTACCTGGGTGGACTGGGGTTCCACTCTGCACACATGGGCTCGCCACGAGTCAGAATGGACTCCACAGCTGCTGGTTTGGTGGTTTTTTGTTTTTTGTTTTTGTATATGCTACATACTGTATTATAAGCATTTAGATTATAGCAGTGAAGAAGATAGACAAATCGCCTGCCTTCATGGAGCTTAGAGACTAGTAAGAGAAACAGACAATGAACGAAAATTCCACAAATGATCACGTAATTACAATTGTGATCAATGCTATAAAGGAGGGTACATACAGTAAAGGTACCAAACTTTGTGAGTAAGCTGGGGGAGATCTTCCTGAAAAGTGATACTTAAGCTGAGACATAAAGAATGAGTAGGAGTTAGCCAGGCAAATTGGAGTGTAGGGAAAAGTGTTCTGTTGTGGTGTTGTTAGCTTTCAACTCATGGCAACCCCATCCACAATGGAACAAATGCTGCCTGGTCCTACACCATACCCATGATTGGTTGCAGATGGAATCATTGTGGTCTGTAGGATTTTCATTGACTGGCTTTCTAAAGTGGATCCCCAGACCTTTCTTCCCAGTTGATCTTAGTCTGGAAGCTCCGCTGAAACCTGTTCAGCACCATAACTACACACCAGCCTCCACTGATAGGTAGTGGCTGTGAGCGAGCTGCACTGGCTGAGAGAATTGCCAGTTTAAAGCCCCTTAGGCAGCAAGACAATTGTTGAGTTTAGAAATTGAGGGAACTGATGCCACCAGAACATAAAGAATGAGGAGGAAATGATTTGAAGTGAGTCCAGAGAGGGAGCAGAGGCTGGACTGGGAGAACAAGGTACTCAGAGTGGGTCCCTGGACCAGCAGTGTCAGCAAAACCTAGGATTTTGATGGATGTGCAAATATCCTGGCATTATCTTGGACTCACTGAATCAGGAGGTCTGGGGGTGAGGCCCAGCAATTTGTGTTTTCACAAACTGCTGTTTGTTTCTGTGCTAAATACTTTTTCAGTTTCTTCAGAGAACCCTCCTCCCACTCCCCAGGACCTCCCACTGCTCGCATTCCTTGGCCCGAGTGTTGCAATCTCCTGCTAACGTTTTAACACTTGCACTAGTTTTTTTTTTTTTTTTCCTCAGATCTTACTCCAACAGTATATTCTGGACGACTCTCTATTGGAGTCACCTCACCCTGGAAGGTATTCCTCTGAGGTGGTGTCTCTTTGGAGATGACAAGCCAGGCTAATTTCTCTGATTTGAAACAGAAAACCACAACCCCTTGGCCTATGGGAAAACCCCCAAGTTTACTTTTGCAAACTCTGGAGATGTGGGACTACTCACACTGAAGTTTTTTATCCTTGTTCTTTCCTTCTTGGGCAACACTAAACACCCTTTCACCTTTAAAGTTTTTGAGTCAAAAGTTAGGTATAAGCTTCCAAACCCCACAGAAACTCCAGAGGATAAAGGTCAAGCTCTTCAAAGGGTTCAAGAGAAGTCCCTCTCACTTGCCTACAAACCTTACTACCAACCTTGTCCGATCAATCTCTCAGGCTCTTCATACCCTCTCACAAAGTGGACCAAGGATCGCCAGACTGAATCTGAATTGTTTCTCCTTTTTTTTTCCTTCAAAACTCATACCTGTATTTTAACTTCAGAATATGAATAAGACCTTAGGATGCAGAGTAAATTAAAATCATGAGATACAACTGTTAAAAATAAAAACTAGTAGTGCATTCAGATATTTTATGCTGTGGATATAGAACTTCAGGATAACTGAGAAGTTTTGTTTTTTTTTTTAATATTTGTGATTGCCATGGAAAATGCAAGCTTAGTGAAAAGCCCTCAATAAAGTCATTTTTAATGCCGATACTGATGACTCTTCTAATGAATGGACATTTGCAAAATAGTTCTTTGATACATAGGAATTAAGACAAACTAACAATATTCTTCTTTGGAAGTATATTCATTTTCTTTATTACTAGTTTTTCTGATTATAACCTAGTGTTTATATTGTTTTGTGAAAATACCAAAAAAAAAAAAAAACAGAGGCAATTACAATCATCTGTTATTTGATCACATCCCTTATCTCAATTCCACCTTTTTGATGATTTCCTCTTATGATTTTATCCATGAATTAAAATTTTTTTTTATTGTGTTAAAATGTATATAACAAAAAGCTTGCCATTTTAACCATTTTTAAGTGTACCATTCAGTGAAATTAAGTACATTTACCATGTTTTCTGGAAACCGTGGTGGCGTAGTGGTTAAGAGCTATGGCCGCTAACCAAAAGGTCAGCCTTTCAGTCCACCAGGCACTCCTTAGAAACCCTGTGGGGCAGTTCTAGTCTGTCCTATAGACTCGCTATGAGTCAGAATCCACTCGACGGCAACAGGACCATGTTTTATAAAGTACATTTTGAATAGATACTAAAGAATATTTGGAAAATATGTATATGGTATGGCCACAACAATGGGCTCAAGCACAATGATTGTGAGAACAGCACAGGACCAGACAGTGTTTCATTCTGTTGTACAAGGGGTCAGTATGAGTCAGAACTGACTCAACGGCACCTAACAACAACAACACAGTAGCACAAATATCCATGTGCCCATTACATTTGAAGTCTGGTATCTTCCTGATCCTGTTTCTTCCTCTCCCCTCAGAGCTAATCACTATCCAAAATCTTGTGTTTTCTCTTTATATTTTTTTCTTTATAGCTTTAAAACTTGCTTATGTCCCTAAACAATATTGGTACAGAGAAGTATTTATAGGTAAAAAAAAAAAAAAAAAAAAGGTGAATGACATAAAATACTGAATTTGTATGAAAATAACCCAAAGTGGGGAGAAGTGAGGACTATAAAAGAAACGCATTTGCCATTTGTGGATAATTTGTTGAGGGTGAGTGATGTGTGCATGGGGATTCATTATACTGATCTTACTACTTTTTTATGTTTGAAAGTTTCCATAATAGACAAGTTTTTAGAAAATAATATTGGTAAGTTTTACATGTTTTAAGTTTTTCTATTAATGAAACCTTAACATATATATACTTCTGCTACGTGAATTTTTCCCTTAAAAATTATATCCATGTTGTTGCATGAAACTCTTAATTCACTCATTTTCATTGCTATATAGTATTTTACTGTATGACCAGACTGTTATATTATGGACGTACATTTGGGTTGTTTCCAAGTTTTTTTTTTTTCCTAATGTGAACAATGTAATGATAAACATTGTAATATATTCTCCTGGTGCACAAGTTTTTCTTGGTACATGAGTGTGTCTAGGCATGAAATTGCTGGCAGAGTATGTACAGCTTCAACTATATAATACCAAATTGTTTTCTGAAGGAATTGTTTCAGTTTACATTTCCACCAACATTGTATAAAAGTTCTGTTTGTTCTACATCATTGCCCTATGCTGATATTACCAGACTTTTTCATTTTTGCCAATCTGCTGGGTATGAGTGCTATCTCATTGTGGTTTTAGTCGTCATTTCCATAATTACTAATGAGGTTGAGGACTTTTTCATACGTTTATTGACCATTTTCTGTGGAGGACCTTTTCTATGAAGGGGCTGTTTTATATCTTTTGCTCATTTTTCTGCTGATTTGTTTGTTTTTTTCCTTATTGATTGGTAGGATTTTAAAAAATATCCTGGATGATAATCATATGCCAGATGTGTTATGAAAACATCCTCTCCCTTGATTGGTCTTTTTATTTTCTCCTTGGTGCCTTTTGATGATTAGATATCCTTAGTTTTAGTGTAAAATGTGTTAATTTTCTCTTTATTGTTTGTGTTTAAGAAATTCTTTCTGGCCTAAAAGTAATATAGTCTCACGTTGTCTTCTAAAAGTTTTATAATTTTTTTTTCTTTCATTTAAGTTTTAATCCACTTAAAGTTGACTTTTGTGTATGGCATGAGACTGGAAACCCATTTCAATTTATTTTAGCTTGGATAACCAATTGTTCCAGAATCATTTATTGAAAAGTACTTCTTTTCTCCACTGACCTGTAAGGTCACCTTCATCATAAATCAAAATTCCTTGTATGTATCTAGTTCTGAGTTTTCGATTCTTTTCCTGTGGTTTATTTATCTCATTACAACAGATTTTTCATAGTTCTCTATTTCCAAATTTTTCATTTTAAGGATTTTTTTTTTACTATTCTTGGCCTTTTTCCCTACAATATAAATTTTGGAATCATCTTGTCAAAGTCTATAAAAGCTTTAAAAATCTATTAAGATTTTTGGAATTGCATTAACCTGTATCAGTTTGGGAAGAATTTAACATCTTTAAAATATTGAGGCTTCATATTCAGGGGCCTGATATACTTCTCCATTTATTTAGGTATTCTTGTATGTATTTCAAAAAAGATTCATAATTTTTTTCTATGGGTCTCGCAAATTTTTTCTTAGATTTATTCATTAGTACCTCATTTTTGTACTATTATAAATGGTACCTTTTTAAAAAATTATATTCTCTGTTACACATATGGAGGTGTATTTGACTTCTGTATATTTGTTTTCAAACTAATAACCTTGCTAAATTCATGAGCATTTATCTATAGATTTTTGGGGCACTCTTCTATTCTAATCTTGGATCTTGTATTTCATTTTCTTGATTTGTTGAGCTAGCTAAGCCCTCCAGTACAATCTTGAATAGAAGCGGTGACAGTCAGCACTCTAGTCTTATTTCTGGTCTTAAAGGGAATGCTTTCCATTTTTGAGCCTTAAGAAGGATGTTTGTTGTCAGTTTCTTTACTACATACAGAAGGTTAAGATTTTTAAAAATCATGAACATATGCTGAATTTCATCAAACATTTTTTCTGCATCTACTGAGATAATCATATGATTTTTTTCCCCTATTACTCTGTTAATATGAAGAATTATATTGATTTTATATTGTTAAGACAACCTTTTATTCTTGGGATAAACACAACTTAGTCACAACCTATTATCTTTTTATTTCTTGCTGGGTTTGCCTTGCTAATATTTTGTTTAGAATTTTTGCATTTTTGTTCAAGTATGAAATTGGCCTGTAATTTTTTCATACTTTTACGAGAAGAGAATTGGGCACAAGAAGACCCAAGGGTGATATTTAGTTAGTACAACTGGTATAGTCCTGGATGCTGTTTGTGGTTTATATCTCTCTGATTGGTTGTAGTATCCATTCTGACTCAGTTGTTAATTATTTTGAGTATCATTCCTTTCCAGACCATGTTGCTAAGGAATTCCAACATTTTAAGTTTGGGTATATGAGGAAAACCCCCCAAAGAAGACTGGGAAGGTGCATCCAAATGGTAATAGGTGGAAAATGAGGACCATTGTAAAAAAGAAGAGTTGCTTCAAGAAAGAATAGTCAACTACATTGAATGCTAATTAGAGGTCAGCAGTACCATAGAAGAAAGGCCTGGAGATCTGCTTCCATAAAAATTACAGCCAAAAAGAACCTCCTAGAGATAGATCTCAGTTCTACTCTGTAAGACATGGGGTTGCCATGAGTCAGAGTTGGCTTGATGGCAACGGGTTTGGGTTTTTTGGAAGATGAAAAATGTCATTTGATTTAATAACATGGAGACCATTGGTGACCTCAGGAAGAGCAGTGTTGAGAGGGCGATGTGTGCAGAAACCAGACTAGAGGTGATTTAACAGTGAATAAGAACATCATATCAAGATGGTAGACTGAGCACCTGGGCCTACTACCTTCCCTCCCAACACTCTGAAATCTAACTGAAAAACAACATAGAATGTCATCTGTAGACCTGAAATTTTTAGAAGTTCCCCAAAGAGAGAAATCATATGTAGGAGATAGATCCAAGTTTTGTGGGTCCTGCGGCGTGTACAATTTGGGGCGGGGGGGGAGGCCATCTTTAAAATAAAGAATACAAAATTTTGAAAGGTACAGGGCTTTGGAAAGGGGCCATGCAAGGGAGGAAACCTGAAGCTTCATTAGCTTCATGGTTAATCTGCCTCTAAGCAGATGGAATCTGATTGGCAAGGAAATCCAAAACCCAAGCTTTATTCCAGAGAGGACTGCTATGCAGCTAGGAACCCTCTGGGCGTGCTCCAGGCTCAGAGGCAAAAGATGCAATAAGTAGGAGGGGGCCCAGGGACAATCAGGGTGATTATCTGGGGTAAATGTAATCTGGGAACTACATTCAGGGCGGCTGTGTAGGTCTATGCTTCCTCCTTCACCTGTTCGGGATGCACAACAAGCGCAGCTATTGACACAGAAGCCAGAGCAGCAAATGTGTGCTAGAGAGACAGGGCAATGTCCCAGAAAGCTAGCAATATCCAGGGGGAGTGGGGAGCTACTGGTACATAGTATACAGTCTAGCCTACAATCATATTTTCCCCTCCCTGACAATTGCCAGAAATAGCCTCCTGTAATCTGAGTCAACATCCATAAAAACAGTAAGATTTTCAAACCGTAAAGGAAAGTCAACGCCATGAAAAATGTTCCAAATTGAACAAATAGAAGAATTTATTCTGGAAAAAAGATTAGTATGGCAAACTGAAGGAAGAAAATAAATTATACCTTAAAATATGTAATGTTGGAAAGATTTACGTACATTGCATTGTCAACAACAACTAAAAAAAAAACTAAAAAATTCAATCATTCATTCATTCACTTACCCAATAACAACTCATCCTGCACCCACAATGCATGAGGCACTATTCCAGGGGGTTGGAACTCAGCAGTAAGGAAAGTTTTCTGCCATATTACATTGTAGATGAGGTGGGAGAAAACAGACAATGAACAATTAACTTAATGGACAAGTAATTTTGTAGTAATTTGGTAATACCAAAAACTAAACTAAACCCATTGCCATCGAGTCCAACTCATAATGACCCTATAGGACATGGTAGAACTGCCCCATAGGGTTCCCAAGGGGAAGCTGGTAGATTTGAACTGCCAAACTTTTGATTAAGCAGCCAAGTTCTTAAACACTGTGCCACCAGGGCTCCAGTTTGGTAATAAGTACTATAAGAAAAAGGAGCACTTGGCTGCTAACGGAAAGTTTGGCAGTTCAAACCCACCAAGCAACTGCATGGGAGAAAGACCTCTGTCTACTTCCATAAAGATTACAGCCTAGAAAACCCTATGGAACAGTTCTACTCTGTCACATTGGGTTGCTAGGAGTCAAAATTGACTTGAGGCACCTAACAACAACAACCATAAGAAAAAGAAAAAATGGAAGTTCTAGAAGAAGACAATAAAAACTCCTGGTCAGCCCTGACCAAAATTGTTTCATACTGTATTAGTCTTTTCAAAAATTATTTTACTAATTGTTTTCATCTTCACATTTATTCATCTTCTCTTTTGTTCTAAAACTGGCTATGTGGTAAAGGGGTGGTCTTGATATTAGCCAACTGTATTTATGCTTTTTTTAAATTATCAAGAAATTTACACCTGGAAGAATCCAATAAATTTTCTAAAGCTTAAAGTGTAAACATATTGTTCCCACTTATACCCCTACACTGCCATGAGTGGAATATAGCCATTGGACCTGAAAACTAAATTTTTTTTACTTAGCCAAAACCCACTGCCGTCAAGTCGATTCCGACTCACAGGGACCCTACTTAGGAGTCAGTCACAAATCCAGCATAACTATGAGTGCTGTTATAAAATATCTATTATCTTACTGCCCAATATACTCCGGAAACCCTGGTGGCATAGTGGTTGAGTGCTACGGCTGCAAACCAAAGGGTTGGCAGTTCAAATCCGCCAGGCGCTCCTTGGAAACTCTATGGGGCAGTTCTATTCTGTCCTATAGGGTCGCTATGAATCGGAATCGACTCGACGGCGCTGGGTTTGGTTTTGGTTTGGAATATACTCCAATATAACTCTGTTTCTGAAGAGTTACTCTCATGCATGGAGAAAGTTGACAATGTCATTAAGTAAATACATTATGTGTTTCAGGGTTTACACTCTTCAGTTAAGAAATCAAGACATTGTTTAACGAAGCTTGTTAAAGACAATTCAAGAAAGTTCTTTTCTAGCTCCTAAGCCTTCTTGCTTTTTCATTAACGTGTTGCCTTTCTGTACATGGACCCCTGGTGGCACAGTGGTTAGGAGCTTGGCTGCTAACCAAGAGGTTGGCAGTTTGACTCCACCAGCTACTCTTTTGAAACCCCATGGGGGCAGCTCTACCCTGTCCTATAGGGTTGCTATGAGCTGGAATCAACTCGGTGGCGAGAGTTTTTTTTTTTTTTTCTGTAAATGTGAAGAAAAATACTTGAGGCTACAATGATCCTAATTTGAATTCCTTCATTCAACAGATATTTTTTTGAGCAGCTATGATGTATGGTACACTGTGCTAGGTGCTAGATAAACAAGTAAACAAAACAAATGTGATAAGCCCTGCTGTCGTAGTGCTTATTGTCTGGTAAGAGAAAGACATTAAACAAATAAATATATAATTGTAAATGATATGTAGGTTACATGAAGGAAAATAATAGGGTATTGGAAGAGGAAGTAAGAGGAGGTAGGTTAAGAACATTGGAAGGGCTGGGGCAGGGTTAAAGAAAGACTCTGAGTAATCATTCTTTTAACGAGCATCATAATTGGTGAGTCAGAATAACACATCCAAATTACACCTAGAAGTTGCTAATGTGCTAAAACAATGAGTCATAATATTTACCCAAGCCATATTTCACATGAAATAGTAACCTAATAGCAGAATGGTGATATGCAGCCAAAGAGTCCAGTTAAATCTGAAAAATACGTCTCTTCTGTGTCTTCCTTCAGTGGGCTTTGTAGCTAACCAAATTAGCAGATCTGGTAAGCTCTCCCAGTGTGTAAAGGTGGGTCCTTCTTTATCATTTGAGGTGCCCTATTCCCCCAGATAGTTGACTCATTTCTGTTGGGCCATGAATCACATCTGGCATCCACTGCCATTCTGTAAGTGTCATGAGGATTTGGCATTCTAAAAGCACATAGCTGGTCAGGGCATTTCTATGAAAGCATTCCCTTACATGGGCAGACGTTTGAGGAAAGTCTTCGGGGTAGCTGGGTAAACGCTAATACCATTTCATAAGGCAGCCTGGGCCATGTGTTATTTCTGAGTGGGTCATGGTGCTAAAGCCAGAGCGGCGGTTACTGATTGTTCTTTGGGCCTGGCTGAAGCCAACCTGGCCATCTGAGTAAGGACAGAAATGCTCCTGACAGAGAGTTTGGGCATTTGAATCATTCCACTTATCTCCTTCTGGCTATCCAATTGCTCATAGATGTTTCCACTCTCATTTTGGTAATGGTAAGGATGAGAAACGTTATCGAAAGAATTGGGATAATACTTTTTTGTGTAAGGGAAGGTTTATTCACTTAAAAATAGCTATTTATATTTATTTTATCAAATGAATACAGCTCTTACTTTTAAAAAGTCAAGTATTAAAGAACAGACCACATTCAATTCTTTTATTTTCCTCAATTCTTTTTATTTCTAGAGACAAATTCTTACGTATTTCCTTCTAGATTTCTAACTAAATATGCCTACTATCCTAAAACTTTTTGTTTCCAGGACCCCTTTACCGTCTTAAAAATTATCGAGAACCCAAGAGTTTTTATATCTGAGTTATATCTATAAATATTTAGACATAAGAAACTTTATCAAGAATTAAATTAAATTAGAAATTTTAATCTGAGAATTTTAAAATAATCATTATTTATTTATAAATAATAATAAATATGTTAACATTAATAAATAATTTTATGAACAATGACAATATCTTCCAAAACAATTATTTCCGAAACTAATTTCCAAAATTAGTAAGACAAGTAGCATTGCTTTACATTTTTTCAAATCTCTTTAATAATATTTGGCTTAATAGAAGACAGATGGATTCTCATATCCCCTGCATTCAGTTTGTTGCAATATGTTGTTTGGGTTGAAGTAAATGAAAAAAAAATCCGGCCTCACACAAATATGTAGTTGGAAATAGGAGGCTGTTTTGTTTGATTAAATACCACATTAAAATTCAACTAGCAGTAGTTGCTTAAAGGTTAGTTGCAATATGAAATCTGAAACCGTATCAATGAATTTTAGTACTCTGTTATATTAAAATTCATTGGTCTGTCTTGAACTTTGAGTGGATAGCATCACACATTGGTCATTTTGAAAATGAGTAATGAAGAGCTTCCAAATAGTGACACATTTTATTACATAATGTCAAAAATCACATTTCTTAATGTCATCACTGATTTTGTCAAAAAGTCTTTAAGTCTTGGGAAGCCCTAAATCCACTGTGAGGAAAAGTAAGTTTTCCAAAATTCTAATTTTCCTTTGAAAGCTCAAACTTTTTCATCGGCAATAAATACCGTCAGTTATTTTTACTGGAAGTGACAGGCTTCGTTCCTTCATTTTTGACAAAATGCTGAATACCCAAGACTGAATAACCAGAGTTTCTTCAGCAGTCGTTCTTACGAGTTAAAACATCATGAACTAAGCTGCTAGTTTAACTCCCAACTGAAACAATCACACAAGTACATATGGATGCAGCTGAAATACTTTATGCTACTTCGCATTTCCCCACGCAGAATAATTCAAAGACGAGGACTCCAGGTTGAGACTTAATAAAATTAATGATTTTCACTGCTTCAATGAGGGCATTCTTAAGTGGAACTGGCATTTTTTGAACTGTGAGTGTGGTGGTGAAGAACACAATGGCCACTAGTCAGTTTTGTGTTGGTGTCTTGATTCGTGCTATTAAAACGCCAGTAATTTTACCCAGCATAACTTTTGCACCATCAGTGTAATTGTCAACACATTGAAAAGACAAATAATATCTTAGTATTATATGAAAATAGTTCTGTGTTCTTGGAAAGTGAACTGCATTTTGAAAACCTCTGTAACATGTTGATACTACTTTTTCTGGGTATGTTGATGTTAGCTATTTTCTATTAACTTCCTGTTCTGGAAGATAGGGCTTTAGCACCCACACTGTCTTAGTCATCTAGTGCTGCTATAACAGAAATACCACAAGTGGATGGCTTTAACAAACAGAAGTTTATTCTCTCACAGTCCAGGAGGCTGGAAGTCCAATTCAAGGCATGAGTTCTAGGGGAAGGCTTTCTCTGTTGGCTCTGGAGGAAGGTCCTTGTCATCAGTCTTCCTCTGAACTAGGAGCTTCTCAGCACAGGGACCCCAGTCCAAAGGATGCGCTCTTCTCCTGGCTCTTGTTTCTTGGTGGTATGAGGTCTGCCTGTCTCTCTGCTCACTTCTGTCTTTTATATCTCAAAAGAGAGATGCTCAAGACACAATCCAATCTTATAGATTGAGTCCTGCTTCATTAAAATAACTGCTGCCTATCCTACCTCATTAACATCGTATAGATAGAATTTACAAACATAGGAAAACTACGTCGGATGACAAAATGGTGGACAATCATACAATACTGGGAATCATGGCCTAGCCAAATTGATGCACATACTTTTGGGGGACACAATTCAATCCATGACACGACTAAACCAGGAGCCCTCGTGGCATAGTGGTTAAGACCTATGGCTGCTAACCGAAAAACCCTATGTGGCAGTTCTATTCTGTCCTATAGAGTTGCTGTGAGTTGGAATTGACTCGACAGCAACAGGGTATGCTAATTCAGCACCCCCATTTTCCCTTCCTTCAACCTCTCAATGTAATCATATCACACTTGTTGCCTAAAAGAATATTTAATGTTTACCTTATTACTAAGGAGATCTGGTGGCACAACGGTTAAGTGCTCGGCTGCTAACCCAAAGGTTGGTGGTTCAAATCCAGCCAACGGCTTCGTGAAAGACCTGGCGATCTGCTTCCGTAAAGATTATAGCCTAGAAAACCCCATGGGGCAGTTCTACTCTTGTCACCTGAGGTCACTATGAGTCAAAATCGACTCAACGGCACCTACCAACAACAACAAACTTATTACTACTACACAAATATTGTTCACTGCTGAGCCTATTGTTGTTGTTAGGTGCTGTTGACTTGATTCTGACTCATAGCGACCCTATAAAACAAAGTAGACCTACTCCAAAATGTTCCCAAGGAGAGGTTGAGTGGCTGACCTTTTGGTTAACAGCCGAGTTCTTAACCACTGTGCCACATATTGTTCATTGCCGAGCCTAGTAGGGTAAAATGAATATGTTTTCTCCTACAACTTTTTCCTCTCTGGTGTTAATCACTGTCTTGTTTTTTCATGTGCTTACTTTTGTGGTCCTAATACAAATTTGAAGTTTGTCTTAATTCTCCAATAAATTTGTTAAACTTCTCCTGGATATCCTGTTCCACACAGTTAGACACCTCAGGGAATCAACCAGGTCCACTCGTTTTCCCCTGGAGAAATCCCCTGTTAAACCATACTTCCTCCTGTTCTGAGGTGGAGCAGTTACTCGCTCCGCCTGCAACTCAGCCTTCATCCTGGGACATCCCCTGACTGCTCAGAAGAGGGGACACGACCTGACGTGAGAGGTCTAAAGTCTCATTTTCCAAACTTTTAACCATTTCCCCTGTTATAAGCTCAGAGTCTTCTCCCCTGTCATTAGCAACTGTGTGTCTCCAAAACCCGAACCTTCCTGGGGGTTCTGCGCAGACTGGCCACTCCTCTCACTGACATCCCCAAGTAAGCATTTGGTTCTCAGATTTCTCAGCTCTCCTTCCTCCTCAACCGGCCTTCCATTTTACAAAAAAATTTTGAGGTCTCACATATGCTGTTATCTCCTCTCCTATTCTTTTCATCTTTATAGTTTTATGCCTTGGAAAAATTCCTTTATTCTCATTTTAGGGATCATTTCAAGAAGTAAGTAAAGATAAACGTAGGTGCTCAATATGCCGTGTTTAACTGGAAGCCTAGTATTTGTATTTGGAACTACACAGCTTTGGGAGTTTGTTCATACAGGCCTATAGGTGTCTTGTTGAGATTTATGCTTTGGGAGCTTTCTGAACCCATCTGGCAGGTACACATATTTCTGCCATCAAACAGAAATTAATGACTGGCATAGAATTTGATGAAGCAAATAACAAATGGAAACCTGGTGGCATAGTGGTTGAGAACTTGGCTGCTAACCAAAAGATCGGCAGTTTGAATCCACCAGGCACTCCTTGGAGACCCTACGGGGCAGTTCTACTCTGTCCTGTAGGGTCGCTATGAGTCAGAGCTGACTTAATGGCAACGGGTTTGTTTGTTTAATAGCAAATACTTACAAAATATTAACTATTAGACTTTTCCATTATTCAGTCTTTCAATAAATCCATTAAACGTATTTGCTGAGTATCTACCATGTGCCATGGACACTAATTTAGGTTCTAGGATTATTGGGGTGAATAAGACTGACAAGGTCCTCTCATAGACTTTACAATCCAGTGTAGGAAACAAACAGTAGCAAAGTAAGCAAATACATAAGATGATCTCAGATAGTTATAAGAAAATGATAATAATAATAAGATAATAAAGCAGAGTATAGGATAGAGTAATTAAGGGGAAGGGGGCTACATTAGGAAGAGGGTCAGGGAAAGTGACATTTGAGCAAAGGCATGACTGATGAGAAAGATCTGTCTTGGTAAAGATCTGGACGTAAGATTTCAGGAAGTACAAAGACCCTAAGTTGGGGAAAAGCTTAATGTATCCACAGAATAGAAAGAAGACCAATGTGATTGGAACACAGTGAGTGAAGGAAGGAGTGATGGAAGATGGAGTCCAGAAGTCAGGGCTACAAGTGTAGATTTGAATGTTATCCCAAATAGAAGCGATAGTATAAAATCTGAGATAAGTTTGGGGTAAGATAAGATGGCTAAGGGAGAGAGTATACGGAGAGCTGTACCAGACACTGTGGATGCTACAAGAGTATTTTAGGAGCAGTCCCTACCTTCAAAGAATTTAGTCTAGTTGGTGAGACAAGGTAAATTTTCAAAATAGAGAATAATACAAAACTGTATAATCAAGTCCTGCATGATGTTGTACGAGTTTAAAAAAAAAAAGTGAAGTTAGAAAATATAACAATCCTTGAGAATTGGTGGTAAAAGGCAGCTTTTGGATGAGGTGAATCTGAGCCAAACTTTGATGGATGAGTTACACTTGCAGCGGCTGAAAGGCAGAGGGGGAGAATCTCAGATAGAGAGGAAAATATGAGCAGAGACTTGGATGTGGGCGTGAACATGACATATTTATGGAAGAGTAGAGAACAGCTTGACTGTTAGGAAGTAGTTGAATAGGTGAGTGGGTTTTCTTAAATGTGCTTTAGAATCTTGCTTTCTAAACGGTGGGGGTGGGTGGTTAAACCACTGAGCAATTAGATCTGAAATTATAGTAAAAATAGCATCTGCCAGGACTCCTCAATTTTTGAAATTGAATAGTGGTTATACCTCCCCATTTAATTACTTTTTCTCATGACATTAATAATAATTATTTCAAAAAATGAAAACAATATAAAAAGGGGTATGTGGAGATATCTCATTTCTATCCTGTCTTTATCCATCTTACTTTGCTCACCTCTAATAGATACAGTTGCATTAGTTTGTCATTTATTTTCTAGTTTTCTTCATGCAGATGCAAGCAACTTGAATATATTCTCTTATTTCTTGCCATGAAAGCTAGCACCCTATGCCATGGGTTGAATAATGTCCCCAAAAAATATGTGTCAACTTGGCTAGGCAGTGATTCCCAGTATTGTGTGGTCGTCCTCCCTTTTGTGATCTGATGTAATTTTCCTGTGTGTTGTAAATCCTAACTTCTATGATGTTAATGAGGCAGTTATGTTAACGAGGCAGGACACAATCTACAGGATTAGGTTGTATCTTGAGTCAATCTGTTTTGAGATATAAAAGAAATAAGTGAATAGACAGGAGAGGGACCTCATTACTACCACAAAAGAGCCAGGAGCAAAACACATCCTTTAGTCCCAGGGTCCCTGTGCTGAGAAGCTCCTAGACCAGGGGAAGATTGATGACAGGGACCTTTCCCTAGAGCTGACCCAGAAAAAGGCTTCTCCTGGAGCTGGAACCCTGAATTTGGACTTCTAGCCTCCTAAACTGTGAAAGAATAAATTTCTATTTGTTAAAGCCATCCACTTATGGCATTTCTGTTATAGCAGCACTGGATAACTAAGATAGCCTATATGCACTATTCTGTGCCTTGCTGTTTAAAATTTAGCTATGTTTCTTGGGGTTCTTCTCACATCAGTGCATGCAATCTTTCTCATTCTCTTTTTAGTTCTGCATAGTGTTTTATCGTGTGGCTGTATCATAGTTTATTTCATCAGTCCCTTCATGATGGGCACTTGGATTTTTTCTAATCTTTTATTATTTCAAACAATGAAACAATGAGTAATCTTGTGCGTTTGTCATTTTTTATGTATTCAGTTATATCTGTAGGATAGAGTCCCAGAAATGAGATTGCTAAATCAAAGGATAAATGCAACTGTAACTTTGGCAGATATTACCAGATTCCTTTCATAGGGGTTGTACTATTTTAAATTCCCACTAGCAGTGTATGAGTAGGGTCAAACTTTTAGACTTTTGCCAGTCTTTAAGGTGAGAAATGGCATTTCCATGTAGCTTTAATATGCATTTCTTTTATTATGGATTTCTGCATTTTAAACATTATTTTATGCATTGTTTAGTGTAATCTTTTGGCTAAAAAAAATCTATGTTGTAATAAAAATTTCTAGCTTCAAGTATATGGAATTAAAATAAAATACCATAACCTATAGGGACACATTTAACTTAGGTTATTTGCCAGAGTGGGGCCACTTCTGGAACAGTATGACCCGTCCTCCTTATTCCATGACTCAAGTAACAGAACAAATTAATTTTCACTTAACTAGGTCAGATGCAATTTAGTAGTAGGAAATAAATGTACTCTGCTTCACAACCCTTTAATATTGCTTAGATTCTCTCCAAATAAACTAAAGTAGTGCTTACTTAATACATATTGTAGAGACCTGTATGTCATTTGAGAAGCAAAGTTTCCCATGAAAGACCCTGTTCTTCCTGGTTAGTTGTATTTGCTTCCCCACCCATCTTCTCTCAGTTATATCATTCTTAATAGGAGCCACTTTATAACTTCCTGAATAAATTGTCAGTGTGGTTTGAATACTGCCAACTCTTCTTATTGTTACACTCGAATAATACCATAATAACCTATTGTTTAACGTTCTGATTGCAGATTAAGTTTGCCAGAGTTTTCTTCAAAGGGAACATTTGGAGCCATCTGTATTATTAATTCTCACATTTTTGGTCATGCCCAACAGCCATATTCTCTTCCTTACAGGTGGTACTGTGAAGGTAAGGAGCTCGAAAATTCCCCAGACATTCAAATCGTCCAGGCAGGAAATCTGCACTCACTGACCATTGCTGAAGCCTTTGAAGAGGACACGGGACGCTATTCCTGCTTTGCTTCTAACATCTATGGGACAGATTCAACTTCTGCTGAGATTTATATAGAAGGTAAACAAGAAACTCTTTGAGCACGGCAATGACTAGTAAGACATAGAATTATAGTAAATCTTTATTGGGGGCCTACTAGGCCACATACTTGTTTAGCCATTGGAGATACACCAGTGAACCAAACAGACAACAGCCCCTAGGCTATGGACTTATGGAATTTACATAGTAAATGGAAAGACAGGATGCAAATGACATAAGTAAAAATATTTCTAAGTAAAATATAGATAAATATATAATATGATGGGTATTTATAAGCACTGTAGAAGGAAAATGGATATGAAGTGTGTATATGGGATGTGTGTGACAGTATGTGTGTGATTGTGCATGTGGGACTGTGTATATGTGAATGTGTGTGCTTCTGTGTGTGTGTGTGTGTGCGCTGGAGTATGTGCATACATGACTTTGTGTATGTGTGTGCATGTGCATGACTGGTGTGCGTATATGTGACTGCATATATATGTGAGTATGTATACATATGTGTTGCAATTTTAGGTCGGGTGGCCAGGAAAGGCCTTACTGAATAGGTGACATTTGAATGAAGACCTAGAGGAAGTGAGGGAGTGAGCCACAAGGCTTTTTGCAGGAAAAACACTCTAGGCAGAGAAACAAATAAGAGCAGTGGGATGGGAGTGTGCTTAAGGTACAGAGATAAACCAGTGTGGCTGGAGTGGAGGGAGTCAGGAAGTAAATAACAGGAGATGATGTTAGAAGTTCAAGATCAGGGTGGGAGGAAGGCAGGTAAGTAGATCATATAGGTTGCTTGTAGGTCATTACAAGGACTTCAGCTTTTAGGCTCAGGGAGACAGGAAGCTCTGGGGAATTCTGAGCAGAGCCATGACATGATCTGACTTAGTTTCTAACAGGATCACTCTGGCTGATGGTTAAGAATATACTTCAGGGCCCCCGGACACACTTTTAACTCAGTACTGAAGTCACTCCCTGAGGTTCACCCTTCAGCCAAAGATTAGACAGACCCGTAAAACACCAAGACTAAATGGGCACACCAACCCAGGGGCAAGGACTAGAAGGCAGGAGGAGATAGGAAACCTGGTAATAGGGAACCCAAGGTCAAGAAGGGGAGAATGTTGATCCATTCATTGTAGGGTTGGTAACCAATGTCATAAAACAATATGTGTATTAATAGTTTAATGAGAAACTAATTTGCTCTGTAAACCTTCATCTAAAGCACAATAAAGAAAGAAAAAATATATGTATGTATATACTGCAGGGAGTCAAAGGTGGAAGCAAGACCAGTTGCGAACCTTGAAAAGGCATTTACACAGGCACCAAATTCATTTAACTACTTAGAGGGAAGAAATCAATTTATGTTCCTTACATGTCCATCTAATTTTTGTTCCTTTTTATCTCATCCTCTGAGTTTTTTGAGAGCATCTTTAGCACCTTTATCACTGATAATACCTTGTTATTAACATTGTGTTGCTATAGTGTACATGCCTATTTACCAACGAGATTGTAGAGCCAGGACTATCTCATTCTTCTTTGTACCTCCAATACATGGTACGAAGCACATAGTGGGTATTCAGTAAACATTGATTGAATAAATGCATAAATAGAAGCATGTTGGTATGTTTTTAATCCTCAAATTTTTGGAGTACAATAAATACTTCCAAATTTAGCTCTGTTATATCTTCCTGGAATTCACTATCTTGAGAATTAAATCCAGGTTCAAAGCTTTACTAACAGCACTGAGATTGGATTGCTAATTTTTTTTTTTTTTCCTCTGTGGCAACAGTGCTTCAGTCACCCCCATTGCCAAGATGAAGTGCAACTTGTTAATATTAGGGCTGGACGGAAGAGCATCCACCTACATCTACAGTACTTGGAATCCAACTTAATCCCTTCTTTTGTTCAGTCTGTATAGGCCAAGAGGATCTGCGGCCACCAGAAAATGTCTGTAAAGATGTCCTCTGTTAGTCCAAAGGCATCAGCAGGTGTTTTACATACAAGAATACTTGGAAGTCGAACCAGTAAATTTGAACTCTGTCACTAAAGAGCCATGTGACCCAAAGCCAATTGTGACTAAATAGTCAATTTCTTAGAGTCTGTTTCATTATCTGTGAAAATGGGTATTAGAGTAGGGAATCACTGAGTTCATTTCTAGGTCTAAGACTCTATAAATCTTCAAATGCCTGGGAACCAGTTTAAGAAATTATCATCTTAAAAATTTCATGTCTTGTTTTTATTTCTCCAGGGGTTTCTTCTTCTGACTCAGAAGGGGACCCTAACAAAGAAGAGATGAATCGGTAATTCTAATTTTCTATCTAATAGACAACAAACCTCTTTTTTAGCATCCTCAGATCCCGAGAAAGCTACTAAGTGGCTATTAGAACTTGAAATCTGCACAAGAGGGTGGCTGCAGGGTATGAACTCAAAAGAAAAGTTTGAGTAGATTTGGAGAATACTTCCTTCCTAGCAGATATTTTTTAATATTCCCAATATTTTTAAATGAGGTATCACCTATGAAATGTCATAATACTTACATCTACAGAGTAAAAAAAAAAAAAACCCAGCGGTTTAAAAAATTCAAGAACACAGTATCTGGTGATCTTAAATTAATTATATATATCAACTCATGGTGACTCCATGTGTTAGAGAAGAACTGCTCCATAAGGCTTCCTTGGAAGCACATTGCCAGGCCTTTCTTCCATGGTTCTGCAGTTTCTTCTGAACTGACAACCTCTAGGTTATATATACATATAGAGAGAGAGCACTGTTGGCACAGTGGTTAAGAGATCGGCTGCTAACCAAAAGGTTAATAGTTTGAATCCACCAGCCACTCCTTGGAAGCCCTATGGGGCAGTTCTGTCTATCCTATAGAGTCACTATGAGTCAGAATTGACTCCATGGCAATGGGTTTGGTTTAATGTATGTGTGTGTGTGTGTGTATATATATATATATATATATATATATAATGATCTGGGCAAGTCATAGCCTTTCTGGAGCTAATGTCCTCTTTATATTAAACAATTGCACTGAATACTAAACAAAGTCGCATCCATCCATTCATTCATTTCTACAAACATTAGCTGAGCGCCTACTCTATACCAGGCACTATACTAGCTACAACAGATACAAAGAAAAATCAGATGTTTCTTGCCTACAAGTGATTCATTGTCTAGTAGAAAGAAATATATACCAAGTTAAAAAAAAAAAAAAAAGATGTGTAACACACATATAGCCATTAAGAATAATATAGTGTAGTAGATTCCATGATATAACCGTGTATGGGGTATACAGAACTTAGCACAAAGGAGTATTTATTGCTTGATGAGTGAAGAGCGAGATCAGGAAAGGCTTCATAGAGTTGGTGTCTCTGAGCTGAGTCTTAAAAGACTAGTAGGTGGACACCCCAAAACAAGGGGGGAAAGGGCATCTCAGACAGAGAAAGCTGTGGATGGAAGGCATGGAAACTGGAAGCAGACACAGTGGCCATTCCTTGAGATTACCTGAAACAACTGCAATATTACAAGACTGACTGAAGCCTTGTTAACTGTGTTGCATGCTCTGTTCTCTTCTATGGCAGGTAAACTCCTTAAGGGCAGAAGCCATGTCTTAATCTGTAAAATCTTGTGCATGTATTTATCTTAGAGTGGTTTAAGCTTTTGTGCAGAAATGAAAATTCATGACCAGTGTAAACACTTGCCCTCTTGTCTTTTTCACGGCTTCGGCTCAGGCCTTTATTCTCTCCTGCCTGTTTTATGCCATTCACCTCCTTAGCAGTCTTCCTGTCTACTCCAGAATTTTTCTCTCCTTACAGCAACCAAAATACAGCCAGTTATTTTCTAAAGGATCATTCTAATCCTATCATTTTCCTGACCTGGAAAAGATACTGAGGGCATCAACAAAATAAATCTCAAAAATTATCTTCTGCACATCCTTGTCTTGAATGTCAATTAGTTGTTAATATATTTGGCTCCCCGGCTACTCTGAGAACAACTAACTCAGGGATAGGAATGGTGTCTGTCTTAGTCATCTAGTGCTGCTATAACAAACATACCACAAGTGGGTGGCTTTAACAAACAGAAATTTATTTTCTCACAGTTTAGGAGGTTAGAAGTCCGAATTCAGGGCACCTGCTCTAGGGGAAGGCTGTCTATGTCCGCTCTGGGAGAAGATCCTTGTCTCTTTTCAGCTTCTATTCCTAGGTTCCTTGGTAATCATGTGGCATACATCTTCCCCTTCATTTGTGCTTGCTTGATTAATCTGCTCTTTTTTATCTCAACCGAGATTGATTTAAGACACACCCTACACTAGTACTGCCTCTTTAACATAACAAAGAAAACCCATTCCTAAGTGGGATTATAACCACAGGTATAACCCATTGCCGTTAAGTCCAACTCATAGCGACCCTATAGGACAGAGTAGAACTGCCCCATAGGGTTTCCAAGGAGCACCTGGTGGATTTGAACTGCTGACCTTTTAGTTAGCAGCCGGACTCTTAATCACTGCTCCACCAGGGCTCCAACCACAGGTATAGGGGTTAGGATTTGCAACACATATTTTTGGGCAACACATTCAATCCATAACAATGCCTCATTCATCTTATTCATCACTGTCTAACAAAGTGTGTAGCAAAGAAGCCCCCAGTAACTGTTTGTGGAATATCGTTGAGTAAAGGTTTTTATTACATCCAAATGTATGCAGGGATGGCGTTTCGTAGATCTGCTGAAAGAATTGTCGCAAGAATAGGTCTGTTTTATAATCTATATTTTAATAATTTCTCAGAATCCAGAAGCCAAATGAGCTGTCACCCCCTCCTACAACCTCTGCAGCCATTCCTCCTGTGGCACCACCAGCCCAGCCTTTGGTGGCCCAGCCCCGTGTGTCAACCATCCAGCAGGTATGAGAATCTAAGTGAAACCAAGTGCCATGGACAGTGACAGGCAGATGCTATGACCACAACCATCTATGTGACATGATCATGCCACTTCCTGAAAAATAATCTTCATTTGTTGTAACTTCATAATGATGTTGGGCAACACACTTCCATGACCACAATAATCACTGTGTACTTCTCATGTCTAAAGCCAGTGGTTCCTCTTGCTTTGGGAACATATCCCCCCAGCTTCGTAGGCAAATTTCACAGGAAACTAAACTCTTGCAAACGAGTATCTCTGACATTCCAGCTTTATGAAGGGCACTAATCACATGTACTATAAGCTGCCATCTCACACACTGGCCCAGGAGAAACACTCCACACCATGAAACTCAGCTTTATGGAGCTGCAAAGAATTCTACTTTCTAAGGTGGAGCAACTGTGCATATTAAAGTTTTCATCCTTCAAATTGATCATAACAATAATACATGCTTATTGTAAAAACGTTCAGAAAGTACAGAAGTATATTAAGTAAAAACTTAGTAAAGGTTCTACTCTTGGGCCCCCACTCCTTGGAGGCACCTCCTAGTAACAGTTTCCAGCACACACTTCCAGGCATTTTCTCTGCATGTGTAAGACTATGTATGTATGCATATACTTTAAAACATGAAATCATGCTATCTAAATATATTGATATTGTCTTTGCAATATATTATTGATTGATAAGTAAACATATTTAAATATATTGATCTACAACCTTTTTTAAAAAATTTAAACAGAATTACTTATCTAGACCTTTTAATAATGCAGAAGGGTAAAATTTTATTCTAATCCAGTGGTTTTCAAGCTGTGACCTGTGGAGCCCCAGGGGTTCTGTGGAAGACCTTCAGGACTAATTACATAGATCTTTATGTACAGGGGGGATGGAAGGCATATATTTTACAGTCACCATGACCTAAATTTGAAGTCTGTGAGTCATAGACTTAGGATATTTCATTTTTTTTGTCTGAAGTTAATTTCATATATCAAATTCTATAAATTCATTGTCTCTATCTATCTGTATGTCTGTCTCTCTATTTATCTGTGTGTCCGTCTGTCTAATCATCTTAATGACTCTTGTTGGTTCCCTTCTAACAGTGTCAGAGCCCTACCAACTATTTGCAAGGATTGGATGGAAAACCTATCATTGCAGCTCCTGTGTTTACAAAGGTAATCAAAATATTTCTGTCATGGCTTTAAACACACTCCAGCATTCAAACAAAGCTGTAGGAGTGCAGGAGCCAAGATTTACTAATTCTATCTCAGGATTTGGGACTCTCATAAGTGCAGCGTAGGTTTTGGTATTTTTTTCTTTTTCGGCTTTGGGTTTTTTTTGGTAGTTGTTACAATATCGCTTCAAGTCCCAGATTTCTAGCAACATTTGTTTGTAATGAGAGAAGTACCTTCCCCCCTCACCACATTGATCTCTATGGTCATAGTATTGTTGTTAAACACAACAGCCACACCTCAACATCAGGTGATAAATTTCTAGCCACTTACTACTCTGGTGGGGTGTCTAGACTTTCAAAAGAAGTGGGTTGCACATACATGTCTTTGGTGCACCAGGAGACAGAGTTAAATGCGCTCAGGGGGCTTAATGGAAAACCTAACTCCAGGACAAAGAGCTTTCTTTTTCTGTTCCGTGGTATTAACCATTGTGGTGGCAACATAATCTGAGTCTCACAGTCTCTGTATTTAGAACTGGAAATTTTAGTCAGACTCCTTCATTTACAAACGAAAAAAAATCAAGGAAGCGTCAGAGAGATTAAGAGATCTTAATCTCTTAATCAAAGTCACCAAAGCAAAAAAACCAAACCTCTATGATCGAGTTGATTCCCACTTATAGGGGCCTTACAGGACAGAGTAGAACTGCCTCATCGTGTTTCAAGGCTGTAAGTTTTTACAGAGCGGTCTGCCACATCTTTCTCCCAAGGATCGGCTGGTGAGTTTGAACCGCCAACCAGTTGCTTAACCACTGCACCACCAGGGCTCCCTTCAAAAGTTGTAGTTAATGGCAGAGTCAGGAGTAGAAACAATTTCCCCCAATTCTCAGCTCATTATTCATTCCCTTACATAACATAGACTCTGTTTACATGTTGCCCAAGACAATAAATTGAAAGGTGAAAAATTGAGTTGCATTAGATTTTTTGGTATTATGAAGACCAAATGGAGGTGGAATCTATGACTGGGTTTACCATTTATTGTTTATATGGACAGCAAATTTAGATTCAATAAGTTTTTAACCTTCTCTTGAGATATGTTTTGGTTTAGAGCAGTGGTTCTCGATCAGAGTTCATTTTGCTCCCCTGCCCACCCCCACCCCCCGACATTTGGCAATGTCTGAAGACATTTTTGGTTGTCACAAATTGGGGGTTGCTCTACTGGCATTTAGTAGCTAGAAGCCAGGGATGCTGCTAAATGTTATACAATGCATAGGGTACAGTGCCCCCCACAACAAAGAACTATCCAGCCCAAAACATCAATAGAGCTAAGGTTGAGAAACCCTAAGGTTGAAAGCAAAGCTGCACAAACGGTGTTTGTTTTCCAAGAGTGCTGATCCTTAAAGGAAAAACCAAATCCACAGCATCCATAGAAGCCTCCATTTCAGGGAAATTCTGCAGTATCAGCTCATCCAGATGGTTTCCCCAAAATCAAGCATGGAGCCTACAGTGAGTTAGGCAAACATGTCCATATCAGTTAGGCAAACATGCAAAACAAGATCCTTCCCATTTTTCAGGTTCATTTCTTATAACCTGACCCGCATTTTAGCTTTCAGCCTTGCTATTTTCAAAAGCTGGACCTGTGTGTGTTTGTGTGTGTAGCTGATAGAGATACCTCTTATTGTCTTTTATTTTCACCATTAAGTCACCTATCGTTAAAACAATGGTTTAAGTGGCCCAGACACCAGCACACTTAATTTAATTTGTCCTGCCCGTTTGTCACACCTTAGAGACAGTGTTGACTTTTCGAGGCAAATAAACCACAGAATAACTTATACCCAGTCTGGGCTAAAGTCTCCTCCACCCTTCCCTTCCTCACCACCATCTGTCTAGGCAGGCAACAGAGAGGCACCCTTACCTCCACTCAATTTTGAGTCTTCATAGGGGCCACATTTTCCCTGCACCTGTGCCACCTGATGCATACCTCGGGTACAATATTTACGACAATAATAAAGCTGTTTACTTTCTATCTCTCCCAAGCACCTTGAAGGCAGGGACTGTTCTTTTCCATTACTATCTGTTATATCTACGTAGCCATTCATAAAAGTAGCAATAGGTCCTAAGCTCTTGTATGATTTCAGAAATTCCAACAGGACTTATCCATTTATCCCTTACATTTCATTTTCATGGGCTGATTAGAACACCAGGTTCAGCTGCTTTTGTGTGGTGACTCTGATTACCTCCAGTTAGATGCTCTGATTAGCAGATAGGTATGCTCTGATAAATATAAATGGGAAATATATATATATATAAATTAGCATATGTTGTTTGGTAGATAAAATTTATGAAAGTATTAGATCCATGGTGGGAAGACAGTCCTTAGTACGAAGACCCAAACTCTGATGAGGTTTCCTCAGCCCTTTGGATGTGTACTTTGCCTTCATAAATGGGCAGTAGGATAGGCAGTGGCTCAAATTCCAGAGGGACTTATCAGCAAGGGTGTGCCTGCGTTAGTTTCCGTCACAGGACAAGACTGAGGTCATAGTCACTACCAGTGTCGTTAGAAAATTTCTGAGTCAGACCCACTGATCATGGTAGTCACATGGCTATGAGCCATAATAACCGATCATTCGTATATGTTTGTTTGGGTTACTCCTGCTCTATTTACTTCTTTGGGGACTTCTGGTGTTCCAACCCCTATGGCTCACTTTTCTATACTGTCCAACAAAGCATTTCTTTACCAATAATAAGAAGCCATTGTATTTTATTTTTGTATTCTTTTTTAGCAACAATTAGAGAGTAGAGTTTTC
The DNA here is from genome assembly GCF_030014295.1 of Loxodonta africana. Lineage (NCBI taxonomy): Eukaryota > Metazoa > Chordata > Mammalia > Proboscidea > Elephantidae > Loxodonta > Loxodonta africana. The sequence goes on from NC_087357.1 coordinate 66,119,922, forward strand.
TATAAGCACTATTTTATTTAACTTGTTTTGCCTCCTTTTTAGAGGGGATAGTCGAGATTGAAAATGAAAACCAGCAGCAGAGTTTGAGAAAAGACCACAGGATTCCATATGCTAGCTCACTGCTCTACTCATAGGCAATATCTATGTTTCTTAACACTGTTTAACTGTGGACAGAGAGAGACTATCCTCCATCCTTCACACAGTGAGTGGGGAAAACAGGGCTCACACTTCTCGAATGTGAAGAGAGGTAGATGATCAAATTAGAATCTTACTCCTGTCGCTGTTTCCACACCAGCAGCAGCTGCTTTGGCAGCCGTCAAGGCTGCAGCAGCCCTGGCTCCAGCTGCTTCAGCAGTAATTTGAAGAGCGCAAGGGGGCAGGGGAAGCGAGAATGTGAAGAAGAGCAAGTTCATTATGTAATAGCAGAGGCAGGAAACCCTGAAATAACTGAGTTAATGGCCGGATCTAGATTTCTGAAGATTACGTAGACCCCTCTTCCCAAGCCAACAATTCCAGAGACTTTCCTGACTCAACTGGTGCACTGGGTACCCCGGACAAGCAAGGGGCAAACAAACCTTAAATCAAACAGTTTTTATCAGTAAAAACTAGTTTAAAAAAAAAAAACACTCTAGCCTAAAGCATTACATGCATTTACTTGCAGCATCCTTCAAGGTTACTGGACAAAAAAAAGAGTAAAATGACGATATGAACCTTGAAGCTGACATCTTTTAACCAACAAGGGAGGCACCCTTTCTCAAGGATGTTTACATTATATTTCTGAGTCTAGATCTACTAAGTAGGAACTGTGTCCTTTCAACTCAAATCTCTACACCTGGCACAGTGCTTACAAAGCACGCAGTTGGTGATATTTATTCTGTGGTAAATAACTTCCATTTCCACTAAGGAACAATTATTGTTTTCATTGCTTTGGGCTACTGAGAGTCTTTTCAAGTCATCCTACAAAGAATGCTCAGTCTGGTGATGTACAAAACAGATGTACACCTTGGGTACTGTTTACCTCAGGAGGGTGTATACCTTCGGTTATAGTCACTTCCGTCCAGATCCATAATTTCTAGTAAAGGCTAATTTAATCTTTGCTAGTTGTGGATTGTTTCATCTATTTTATCTGTCTTCATTAAAGCCAAGATGAATGTGATCAACTCACATCTGTACAAATCATGCCATTAGTAACAATGTAAGACCTACTGCAGTTAAACATGGCATTATCTACACCATATTGTAATAGTGTGACTGGTTTGGACCTTGATGTACAGCAATGTGAGCCAGTTCTTTCCCTTCCAGCTTTGTAGAAAAGCAACATTTTCAGCAATAACAATTATTATTCTAAATTTTCCAAAAATATGACTTTCAACAACTTTTTGAAGTGGCTTGTAAGATGACCCTTGGCCCTACTTTCCTGAGTTTTGATGTGCCACAACTAGAATGAGCTCCCATCTCACAACACAGATACTTAGAGGGCCTATTTCATACACTGTAGCATCTCAGTATCTTGGCTGGACACTCAAATAGAATATAGCTCTTGGCCTTCAGTGTCAAATAATGACAACTAACTAAGGTTGGTCTAAGGATCCTGGTGGCATAGTGGTTAAGTGCTTAGCTGCTAACTGGAAGGTCGGTGGTTTGAACCTACCAACCTCTCCTCAGGAGAAAGATGTGGCAGTCCATAAAGATTTACAGCCTTGGAAACCCTATGGGGCAGTTCTACTCTCCTAAAAGGCTGCTATGACTTGATGGCACACAATAACAATGCTGGTCTAAATTGTGAACAAATGGTCTCTCAAGGAGGTCCTTTTGCAAGCAGACCTTTGGTGTAACAGCTGCAGATTGAAAACTGGCTCATATGAGCTGAACTGAACTGCAACCCATGTCAGAATATATAGGTTGACTCCATTCTTCTTATATCCGTTTTATAAACGTACCATATTTCATTTATGCAATCATTTCCTGCCACCCATTTTTTGGTTTTGTTTTCTAACGTTTGCCTCAAGAAGGAATGAAAATCTCATTCTATATGAATCCCAGAGAGCTCTCTGGCTTCCACTGAAGTTTTTAATAGGCCTCCATTTGGCATTTTAGCCCAGAATTTGCTCAGATGTCAGGGTGGAGGCCGTATGCCCTAACTTTCTAGCAGTAGCCAAGATTGGATTGACACTCTTGTTTTTGTTAAAGAAGACCTGGTGGTCACAGTGGTTAAGCCCTGGACTGCTAATTGTAAAGGTTAGTGGTTGGAACCCAGCAGCCACTCCACAGAAGAAAGATGTCTGTAAAGATTTACAGCCTGTGGGGCAGTTCTACTCTGTCCTGTAGGGTCGCTATCAGACAGAATCGATTGGACAGTAATAGTTGGTTTGTTTTGTTTTATTTTTTGTTAAGAGCATTACGTCTATGTCACCAGATGTTATTTTGCGTGGACAAGGAAGAAACAGATTTTTCAGTCAAACACCTGTTGCCGTCTAGTCGATTCTGACTGACAGCGACCCTATAGGACAGAGTAGAACTGCCGCATATGGTTTCCAAGGAGCCGCTGGTGGATTCAAGCTGCCGACCTTCTGGTTAGCAACCGAGCTCTTAACCACTGCGCCACCAGGAATCCTTCAGTCAAAAGCTGTTTGTTAATTCAGAAACCATTCTTCATTAATCCCATCCTGAACTACTTCAACACGTTTGGGAACACCAAGGGAATAAAACATTAACGTTGAACTGCAGCGCCCCCTGGCCGTCACAATACCAACTTACACACACTTCGGAGGTGGTGAAGAACGGCTGCTAATCAAAAGGTCGGCCGTTCGAATCCACCAGCCGCTCCTTGGAAACCTCATGGGACAGTTCTGCTCTGTCCTGTAGGGTCGCTGAGTCGGAATCGACTCCACGGCAAGGGATTTTTATAGCTAAAGCCACATGGTTATCCTAACCCTTATATTGCTTAGGGAAAGGAGCCCTGGTGGTGCAGTGGTTAAAGTGCTTGGCTACTAGCCAAAAAACCTCGGCGGTTCGAGCCCACCAGAGGCTCTGTGGGAGAAAGATGTGACCATCTGTGGCAGTCTGCTTCCATAAAGATTTACAGCCTGGGAAACCTTGTGGGACAGTTTTACTGTCTTATAGGCTCACTATGCATGGGAATCAACTCCACGGCAATGGGCTTGGGCTTGTTTGGTTTTATATTCCTTAAGCAGATGCCATAATTATCATGGGAGTCATGCATAAAATAGTGTAAGTTATTCAGATAAGACTTGTAAACAATCACGAAATATTTATAAGATATTTATATAAGGAAATACTGACAAAAGCCAGTATTTCCTCAGAAGGAAGAGCCAGTATTTCCTAAATGCAGGTCCCAAAATTGAAATAATAGAAAGCTTTGCAGCATTTGGTACTTCTAGAATTTGTGGAGGAAGCTTAATCATAACCTTTCCATGTTTACAGTCTTTGGGCCAAAATTAAATACAAAACTATGCCCACATAGGTGGCAAGGACACATTTATTTCACCACCAAATGAAGTACCAACTATAGAAATGAATGTATGCCTTTTAGCTCCCAAATCATGATGGATGTAAGAATACTTGTGGAAGGAAAATGCGAGTTCCATCCTCCTGTAGAGTCTATCGTAGAATACACTAATATTTTACAACTCAAGGTGTTTCTTGAAAACCTTTCTTCACAAAAGTGTGGAAAAGCATTTAATGATTCCTCCACAAAATTACAACATACCTTACAACTACGTAAGATTTTACATGTGACTATAATTTTATAAGGATTGTCATTATTTCCCTCTCAACAAATCAGAAAAGCTGTGCCACAAAGACCCCATAAAGAAAACAAAACTGCCAAACACCAATTTCCAGGAGAGCACAGTGTAAACAAGGCAAAGCCAGGAAGACAGTCAGTTGTTTGGGCCACAGAGCACCTCCACATGATTAAAAAACAAACAAGCAAAAAAAAAAAAACAGTTGCCTAGAGTCGATTCCGACTCCTAGCGACTCCATGTGTGTCAGAGTAGGACTGCAGCTCCATAGGGTTTTCAATGACTGCTTTTTCAGAAGTAGATCACCATGCCTTTCTTATAAGGTGCCTCTGGGTGGACTCGAACTTCCAACCTTTTGGTGTGCAGCTGAGTGTATTAACTGCACCACTCAGGGGCTTTGTTCCACGCTGGGGACAGCCATAAGCTTTTGTGGGATAATACATTACTCCCAAGCTGAATATACCCAGTCGATACTCACTGCAGATTTATTACTATTATTATTGTTATTTCTGGGAACCAAACTCCACTCGGCCACTCAAGAGCAGAGATCCTTTACTAAAAAGTAGTAGTTTTGCAAACCCTCATAATGCAAAAATGAGGGAAACCAAATCATATGGATTGATAAAACAGTCACAACTCAAAACATGCCAACGATCACGAAGATGGCACAGGACTAGGCAACATTTCATCTGTTATACAAAGGTATAGGATGACTCTCAGGCAACTAACAACGATAGGCTTACCTGGCACTGAAGCAGAAAGGCCAAGGAAAAAGATAATAAGGAAAAAGCTCTTTGTGGGCCCAGGTGATTCAGTCTTCAAAAATGCATAGACTCCATGTACGTCCACAGAATTGAAGCTGCTGGAGATGTGGAGGGCTTGGAGAAAATTCAAATATTGTTGTCTTTTTTTTCTAATTCAGCACTGGAAATAGATTCCAAGAATGTGTACATTTTGGTTCTCACAATATTCTTCTCATTAACAGATGCTACAAAATTTATCGGCCTCTGAGGGTCAGCTGGTTGTCTTTGAATGCAGAGTAAAAGGAGCACCTTCTCCTAAAGTTGAGTGGTATAGAGAAGGGACCTTGATAGAAGATTCCCCAGATTTTAGGATTTTACAGAAAAGTAAGTTGATGTTCTAAACTGATTTTTCTGATAATTTATTCTCTTTTTTTCATTGTGATAATTATATATGTAACAAAACATTTGCTATTTCTGCAATCTTGGCACGTACAATTCAGTGACAATATTATGTTCATCATGTTGTTCAACTATCACCATTAATAGTTCCTGAATTTTTGATAATTTGTTCTTATCAATTTACTTTATACATTTACTCTTAACACTATTTAACAACTAACTAAAAAATGCAAATGATCAAAAAGAATAAAATAAAAATGACCATAATCATGCTCCCCCAAACTCACAAATAGTGTTCATATTTCGGTGTAAATTCTACCAGAATTTTTCCACCCATATGTTTTTAAAATAAAATCATACTCTCCTTGGTAAATTCTTTTTTTCACTCAGCATTTTATGAACATCTTTCCATGTTAATTAATATAGATCTTTCCTACTTTTTAAAATAAATCAGTAACATTCCATTTCATGTTTGTTTAATCTAATGTTGAACATTTAGATTGTACACAAGTTTTTACTATTTATTAGAAGCTGTGTGTCAATGCATGTTCACAGAACACATTTTTGTGAATATCTGTAGTTATAGGCTTGGAATACATTTCTAGGACTGACATTGCTAATGTAAATTCACATTGTTTATGTTTTTAATATATTCCAAAATGCCATCCCGAAGTTTGAGCTATATTTAGGATGATCACCAATTGATCATCCAAACTGGGACACTTTTTAGAGTGAAAGAGGATGATATTAATAATTATTCAGGGATGCCATGCATAAACTATGTCTGTCCCAGTTAAACTGGGACACATGTTGTCCTAGCTGTGTTGTACTATAGCCAGCAATTTATTCCCATAAATAGCTTTTGCCTCACACCTTCACCAACAATGGGTCTTAACCCTTTTCTTTATTTTAACCTTCACCAATTTTATAGGCCAAAATTGGGACCACATGTTTTAATTTTCCTTTCCCTAGTGGCGCAGTGGTTAAGCATTTAGCTGCTAACTAAAAGGTCAGCAGTTCAAATCTACCAGTCACTCCTTGGAAGTCCTATGGGGCAGTTCTACTCTGCCCTACAGGGTCGCTGTGAGTTGGAATTGACTCAACAGCACTCGGTTTTCATTAATTAGGTGTGGGATGGAACTTTTTTTCATATTTTACTAGGTCTTTGTATTTCTTTATTTGAAATTGCCTGTTCATATCCTTTGCTCATTTTTATATTTGATTTTTGTTCTTTTTCTTATTCACTTATAAAGAATTATTTATATATTCAAGTGGTTAATTTTTTATTTCTTGTCATGTATATTTTATGCAGTGCTTTCACCTTGACCCATCTCTGCCATAAAAATAAGTTGAAATTTATTTGCTGCTTTGTTAGTTTCTGCCTATCACAAAATAGTAGTACTTGGATTAATATGTGAATCAGAACTACTATCGGGCTTTAGCAGCGGTAGCAGCAACAATAATATACTCTGAAAACCATTTAAACTGAGAAGAAAAAAAAAACTTCAACAGATTTATCAGTGTACTTTGTATCTAAGTTCAACAAATACTTATTGAGTGCCTGCAATTCAATAAACATTAATCAAACATCTGAAGTCAGTACTGTGCTGGGCACGTTCAGGAATACCAAAGAATTTTAAGATAAAGAACCTGCTCTCAAGGAACCTATCTTGAGGCTCAGGATGTTAGAAACCTCAAAGGAGAAGGTATATTTTACATTATATTAGGACGGAAAAACCTGAAGCCAGGAATGGCCTCTCTATCCTCACAAGCCCGTGTTTGTCTGGTTATTGTGATTTACGTGTTTACAGACCAAATTAGTTTCTCATTAAACAATTAATACACATATTGTTTTGTGACATTAGTTGTCAACCCCATGATGTGTCAACACTCTCCCCTTCTCAGCCTTGGGTTCGCCATTTCCATTCGTCCAGATTTCCTGTCCCCTCCTGCTGTCTCGTCCTTGTCTCTGGGCTGGTGTGCCCATTTAGTCCCATATACATGGTTGAGCTACATTTGTTATTGTTTGTTTTATGGGCCTGTCTAATTGTTTGTTTTATGGGCCTGTCTAATTGTTGGCTGGAGAGTGACTTCGGTACTCTTGAAAGTGTGTCTGGGGGGCCATTACTCTCGGGGTTTCTCCAGTCTCTGTCAGACCAGTAAGTTTGGTCCTTTTTCGTGAGCTAGAATTTTTTCTACATTTTTCTCCAGCTCTGTCTGGGACCCTCTGTGGTGATCTCTGTCAGAGCAGTCAGTGCTGGTAGCCGGGCACAGTTTAGTTGTGTTGGACTCAGTCTGGTGGAGGCTGTGGTAGCTGTGGTCCATTAGTTTCACAAACCCTTTTTCAGGTAAGGCTGATTGAGTACTAATAAAAGCCAGTTGTATCTGAATCCCAGCTAGCACAGTAAGCTTTCCCCACCTAAGGTTTACATACCCCAAGTGGAACTCAAGTGTGTCCCCACGTGTGACAATATCATTGCTTTAGCAGCTCTCTTGTTGCCATACTGTGGTACCCATCCTGTCCCTGTTGCTTAGATCATTTTACTTAACAATTACAGATGAACCTTATCAAATCTCTCCTGAGTATGCCAGACTATAAAGCTCTATAAGAAGCTTCTGATCAATATATAGCCTCTCAGTAAAATAGATGCTCAGAATCCTCTAATTTTTTTTTTTTCCTTTCAGAACCTCGGTCCATGGCAGAGCCAGGTAAAATGATTATTTCCATTTTAATTCATTAGTATGTATTCAGTGATTTGATGAATATAGAAAAGCAAATTGGAATTATTCCTTTGTCAAGAACAAAGAGAAAAATTAAGTTTTAGGGAAAAAAATCAAATCTAGCTATCACTGTAGGGAAAGGGAAAGATGGGAACATGTGCAAATTTAGAATACTGTACATATATTCAGTACCGAATATGACTAACCCTAATATGACTAGCTATTGGCTATTGAGGAGTGTTTCTTAGGAATATTTTCCCTCTGTGCTTAGACCCTACTCGTGATTTCCCAAACTGGGCAGAGCAGTTGTGATCATGTTAAACCCGTTGCCGTCAAGTTGATTCCAACTAATAGTGACTCTATAGGACAGAGTAGAACAGCCCCATATGGTTTCCAAGGAGCACCTGGTGGATTTGAACTGCCGACTTTTTGGTTAGCAGCCATAGCTCTTAACCACTACGCCACCAGGGTTTCCTCCACGATGTTGGGTAATTCTAATTCTACAGCATATGTATCTCAAAACCTGCACATCAAACTTTGAAATTTGCAGAGATTCAATAAAATGTCCGTGGTGTTATTAGATTTGGTTGGGAGGATACTAAAGATGAGACAGAAGTAGCATCTACTAGGTGAAGGTCTTACCTCTAAAAAATGCAAGTCACTAGCAAACCATGTATAAACATCTAAATGCCATCTCTGGTGACCGTCCTGAGAAATCAGATTGTCTCTGTAGCCCTGGGTAAGAATTTCATTATTATAATTCTCTCCTTTGACAACTGAATGGAAGGGCACTCCAGACGTAGACCCTGGACATCCATGTTGCATATGTGACCCTCGGGGATACAAAGTAAAGACCAGAAGTAGTCTCTACTCTTGCATGGCTTGTAGTGGAGTAGTATTTTTTCCCTTGAAAATACTTCAGGCCTTTGACACTTTTATCCCAAACTGGCTTTTTCATTATGCAGTTCCATACACAAAATGATTTCAGAGTCCCCCGAAAGAGGTCCCTACTCAATACAAGTCCAGCTCCATGATTCCTAAAGTTTCACAGAGAGTTCTTCCTTCCACCTTATATAAGTAAATACCCTTTAAAAATAGGATACTTTATCTTATCAGGCAGATATATAGTGTAGTGAGAATGAATTTATCAGATCATTTTCTGAGAGCAGGTTGCTGAAAGACAGAGTATGAATGTTTGGGCAGGGGAACAGAGAAAAGGAAGCACAGGCCAAGGACTCAGAAAAAGGGCAGAGAAGCACCAAAAGCAAACTTTGCCTCTCCATCATTTAAAATTCTTTGGGCAGAAAATAAAGAAGACCTAACTTAAAGAGGCTTAAACAATAAGAAAAAAATGTATTTTCTCACATAACAAGAAGCCCTAAGAAATGGCAGTCCTGGGCTGGTTAGCGTAGCAGCTCAGTGACCTCCAGGGGCTAAACCTTTTTTTATTTTCCATTCTGCCATCTCCAGAGTGTCTTCTTAGGCTGGCTCTACTCGTGGACCCAAGTTTGCTGCCACAGTTCCAGGCACCACATCAAATGACAACATCCAGAGACAAAAATAGGGAATAACACTATCTTTTGTCCCTCTTAAAGAACAAGGAAAACTTACCCAGAAGCTCAGCACCAGACTTTTCCTCACATCTCATTGACCAACATTGTGTGCCATGTGCCACCACTTAGCCAGGATAGAGTTAATGACTGGCTGGTACCAATTGTTGAAACTCTAGTGGTGTAGTGGTTAAGAGCTACCTCTGCTAACCAAACCGTTGGCAGTTTGAGTCCACCAGGTGCTCCTTGGAAACTCTATGGGGCAGTTCTACTCTGTCCTATAGGGTCCCTATGAGTCGCAATCAACTTATCGGCAACGGTGTTTTTTGGTTTTTTGTACCAACTGCAATTCACCACTTGAGGCTGAGAGAGGCCAGCTTACCTCAAAGCACATGGCATTTCCCAGGAGGGTGGGGAATACCAGGATATCATTAAAAAGGAAGAAGAAGGATGAGGGGCTATTGAGTAGTAACTCAATACTACCTGCAACAGCCTCCTGTCCAGTTCTCCTACAGGTGGTCCAGCTAATTCCATACCATAAAGCACGGAGATGCTAAGCCTCTCCTAATACAACTTATATTTTAATCATTTTGTTTTTAATGTAGAGCTTCAAACCAGTTCAGTCATGGCCTACAAAGTGAAATTGGAGTCGACCAGAATTTTAAAATTTGAGTGAAGTGGGACAATAAGTGGAACGAGAAAAATTAAGGGTCTAAGCTCTGGAATGGGAAAGCCGGAAGAGGCATCATGAGCCCTTTCAGGAGCCTGATGCAAGAGACTGGATTACTACCAAGACTATGGAGAACTGCACGCATCCAGAGCGGCACGGTTGGCTGCCATCTTTAAGCAGAGAACTGCTGTTTCCAACTCTGACGGTCAAGAGATTTGGTTGCTATGCGACATGCACGCTGCCCTTTTTTTTCTAAGAGGGAGATTAAGTTTCTAGCAGGGTCTAGACCCATGATTCTCCTCATTCCACTTATCATTTCGCTTCACTCACATTTTAAAAATTCGAATCTGTTCGAGTTTCGCTTCATCCGCGTGACTGAACCAGATAGAACTGGTTTGAAGCTCTGTGTTAATGTCTGGTGTATTGAGTGATATCTGAAGGTTTATGCTTCTGTCTCATATTTCCTCTTCCTTAGCTATCAAGGAATATGTAATTGTAATAACTTTAGGCTTCAGTGGTATGGCTCTCTCTGTGTAATTATTGACAGGGGCTCATACTGTGTATCGGAATAATCTATAAAGAATTACCATAGTATTACCAAGGAAGATAAGCATTCCACTCTTCTTTCACCCAAAATTTCAAGTTATTCTATCAGCTAATTACTATTAGTTCCTTTTCTAAAAGTAGGATGCCAATCCCTCTGAAGCTAAGCAAAATATGTATTTATTGTCCAGTTTTAAATTGTGGCTTTTGTTTAGAATTGCCTTACTGCAAGTGGAAATAGAGGCCTGGGTTTAGAAATGTTTGGTTAATTTGTTAATTTGGTTAATTTGTTTTTGTGCTTTTTTACATTTATTGTTACTCCATTCTATTTTCTGTCATCTGGACTCGATATAAAAATAAAAGATAATCTGATAATTCATTATATTTAATTTGCTATGTTATTACATAATCCCCTTTTCAATACTGGTCTGTTTGCATGGAGTTATTGGGTCTATACCCTTTGATTCATTTCACCTGCTAATCAATCAATTCAATTAAATAATTGTTTTGGCTAATTATTTTCGAGAAATTAATATAGCCAGCTTCTTATACTGACTTTTGTTAAATCATTATCTGATATTGGTAAATTTCGTTTCCGTAGTTAAGTCAGTAACCATTCTATTTTACTGGCATGTAGAGGAAATCTGTACTTTGGTCATTGCTGAGGTATTTGCAGAGGACTCTGGGTGCTTCACGTGTACTGCAAGCAACAAATACGGCACCGTGTCAAGCATTGCACAACTAGATGTGCGAGGTAAGGGCTCCCTAAATGCCATCATAATTTACACTATGACCTTGATATGAACACAGAGAGTTTGTGTAACCTTTCCTTGCTGTTTTCATACGAAGCTAACTTGGCTTTCCTAAAAATATTTAAATTATTGAGGAAAATAACCTTCAACAATATTCAATTTTCATAGCCTTTTCTTATTGTATTTAGAATCACCACCATCACCACCACCACAGTTATACCTGCTGTTGTCTGTTATACCCATTGCCATTGTGTCAATTCCGACTCATAGGGCAGAGTAGAACTGTCCCACAGGGCTACCAAGGTTGTAATCTTTGCAGAAGTAGACCGCCACATCTTTCTCCCATGGAGCAGCTGGTTGGTTTGTACCGCCGACCTTTCGGTTAGCAGCTGAATGCTTAAGCGCTGCACCACCAGGGCTCCTATAGACTCCCTTAAAAAAGTTTCTTTGGTCTAAAATTCCTCCCCAAATAATATTTAGATTTTTTTGTTTAGTTTTTTCCCCTCCCTGCATCCTCTTCATTCTTTAATGCCCAGGTTATGTTCTCTGGTTTTGAGAAACATTTTCCCGTTAGTATACTCCCCTGGTTTAAATATTTTTCCATTTGTACACGTGCCCAACTCAGGTATTTCAGTCTTTTTGGGTAAGGCTTACAACTCAGGTTCTGTGATTGTCCCTTTAGGAAATGAAGACCTGAGCAATAACGGGTCTCTTCACTCAGCCAGCTCTACCAACAACCTGAATATTATTGAACATCAGCCATCCCCACCCAACCCGGAGCCCCCTTCTGTGGAACAACCCCCCAAACCCAAACTGGAAGGGGTTCTGGTGAACCACAACGAGCCCCGGTCCAGCTCAAGGATTGGCCTCCGTGTGCACTTTAATCTGCCTGAAGATGACAATAGAAGCGAAGTATCTTCTGAGGGTGGGATGCCTACTGCCAGCCAGCCCAGGCCCCATTCTTTCCAGGAGAGGTTCAATGGACAGGCAGCGAAAACCTCTGAGCCTTCTTCACCCATCAAAGAGCCCCCTCCAGTCCTGGCTAAACCCAAACTGTAAGTAAAAATTAGAATGGATAACCAAGAGCACCTGTAAGCTTCTCTTGAGTCTGTCCTTCTTAAAAATGGTGGATCTTTCAAAAGGGAATTACTAAATGGAAAAATACATATTAAATGCTTTGCAAATAGTATATCCTTACATCAATTGATGTGTACTATCACTATCATGCTTGTCATTAATATTCTACCTCCCAGCAATACCACCCCTAAACTAGCTCAGAAAGACATCCAACATCAGAGGCCTCCAGGCAAAGCATTTCTACCCTCTTCTTATAAAGCATATTCTTGTGTTTAATAATCCTGATAGTCTATAGTTGCATCCTTGTATTTCCCATTTCTGCTTTAACCTAAGCTTTTCTTTGTGATTATTAAAAAGCTACTTAGTATTTTTTTAAAATAGTTCTTTGCTATTGATGGATACACTGTAGTAACATCAGTAGGTTTTGTATAAACATAATAGGATGAAAGACGGAGTAATGATTTGCAAACTCACCTCAGGACTCTGCTGTCTCACCATAACACTTTAAAGCCTCTGTCAGAACCATGTTGCAATGTTTCATGTTCGTCCTTAAAAAAACCTAGTGCCGTCGAGTCAATTCCGACTCATAGCAACCCTATAAGACAGAGTAGAACTGCCCCATAGAATTTCCAAGGAGCACCTGGTAGATTTGAACTGCCGACCCCTTGGTTAGCAGCAGTAGCACTTAACCACTACGCCACCAGGGTGTCCAAACAGCAAAGCAAATACAGAACATGATGATACTATTATGTTCTGTTTCATCCACATATCAAAATGATATACGTTATGTTTAGAATTACATAGACCTTTAAGTGTCAGCTTTCAAATCTACAGCCACAGTGCCCCCATTGTGTGTTTCTCAGTGAGGACCACGAGATGTTCATCGGAGGCAGTTGTTCAGTTTTATATTTCATTTTATAATCTTCTTACACTACATTAGGCAAAATTCTGGGCTTCAGGTTAAATGTTACAAAACAGGCCTCTTAGCAAGTCACATCCAAAGTTGTCTCTGTCCAGTCAAAGTTCTGTTGCTCACAATAAACAGGAATCCACTTAAAGTAAAACGAGAGGAACAGGTCATTGAGGGGATATAAGATGGGACCAGAAACAAACTCAGCAAGGCCCTGCATGGAGAAGGAGAACTAGAGTGGGGAGCTAGGCCAGCACGCCTGTCACTCAGGGGTCTCATGATCAACCCGTTCTCTGTCCACACCACCAGGCTGTCTGAGTACTTCCTTGTTTCCTCTATGCATATCTGCTCCGTTCTTCTTTCTTTGTAGACTCATCAATTCATACCTTCACTCTACATCAGCATCTGTTAAGTTCCACAACTAACAAAATCTTTCTTGTCCACCCAATACCAAATTCCAATTGGCCTAGCCTGGTCAGGTGACACACACCCCCTCCCTTCCCAGCCCCCAGTCCACTCAGCTATGCAGAGGATTTATGTTGGGAAAGAAGAGTCACATGGATCAGATCAGAAACTGGGTGGGGGCTGTTGTCAGAGGAAGGAGCTATGGGAAACAGGTAACCAAAACAACCTTCTGGGTAGAGCCTCCTCTTACCCAGGAGCTGTTTTGGGGATTATTAAGGATGTCGGTCAGGATTAGTTTTAGCTACATGTTACAGAAAACCTAAACTAACAGTGAGTTAAACACATGAGGGTTTATTTTCTTTCACGTAAAGGAATTAGGTGGGCAGTCTGGGACTGTTACGGTGGCTCCCTAATCGTTAAGAGCCAAGCCTCCTATCTTCTGCTCCATCATCTTCAGCACTGGCTTCTGCTCCAGGTCCCTTCATGGTCCAAGATGGCTGACAGTGACCTAGTCCTCACATCTGCATTTCAGGCAGCAGGAAGGGTAAATGGGCAGAAATGCATGGTCCTGATGGCAGAACCCCTTTTAAGGTCTTTCTTAGCAGTCTCACCCAAAGTCTTCTGCTTACATGACCTTCAGCTAGCACTTAGTCACATGGTATACTGGCTGCCAAGAAGCCCAGGAAGTGTAGTCTTTTGCTAGACAAATTGCTACTGTGAATAAAATCAGGTTCCTTTACAAAAAGGAGACTTGAGTGGACATCTAACTAGCAGTGCCTGCTACATGAGGCTTCCAATCAATGTCAGAATTCTTTCCGCGAAATTATATAGCAATACCCTTTAAAATTCCAGTCCTCAGCACTGTATGTATTTTTTGCTCACATTAAACTTTCTCTTAATTGTGTATATATATGTTTGTATTAGCATAGTTTTAAATATACATGCACACATACAACCCCCCCCCCACACACACACATCCTTTGTTGATCCACATGCCTTCAACCTTTTTTTGCTCCTTTTAACCTCACTGCTTTTAGCCTCACAGGTTTTAAGTTAAAATATTGATTCTCTGAATAATCTTGAGGATACAATTTTAAGCTTGTACTTTCAATTTGCCATTCATACAGAAAATAGAAATAACACTCATAGATCTTAAAAGTGCCACAGAAAGGGAGGCTGTGATGTCTAAATATTTTATCATCAAAGCCTACATATTTGAGACTTCGAAATCTTAAACTTGAACATCAAGCTGTCTAGAGCAATGATTCTCAATCCTTCTACACTCTAGAATTAAAAAAAAAAATTGCCATCAAGCTGATTCCAACTCATAGCAAACCTATAGGACAGAATAGAGCTGCCCCCATAGGGTTTCCAAGGCTATAAATCTTTTACAAAAGCAGACTGCCACATCTTTCTCTCACAGAGCAGCTGGTAGGTTCAAACCACCAACCTTTTGTTAGCAGCCAAACACTTAGCCACTGAGCCACCAGGGCTCCTCCCTAGAATAAAAGGTGGAACTTTTAAAAACTATGTATGCCCTCTATCACTATTCAATCAGAACCCCTCCACAGATCATTTTACTGTGCAGCTGGTTTGAAAATCATGGGCCTAGAGTTAGACAAATAAACGGTTTCAGTTCTTTCTGCTCCCTCTCCCCACCTCCACACCCGGGAAAAAATGATAACATATAATGTGAGAAAAATGTCAGAAAAAATAATCACAATGTATGGAGAAAGCTTATGCTTTGAGGACAAGTATTTCTTCTAAAATGGTGGTTCTTAGTCCTGAATGCATTTAAGAATCACCTAGGGCCTTGCAGCTCAAAGTGTGGTAGGTGAACCAACAGGATCACCTGGGAGCTTGATAGAAATACAAACCCTCAGGCCCCACCCCATACCTGTGGAATCAGAAACCCTAGGGGTGGGGCTCAGAAATCTGTTTTAGCAAGCCCTTCAGGGAATTCTTATATAGGGTCACTATAAGTCAGAATTCACTCCTCCACAACAGACTCAGGGGCTTCTGATGCAAGCTAAAGTTTAAGACCTACTGGCCTAAATTTAAAAAGATAGTAATAACTGCGCCTGGATTCCATTCCAGGCCAGTTGAGTCTCTGGGCAATAGTGCCCAGGAATCAGTGAGGGTTATTTGTTTTCTTTTAAGCCGTGCTGGAAAATTTATAACAACTGGTCGGGGTGAGGAAGCCCTGATTTGTAGCACTTGCCAGTTTTCATGGTGTAAATACTCCAGCCATGGCCAATTTTAAGCTACTAACAGCATGTTCCTTGGAAGCGAGGATGGTGAGACTTGTCTCATGTACTTTGGACATGTTATCAGGAGTGACCAGTCCCTGGAGAAGGACATCATGCTTGGTAGAGGGCTAGCGAAAAAAGACCATCTAGGAGATGGATTGACACGGTGGCTGCAACAATGGGCTCAAACAAAGCAATATATGTGAGGATGGCGCAGGATGGGGCAGTGTTTCATTCTGTTGTACGTAGGGTTGCTATGAGTTGGAACTGACTTGACGGCACTAACAGCAACACCAATGGCATTGGTGGTTCTGTAGGAGAATTGTCTCCTTCCATACAGGACAACTGGGTTTGATTCCCGGCCAATGCACCTCATAGACTGCGACCATCCGTCAGTGGAGGTTTGCATGTTGCTATAGGGTCGCTATGAGTTGGAATCGACTTGACGGCACTGGGTTTGGTTTTTTTTTTTTATTATGCTAAACGGAAACCATGGTGGCGTAGTGGTTAAGTGCTACAGCTGCTAACCAAAAGGTCAGCAGCTCAAATCCACCAGGCGCTCCTTGGAAACCCTGAGTGGGGCAGTTCTGCTCTGTCCTGTAGGGTCTCTATGAGTCAGAATTGACTCGAAGGCAGTGGGTTTGGTTTTTGGTATTATGCTAAATAGGTTGCAGTGTAGCTTCCGGACTAAGACAGACTATGAAGAAAGGCCTGGTTATTTACCTTAAAAAGCAGCCGATTAAAACCTTATAGATCACAATGGTCTGATCTAATCCACAGCCAATTGTGAGGATGGTGCAGGACCGGACAGCGTTTCGTTCAGGTGGTCATGTGGTCCCCATGAGGCAGGGGCCAACTCCACAGCATCTAACAACAAGCGAAGGTCATTGAACATGAAGTTGAGATGAAATGTGTACAATCTGCTCTAGAGAGCCAGTGAGATCACATGCTGCCTGAGACTTTTGCCAAAAATGCTTTCGAAATACTCGATACTATATTCCAAGTTTGTTTTGTTGTGTTTGCCACTAAGCGTTGACATTTTATTTTGACAGTTCAAAATTCTTAAGAAATTCCTTTGTATTCCAGAAACCTCAACAAGAAGCATCTTTAAAATCCTGAAACTCTGCCTTTCATTCTTACAAATCTTGAAATAGATTTTTGTAGTTCAGGAACTAAAAAATACAAGAGCCACATTTATTGAGCACTCGTATGTGTCAGGTGCTTTTTCATATTTTCTTATCAATCCTCGCAACAGTCTTAAGAGGTATTATTTATTCCTCTTTTCCCTATGAGGAAAAGGAAGTCAGAAGAGTTAAGAAACTATCTAAAGCCACACAGGTGATAAATGGCAGAGCCAGGATCAGGGCCTAGATTTGTCTACAGAGCTTGTGTTCTTAACCATATGGTTAAGTGGTGGCAAAAGGGAAGATGTTTTAAGGTAACCAGGGGGAGCTGACAGATCTTCAGAAAGAAAACCTAAATATAAAATCCTGATTTCATAAATCCTCATAGCAAAAAAAATAAGTAGGCAGTGAGCAGCTGAGCCTATAGCAATTTATGACAGTTGTTAAGGGGTTACTCGGGCTTTCAGAACTGGTGTGCTTTGTAGTTAATCTTCCTTTATTCTTTCTTTGCACTTTGTACCTTCGTTAGTAAATGCTAAGTCAGCTCCACATATTATTTACAAATAACCAGTGGTTATTTGTGTTATATGTATGTATGCCCTACTAGGTTTTTGAACCCTTAACAGTTCATACTATCTCAGACATATTGGTATCTCCTACAGATCCTAGCAAAGTAGACACATAGAAGACTCCAGAAAAGGTCACTGAATAAAGGAATTAACATCTGGCCCTGATGTAATGAATCTACTAATCCAAACAGTTGTTTTCAGTTCTTTCTGAAACGAGATAGAGTTTAAGGAAATAAAATAAAACTTGCCCAAACAAAAAGATGTTATTGTCAAATGAATTCTCCCAGAATCTTAGATAGGCAAAATAATTTGACACTGTATCTTCTATGCTTTTTTGTTTAAGGTTGGTAATTCTCTGTAATCCAGTATACTGCATTGAAAGGTAAAAACTAACATGCTATTTAAAGCCTTACTTAAAAGAGAAAACCGGTCCTTAACGTTTGTTCGATGAGAGCCAAAAATAAGAACCATTCAACACGGTCCAAAAAAAAAAAAAAGCGAACCTGTTGCCATCGAGTCGATTCCGACCCGTAACTACTGTCCTGGTCCCTCTTTATTTTCCTTTTATTTCTAAAATTACTTACTTTTTAATTTCCATAACGGTAATAAAACATTTCTGCAGCATCATCAGATTACTGTTTACCCAGACTACAAGATAAGCATGTTCTGAAGACCACATAATACTATCTTTTTGCTATAGCAGCACAGAATGTGACCCACCAAATATGAGATCCATTAAAAATTTAAAAAGGAAAGTTAACATCAGCAGAAACAAAGTTAACTGTATATATTTTTCTAAGGAAAATCCAACAAATATATTTCTGCTTCTCTTGATTGCAGATCTTTCATCTACTATGAAATTCAAAAGACTGGTTAAAATTGTATTATTTTATTCATTCAGCTTACTCACTTCTAAAAAGGGGAGGGGGAGCTTACTATGCCAAATGGCTGGTTCTCCTAAATTCTTAGTTTAATTCAAGATAAGAGTTTTTATGGATGAACGAAGGATTGCACAGCATGTAGCATTCGTCAACAGTAACAGAAACAGAAATGAGCCTCTATTTTTACTTTTTTTATATATATACCCAAACCAAAACCAAACCCAGTGCCATCCAGTCAATTCTGACTCATAGCAACCCTATAGGACAGAGTAGAACTGCCCCATAGAGTTTCCAAGGAGCGCCTGGCGGGTTTGAACTGCCAACCCTTGGGTTAGCAGCCGTAGCACTTAACCACTATGCCACCAGGGTTTCAGCGTATCAAATATTAATGAAGGGGAGAAAAAAGGTCTTAAATTCTAAGAATTAAGAAAAAATCAAGATTTGGAGAGCCTTCTGGTTCAACTTTGTTGCTGTTGGTATTGACTTTGCTGATGTAATGAAAATATAGAATGTTGACATTTTAATAGATCTCGTATTGAGCAGATCACCTTCTATGTTCCAGAAGCAATATATACTGTAAAGTCTGCGAAAGCCGGAACCTGTGTAAGGTGGAAACCTGACAGAGATGGAAAACTCAAATATTTTCCACTAAAATGAGTGATAGAGAAGTGGTAGACTGCACCCTGAAAAAGGCAGAAAACTTTCAAGATCTGGAAACAAAAGGCAGTACTGGCTGACACAGGTTTAGGAACTCTTGTTTAGGACCAAGACAGTTCCGGCTTTCACAGGTTTCACTGTACAGTAGTCCCCAACTTACTACTGGGTTCCATCCCGACGACTCCATGATAAGTTGGTTCTGACATAAGTCAAATAAATACCTTTTTTCAGTTTTCATTATTATTGAGTTTTATTATCAGAATCTTTATAAATTTGATCTTTATTTGCCTTTGGCAGTTTTTGTTGTTGTTAGGTGCTGTCAAGTCAGTTCTGACTCAT
This sequence comes from Loxodonta africana, assembly GCF_030014295.1. NCBI lineage: Eukaryota > Metazoa > Chordata > Mammalia > Proboscidea > Elephantidae > Loxodonta > Loxodonta africana. Next base: position 66,139,275 of record NC_087357.1, read on the forward strand.
AGCGACCCAATGTACAACAGAACGAAACACTGTCCGGTCCTGCCCATTCTCACAATTGTTATGCTTGAGCCCATTGTTGCAGCCACTGTGTCAATCCATCTTGTGGAGGGTCTTCCTCTTTTCTGCTGATCCTCTACCAAGCATGACATCCTTCTTCAAGGACTGATTCCCTCCTGATAACATGTCCAAAGTATGTGAAATGTAGTCTCACCATCCTTGCTTCTGTGGAACATTCTGGTTGTACTTCATCCAAGACAGATTTGTTCGTTCTTTTGGCAGTCCATGGTATATTCAATATTCTTTGCCAACACCACAATTCAAAGGCATCAATTCTTCCCCGATCTTCCTTACTTGTCATCCAGCTTGTGCATGCAGATGAGGCGATTGAAAACACCATGGCTTGGATCAGGCGCATCTTAGTCCTCAAAGTGATATCTTTGTTTTTTGACACTTTAAAGAGGTCTTTTGCAGCAGATTTGCACAATGCGGTAAGTCTTTTGATTTCTTGACTGCTGCTTCCATGGATGTTGATTGTGGATCCAAGTAAAATGAAATCCTTGACAACTTCAGTCTTTTCTCCATTTATCATGATGTTGCTTATTGTTCCACTTGTGAGGATTCTCATGTTCTTTATGTTGAGGTGTAATCCATACTGAAGGCTGTGGTCTTTGATCTTCATCAATAAGTGCTTCAAGTCTTCTTCACTTTTAGCAAGCAAGGTTGTGTCATCTGCATATTCCAGATTGCATCAGCAAATTACATGCTGCAACATTTTATATGGTGCAAAAAAAAAAATTTTTTTTATATTACTAACAATAACCAAAAAACCCAAACACACTGCCATCGAGTTGATTCCGACTCATAGCAACACAACAGGACAGACTAGAACTGCCCCATAGGGTTTCCATGGCTGTAATTCTTTAAGGAAGCAGATTGCCACATCTTTCTCCCACAGACAGACTGGTAGGTTCAAACGCCAGTCCTCCAATTAGCAGCCAAGCCCTTCAACCATTGTGCCACCAGGGCTCCCTACTAAAGATAAAAGATAAAGAAAAAAAGTACATTCCTAAGTGTGGTTTGGCATAACTTGAATGTGTCATAAGCCAGGGACCACCTGTATTTCAAAGACCATAAAACCTCAGTGGTCTTGAAGCACTTTCATCCCATGTGTGTGGTCTTCCGAGGGTCACACATGCAAAAGTAGATTCTCCTGAATGCCAAAGTTTGGCAGCCCTGACAGCTTTATACCTATATGGTTTTAAAATATTTTCCTTGGAAACCTTGGTGGCATAGTGGTTAAGTGCCACCGCTGCTAACCAAAGGGTCAACAGTTCGAATCCACCAGGCACTCCTTGGAAACCCTATGGGGCATTTCTACTCTGTCCTATAGGGTCGCTATGAGTCAGAATCGATTCGATGGCACTGGGTTTTGGGTTTTTCTTAAAACAACAATTAACTGTGCCTGTGAAGAGAAATTAAATAGCATTTGTGGAAAAACTAATCTCCTCTTTCTAGGGCAGAAATGTCTGTGGGACTTAACGTAAATCATGTAATGCCTCTGTGACTGAGGTTCCTATAAATGGAGAGACTGCTCCCAGCTTGATTTCCTTTCTCCTTTTAGGAACAAGAAAAGTCTAAGGCAGTGTTCATAATTACAATGACCATATAATTTATCATTCGAACAAGGACATTTATGAAAGCGAAAGTGAGCACTATTAATAATTGCACCAGGAAAGCAAGCATAAACTGGACTGACTTGGATGAATCAGGGCATATGATCATCTTATCAATAAAGCTTTGTTGCCAGGAGATGATGAGGAGCATTAAGACCCTTCCAGTTCTTTTTTAAGGTTTGCTTTCAAACCAGTGTGAGGGACAGCACAGTCTCTTGAAGAAATTCAGTTCCCTTCATTAAATCACATCACTGGGGCTCAGTGTCTTCTGTTTCAAGGTGGAAATACTTTCTGCTAGCAGGTCATCAAAACTTTGAGCACCGCCAGCAGGAGGAATATTGTTTCTATTTCTTTTTCGTTTTTCTAATTTATAAACATCCTAAATGAGGCTATTATGTGGCACAACTGCAAGAGGTGTAGCACACAGAATACAGTGTGAGTGACGCTCCCTGGAGCTGTACATCATGGTAGCCCATAAAAGAAACACAACAACAACAAAAACCCTAGCCTCCCCTCCCCCGCTACCATCAGGTCATTTTCAACTCCTGACGACCCCATGTGTTACAGAGTGGAACTACTCCATAGGGTTTTCAATGGCTATAATCTTATGTTAATAGATCCCCAGGACTTTCTTCCGCAGTGCCACTGGGTGGATTTGAACTGCCAACCTTTCGGTTAGTAGCCGAGAGCAATCCATCCATTTCATCCATTTCAGAAAATTTGGAAAACAGAGAAGAAAAGAAAAATCAACCTTAATTCCTCCACTCTAACCATGTGCTGTTACCACACTAGTGACTTTCATTCCAGTATTTTTTTAGTATATTTAGTATTTTTCTTTCTATCATAATAAGGACTGTGGTAGGAAGGATATGTTAATGCTTTTCCAGTTGTTTTAGTTTACTTCTAAGTTACTGGATTTAATTATATTTTAAGAGCTTTGCAAGTAATTACAAACATTTCTCTGATCCTTCATATCTTTAGAACAATGGAACTGTAGTAACAAAAAGAAAATTGAAGAAATATCACAGTGATGCATTAAGGGTTGGGTTTCCATTTCACTTCAAGTCTTGCCCATATCTCTTTTAGACCTGAACCTCACGTTTTCAGGCCTGGTCTTATGGACCCTGCTGATCATGAGCCGCGTATTTCATGATGGAGCACTGAGGTAAAGCTTATAAATACTATACATCACGTACCCAAAAGAGATTTCATTAATGCATTAGGGTTTCTATTAATAGTAGTCCGCGAATTGGATTGTATCGTCACAGTATTGTTAAAATGGGCTTCAGGAAATATGATCAGATTCTCCACGTTGCCAAATTGAGCTGGTCGGTCTCCTCTCCTCTTTTCTCTTCTCTCCTTTCTTCTTTTCTGTCTTCTCTCCTCTCTCTCTTTCAACAGCATTTGACATAGTTGGTCATTCCCTCCTTGTTGAAACACTTTCATCTCTAGGTTTCCGTAATGCTTCACTTCCCTGCTACTCCCTCTCAGGCTCCTTTGCTGGTTTCAGCTCCTTTACTCAACCCCAGGGCATAGCCCTGGGCTCTTCTCTATCCACAGTCTCCCCCTAGGTGATCACATCCAGTTCTATGGCTTTACAGGCCATCTACCAACTGAAGATTCTCTCGTTCCTATCTTCTGAGCCCCCTATTAGTATATTCAGCAGTCTTGCTTGACATTTTCACTTGGATGTCCCACAGGCATTTCAACTTAGCACATTCAAAAAGAACTCGTGGTAATCCTCCCCAAAACTATTTTTCACCTACTCTTCTTCGCAAAAGTGGTACCCTCATAAGCCTAGCTGCTCAAGTCAAGTCCCTAGGACTCATTCTTAATTTCTCCTTTTCATTATCCCCCATATCCAATCCATCACCAATTCTGTTGGCCTCCTTCTAAAAATACCTTGAATCTGTCCACTTCTCTCCATCTCTACTTCCATCATCCTGGTCCAGTCTGCCACCATTTCTTGCCTGATCCAGTGCAATCGGCCTCTCCATTTTCACTTTTGCCATACTGTATAGTCCATTCTCCAGTAACTGCCAAGTAATATACTTAAAATACGAATTAGTTTATTTTACTCATCTCCTTAAAATCCTCAAATTGCTTTCTGTTCGCTTAGAATAAATTCAGACTCTTTATCATGAACTACAGGTCCCTTCAGGATCTTCTCCTACCGAATAAACTACTAGGAAAAATATTTGCAACATGTACTGCCAAGAGTTGGTATCCTTAATATATAAAGAAAATTTATAAATTAATAAGAAAAAGATAAAGATTCTGAGAGGAAAAATGGACAAATGATATGTACAAGTAATGCACAAAATAATATGTAACTGGTAATATGCATAATAAAATATATTCAGTATCACTAGCAATAATCAGATATAAAATAATGGATTTTTTTTGCCACTAGATAAATGCCAAAATATTAAAGAGTTAATTGATAAGACTAAGGTATGGAGAAACAGGTACTCTCATACATTGCTTGTGGTAGTATAAACTGGTACAACCATTCTGAAGGGCATTTTGGCTAAATACATAAAAATGAGACTATATACCTTTAATCCAAAAATTCCATTTATATACATTTACATTAGAAAAATAATCAGACAAGAACACAAATAAGTGTTTACAACAAGCCTGTTAATTGCAGCATCATTTAGGAAAATTTAAAACTAAATGTTCCAAAATAAGGGATTGATATAGTACAGCCATAAAATGGATTATTAAATAGCCATGAAAACGATGACGCAGACTTATTAACTTAGAAAAATGTTCATATTAGATTAAGTGAAAAAGGCTGGTTTCAAAACCATACATAGAAAAGGATTCCACTTTTAAAAGAAAGTTTATCTCAGTATAGGTGCATATGTATGTTGTGTATACATATGAAAAAGGTCTGGAAGGATTTGCATCCAAATGTTAACAGCACGTTATTTCAGGGAGATGACAGTAAAGGCAATGTTTATCCTTCTCCTTATTCCTTTCTATACTTTTTTAAATTTCTTGAAAGAGCATTACTTTTATAACCAAAACCCATTGCCATCGAGTAGATTCCGACTCATAGCAAACTGAGAGGACAGAGTAGAACTGCTCCAGGTTTCCAAGGAGTGCCTGGTGGATTCGAACTGCCAACCTTTTGGTTAGCAGCTGAGCTCTTAACCACTGCACCACCAGAACTCCAAAACAACTACAGAGTTACTTGCTATTTCTAATTCAGCTACAATAGAAAGTCTAGTATCCCTTTTTTCCATCCTACTAGCAATAAAACAGACTTGGCAAGATGGAGAGATGCAAACGACTCACTAGCGACTAGCTCAGTTCTTGCCACTCTGATTAAGTTAATCAACATAAAGTCATAAGCAGCCTATCTGTACGTTTCAGGAGGATGAGGCCAATGATAACAGATTTCCCTTTTTTCTCCCCACTGTTATTTGTGTGCAGCGATTCCAGTCAGTTACAACAGCTTCACAAACAAGTCTTACTGGAACAGCAGCAGTTGCAAAGCCCAACTGCGTCATCTCCTAAGGAGTTTCCTTTCAACATGAGTGTTTTGAACTCAACTGCTTCCCCAGCAGTGACACTGTCCAGCAAGCCGGTGAAGACCCCGTCATCACAGACATTCAGCCTGGCCCGGCCGAAGCACTTCTTCCCCTCTACAAACACTACTGTGGCAAGCATGTCCCCCTCCAGCTCTCCGGTGTTCACCCTGAGCAGCACTCCTCAAACCATTCACAGAACTGTGAGCAAAGAAAGCCTCTTAGTTGTTCATCCCTCCATGCAAACCAAATCTCCAGGAGGAATTTCCACCCAAAGCGAGCCACCCCCTCCAGGTCCAACAGAGCCAGCACAACCACCTCTCACATTTTCCATCTCCAGCGGAAACCAGTTTCATCCCCGCTGTGTGTCCCCAGCCCCTGTCTCTCCCACTAGCCGAATCCAGAATCCAGTGGCTTTCCTCAGCTCTGTTCTGCCTTCTCTTCCTACCATCCCACCCACCAATGCCATGGGGCTGCCCAAAAGTGCACCTTCCATGTAAGTGTCATTGAGGCTTTTTGATGTAGGAGATGCCCATTGAGAGGGGACATATGCATAGAATAGGTTGGTCTGGGACAGGACTTGCATTTAGTGGATTCCTAAATACTCCTATCTCTTAGACACAAAATGGGTATTAAACACCTTAGGACAAAGGGCAGGACTACTTTAAATAATCAGATGAACATTGTTGTTAGTTGCCCTCAAATGGGCTCAGACTCATGGCCACCTTATTTGTGACAGAATGAAACATTGCTGGTCCTGAACCATCGTCATGATCTTTGGTATGTCTGAGTCCATTGTTGTAGCTATTGTGCCAATCCATCTCATTGATGGTTTGTCTCATTTTCACTGACTCTCTCTATTCGAGCATATTGTTATAATTTGAACATAGGTATATTGAAATCCCCTCTAAAAAACAGAAATTCCCTTAGAAGGTTGATCATGATGTCATCTGAACACCTTATAGAATTTAATTGCTTTCTTTCCAGGTTAAAAGTTGGTAATACTTTAAGAAGTATCTAGTTCCATATCCTGTTGCCATGTTTAAAAATTATTTGCTCTTAAAGAATATGTGCTTCTGCCTAAGTCATGACTGATTATCTTTCCAGACCTGCTATGAAATTATTTTAAAGGTTCAAAAATAACCTGTCCTCATTATACTTTCCATTCTTTTTAAATAAAGATTTTGAAGTATTTCTGGGAGAATTCTTAACCTTAGTACTTTGAGGTGTTCTCCCTCTCTCTTTTTTTTTTTTTTCCAGATTCTAATCACAAGTCTCTCCCTTTTTCTGTATTTATGGTTAAATTCCCACAAGGCATTGCAAATCACAGGAGAGAAATGTTTGCACTGTTTAAACAAGAGAGAGGTGCATTATGCCACGTAGTTATTTAGATTATGAGAAAATCTGTGATATGCTGTAAGTTATGGGCTGTAGTTATCTCTATGTTACATTGAATAAAAAGCATTTTAATAATATAAATATATGGATTTGGGGGTAGATTTATATTTTAAAATGAAGATATAGTATTTTATCTTATGGTTGTTTTTAAATTTATTAGTTCAAGGTTAAAATCTTATTGAATTTATACCAGGCAGCATTTGATCTTGTGGAACCTTCATTTATCCTGGAAACATACCATTTTAGCCAGGTGATTTCAGCATGTTTAAAAACTAAAGGTGATGGTAAATATAATGTATCCATATGGGTTTGTAGGATAAGATTGAGCCTTTATTGAGAGGACTGATAACTTGTTATAATTTTGAGTTTTAAGAATTACCATTTCGAATAATGTCTTTAAAAAAAAAAAGATTCCCTGTACAGTGCTCAACTTTTGCATACAAGATGCCCCCATAAACGCCTAATGAATGCTGGTGTCTGGTAGACATTTCAACCAGTTTGAGTTCTAAGTTTTGTATGCCAACCAGTGCTTTTCATGGGTGTGTCAGGTGTGAATTTCTTTTACAGGCCGTCACAGGGATTAATGAAGAAAAATACAAAGTCTCCTCAACCAGTAAACAACGATTACATTCTTGAAACTAAGAATACAGTGATTCTAGACTTGGGGAAAAAAATGAATTTCGGTGATGCCAGGTCAAACCAGCAGGTAAGATTGTTGGATTCAGATAGTTTATTGGTGTATTAGTCTATTGGTATCCTAGAGGACAAAACCAGTGAAGAGTATATAGATACATAGGGAGAAATTTACTTCAAGAAAATGGCTCCTGCAATTGTGAGGAAATGGTTCATGTAGTTGTGGGGCCTGGCCACGTCCTAAATCTGTGGTCAGACGACAGGCTGACAACGTCTGCTGGCTCATGTGGTTGTAAGGGATGACGAACTTGAAGCCTGCAGATCAGGTGGCAGGCTGGAGGTCTCTGCTGGCTTACCTCCCAAGAACTACAGGTCAGACACAGGGTTGTGAGAGAGACAGAGACAGAGAGAGAGCTTTTCCAGGACAACCATTTATATCCTGGATATAGGCCACACCCCCAAAGATACTCCTCTCCCAACTGATTGGCTGCTCAGATCAGATCAGAAAATGGGAGATGATTGCATAGTATCTGCCAAACCACTGAGAATTGTACCCTAGCCTAGTTGACACATAACATTAACCATCACAACTGATATTTTTATTTTTCAAACCTCCAGTAAGGAGTATTATTGTGTTTAATTATGCCCTTAGCTCCTAAGATTATCTCACCTCAGTCTTAGAAAGTAGACCACAGACTCATCATGGGTCATGAGAACTCATCCATGTGGACCTGCAGTTCGTGACTACTCCATTGGTTAATTCAGTTTACTTGTTTACTGACACACGTGTTTACCTAGAAGGTTGTTGTTGTTAGGTGCCGTTGAGTCAGTTCCAACTAATAGCCACCCTATAGAACAGAACAGAACTGCCCCATAGGGTTTCCAAGGAGGTGGATTCGAACTGCTGACCTTTTGGTTAGCAGCCATAGCTGTTAACCACTGCACCACCAAGGCTCCTTACCTAGACTAGACTATATTAAAGAAGAAGAGAAACCAAACAGTGTGTTGTCCATTCTGCCAATCCTCAGCTCGGTTTTGGCAAACCTTTACATCTTGGAGATATTTCAGTATCTGAACCTTGAGATAACCTAGAGTTTTAAGGAACTCTGGGGTTCTACGCTGTCATTTACTTGAAGTCCTTCAACCTATTGTCACTGGCTGGAGGTCTGCTTACCAGTTTGTCCCAATCTTTATGTTAGGTTGAATCATGTGAAACAGTCACTAGGCAATATCATGTGGCTCAGCCTGTACAACTCCTTGTTCTTTAGTAAGCATCTGCACTGAAGGAGAAAGGGGAACATCACACGTCAGTGTCGTTCAGGCAAAAGAAAGATAGACTGAGCATATTCTTATTTGAGCCACTTATTTTTGTCTTTGATAAGATGGTAATTTTTAAAATGCAGATTTACATTTTAATAATCTAACTCTTGGTTTATTTCCTGAGATGGGAACTGATAAAATCTATTTTGAAATCAAACATAAAGCTTCAGTCAAAACAAAATACTGTGCAATTTGTGACATAAGTGATCGCTGGGAAGAAGGCTCCAGATTTCCCTGGCGGTATGCTCCTTCCCTTAGCATTTCTGTCTCTCACTCCCAGTGCACCTGTGGACATGCAATATTTTGCAATCCTGTCATATGTCGGTCAATTTTGGCTGAGTGGATTCTTTTAACAGCATGATGTCTAAGGCCTTTTTGAATTTATTCAGATAGTTTGAATTAAAGCAGAATATTTAAACTTGCTGTAGCTGAGTATGCTTTTTCACATATCACCAAATTTATATATATTCCAACTGCCAACCTTTTGGTTAGCAGCCATAGCTCTTAACTACTAAGCCACTAAGGTTTCCATATCTATTTTTTTTTAATATATAAATAAAGGTATATTTATATATAGATATGGAAACCTTAGTGGCTTAGTGGTTAAGAACTATGGCTGCTAACCAAAAGGTCGGCAGTTGGAATCCACCAGGTGCTCCTTGGAAACTCTGCAGGTCAGTTCTACTCTGTCCTATAGGGTCACTATGAGTTGGAATTGACTTGACAGCAACGGTTAGATACATAAAATACCAAGGCAGCTTTTCCTGTCTTCCATCTTACAGATAGTGAAAGGAAGGCACAGCTGTCAGACCATCAATGGTGGAACTAGAACTAGAACCCTGGTCTCCAAGACACTTCCACATTTTCCCTGAAACTCCAGGGCCTTTTTCGATTTTATGGCAACGCTTACCTTCAAGCCCCATAGATGTTCTTCTAATCCAGTGCAGATTTGTTTTCCTATAACACTGCCAGCGCATCCGTTAACTCCATAAGTGCCAATGAAATCAGAGCTGTGTTCGGCCTGTCTTTTATAACACAGAGGGGGAGCAATTAGAACCCTGTAAAAATGATACTAGCTCAGCACACAAGCTTGGATTTTACTTTCATAATTACTCTGTAGGTAGATCCAGGCTTATCCATTGCCCAACTCAGGGAAAAATGGACTTTTTCTTTTAATTACCTGAAATGTGACTGCACATAAATGTGAACTTCCGTAGGTTGAGTGCCATAAACCCAGGTGAACTGTCTAAAACCTTCATCGTGAATTGACTTTGGGGCTAATCTCAGGAACTGGTAGCAGTCTCAAAAAGCCTCTGTGATATGTGTCAGTCTTCTGAGAATTACTATATTGGGTTAATTACAGAACTGGTCTTAGACTGCATCCTACAGAGTGGATAATGAAAGCCACACTTCAGAACTGAAATTCAGGAAACTAAGGAATGCTTGCATTAGGTTGGCCCATGTTGATTCTGAGGAAGTTTTGAGAAATGAAATGATGACTGTATTATTATATTGTTTTGTCCATTACTGCCTTAGGAAATGATAGAGAAAATGTCGTGAAGAATTGTCTAAAGTATGTAGTGGCCAGTTGATGAGGTTAAGAAGAAGAAAGTAGGTCTAGAAAGGTGTAGCTGGAGAATAAAAAAATTTAAAAAAAAAATTTTTTTTTATAACTGGAGAATAGACATAAAGAAATGCTTATCTATTGATAACCATCTATATCTGCAACCTGGGGACACAGAAATCAAAATAATCTGTTTTCCTGCTTCCCTGTTAGTCTACATGTGTGGAAGGAACCAAACGATTCCTTCTAAAGGGTATGCATTTGTTTTGCTTTATTTTGCTTTGAAAACTTTTAAATTGGACTCTCTTGGCCTGTTTTAGTTTTAAGCAAATGAAGAGTAGCAACCGTCCTGGAAAATTTGTTTGGTCTAGCATTACCACATTACATCGAGAATGGAAAGAAACCAGAGGTCCTTGAATGACGAATGTTACTGTCTAGAAACAATTCCCTACCCAGTATTCAAACTTAAAAATTGTGTTTTAGAAAATGAGTTTTCTTTGAAATATTTACCATTTTGTATTTCTCTGTTGTGACATTTCAATGTTTATCTTCTGAACATCATTCACAGATATTATATAACACTTTCTGTTAGCAATTAACATTTGTTGATTCTTAGAAATTTAAGAAATCCAAAGATGTCATCCTTTCAGATGTTATGTTTATTAAAATGTTTAGCTTCCTAAACTGAATGAAGTTTCGTTCGGTTAGGGCCAAACCAAGAGACAGATTTTAGGCTGTATCATTTTTTTTATTTTGAAGGGTGCCATTCACCACCAGTGGATCTTGATTGAACAATAAAACCTAAGTGGTTTAGGTTAGCAAGATGAATCTGAAAGGTCAAAAGAACCCAGGATTGTAAATGTAATGGAGCCCTCATGACCAATAATTCTGATTCACATATGACTTAGCATGTTCTGCACTCAATAAATATTTGTTGACTGCAATGCTGACTGCTGGAGCCCTGGTGGCACAGTGGTTAAGAGCTTGGCTGCTAACCAAAAGGTTGGCAGTTTGAATCCACCAGCTGCTCGTTGGAAACCCTATGGGGGAGTTCTACTCTGTCCTACAGGGTCGCTACGAGTCGGAATTGACTCCATGGCAGCGAGTTTGGTTTGTTATGTTGACTGTTTACTTCTAAACACTCCCCACTTCCATCTAATGTCTTTCCAACTTTCTTCCTTGACCTTGTTTCTCTGGAAACCTTCCCATCTCTTTATTCTGCTCCATTCTTTTTTTTTTTTTTTTTTTTAATACTTCTTTAAAACTCGGTCTGTAGTTCCCAGATATTACTGTGTATGACAGAGGGGGGAAAAAAAGTACTTGCTCTGCCATTTGTTCTTCTAATCTCCTTCCTCTGTAAACTGCTCAGTCATTTCCTCTATTTAAATCTTACCTCTTTCATCTCCTACCATGAATTCTTTATGAAAATCCTTTTTTTGTGAGCAAGTAGCCCTGTCATCCGTTCTTTTTCTAATAAGAATTCCAATAGCCATTTTCTTCTGTTGCCTGGCTTGGACATTGCAGGCGTTTGGTTGCTGGAATAATGAAGTACACTCCCCAGCCCATCCTCTGCCCTTCCTATGGGCTGACCCGGGAGGCACCAGCTACAGGCTCCCTGGGGGCTGGGATGGAAGGGTGCCTCGTTCACTGCTATATCTCTGTTGTGCCTAGCACAGAGTAGGTGCTCAGTGAATATTTGCCAAATCAACTCACGAACTATGCAATTAACATTAGTTTTGGTTAGGATAATGAAACTTTTAACCGAACAGAAAATTTTGGCTATGCTGCATATCCGTGGAAAATATATCTCACTTGGCTATGTAGATTCTGCTTATACCTAACTGTGGACACTACCTGCTTATGACAGCAATCCATTTTTTTTTCTTTTTTTAATTTTTACTGTGCTTTAAATCAAGTCAGTCTCTCATACAAAAATTTATGTACACCTTACCATATACTCCTAGTTGTTCTCTCCCTGTGAGACAGCACACTCCTTCCCTCCACTCTCTATTTCCGTATCCATTCAGCCAGCTTTGTCTCCCTCTGCCTTCTCATCTCCCTCCAGACAGGAGCTGCCCACATAGTCTCATATGTCTACTTGATCCAAGAAGCTCACTCCTCACCAGCATCATTTTCTATCCTATAGTCCAGTCCAATCCCTGTCTGAAGAGTTGGCTTTGGGAATGGTTCCTGTCTTGGGATAACGGAAGGTCTGGGGACCATGACCTCTGGGGTCTTTCTAGTCTCAGTCAGACCATTAAGTCTGATGTTTTTATGAGAATTTGAGGTCTGCATCCCACTGTTCTCCTGCTCCCTCAGGGGTTCTCTGTAGTGTTTCCTGTCAGGGCAGCCATTGGTTGTTGTAGCCGGGCACCATCTAGTTCTTCTGGCCTCAGGATGATGTAGTCTCTGATTTATGTGGCCCTTTCTGTCTCTTGGGCACATAATTACCTTGTGTCGTTGTGTTCTTCATTCTCCTTTGCTCCAGGTGGGTTGAGACCATTTGATGCATCTTAGATGGCCTCTTGCTAGCATTTATGACCCCAGAAGCCACGCTCCAAAGTGGGATGCAGAATGTTTTCTTACTATTTTATTATGCCAGTTGACCTAGATGTCCCCTGAAACCATGGTCCCCAGACTCCCACCCCTGCTACTCTGGCCTTCGAAGCATTCAGTTTATTCAGGAAACTTCTTTGCTTTTGGTTTAATCCAGTTATGCTGACCTCTTCTGTATTGTGTATTGTCTTTCCCTTCACCTAAAATAGTTCTTGTCTACTATCTAATTAGTGAATACCCCCTCCCTTCCTCCCTCCCTGCTCTCGTAGCAATCAAAGAATATTTTCTTCTCTGTTTAAACTATTTCTTGAGTTCTTATACTAGTGGTCTCATACAATATTTGTCCTTTTCAACTGACTGATTTCACTCAGCATAATGCCTTCTATATTCCTCCATGTTATGAAATGTTTCATGGATTCATCATTGTTCATGGATTTATCGATGTGTAGTATTCCATTGTGTGAATATACCATAATTTATTTATCCATTCATCCATTGATGGGCACCTTGGTTGCGTCCATCTTTTTGCTATTGTAGACTGTGCTGCAGTGAACATGGGTGTGAATATATCTGTTCGTGTAAGGTCTCATTTCTCTTGGATATTTTATAAGGAGTGGAATTGCTGGATCATATGGTAGTTCTATTTCTAGCTTTTCTCTTTCTTTCTTTTTTTAATTTTTATCGTGCTTTAAGTGAAAGTTTACAAATCAAGTCAGTCTCTCATATAAAAATTTAAATACACCTTGCTATATACTCCTAGTTGCTCTCCCCTGAATGAGACAGCACACTCCTTCCCTCCACTCTCTCTTTTCGTCTCCATTCAGCCAGCTTCTGACCCCCTCTGCCCTCTCATCTCCCCTCCAAACAGGAGCTGCCCACATAGTCTCATGTGTCTACTTGATCCAAGAAGCTCACTCTTCACCAGTGTCATTTTCTATCCCATAGTCCAGTCCAATCCCCATCTGAAGAGTTGGCTTTGAAAATGGTTCCTGTCTTGGGCTAACGGAAGGTCTGGGGACCATGACCACGGTCTATTTCTAGCCTTTTAAGAAAGTGCCAAATCGATTTCCAAAGTGGTTGTACCATTTTACATTCTCACCAGCAGTGTCTAAGTGTTCCAGTCTCTCCACAACCTCTCCAATATTTATTATTTTGTGTTTTTTGGATTAATGCCAGCCTTGTTGGAGTAAGATGGAACCTCATTGTAGTTTTAATTTGCATTTCTCTAATGGCTAATGATCGAGAGCATTTCCTCACATATCTGTTAGCTACCTGAATGTCTTCTTTAGTGAAGTGCCTGCTCATATCCTTTGCCCATTTTTTAACTGGGTTATTTGTCTTTTTGTTGTTGAGTTTCTGCAGTATCATGTAGATTTTAGAGATTGGAAATGTCATAGCTAAAAACTTTTTCCCAATCTGTAGGTAATCTTTTTACTCTTTTGGTGAAGTCTTTGGTTGAGCATAGGTGTTTGATTTTTAGGAGCTTCCGGTTACCTAATTTCTCTTCTGGCATTTGTGCTTTGTTAGTAATGTTTTGTATACTGTTTATGCCCTGTACTAGGGCTCCTAGCGTTGTCCCTATTTTTTCTTCCATGGTCTGTATCATTTTAGATTTTATGTTCAGGTATTTGATCCATTTTGAGTTCATTTTTGTGCATGGTGTGAGGTATGGGTCTTGTTTCATTTTTTTGCAGATGGATATCTAGTTATGCCAGCACCATTTGTTAAACAACCTGCCTTTTCCCCATTTAGCTGACTTTGTTTCTTTGTCAAATATCAGCTGCTCATATGTGGATGGAGTTATGTCTGGATTTTAAATTCTGTTCCATTGGTCTTTGTATCTGTTGTTGTACCAGTACCAGGCTGTTTTAATTACTGTGGCAGTATAATAGGTTCTAAAATCAGGTAGTGTGAGGCCTCCCACTTTGTTCTTCTTTTTCAGCAATGCTTTACTTACCTCTTTCCCTTCCATATGAAGTTGGTGATTTGTTTCTCCACCTCATTAAAAATGTCATTGGAATTTGGGTCGGAATTGCATTGTATCTATAGATTGCTTTTGGTAGAATAGACATTTTTACAATGTTGAGTCTTCCTATCCATGAGCAAGGTATATTTTACCACTTATGTAGGTCTCTCCTGGTTTCTTGCAGTAGTGTCTTGTAGTTTTCTTTGTAAAGGTCTTTTACGTCTCTGGTAAGATTTATTCCTAAGTATTTTATCTTTTTGGGGGCTGCTGTAAATGGTGTTGATTTGGTGATTTCCTCTTCAATGTTCCTTTTTTTGGTGTAGAGGAATCCAACTAATTTTTATATGTTTATCTTGTATCCTGATACTCTGCTGAACTCTTCTATTAGTTTCAGTAGTTTTCTTGAGGATTCTTTAGGGTTTTCTGTGTATAAGATCATGTCATCAGCAAATAGAGATACTTTTACTTCTTCCTTACCCATCTGGATGTCCTCTATTTCTTCATCTAGCCTAATTGCTCTGGCTAGGACCTCCAGCACAATGTTGAATAAGAGTGGTAACAAAGGGCATCCTTGTCTGGTTCCCGTTCTCAAGGGGACGATAGCAATCCATTTTAATCAACTGAGTAAAAAGATGAAAGCTTTTTAAAACACGCTGAAATTAAGCAAAGCTCTGGTGTTAATTGGGCATTTAAGTATAAAGTTATAAAGTAAATCTGTGCACCTCTTAGTAATTATTTACTCCTAAAATGAAACTGGGATTAAAAGTATTTTTATGCAACCTTTTTGAGGATAAAGTCTACATTTTATAGAATGTTGCATCCTCAGTGCCTGTCACAGTATTTAGCACATAATAGGTGTGTCTTGGGAGCCGTGGTGGCGCAGTGGTTCAAGCGCTTGGCTGCTAACCAAAAAGGTCAGTGGTTTGAACCTCTAAGGGAGTCTGCTTCCATCGTAAAGATTACAGCCTTGGAAACCCTGTGGGGCAGTTCTACTCTGTCCTATAGGGTCTTATGAGTCAGAATTGACTCAACAGCAGTGGATATGGTTTGGTTTTGAGGTGTGTCTTAGTTTCCTAGCGTTGCTGTAACAGAAATACCACAAGTGGGTGGCTTTAAAGAGAAGAAATTAATTTTCTCACAGTTCTGGAGGTTAAAAATTCAAACTGGGGTCTTGGCTGTGGATTTCTTCCTTATCGGAAGCCTCAGGACTTCCTTGGCTCCTGGTGATCCTCACATGGCACCTGTCTTCACTTGTCTATGTGTCCGATCTGCAGTTTTTATAACTCAGAAGTGATTAGGTTTAGGGCACACCCCACACTAGTACAGCCTCATTAACATAACACTAGATTGCATTGTGGAAAATGATTATATTACCACCTTACATCCACAAGTACAGGGGTTAGGGTTCCAACATATATTTTAAAAGAGGGCCACAATTCAGTCCATAACAAGGTACTTACTAAGAATTTGGCAGCGGGAACAGGGAGTAAATTATGGAGCCTGGCTATTTCTACTGAAGGCAGCATGTGATTATTAGATAAATAGTAAAAGAAGACACACTCTATGTATGTTAACCACCAAGTTTATCTAGGAGTCTTTTATCTGCTGTCTCCAAACTCTAGCTGTTCTTGGAATGAAAAGAGAACACTTCCTCTAACATATAAAACTTTCTTTAAGGAACTTTGTACCCAGAGTCAGTTCGGAGTACTTTGAGCAAGCTCTTCCAGCTGATTTGATCTTCTTTGATTATTTGTCCCCGAAGCCCAGACCTGGAACCCAGAGTAGAGAAGCCAGCAGTGAGCTCAGGGCAGGGAGTGTCAGGATGTTGGCCACATTTTGGAAATCCAGAGCTTTGGCAATGTCATGTCTGAGTGAGGTTATATTGTGGTTCTCAGCAGAAGAAAAGCACTCTCCACCACTCTACCAATTTGCAGAAACTTTCTCCAGATGTGTTCCAGAAATCAAAAGGTTGGGGTTGTCAAATTTTCAGCCTCAAGAAGATTATCTTAAAAGGGGGGAGGGAGGTATATTTTTAAGTGGTATATTCTTCTGAAATAATTTTTTTTTTTTAGCTTTTCATTTTCTTTCATAAAGCAAGTAGAATTCTGCACAGTTCATTTTCACTTAACGTCTTTAACTTGAGCCTAGAAAGGATGGATCATATGTCTTTGATTTGATTTCCATGCAGACCAGCTTTACACAGAAAAATGGTCTCTCTGTTGAGCATAGATGTCACCTATAAGTTGCTAACAGAAACTGCTGCTTTTTACTCACAAAGGGCACCAGGCAAGGGAAAATGGAGAACACAGCATAAATCCAGCCCTTCCACTGGCAATAGATGGGTAGTGCAAACTCTGTGCAGAACAGTGCAGAAAGCACGTTTAAATTTAACTTAAACATATTGCTTGTGTTTGCAAATTTTCTTATGAAATATGAGCCCCGTCAGTCATAACTTGGAATGACAATCTTGATTTATGTGTAATGGGTAGTATCTCTGGGATAAGCCAACTCTTAGCTTAAGCACTGCAATAAAAAACATCAATTTCTGTTTTGAGAAGATATGCATCTTTGTTAGCATCTCAGATGTAAAGGTTCAGTCCTTTAGTAACAGGCGCCAAACCTCTGCCATTTTTATCTTGCAGTTGCGTAGTTTCCTTATTCCTAAGACTCAACTTCCCAAATATTTTATAAAATCTGTCATGGAAATTCCTTGGCGTACAGTATTCTTATTTTGTTGCTCATCTGCATTTTATAAATTATATCATATAACTGTGTATTAAACAAGTGTGTTACAAAAGCAATTTTATTTTTGTCCCCCGTGAGTCCTTTGAATTTATCCTATAGGGCTAATTCTTCTCCTGCTTCTGGATGAAATGCCAGGCAGTCTTCAAACGTTTTTGGCCACTTTTGGTTAATATAAAGGTTTGTGGTTACTTTGTTGCAAAATACCATCGTGATTCAGTAATATAAAATTCCCAGTCCTCGTAGTACCCAACACTCTAATCCTCATTCGAAAATGAGACTGCCTCCCTCCCCCATCCTCCCTCCCTCGCCTTCCCCCTTCCACATCCATCCCTATCCCTTGCCCCAGGGACGGTTGCAAATGGCAAACCTAAACCCAGCAAGGAAAGTGTGGTCAGCCTCTCTCTTTTTTGCTCCCTTCTCGCCCACTTCACTAACTGCTGCTCCTGACCCTTCCCTTTCCCAAACCTGAAGGGACCTAAGCCCCTCCACAGGGACAACAGGACTGTCACAGATCCTTTGCCCTGACACCGCCTAGGAGTACGGGCCCCTCAATGCAGCCTTCAGCTTGTCCAGCAACAAAAAGCCAGCTGACTCCTTACTCTTTAGATTTCTCAGGCAGGAATCAGACACGAATCCACTGAGTCTTCCCAACTGTAGAAGATATGGCAAGCTTTCCAAGTGGTTTCATTTAATTCCTTTTCACTATACTTGAAGCGAAAGGCAGCCCCCTGGGGCTGGGGGTGGCAGTAGGAGATGCACAAACTTTAATAACTAGCTGTCTCCAAAAGTTCTCTTGCTGGATCTTCTCCCTTCTACTCCTTTGTATCTCTGGTGGAGGGGTAAGGTTTAAATCACCTAACCTGTTCTTAACCACCTGCTTTGAAATTTCCAGAGGATAGTCTGTCTTGTAACTCACTTGTTTTCTGATATCTAGCCCATCTTAGTACCTCAGCAGAAACTTCCAATTAAGATCTGATTAAAATTGTACCCTTACTAGATAGATAGATTGCTGCCATCTAGGCAACCCTGATGCATGGTGACCCTAGGTACAACAGAATGAAACATTGCCTAGTCCTGTGTCATCCTCAACAATCACTAGCACGTTCAAGTCCATCATTGTGGCTGTTGTGCCAATCCATCTCAACAAGGGCCTTCCCTGCTGTTGTTGGTCCTGTCCTTCACCAACCATGATGTCTTCTTCATCCTTCTCTTCACCAAACATGATGTCTTTCTCTACAAATTGACCTCTCCTGATGACATTTCCAAAGCAAGCTAGTTGAACAGTGTTGTGTTGTGTTCCATCAGGTTTTCATTGGCTAATTTTCATAAGTAGGTCACCAGGCCTTTCTTCCTAGTCTTAGTCTGCACCACTGAAACCTATCCGCTATGGACAACCCTGCCGTTCTTTGAAATGCCGGTGGCATAGCTTCCAGCATCACATCAACATGCAAACCACCACAGTACAACAAGCTGACAGATTGGTGGTGGATATCCTGACTACTTAATTACAAATCTAAACCTGTTACCATCAGGTTGATTCCAACTCATAGCAACCCTATAGGACAGAGTAGAACTGCCCCATTGAGCTTCCAAGGCTATAACTCATTGAATGTTCTTTTTCTATCACTTCCAAATTTGTAGTTTTGGTAAGGTACGTACCAAGAAATGTGTATGTTTATCATAAAACAGAATGTTCATATTTTCATCATACTGATTCTGTAGTTTCTTTGGTTAAACCAGTTCAGACATTTATAAATTCTGTAATGTCAAGCCCCAACGTAAAATCAAGTTCCTAAAATTAGTTGTTTGAAACCCATAGAGACAAAGTAGTATTTACAGTCTCAGCAGGCACTTGAAGGCTGTGGTCCTGAAGTATAGGTATAATTATAACTTAGCACCATGTACAATAATATTTCTTTGGGAAAATCAGTTCCTAATTTCAGTATAGAATTTCAGGAGTACATGTCCCCCTAGACTAACTCTGACAGCGTAGTTCTCCAGGAACTTAAACCAGCCCTCACCCGTCAGGCAGCAGGGTGCAACTTAAGCTGCAGAGAAGATTCTTTAGCGTGGAACAAGGACTGTGTTAGAAGAGGGGCTAGAGGTGGTATGAAATGGACTGCAAATTTGGAGACTTCAATGAAACAAGGTGAGAAGCTCTAAGAGTTCTGAGACATCTTGCCGATTGAAAACCCTAGAAATACTTCTTTTTTGTTACTCCCTTTATTTTATTCTATAGGCCTCAGTGACTGTTCTTCCTGCTTCTTTTTATCCTTCAAGTTCTTCTTTTTTCCTGGGGCTTTGGATTCAGATATGTAATATTCTGATCTGAAGCAAGCAAAGCCTTTGCAAACCTTTTCAGGAATAACTGGAAACAGACAACTGGAGAATAAAAAGAGCCTTGTATCTCACTCCCCTGTTCCCTTTTCTTTATGCTTTCCTGTAAGGAACAAGGGCCATTCATAAAGGGGTGGTAAAAGGATTGGATCCAGGAAGGACCCACATAAGATTTGTCTTTAGTCTAGAGTAAACCCAGACTCATTGTTGGCTATTTGGGGCATTTTTTCAAGGCACTAGGGCAGGGTCCTTGAGGTGAGATAGAAGCAAAAATAGGAGCGGGTTGAAGGTGGGCTGCAGACACACTGAGGGCTGGGTCTGGGAAATAACTGCAGCCCATTGTCAGGGAGGGGATGAGTTGGGAAACAAAACCTTGGAGGTTTCCCTTCTTGCCCTTGACCTTGCCAGGCTAGCCCTGCACGGGTCCTGGGAGGAAAGAGGACAATCCCTGATGGTAGAGAAGGGAGTTACTGAAGCCATCTAGTCTCCCCATAACTGCTAACAGACAGACTCAAGTTGGTGTGGTCCAAATTGGGACTTGTATTTGCTCTAATCTTGTTTCTGAAATATTAACAGAAAATATGAGAAGCACACTCAAAACTGGATATTTTCGTTAAGCACTGACGTAAGTTTAGGGAACGAGATTTTCTGTCTGATTCAAACACAGCAGGCATCCCAGGTGGTTCTCTGGGGAGCTTCCAAGATAGGTGCTGCCTGCAACCCTCACCACCATCACCACCTCCCAAATACAGGCTCAGTCAGCACCTGTAGGTACTCTTTTCCCCAAAAGCACAGGCACCCAGCCTCATGTCCCTTTCTCCACCAATGATCATAAAGCTTCAGAGAAATGGAGATCAGCCAGCCTCACAGAAAGCCTGGAGTTTCCTGAACTCTAGGATGTCTATGTGAGGTGAGAATTATGTTAATTATTCTTTTTGAATGTGATTTAAAAAATAATAAAGCTACCGTTTAGCACCTACCTCACCTGGTAAGGAGCCCTGGTGGCATAGTGGTTAAGAGCTCAGCTGCTCACCAAGAGGTCAGCGGTTTGAATCCACCAGCTGTTCCCTGGAAACCCTATGGGGCAATTCTACTCTGTCTTATAGGGTTGCTAGGAGTCTGAATCAACTTGATGGCAACAGGTTTGACTTTTTTTGTTACACAAGGTAAGAGGATAAAATGAATTGTTGGTTTTACTCCTAAGCATCCTAGAAAATAAACAAAACCCCAAATAATACCAATTTAGAAGTGTTGAGTCCAAAAACCAAATCTACTGCCAATCAGTTGATTCCAACTCATAGCAACCCTGAAGGACAGAGTAGAACTGCTCCAGAGGGTTTCCAAGGCTATAAATCTTTACCAGAGCAGACTGCCAGATCTTCCTCTCAAAGAGTGGCTGGTGGGTTCGAACCACGGACCTTTTGGTTAGCAGCTGAGTGCTTAACCACTGCACCACCAATGCTCCTCTGAAGTTTGAGTACAATTCAATAAAGAAGAAAAATATATTCCTGGGATGATTGTAAACTGGCAAGACTAGAAAATATTTCAAATTTGTGGGATTGTTTAATATATTCATGGGAAAATATAGTCATTGTGAAGTGTTAGGTTGAGTCCTGTGAAAGTGCTGATATTCTACCATTTTTGACCTACAAAAATGGCAATTTCATATAGTCCAACTGAATAGATGGATAGTTGGTTGCGCTAATTAACTTTTTTTTTTTTAACTTCCATAGTGTGGAAGATGTTCTTAATACTTTTAAACTGAATTAGGTGCAAGAATTCAGTGACATTATTGGAGGTGAACAATCCTTTGCTTTGACTGGTTTGAATTATCTGATTAAAAATTAATAAGCTGTACTAGAGAGTCATCATTTTTTTCCACCCTAAAAGACCTGAGGACTTACTTTGCTTACCAAGAATGAGATGTGGCTCTAGGGGTGGGTTTAAAATTGGTTCCAAGAAATTGAAGCCCAGAAACACTTGGTTTTCGTGTTTCCTGTTGCCATTCCACTCCTATTAAGATGAGAGTATGTGTAAGACAATAGCTAGAGAAAGTGAGTAATGTGATTTAATAGCTTGGAAACACATCTATGAATCCCAAACCCAGTTACTCTGCCGGTGATTGGGCAGGTACATATCATCCACATGCTTCTAAATTCTATTTCAGGAGTATCCCAGTACCCGCTCCATGGAGCCCACCTAGGTTATACAATCATGGTTGACTAGAGCCACATGTTTAACTAAAGATCTCACCTCACCCCAAGCGCATGGCTGCACATTCCTCAGAGATGTGGTAGTGTGGGAACAAGTGATTGCCTCCATGTCATTCATGTATTTACTCATCCTTCTCAGGCTTACTGTGCAGGCACCATTCCAGGTGTTTTTTATATAGTGGAAAGCAACACAAACAAAGTCCCTGCTTTTGTGGAGCTGACATTCTAATGATTAGAGATAATCATTCAATCAATAAGCAAATAACAAAAATCTGAGAGAGCAGCCAGTGCTAGTTAGAGGTTTAGAATAGGGAGTTACTTTAGATGATGAAGTGGCCTGGGGAAGCCACTTTGGGGAGGTGACTCTTACGCTGAGATTTGAAGAAGAAGAAGCCAGCTATGGGAAGCACTCCAGGCTGGCATGAAGGTCTTGGGGCTAGAGCTGGCTCAGTGTGCTCAAGAATTAACAAAAGGACACAATGGCTGGAGTATAGACACAAGGCGAAGTCCAAGAGTTTGGCATAATCCCAGATGTTCAGGGCTTTATCAGTCAGAGTAAAGAGTTGTACTTTCTTGTATGTACGTCGGGAAGCCGTTGGAGTTAAAGCAGAACAATTTTTAAAAGATTGACCTGGTTACAGAGTAGAATTGATTTCAAGGGAGGCAGGGTGGAAGCAGGGAGATATTCTAAGAGGAAACTGCAGTAGTTCAGATGAAATTGATACTACCTTGAACTAAGGTGGCAGAGATGAAGGTGAAGGCTTTGGAATATATTTTGAGGGTACAGTTGACGGTATTTGCTGATGGATAGAATATGGCGGGAAGAGGGAGTGAGAGGAATCCAGGATAATTCCCAGACTTAGGACTTAATGCACTGGAAGTATGGTCCACAGACCTGTGCCAGTCTGCGAACTGTTACCACTTCACCTTGAGATAAGAATAGAAAGTGACAATAATCATTTAGAAATTTTTATGGCAATTAGATGGAGAAATTTTTGACTGTTAACAGAGCTTATATTTTTATTTCATTTTTATAGTAATTCCTTTTTTTTTTTTCTATCTTATAAAAGTACCAGTTAGAGTGTTTTTAAAACCTGGCTTTTTTACCATAGATAGTGTGAGACAGACTGGCT
This sequence comes from Loxodonta africana, assembly GCF_030014295.1. Taxonomy (NCBI): domain Eukaryota; kingdom Metazoa; phylum Chordata; class Mammalia; order Proboscidea; family Elephantidae; genus Loxodonta; species Loxodonta africana. Next base: position 66,162,352 of record NC_087357.1, read on the forward strand.
TAACCAAGTGGATGAACAGTGGTGCCATTCCTGATATGGGAAGGAACAGCATAGGAGCACCTTTGGGGAGAGAAATCAAATGTATTATTTGGCCATGCTAAGTTCAAGGTGCCCATTGGGTACCCAAGCCATGAGGTGGAGTTGTCGTTGTTGTTGTTATTGTTAGTTGCTGTCAAGGCAACCCCATGGGTGCAGAGTAGAACTGCTCCATAGAGTTTTCAAGGTTATGATCTTTAGGAAGCAGGTTGCAGGGCTTTCTTCCAAGGTGCCTCTAGGTGGGTTCAAACCACCAACCTTTCAGCTAGTAGTCAAGTGCTTAAACATTTGCAACACCCAGGGACTTGATGGAAAGTAGATCATTGGATATATGATTCTGGAATTTGAGGAGAGATTAGGCTTGGAGATTGAATAAGTATGCTGAAAGGATGCAACCCTGACACACACCTTTCTTGACGTTAAACCACGCAGTATCCCCTTGCTCTGTTTGAACAACTGCCTGTTGGTCTATGTACAGGTTCCTCATGAGCACAATTAAATGTTCTGGAATTCCCATTCTTCACAATGTCATCCATAATGTGTTATGATCCACACAGTCAAATGCCTTTGCGTAGAATATAAAACACAGGTAAACAACTTTCTGTTATTCTCTGCTTTCAGCCAGAATCCATTTTACATCAGCAATGATACCCCTTGATCCATGTCCTCTTCTGAATCCAGCTTGAATTTCTGACAGTTTCCTGTTGATTATACTGCTGCAACTGCTTTTGAATGATCTTCAGCAAAATTTTACTTGTGTGTAATATTAATGACGTTGCTCAATAATTTCCGCATTCTGTTGGATCACCTTTCTTTGGAATGGGCACAGATATGAATCTCTTCTAGTCAGTTGGCCAGGTAGTGAGTGGTCTTCCAAATTTCATAGCATAGATGATGAGCACTTCAGCGCTGCATCCATTTTTTGAAACATCTCAGCTGGTATTCTGTCAATTCTTGGAGCTTTGTTTTTTGCCAATGCCTTCAGTGCAGCTTGGACCTCTTCCTTCAGTACCATCAGTTCTTGACCATATGCTGCCTCCTCAAATGGCTGAACGTTGGCCAGTTCTTTTTGGTACAGTGACTCTGTGTATTCGTTTCATCTTCTTTTGATGCTTCCTGCATCATTTAGTATTTTCCCCCACAGAATCCTTCAATATTGCAACTCAAAACTTGAATTTTTTCTTCAGTTCTTCAGCTTGAGAAATGCGGGTGAGTTCTTCTCTTTTGGTTTTCTATCTCCAGCTCTTTGCACATGTCATTATAATAGTTCATCTTCTTGAGCCACCCTATGAAATCTGTTCAACTCTTTTCCTTCATCATTTCTTCCTTTTGCTTTAGCTACTCTACATTCAAGAATAAATTTCAGAGCCTTTTCTGACATCCATTTTGGTCTTTTCTTTCTTTCCTGTTTTTTTAATGATCTTTTGCATTCTTCACATATGATGTCCTTGATGTCATTCCACAACTCATCTGGTCTTCCGGTTATTAGTGTTCAATGTGTCAATTCTATATACTCAAGTTTTTACTATGGCTCTTGTGGATTTGTTCTAATTTTCTTCAACTTCAGCTTGCAGATAAGCAGTTGTTGGTCTGTTCCACAGTGGGCCCTGGTCTTGTTCCAACTGATGATATGGAGCTTTTAATCGTCTCTTTCCATGGATGTAGTCGATTTGATTTCTGTGTATTCCATCTTGTGAGGTCCATGTATATAGTCGCTGTTTATGTTGGTGAAAAAAGTATTTGCAATGAAGAAGTTGCTGGTCTTGCAGAATTCTATCATGCTATCTCCAGTGTCGTTTCTATCACCAACGCCATATTTTCCAACTGCCAGTCCTTCTTCTTTGTTTCCAATTTTTACATTCCAGTTGAGAATACCCAGTACCCAGTGCTGTCGAGTCGATTCCGACTCAAAGCAACCCTATATAGCCCTGTAAAATACTATATAGGAAGTTCTACATATTGAAGTGGACTTAATAGTATTATATTCCATCTTTATTCTATTTCCTACAGGATTGCACTAGTGCTTCATGCTCAAGGTGAGGAATCAGGGTTCATTAAGGCAGTTTGAGATTATAGTAGAGACACTTAAATCTACTTTAGTGCTCCATGGTGAGGAACTCAAAATGAAACATGCCTGGTTTATTGGGGTTCCAACTTAAAGAATTGCATCTCCAGATTATACTTGTGGACAAATTCTTCCTCATCCACAGAAACTGAAATTGAAACATGTTTGTCATTTTGACAGGAATACAAAATTTCAAGCTTTGAGCAGAGGCTGATGAATGAGATAGAGTTTCGCTTGGAACGTACCCCAGTTGATGAATCAGATGATGAAATCCAACATGATGAGATCCCCACGGGCAAGTGTATTGCTCCCATCTTTGACAAAAGACTCAAGCACTTCCGGGTCACAGAAGGCTCTCCGGTCACATTCACCTGCAAAATTGTTGGAATACCTGTTCCAAAGGTAGGGGAAAATGATAAGTCAGTTGGCCAACCAACAGCCCAGACTCTTGAGTGCCTTCAAGAAAGTCTTACCAGACTCTAGTTAAGCATCTACAGAGGGAGTAAAAACCAATACCAGAAAATTAGCAAAGCTCAGACAATTTGACTAAAAGAAGACCGTCAGGAATAAACAAAAAAAACAAAACAAACCCACTGCCGCTGAGTCAATTCTGACTCATAGCGACCCTGTAGGACAGAGTAGAACTGCCCCATAGAGTTTCTAAGGAGCGCCTAGCGGATTCAAACTGCTGAACTCTTGGTTAGCAGCCATAGCACTTAACCACTACACCACTAGGGTATCCTCATCAGGAATAGAATTGTTAAATAGGCCAAAAAGAAATCTGACTGTGGGCAAGTGAGAATTTTAATAAAAATGTAAGATAAATTTCTTAGCAATGATTCCATATTTTGGGCTATTAATTCTCTCAGTCATCAAATTTTCCAAACTGATATTTTTCCATTTACTATTTATTGAACGTCCACAGAGTACCTGTTGTACTCAGTGAACTATATTTGTACCATGACTATTAGATCAGTAAATTCCAAAAATGTCATATCATTATTGCAGTCTGCTGAAAAATCTTCTGAGTCACCAGGTTTTTTGGCAGCCAGCTGAGAAAAGGATTTACACCCAGTGTGGGCTGTGGCAGGGCATCTCTCCACTCTGTTTTCACAAACATTAGCATGGCGTTATCATGTATAGTTAGGTAACCAGGAGACATAGAGGAGGGCAGCTGCGACCAGTACTTTATCCCCCTGGTCTTTGAGAGATCTTGACACATGCAGAACTTAACATGAAAAAATAACATTTAAATTTTAGCTCCATGAAAAATTTAGTGAGTTAATTCTACAAGATATAATGAAACCTACTACCCTTTCAAGGAAGGTGAGCTCTTCTAGACCCTGGGATTTGCAACTACAGGAGACTCGAGCTTATAAATAGGGTAGTGGGAAAAGATCCAGGTTCCTGGTTTTCATTATTTTGCCTCTGAGGAAACATCAACGTGGCTTTTTAATTAATCATTAAAAAAAAAAAAATTTTTTTTTTAATCATTATTAAGTACCATAAAAAAAAAAAGTCAAAAACTTTCATCTAAATTATATTGGACTTCTGGCTTACATATTGCATATGTACGAGTAAAGAGATATTATAATGTCTTTTCAAATAAGATTTACAATTTTTTAAGTGCGTCATAAGGGTCACTGGTTGTAGAGATGGCAATTTGCCCATGCCTCACTCTGCTCCCTACTTCATTGTCCTCTAAAGATGTATAAAACAGGGTATATTCTTCTTGATTATCTTTCATTTCAGGTTTACTGGTTCAAAGATGGAAAGCAGATTTCTAAGAGAAATGGGCAGTGCAAAATGAGGAGAGAAGGAGATGGGACGTGTTCTCTGCACATTGAGTCCACCACCAGTGACGACGATGGCAACTACACCATCATGGCTGCCAACCCCCAGGTGGAGAGGCAGGGTTCCGCGCTGTGCAACACTCTGAGGAAAGAGCAGTTGATGTCATTGTGAATGAAACCTTGAGATGTGCGAGTTATTAAGGATTGCTGAGGAGAATTAATGAGCAGCGTTGTGACCGTGTGTAACCAGAGCACAGTGTCACAAATTAAAAGACCAGTTAGCCATTAACGAGTCACTCACCCTTCAACCTTTGTCAGTAGACATTGGTAGTACCCATTCACTACGTGCACCTCCCAGACCTGTGGGGCTAAATCTTGTATTTATCAGTTCATTGACTCTTTTGAAGAATATATTTTCTATCAAAGAATGGTTTGCTGTTTTTGTTTTTTAGAGACAAGGCAAATTATTTCACAAAGACTGTGACTGTCCCTCAAACTCATAACATCCTTTTTTTTTTTTTTAATTGTGTTGGAAAGCCATAATTTCACTTTCCTTTTCTGAATGAGGCCAAGACTTAAAATTCTTCTGAAAGATATGGCAGAGTAAATGTCTTCAACAATTATTAGGACAGGAAGTGCAGAACTGTAATTCCTACTCTCATCCACTCGTCATATCGCAGGGTTAGTTTTGAAGATAATTTCTGTTGAGCAAAAAATAAAATGCTTGGCCGGTCTCTCTCTGCCTGTGACTGCAAATAACGTTAACTGCACGATAATTCAATTTTTTTTTTTTTTTTTTTACATTTTTCCTTTGTTCTTTTCTCAGCTTAAAAGGAAAGGTCATCACAATATTCTTTAACGGTGACTTTAAGGGGTCACATTTTATCACTTTCATTAAAAAAAAAAAAACTCGTAATAATTAACCAAAAGATTCATAATATTCTGGTTCAGAAAAAATTTATATAATTTTTTTTTAATGTGGGATTCTTCTCATTTTAATCTTCTTGTCTGTTTTCGGTTCCTCAGGGGAGAATCAGTTGTTCTGGCCACTTAATGGTACAGAGTTTGCCCATTCGTTGTCGACTAACTACTGCTGGTCAGTCTCACAGGTAAAGTCGATTAGAATCCCCTTCCCTAGCACCTTCCACCACAATCGGCACCAAAGTAGAACATCTACAAATTGTTACTCAATATGTGGCCCTCTAACTTACTCAACATGTGGCCCTCTGCCAGCATTAGCATCATCTGGGAGCTTGTTAGAAATGCAGAGTCCCAGGCCCCAACCCAGATCTACTGGACCAGAATTCGCATTTTAATAACATCCTCAGGTGTTTCATAAGCACATTAAGTTTGAGAATCATTGGCCTACAGCACACTTTCAGTGTTTCGGAATATTTGTAACCATGTGCACACAACATATAAATAAAATAGTTTAATTTATATGGGCTTAAATTACCAGCATCTTTAATAAAACAAAAGTGATTTATATTAATAATGTTAAAATATATATATATTTTTTTTTTGCTTGATAGCCCACGTGTCTCCAGTATAACAGCTGGTTTTCTTCCTTTCTGACTTTACTAACCACTAAGAAGAAAGAGGAGCCCTGGTTAAGAGCTTGGCTGCTAACCAAAAAGTCAGCAGTTCGAATCCACCAGGCACTCCTTGGAAACCCCATGGGGCAGTTGCACTCTGTCCTGTAGGGTCACTGTGAGTCAGAATCAACTCAACAGCAACGGGTTTGTTTTGTCTGTTTAGTTTTTTTGTTTTGGGGGGATTTAAGAAAAAAGAGCCTGGCTTCCTCTTGAGTCTCCTGGTGCCGCAAAGCCTTAGCAAAACGTTCCATAGTTGCTGACGTGGATGAATTAAATGCGACTTACCAAAGGAACAAAAATAGTGACCCATGTTTCAGATACAGTATTTCACCACCGTTGCAACTATAACTTCTTTTTTTTTAAAGAACAGCTGTTACTGTTGATCAGTCTTAATCCAGTTTAAGTTCATAGTCATCTTTAATAATTTATAGTCAGGTTAAATTTTATTACTCAGAGACATGGGGATTGCAGCTGCCTTGTTCTGAGTAATAAACAGGACTTCTCTTTTGGCTCCCATTTCAAGTTCGGATTAAATACTGATGTATTTGTTTATTTTGAAGACTTTTGAACAACTGGTCAAACCCATGGAGAGGGGAGCTGAACCATTTAACCCAGAATGACTTCAGAGAGAAAGACGCTAAAGCCTGTTTATTTGATTATAGAGCTCACAAGATAATCCTACAGTATATGAGATACTTACCACTTTGTTTTTTTATACCAGCTCCACACCATTATCTTTACTATTTGCAATAACCTCTCCTCACCACACACAAAAAAAACTGTTCTCCAGACCCCATCCGAAATCCAAACCAGTAGCCATCGAGTCAGTTCTGATTCATGGTGACTCCATGTGTGTCAGAGTAGAACTGTGTTCTTTAGGGTTTTCAGTGGCTGGTTTTTCAGTAGCAGATTGCCAGGCCTTTCTTCTGAGGTGTTTCTGGGTGTATTTGAACCACTAATCTTTCAATTAGCAGCCCAGCTCATTAACAGTTTGCACCACCCAGGGACTCCCCAGGCCCCATAAGCCAAAAAAAAAAAAAAAAAAAGCCCATTGCCGTGGAGTCAATTCCAACTCATAGCAACCCTACAGGATGGAGTAGAACTGTTCCCTAAGGTTTCCAATAACCATGCGTAACTGCCTATTGTCATAAATTTGTAAATTGGTTTCTATGTTTAATGCCTGAACGTGCTGCTTGTTACAGGGGAAGGTCCCGAGTGCAAGAAAGAGACAAAGAGCCCCTACAAGAACGTTTTTTCCGACCACATTTCCTACAGGCTCCTGGGGATATGGTAGCTCACGAGGGACGCCTCTGTCGGCTGGACTGTAAGGTAGACTCTAGTACCTATCTTTGATTCCAGATCTGTTTATATTTTACATTTGTTTGTTTGCATTTTTTCTTTTAATTTATTTTGTGGTATTTTTTCAGGGAATGGGGAGATAGGGAAGGGAGGGAATTTTTTTTCATAAAGCTGTTTGGAATATTTAGTATTTATTTTTTAACCAAATGACAATATTTCATGAAATTTTTTATCTGTCTCTATATGGCACAAACAGTTAAGCATTTGACTACTAGCCAAAGGGTTGGCCATTCAAACTCACCCAGAGGTGCTCACAAGATAGGCCTGTCAATCTGCTTCTGAGAGGTCACAGCCTTTGAAATTTCTAAGGAACAGTTTTACTCTGATACACATAAAGTCACCATGAATCAGAATCAACTTGATGGCAGGCAACTAATAACATCAAAATCTTAATAAAAATTACATAAGTACCATATCAAGTTAACTCTGTATTTTTAAAAGATAACCAAAGAGGTGACATTATTCAGGCATTTTCCACATGGTGCCTGTGAAGTCTTTTTACTATAAAGCTAAAAGTGTGATTTTGCATCCTTGGAGTGAATTGTTATATGTCAGGGTTGTATCCTTTCACCATACTTATTCAATCTGTATGCTGAGCAAATAACCTGAGAAGCGGGGCTATATGAAGGAGAATGTGGCATCAGGAATGAAGAAGACTCAATAACGACCTACAATATGCAGATGACACAACCTTGCTTGCTAGAAGTGAAGAGGCCTTGAAGCAATTACTGATAAAGATCAAAGACAATAGGCTTTGAGGACGGTGCAGGACCAGGCAGTGTTTTTTTCTTTTGTACATGGGGTCACTATGAGTCTAAACCAACTCAACGGAACCTAACAACAACAGCCTTTGAAAGAATTATATAAAGATGTCTCCAGAGCAAGTTATGAAAACAGAAGTTGGTTTTTCATACTAACCAATGTCCATCACCTTTAGCTATTCTACATTCTAATTCTTCCACCAGAAAGTAGGCCCCCAGTTGAGCAGAATGGATAGCTGTCAGTATGAAGGGAAACTTAAATCATATCTTCTGCCCCAGACAAAGATGCAGAATGCTTTGGAAATTTTTGGTGTGAATTAGTGAAGGCTTGAGGTTAAGCATTCATAACGAGTCCACTTCTATTGGTAGCCCTTGTTCTTCCGATGGCTGCTTGAATAATATCCAGGATTGTTACTTTCACCACCCTAAACTCTAAAAGATACAGATGCCTGAGTCCTAGCCCTAGAGATTCAGATTTGATAAGTGGGTAATGGGAGTTTTAAAAGCTCTCCAGGGATTATAATATGCAGCAAAGTTTGAGGCCACTGGTTTAATATCTCTCCTTTCTCTTGGCTACATCATTGCTTATTAGGTATGTAAGCAATAATAGTCTCTGAAATTAATGTTGCAAACCTATTTTATTATTTATTTAGCTTTTTAATTTTTATTTGTTGTAATGTAGGATAACATTTCACCACTTATCTGTCAGTTTGGGGAAGGAATGGGAATCCCAGAATACTTCATTGTGCTCATACAGAACCTGTACATAGACCAAGAAGCAGTCACTCGAACATAACAAGGGGATACCGTGTGGTTTAAAATCAGGAAAGGTATGTGTCAGGGTTGTACCTTTTCACCATATCTGGTCAATCTGTATGCTGAGTAAATAATCCAAGAAGCTGGACTGTACAAAGAAGAGCAGGGCATCAGAATTGGAAAAAGACTCGTTAGCAACCTGAGATATCCAGATGACACAACCTTGCTTGCTGAAAGTGAAGAGGACTTGAAGCACTAACTGATGAAGATCAAAGACTACAGCCTTCAGTATGGATTACTCCTCAACATAAGGAAAACAAAAATCCTCACAGCTGGACCAATGAGCAACATCATGATAAAGGGAGAAAAGACTGAAGTTGTCAAGGATTTCATTTTACTTGGATTCACAATCAACACCCATGGAAGCAGCAGTCAAGAAATCAAACAACATATTACATTGGGCAAATCTGCAGCAAAAGACTTCTTTAAAGAGTTAAAAAGGAAAGATGTCACTTTGAGAACTAAGATGTGCTTGACCCAAGCCATGGTATTTTCAGTCGCCTCATATGTATGAAAAGTTGGACAATGAATAAGGAAGACTGGAGAAGAATTGATGCATTTGAACTATGGTGTTGGAGAATAATATTGGATATACCATGGAATGCCAGAAGAATGAACAAATCTGTCTTGGAAGAAGTCAGCTAGAATGCTCCTTAGAAGTGAGGATGGCAAGACTTCTTCTCACGTACTTTGGACATACTATCAGGAGGGACCAGACCCTGGAGGGATATCATGTGTGGTAAAGCGGAGGGTCTGAAAAAGAGGAAGACTCTTGATGAGATGGATTGACACAGTGGCTATAACAATGGGCTGAAATATAACAAGGACTGTGAGGCTGGTGCAAGACTGGGCAATGTTTCATTCTGTTACACATAGGGTCGCTATGAGTCAGAACCAGCTCGACAGCATCTAACAACAACAGAATAAAATTAGATTAATTATGACTTGAATTGGAATCCAAATACCATACAGTTTAAATTCAGGCAGTATGAATGGATAAGCAAAATGTGATATATGCATAGAAAGGAATATTACTCAGCCATAAAGAGGAATGAAGTCCTGATGCCTGCCACAATATGGATGAACCCTGAGGACATTATGCTGAGCAAAATACGTCAGACACAAAAGGACAAATACTGTATGCTGTTATATGAAATAAGCAAATATGTGGAAGCCAAAAGTAATTATTGGTTACCAGGGGCAGGAAGGAGGGGGAAGCAGGGGGTTTTAGCTTGGAACATTGTAGCTATGTTAATGGTGGTGGAATAGTTTGGAAAAAGAGATTGAAAATCAGTGAGCAACTTGAAGAATGTAATCACTATCACCAAAGTGTACAAGTAGAAATTGATAAAGTGTCGTTATGTGTAGATTATAATAAAAAAAAATTCATGCAGCAATAAATATATAAAATATACTAAGTGAAATAACTGTGTAGTCAATTTTGACTGCGCCTCAGTTGTATTTATAGCTCAAAGATAAAGCATGACATATATGGAATATATGTTGTTGTTTGGTGCTGTCAAGTTAATTGTGACTCAGTGTCCCCATGTGACAGAGTAGAACTGCTCCATAGGGTTTCCTAGGCTATAATCTTTACAGGAAGAGATTGCCAGGTGTTTTCTCCCACAGAGCCACTGAGTGGGTTTGAACTGCTAACCTTTCAGTTAATAGCTGAGTGCTTAACCATTGCACCACCAGAGCTTCTTATGGAATACATAAAACCAAAAAAACCAAACCCATTGCCATTGAGTCCATTCCGACTCATAGCGACCCTGTAGGACAGAGTAGAACCGCCCCATAGAGTTTCCAAGGAGCCCCTGGTGGATTTGAACTGCTGATGTTTTGGTTAGCAGCTGTAGCACTTAACCACTGCACCACCAGGGTTTCCATGGAATACATAGTAAACCCTTAAACCGGTTCCCTTTCCTCATTTCCTGGCTGATACCGGCAGGACTCTGGCTGCAGACAGGTATCTGCTACTCTGGCTTTGTAGTGGTAAGGAGTCCCCTAGCCTTCCTCAGTTGGAAGAATGGCTGCCAGACCCAGCCCTCTAGGCCCCTCTTCTCCTGCTGCCCCTGTGGAGAGGTTTCTAACCATCCCATGTTTCTCTATTTGGTGCCAGAGAAGGATGAAAAATTCAGCCACCAAATAAATCTGTCTGTCATCAGTCTGTCATTTGTCTTAGCTGTCCTGTTGTTTATTAGGTGAGTGGCTTGCCGACCCCAGAGCTGACATGGCTGCTCAATGGCCAACCTGTGCTTCCAGACGCCTCACACAAGATGCTGGTCAGGGAAACTGGAGTCCACTCTCTGCTCATTGACCCGCTCACTCAGCGGGATGCAGGGACCTACACGTGTGTTGCTACCAACAAAACCGGGCAGAATTCCTTTAGTCTGGAGCTCACTGTAGTAGGTAAGTTTTGCTGCTGGGACCCCTAAACATAACTCTCTCCAAAGTTATTGCCCACATACACAGAGCCTTTGACAGAATACCAAACCCAATCTCGGTTACCCTTTTGCTGCAGTCAGGGCTAATACTTCTTACATTGTTTTCAAACTCATATTGATAAGCTAAAAACTTAATGGGGTTCCTTGTACATATTATGCATGCAATAAGTGGGAGCCATTATAAGTCGATGAACTGATTGACTAATTAATTGACTGCCACTAAATTTAGGTTACTGGGTTTGCCCTACCTACAGTCCATCATTGCTGGAACACACCAGACTTGTTTTTTACCTAAGCTTCCATGCCTTTGCATCAGTGGTCCTTTTTCCTGGAATGCCCTGCTCTGCTTGGTAACCTCCTACTCATTCTCTAAGGCCTAACTCAAATGCTGCCACCAGGCCACAGTGGATCCAGCAGGTGCAGCTACTACTTCCCATCCTCCTCTATGTTTCCATAGCACTGGGAAAAGAAGAGCACTTTGTTTCTCTACCCCCTGGAGGAGGCTATGAGCTTCTGAGGACAGAGACTCTAGCTTGTTCTTCTGTGTATTCCAGCATCTGATTCAGTGCCTGGAATAGGGAAGGTACTCAACAAATGCGGAAGTAATAACTAAACAAATGAACCATGACCCTAGAAGATGATGTGAACAAAACACTGTAACGCCTGCAGAGAAGGAGAGCAAGGCACTGTCACCTGGGAAGGGCCAGCCCCACAGGGCAAGAGTCCAGCCAGAATTAGATTTTAGAACATAGGAATTCTAATGTTGGGCTTTCTCCTACTGTCTCACAAGTGTGACCCCTTAAGAAACCAGGGTGGCTTCAGCATGACAGTTCTCTCAGCTAGTTGCCATTTCCACAGGATATCTTTTCCCCCCCTTTTCTCACTCTTAATTTATTCTGACTAACAGAGTAGGATGCATTGATTGTAGGCTTTTACCTTTTTCAATTGTTTTGCTAAAATATTGACCCTAGAACCCTGAGATATGAGGTAAAAAAAAAAAAAAAAAAAAACTAGTGTGAGATATGAGGTATCTTTGCTTTAACTAGTACTGGCCAAAAAGAAAAAAAAAAATTCTTAAGAAGCATAACTTTGTGTTTTTTTTTAAATAGTATGATTCTTTCAACTCTTCTGTAAATATGGAATTTTTCAAAATAAAAAGTTGGGGGGATTAATATATCTTCTACAAAATAAACTCATCTAAAAAAAGATCTATTTTAGTAATTTCAAAAACACTGTTTCTTGAAATTTACTGTTGAACAATAAAAAATATATATTTTAATTACATACACACCATTTGCATCCCATGTGAGTAATGGAGTTCTTGATTGTTGTCCCTTATAGGATAGGATAGGCAGTCATTTTTTAATCATTTATGGAACTTTTATCAAGGCAGTAATCCTCACTAAGAGGTGTGAAAGGTGTTTTGAGAAGATAAGTTTGGTGCATGCTCACTCTGCTAAATTCCAGAATTGTAGCGAGTTTGAGACATGAACTTCAAGGTACTCATGATTCAAACAAGAATGGCCCTTCTCCCCTTCAGCCAAAGAAGTGAAGAAAGCTCCTGTGATCCTGGAGAAACTGCAGAACTGCGGTGTTCCAGAAGGCCACCCGGTGAGACTGGAGTGCCGAGTGATAGGCATGCCCCCGCCCGTGTTCTACTGGAAGAAAGACAATGAGACCATCCCATTCACCAGAGAGAGGATCAGGTACAGAACCCACCCACATTCAGAGGGACTTCCAAGCTCAGTGGGTTTGTTTGACCACCCAGGCCAGTCTAGCCTTTTGATTCCGGCTTCTTTTACTTAGCATCCTGCACTTGAGATTCATCCATGTTATTGTATTATTCCTTTTTATTGCTGAGTGGTAGTCCTTTGTATGGATATCCACGGTTTTAAAAATCTTCAAGTTTAAAAATGTAGAGGAATTTATGAAAATCCTACATATTTTTTGTCATGTGTCTTCAGTCATATTGTTGTTGTTAGGTGCCGTCGAGTCAGCTGTGACTCATAGAGACCTTACGTCTAACTGAGCAAAATTCCCTTCTTCGCCAACTTCGCAGTCATTGCTATGTTTAAGCCTACGGTTGCAGCAACTTTGTCAATCCATCTCATTGAGGGTCTTCCCCTTTTCTGCTGACCCTCTACTTTACCAAGCATAATGTCCTTCTCCAGCTATTGATCTTTCCTGATGACATGTCCAAAGCAAGGGAGAGAAAGTCTCACCATCCTTGCTTCTAAGCAGCATTCTGGCTGTACTCCCTCCAGGTCAGATTTGTTCATTCTTCTGGCAGTCAATGGCATATTCAATATTCTTTGCCAACACAATTCAAATGCACCAATTTTTCTTCGGTCTTCCTTTTTCATTGTCCAGCTGTAGCATGCATTTGAGGCAGTGGAAAAAGACCATGGCTTGGGTTAGGTGCACCTTAGTCATCAAAGTGACATCTTTGGTTTTTAACACTTTAATGAGTCATATTAGTACCCAAAATGCCTCTTTGACAGTAAAAAGCTTTTTAAAGAAAAGATAAAACCTTAAGTAGGTTATATTCTTTCTCCATCCATCACTACATGTTTTTAGGAATCTTAAGTGGGTGCCTTGCTTTATTTTATCCTAACCAACCTTATTTCTTGGCCATTTTGCCTTTACACCTCAAGGGGGCAGACAAACAAGCAAAGGTATCTTGTGTACAAAAATTTCTACTGAGAATGATTTCTTCACAGTAAACTGCATCTGCCCCAGAAGATACCATAGCTATAGATTCTTTACATAGAATCTAAGAATCTTATATAAAGATCAGGATTTTTCTCTGGTAGAACTAAAGCAAGAACAGAGAATATTCTTTCCTAAACACTTCAGCCTGAATTAACATAAACCAAAAAGCCAAACCCAGTAGTCGAGTCGATTCCGACTCATAGTGACCCTATAGGACAGAGTAGAACTGCCCCATAGGGTTTCCAAGGAGCGCCTGGTGGATTTGAACTGGCGACCCTTTGGTTCGCAGCCGTAGCACTTAACCACTACACCACCAGGGTTTCCTGAATTAACGTAGCATGTTAAAATTAGATTGAATATATTATATTATGTAAAATGACTCTTGTGTTTAAACTGAAGGTCTAAAACTTATTAAAGAACTTCTAATGGGGTTTTATTGGGCAAAAACTCAATGCCTGGAAAGCAGGTTCCCAATCAGGGCTGGGGGCTGGGGGCTGGGGTGATGGCTCAGGCTCTGGGCTCAGGGAGCCAACCCAGCTTAGCCACCACTGCCCCAAAAGGCAGCCTGGGAGATGGGGAAAGCTTAAGACCCGAGACAACTCAGAATCTTCCAAAGGGAAACAACATCCTCTTGCCTTTGGTGGAAATTTTATCTGTCATTTTGCCATAAGAAAAGGGAATCCAGATATTTTAAAGCTATAGTTATTGGTTTCTGGAAAGCCACATACCTGACAGCACCTGAATGCTGAATGGCCCTAAATATATACATATATGTATATATGTACGTGTATTTGTATGTATGTATATATGTATGTATGTATGACTCACTGTGATTATAACTATGTTGTATTTATGGTTTTAATGGCCCCTCCTTTCCCTCACCTCATGTCTCTGCTCCTGACATTCCTTCTTTAGGAACTGTCTTCCTTGCATCTCTCCCCGCCTACCTTTATCCCTCCCTAATATTTGTTATCTTTGAAGACTCAGCTCCAACATCGCCTGCACAAGGAAGAGGCTCCTTCTTCCTTCTCATCCTCTGTCCTTGGCTGAGTACTCTTCTGCGGCACACTATTGCATATCATATTTTTTAATATTGTTGGTTTAACTATTTCTCTCCCCAGCTGGATTGTGAGTAGCTTTAGCACAGGAACCTCATCTTGTTCTTCTCTGTATGTCCTGACTCACAACAGCTCTCCCTGCCTTCCTTCCCCGCCCACCACCTGCAGGTCCCCCATAGGCCCGCTCCCCGCCGTGAAGAACATGCTGCCGTTTCTCCCACACCAGCAAGCCTTGAGCAGGCTATTCTCACCATCTGAAACACCCTTGAACCCACTCCCTTGGGGCGTTCCTACTCAACCTTTTAGACTCAGCTTAAGCACATCTGGGAAGCTTTCCCATAAATGAATTAGATTATATTTTAGATGTTAAGAGGTAGGTTTTTAAACTAACCTCGTCCTAGCTCCTAACCTCAGGTCTTTTGTACAGTCTTATGTCTACTGTAGCTTGGCCTCCTACCTAGAGCAGAGTTTATATATACTTGTACTTCTGAGCATCCAGCATCTTCAGGCCACCTCCTTGCTGCCTGGGGCCTCTCAGACTCGCCTTCGCTCTGTGTTTCCAGAGCACCATTCCTAAATCTCCATTCTAGCCTTTATTGCGTTCTGTTTATCTCCCTCTAAACTAAGGATTCCTCTATTGTTGTTGTTGTTGTTGGTTACCCTCAGGTCAGTTTTGATACATGACACAGTAGAACTGCTCCATAGGGTTTTCCAAGGTGGCGACCTTTCGGCAGTAGATCGCCAGGCATTTCTTCCAAGGCACTTCTGGGCGGGTTCAAACTGACAACCTATTTTTGGTTGTTTGTTTCTTTTTGTTTTTGCTTGTTTTTGATTATACTTTAGATGAAGGTTTACAGAGCAAACAAGTTTCTCATTAAACAATTAACACACACGTTGTTGTGTGATATTGGTTGCCGACACTATGACATGTCAACACTCTCCCCTTCCCGACCTTGGGTTCTCCATTACCACCTTTCCTCTCTCCTCCTGCCTTCTCATCCTTGCCCATGGGCTGGTGTGCCTGCTTAGTCTCGTTTTGTTTTATGGGCCTGCCTAATTTTGGGCTGAAGAGTGAACCTCAGGAGTGACTTCAGTACCGAATGAAAAGGGTGTCCGAACCCATATTCCTGAGGTTTCTTCAGTCTCTGTCAAACCAGTAAGTCTGGTCTTCTTTGTGTGTGTGTGTATTAGAATTTTGTTCTACATCTTTCTCCAGCTTTGTCCAGGACCCTCTATTGTGATCCCTGTAAGGGCAGTCAGTGGTGGTAGCCAGGCACTATCTAGTTGTGCTGGGCTCAGTCTGGTGGAGGATGTAAACCGACAACCTTTCGGCTAATAGCTGAGCGCTTAGCCATTTGCGCCACCCAGGGACTTCAAAGAATTCTCTAGGGAAGGGATTTTTGTCATATTCATCTTTGTATCTGATCACTAGCATAGTAGCGCCAGCTTTTTGCCCAGCACAGTAGATATTCAATAAAGGTTTACTAAACAAATGCACCAAAGGATGAATGAATCAATCAGGAAGTGAAGGCAAAAAATTTCTTGATTCTGGTGGTACTTAGGGGAGTGTGCATATTTGTCAGAACTCATCAGACTGTATACTTAAAATGGATATAACTTATTGTTGTAAATTATATCTTAATGAAGCTGATTTTAAAAGAAATTGAAGGTAGCCAATATGTTAGAGTGGTGAGAAGGTGATGGATTTATTGCTTTATTTATTCTTGTTAAGTGTGGACTTGTAATAACTTTCAGTGGTAGGGAAACATTTGTTCGTCCTTTGAGTTTAGGAAGTCATCACTGTTATGTCTACTCTGAAAATGAGCTGAGGCCACCTCAGAAGGGCACTTAGAATTATGATCATAACCAGGCCAACAAGAGAGGTGGTGTGGACCAGAGGTCCTCAGTCCTGGTTGATAATGGAATCATCTGGGGAGCCTCTGAAAATCCTCATACCTGGGCCCCAGCCTGAGATTTGAATGGAATTGGTCTGGGGTGTGGCCTGAGATTCCCGTGTGCAGCCAAGGCTGAGAACCACCGATGTAGAGAAAACAGAAGGAAAGAGCAGGCTCGTTTCCTTCTTAACCACATTAAGCTAAATGCTGCCCATGCCCTTAGGCTATACCAGCTACCTGCTGTTAGCTTCTCTGTCCCTAGGCCCTCGTTTTCATCTACTTTTCCATAGCTTCCTAACAAAAGTACTTGTTGAAATTTCCAACCTGGTTTGGAAAAGAGGTTTTTCCAAACTTTGCTTTTGGAAAGTGGGAGTATATCCCGGTGGAAAATAGAGCTCCAGTGGAGCTGGAGCAGCAGAGAGGGCAAGAACAGGTCTCAGCCATGGCTGCTGACCTTCATCTTCACATTTTAGGTTAATTGCTGCTCTTTTGTGACTTCTTTCCACCTTCAAATTTGCCTTCAATGTTTACCTTAAGCCGAGTCCCCCCCTTCCCTGCTCCTAGGGACAGGAGGGGAAAGGAAACCCAGCACAGCTCAACTGGCTCTAGGAGGTCACTGAGCCCTAAACCTGACAAGGACCTTTCTGTCCCTAATTGGCTGTCTTCTTTCTTTTCTCCAGTATGCACCAGGACACAACAGGATATGTCTGCCTCCTCATCCAGCCAGCCAAGAAATCAGACGCTGGATGGTACACGTTGTCAGCCAAGAACGAAGCCGGCATTGTGTCGTGCACTGCTAGGTTGGATATATATGGTGGGTGTAACATTATGCAGTGAACATCTATCTGTGTGAGGGGCAGTTTAATATATTATTATATATATATATATATGCATAGGAATAGGTATAGGATTTTTTCCTACATGAATTGGTTAGATTACATTTTAGTGTTTAAGAGATGGATTTTTAAGTAATCTCAGGCTAATCTCCTCAAGTCTTTTGTACAGTTTTACATTTCACTCACTATGTGCTTGGCCTTCTACCTACAGCAGAGCTTCATATGCATCCAACACCTTCATGTCACCACTTTGCTGCCCGGGGCCACCCACTCAAGCCTGCCATCCCCCCAGTATCTCCACCTGAATGAATTTTCTGAATCCCATTCATTTTTTATTCATTCCACAAATATTTATTGCCCAGCCCCCAATCAGACTTCCCTAATAATAGAAATCTGTCCTAATTATACTATCAAATGACAGCCATCCAGTGGCTTGTAACTTAGAAAGTGTTATCCCTGGATCCTCTCCAACCAGTGGGATTATTCTAATTGTTTACCCATTGCTATTGATTCCGATTCAGCGACCCTATAGGACAGAGTAGAACCACCCCATAGGGATTGTAATTGTTACCCTCATTTAAATGCTGAAGAAACTGAGACTCAGAGAGATTAAGTAACTAACATCTGGGATGCAAACCCAGGTCTTTGCATGGTTCTTTTGAGCAATTTTCAAAAAGATTTAATAAAGTTCATCTTTGTTAATGTGCTCTGCTCCTCTCCCCTGTAATTTTTGACATGCACTCTCGTGGTATTTTTGGAGCCATATTTGCTATATGAGTCAGAATCAACTCAACAGTAACGAGTTTGGGGTCTTTTGGGGGGGGTTCATTCCTTAACCCAAAAGAGTGATTCTTTTTTTTTTTCCTTCTTCTTCTTCCTTTTTTTATTTTTTAAAATAATTGTTTAGATCAATGCGTTTCTCATTTGTTACTGGGTTAACATGGTTAACTAGAATAACAAGTAAGAGCAACTCTGCCTAGAACCTGCTGTCACTGCTATTTATAGGGCTACACCTGGTACCTCTCCCCCTTTATTTAGTGCCAAACAGGAGGTGTTTTGGCCTGCTATTTTCCCTAGGTCCAATTTTTGGAGCAAGTAAAATTTTGCTGAACATAATTCAAAAATGGTTGCAACAGTACAACAACAGGGAACTGCCAGAAGCTCAAGCCAGATTCAGAAGAGGACACAGAACCAGTGATATCATTGCTGATGTCAGGTGGATCTTGGCTAAAAACAGAGAATAACAGAAAGATGTTTGCCTGTGTTTTATTGACTATGCAAAGGCATTCAACTGTATGGATCATAACAAATTATGGATAACATTGTGAAGAACGGAAATTCCAGAATGCTTAATTGCACTTATGAAGAACTTGTACTTAGACCAGGAGGCAGCCATTTGAACAGAACAAGCTGATAATGTGCAGTTTAAAATCAAGAAAGCTGTGCATCAGGGTTGTATCCTTTCACCATACTTATTCAATCTGTATGCTGAGCAAATACTCTGAGAAACTGGACTATATGAAGAAGAAGGCAGTATCAGGATCGAATGGAGACTCAACAACCTGCATTACACAGATGACACAACCTTGCTTGCTGAAATCAAAGAGGACTTGAAGCACTTACTGATGAAGATCAAAGACCAAAGATCAAAGACAGCCTTCAGTATGGATTATACCTCAACATAAAGAAAACAAAAATCCTCACAAGTGGACCAATAAGCAACATCATGATAAATGGAGGAAATAGTGAAGTAGCCAAGGATTTCATTTTACTTGGATCCACAATCAACACCCATGGAAGCAGCAGTCAAGAAGTCAAATGACATATTGCACTGGGCAACTGTGCTGTAAAAGACCTCTTTAAAGTGTTGAAAGGCAAAAATGTCACTTTGAGGACTAAGGTGTGTCTGACCCAAGCCATGTTATTTTCAATGATTCATATGCATGTGAAAACTGGTTAATGAATAAAGAAGACTGAAGGAGAATTGATGCCTTTAAATTATGGTGTTGGTGAAGAAGTCCCTTATCTTCTCCCACACTTCACCATGTCAGAAGCAAGTAGGTCTCCTCCCAAAAAACTTAGTACCAGTAACCCTGAAATTGATGTCTGCTCTAGCTTCCTCCCTCGCATCCAGATCCTGCCCTCCAGTAGCTGAGACCCCAGGTCAGTTTGTCCTGGCTCACCCCTCCCCAAGTTCCCCTCTTGATTCCAGGGCACCAACAATAGGAGGCGCTGTTTCCTCAGTTGGGAAGGGGGTTGTGCTAGAGGAGGGAATGGAGGACTTGGGCTGCTTCTATGCTCCCCCACCTTCTGCCTATCTAAGGAATGGGGACAGTAGGCTCCCTTCTCTCTTCCAAAGGAGGGCTGCCAGATTGACCCTTTTAAATTTATGAAACAACCTTCTTTATCTCTAGTAATGCTTCTTGTCTTAAAGCATTATTATTATTGTTGTTGTTAGTTGTTGTTTGTTGCAGTCAAGTCAATTCTGACTCATGGTGGTCCCACGTGTGCAAAGTAGAACTGCTCCATGGGGTTTTCAAGGCTGGGACCTTTCAGAAGCAGATTGCCAAGCTTGTCTTCTGAGGCGCTTCAGGGTGGGTTCGAACTGCCAGTCTTTCAGCTGATTGTCAAGCACTTAACCATTTGCACCCCCAGGAACACCTTCAAAGGAGGGCTTCCAATACAGGGAATTATAGTAGGTAGTCCAGGTAAGATATCAGAGAGAGAGATGGAGAGATGGAAGAACTAGGAATAGAGAGAGGATCATGACCCTTCACTGTTCAGGACGGGCCTTATAGAACCAAGTGCCTGCTCCTTAGTGGAATCACTGTAGGTTGTGTCCTCAGTTTTATAGCTTCAGGTGTTTGATTTCATCCATTCACTCAAGGTGTTTAGACTCTGAAAAACTGATTCAAAATAATGAAATCGACCAAGGTAACTTCATACTAGGGACCCTAGCATTCTAGGACCCAGAGCACCAATTTTCCCCACCTGGTACAGCCCCTTCTCTGCGTCAGGGTACCCAGGAAACCTGATCAGAAGATTGCTTGGTAATTTCCAAATCAGGGACAATGGGGACTCTGTGATTGGCATGGGGTATTTCATTCAGGCCACGTTCAAGCCTAAAGATCAAGTGTGCTGAAATCAGGGTCTCCTTTGCACAGTGCTTGGTGAACACGGAAACACTAATAAATTTTCTTTTGTCCCTGAACCATGGTTCATTGCATTTTTCAGTCTCCTTGATGTAACTCATCAGAACCTGGTGAGAGTGGTGGGCAGGGTAGGTTCTGGCCAATTAGGTGGTTAGGGCCTGGGGTAGGTACTTCTGCAGAGGGCTAAGCCCATCTTTTGGCTTCCATTTCAGCAGTTTCCTTGTCTCAGCCTCCTGAGGTCCCCTTCCTTGAGATCCTGCAACCCTCTAGACACTGACCACAGCAGACCCTATGCTGGATCAGTGAGAGGGGATAATCCCGAGAATTCACCCTAGTCACCCATGTTTCCTTCTTGTATGCCTGGCTCTTCCTAAATTAGAAGCATAGGTTTTGGAATTGGAAGGGGCTTAAGAGATCACTAGCCCAATTTCCCTATTCCTGGCAGAGATTTTATTGCTCTGTTTTACAAATGAGGCAATTTAGATCCAAACAAACAAACAAAAAAAAAACTTGTTGCCGTCGAGTCGATTCCGACTCATAGCAACTGTATAGGACAGAGTAGAGCTGCCACATAGAGTTTCCAAGGAGCACCTGGTGGATTCGAACTGCCAGCCTTTTGATTAGCAGCCATAGCGCTTAACCACTATGCCACCAGGGTTTCCAACTTAGATCCAGATAGATTTAAATGCTTTACCAAGGTCCCGCAAGAAGTGTCAGAGTAAGAACAGAATGCACCTCTGCAGGGTGCCTGCCAATCCAGTTGCATCAAGTCAGTTCCGTCTCATGGCGACCCATGTGTGTCAGAGTAGAACTGTGCTCCCTGAGGTTTTCAAAGGCTGATTTTTCAGAAGTAGATCTCCAGGCTTTTCTTCCGAGGTGCCTCTGGGGGGACTCAAACCTCCAACCTTTCCCTTAGCAGCCAAGCACATTAACCATTTGCAGCACCCGGGGACTCCAGAGTACCTACTAGACTGTATTGATTTGATCATAACATATTATTTGGTCTATTTCCAGCTCAGTGGCACCAGCAGATCCCACCACCCATTTCCATCCGGCCCAGTGGCAGTCGCTATGGATCTCTCACCAGTAAAGGACTTGACATTTTTTCTGCCTTTTCCTCCATGGAAAGCTCAATGGTGTTTTCCTCCTCTTCTCGGAGTGTAGTGGAGAGTGATGAACTTTAAGCCTCTGGGTGCCTGCTGTGTAAGGGGGCGGACTGTGGAGGGGGATGGAGGACAAGCCAAGTCACTGACGGTTTCCAGGCAACTGGATTTGAGTAAGTGACCATGCTGCTGGACCTGTGACAAGGAGAGTTTTGAATAAGTCGGTTGGGGACTTTTGCAGTCTTGGCTGAGGAAGAGAAGTAGGGCTGTGCCTCACAAAGATTCTAGCAAAAATATGAGAAGACAATGCAGATGAAGAAAGATATGTCATACAGCTGCCATCCACTACTTTGGGGAAAAGCTGGCATGCTCCCCTGCCCCCTGTTGTCTTGCGGATGCTTTGGCCTGACTAGAAGCAATTAGGAGCCACGAGCCTGGGCTGATGAGAGTTAGACAATGGTGACCTTAGAGTATCACCAACTCACCCACAATGCAAAGGAAAAAGGTTGGGGGGTCCCCATCACCTTTCATGGACCGCACCATAGTAGGAGTTTTGGCGAATTCATTCAATCAGCTTCAGTTAGCGTTAGGAGGCCATGCCACGCAGCTCACATATGTAGAGAAGTGCATTTGATTTGTGTATCCTGGTTGTACTGATCCTAGAAGATGCCAAAATGTGCTCAGGATACAAAAAATTCACTGAGATACTCAATATAGCACAGTGCACTTGTTCTATGGCCACAACAGGGCCCCATCAGCCTGTTTGCCCCATTTTCTTTTGAATACCATGGGGGCTGGTTTTTCTTCTTTCTGACTTTGTATATCCCTAGACTGTAGAATAACAGGGTTGTTAATAAAGCCATCAGAAAGAAATCTTCTGCAGGGTCACTTTATAAACTACGAGCTTCAGTTGCCACTTCTAAAATATGCACGTGTCATCATCATTTGCCCATAAGATATGAACGTTTTGTGGAAGGAGGGCTCCTTTAATAGGGTTGTGCTGCTTTGAGATCCTTGATCAGATTGCATTTTCCAAGTAGAAAATATTCTGCTAACTGGGAAGATAGGAGAATCTGTATCTTTATTCTAATCCACCAATTCAAAACCTGCCTCTCAATTTAAGAAACATTTAGGCTTAAATTATCCACAGTGTTTAGAAGCATCTAGCACAAAGGAGACATTCAATAAATATGTGTTGATTGAATGAATCTTATATTAGACAGAGGAATCTACAGTTCACACAGCAGTCCCCCAAAATGGCCCTGGCAACGATCATTACAGTACAGTTTGCTCTAGGCTTACCAGGGAAATGAATTGGAGGTGTCCATTACCACCTCCTTGTGCCCACATTGCCAGGGGTCCCTGAGGCAGGTACCCTGAACTGGCATCGTAGTCAAGTGAACAAATAGCTCAGAAAGACTTGAAACTTTCTTCACTTCAAGGCAAGGACTTCCAGTATGAAAAAGTTCATTCACTCAAAAACCATTTCTGTGTCTACTCTGTGTAAGGTGCTATGCCAGATGTTGTGGGGAGATACAAAAATATGAATGCGACCCAGTCCCTGGCCTCAGGAAGCTTACCATCTAGTAAACTCATTGCTGTTGAGTCAATTCCGACTCACAGCGACCCTATAGAACAGAGTAGAACTGCTCCGTAGGATTTCCAGGGAGCAGCTGGTGGATTCAAACTGCTGATCTTTTGGTTAGCAGCCTAGCTCTGAACTACTGGGCCACCATGGCCCCAGCCATCCAGTAGGGAGGCGTAGGATATAAGGCATGTGGAATCCTACTTCTTAGGGCGAAAACCTTTTCTTTCTAGTTTCTGTTACTACTCTTGTATTTTTTTCATAACTCTAAAATCATCTTAAGTATGTTTCTTCTTAATTTATTAAGGAAACAAAATGCCATGAGTTCGATCCTTAAGAAATAAAGTCTTCAGTTAGTTACCCAGCAGAATTATTAGATATCATTTCCTTTTTTTTTTCTTTTATGCAGGAACAATAGTAAAATATAGAATACTTGAATGCAATATAATGCATTCCATACAGAATGCGTTCTCTCAAAAGTCCTGTTGACTTGTGTTATGAAATCTCTTATAGCCAGAGAGCACTTTCTAACTCCAGGATTTCTTCTCCACGGTTGTACACCTGACCTCCCCACCACATCTGTGTACATAAACCCTACACAGCTCTCCCATGGAAGGGTAGTCCTTATCTCTGTATGTCTTGGCTCTCTGAATAATTTTTGTTTTCTTTTAGTGTTCAAGAGAACTTAGGTAAATATTATACTTGGCCATCAGGTGTCGCTGTCTAACTTAAGCCTAAAACTTCCTGTAATTTGTGCTATTTGATTATATTTAAGGCAGGGTTTCTTAACCTCAATGTTATCAATAATTCTTTATTGCAGAGAGCTGCCTTGGGTATTGTAGGATGTTTAGCAGCATCCCTGGCCTCTACCCACTAGATGCCAGTACCACTTCTTCCCCCAGCTGTGGCACCCAAAAAGGTCTCTAAACCCCGTTGCCATCGAGTCGGTTCCGACTCATAGCGAGCGACACTATAGTGCAGGGTCTCTACCCAAAACCCAGTGCCGTCAACTAGGCATTGCCAAATGTTCCTTGGGAGGCAGAATCCCCCTCAGTTGAAAACTACTATGTAAAAGGAATCCGTTGCCATCGAGTCGGTTCCGACTCATAGCGAGCGACACTATAGTGCAGGGTCTCTACCCAAAACCCAGTGCCGTCAACTAGGCATTGCCAAATGTTCCCTGGGAGGCAGAATCCCCCTCAGTTGAAAACTACTATGTAAAAGGAATCTCCGGCCGCTCTGCGGGAGAAAGGCATGGCAGTCTGCTTCCGTAAAGACTCTTAGACTAATAGCGACCCTATATATAGGACAGAGTAGAACTGCCCCATACAGCTTCTGAGGAGAGCCTGGTAGATTCGAACTGCCGACCCTTTGGCTAGCAGCCATAGCACTTAACCACTAAGCCACTAGGGTTTCCACAGGGTTGGTATGAGTTGGAATTGACTTGAGAGCAACGGATTTAAATGGAAGCCCTGCCCTACTTTAAAAATCCTATTAGAATTCATTACAATAAGGAATACTTATATTAGAAATTTTAGTTCTGCTTGATGTGCTTGGACTCAGCACGTCCAAAATCGGATTCATCATCTTCCCTTTTATAAACCATTCCTCAACCTAGCTTAATGATTTCTAGTAATGGCACCATCGCATTCCTCATAATCCAAATAAAAAATATCCAAGTCATTTTTTGCTTCCTCCATTCAGTCAGTCACTAAAAACCAGTTGCCATGGAGTTGATTCCAACTCACGGTGGCTGCACGCGGGTCAGAGGAGAGCTGTGCTCCACAGGATTTTCAGTAGCTGTAATCTTTCAGAAGTAGATCACCAGGCCTCTCTTCCAAGGCACCTCTGGATGAACTTGAACCTCCAGCCTTTCAGGGACAACATGATCAATCAACAAGTACTGTTAATTCTAACTCTGTTTTTCCTCTTACATTCAGACCTTCCTTTCATCCCTCTGTGATCCCCCAGTTCAGACTTTCATTACTTTCTTAATGTCCAGGAGCACTTCTGACGTCAGCCATAGTAAGAGACTTCTAGCTGGTCTTGCTGCGTCTAGTCCTGCTGCTTCTCCCTACTCAGAGCCTTCCCAGATCTCATTCTCCATGAAGTACTGCTTCAAAAGTGCCCAGTTTTCAAGCTCTCAGTGACCACTCAGAGCAAACTCAGGCGCCAGCTGCTCCACTGTATAGTATTCAAGACTCACCCCAGTATGATCACAAAGCTTTTCCTCAGAAAACTCTTCCACCAGGGCAGCAAAGTTAACACAGGTGGTGCTCTTCCAGGCATATACCACTCTGTTCCTCTACCTGGAAGGACCTCTTCTTCTACCTGTGCAGACCTTATCAGTTCCTTAAAGTTTGTCCGTAATGCCACCACCTCCATGAAATATTTTCTGATCCCCCTACACCCGTTCCAAATATAATTCTACTTTCTTTGAAAACTTGTAGCATATTTCTCGAGTCTGGAGGAAGAGATTACTTTGTAATAAAACACAGTCTCTGTGTACCTGCCTGTCCCCTCCCCTTGCACTAGCCCACTCTGGCCTGCACTAGATTTTAGCAACCTATTGATATGGACTCTGCCTGACATTTTGGTATAGTGCCTTACACAGAGGAGGCACTCCATAAATACTTATTGACCTAAATTAAACTTTAAAATTCTGTGTAAGTCAACGTGTTTCTATATAAAGTGAAATGAGTCTACAGCAGTGATTTTTAACCTTGGTGGCATATTAGAATCATCTGGGGAGCTTTTAAAAATCCCAACGCCTGGGGCCACAACCCCAAATCAATGAAATCATAACCCCTGGGGTTGTGACACAAGCATCAGAATTTTTTTTTTAATTTCCCAAGTGATTCCAACGAGCAGCCAAGGTTGAGAGGAATCCTTTGACTACCATAATTGGATCAAAGAACTTAACTCAGAAAGGTCCAGAATGGGGCATAAGGCTGGGGATGAAGAATGACATGAGGCTTCGGTATTAGCATCAGTGAAGAATGTCATCCCTCCTTGTTGCACGTGAAGTGCATGCCTGGAAAGTAGAAATAAACACACACATTGGCCTTATTACCAGTTGCCAGCAAGTCAGTTGATTCATGGTGACCCATGTGTGTTAGAGTAGAACTATATTCCATAGGGTTTTCAATGGCTAGTTTTTTTGGAAGTAGGCCACCAGGCCTTTCTTCTGAGGGGCCTCTAGGTAGACTCCAACCTACAACCTTTCAGTTAGCGGCAAAATGCATTAACCCTTTGCACCACTCAGGGAGCCCTTGGCCTTGTTAGACTCTGCTATTCTGCGCTACAGCCATTAGGCATGTAGCATCGATAAAGCCCCCAGTGGAAGCTCAGAAATGTACAGAAATAGACCAGGGAAAGAGAGAAATTTGATGCAATTTGCCTGGCCCTTTATTTCCAAAAGCTGTACAGATCCCAAAACCATCCTTCTCTGCAAACATGAAGGGCTTTTCGTAACTTGGCCAGTCATGGAAGCGGGGGTTAGAGAGAATACGGAAGAAGAAAGTGCACAGTTAAAACCAAGCCACCTTTTTGAACCATAGCACCCTGTTGCCAAAATAAGGTATGGGTCAGAATTGTCAAATGGTAGGACGGGCTAAAGAGCATCCTTCTCTTTTTATTCCTCACTTACCTTTTGTAGGTATCCAAGGGAGAATCCAGTGGTCAAGAGACAAGCGATGGGTTGAGCTAGGGATTTGACTGACACATACTGTGGAAAATAATTCCCAGGGGCATCTAAAACTAACTTTTGTAGGGAGGGATAGATTCATTTGGATAATCCTCAAATGATAAAGGGGTTGCCCTCCAAAAGTTCATTTGTAAATTGTTCTTTTAAAACTCAAACTATATTTTCTGACCCCATGCTAGGCTTCCAAGTGAAGCCCAGAAAAGCCCATTTAATTCATGACTGAATTATAGTATCTATAACACTAGATTGGGTCATGACCCGGAGAAGAGGAATCCAGGCAGAGCAGGCAATGAAAGGAGAGGTAAGACTACTTCCTTCTCCTTTTTTATGTCAACGCTAAATACTAGCTATGGTCCTTTCTGCACCTATCCCCAGTTCTGTGTCTTTCTCCCCAGATGCTCTGTGGCCCATGTTCTGTAATCCCCACTACTGTACCCTGACCCATCTTACACCCGTCCCACGCTGCCAGCGTGCTTCATGTTCCAAAACAACCTAACTTCAGTTCCGTGCGTCTTGGCTTGGCGGTTGAGGGGGCGGGGGAGCAGCCCATTGGACATATTCTGAATGCCTGAGAGTCTTGAAATTTCACAAAGGTGCCACACGTTTAAAAGCAGTTGCTTTCCCACTTCCATCAACTTCTAATGGATCAACTTGTTGGAAAAGTAAAAAATATTCAGGCCATGAGAGGAGGTCTAGGAAACTTCCGCTGGTACGCCATCCTAAGTCGTGGTTGTTGATCACAGCTGCTTCCTTTCCTCCTCTTCCCCACACACCCCCAAAACACCTTCCAAGCTGGGATTCTGGCCTAAATCTGTTTGTATATGGGCTATTTATAAGTTTGTTGTAAACTCAAAGCTGCCAGAGAAGCTATAAATGTAGGCAAATCTATTCATAACGGCCTTTTTTCAACGTCCTTTCCAGGATTCTTGGGTAACTTGGACTCAAAGCATTTCCACTTATGGTTGAGTTGAAAAGCCACGTGCCTTACCAGTAAGGTCCACATTTACTTAGATTGCGATGGAGCTTGTAGTCCTTTTCACCACTAATTGCCTTTTCTTGTTTTAAGTGGATCAACATTAAGAAAGCTAATTACTGCAACATTGCTTGAAGAAGGCAAAGTATCTTCTAAGCTTTGACAGTGCAGTGGTCATCAGTATGCTAAAAAACTTGCTAATACCATGTGTTTAAAAATCCATGCGGTGCAAAAAAAACTGCATATTTGTTAAAAATATGTTTGCTTTTATTTCTGTTTAATTACATTAGTTAGCATACTTGGTATTACAGAACCATAAACTTTGCCTTTTGTAATATGTAAATAACGGCCACTTCAAACTCCAAACAGCGATGGCCTTGAAATTACAAGAAATAGAGAAAGAACACATCTTCCAGTCCTCTGAGAATTGTGCCATAATGCTGAGAGTAAGCATAAAGAAAGTGGCTATGTTGTAGAGGCATATAAACACTAATTTGCTAGATTTTAAAATAGATATGAACAGAAAATAATTCCCTAATAATGAAAATTAAACTATTTCCATATCCTTTAGCAATAAACAATTTAAAGCTGAAATAAATGTACATTTTTCTCTAAAATTCAGAATATAATTCTAGTTTCCAGGTTTAAAGATTACTTTTTAATGATGAGTGAACCAATTTTTAAATGAACAAATATATTTGATATTTTAAAGTGCTTTTTATAAGTTATTCTTATTCAAATTATATAAATTACTACATGGGTTATAACCTGGTTAAAATATATCTGGAGTCAACAGAAAGATAGCTGGGTTTTAATCTTCTTAAAATGCCCAGCAAAACCAGTAGACTTCTCATAGAATGTTCTCTAACTTTCTAAGATAAAAATTTATTCAGCCTCCTAACTGAAAAAAGGGATATATCGAAATAGGATTTAAAGATGAGGGTGAGCAGTGTAAACTGGAAATATATGAAGATACAAGTATAGTTTTGTTATAATAAGACACAAGAAACATGAGTCATTTTCATAAAGTGTGGTTAGAGTGAATTACTTAATGTTCCAAACTCCAGAGAACCTGATGGTTCTACTCAGAGAGTTATCTGCAAATAAAGCCAGATTCTGGGAATTCCCCCATAATTAGTAGTGTAAGGATCCAACAAGCCATATGCTAGCGCTGACTGTCTACCAAAAGATTAATAAATGTACATGTATACGCAGCATCAAATATTTTACTGTGTATTGTAAGGAGAGTGAAACCTTGAAATAACTCAGATGAAACAATTTGAAATCAACTGTATTTTTTAACACAATGTTAAAATTTGTGTTACATAAAATTAAAAAATTAAGCTTTATTTTTCCAGTATTTTGATTTCAGAGCTAACTTCTTTTCTGATTAATTTTTATTTAGTTTCTGCAACTTCCAGCTTTAAGTTTCTTGTCCTGCCCTTCTCCCTTCATTACCTCTGTATCGCGATAAAAATCTGTAAAATATTTCAAAGCATTAGGAAAACCAACCAAAACAAAACCCATTGCCACCGAGTTGATTCCGACTCACAGTGACCCTATAGAACAGAGTAGAACTGCCATATAGAGTTTCCAAGGAGCGCTTGGAGAATTTGAACTGCTGACCTTTTGGTTAGTAGCCGTAGCACTTAACCACTAAGCCACCGGGGTTTCCAAAGCGTTAGTAAAGCTCCTTATTTCTAGGAATTCTTAGGTGAATCCTTTGGGGGGGGGGGGTGGTTAATAATTCAGATGAATTCCCAACACATTCTCTGTCTTTCTATAACTCTAGGGTCTCTGTTTCTTTACCTGTAAAATAAGCAAAATACTTGAGCCTTTCCCAGGATGGAGGGCAGGATAAATAAATGCTTACAAAGAGTTTATTTTAGAGACCCCAAAGAAAAGGGGTAGCAGTTTTGTTTTTATTCCAGAGAAAATGTTAAAAATATTTTTCTCCAAAATAAATAGTTCGTTTGTTTTAAAAGTTCACATTTCCTTTCTGCCTCACTACTTCAGTTTTCCTTAGAAGGGTAGTAGTACACCATGGTGACATTGCTTCTTCCAAGGCTTTATGCACTAAAAAAAATTTGGAGAACAATCTAATGAATTCAAGAAATGTCCTGTCTGCTCTTGGCAGGCAGATCGGAGAGAAATTAATTTCAGCATAGGCATAATAAAACCCAAAATCTTGCTGCCATCAAGTCAATTCCAACTCATAGTAACCTATCGGACAGAGCAGAACTGCCCCATATGATTTCCAAGGCTGTAGAGTAGAATTGCCTCATATGATTTCCCAGGCTGTAGAGTAGAATTGCCTCATAGGGTTTCCAAGGCTCTAATTTTTCTCCCACAGAGCTGCTGGTAGGCTCAAATTGCCAACTTTTTGGTAAGCAGCCAAGTGCTTTAACCATTGTACCACCAGGGCTCCTTATAGGCAGAATAGCCTAGGGGAATTCTGACTCCCGCTTCTGTGCTTGAAGCTGGTGGAACTGATGATTCCTTAGGGCACAGAGAAATAGCAAAGAGGTTCCTGTATTTCTTTCTGGCATAAGCAGTTCAGGACAACTCCACTGAACTATCCTAGACCCTAATGAAGAAGTGTTCCATGCCAGCATGTCAGTGGTCTTTCACTGAAATGAATCAGCTTTAGGGTAACAGAGAAATATGGATCCTCAAAACTAAGCATATTCTTTGGTCTCTGTTTTTGCATTCTGAATTTAATCCTGATGATTCATTTTATCCATAAGGACTGACAAACCATGCACATGTGCCCAACACTCACACACACACACACTTCAGGTAAGAAGTCCTGGAGTACCCATGGCAAACTTAATTCAATGAGAAGCAAGTGACAAAGCTTACGATTTTTCTTTCTCTCCCTGCATGAATTCTTTCCACTTGAACACACACCAGGCCCCGGAAGGCTCACCAACATGGTATGCTTCCATCTTAGGAAGCTTTCATCAACTTCTTTTCTAAAGTACTTTTTTGGTTATTAAACCTTAATGGAAAAGCCATTACTGTGGCCATTTTGAAATGCATGAATGACATAAACTGTATATTTCACCTCTGTTACTAGGAACCATTTACTGGATCTTGGCTTTTATTCCTGTTCCCTGCACTGTGCATGTTAGCTGTTCTGTTGAACTTAAAATCAGTGAGCACTTAGCCAAAATGTTTGTGAGCATAAACTGTATTCTTCCTCAGAAGGTACATGGTACTGTATTCTGATAGACTGCGTCATCCCCCTGCCACTGTTGCTGTTTCCTACTCATGCTTTCTTAAAGATTTGTTAGGGATTTGTGTTTTGTTTGGAAACTCTGCAATTAGAAAAAATGCGAAGAATTGAGAATAAGTGTTAAGTTCAACCTGGATGTTTTTAAAGGCATTTAGAGGATGTAATGGACTGTTTCTTTATTCATGAAATAAAATTTTATTTATTCTCAATTAAATGTTGAGTATTGTTTTGTTTTTTGGTCCTAGACTTATTATATGAGACGGAGAAGTTCTTGATCTCCGGTAGCTTTCTTCCAGCTCAGGTCTTTTTTGCAAACACTACCAGTTTGAAATAACAATCCACAAGTCTTGTATTAATTCAATAAAATATTTATTAAAGCTTATACCTACTAGTATTTTTATGACCAGAGAGGGGTGTGGATATGCACATAAGAAAG
The DNA here is from genome assembly GCF_030014295.1 of Loxodonta africana. Lineage (NCBI taxonomy): Eukaryota > Metazoa > Chordata > Mammalia > Proboscidea > Elephantidae > Loxodonta > Loxodonta africana. Next base: position 66,193,918 of record NC_087357.1, read on the forward strand.
GTCATATATTTATTGTCTTTATATGCACTTCGAAATTTCTATCTCTGGTAGGTAGCAACAGGAAATATCTTCAGTGATACCTAGGCAGGGAGCAGCCCCTAGCCAAATTCAGTGCCCAAATGCATCCAAAAACCACGCTTTGCTGTTACTATAACATGGCAAAATTTAAATGAACTAAGCCTTAACTGTAGAAATCTACAGCTGTATTAATTACATCCCAAATATAACCCATCTGAGTCATATCTAGCAGAAATTTTAGATCTCCACTAATAAAAAGGTCACCTCGGTAAAAACTGATTTTATTGGATGTACGAAAAAGATAGCTTAGTCCTTCTGAAGATCTGCAGATACAAAGAGCGTTGTTGTTGTTAGGTGCCATCAAGTTCTGACTCATAGCAACCCTAGGTACGACAGAATGAAACACTGCCCAGTCCTGTGCCATCTTCACAATCATTGTTATGCTTGAGCCCATTGTTTCAGCCACTGTGTCAATCCATCTCGTTGAGGGCTGCCTCTTTTTTGCTGACCCTCTACTTTACCAAGCATGATGTCTTTCTGCAGGGACTGATCCTTCCTGATATCATGTCCAAAGAATGTGAGACATAGTCTCGCCATCCTTGCTCCTAAGGAACATTCTGGTTGTACTTCTTCCAAGACAGATTCATTCATCTTTTGGGCAGTCCATGGTATACTCAATATTCTTCGCCAGCACCACAATTCAAAGGCATCAGTTCTTCGGTCTTCCTTATTCATTGTCGAGCTTTTGCATGCATACGAGGTGATTGCAAATACCATGGCTTGGGTCAGGCGCACCTTTACCTTCAAGATGACATCTTTCCTTGTCAACACTTTAAAGAGGTCTTTTGCAGCAGATTTGCCCAATACAATGTGTCTTTTGATCTCTTGACTGCTGCTTCCATGGGCACTGATTGTGGATCCAAGTAAAATAAAATTCTTGATAACCTCAATCTTTTCTCCGCTTATCATGATGTTGCTTATCTGTCCAGTTATGAGGATTTTTGTTTTCTTTATGTTGAGGTGTAATCCATACTGAAGGCTATGATCTTTGATCTTTATCAGTAAGTGCTTCAAGTCCTCTTCACTTTCAGCAAGTAAGGTTGTGTCATCTGCATATCACAGATTGTTAATCAGTCTTCCTCCAATTCTGATGCTGAGTTCTTCATATAGTCCAGCTTTTCAGATTATTTGCTCAGCCTACAGATTGAATGGGTATGGCAAAAGGACACAATCCTGATGCACACCTTTCCTGACTTTAAATCACGCAAAATCCCTTTGTTCTGTTCAAACGACTGTTTCTTGATCTACGCACAGGTTCCTTACAAGCACAATTAAGTGTCTGGCATTCCCATTTGTCGCAATGTTACCCATAATTTGCTTTGATCCACACAGTCAAATGCCTTTCAGAGTCAATAAAACACAGGTAAACATCTTTCTGGTATTCTTTGCTTTCAGCCAGGATCCATCTGACATCAGCAATGATATCCCTGGTTTCACATCCGCTTCTGAATTCGGCTTGAATTTCTGGCAGTTCCCTGTCATATACTGCTGCAACTGCTTTTGAACGATCTTCAGCAAAATTTTACTTGTGGTGATTTTTAATGATATTGTTCAATAATTTCCACATTCGGTTGGATCACCTTTCTTGGGTATTGGCATAAATATGGATCTCTTCCAGTCAGTTGGCCAGGTAACTGTCTTGCAAATTTCTTGGCATAGATGGGTGAGCACTTCCAGCGCTGCATCCGTCTGTTGAAACATCTCAATTGATAGTCCGTCAATTCCTGGAGCCTTGTTTTTCACCAATGCCTTCAGTGCAGCTTGGACTTCTTCCTTCCTTACCATTGGTCCTGATCATATGCCACCTCCTGAAATGGTTGAATGTCAACCAATTCTTTTTGGAATAATGACTCTGTATATTACTGCCATCTTCTTTTGATGCTTACTGCTTCATTTAATATTTTCCCTGTAGAATCCTTCACTATTGCAACTCGAGGCTTGAATTTTTTCTTCAGTTCTTTCAACTTAAGAAATGCCCAGCATGTTCATCACTTTTGGTTTTCTATCTCCAGCTCTTTGCACGTGTCATTATAATACAAATAGAGGTCAATTTAACTGGCTTTTGGTAATCAGCTTAATGGTGTCATAGACGATATTGTTTAACTGTTTCTCGATACTTGTGGCACATTAGCATCATCGCCTGGGGGACACTTAAAACTATGCCCAGGCCCCGCTCCAGAGAGGTTAAATGAAATCTTGGGGTGGGGCCTAGGCTCTCATCACTGATCTGTCCTGTAAGCTCTCACCACTCACCTGGCAGTTTGTCGGACTGTGATGGCTTATGTGTTGCTATGATGCTGGAAGCTATGCCGCTGGTATTTCAAATACCACCAAGGTCACCCATGGTGGAGAGGTTTCAGTGGAGCTTCCAGACTAGGAAGACAGACCTGAAAATCTACTTCCAAAAATTAGCCAATGAAAACCCTGTGGATCACAACAGAATATTGCCCGAAATAGTGCTGGAAGATGAGTCCCCTAGGTTGGAAGGCACTCAAAATACCCAGTGGCCACACAGTGGACTTGAACATACCAACGATCATGAAAATGGCACAAGACTGGGTAATATTTCATCCTGTTGTACTTAGGATCACCATGATGACTTAAGGCAACTAACAACCACCACCACCAGGTGTGATTCTAATGAGTCAGGGTTGAGAACCACCAGCTTACGTGGACTTTTCCATCTTGATACTTATATTTACTTATATATGGTTCTTCAAGGCTCTAAGTTTGGGGTACAGAGTCTCAACCTCCAGCTGGCAGCTAGGGAGAGCCCACAATAATAGCTAGTCAAACTAAAACTCAGTAGAGGCCTTTTATTATTTAGTGCCCCCTCTTAGGAGCTCTTAAGGCACATATCACTGGTACCACGCTGCTGGAGCATCAGCTATACTGTTTGGGACAACTTATTGATTAGTTCATGTATGTTCTTCTTGGCTGCCTAGCTAAGTATGAGCTCCTCAAGGGTAAGGACAATGTTATATAAGCCTGAGCATGAGTGTTGCTGTTAGGTGCCATTGAGTCGATTCTGATTCATGACAATCCCATGTGACAGAGTAGAGCTACCCCACAGGGTTTTCTTGGCTGTAATCTTTATGGAAGCAAATCACCAGGTCTTTCTCCAGTGGAGTGGCTGGGTGGGTTCAAACTACCAGCCTTTCAATGAGCAGCTGAGTGCTTAACTATTGTTACCAGGACTCCTTGAGCATGAGTAGGTGCTTCACAATATTTATTGATTTATTGAGAAAAGGGAGCCAAAGCACAAAATTTTTGAATTTCAATATACCTTCTTATTAAACTAGAAAGAAAATGGATTTTCAAAAGCCAACAGTATAAAATACTATAGCAGCTTTTAGAGTGCTTGGTATATTATGTATAATAACATATAAATATTGACTTCAAAAAATTTTTAGTCACTTGCTTTTATCCAAGCTCCTAATTCATAAATGATGGTGATTTCCCAGCACACAGTGTGAGGAGTTTTATTAAAGATTGAATTTGATCACTGAAACCCATTTACTTTTTTCCTTCAAATGTCTTCCAGGAAAAAAAATCTTAGTACGTTCGGTGGGGCAGAAAGCTTAGGAATTTGGCACAAGCTAAGTTGCTTCCAGAAATTTCCAAAACGCAAAAGCAGGCAGCTAAAGGCATAATACTTAACAGAGTCCCATTCCTTTCTGAGGGTGTGGATGGGAAAAGAAAGGTATGGAATTAGAATCTCATCATTTCAATTAAGGAAGCTAATTTATTCCATCAAAAATGCGCTGTTAGTAACCAAACAAGAAATATGTATTGAGTGTTTATTCTGTACAAGGCCCTTTGCTAGAAGCCACGGAAATAACGTGAAAGGCATAGCTCCCTTTCACAAGGTATTTATGGTCCAGAGAGGGGGATGTGGCACCATTCCTGAAAAACGACTGTTGTTGTGGAGTTGATTCCAACTCATGGTGATTCCACGTGTGCCAGTAAGTAGAGCTGTGCCATAGGATTCTCAAGGCTGCGACCTTTCAGAAACTGATCTCCAGGCCTGTCTTCCTATGTGCCTCTGGGTCAGTTTAGACCACCAACCTCTCAGCTAGTAGTTGAGCACTTAACTGTTTGTACCATCCAGGGGCTCCTGAAAAAATGGCTAATGATACTTAATGTATTTTTGAGCCATTCTCTAATTAATGCAATGTTCTTTTTAACACTAATTTCATTCCTTCTCAAACTCTACAAACTTACTGGGGTTCTTAATGAAGCTTTTTAGGGAGCCTAAGGAGCCCTGAAGCTGAGCCCTGGTGGCACAGTGGTTAAGAGTTACAGCTGCCAAACAAAAGGTCAGCAGTTCGAGTCCACCAGCCGCTCCTTGGAAACCCTATAGGGCAGTTCTACTCTGTCCTACAGGGTCACTACCCAATTATGAGTCGGAATTCACTCGATGGCAACGGGTAAGGAGCCCTGGTGGTGAAGTAGCTAAGTGTTCAGCTGCTAACTGAAAGGTCGGTGGTTTGAACTCACCAGCTGTTCCTCAGGAGAAAGATGTGGCAGTCTGCTTTCGTAAAGATTTACAGCCTTAGAAGCCCTCTGGGCCAGTTCTATTCGTCCTACCGGGTCACTATGAGTCAGAATCGACTGGACAGCAGCAGGGTTTAAGTAAGTAGACCACTGTGCCCAAATAATGAGGAGCGCAGATCCCCAAAAGTCCTGCCATTAGCCCAAGCGCACGCTGCAGAGTGGAGTGTGACCAGGGGCAGGCCCCAGTATCATCCCATTTAGAGCAGCGGTGTTTGCCAGGCTACAGCCTCTTCTAAGAGTTTTTAGAGTCAAGAGGTTAAACATGTTACTCTAGTTTGCCCTGAAGAAGCAAAGCCCTGAACCCTCTGTTGCTTATTAACAGATAATCAGAAGGAAAGGGAAATTCCGCATAAGTCTCCCAATGTGTTTCTGGAGATACATTTGTGATTTTATCAGTTTATGGACTGAGGAAGACATTTTCCCTCAATACAAACCAAATGGATTTTCATTATTAGGGGTAACCAAGAAAATAATTTTGTTTTAATAGAGACCCTCCGTAGATTAATGGCAAATAAATTAATCTGAGGTTAGGCTTTGGAATCCATAATAAAAAGATAAAGAGAATGTCATCGTTTTTGCTGACCTGCAACAAATTTCACACACCAGATTACTTAGGGTCCTGCTTTTTCTAATTATGAACAAGACATTCCACCTAAACGGAAGCAGTGCTGTTGACCACCAGGTCACTTCACATCAAGTGCTTTGTTTATTCATCCAGTGGTGAAACAAATTGATAAAAGTAATCCAAACCAATACCATGTGTACTATTTTGCTCCCACCCACTCTGACTAGCTTTCAAAGGAGCGAAGGCTTTATTACTCAACTAGTAACGATTAAAAAGAAATCACTTATTTGGGGGGATTTCACTTGTACCTTTAGAACGAGAGAAAGCAAGCTAACAAGTCAAGTGCAGCTCCCTTTCACAAGGTAGGTACAGTCCGGAGAAGGGGCTGTGACACCACACCCAAAACATGATATTTTTTAGCCTTTCACCGATTAACACAATGTTCTTTTTTGCACTGATTTCATTCCTTCTCAAACTCTACAAATGCCACAAGTCATTTTCAATTATTTGGAAGGAATTAGTAATCCATAGTTGGTGTAATAAGGAAAACAAAGTACTGAGGACGTGTATATCTAGTTGAAAGTAAATATTATTTCAATTTAATCTTAAAAAAAAAAAAAAAACCCAAAGGAGCATGTCTGTATTTCAAAGTTGACAGAGAACACTTGCAAATTAATTACTGTACTCTCCTCAGCTGGTCTTGTTTGACGAGGTATTTAAAAACACGTCTGCCAACCGGCGGGATTAGATTTAAGCATTCTACATCTTTACTCGGGGAAGCTCGCAACATCATCACCCCCCAATCAAGCCTGTGGTGTCAATAAAAAAAAATTAGCAGGGTACTTGGGATGAAAAACAAATCCACGTTTTATTTACATTTTACAAAACCTCTATTTTAATGTGGACAAAGTTAAAAAAAAAAAAAAAAAAGCACTCATGCCCATGTACTCTACCCAAAAAAAAGTCTACGTCATGCACACAGGATGCACGAGGCAAAAACGCATTTACACAGAAATCGCTCTATTTTGAGCATACACAAAAAATGGATATTGCAACTTCACCTGAACAGGACAAACTTACAAAGTTTAAGAAACTGAGTATTTATTTCTCTGAGGACTAAAATGCCAGTATAGCCTCATTTTTTTTTTTTTTTCCTTAAGGTTGTCTTCCCTCAAAGTCAGTCCAGAAAGGGGGAGGGGAGGCATTATTTTCACAGCAATCAAAACCATTCATAAGATCCGTTAATGAAATCTACAAAATACACCTAAGAAGAAAAAAACAAGAGGCAATCCAATTATTGCCTCCATAGGACTACTGACACAAGCAACCTGCAAGCTTTCTAATTTTACTCGAAGACTGCACCCGGGGCCACCGCGAGCGCGGGCGGCTACTTCCGGGAGGGCTGCGTCCCGGCGGCCCCCGCGCCCGCGGCCCTAGTTGGCCATCGGGAAGGGCTCGGGCTGGAAGCCGAAGAGCCTCTGGCCGTAGGGCTCGCTCTCGCCCGCCAGCTTCGCGCCCGCGAACGGGAGGTAGTGGTCGCGGCCGAAGTGCTCACAGTGGAGGTTGATCCAGTCCCGCTCCGGGCCGAAGCGCTCGGACTCGGCCAGGATCCGGGTCAGAGCCATGATGTAGCTCAGCGCCATCTGCAGGGTCTCGTACTTGGACAGCTTTTTATCCTGACCCCACTGGGGAACCACGCGGCGCAGGCGGTCGAAAGCCGTGTTGAGCCCCTGCATCCGGCGCCGCTCGCGCGCGTTGGCCGCCAGGCGCCTGCGCGCCGCGCTCTCCAGCCGCTCGGGCCCGGCGCACGTGCCCGCGCACCCGGCGCCGCCCGCGCACGGGGGCGCGACGCGCGCTCCCGCCGCCGGGCCGCTGGGCTTGCAGGACTTCATGGTTGTCCTGCGAAGGGTAGCCCGGAGCTCACCGGCGCGCACAACACCTGTGTGTCGGCTTGTCTGCGGAACCGCTTCCTAACGTGGCTCTCCTTTAGCAAAAAAGTTATAGAGAAAGCAACTCACGTGGAATCAAATAGTTTACTGGGGGGAGTGCAGGGCTGGACGCTCTGTCCTACTGGATAACCAGGTTGGTATCTCTTAAGTTGCCCAGATGTAGAGCTAATTGAGGTACTGAAGAGAAAGTCATTTTCCCAAAGTGAAGTCGAAAAAGAGAAGGGAGCCTTCGTTCGGTTAGGTGTGGTCTGGCTGGTTCGGGGAAGGCCTTTCAAGTCCTCCGGGAAAGCCCTAGACTCCCTTTCAGGACGCAGCCTTTCCCGAAGCTTGGATGGGGAAGGAGCGCTTTTTCCGCAGTGGCTGTCGGAGGAGAGTGCTGGGTGAACCTTTGAGGAGGAGGCTTTATAGCCGAGGGCTGAACGAAGGAACAGGTGGTGGCAGGTGGGAGGGCGTCCCTCGGCTTCCATCTCAGCACCTTCCTACCCTGGGAACTGCGGGGGAGGGGGGCGACGCACAGCAAAGTCCTGACGTTACACCCTTCGTCTGTTGAAGTGTCTCTAAAGCTATGTCCGTCTAGCACTAGCTAACACCATCTGGAGTGGCCTGACTGTCCCCAAATGAATAACAAGGCGGGGGAAGGGAGGCCTTCATCTCTAGCTAATCTTTTCCCGTATCGCTGAACAGCTTACATATCAAAAACTTCATCAGGCTTTTTAAATTACTACAAATCTTACGTGTGAAGACGTTGCTCTTGGAATTATAAGTATCAGAATTTCAGTTCGAGAAAATTTAGGTTTTCAAGACGTGTGCAGGGGCGGATTATCCAATAGGCAAGGTAAGTACAGTGCTTACCTTGCTTACCAGATCATCTGTAGTGAACAATTTCACTTTTTTTCAGCACGTTAAAGATTCTGCTTCTAGGTATGGCTGGCATCTGTCTCTCTTCCAGGCCCATAGCACCTTCCTACAGAATCAAAGCCTGTTTTCAAATGTAGAGTGCCTGACACGGGTGGGTGAATGACCCAGTAAGCAAGGTAAGCAGCGAACAGAAATTGTTCAGTACAGATTAGTAAGCACAAGTAAACCCATGCTTTCCTTGCCTGTTGGATAATTTGACCCTGGATGTGTGTAATTTTGCATAATGTCGATCTGATATATTGACATTTTTCGTTTTAATTATTAAGTTGGGACACATTAGCAGGTCCTGATATTATTGCAGACCTGGAAATTTAGTACGCAGATATTTTGACTGTTTTCTGCAGAAAAATTTATTATAATGTATCAAAAGATATGAATGTGTATACCAAATAAATTTATATAATTCTAATTATACAATTGAATTTTGTAAGATCAGCTACTGAGGCAAATTAATTCAGTATCTATCCTCCATTTCCCCCAACACAGGTTCCTAAAGTTTACAGGACATAAGTTGAGGTGATAATTCATCACTTAATTATTTAATTTGGTATTTAAGTCTAATAAAATGGATCGTAATGCACGTATAAATGCAAAATGCAAACATCTAAGTAATTTGTGAGGTTTTCAAAAATAATTCCTAAAGGAAGATTTTCCCCACCTCATAAAGCTGTAAGTATTTCATGCTACTTGGATGTTCCAGTTGTGTCAGCTGTGCTCAGAAAAAAGGGAGAAGCATGATTTCCGTTATTGGCAATGATGATCTGATTTATACAAAGAAACCATAAACTTGATGCTCTCATCTCTGCTTGTTTCTAGCTCTTACGGAGGAGTGAAGGGGCAAAGACATCAGGCTTCAAATAAGTTCATATGTTTTCTGGATTCTTCAGGAAGAACAAATATGCTCTTTCTCCTTTTGAACTACGGATTATGTCATCATTAATCTCAGATATTTTTGTTTAATTAAATTATCAACAAGCTCTCACAAATTGGGAACCTTTTCACCACGACTTGTTTCCCCCTACCATTGCCTCAGACCGTAACCCCATTGTGGCTGCCCTGACTCCAAGCCCTGTCTTCCCATAAATAGTTGATGAATCCCCAGCTGAAGCAATGACAATGAAATGAAGTTGAATAACATGAAGACAATAGGATGCAATTGAGCATTAATGAACTCCAGCATGACAGATGTTGAACACAGACTTCTGCCTGGAGCCACTCGACTCTGTTACTCGGAGTCCTAACAGTCTTGGTTAGGAACAGCAGTCCTGTGACAGGAAAGACTGCGTTATTTAGTCATCAAAATGTCGAATACATTTTTTGAGTTTTCATGGAACTCTACCCTATTAATATCATTGTTTCTCATGTTCATTGATTTCATCGTTTTCACCAAGGAACCTACTCTGTGCTCCTCTTTGGAACAATTTTTCTGCAAAACAAACTGTGCCCTTGTTCTGGACACTATTGTCCAAATCACTAATTGTAGGCTAATTGCATGCTCTTGCAGGCTATGTATCCAGTGTTGGTGAGAGTATAACCTGGGCACATTTGGCATCAAAAGCATAACTTGAAGAGAAAAAAGAACCGTAACAGTATGCACATAACATACTACATTAGAACATAAACCAGCAGATAACTCTGAAGTAAAAATGAATCTGACAGTAGAGACTTTATTGTAATAAAGGGCCATCAATGGCATATAGTAAACATTTCCCAAATGCATTCTAAAGAACATCAGTCTTGCAAAGATGCTCCCGGGGAAAAGAGTTCCACTGTCAAGTAAATTTGGGAAACATGTCTGCCATCTCCCTCATGGGGAGTTGTGAAGAAAAAATGGCATATTAAACATTCTGAGAAGTCCTAGAGCAAAGAAATCTATTGAATTCAGCATTCCCTAGACCTTTCTGAACACACAACACTTTTTTTTAGAAATACGTATTAACAAAGTTCCCTGGGACACATTCTTTTGAACCTGCTTTAGTACCTTCTATTTATAGATAAGGAAACTGAGATTCAGAGACTAAACACTATGCTCAAAGACACTCAGCCAGTTAATGACCAAAATAAAACAAGAAATCTCTTAAGTCCTTTGATTTTGGAAACTTTAAGATTATGAAACCACTTAACACAGGCCCTTCATTTTACAACAAGGCAACTGAGATGCACCAGGGACTTCCCAAAGTCAGATAAGTTACTAGTAATGGTTGTAGGAGTAAAGTTACAAATTGTGTACTTAAAGGAATATCACTTACTTTATAACTCCAGTGCCTCGTACAGTGCCTAGAAAATAACAAGTACTAAATAAATGGCCCTGACCGAATGGCTGGAAAATAAATAAATAATAGATGCTGATTAGCATTAGCATCTTCCTAGGGAATAAACCATAAAATGATTTACATACCCTCACCTTGTAAAGAACACAAGTTAGCTCCTCATTTTGAATGCAGAGTGAACTCTTCCTTATCAAAAATTTGATCCAAAGCCACTTGGGCCAGAAGAACGTGCATGTTAGACTAATTTCCACAGTATTTCTCTCCTGAGGGTATGATCCTAACAGGTGAGTCGAAAGTTGCTGTATGTCTGGTAATCAGCTAGAAATCAAAACTGGCAGATGCAGGTGGAAGTAAGAAGAAGGAGCTTCTACATGTAGAAGGCGTAGGAAAAAAGGAGAAATATTTTAGAGGAAAAAGGTCAGTGGCTGGAAATTGTTACATGTGGAATCAGTTCAAGGGTAAACATTCCTTTGTTATCCAAAACTCTATTTAATTTTTAAGATGGAATATCTCAAAAGATACAATTGAAAGAGAAAAACACTCCTGAAAAATGTTCATTCTGAAATTTGCAGAGAAATAAGGAAAATGAAGGATGGGGCTTCCTTATGGAGGGGGTGAGGGTTAGGGGACTCTGGAAAATTAACTCCTCAAAAAGACTAAGGGGTGAGCCAGCAAAGGGCACAAGAATGACAAAGTTAAGCTCCCCTTATACTTCATTGAAGACTGAAAGTGCAAGATGTCAGGCATTCAATAGCTTTATAATACGCTATGTAGTTCCTTGGTAGTGGTGGTGGTGGTGTTAGTTGCTGGCGAGTCATTAATGGGGTGGGGGGAGCCTGCAAAAGGATTTATAATGCTCAGAGAAAGGAAGGGAAAGACAGAGTCTTGCATCTGCCCCCTGCCCCTCAAAGGTCCCTGGAAGACAAAACCCGGAAACCCAAACCAAACCCATTCCTGTAGAGTTGATTCCAACTCATAGTAACCCTGTAGGACAGAGTAGAACTGACCCATAGGGTTTCCAAAGCTGTAATCTTTACAGAAACAGACTGCCACATATTTTTCCCATGGGGTGACTGGTGGGTTCTAACCACCAACTTTTCAGTTAGCAGCCGAGTACTTAGCTACTGAGCCACCAGGGCTCCTCTGTAAAACCCAGAGGAGGGCAGAAACTAAAGGGGGACATGGACTAAGAATGGGTCCAAGAGAAAAATGAAAAAAATTGGGACCCCTGTCCCAGGACTCAAGTGACCACTCACCAGAAATTACAGGCTCATGGAAGGCCCAGGTGATTTTTCAACGCCTAGTCACTTTACACACCACTTAAGAATTCCAACTTGGCACTTTTTGATTTAGTTTCTTGGGGCCACAAACCAGATGGATTGGTGTGGTTTGGATTCTGCCTTCACTTCTCTAGCTCATGGCCCTTGTTTTTAAGCTGTTACTAGGCGCCGTCAAGTTGGTTCCGACTCATAGCAACCTTATATACAACAGAACGAAACACTGCCCAGTCTTGTGCCATCCTCACAATCGTAGCTGTGTTTGAGCCCATTGTTACAGCAACTGTGTCAGTCCATCTCATTGAGGGTCTTCCTCTTTTTCACTGACCCTCTACATTACCGAGCATGATGTCCTTCTCCAGGGACTGGAATCTCCTGATAACATGTCCAAAGTATGTGAGACAAAGCCTCACTGTCCTTGATACTAAGGAGCATTCTGGCTGTACTTCTTCCAAGATAGATTTGTTCGTTCTTCTGGCAGTCCATGGTTATATTCATAGCCTCCTCTTAAACGTGACTAAATATTGTCTTTGGAGCAAGTTTTGAATCTTGGATCTCCCATTAAGTAGCTGTGTGCTCTTGGGCAATTCACTTCTCGTATTTCCCTACCTGCAAAATGGGAATCATAATACCTCATAGAGTAGCGTTGTTGTTAGTTGCCATGATATTGATTCATGGTGATCCCACATGTGCAGAGTAGAACTGTTCCATAGAATTTTCAAGGATGTGACCTTTCAGAAGCAAATCGTCAGACCTGACTCCAGAGGAGCCTCTGAGTATATCTGAACCACCAACCTTTCAGCTGGTAGTTGAGTGCTTAAACATTTGTGCCACCCAGGGACTCCCATAAAACCAAACCCCAAACCCATTGCTGTCGAGTCAATTCTGACTCATAGTGGCCCTATAGGACAGAGTAGAACTGCCCCAAAGGGTTTCCAAGGAGCAGCTGGTGGATTCAAACTGCCAACATTTTGGTTAGCAGCCAAATGTTTAAGTAAGCAGTAAATGAGACTGTATCTGTAAAAGTCTGGTACTTAAGAAACTAACTCTTTAAATAACACTATTATTACATATTCTGGAGTCCCTGGTGAGGAGCCGTGGCTAAGCTGCTAACTGAAAGGCTAGTGGTTCCAACCCACCAACCGCTCCACTAGAGAAAAATGTGGCGGATTACTTCCATAAAGATTAGAGCCTTGGAAACCCTACGAGGTAGTTCTACTCTGTCCTATAATGTCACTATGAGTTGGAATCAACAGCAATGGATTTTTGGTTTTGGAGTCCCTCGTGGTGCAAACAGTTAAGTGCTCGGCTACTAACCAAAAGGCTGGTGGTTCGAGTTCACCCACAGGTGCCTTGGATGAAAGGCCTAGGGATCTACTTTTGAAATGTTAGCCATTGAAAACTCTATGGAGTGCAGTTCTACCCTGAAACACATGGGGTCGCCATGAGTCAGAATCAACTTGACAGCAACTGGGAAAAAATTTACATGTTCTGGATAGTTTTTACAAATGATAGTAAAAATGAACCCATCATCAGTCTCCGTAGCTTTTGAACTTACGAATGTTTATGGAGCCCTTTTCATGTGAAGCTACAGTAAAAGTCATGATGTGAGTCCCGGCTTTACCATTCACTAGCTCTGTGACCGACTACCACGTGTCAGTCACTTTGTCACACTGTGGTGGCTTATGAGTTGCTGTGATACTGGAAGCTTTGCAACCAGTATTTCAAATACCAGCAGGGTCACCCATGGTGGACAGTTTTCAGCAGAGTTTCCAAACCAAGACTAGGAAGGACCTGGCAGCCTACTTCTGAAAAAACTGGCCATAGAAAACCTTACGACTAGCAGTGAAACATTACCTGGTATAGTGCCAGAAAATGAGCCCTTCAGGTTGGAAGGCACTCAAAATACAACTGGAGAAGAGCTGCCCCCTCAGAGTCGACCTTCATGACGTGGATGGAGTCAGCCTCTCAGAACTCATTTGCTGGTATGGCAGGACTCAAAATGAGAAGAAACAGCTGCAAACATCCATTAATAATTGGAACATGGAAAGTACGAAGTACAAATCTATGAAAATTGGAAGTCATCAAAAATGAAATGGAACGCATTTGAAGCACTTACTGATGAAGATCAAAGACCACAGCCTTCAGTATGGATTACACCTCAACATAAAGAACACACAAATCCTCACAACTGGACCAATAAGCAACATCATGATAAATGGAGAAAATTTGAAGTTGTCAAGGATATCATTTTACTTGGATCCACAATCAATACCCACGGAAGCAGCAGTCAAGAAATCAAACGACGCATTTCATTGGGCAAACCTGCTGCAAAAGATCTCTTTAAAGTGTTAAAAAGCAAAAATGTCACTTTAAGGACTAAGGTGCGCCTGACCCAAGCCATGGTGTTTTTAATTGCCTCATATGCATTTGAAAGCTGAACAATGAATAAAGAAGACCGAAGAAGAATTGATGCCTTTGAATTACAGTGTTGGTGAAGAATATTGAATATACCACTGGTTGCCAGAAGAGCAAACAAATCTGTCTTGGAAGAAGTACAGCCAGAATGCTAATTAGAAGCAAGGATGGCAAAACTTCATCCCACATACTTTGGGCATGTTATCAGGAGTTACCAGTCCCTGGAGAAGGATATCATGCTTGGTAAAGTAGAAAAAAAAAAAAAAAAATTTTTTTAGTAGAGGGTCAGCAAAAAAGAGGAAGACCCTCAACAAGACAGGCTGACACAGTGACTGCAACAATGAGCTCAACCATAAGGATTATGAGGACTGGCACAGGCCCTGGCAGTGTTTTGTTCTGTTGTCCATGGGATCGCTATGAGTCGAAATCAACTTGATGGCACCTAACAAGAACAACAGATGTGTGACATAGGGCAACTTACTTAACCTCTCTGTGCCTCTTACCTTACTGTGAAATAGGGTTAATAACAGAACCTATCTCATAGAATTGGCGTGGGGATTAAATTAGTTACTACTTGTAAAATACTTAGATAATATGCCTGGCATACAATTTAAATGCAATATATGTGCTTGTTTAATAAAAATAACTTGTTACAATTATCTAGAATATAGGATAACCACTCCTCCTTCTGCTCATTTTTGCTTCATTTCCCCATTCTTCAATGCTCGTATCATAGGGTGAGCAGGAACAGGCATAGGAGGGCAAATTCGAAAGAGTTAATTTAGCCTTTGGCTAAATCTGAGCAATCTGAGTTTAAAATATCAGAGACAGAAGCCAAAAGGCTGCTCAGGGAAAGACTTTGTTGCTGTTGTTGTTGGTTGCCATCAACTCAATTCTGACTCAGGGCAACCCCACTGTGCAGAGCAGAACTGCTCCAAAGGGTTTTCAAGACTGTGATCTTTCAGAAGTAGATCACCAGGCCTGTCTTCCAAGGCACTACTGGGTGGACTCGAATCACCAACCTTTACAGTTAATAGTCAAGAGCTTAACCACTGGTGCCACCCAGGCAGTAATAAATTCACTGATTTCTGTGTAGATTGAGGTTCAATTTTACAGGTCCAGACATGCATTTAAAAATGTTACTTTTCAGGGTCTGATCTACTTTTCCAGTGACTGCAATATTTGCATTCACCGTCCAGGGCCCTCCCTTCCTGGTGTTTGAAAAGACAAATGAATAATCCTGATGCTGTTTCATGAGCATAGAGACAGAACAAAGGGCTATGTGTGAGTATACACTGATGCTCTTTCTATCGGATAGGAGTGTGTGATCAGAAAAGCTGATGACCACTGTCCTAGCTATGAGGCAACACACAACTAGTGCCAAAGAGTGAAGATAATCCTGAGAAAGTGCAGAGTGAGCTCTGGAGGAAGAGAGAAGGAGCCCTGGTGACACAACGGTTAAGCACTCAACTGCTAACCAAAAGGTTGAAGGTTCAAACCCACATAGCGGCTCCAAGGGAGAAAGAGCTGGTGATCTGCTTGCCTAAAGATTACAGCCTAGAAAACCCTAGTGGGCACTTCTACTCTGTCACATGGGATCGCTAAGAGTCAAAATCTACTCACAGCACCAAACAACAAGAGCAGAGGAAGAAGGATTTCAGCTGGTGATCCCACCTCCCTGACCTCACCTCTTACCGCCGCCCCCTCTCGAGGCTGCTGCTCCTCCTCCACTGTACAAGCTCACCCTCACCTGGGGGCTTCTTCAGTGGTTGCTCCCTCGGCCTAGAATGCAATGTCCCCAGATGGTCCCTTGCTAGTTCCATTGTGTTACTCAGCTCCTATTCCAGCTGGTTTTACTTCCTTGATTTGTTTGGAAACTCCAGGAATTCAAGGGCTTCCTCTATACTGTCCCTAGTTGTATCCCCAGCACCTAGAATTGTGTCTGGCACATAATAGATGCTCAAGAAATATTGGTTGAAAGAGAGAAAGGAAGAAAGGGATGAAAAGATGGGTGGAGAAGCCCCCACACAAGGAGAGATCAGACACTGCTCCCTGTCAGCACAGCTCTTTGGCCTCTGCTAATGAGCCCTTTTTGGGGAAATCATGTCCTCCAAAAGCAGTGGCAACGGACCTGCTGCTTTTGTGTCTGCTCTGAAATTGTGGTGTCTGCTGTTTTGTAGGGAGCAGGTGGCTCACTTCCCCAAACGGTGGCTTCCATTACAATCCAGGCTTCGGGCAGTACCTGAGTCAGCTCCAGGTAAAAGCCCAGAGGCCTCCCCAGCCCAGGCCAGCAGCTGCTGTTGACTCCCTGCACCCCCGGGAAGAGGTTTTCTCTTTATTTTAGTTGGTATTGCTTTTTTTGTTTCCTTGTGCAATTTCAGCACTGAGGCTGAACGAGTTATTCTAAATGTCCAAACACCCAGTTCTTTTGATTCTAAAGTTGTGTTCCTAACTCTCCTCACCACTATTTTTGATGCTTTCTCCCGTGGCTGTGCCCCAGCCCCCTACTGACCTCCACCGTAACCAACAAGTCGCCATCGAGTTAACTCCAACTGATGGCAACCCCATGTGTGTCAGAGTAGAACTGTGCTCCACAGGGTTTTCAGTAACTGATTTTTCACAGGAAGATTTCCAGGCCTTCTTCCAAGTCACCTCTGGATGGACCTGAACCTCCAGTTTTTTGGTTAGCAGCTGAGCACCGTAACCATTTGCACCACCCAGGGACTCTGACCTCCACTGGTGGGGAGCAAAAAGATATCATGGCTAGCTGATCCAGACATCTCTACCAATCAGATTCCCAGACTATCCGTAAGGAGAATTCAGAATTGGTGGTCATATGAGTATATAACCTCTTCTGTTAATTTGGCAACCGTATACCAACTTGTTTCATTGTTTCCAAGTGATTTTCATCCACTTATTCAACAAATGGAAACCCTGGTGGCCAATGGTTGAGCGCTGCAGCTGCTAACCAAAAGGTCAGTAGTTCAAATCCGCCAGGCGCTCCTTGGAAACTCCGTGGGGCAGTTCTACTCTGTCCTAGTCGCTATGAGTTGGAATCGACTCGATGGCAATGGGTTTTGTTTTTTTTATACATCAAATATTCATTGTAGTTATTATGTCTGTTGTTAGGTGCCATCGAGTCAGTTTTCGACTCATAATGACCCCATGTGACAGAGTAGAACTGTCCTCACAGGCTTTTCAAGGCTTATAATCTTCAGAAGAGCAGATCACACGGTCTTTCTCCCTCAGAGCCACTGGGTGAGTTTGAACCACCAACCTTTTGGTTAACAGCTGAATGCTTAACCATTGCCCCACCAGGGTGCCAGTTATTATGTCTAGGACCAGTCTTAGGCACCAGAGATAAAGCACCAAACATACTGCAAAAAAAACCCTTGTCCTTGTGAATATTTGAAACTTGTGTTGTTGGTATCATGAATTTATTTTCTGTTTCTCCAATTAGGTTGTAAGCTCTTTGAGGAAAGGAGCTAGTTTTAGACATCTGGGTCTTATTGCAGTGTTTAATAAATATGTATTTGCTCAGGCTGATCTTAAACCAAGGAAGTCAGTATTATCGCCATAAAAAAAAAATTAGCACCTTCAGGAAACACTTACCAAATACTTACCAGGTGTTAGTTACCTATCCTTACAACACCCTGTGAGTAGAGATTGTTATAATCTTCATTTTGTTGCCAAGAAAACAGAAAAAAACAGGCCCCAGTTAAAATGAGCTAAACAGCCAGCAACTACATTTGAACCTCAATTCCCTTTTTTCCCAGAGCCCATGCTCTGTGCTATTGTCTGGAAGAGCTTGCTGGCAGAGAAAGGCCTTATCCACCACTGGGCCGCTAGTGCATAGAACAATGCCTGGCACATAGTCGATGTTCGCTAAAAGTGCTGAGCCATGTAAGCAGCCTCTGTATGGGTCCCAGCCCACACCAGCCCTGCTAAGTTGTGGGCGCTGAGACCGGTAACCTGCAGGCATAGATTAGCCTAGTTCCATGAACCAAGTCTGAGGTTTCCTTGGAACCCCATCTCCCACTACCAAAACCAAAAACCAAATCCACTGCCATCGAGTCGATACCGACTCATAGTGACCCTATAGGACAGAGTAGAACTGCCCCATAGAGTTTCCAAGGAGCACCTGGCAGATTCAAAGTGCTGTCCCTTTGGTAAGCAGCTGTAGCACTTAACCACTGTGCCACCAGGGTTTCCCATCTTCCACTAGTGGTTTAGAATTAGTGTCTAGCTCTGAGCTCGGTATCTGAGGCTCCTGAGGACTTTTTGACCTCACCCTTTCTCTTTGGACCCCCCTCCCCTGCCAAAGTCTATGCCCTCCTCATCAGGTTCCTAAAAACCTGTCCTGAACCTAGCCTGGTTAGCACAGTCCTTCATTTACTGTTAGCTGTCTAGTCCTGTGTCAGGGGTCCCCAAGACCACCCTCAGGTTCAATGATTTGCTGGAAGGACTCACAGAACACAAAAAAAGCTGTTATACTTACAGTTACAGTTTATTACTGCTAAGGAACTAAAATTTGTAAAGGCACGTAGAGCACAGTCCAGGAGAGACCAGGCACAAGCTTCCAATTGTCCTCTCTGAGTGAAGTTGTACAGACAGTACTTAATTCTCCCAGCAATGACATGTGACAGTATACACAGAGTATCTCCATCCAGGGAAGCTCACCTGAGTTTTGGTGTTCAGGGTTTTTATTGGGGGTTGGTCACATGGACGTGGATGGAGCATCTGCAAGGCTAACCTTGGTTACTCAGTCGCCAGTTCCCTCAGAGGTCCAACTCATGGCAGTGTGGCTTAAGGTCCCCACCAAAATTCACATTGTTAGCAAAAATTATCTGGCATGGCCCTAGGTCCCAGGTATACATACCCATACTTATCAGGCAGAATATTCCAAGGTCTTAGATATTGTCTCCCAGGAGGTGGTCAAGAGCCAGACATTTCTTTGGAATGGGCAGAGTTTGGACACCCCAAGCTCACTGAGTTATCACTTTACTGCACATCTCCCAAGACCTGGACCCTTGCTCTTCTCTCAGAGAGGACTAGGGACCTGCTTCACCCTCCACACACCTCCCTAGCCCCAGGACCTACCACTTGATTATTTCCACATTATACCTAAAGCTTCCTGCTCCTGCATCTCTTCACAAAGTATCAGATGCTTGGAAGTTGCTACCAAAGGAAAGGGTCTAAGTTTGCAATACCCCTGCAACACTAAGCGTTTGACCATTTTCCTCACAGGCCAGTTCCACCAGTCAGCAATTCTAACCTCAATCTGCTATTGCTTGCACATTCACCTCACCGCAACTGCCTGCTCCTGAGGCCTCAGTGGACCAGGAGACTTAGCACCCCCCACTTTGGCAGTCATGTAAAACTGCTGACTGCAGTGCTCAGGTGACAAGTGCCACCCACAACCTCCTCTTTTCAGCATATTTGTCCTACTTCTCAGCAGCTACTGCCAGTTGCCATGTAATCTAGCACTGTAGGTGACCTGATTCACCTTAGCAAGCTTGCTCTGCTGCTAGCTGATGAGCCCTGAATTGGGGCCCAAGCAACACTGGTTACTTCCTGGTGTCCTGCAGGATGCAGATAAGTCATCTAGGATGGAAGCAAAGGCGTAGCAAGGGGGGCAAAGGTGGACACTTGCCCCTAGACTCAAGACCAAAGGGTTGCCAGATAGGGTCGCCAGAGGAGGTGCTGCAAATACAAAAGACATCTGACTGAGGCAGCCAGACAAGAGGGGGGAAGGCGTTTCTGCTGACCTGTCACTGCTATCAATGTCTATTCATCTTGAAATTGGGGGTGAGGAGGCAACTTAGAGATTGCCCCTGGGTGTTTGTTACCCTCACTATGCCCTTGGGTAGAAGTCAAATATTTGCTTAAATGTTTGACTACTTAAGGCCAAAAAACATGCCCGCTAGTTTCCTGCAGAAGCCCATTATAAAAACATCTTACCAATTCTATTCTCCAAGTGTCCCCAGGCTCAAGTGGGCCAGAAGACTCCAGAGTGCTGCCTCCAACCCCAACGTCCCACACTTCCTCCATCCCTCCCTTTACCCAGAAGATCAACTTTGTTGGTTCTCCAAAGTATGTTCTACAATTATTTCTCTCAAGGAAAAGAACATTCCGGGCTTAAAGTTACACAGGCTTTTTTTAACCTGTTGCCATCGAGTCAACTCCAACTCATAATGACCCCATGTATGTCCATAGAATTTTCCGTGGCTGATTTTCAGATGTAGATCACCAGACCTTTCTTCCAAGGCCTCTCCGGGTGGGCTTGAACCTCCAACCTTCTGGTTAGCAGCCAAGGACTCCACAGGTCTTTTTAACTACAGGGCTTTTCAGAACCGTTACTATGATGATGGTTCTACCCAGGGACTTTGTGTGGCCATGGAACCTCTTCATCTTAGGGGGTATCCAGAGAGCAAGGTCCACAGAAAACTTTTTTTTTTTTTTTGGAAAATGCAAGCTGAATCCATATCCTTACACTAAGGAAAAGGCTATCTTAAAACATTTTAGTGGTTAATTTTTATACCTTTATACTCAAAAGTCTTCTAACTTGCTATTTTGAAATTAAAGAACCAGCCCCCTCTCCCTGATTTTCTGGACATTCTTTTGAGTCCCAGAGTTTCTCTTCTAAAGTTACTTGTGAGTGTGCAAGTTCTTTAGGAGCCGCAGAGGGGAAGGTGGATGTGGTAGAAGAAGCATGCTGGGGCTGGGAGAACTTTCAGGAACAGAACCAGCCTTGAGGAGGATAGTCAGAGGCTCACAGCATGGTTGGCAGCCAGCCCAGAATTTGACTGTGTAGAAAGAGGCCTAGGAAAGGAAGGGTCAAGGTTATACGATAGCGAGTTAACTTTAAGCCTGGGGAGTTCGGTAGTAAGGTTGTTAAAATTCAAGATTTTTGGAACCAGCGCTGCTCATTCTAGTTTTCTGTTTCTGTCCCTATTCTAACATGCCCATCTGGTTGGCATTTGACTGGAATTGTCATTATCTTTGGGAGCCCTGGTGGTGTAGTGGTTAAGAGCTCCACTGCTAACCAGAAAGTCAGCAGTTTGAATCCACCAGTGGCTCTTTGGAAACTGCTGTGGGGCAGTTCTACTATGTCCTATAGGATCTCTATGAGTTGCCATCAACTTGATGGCAATGGATTTGAGGGATTTTTTGTTGTTGTTGTTTGTTTTGGTTACACAAAGCCTTTTCAACAAATTCATTGCATCCTCTTAGCAGCCCAGTGGGTGGATGCTATTATCCCTATTTTTTTTTTTTACACATCAGGAAAGTGAGGCCCAGAGAGGTTAAGAAACTTGTCCCAGGATTCTTCTGCTGGTGAATGGCAGAGCCTGGATTTTTCGGACTGCAAAGCAGAACCTCTTAACTACTGCTAAATGTTAGATCAGTCCAAGAAAAAACTGGCCTGCTTAATGTGGAGTTGGCATATTGCACATAAAGATTCAGTATTACCACATGCAGTGGAACTCTCAGACTGGAGACAATGAGATAAGTCTTGGGGGGGCTTACCCTTACCGCACGTTTAGCCAAGCCTCCAGGCCCTGGACAATAGCAGCTAAGCCAGGCTCCAACACTAGCCTCTTGTAAACAGACTCCTCAACTTATCGATGGGCTGCGGAGCTGTCACTCCACTGGAACAATCCTGGGAGCCTGCTCTGAGCTCTGCCCTGCCCGTTAGGGGCTGTAAGTTTGTGCAAATAACCATGAAATTAAACCCACCCGAGGAGGGCCATTGATTTCCAATTGGCATAGTTCGCCAGATGCTGCTTGGATTCAGAACTGCCTTGACCTCTACTGGTGACGCTGCCGCCCTTGGCTTTGCAGGGTGTATTCCCAGCAGGCAGGGCCTCTCCACTAATGCTCGCTGCTAGAACGTGGGATGAAGGCGTGGCAGGTCCCCCATATGTTGTAGAGGAAAAGCCAGCCACACCCGGTGTTGGATTCACCCTCTTGTTCTACCCTGGGGCTGTGGCTGCCCGTAGGAAATTACAGATGCTCCCTCCCTCAACTAATTAAATAGGTGGCCTCCTGCTGCGAAAAGGGAATGAGGGCAGAAAATAGGATGCCTGATTTAACTAGGACTTGGGTAAGTGGCTCACCAGCCAGACCCTGGAATCACCCATGTGTGCCTAAGCAGTCTGTAATGGGTCAGGGTGCTTCTGTGCCTGGGACCTGGAGTTCTGCTTATTCCCAGCCCCTTTTGCAGATTCAAATCCTGTATCCAAAACGTCTGTCATAGAAGCTTTTTATATTACTAAAGAATAATATTATCTATTAATGAGTATACCTTATCATTGTTATCATCAATCCTTGTGTTCAAACACTGGGGAAAAAATGGCTATTTAAAGACAGGGTTTTACCTTGTGAGCAGCCTAGAGATGGTTCTTCTTATTCACACACATGCACACGCATATAAAAACCAGACTTCCAGATTCAAAGCCAAGTGTCTGCCTTAATTACCAGTGCTAAATGTCCATGCAGCTTGGAGTTTACATGGAAGTTAAAACCACGGTTGGGATGAAGAAACCTTTTAGAGTTTTTCAGGAGCTCAGCCTACCAAACACGTTGCTGATTTCAAGGTCTGGCTGGTTGGTCTGTTTTTGGTTTTGGTTTTGCTACAAATCATTCAGAAGGAAAGATACCCTGAGGTGCAAATAGGAAGACAGTCATAACAATGGGAAATTGAACTAAATTAAAATGATCCTTAAGTCACAGCACAACTCAGCCTCTTTGCCACCAACTTTTGACATTCTAATTAGGGTAAAAAGTTATGCAAATGCAGCCTGCCACTCTCCCTCACTAGCCAGAGCCTCGGTGATTGTTTAAGTGAGTACTGTTGGTGGCATAATTAAAGCTTTCCTAAAAACAAACTGGGAGTTGGAGGACAGCCTCCAAAGATGCCCTAATTTGTGTGCAGCCTGGCACAGCTGTCCTTTTGTCCTCTCCGCCACCAAGACGCCTCACGCTTACCCATCAAGTATGATAGAATGTGACATGCGAGATGCTCGCAAGCCTTGGTCCGTGTGAGTAGAGGGAAAGACACAGGAGTTCCAAGCACCCAGGCATGTTTTAGCTGAGGAAATGGGATTGCTGGGTGGATCTGAATGTGGAGCACAGGACCTGGGCTCTGCCGCTCCCCTGCAGAAAAGTGGAACTGACCTGCAGCCAATTCCAGGGGTGGGTCTAAGTCAGTGTTTTCCCTGAGAAATATTCATTCATTTCTAACTGCTTTTCTTATCCATATACTCTAAGATCTGGTTTGAAAGAGACGGACTTATTAATGCTTCTTAGGAAAAGAAATACTTAATACCACCACCCAAAAATAGTAAAATTATCATTTACCGAACACTTAGTGTTTGTCAGGCTTTTATAACATTTTAAAGCCATTATATTAATTCTCACAACAACCCTATAGGCCAATTATATTATTACACCCAAAGTAATGTGTCTGGAGTTACTCAGCTCAGACAGGTGAGAACCAAGGTTGGTACCTTGGTCTAACTCTGAATCCATGCTCTTAACTACTGTGTCCCTGGAGAAGGACATCATGCCTGGCAAAGTACAGGGTCGGCGGAAAAGAGGAAGACCCTCACCTAGGTAGATTGACACAGTGGCTGCAACAATGAGCTCAAGCATAACAACAATTGTAAGGATGGCACAGGACCGGGCAGTGTTTCGTTCTGTTGTGCATAGGGTCACTATGAGTCGGAACTGATTTGACAGCACCTAACAACAACTTGTGACATACTTACCTCCCAAGACACTACGGATTAAAATGACCAAGCACTCCTTGAGGGGGCAGGTTCCATCATTCACCTCTGTTTTCCCACTCCTTTGGCCAATTGGGGCTTAATAAGTCTTTCTTGAGCAAACAACAGAATTCTCTTTAATCACCACTGAACGTATCAACAACACATCCTCAAATCCCACCCTGACTCCGCAGCTTACAGCAAAGATTCTAAGAAGAAGCTAAGAGAGAACTGGAGCCAGGGAGAAGCAAAAGAGGGGAAACCAGCCTCACGTGGGGGAGAAGAGCAAGCGAGATCCTCAGATAATCCATGAAGACGGTAATTGAGTTGACTGTGAATTAATTCTATATCATAAAAGCAGGGCTTCCAACCAGTTCATTCCAGTTCTAACCTCTGCTGAGAATTTGTATTTCCACCTCCAGATATACTGAATCAGAATCTACAGTTTAACAAGGTTCCCAGGTGATTCTTATGAATAAAATACATTTTGAGAATGACTGCTCCACTAGTGGTTCTCAGAATTGGTCCCTAACCAGCAGCATTAGCTGCTGGGAACTTGTTGGAAATACAAATTCTCATCAGGGGTTTGAACTGGAACAAACGGGGAAGTCCTGCATAAAAGACCAAATACATTCCTGCTTGACTTAAAAAGAAAAAAAATAACTTAAGTACCCTGCATTTAAAAAATGAAAAGTGCCCAATAAGTGTCAGATTCTCCAGAACTCCTGCTTATGAGTCACAAGCTCCCTTTGGCAGCCATGAGTAAAGAGCCAGTGGGGAACCAGTTGGTAGCCTGAGTTCTGTAGGTGGAGATTTTTTTAAAGCCGGGAGCCCCTTGCTACAGGAATCATAGCAAAGGATAGCTGCAGGTCTTAGAGAGCACCTGTCTTCCCTGGTGCAAGGTGGTACTTTTTTCTTTATCTTTTAGGGTTATCCATGTCTGGGGTGACAATAATTAATAGCTAGTAAAAAGCTGGAGCCCTGGTAGTGCAATGGTTAAGAGTTTGGCTGCTAACCCAAAGATAAGCAGTTCAAATCCACCAGTCGCTCCCTAGAAACTCTACAGAGCAGTTTTGCTCTGTCCTATAGGGTCACTGTGAGTTGGAATCGACTAGATAGCAATAATTTTTCATTTACTTTTTCAATTTTTCCTTAATAAAAAGCTGCCCCAGCCAGGCTGTGCCCAGTATTTGCTAGATTTGTTAGGAAAACCTGAGGGAGCCATTGTGGGCTAATTAATTGGTCTTCAGGTAGTATTTTTTTTTTTTTTTCAGGTAGTAACTAAATCAAAGGTGTCTTGGGTACCCTGGGAAGCTGCAGTCTCCTCTTTCCTGAGAATCAATCAGCCCAAGATTGATGAAGGGCTGCTAAGGTCAGCCTTAGAAACACAAAACCATCTGCCAACTCTCTAGGACTGGTACCTGCAGTAGAGCAATTTTAGAAGAACAGGTGTTCACTTTTAACTTACCTCTTCTTTTATGCTGAAACCATTCTTTTAGCTAGAAAGAGCCTCTGGTTGGTTGATGAAATTCACCAACTGTCTATTGCAACTTAAAATAACCTGACCCAAAGGTATTGTGATAACCTTAACTGGTACTGCACAAAGTCATAGATCACACATCCCTGACAGTGGCCACTCTGGTCTCCCTGGAAGCATTTGGCAGCATGGGGAACAATGACTACAAGGCACTGCCCCAGAAGGCAAAGACAAGGAACACTACTTCAGCCTCTGATGATGCAGAACAGATCCAATTTGGTCCCTCTACATTGCAGAGCATATTTGACAGCCCACAGAGTCCTTGAAAGCTGACACTTAGATGCTCCTGGTTCCTTGAAAGTGGCTTCTGGTTCAGTAGGCTAAAACATTTTCAAAAGC
Source organism: Loxodonta africana (assembly GCF_030014295.1). Taxonomy (NCBI): domain Eukaryota; kingdom Metazoa; phylum Chordata; class Mammalia; order Proboscidea; family Elephantidae; genus Loxodonta; species Loxodonta africana. The sequence goes on from NC_087357.1 coordinate 66,219,593, forward strand.
CTGAGGGTAATCTGCAACCACATCCATCTATCTGGTGATGATGGTTCAATGACTGCAGTTGCCTTTCCTCCATAAAAAGGGACTCAGGATTTACATCAATTTTTCTTTTTCTTAATGGAGATATTCCTTGTTCCTGCTAACCATTAATGTCCCCTGTTTTCCCAAGAATATGAGAAATTCCCCAAAATACCCTAGTGGTAGATTGCATTTTCTGAAGATGGCTGCAGCCCATATCCCATCCCATGTGCTCTTCTTATAATGTGAGAGTGACATGCCTCCATCAAGAGGGGGAGTTTATGTTTCTACCCCTTGAAACCGGACAGACCCTTGTAGCTGCTTCAACCAATAGAATGTAGCAGAATCAAAACCACGTGACTTCCTAGGCTAGGTCATAAAAGGTGGTATGGCTTCTACTTGCCTCTCTTGGGGCATGTGTCTTAGAAGCTGAGCTGACCTGGAGGAAGTCCAAACCAAACCAAACCCATTGCCATCGAGTCGATTCCGACTCATAGCTACCCTATAGGACAGGGTAGAACTGCTCCATAGAGTTTCCAAGGAGCACCTGGCGGATTTGAACTGCCGACCTTTTGGTTAGCAGCCATAGCACTTAACCACTATGCCACCAGGGTTTCCAGAGGAAGTCCAGCTACTCTAAACTCACCGCACAGGAAGGATCACATGGAAAGACTATGTAGATATAAGAGAGGTGTCCAAGGAGCCCCAACTAGTCCAGATCCCAGATGTTTGAGTCTTCCCAACACAGGCTCCAAACATGCAGGAAGAAACCTTTGACCACACGTCCTGCTTTAGAGCCATCCCAGCTGACATAAAATGGAGCAGAGACAAGCTTTCCCTACTATGGCCTATGCAAATTCCTCTCCCACAGAATCTGTGAACATAATAAAGGATTGCTTTATGACTCTACATTTTGGGGTAATTGGTTACATAGCATAGTAACCAGAACAATCCTCTAGGGGTATTTAAAGTGTAGACAGGGCATCAGACATGTAGCCACATAGCCTGGTTTTGAATTTAGACTTAACTAGCTGAGTAACCTTAAGCAAGTCACTTTCCCTTTCTCAGCATTACTTTCCTTATCTATAAAATGGGTATAAATAATGAATGCCTGACTATACATCAAATTAAAAAAAAATTCAAGAATCAGAACAGTATGACTAGCAAGCTTACCATTAGTGAGACATATGCATATACCCAAACATGCCCACATGTATACACCTGTACACACATAAATACAAGTGGAAAAATACAAATTGGTAAGAGTGATTGCCCTTGAGGAAAGGAAGGGGTGACTAGGGAACAGATAGGAGGGAGATTTAGTTATCACTCTATACTCTTTGATATTACTTGAATCTTTTATCCAGTGTTTGTATTAACTATTTTGAATTATAAGATTAAAATAAATAAATTTTGGGAAATTGTATGGTAAGATTTCTATAATAAAAAATAAAAATATTTCATAAGAAGAATAAATAATTTTAAAAGTAATAGTCACTAAGACAATGTGGTATTGGTATAGGAAAAACAAATGGTAAATGGATAGAATAGAGGGCTCAGACACAGCCAATCACATCTGGAGACTGAACATATCAGAGAGGTCACACTGCAGATCATGAGGAAGGCATGGACTCTTCAATAAATGCTGCTGGGTCAGCTAGCTATTCATACGCAGAAAGGGGAAAGAAATTGGACCCTACCTCATACCAGACACAAAAACAAATTCCAGATGAATTAAAGAACTAAATGTAAAAAAAAAAAAAAAGACAAAGTTTTTCAAAGATAATGTAGAAGAAAATCTTCAGGAACTTGGACCATGAAAAAAAAAATCCTGAACAATACACACAATGCATAAACTATAAACGGAAAAAGTAGTAAAATCAGCTACATTATTAGTTTATCAAAAGACAAAATAGAGTAAAAAGACAAACTCTAAAGTAGGAGAAGTCGTTGGTAGTTGAGTAATAGAATTTTCAACCTCCAGTGGGAGCCCTGGGTTTGATTCCGGCCAGTGCACCTCAGTGCAGCCATCACCCATCTACCAGGGATGATTTAAGTTTCAGTGGAGCCGTCAGACGAGACAGACTAGGAAGAAAGGCCAAAAATCAGTCAGCGAAGAGCAGCCCAATCCCCAACTCATCATGGGATGGCAGGACTGGGCAGTATTTCACTGAGTTGTTCATAAGGTCATCATGAATCCGGGGCCAACTGTATAGCAGCTAACAACAAGAGTAGAAGATATTTGTAACACATGTAACTGACCAAGGCTTGTATTCAGAACTCCTACATATCAATAACTAAAATCTTAAAAAGCAAAGATGTCACTTTGATGACTAAGGTATGCCTCACCCAAAGCATGTTCTTTTCAATCACTGCATATGCATTCAAGAGCTGGAAAATGAATATGGAAAACCAGAGAAGAACTGATGCATCTAATTATGGTGTTGGCAAATAATATTGAATATATCATGGACTGCCAGAAGAACAAACAAATCTGTCTTGGAAGAAGTACAGCCAGAATGCTCCTTAGAAGCAAGGATGGCGAGACTTCATTTCACATACTTTGGACATGTTATCAGGAGTGACCAATCCCTGGAGAAAGACATCATCCTTGGTAAAATAGAGGGTCAGCGAAAAAGAGGAAGACTTTCAATGAGATGGACTGACACAGTGGCTGCAACAATGGGCTCAAACACCTACTATTGTGAGGATGGCACAGGACCGAGCAACGTTTTGTTCTATTGTACACAGGGTCACTATGAGTTGGAACTGACTTGACAGCACCTAACAAAAACAAAATGGGTAATGGATTTCAAAAGGTACTCCACAAAAAAATAAAAATAGCCAATAAACATATGAAAATATAGCCAACCTCATTAACAAACAGAATATGCAAATTTAAACCACAAGGAGATATTTGTAACCCACCTACCAGATTGGTAAAAAAATTTCAAATCTGACAATACTAAGGGTTGGTGAGGATATGGCTCAATGGGAACTGTCATATCCTAGTGGTAGGAGTATAAATTGGTACAACCACTTCAGAAAACTGTTAGGTGGTATCTATGAAAGCAGAAGATACACACAGCCTATGATCCAGCAAACCTGCCATCAGGTATGGAATCTAGAGAAAATTTTGCACACATGCACTATGACACATGAACAAAAATGTTCACAGCAGCATTTTTTGGTAATAACTAAAATGTGAAACAACTGAATAAAAATAATTGTGTTATGTTCTTTCAATGGAATGGTACATAGCACAACAAATTACTACTGCACATGAAAATATGGAGCAAAAAAGCAAAATACAAAAGAACATACACAATTATTTCATCTGTGTAAAATCTGAAAACAGACAAGCTATACCTTGTTTTTTAGGAACACATAAACAGGTACTAAAATTACAAAGAGAAGCAGAGGCTATATGTCTACCAAAAGACATGTACAATAGTATTCATACCAGTTTTATTCATGATAGCCAAAAATTGGAAACAACTGAAATGCTCATCAACAGAAGGGATAAACAAACTATACAATGGAATATTATGCAGCAGTAAAAAAGAATGATCTCAATAACATGCATAAATCTCAAAAACATTACGTTGAATGAAAGAAACCACACAGCAAACAGCATATACTGTATGATTTTATTTATAAAATCCCAGGAATAGAAGAGGCCCTGGATAATGAAAGCATTACTGAAGAAGAACAAAGTGGGAGGCCTCACTCTACCTGATTTTAGAACCTATTATACCTCCACAGTAGTCAAAACAGTCTGGTACTGGTACAACAACAGCTGCATAGACCAATGGAACAGAAATGAGAATCCAGACACGAATTCATTCACCTATGAGCAGCTGATATTTGACAAAGGCCCAAAGTCCATTAAATGGGGAAAAGACAGTCTCTAACAAATGGTGCTAGAATAACTGGATATCCATCTGCAAAAAAACGAAATACCATGAACAAAAACTAACTCAACATGGATTAAAGACCTAAATACAAAATCTAAAACGATCATGGAAGAAAAAATAGGGACAGCTCTAGGACCCCTAATACGTGACATAAACAGTATACAAAATATAATTAACAATCCACAAACACCAGAAGAGAAACTGGATAACTGGGAGCTCCTAAAAATCAAACACTTATGTTCATCCAAAGACTTCTCCAAAAGGGTAAAAAGACAACCTACAGACCGGGAAAAAAATTTGGGCTAGGACATATCCCATCAGGGTCTAATCTCTAAAATCTACAAGATACTGCAAAAGCTCAACAACAAAAAGACAACCCAATTAAAAAAAGAGCAAAGGATACGAACATGCACTTCACCAAAGAAGACATTCAGGTAGCTAACAGATACATGAAGAAATGCTCAGGATCGTTGGCTATTAGAGAAATGCAAATAAAAGCCCATAAATAGGTAACTAATCCCCAGAAGTCCCATAATAGTGATTCTCTTAGGGAGTGTGGGATAGAGAGTTTTGTTTTGTTTTCTGACAAAGGGCATGGGGATACTTCTGGGTCGATAGAAACATTCATTCAATATCTCAACGTGGGTGATAGAAACGCATCACATATATATGTTAACATATATATAGTACCTACATGCTCGGTTTCACACATTGGGCAACTCCGTCTTCCCACCTTGGCAAAAAAACTGGAGGTGTTCTCTCTAGAGAATATAAAACAGAATCTCTGTACTCGAGGGCACTAAGCACAGATGAGGTAGGGAGGCCTTACTGAAGACTGGGGGATTAAGCCATTTTAAGAATGCCAACTGCTGTCCCCACCCACATCCCCAGCCAAGTCCTTTTTTCTCATTTGGCTCCTTGAACTGAAAACTTACCCTCATGTCTCATTGGCCTAAGTTGTATCACATGCTCATTCCTAAACCAATGATCAGGCCCGGGGACGAGGTAGTATGATTGGCTGAGGAACACACTCTTAACTACTGCCACCAGGGTTTCCAGGGAAGGGGTAGGGGAGCTAAAAAAAAAAAAAAGATCAGGACAGCCTTGAAGTTTGTCATCACCATCATCCCCCTCACCACACATTTATCATGTGTGCATGCTTCGCAGACTTGATTGTGTTACCTATTGGACCAAAACAAACATGATTCCTGCAGCCATTATTCCTGGCAGCTCTTCCCACTGTCAGAATCCTTGGTCGGCTCATGCAGCCCCATTGCAGTGACCAGGCCTCCAGTCATCTCCACAGTACAGCTTCCCTTGTTTAGGATCCAAATCCCTAGGAGGTAGTTTCTAATTTGGCTGAACCTGAGTCAAAGTCACATACCGACTCCCAGATTTGCAGGAAGAAGTAGCCTCTGGCTCCTCTGGCTTCCAAGATGTAAGTTGGGAGCTACCTCCTGAGGCTACTGTCAATGAGCATTTCCCAAAAGGCAGCCCAAGGGGCTAAGAGGATGGTGTTTGGATGCTGCACAACCCCAAACAACAGATGTTCTTTACAACAGCAACAAATAAATCCTGAAATGATCTACCTTGAGCTAAATACCTGATATACTCGCCCTGCTGTTTAACTATCTTTGAGCTTACCTCATGCCTTTTCACTGGGCTGTCTCATTTCTTTCTGTGCTCCAACAACACCTAACACAGGGGTGTAAATCCTCTTGCTGTAGTAATTCAGCACAGAGAGTTGTTCCCCGGCCCTAAGAGCTCACAATCCCTCCTGCACCTGATGCTCTCTGGTACAAACGCCTGATGTGCGATTTTGACGCTCTCTGCTCTAAGCCCCATCCCATCCATCGATGGTCTCTGTTCTGGCAGTTCCTATGGGTGTAAAAATATGACTAGAGAGGCCATTAACCAAAAAGCCAGTTGCTGTCAAATTGATTCTGACTCATAGCGACCCCATGTGTGTCAGAGTAGAACTGTGTTCCATAGAGTTTCCAATGGAGAATTTTTTGGAAGTAGATTGCTGGGTCTTTCTTCTGAGGTGCCACTAGGTGATCGTGAACCTACAATCTTTCAGTTAGCAGTCAAGGGTGCCAACCATTTGTAGGGTCTCTGGAGAGAATCATACTTCCCCTTTAACAGAACCTCACTGGAGAGCTGTAGACTTTTTAATGTAGGGATCAGTTCCTGCTGGAAAAGGCTACAATATCAATTTGGAGTGAATAACGCCACTGAATCAACTCCCTAATATTTCATTAAAATAAAGTTTGTTTTGGTTCCCCTAAAACCAAGTATTTTTTATCTTGCAGTTCTCAGCAGCCCGATTTGTTCTGCATATGGTTGCATGCTTAATTAGTGATCCTTCTGTACTGTCTGCAATTAGTGTTGCGATGATTAATAAAATAACTCTTTAAAGCTCCATTTAGCCAGCAGAACTGCACAATCAGGTCTAATTAATTCATCATTAATAAATCATGGCTGATTAACAAATCTGTTGATTACCAACACATTACTGCAGCTCCCACCTGAGCACAGCTGATTTTTCTATGCTGAACAGAACTGGAAGCTAATGAAAAAAAGAAAAAAGTTTTCCCAAAACTGCACTAAGCAGCAAGTATATTGGTATAAAAAAAAAAAAAAAAAAAAAAAACCCTATAGTCAGGGAGATTTTCAGGCAACGCACATTTAAAAGTTACCAAGCTGCATAGCCAACTGTCACTTGGGAAGGAAGAAAATGGGGGCCAGGGGCCTAAATCTGTAAGCCTGGATACTAGACCCATACAGGCCACCGTGGAGTGTATTCCTACTCATAGTGACCCAAAAGGACAAAGTAGAATCGCCCCATAGGGTTTCCTAGGAGCAGCTGGTGGATTCGAACTGCCAGCCATAGCTCTTAACTACTGCACCACCAGGGCTCCTCCTAAACACCAAACCAAAAGCACCACCAGGGCTCCTCCTGAACATCAAACCAAAAAAAAAACAAACCAAACCCGTTGCCATCCAGTTGATGGCAACTCATAGCTACCCTATAGAATAGAGTAGAACTGCCCTATAGGGTCTGCCAAGGAGCATGCTAGCGGATTGGAACTGACAACGTTTGTGGTTAGCAGCCGTAGTTCTCAACTACTAGGCCACCAGGGTTTCCTCCTGAACACCCGTGCTTCTCAAACTTGAGCCTATATGAGAATCAGCTGGAGGGCTTGTTAAAGCACAGATTGCTGGGCCCCTTCCCGGAGACTCTGACGCCATAGGAGATTCTGACTCCATAGGTCTGGGGTGGGGCCTGAGAATTTGCATGTCTAACAAGCTCCCAGGAAACCCTGGTGGCATAGTGGTTAGGTACTACTAGGGCTGCTAACCAAACAGCCAGCGGTTGGAATCCACTAGACACTCCTTGGAGACTCTATGGGGCAGTTCTACTCTGTCCTATAGAGTAGCTATGAGTCGGACTCGATGGCAGCCATGGAGCACTGGTGGTGCAGTGGTTTTGAGAGCTATAGCTGCTAACCAAAATTTCGACAGTTGGAATCCACCAACCATTCCTTGGAAACCCTACGGGGCAGTTCTACTCTGTCCTATAGGGTTGTTATGAGTCGGAATCAACTCAACCAGATCGGGTCAATGAGCTCCCAAGTGATTCTGACGCTGCTGGTAAGGGTCACCTCTTGGAGAACTGCAGCTGTACCCTTTCTCATACACTGGGGATGACTCACAATTGCTGTGATTTCCAACTCCTTTCTATAGATTTTAATAGTTTTTTTTATTGTGCTTTAAGTGAAAGTTTACAAATCAAGTCAGTCTCTCATACAAAAATTTATATATGCCTTTCTGTACACTCCTAATTGCTCTCCCCCTAATGAGACAGCACACTCCTTGCCTCCACTTTCTCTTTTCGTGTCCGTTCTACCAGCTTCTGACCCCCTCTGCCCTCTCAGCTCTCCTCCAGATAGGATATGCCAACATAGTCTCAAGTGTCTCCTTGGTCCAAGAAGCTCATTCTTCACCAGCATCTTTTTCTATCCCATTGTCCAGTCCAATCCGTGCCGGAAGAGTTCACTTTGGGAATGGTTCCTGTCCTGGGTTGACAGAAGGTCTGGGGGCCGAGACCACCGGGGTCCTTCTAGTCTTAGTCAGACCAGTAAGTTTGGTCTTTTTACGAGAGTTTGGGGTCTGCATCCCATTGCTCTCCTGCTCCCTCAGGGGTTCTCTGTTATTGTATTTTAAAACCCAGTAATCATAAGTGATAACAATAATAAGCTTTTAGTATTATTTATCTGTCCGTAAACTAGACTGTGCGTTCAAGGATGCTGTCTTTTCTTTCTCTCTCTGCCCCTACGGCACCTAACAACTAGATGTAGAAACTCTACACAATACCCAGCCAGTCATGCCTTGTGTATTCCTCTCTGAATCTTTCCAAATCTTTTTCTAAGCTCTATCCTTCAACACTCCGACTATGCCATGGCACCCAGTGTCTGTGCCATAATCCACCTGCTGTTGAGTGAGCTTTGACTCATGGCAACCCTGTGTGTGTCAGAGTAGAGCTGTGCTCCATTGGGTTTTCAATGGCTGATCTTTGGGAAGTAGATTGCCAGGACTCTCTTCTGAGATGCTACTGGGTAGACTCAAAGCACCAACCTCTCAGTTGGCAGCCAAACACTTAACGCTATGCCATATGTAGGCTGTATTCACAGGCCAGGGCAAGTGCTCATTGTCTCTTCACGAAAGGACGAATCTGGTTTCCTCAGGGTGTGAGTACCTTGACAGCCCTATAAACTTATCTCTAATCTCCTTTGCAGCTTCCTCCCAACATGCAGCCCTCCATTCCGTCAGCTTCCAACAGGGTGCCTTATACACAGGAGGCAGAAAATACCACACTGCTTCTTAACAACCATGTCAGATTGCTCAACAGCAGATCTGACTCAGGCTGTGAATTCAGATCCCAGGTGGGCACCTAATGTACAGGATACATGCCATCAATAGTAAGGGGGATTGTTACCCCGGAAAGAACTTGGAAAGAGGCAAACAATCCACCCTCTAAAAGCTAAACCACAAAACAAAGCAAGTCAGAGAAGAGAAAAAACAGTCAGTAAAGCAATGGTTCTCAACCAGGGTGTCTCAGTCATCTGGTGCTGCTACAACAGAAATACCACAAATAGATGGCTCTAACAAAGAGAAATTTATTCTCTTACAGTCTAGGAGGCTAGAAGTCCAAATTCAGGGTGCCAGCTCCAGGCGAAGGCTTTCTCTGTTGGCTCTGGAGGAAGTCCTTGTCATCAATCTTCCCCTTATCTAGGAGCTTCTCAGAGCAGGGACCCTGGGTCCAAAGGACACACTATTCTCCTGGCTCTTATTTCTATAAGGTCCCCCTGTCTCTACTTGCTTCTCTCTTTTATATCTCAAAAGAGATTGACTCAGGATACAACCTAATCTTGTAGATTGAGTCCTGCCTCATTAATATAACTGCCTGTAATCCTGCCTCATTAACATCGTAGCGGTAGGATTTACAACACACAGGAAAATCACATCAGATGACAAAATGGAGGACAGTCATACAATATTGAGAATCATGGCCTAGCCAAGTTGATACACATTTTTGGAGGACACAATTCAATCCATAACATTCCACTCTTTGGCCCCCCAAAATTCATGTCCTTGCCAGGTGTGAAACACATTCACCCCATCGTACCACAGCAAAATCTTAAACCCAAGTCCAAAATCTCATCTTCTGAAAAAGTCTTCATCTGTGAAATCCAGAATACAAGTTATCTGCTTCCAAAGTGCAGTGGTAGAACAGGTACAAGCTAGGCATTTCCATTACAAATGGGAGAAATTGGAGGGAAAGAAGGCATAACAGGTGCCAAGCAAGTCAGCAGAACATATTACATCAGCTGTGAAGCCTTGAAAACAATCCTTTGTTCTTTGAGACCATTTTTACAATTGTCCTGCTCTCCAGACTCTAGGGTATAGGCCACACTCTCCAGATTCTGAGTGGAGGCCCCTCAGCCCTGGGCTTCAGCTCCACTTTCCAGGTCCACTAGAATGGCAACTCTGCTCCCTCAGCTTTGGCCAGCCCCATTCTCCTAGACCACCTGAGTGGCAACTCCATCCTTTGAGATCAAAGTAGATCTGCTTCCTGTGTTCCTTGTCTCTTCAGCTTCTGCTTCCTGGTTCCTTGGACTCTTGGGCCTCACCCCCCATGTCTGCCCTGCTGAGACAAGTGTTCCAAAGCTCTTTAGTTCCACTGATAAGTGCCTGGAGGCACCCCACTCTGCCAGGAAGCCTCCTTCACAAAGGCACTCAGCTCTCTTGCTCTGTGGGTTGGCTCTAGCACTGTCCCATGCTGGTCTCTTGGTTCTGCTGCTATCATTTCTCTGCTGCTGCTTCTCACCACCTGTGCAGTGCCCAGTGTAACAGCTCTCCTCAGTTCCTTCTGAACCCTCACCAGAATCGCCTTTGACATCCATAATTCCACCAGCAGTCTCTTCAAGGCAATCTGGGCATTTACCATTAGGCATTTTAAAATTCTTCCAGCCTGTATCCATTCACAGCTTCAAAACTACTTCCACATTTTGTGTATCTATTAGAGCAGCACTCCATTCTTCCGGTACCAAATTCTGTCTTAGTCATCTAGTGCTGCTATAACAGAAATACCACAAGTGCATGGATTTAATAAAGAGAAATTTATTCTCTCACAGTCTAAGAGACTGGAAGTCCAAATTCAGTGTGTCAGCTCCAGGGGAAGGCTTTCTCTCTCTGTTGGCTCCATAGGAAGGTCCTTGTCATCAATCCTCTCCTGGCCTAGGAGCTTCTCAGCACAAGAATCTCGGGTCCAAAGGAAGGACTCTGCTCCCAGCATTGCTTTCTTGGTGGTATGAGGTCCCCGTGTCTCTGCTTGCTTTTCTCTTTTATATCTCAAAAGAGGTTGATTGCTCTCTTTCGCCTTAGGCGCTGCCATGCCATCCAGACTGAGGAAGACCCGGAAACTTAGGGGCCACGTGAGCCATGGCCACGGCCGCATCGGCAAGCACTGGAAGCACCTAGGAGGCAGGGGTAATGCTGGTGGCATGCATCACCACAGGATCAACTTCGACAAACATCATCCAGGTTACTTTGGGAAGGTTGGTATGAGACATTACCACTTGAAGAGGAACCAGAGCTTCTGTCCTACTGTCAACCTCAATAAGTTGTGGACCTTAGTCAGTGAGCAGACAAGGGTAAGTGCTGCCAAAAATAAGACTGGAACTGCTCCCGTCATTGATGTGGTGTGATTGGGCTACTACAAAGTTCTGGGGAAGGGAAAGCTCCCAAAACAACCTGTCATCGTGAAGGCCAAATTCTTCAGCAGAAGAGCTGAGAAGATTAAGGGTGTTGGGGGTGCCTGTGTCCTGGTGGCTTGAAGCTACATGGAGGTTAATTAAATGTTAAATGCTTTTCCCTTACGTCTGAGTGTAGGTTCTTTGGTGTCATCTCTACTTCCCTACCTGTGTAGCTAATGCTGAGCACTGCCAGCATCAGGACCCCACCTAACAGATTCTAGGAGTATGGAGGCCTATGTTTCCCTGCTGACTTCCCTCAGAAACTGTATGGTAGGGATACACCAGTACTTTAGAGGCTTGGTCCATTACCTAACTTAACACATCCTTTCATTTATAAAGTGAAAATTACACCTGTTGATAATATATTATCTTCTGGTTGACCAAAAAAAAAAAGAGGTTGATTTAAGACCCAACCTAATCTTGTAGATTGAGTCCTGACTCATTAACATAACTGTCTCAAATCCTGGCTCATTAATATCACAGAGGTAGGATTTACAACGCATAGGATAATCACATCAGATGACAAAATGGTGGACAATCACATAATATTGGAAATCATAGCCTAGGCAAATTGACGCACATTTTTGGGGGACACAATTCAATTCATAACAGTATGCATATACCAAACAGGTTTCCAAATGGGAAAAAAATTGCTCCGATTCTAATTCATTCTGTCTTAGGCTGGGTTCTCTAGAGAAACAAAACCAGTAAAGTGTATAAATATATATATATGTATAAAGAGACATATCAAAGAAACAGCTCACTTGATAGTAGAGGCTGGAATGTCCCAAGTTCATGGATCAGGATAGAGGCTTCTCCTGATTCACGTAGCTGTAGGGGCTGGCAAACCCAAGATCAGTAGGTTGGAGAGCACTGCTATTGCTCAAGGGCTGTGAAGATTGATGAACCCCAAGATTGGCAGATAAGCTGATAGCTCAAGTCCTAAGAACCGGAGGTCAGATGAACAGTAGACAGCTGCACGATCCAGAAAGGGCAAAAGCCAGAGCATCTGCTTATATTCAGATGTAGTACACACCTCCAAGGAAACTCTCTTTCAACTGATTGATTACTCATAGCAGATTCCATCATGGGAGTGATCACATGTAAACACTGAGAATCATGGCCCAGCCAAGTTGACACACAACGTTAACCATCACAGTCTACCTCTTGTCAACTTGGCACCTGTATACATCTCCCCAAACTATACTTAATCTCTGAATAAAGACCATTACAAAGTCACCTGGAGCAACAGAGGAAGAAGGAGAGTCACCAATAGAAGGAGGATATGGAATGTGTGGCTAATTGCCTCCATAAATACTGCCTCCTTTGCCATGAGACCAGAAGAACTGGATGGTGCTCAACTATCATTACTGAACATTTTGATTAAAGATTCTATAGCAGAATACGGATCAAAAGGGGGAAAGTGTAGGATAGAATTTAAAATTCTCATGAAATTCAGACTTCCTGGAACCATGAAGGCTAGATGAACCCCTGAAACTACTGCCCTGAGATAATCTTTAAACTTAAACCAAAAATATTCCTTGAAGTTTTCTTGAAACCAAACAATAGTTTAGCTTAACTAGCAAAAAAAAGGTCTGCCTTGAGCATTACACTCTTTTAAGAACTATCTATATGGGATCAAAGTGACAATAGCAATTTGAAAGATTAGATAGGAATCTTAGGGGGCAGTGAGTTAATGTTAATGAGGGAGGAACAACTCAGGAAAGGAGGGTGAGAATGGTTGCACAACTCGAAGAATATAATCAATGCCACTGATTGTACACGTAGAAACTGTTGAATTGGTGTATGTTTTGCTGTGTATGTTCTCAACAATAACAACAAAATAAAATTAAAAAAAAAAGAACTTAGCACATTTGGGAAAGAAAATTCAGGCCCTTCAGACTATGCATTTATATAAAACGACTCATGCAATTCAGTCCCAGGTTCAGAAATCCTCATACTTTGTGAAAACCCTCCAGTCATGTCCTGCTGATGTGTTACAGTGAGTTGTGAAGTGTGTGTGGGGAAGGGTGCTCATTTGTTATTAAGATAAGGACTGAAGCTGGTACAATATTTACTTCACTGTAAATTAGGGGAAACATGAGATTCCTGTTATAATAAACTTTTACACACTTTACACACTTTAGCAAAAATAAATAAAAACAGGAAACATGGTAGCAATTAAGGTGAAAAAATTTGATGTACTCTATAGCAATTTTTGATTGGCTTGTAGTTTTAGAGATGGCTGGAAATTGCCATCAATGAGATTACCGGAAATGAACACTCTTACTGACTTGCAAAAGTCCCTACCTGAAAGTCAACTATAGCTATTCAGTATTACAGATTTAAGTGAACCCAAAGCTGTTAAAACGCATTTTATTGAAGAGAACAATTTAAGTTACCACATATCAGAAAAAAGGTTAAAATATTACATTACTTTCAATGTTTAATAACACAGGAAGTAGTTTAAAGTACATACTCTTTTTAATTTTGGGATTTTGTTCTGATTCTTAGTTATTGTCCATGAGTTCAACAATAAAATATTTTTTAGATACATTAATTTACCTTTAATCATATCACTCTATGCATGAACTACTTTCGCTTTTCTATCCTTGTCCATACACATTCGTAATTCTTCATGGATGTATAATGATGGTAACATTTTGTAGCTCACTCTGTTAGTATTATATCATTAAATATTTTTCTATATTTCCACAGAGTTTACTGGGTCTTCTTAATGGATGCAAAATATTCTATCAGGTACTTGCACCTAAATTTAAACGGTTTAATCTCACTCATAAACTTATTCCTCATTCTCTGATTGGTTGTCATAATCAAACAAAGTGATGACATTATTTTTGATACTGGTCACTTACATTTTAAATACATTCACAGGAACAGCCAAAACTCCTCTAATTAATTAGTCAGGAAGCATTCTTACGTCTCCACTAGTACATCTTTATTTCTGTATTTATAATGTAAAAATTAACTGGACTACAAAGCAAGTTTGCTAAAGGCAGCCTGTTACTTTTTTTTTTTTTTTTTTTTGCAGAAAATACTTAGTCTTTAAAGATAGCAGCACCTGAGCTGGAGCCTCTTTTTTTTTTTAAATCTATTAGATGAAGTTTATTTGGGCACAAGATTCACAAATCAGATAGCACCGAAGCACATGTGGAAAGGTACTTCACCCAGTATCATCAGTAAATGGCTTTTTTTTTTTTTTAATTGTACTTTAGATGAAGGTTTAATGAACAAACTGACTTCTCATTAAACAGCACACATATTGTTTTATGACATTGGTTAACAACCCCATGACATGTCAACGCTCTCCCTTCTCAAACTTGGATTCCCTATTACCAGCTTTCCTGTCCCCTCCTGCCTTCTAGTCCTTGCTCCTTGGCTGGTGTGCTCCTTTAGTCTTGTTCTATGGGCCTGTCTAACCTTTGGCTGAAGGGTGAACCTCAGGACCAACTGCACTACTGATCTAAAAGGGTGTCTGGGGGCCATACTCTTGGGGTATCTCCAGTCTGTCAGGCCAGTAAGTCTGGTTTTTTTGTGTGAGTTAGAATTTTGTTCTACATTTTTCTCCAGCTCTGTCCAGGACCCTCTATTGTGATCCCTGTCAGAGCAGTCCGTGGTGGTAGCTGGGTACCATCTAGTTGTACTGGACTCAGTCTGGTGGAGGCCGTGGTAGTTGTGGTCCGTTAGTCCTTTGGACTAATCTTTCCCTTATGTCTTTAGTTTTCTTCATTCTTCCTTGCTCCCAAAGGGGTGAGACCAGTGGAGTATCTTAGATGGCTACTCACATATTTTTAGGACCCTAGACCCTACTCACCAAAGTAGAATGTAGAACATTTTCTTTATAAACCGTTATGCCAATTGAGCTAGATGTTCCCCAAGGCCATGGTCCCTACAGCCCTCAGCCCAGCAATTCAGTCCCTCAGGGAGTTTAGATGAGTCTATGGAGCTTCCATGACTTTGCCTTGTGCAAGTTGTGCTGGCTTCCCCAGTATTGTGTACTGTCTTACCCTTCACCAAAGTTACCACTTATCTATTGACTTTTTAGTGTTTTTCCATCCCTACCCCACCCCTTCCTCGTAATCATCAAAGATCGTTTCTTTTTGTGTATAAACCTTTTCTTCAGTTTTTATAGTACTGGTCTCATACAGTATTTGTCCTTTTGTGATTGGCTTATTTCAGTCAGCATAATGCCGTCTAGATTCATCTATGTCATGAGATGCTTCTCAGATTCATCATTGTTCTTTACCACGACGCAGTACCCATTGTGTGTATGTACCATAGTTTGTTTATCCATTTATCTGTTGATGGGCATCTAGGTTGTTTCCATCTTTTTGCTATTGTGAACAATGCTGCAATGAACATTCAGGTGCATATGTCTATTCATGTGACGGCTTTTCTTTCTCTAGGATATATTCCTAGGGGTGGGATTGCTGGATTGTATGGTACTTCTATTTCTAGCTTTCTAAGGAAGCACCATATCGTTTTCCAAAATGGTTGTACCATTTTGCATTCCAACCAGCAGTGCATAAGAGTTCCAATCTCCTCAAAGCCTCTTCAACATTTGTTATTTTCTGCTTTTTCGATTTGTGCCAGTAATGCCGGGGTGAGATGGCATCTCATTGTGGTATTGATTTGCATTTCTCTAATGGCTAGTGATGGAGAGCATTTCCTCATGAGCCTATTGGCCACTTGAATGTCTTCTTTGGTGAAGTGTCTGTTCATTTCCCTGCCCATTTTTTAATTGGATTATTTGTCTCTTTGTTGTAGAGGTGTTGGATTTTCCTATAAATTTTAGAGATTAGACCTTTGTCAGATTTGTAATAGCCAATTTTTTCCCCCCAGTCTGTAGGTTCTCTTTTCACTCTTGGTTCAGCTGGAGTATCTTTAGGCTGTCAGCGTGCCCTCCAAAACAATAGCAGCACCTCCCCTAATGTCAACCCGTCCATCAGCACGCACTGAAATCATCAGTTCTCCTCCTCGATGAGAACACTGAAAGGCTAGAGAAAGCAGAAAACAAGGCACAAATGGAGATCATTTCCCCTTTTTAATCAACAGAACAGAGTGAGACCTATTATTACAAGCCCTAGAGTCCTCCAAGGTCAGTTTAAGAATAAATTGGTTCATCTGTTTATGGTACTGCCCACCCCCATTCTGCCGAGGGAGGACTGAGAGGGGCACAAATGCAATCTGGTCTGCAAAGTACACAGCTCTTTATCTTCCCTTCCTCAGCCTTCTCCCTGGCTATTTCCTCTACCACCTCTGGTGCTGTTCCAGACACAACCCACGTACAGCTGGCTCCCCAGCTCTCTCTAGGAGGAAGCAAGTGTGTGCGGAAAGATCGAGCCACCGACTAGACATCTCAGAAGTGAAGCAGGGTGGTCTGAGCCCTCCTGACAAGGTCTCATCTTCCCAGCTCTGAATACATACGATGCTGCCATTTGCCTGGTGCTGCCGATATGGTGGAAGATAAGACAGAGGATTCCTTCCCTCATAATATCATCAGGCCACCCAGTGGGCCAGGGCAACAAAAAAGGCAAGGTCCCCGCCTTCCTGAGCTCAGTGCCTGGGGGAGTAATTAGGCTCATCAAGGAAAGAGACAGCCATGCTGCTATCCCCAAATCAAGGCCTCAGAGACCTAACCCTCCCACTAAGAGCCCCATCTTCTAGGGTCAGACTTCTACTCTGATAATCAGGACAGTGTAGCTCTACTGACTGCAATCCGGTATGTGTGTCCCTGAGCAATATTTTAATCACCAGGGGACTTGATTCCAAAGTAATTTGTTTGATTTTATCCCGTAACTAGCAATGTCAGTAAGGAACCTTGATGATCATCAGTGACCATCCAGTCTCAATCTACCACGCTATAAATAACTTCTTTCGGCATGTCATCGGTGTTACCTGCCATCAAGTCAGCCCCTAACTCATGGCAACCCCACGGACAATGGAACAAAGTGTTGCCCGGTCCTGTACCATCCCCATGAATGGTTGCGGATCAAACCTTTGTGATCCATAGGGTTTTTATTGGCTGATTTTCAGATCACCAGGCCTTTCTTCCTAGTCCATCTTAGTTTGGACGCTCCACTGAAACCTGTTCAGCACTATAGCAACACGCAAGCCTCCAGTGACAGACAGAAGGCAGCTGCACATGAGGTGCATTGGCTTGGAATCAAACAGGGTCTCCTGCATGCAAGGTGAGAATTCTACCATTAAACCACCAATGCCCCCACTCTCTGGGCCATATAGCTAGTTAATTTATTCAGTGAGAATTTATTGGTCACTTACTGTATTAGAAGGGTCTGTGGAGGGTAGGTATAGAGAACGGAAGATGTTCTGGGTAGAGGGTTAAGGGTAAAGGAATTTAAAAATCTTTCATTTTCATGTGACTTATACATGGCATTTCATTACATTTTCAAATGGATAGAAAATAGGCAAAGGAACACCAGCTTAAAGTTGCTGTTGTTGTATGCCATCAAGTTGATTCTGACTCATAGCAACCCCATGTGATGAGTAGAACTGCCCCACAGGGTTTTCTTAGCTGTGATCATTATATAAGCAGATCATCAGATCTTTCTCCCTCAGGCCCACCGGGTAGGTTGGAACTGCCAACCTGCCGGTTAGCAGCCGAGCACTTAACCATTGTGCCACCAGGGCTCCTAAGCTTAAAGTTCGGCAAAAGAAAAAGAAATTAGACAAAAACGATCCTACCACGCATCTCTTTCTTCCCCAGTTGCTGGGACCAGTAGCTGCTGAGAACAGTATGTGTAGACCCTTCAAAGAAGCGAAAAGTTACCAATCAATCCCAAAGAAAAAGGTGGGGGCTTTGTGGTAAATTTATAAGCAGTTACGATCTATCACGTAAAATAATCCCAGCTTGACTGAGCCTTCGATAACCTAATCATGACACTGGCCATAGCCAAAGCAAAGATGGTAGAATTAGCAGGTAGAAAGATAGACACAGAATTCATGGATAAACTCCTCCAAATTACGTCTCCGATATGTCTGACGCTTTCTGAAGGCTGAATTAAACTACAGGTGAGTCTTGTTGACTAGCTCATTGTCAGCCCGTGGTGGGGAGATCAAGGGTTTCACATAGATGCTTCTACTTCTTTTGAGATAAAATATGTCTTTCCCTCTAGGGAGCATGTGCAAGGAAAGGTGCGAACTCTGATACAAGGTCTAATTCTCCACCAAGCCAATATTGCCTGACTTCTAAATTTTCCTTTAAGTGAGGTGTTTCTTTGCATGATCGTGCCCTAGGTTTATATCACAGAATATATTTTTAAATGAAGAAACAAAATGGAAGTAATAACTGATAGAAAAGTCTTTGAGGGTGAAAGGATGGGGAAGAAAAGGCCCCATCCTCCAGGAAAACGTATGAAATGTTATGGGAGATTCAAGGAGAGTGGCCACTGTCCCGGTTTGCCCAGGGCTGTGCTGGTTTTAGCACTGAAGGTCCTGCATCCTGAGACACACCCCTCAGTCCTGGGAAAACTGGGGTGGTTGGTCACTGCTGTCCAAAGGTCTTATGCGCTAGAAAAATATTATTATAGGAAAAAAACTTGCCTTCTGTGCCAATTAAAATCTTTGGGAAGCAGCTATGCATATGCAAATGTGCTCAGAACTTCTCTTCGTGGGGCAGGGTTGAGTTGGACTGTCTGGATATCTTTGGGCATTTTCCTGAGTCTTTAAAAGTGCTCACTTGCTGAGCTTGGCATTTCACATGTTTTGTTCCTCAGCGAGTAAGTCAAGGTCCTGAAGTCATCTGACCAGATCTGGAGCCTCCTGAAGCCTCTTCCCCAGCCCTGCTGCCATCCAGCCCTCCAGCCCCTTCTTCAAGCACCCTCGCCCTGTTGCTGCTTGGCCTGCTGCTCTGAAAGATGGTGAAATTGGAGGCTTGACATTGCTGCCCATCTTTGATTTCATCCCTCTGCTTCAAACTGGTAGAAGATCCCCAATACCCACTTCCCAAACCCACCCCACCCCACTTTAGAGGCAAGCCCAGGAAAGGAGGAGAGGAAAGGAACACTATTCCTGTTCCTCTTTCCCACCTACAACCCAGGAGCTTATCCTTCACAAACCAAACCTTATCAAGATGTCAGAGATGCCACAAGTGATGTGACAATGACAGGCCTGTCATTGAAAAGGACAAAAGGTTTGGGGAATCTATTGGAATCAGCCTCTGAATTTTGCAAATTACAAATCTGGAGGGTGTTAAATCAGGTAGTCAATTTCATTGTTATCATTAAAATAGCTAATAGTTTATGGGGGAGGGGGAGGACACAATGCTTAGGGGGCACTGAGCTTCTGTCAAGGGTGACGGTTGAAAAAAAGGATATAGCTAATAGTTATCAGGTATTTCCCATGTGTCAGGCACTTAACATGCACTGTGTTGACATAACCCTGTGAGGTCATAGCTCTCTATTACAGGAGGGAGGACTGAGACTAAAAAGTTAAGTAACTTGCCCACGGTCAAGAGCTAGAAAGCTAGGATGGAAACCCAGGCTGCCTGACAGTAAGCTTTAACCCTGCTCCACTGCCTCCTTTCACTCTGTGTTTTTCATGTGAGACTTCAGTGAAGGGGATGTGGAGGAGAAAGAAGCAAAGGCAGCTCAAAACCCAAGCAACCTGAAAAGTCACTTGAAGGGCACTTAAATCGCTGTGTGTCACCCTCCTCCACCATTGTTTAACCCTTCTCTGAACCCAAGTAAAACTGTACCTGTAACAGGGTCTTCAGCCACACCAACCCATGGTGCAAAATATCTGGAGTAAAAGTCAAACGCTTGACTCTGCCCACCAGGCTCTCCTTTAAGGGTGAGAATGAGTCCTTTCACCTTCCCTGTGTTTTCAACTTGCAGCAGATCCTGTGTGTTCACCATCAGGCCCTCCAGAAACGACCTTGTTTATAAATGGATGGATTAGGACAAACATATTTTACATACCACCCACTACACAGACTCTGTCAAACAGGCCAGGGTGCAGCTTCCCCTCAACAACTCAGCACGAGGGGAAGGAAGAGCGAGTGGTGATACCTTCCCACCAGGCGGAAGAAACTCTGTGCTGAGTAAATCATGATTTGGGTGGAAACAGCACAGCCAGACCACGCCCGAGCTATACACCTAGGTGCTCAGCCCTCCCAACGGTGCTTACAAGGCCAGAATCTTTTTACCTGTCATAAGTGTCACTGAGCCGGACAAGGAGATTCTGGGTATCTGGAGAATAACAGATCTCCTGGACCAGGGTGTCACGGATGGCAGTCTGTGGAGACAAACCAAAAACACCTCAGGAGCAGTCCTGGGACAAGCCGTTGATCCCCTGTAATGGGGAACAGCCCCTCATTGATCATCTGCTCTGTGCCAGGCACACCCATGGTCTCTAATCCCCTACAGTTTTAGTTCAATTCCGGGGCTCAGGATGTTGCCCAGGTGAAGCCAGTTTCCTGCCTACTAGAGGCCTCTGAGGGTCCCTGTTCAACTTACCCTCTGTAAGCCCCTCCTTTCCATTGCTCACAAATGCTTGCTACCTGCCTCAACACATACAAGTCCTTCAGGTGGATGTTTTCCCCACAGATGAGGAGAAAGAGAGTTACAGAAGCCCGGGGTCACTTATACACACACACACACGCATCTTGACCCAGGTCTGAGAGGCCCAGGAGCCTAAGTTCTGAATCACTATGACCTATTTGCTGTCTTTCAAGATGCGGCATCATATCCACGTCTTAGAGTTGTTGTGAGGACTAAATGAAATAATATACATAGACTATCGGCAGCAGCGACTAGAACATTCTACATGGCAAGGGCTCAGGGCAGCAGTTTGATTGGAAGTTGGAACTAGAGGACTCATCTCGATGCTTTGGTTGGCAAGCGCACTGCTTTCACTTAGATTGAATGTGGCAGGTCAAAAACATGCAACGTTTTCTAAAGATACCTTGGTTTGCCCTTTACTTAAGACTGCACACAGTCTTGCTCGTATCTAAGAATTTCGTTGGTCGGGGTCGGGGGTGGTGGTGCTGAAGAGGATTATGAGGGGACAAACGGCTCCAATGCCAGCCCTTGGTGGCACCCCCAGCTGTCGAGCAAAGCAGATGATAGTTAAGTGGCAGTTACATGGCAGACATTGGTGGCTTCAGGTGCTCTAATCCGTGTTAGGGACTTATATGCTCGAGCTCCCACAATCAAGACTCCCATTGCATTGAGCCATGCATGGCCTATGTGCCTCTGTGACTACAGCTGACGTGTAGAAATAGCCATATCCCCTGTGTTCTCCAGGTCTTTCTGTCTCTCTAATCCTACCCTTCTTACGGGCATTCTCATGTCAATTTCAAAGTTTAATTCTCATCTGGGAATCTTATTGCTAGCTCCTAGGGAGGAACACTAAATGACAACACTCACGATAAAGAACTCTTTATGATCCCATTTATCAAACGCCAACCTGAGGCTTAGGTTAGGTTACGTTCCTCCCACCATGAAAAAGGTCCACTGTAAGAATATCTTCCATTTCCTCACCAACGTGCTTAAAGTGGTTCATTTGTAAATTTGACTTGTCTTCTGAAATGCAAGCCATAGTGTAACATAGAGTCCCTCTGGCTTGTTTATATATTCCTTGAAAACTTAGAGCAAAACACTAAAAAGACTATAAAGGCCATAGCTGAAAAGTCACTGAGAAACACCCCAGTGGTGCCCACAGAAGGCCATTTTAGGAAATTGTCTTTTCTCACGACAGCCCTCGCCCTAGTCCTGACCTGGACTCTGCCTTCTCTGAACACTGAGCACCTGTCTGAGGGCTGCCCTGGCCCTCCAGAACCTCTGTGGGACAATGGTAGCACCTACCTCACGGGGAGACAGCAAGAATTAAATGGGATGATGCATGGAACACATAGCATTTGGTCTTGCACTGAGGGGTTCTCAAAAATATTCTCTATTATTAGTATTATCACTACCAGTACTATCATTATTATTAAGCTCCACCCCCAGAGAGGCACCATGAGGAGGCCAGGCTATGTATTTGGTCCCCTCTGTCTGCATACCCATGCTTTCCTTGTCTCCTCCACCAAAGCACAGCCCACCCCACCTCAGTCCTATCTGCCACTGTAATTGTGGACACTGGCAGCTCTACCTTGTTCATATTGATTTCATGGTAGGATCCTTTTCTGTCAGAAATCCCTAAGTCTCATACCCGAACTTGCATGGCCACGCGCCAGGCCATTCCTGGTCTCTTAGCTAGAACGGCATACAAATTCAACACCCTTTGATTGTCTGAAAGTTGGTCCCCTCCCAGAGAATTTTGTTTCCTGGAGATTTCCTACCCTATCTCTCTCTTCCTCTCATCTCCATCAGTTCTCCTTTCACTCTCAGCTTCCACACAGCAGTCTCTTCTCATTATCCTACCACAAAGGCTAATGTTGACAATTAGGAGTCAAAGAAACTGGTCAACCTTCTCACCAAATAGATTGAATATTAAAATTCAGGCCTGACCATCCACTGATCCCACCCTATCTGGAGCAAGGGAGAACGAAGAAAACCAAAGACACAAGGGAAAGATTAGTCCAAAGGACTAATGGACCACAACTACCACAGCCTCCACCAGACTGGGTTCAGCACAACTAGATGGTGCCCAGCTACCACCACTGACTGCTCTGATAGGGATCACAATAGAGGGTCCTGGACAGAGCTGGAGAAAAATGTAGAACAAAATCCTAACTGACAAAAAAAAAGACCAGACTTACTGACCTTACAGAGACTGGAGAAACCCTGAGAGTATGGCCCCGAACACCCTTTTAGCTCAATACTGAACTCACTTCTGAGGTTCACCCTTCAGCCAAAGATTAGACAGGCCCATAAAACGGAGCAATACTAAAGGGGCACACCAGCCCAGGGGCAAGGTCTAGAAGGCAGGAGACGATAGGAAATCTGGTAAGAGGTAACCCAAGGTTAAGAAGGGAGAGTGTTGACATGTCGTGGGGTTGGTAACCAATGTCAGAAAACAATATGTGCACTAATTGTTTAATGAGAAGCTAGTCGTTCTATAAACTTTCATCTGAAGTAAAATAATTTTAAAAAAGAAAAAAAAAACTCAGCCCTGAAATACACCATATACTACTCATCCACACTTAGGCTGGAACATTCATACTGGTAGGAGGCCTATGTTTTGGGATCCAGCGATACCAACTCTTTGTTTTCAAACAATAACAAATGACCATATCACATGAGCTCAGGTTTGATTTTTTTAACCAACCTTTATCAAGTCTTCTACTTCATGGAAGTCCTAAGTGGGGAAGAAATACAAAAGCATATTAAAACAGGCAAGTTGTTTGTTTTACACTCTTTATGGCAATAATTAGAAAGAGCTGACCTGGGGATGAGCTGGATAAAGAGGCAAGTCCAGGACAATCCCATCCTCTGCTCTTCTGGCCTTTAGCTCCCCACTCAGAGTGACAAAGGTCAGAGTGCTGTTCACATTCTCTGACCAAAAAAAAAAAGAGTCTTATTTTGTCAAGTAGAAAATTTTTTCAAAAAGGAATCAAGAAATAAGAAAATAAACTTTGTTACATATTTGTCTGTTTCAATCACCTTTACTTTGCCTTAGGTTTCTTGCACTGTGGTTCTTTCCTGTGATAGGGGCACAGGTTTGGTTTGCTGAGGTCTAGAGTGGAGAAAATCCTCTCTGGATTTGAACTTGAGAACCAGGAATGTAACTGATTGGACTTGGAATCATTCCACAAGGCTACAAATCCCATCTCCTTATGGCTTACAAACTGTGTCCTTAAGTAAGTTATTTAACCTCTTTAAGCCCCAATTTCCTCACCTATAAAATGGGGTTAATAATTAAACCTACCTCAGAGGGCTGTTATGTTTTCTAATGCATTTTTTTAAAATAGCCACCTACAATAACCATAGAGTTATAAACTCTACTAGTCTAGGATATGACAATGTGACAGCAAATACAGTAAGTTATGAACAACAGTACGATACGAAACAAATCAGGTTTACCCTAAGTAACTCAACCTAGACATAAAAATTTGATTTAAAATATGTTCCACAAATGCTGATATAATACCCTTTTGTGTTACTAATACAACTTGGGCCCTTATCTGACCTTAGTGAGTACATTTTTAGTGAAAACAAAGATTTGTGGCTTAATATCTTTCCCCTAAAATCTCTGATTGAAGTTCTCAAGGTTTCATTTTACTTGGATCCACAATCAACACCCATGGAAGCAGCAGTCAAGAAATCAAATGACACATTGCATTGGGCAAATCTGCTGCAAAAGACCTCTTTAAAGTGTCAAAAAGCAAAGATGTCACCTTGAAGACCAAGGTGTACCTGATCCAAGCCATGGTGTTCTCAATCATCGCATATGCATGTGAAAGCTGGGTATCGAATAAGGAAGACCGAAGAAGAATTGACGCCTTTGAATTGTGATGTTGGTGAAGAATATTGAGTATACCATGGACTGCCAAAAGAACGAACAAATCTGTCTTGGAAGAAGTACAAGCAGAATGCTCCTTAGAAGCAAGGATGGGGAGACTATGTCTCATATACTTTGGACATGTTATCAGGGGAGATACTTTGCTTGGTAAAGTAGAGAGTCAGCAAAAAAGAGGAAGATCCTCAACAAGATGGACTGACACAGTGGCTGCAACAATGGGCTCAAGCATAACAACAATTATGAGGATGGCAAACGACCAGGCAGGTCGTTCTGTTGTACATAGGGTCACTGTGAGTCAGAACCAACTCCATGACACCTAACAATAACAATAAAATTTCTGTAACATTTAACCATATCTCAAATATGAAGAAATCGGCATTGCTTATTAGTTGTCATTAGTATAAAACTTACATTATGAGATCTAAAGCTTAATAATCTTTGTTATTATATTTATAATTAGTATAAGACATTGTTATTTAAAAATAAAATTAAAAAAAAAAATTTTTTTTTCCTTACCTTATCTCGTCTAAACTTACCTCCACCTTGGGTCTTCATTGGGGGGCGGGAGGGTTATTCCAAACCTCAGAGACATTACAACCAATGTGGGACAACTAATGTGGGGCCCAGTTTTAGAAAGGCCCTCAATCCAACTTCAGTCAAGACCTATTTTTCAAGACTGAGTTCCTAACCAATATTTCAGGATGCTTTCTTGCTTTCACTCTTGTCACCTTATCCACAGAAACCAAAATTGTATTTTTAAGATGTATATTGGATTATATTATATCTTGGCCTTTAAAGAGCTTCAACAACTTCCCGTTGCACTTAGAATAAAATCCAAACTCCTACCATCATCTGCAATGCCCCTCATGAGGGGTCTCTGCCAAACTGCCCAACCTCATCTCCTGCCAATCAGTCTCTTGCTCAGGAATCTCCAGCCCCTCTGGTTATACAGGATATGCCTCAGGGCCTTTGCACGTGCTGCTGCCTCTGCCTGGAAGGCTCTTCCTCTCACTCTAGGTCTTTGCACAGATGCCTTCATCTTATTCTTCAGTCCAAAGGTCCCCTTCTCCACTGCGTACTGTTGTTCAGATTATTCCCCCCACCCCCGCAACCCTGTATCCCCCACCTCCTTACCCCCATATCCCCCACCCCCGTCCCCCTCAGGACCCAGACTAGGTGAGGTAAGCATGTCCCCTAAAGTGCAAAATTTAAGAAGGAATTCCTTTCGGGTACCAACCTGAGGCCTTGCTTGCCTCACCCTAGTCCTGTACCTGACCCTGCCACGGAGTATTGGTGGCTGACAGCTCTCAGCTGAGTCTTCTGGGAATTGCCCTGGGTCGAATAGAGCTACTTCTCCAAGATCCTGGCCCTTTCCGGGAGTAGGGGAAGAGCCCTCATCCAATGACTGATGGATGGACAGTATAAAGGCCCGTCCCTTTGCCCCTATTTGGAACAAAGCTGCTTGAAGGGCCTTCCCACCTTCAGAGCCCCCTGTGGATTTAGCCTAGGCCTTTCTCTGTTGCTGTTACTTTGCAGTTCAACTTCTCCCTCAGCTTTCTTTACTCCCCTACCAGTATTGGTCCCAAGAATATCCTCTGCAAAACTTTCTGCAAGCAAATCAAACGTGTCTCAGAGTCGGCTTCCTGGGGCAACCTGCTCTGCAACACCTTCCTGACCTGCTGTTAGCTGCTGTGGAGTCGCCCAGACTCACGGCATCCCAAAGGACCTCCTTTTCCAATTCTCCACTCCCTACAGTTATTCCCTGTCTTATCCTGTTTATTTTGTTGTTTAAATTTCTGTTTTTCGTCCACTCCTGTGTGTGGTTGCTCTGTCTCCCCTTCCAGGGCATTTCTAGGGCTCCCTCCTCTGCCCCATTCCCACAAGGCCCTGGCCTTTATGTATTGAGGTAAATGCAGCTCAGATGGAAACTAGTAGGACTGAGGTGCTGTAACAACTCCTCTTCACAAGGTACATGGGTAGAGTCAGGGCTCGTGAACCTTTAAAGTCAAAGGAAAGGGTCTCTTACTGTGGAGCTTCACTGTGGTGGGGACATATTTGCGGCAAAGCACGCCCTTTTGTCCCCTGGCCCCACATATCATATCACATATCATAGTGTCTATTCTGCCCCTCGGCACTCCCCTGCCATGTTTGTCACAGAGACCAGTGCCCCGTTTGCAATAAGGAACTGGGGCCATGGCTTGTCGGCGATGCCTGGCACCCACTTAGAAAGCCCAAAGTGTTGTTGAAGATTGTCCTTTTTGTTTCCGCACTGTGAATTGCATGAACCAAGCTCTGCAACATCTCAGACCAGTCACTTTGGTTCATCAGAAAGACTGTATGAAAATTTTAAAAAATATTTGCTGTTTGCTAAGGGATAGGTTTGTAAGAGAAAATCAGATTACTTATTTTGTGAAACAGCACAGCTGCAGAAGCCAGGGTAGCATGACCACAGAGAGGGACCTCGCTGGCCGGAGTAAACCACCTGAGTCCAAAACAGGAACCTTTGGAGGAGGAAAAGCCAAGGAGAGGTGAGATAATTCCCATGCAAGTAGGCTACACGCTTTTCATTTTCTTATTCTTTCCTAATTATCTCGCTAGCAGGATTAATAGTTTAAACCTGTTGTAAAAGGAGGTCCAAGGACTGGGCTGGCATCCTAGGGCTTCCCAGTGCTAGGTCTGAAGCTGAAACATTCAAACGAGCCAACACCTCCCCTCTTCCCTCCTCCCCCAAGAACTGAAAACCAAATGAGAATCTCCCCTCTACCTATTCCCTGCAGGCAAATCATAAATGGGCCTTTTCCTTAAATATCATTCCCTTATCTAAAAAGCAGGTCCCGGTGCAATTCAGGAATGTTAAAAAACGCTCATTTACTTTGTGTAAAGTTGTCATTTGGGTGCAGTTTTCGGATAAAAGCCGTTTCAGAGAGGTTCATTTCCCTTGCAATTTTTTGATGCATATCTTCATCCAATTTCTAAATCGGAAACAAAAGGCTATTAAAACTCCGGAAACACAAATCAAGCTTCCTTGGAAAGCAACTACCACTAATTAATAAAGCAATTTATTAATATTAAAAGTTACATGTTTAAAAGAAAATAATCGTCAAGGAATTCAAGGCACTTTAAGACTGGCCTTCCAAAATTCACGGGTAAGATAATCTGTGAAGAACTGTAGATGTACAAAGCCCCGTCAGACTCTGAAAAGTTGCCCGGCCTGGCCTCTGTCTTTTGTCTTTTTTCAGATGTTTACTCTACCTGAGAGTATCTACTCTCTTCTAAAAAGTCTCCACAAATGGAATCTCCAGCCTCCCTTTCTGTTGAACGTGTTGGATAAAGAAATGTTCAGCACTCACCTTGGGCAGGCTGGACTGCTCTTCAGCACCCACTTTGTATGGTCCACTCCTTTTCACCAGTCAGGCCTCTGGTCAGAGGGTACCTCCTCGCAGAAGCCTTCCCAAACTACTCTGTTCAAAGGTGTTGTCTCCTCCCCAACATTACCAGTTGCTCTGGAGTCGATTCCAACTCATGGTGGCCTCATGTGTGTCGAGTATGTGCTCCATAGAGTTTTCGGTGATTGATATTTTAGAAGTGGATTGCCAGGCCTTTCTTCTGACGTGCCTCTGGGTGGACTCGAACCTCCAGCCTTTTGGTCAGCAGCTGAGCACATTAACCATTTGCACCACCCAGGGACTCCCCCCAGTACTTAGACCATCTGGAATTACCTGGTGTGTCTCTTAAAGGTCTATCCCTAAGCTCTATGAGGGCACAGACTGTGCTTTGTCCTTAGCCTAGAACAATGCCTAATACTCGTCCCAGGGTGGGAGGAGCTCAATAAACATTTGCGGAATGAATAAATACATTAGCCCACTTAATCTCTTTTTAAAAAAACCCTCAAGATAAGCTGGGAACCATGGTCTCTGGGGACATCTAGCTCAGTTGGCAAAAAAAAGTTTATAAAGAAAATGTCCTGCATCCTACTTTGGTGAGTAGCTCTGGAGTCTTAAAAGCTTGTGAGTGACCATTTAAGATACTCCACAGGTCCTACCCCATCTGGAGCAAGGAAGAATGAGGAAAACCAAAGACACAAGGGAAAGATTAGTCCAAGGACTAATGGTCCACGACTACCACAGCCTCCACCAGACTGAGTCCAGCACAACTAGATGGTGCCCGGCTACCACCACTGACTGCTCTGGCAGGGATCACAATAGAAAGTCGCAGACAGAGCTGCAGAAAAATGTAGAACAAAATTCTAATTCACACAAAAAGACCAGACTTACTGGTCTGACAGAGGCTGCAGAAACCCTGAGAGTATTGCCCCTAGATACCCTTTTAACTCAATACTGAAGTCACTCCTGAGGTTTACCCTTCAGCCAAAGATTAGACAGGCCCATAAAACAAAATGAGACTAAAGGGGTACACCAACCCAGGGGTAAGGACAAGAAGGCAGGAGGGGACAGGAAAGTCGGTAAAGGGGAACTCAAGGTTGAGAAGGGGAGAGTGTTGACACGTCATGGGGTTGGCAACCAATGTCACAAAACAATACGTGTATTAATTGTTTAATGAGAAACTAATTTGCTCTGTAAGCCTTCATCTAAAGCATTAAAAAAAAGAAAAAAAAACCTCAAGATAGGTATTTCAACTCCTTACAGTTGAAAAAATTAAACTCAGAGAGGTCAGGTAAGATCCTGAAATCATGACATGTCTCAAAAACGGCACAGCGATTAAGAATGTGGGCTTTACAAATGTGGGAGAATGGTAACAACGAGTGAACCTAGAGAAAAGGTATATGGGTGTTCATTGTACCATTTTTAAAATTTTTCTATTGTTTTTAATTTTTCAAAATAAAATGTTAAAAAAAAAATAGCAATAATGTGAGCTTTGAAAACAGAATTGGATTTGTTTCCTAGGTCAATCCCTAGTAGCAGTGCAAGAGAAGGCAAGTCACTTAATCTCAAAGAGCCTCAGTTTCCACACTTTTAAAATGGGGGTGACAGTACTCACGATATATGCGTATAAGCATGTATATGTATACGATGGTTCCTGGATGGCCCAAAAGCTTGCGCTTGACTGCTAACCTAAAGGTTGAAGCTTTGAACCCAGCCCAAGGTACCAGTACTGTGGAAGAAAAGGCCTGACGATCTGCTTCTGTTAATATTACGGTCAAGAAAATCCTAGGGAGCAATTTTACTCTATAACACACGGAGTCGCCATGAGTTGAAATAGACTCATCAGCAACTAACAACAATTATACACACACTTGGGTTAACGCAAGAAAAAAGTTGGTTCATAAATATGAGTTGAAGGATGAGCTTTCCTTTTGAAAATGAAAATCAATTTTTGAATCAACAATAATTCAAAAGAAGTCTCAAGAACAATGCATTTCGCTTTGGCCAGACATATTATTCCCGAGCTTCTGATACCCACGGGGAGACAAAAATTATAACTTTATACTAATAAATTCATAATTCACTCCTCTCAGTTATGCAAGTTACACACCCTTTGTCTTTTAGGTGATTCAAATAGTTTTGAAACTCTTTCCGTATAATTGTATGAGGTATGAAACAATGGTTATCGTGAAAAATCGATCGTGATTTTTAAACTATGTAAAAATCCTAGCACAAGGCTTAATCAAGCTTTTCTTAAAGGAGATTTGTATTCAAAACCTACAGAAACTCGTAGTCCTACAGAAAGAGAAATCACTCAACACACTGATACTTACTTTGTGAAAACCTAAATGTAGCACAGTGGGTTTTTTACTTCACGTTTTTCTTTCACAAGATTAAACCCAGTAATGCATGTAAAGTGCTAATCACAGTGCTCAGTACGTAGTGAGTACTTGACAAACATTAGCTTTGGATTCTGAGTGGCTCCAAGCCCATGTTTTACCTGCCGCGCTACGCTGCCTCCCCGTAACAAACACAAACTAATACTGTTCCTTTAACACACCGCAGTAGGAAAACCAATGTCTAGCGATTAAAATGCACTCCCAGGAGGTTTCTGAGGGAACGCAGCCACCAGTCAGCTAGTAAGTGCTGTGCTAACCCTTGCGGTTGTAGAACGTTAGGACTCAAAGTGTGATCCCTGGGCCAGGGACATTGGTATCACCTAAGAATCTGTAAGAAATGCGGAGCCTCAGGCCCCACCCTGGATCTCCTGAATCAGAATCTCCTTTTAACCAGATCCCCACGTGATTCGTATGCACATTAAATTGGTACACAACACATGGCCCTGCGTCCCAGAGGATTGGTATCTAGGTGGGGAGTCAAGACAGCCACAGACAGCAACGCTGAGCAATAACAGAAAGTACATAATTGAAATACCAAGAACATAAAATTGAGACTTAGACTACAAAATCTCTAAGACGTTAAAGATGGGGCCTTGTAATGGATCTAGAAAAGAAGTCAGGTTTTGGTGAGTTGAGCAGGAAATGGTGGGCTCAGAGTGTTGTCCTGGGGAAGCTTCTGGGCAAGGCGTTTGACCTTACTTGTGTTCTCCTCTTAAATCAGGGACTGAACTATAAAATCTCTGACATTCTAGGATTCTGTGAGCCAAGGTAAAAAGAAATAGGAAGATAGGAATGAAATGGGGTGAGCACCTGTCATACCTGTGGGCGCCTGTGGGCCTGGGTAAGTGAGAAGGCTCACCTGACTGGAGAGATGGTTGGGGGCTGCTGGGGAGTCACAGCTGACAAGGCGATAATATTAAGAATTGAACTCCACGGCCGGTTAATTGTTCTCTGTAGAAACTGGCCCATGTGCACAATTACCATCTGAGAGAAACTCAGAGCCATTCAAGTCCCTAATGTGGCGGTGTCTGCAATCACAGGCCTCAACAGAGATTGAAGGAGTGAGAAAGAAAAGTCTCTGCTGGTCTTCCTGGACTTGCCCCCTTGGCTGCAGGAACCTGCACTAAGTGCCAGTCCTTCCTCTTTCTTATCTGGCCAAATGCCCTATCCTTGTCCTTCCTTCCTTCGCCTATTGTATTCCACGACCTTAAAGACCAAAAAAACCCATTGCTGTCGAGTCGATTTCAACTCACAGCAGCCCTACAGAACAGAGTAGAACTGCCTCATAGGGTTTTAAGGAGCGCCTGGTGGATTTGAACTGCGGACCTTTTGGTTAGCAGCTGTAGCTCTTAACCACCACGGTACCAGGGTTTCCGACCTTAAGGACAAAACTCTTTAAAGGCATTAAAGCGTTCCAAATTGCAGCCAAGCTCACCATCTGTTGGCAATAGATTTCTCTGCGAATGGGCTTTTTTGCACACCAGCTAGAATGCATACTGCACTGCCCATTGGTTCTTTAATCCTCTCTACCTTGATGAATTGTGCCAACCGCAATTTGCATTTCTACAACCGTAATTTCTGTCCCAGGATGCTTAAAATGTGCCTGCTACTTGTCTGAGGTGCCAGAGACAATGTAGAGTTTGATAGTAGCAGCCCCAAACATGCATCAAAGGCAGCTGGGCTTCCACTGAATTTCCACCCAGGAACCAAAGGTCAAGAGAGGGGTGAGTCACAAGAAGGCTAATACCGTGAGCAATGCTTCAACTCTGAGGGCTTAGCAACAAAAAAAAGAGACCGCATTCGTTCAAAATACTGAATTTGGGCTCCAATAATCTTTCCGTTTTACACTACAAGCTTATTTTCAAATGCAGCACGTAACAGTTACAAACCAACGCCAGCTATTACTTCTCTTGTTTCAGTATCCATTGCTCTTTGGCAATCTCACCTGAATCAAATTTCAAAAGCACAAACAGGGTCATGTTTCTTTTGCTGAGTTCCAGTGAACTTTCATCACCATACAACCCAAGAAAGTTGAATGATCGGGGAAAATCAGAGTAAAGTTTTAAAATACTCCCATCTTGTGGCGGTTTAGAAATATGACAGCATAAATATGACAGCTCTGCCTTACCTGTCCAGTTGTCCATTTGTCCTGCTGAAGGCAGATTCCAGCAAAGGAAAATCACGTGAACGTGGAAGATCATAACCCCCACCCCCACCCCCCCCCCCGGAAGAAACGGGAGAGTCCATCTGTGGCCTCTGGATTTCCTATTATGAAGTTATGTCCACACAACGCAGCACTAAAACCATAGGCCACCTGCAGTTGTTCCCAGTGGTGCTAACGGATACCTAGTCTCCCCAACTCCATCACAGAACTCAAAGCTCAGACTCACTTTGCATACTGTCCCCTCTATCCCACCAACAAGGACATAAAATCAACACTTGTTGGTCAACTACAAGGCTTAGAGGGAGGTTTTGTCATAATTTAATTGATTACAATATCTTCACATTCACTCAATTCTATACTATTCACACATTCATTCATTCTATTTAGTGCTGCCTAATAAGTGCACGGAACTATGGTGGTGCCATGATTAAGCAATGGGCTGCTAACTGCAAGGTCGGAGGTTAGAACCTACCTCTGGAAGAAAAGACTTGGCATCTGCTCCCATAAAGATTCAAACCAAACCACACCCATTGCCATCAAGTTGATTCCAACTCATACTGAACCTATAAGACAGAGAAGAACTGCCCCATAGGGTTTCCAAGGCTGTAAATCTTTATGGGAGCAGATGGCCACATATTTCTTTTGAGGAGCAGCTGGTGGGTTTGAACTGCTGACCTTTTGGATAGCAGCCCAGTGCTTAACCACTCCATCACCAGCGTTCCTTCCCATAAAAATTACAGCCTAGGAAATCCTATGGAGCAGGTCTATCCTGTCATATACGGTCACTAGGAGTCAGAATTGACTCGACGGCATACAACAACAACAAATGCGCTAGGCAGAAGTCCTTGGGTAGTGCAAATGCTCACAGATGCTAGTCAAAAAGGTTAGAGGTTCAAGTCCACCCAGAGGCACCTGGGAAGAAAGACCTGACGATCTGTTTCAAAAAATCAGCCATTGAACTCCATCAGCCTGAGACCAGAAGATCTGTTCCTGATGGAGCAGGAGAAAAGTGGGGTACAGAACTCAAATTCTAATTAAAAAAAGAGACTTAATGATCTGACTGAGACTGGAGGGACCCCAGAGGACATAGCCCACAGACTCTGTTAGCCCAAAACTGAAACCATCCCCAAAGCCAACTCTTCAGACAA
The DNA here is from genome assembly GCF_030014295.1 of Loxodonta africana. Lineage (NCBI taxonomy): Eukaryota > Metazoa > Chordata > Mammalia > Proboscidea > Elephantidae > Loxodonta > Loxodonta africana. The sequence goes on from NC_087357.1 coordinate 66,253,384, forward strand.
AGATTAGACTGGACTGTAAGACATAAAATAATACTGGTGAGGAGTGTGCTTCTTAGCTCAGGTAGACACTTGAGACTAAGTGGGCAGCTCCTGTCTGGAGGAGAGATGAGAATGCAGAGGGGGACAGGAGCTGATTGAATGGACATGGGAAATACAGGGTGGAGAGGAGAAGTGTGCTGTCACATTAGAGGGAGAGCAACTAATGTGTGTATAAGTTTTTGTACGAGAAACTGACTTGAATTGTAAATTTTCACTTAGAGCACGGTAAAAAAAAAAAAATTATGTTAATAAACTATGTGGAAACCCTGGTGGCATAGCAGTTAAGTGCTATGGCTGCTAACCAAATGGTCAGCAGTTTGAATCCGCCAGATGCTCCTTGGAAACTCTATGGGGCAGTTCTACTCTGTCCTATAGGGTCGCTACGAGTCGGAATCAACTTGACGGCACTGGGTTTGGTTTTTTTTTTTTTTTTAAATAAAATACATACACATAAATGTACATTTTTTTAATTAAAAAAAAAATCAGCTCTGTGGAGCACAGTTGTACCCTGACACACATAGGGTCCCTGTGAATCAAGATCAACTCAATGGCAACTCGTTTTTTGTTTAGGTACTAGGTAGAGTGTGTTAGGAGCAAGTGAGAATCAGTTTAGATCTCACAGAGCTTGCAGTCTAGTGAGGCAGACAGGAATGGAAGGAGTTAAAATAGGTGCAATGTGTGTTACAACTGGGGAGGGTGGGGGACCATGGAACACACCAAAGGGGAACACATTTAGTCTACTAGTGAATATGGTAGTTAAAGAGCACAGGCTCTGAAGTCAGGCAGGCCTGCGAGGGATTCGAAGTCAGCCACTTAGTAGTTGTGTCCTTGGGCAAATTACTTAATCTTCCTCTGCCTCTGTTTCCTTATATGTAAAATGGGACAATAATAGTAAGACCTTGTTATGGATTAAATTGTGTACCCCAAAATATGTGTTGAAAGCCTAACCCCTATACCTATGGATGTAATCTGTTTAGAAATAGAGTTTTCTTTGTTAAGTTGATTAGCTCATACCCGAGTAAGTGGGTTCTAAATCTAATCACTTCTGAGTTATACAAAAAAGCAGACGAGACACAGAAATATGCAATCATCGCTGTGCCCAAAAATGATTATTAGTGTTTAAGAGAATAACAATGCATTTGTAATATAAATACTACATTTGATCCTAGCACAGTCCCTGACACATAGCAGACAGCTATGTGTATGTAAATGTCAATTGAATTGAAATAAATGTATACACCGGGCACACAATAAAATTGCTTTTTTTCTGGATAATTTTAACAGGAAAACTTGGGAATAAACCAATCTTTAGAAAACGTATCCTCTGAAATAATGGATTTTGCCCCCAGAGCACATTTGTCAATATCTGGAGACACTTTGGAAACCCTGGTGGCATAGTGGTTAAGCATTCAGCTGCTAATCCAAAGGTCAGCAGTTCAAATCCACCGGGCGCTCCTTGGAAACCCTACTCTCTCCTATGGGGTCACTATGAGTCAGAATTGACTTGACAGCAATAGTTTTGGTTTGGTTGATTTTTTGGAGACACTTTTGATTGCCATAACCGGGGGAGTGGAGTGCTACTGGCATCTAGTGGGTAGAGACCAGGGATGCTGCTAAACATCCTACAGTGCACACGACGGCCCCACACGACAAAGAATTATCCCTTCCAAAATGTCAATAGTGCTGCTTTTGGGAAAGCCAGCTGTAAAGTATACACACACACACACACACACACACACACACGGCTCACAGAACAATGCACACACCAAAAAAACCAAACCTGGGGCCTTGTTAGAATGTGAAAGAGAATAAATAATGGGCTCCATAAGCCTGTAGACATGTTATTTTCACTAAGTATTAAAGCTGGTTTACAGAACGTACACAAAGCCTCACTCCCCTCATCCCTACCAGAGCTCTCTGACCAACTTCAATAGTCAGTCGTGGGCCCCTATTGTTTTTTACACAGCTATCTTCATAATCAGAGCCCTGGTGGTGCAGTGGTTAAAAGCTACAGCTGCTAACCAAAAGTTTGGCCGTTCGAATCTAGCAGCTGCTCCTTGGAAACCCTATGGGGCAGATTTACTTGGTCCTATAGGGTCACTGGAAACCCTGGTGGCTTAGTGGTTAACGGCTACGGCTGCTTACCAAAGGGTCGGCAGTTCGAATCCACCAGGCGCTCCTTGGAAACTCTATGGGGCAGTTCTACTCTGTCCTAAAGGGTCGCTATGAGTCGGAATCAACTCAACGGCACTGGGTTTGGTTTTGGTTTTGGATAGGGTCACTATGAGTCAGAATCAACTCAACGGTAACGGGTATCTTCATGATATCTACTTCATTTCTTTTGTTTCTATGACATTGTTTCTATAAAATTTTCATATCTCTAAAAAAATTAATAAAATAAAGCAGCTACTTGGGAGTCAGTTCTGACTCCTAGAGACCCAGAGTAAAACTGTGCTCCATAGAGTTTTCAATGCCTTATTTTTTGTAAGTAGATTGCCAGGCCTTTCTTCTGAGGCACATTAACCATTTATACCACCTAGGGACTCCTCTTCATTGCTACAAGCTCTATTGTCAAACTGATTGTCAGGCATTTGAGGAACACCATGCATTTTTTCAAGGTCTTACACATTTTTTTCTAATATCTGTTACATATTCTGTTTAGCCCTTAGCCTGTTTTTCCTTTCACCTAATGCACAGTGTTATAGCTTCCTCGTGTGAAAATTTTTTTCACTCATCTTAAAAGAAAATGAAACAAAACTTTAGAACATTTTAGAAACTGTTAGAACTGTGTTACCCACAGTTTTTTACTTTTCTTTTATTGGAAAAGCTTAAAGTGCAATTACCTAATCTTTATCCGCCCTACCACATTTCTCTGTGGTTAGGATCATTCTGCTCAGGTTTTAAATAATTTAAAACAGCACAAAAAAAATGATATTTCTGTGAACTCTGAAGCATTTTCCCCCCATAAAGCCAAAGTTGTTCTGTTCTCTGTGACCATATTGTCCCTGATACATATATAACTTTAAGTCTTTCAAGCTCTGTGAACCAAAAAAACACCAAATCCAACGCCGTCAAGTCGATTCTGACTCATAGCGACCCTAGAGGACAGGGTAGAACTGCCCCATAGAGTTTCCAAGGAGCGCCTGGAGGATTCAAACTGTCGACCCGTTGGTTAGCAGCTGCAGCCCTTAATCACTATGCAACCAGGGTTTCCTTCAAGCTCTGTAGCAACTACTAAACAATGATCAGGTTTACATGTCTGTTTTCCTCAGTGAACATTGGGTGCCCCAAGGGCAGGTAAACTGATTAATTTTTGTTGCTACAGTCCCAAGCCCAGAGCTTAGTTCACAATAAAAAAAAAAAAAGTTGCTATCGAGTCAATTCCAACTTATAGTGACTCTACAGGACAGAGTAGAACTGTACCATAGGGTTTCCAAGGAGCCGCTGATGGATTTGAACTGCTGACCTTTTTGTTAGCAACCAAGCTCTTAACCACTATGCCACCAGGGCTCCCTACCCGACAATAAATGTTAATAAATAGTTGTAGAATGCGTATGATAGGTCGAGCACCTACTGAATTGTAGTTAGCAGTGTAAGGTTTGGCACTTATTTGTCTCTGATATTTTCCTGTATTCACTTTTGTTCTCTCTAGGTATAGCAGGTGTCCACTCTCTCCAGCCATGGGTAAAAGAGCCCAAGGACAGAAACCATGGCTTATCCTTTCATTGTAATTTTTACTGACTGTGAACTGGGAAAAGTGTTAAAATAGCCTCCAAGAGGACTGGATTCTCATGTTCACAGAGTGGAAAAACAAGAGGAAGAGTCTTAGCAAATTAGTCTTTAGATACCTATTCAGGTGCCCTTGATTGGCCATCAAATTAGTCTGGCCTCACAGGCCCAAGGCTCAAAAGAAATGAATTGGAAGACTTTAATGAGCATTTTGCATTCTTCCACCAATCACAAACTGCCTCATCTTTTTCCTTTTTCCATTCATACTGAGGCATATTGCTTTGAACTATGTTAAGCTCTTACCTTAAATTTTCTTTCGTAGTATTTCCAAATATATAAAGAGCTTATAAAACACAAACCCCATTGCCATTGGTTCCAATTCGTAGCGACCCTATAGGACAGAGTAGAACTGCCCCATACGGTTTCCGAGACTGTAAATCTTTATGGAAGCAGACTGCCATATCTTTCTGCTATGGAGTGGCTGGTGGGTTGGAACTGCCAACCGTTCAGGAAGCAGCTGAGCACTTAACCCACTGAGCCACCAGAGCTCCTAGATAACATATAAAGTACATATTTTAAAGGAGAAATAGGTAATTAGGTAGTGTAGGGTAATGCTATTCAGCTATATGCATCCCCTCCCTAATGGAATCAGCTTTGCTCTTCCCCGAAGCATGCTGGGGATGAATTCGGGATGGACTCGGGCTAAGGTATGAGGCTGGGAATGGCATGACCGGGCTAGCAGCCAAGGCCGAAGAATGCCTTAGCAACAGGGAGGAAAACATCTGGACCTGGACGTGAAGTCCCTGGGACACTGACTGCCCAAGGACATAGGAGAAAACAATAAGCCTTGGTCCCAGCTGGAATGGTGTATAAGCTTGGGGCCCTTGCTAGGTGGTTGCAGAAAATACTCCAGCCGGCCGCCGCCGGAGAGCAGCTGCTTGCCTGTGTCGGTAAGTTTCCCTGAACTCATGAATCTGGAAAAGGCTATGTGTCAGTTCTTCTGATTATCTGCCAGGACGCACAGCGAGGGTCTTTCCTTGCTGGGGCTGTCCACCGACAGGTAGGTAAGTAGATAAGTCGTTTAAGTCTGTTTTTAATGAGTGTATTGGAGGTAAGTAGGGGAAATAATGTGAATTTTGGTTAAAACCTGGTTAAAATTGAGTATATAAATCAAGGGTATTGCATGGGGACGTGGTGCAAATATACTAAGGCTCTTGACCTAGCAGTTTTTGTCAATTCCACAATTCTCTGACATGAAGTTATGCTCGCCAGATTGAGTCTAAAGAAAGTTCACAATCTGGAATCTGTTAATTATTCTCTCACTAATCTGCCCAAGCTCTTGTGAGTTAGTTACTTGATAAAGCCTATTTTAACTTTTTTACTTTCTGCATTTTGTGGAGGGAAAATGCCAGCTACAGGGTTGCAAAATGAGTGCGTTGTGAAGGTGAGATGAGGGCCCTTGATCACCATCTTATTGCTCCATTTGCAGGAGAAAATAAGTGTACCAGAAACAAACAGACCAACCAACCAAGCCCATTGCCGTCCAGTGGATTCCAACTCATAGCAACCCTATAGGACAGAGTAGAATTGCCCCATAGGGTTTCCAAGGAGCAGCTGGTGGATTTGAACTGCCAGCCTTTTGGTTAGCAGCCGTAGCTCTTAACCACTGTGCCACCAGGGCTCCTAAGTGTACCAAACCAAAAGCTAAATCCATTGCCATCGAGTCGATCCCAACTCACCAAGGACTGTTATTTACCTAAGTCAGTAAAGCCTCAGCAGTTCTTGACCTTCCTTGATTGCATATTGGAATTGCTTGGGGAGCTTTAAAAAAGAGTGATGTTTGGGTCCCACCCCCAGAGATTCTGTTGTAATTGGTCTGGGTTGCAGCCAGGGCCCAGGAATTTTTTAAAGCTCCCAGGAGATTTTAACAGGCAGGCCAGGTTAAGATTCACTGCAATCCAACACCAGCCCCAATGTTACACTCTGCCCAGCTTAATATGACTTGTTTGAAATTATCAGTTGGTTACTAAAGTAACTCTCAGGTAATCTACTCTTGCGCTAATGGCTTTGAGTAGGAAGGTACCTTAGCTTGTTTCCTACTGCCCGGGAACAAACACAAAGCCCCAAGCTCAAGGACTATTTAACTGTTTTGTTAATATTTATCCTAATCAAAAAGTCATTTTTAAAATGATACTTTCAGTAAGCTAAATTCTCTCTCTAAAAAAAAAAAAAAAAAATTCTCTATATACCAGAGCTTAATTCCAGCTACCTCTCTACTTAATAACTTGATTCCTTGCGAAATCTCATTTTCCTGCTCCTGAAAAGATTTTCTAATTGAACTATAGGTAAGATTAAAGGTATTCGGTTACAATATTTTATGCTAAATGTAATGTTGGCCATGTCTAGTCACACAAAACTCATCTAATCATATTCTCATCAACAAAGTGAAAACCCGACAGCTAAAAGCAGTTCTAGTTCCTCCTTATAGGAATCTTCATCTTTCTAGGCTGAACCTAGGCATGACTAAGTACTAGACTATGTTAGCACACCAGCTGAAATGTTGGCAGTTTGAACCTCCAGAGACCCCGCAGAAGACAGGCCTGCTGATCTGCTTGTCAACAGTCACAGCCTTGAAAACCCTTTGGAGCAGTTCTACTCTGCACAGATGAGGTTACCATGAGTCAGAATTGACTCAACGGCAATCAACAACTAAAAACAACCTAGGTGTAAGCACTCTACATATAATTTAGTGAAAATCAACTTGCAGATAAGACCACAAATCAAAGAGGTAAACAAACAGGTAGATCTTATTATTACTATTTTTTAATAAAATAATTGGCTCTATCGGAATCTGGAAACCCTGGTGGTGTAGTGGTTAAGTGCTATGGCTGCTAACCAAAACGTTGGCAGTTTGACTCCACCAGGTGCTCCTTGGAAATTCTATGGGGCAATTCTACTCTGTCCTACATGGTCACTAAGAGTCGGAATCTATAGCAACGGGTTTGGTTTTTTTTGTTTTTGTTTTTTTGTACAGGAATCTAGAACTTCAGGTACCGCACCTCAAAACCAAGTACTTACATTTTCTAGGAGGCAAACAGCCGCAGGATTCCCACAAAATGCTTTTGCTGTAAATGCATCTGCTATGAAAAGAGGGAGCCTCATTTTTCTTGCAAGCTATTTCCGCAAGCTCTCGAGATTGCTGGTGACCTGCTTTACTTCTAGTTGTTGCAAGAAAAAAAAAATCAAAAAGTTAATGTTTCACTTGGTATAAAGAAGCAACTAGCAGTTCACAGATACAAAGTCGAGCAATTATTTCTAACACGCCTGCATTTAAAGATACGTGATCCTCTAATATTTTTAAGCTTCTAAATGGAACTTGTTTCAAAATACTGAATAAATAGAATGTTTTCTTTCCAAATTTTGTATTGAGTTGTCATATTCTACCTAAAACTTAACAGCACTATCATATCCTTTTGGTTGACAACCGAGCCCTTTAACTACTGTACCACCAGGACTCCTGAATTTTACCCTCTACACACAGTTAAATTTATTTTCAGAAAGAGTGTGCAAATTTAGACAAAATAGGAGACTGTCCCACCATTGCTACTCTGCCAGATGAAAAATAATATCTTGAGTTTTCATGTGCATTCTTCTTGGATCATTCTAACCAGACTGTAAGAAGCATGAAGTTGGGGCTTCTTCTTGATTTCCTCTCTGCTATAAAAAAAAAAAAAAAATTTTTTTTTTTTTTTATAATCCTAGCTCCTAGAATAAGGCCTGGCATACAATATTTATTAATTAAGTAAATAATATGCTGAGTAAATACTAAAGCTGGACTTTCACGCACTGGCTGAGAAGTACTTAGGATTTCTCATGGTGGCGCCACCTACCAGCCAATGTTTCAGTTCACCTCCGACTCATAGCAACCCTATGCACCACAGAACAAAACACTGCCCATTCCTGAACCATCCTCACAATCATTCCTATGTTTGAGCCCATTGTTGCAGCCACTGTGTCAATCCACCTTGTTGAGGGTCTTCCTCTTTTTCTATGATCCTTTTTTTTTTTAATGAGGACAATCCACAGTTTATATTTCCATATTTCAAATTTCTATTTTGTACAAGTGTATATGATGATTAGATATTATCCTCTGTGAAACAAGACAGATTTGTTTATTTATTCATTTATATTTTTGGTGAAGATATACACAGCAAAACATACATCAATTCAGCAATTTCTACATGCACAATTCAGTGACGTTGGTTACAGTCTTCAAGTTGGGCCAGATATTCTTTTTCCGTATCCTTTTCTGAATTGTTTCACCACCATCAACACGAAATCACTGGGCCCTGAGCTCCTAAGCTCCTCATCTAACCTTTCGAGTTGCTGTTGCCAATTTGATCTCATAATGATAATCCTTTGAAAGAACACAATGCTCAAGGCAGACATTCTTTTCTAATTAAGCTAAACTCTTGTTTTGGTTTAAAGATGACTTCAAGGGATAGTTTTGGTTTAAGTTTTAAAGATTTAGTTTTGAGGGTTCATCTAACCTCAATGCCTCCAGAACATCTGCATTCTATGAGAATTTGAAGTTCTTTTTTTTTAATAATTTTTATTGAGCTTTAAGTGAACATTTACAAATCAAGTCAGTCTGTCACATATAAGCTTATATACACCTTACTCCATACTCCCACTTACTCTCCCCCTAATGAGTCAACCCTTCCAGTCTCTCCTTTTGTGACAATTTTGCCAGTTTCTAACCCTCTCTACCCTCCTATCTCCCCTCCAGACAGGAGATGCCAACACAGTCTCTAGTGTCCACCTGATACAAGTAGCTCACTCTTTATCAGCATCTCTCTCCTACCCATTGTCCAGTCCCTTCCATGTCTGATGAGTTGTCTTCGGGCATGGTTCCTGTCCTGGGCCAACAGAAGGTTTGGGGACCATGACCGCTGGGATTCCTCTAGTCTCAGTCAGACCATTAAGTCTGGTCTTTTTGTGAGAATTTGGGGTCTGCATCCCACTGATCTCCTGCTCCCTCAGGGGTTCTCTGTTGTGCTCCCTGTCAGGGCAGTCATGGGTTGTGGCTGGGCATCATCTAGTTCTTCTGGTCTCAGAATGATGTAAGTCTCTGGTTCATGTGGCCCTTTCTGTCTCTTGGGCTCATAGTTATCGTGTGACCTCGGTGTTCTTCATTCTCCTTTGATCCAGGTGGGTTGAGACCAATTGATGCATCTTAGATGGCCGCTTGGTAGCATTTAAGACCCCAGACACCACAAAAAACATTTATTTTTAATGTTTGGTGTAAATGTTCTTATCAGGCCATATTGTGCTGGGTGCTATATTTTATGGGGTAGCTCTAAAACAGGCAGGCAGAAGGGATCTCTGTGTTGGGAATGACACACCCTGCCTATGTTATTCCAGGCTGTGATAGAAGAAACTTGACATTTTCATTTTGCCAATACCTTTCCTATCTCTGTTATTAGAAGTGTACTAAAAGTTTATGGGGTCTTATGCACCTTTTCTAGGAAGCAAAAAATGGAGAAAAGACCATCTATTGTAGAACGTTTTCAATCGTCATTTAAGAGAACCCATTGCACCTGTGTTCAACCTGCAGTAAGTAGAAGGGCCTGGGGCTGCTGGTGCTCAGTCTTAAAGGCCCCTCTCCATGTGGTCTGCTCACAGTGGGAGCCAGCTTGGCACCTACCACTCCATATAGCATGGCCCTGGCCTGGAGTGTGGTATGTTTTAAGCAAAATGTGAAGAATTCACAATTGAATAGATTTAAGACATGGTCAAGTAGGGCGAAGAGCCAACACATATTTCTGACTGGAATCACAGGGTCCCATGCACCCAGCCACCAAGTGCCCTCTGTTCTCTTTATCATCATCCTTCTACCATGATCCATAACTCTGCACCTGGTAAGGTTACCAGCCACCTAAGAGTCGTTTCCTCATGGTACTAGCTTGTCCACACACATTTCAGAGAAGCAGAGAAGGTTAGAGCTGGGAGCAACTGAGGGAGCACCCACTACATGTGATTCAATGGCTGTTAGTCATAGAATCTTTTCTCCAAAGATAGTTTAAGCAGAAAAAATCCCCTGGCAGAACTGCCTTGATGAAGAAGAGGTGAGGCAAAAGGACTGCCCGCTGAGGCAGCTCCTGAGCTGGACAGTCACTGCCAGAGCCTGATCTACGAGTAAATGGGCCAGAGAGCCAATGAGGCCTGCCTACCCATTCACACAGCCTGTTTGCACAGAGCCTTTCCTTCAACTCAGTAGGCTTTCTGCTATGTCACATTTACTTCTATGCTGGCCTCTCAGTAGATGAAACATTTTCACGTAACAATAATAAAACCAAACCAGTTGCCAGTGAGTCAATTCTGACTCATGGCAATGCCATGTGTACAGAGTAGAACTGCTCCATTGGGTTTTCAAGGCTGTGACCTTTTGGAAGCAGATCGCCAGGCCATTCTTCTGAAGCACCCCTAGGTGGGTTCAAACTGCCAAACTTCGATAGTAGTCAAGAGCTATATAACTGATTGTGCCACCCATTTATCAAATATTTACACCAGTTGCTGTCAAGTCAATTCCAACTCATGCTATCCCATGTGTGTTAGAGTAGATCTGTGCTTCATAGGGTTTTCAATGGCAGATTTTTATTATTATTATCATTGTGCTTTAGGTGAAAGTTTACAGGTCAAAATCGTTTCTCATCCAAAAACTTATACACACATTGTTATATGACCCTAGGTGCCATCCCCATAATGTGACAGCACACTCCCCCTTTCTACCCCGGATTTCTCGCGTCCATTCAGCTAGCCCCTGTCCCTTTCTGCCTTCTCCTATCGCCTCTGGACAGGAGCTGCCCATTTGGTCTCGTGTGAAGCACACTCTTCACAGGTGTCATTTTGTGTTTTTACAGTCCAGCCTAATCTTTGTCTGAAGGGCTGGCGTCGGGAATGAGTTTAGTTCTGGGCTAACGGAGAGTGCGGGGCTCACTGGCAGATGTTTGGGAAATAGGTCACCAGGGCTTTCTTTCAAGGCACGGCTGGGTGGACCTGAACTATCAGCCTTTGGTTAGCAGCTAAGCTTGTTAACTGTTTGCACCATCCAGGGAGTCTATCACAGCGCAGACGTTTTCAAAACGTGGTCTCTGACACATTTTTAACAGTATTACCATTTTTAATAGTCTATGACACTTTATTTATGCAATTGCTTGGAATTTTTATTATATGTCGTCTTTATTATTTGAGGAAAATTGAATAGAGAACAGAAACATAATTTTCATAAATTTAATAGAATTGAGGCTAATATAGAAAGAATAACCTGTGGGGACTTGTTAATACAGAGACTGTTGGACTCCACACCAGAGTTTCCGATTTTGTATGTCTGTGGCAGGACCCAAAATTTGCATTTCTAACAAATTCCCCGGTGAGACGGTGAGACGCTGCCCTTGGAGACCTGCTACAAAAACAGCACGAAATTTCTAACACTATAAATTCGTAAGAAATCTTTTTCTCAAATTTTATTACATAATTTTAATTTTTTTTCTTATTCCGAAGGTAGAGAGAGGAAGTTTTTTGATCAACTTTATAATCAATTCATGCCCCAGTTTGTACTATATAGTGACAGATTATGCTTAAGGTGGGGCTCACATAAACAAGTTAATTTTCAAAAGCTGCTGTGTATTTCCTAAATGCCAGGCACAAGTTAAACTTTGGGAGATAAAGTGATGACTAGGCTACTATCCCTCTCTCAAGGAATTCACAGCCAGTAGGGAGACCAACAGAAACCCTGGTGGTGTAGTGGTTAAGTGCTATGGCTGCAAACCAAAGGGTCGGCAGTTCAAATCCGCCAGGCACTCCTTGGAAACTCTATGGAGCAGTTCTACTCTGTCCTATAGGGTTGCTAGGAGTTGGAATCGACTCAACGGCACTGGATTTGGTTTGGTTTTGGAGGGAGACCAACATAAAAATTATAAGAGAAAGAGAATGCTTAGGGACATAAAGAGGTAACAATAACTCTACTCAGAAGACAGAGGGAGCTCCAGAGATGAAGTGAGATGACATTCCAGCGAATCCAAAAACATAAGATAGAGTTTCGCAGTCCCAGAAGGCGGGAACAGACATTTTAGGTAGAGCACATGGTTTGTCCATAGGACAAACAGTTGGATATGCAAACAGAGGGGAGAACGAGTAGAAGAAAGTGGAGACAAAGCTATAAAGGCCTGTGGGAACTGGTGTCCACGATTTGGTCTTCATCTTTGTGGGTTTGGAAATCCACAGTTCAGTTCAACAGCTATCGTTTCAGGCAACATGCTAGGCCCCAGGGAGAGCTGGGAGGTTCAGAAATACGTTAGCCATACACCTCGACTCTGAGGATCTAACGTGGAATTTACTTCTAAGGCTCTCTCTCTCTCTTTCTTGCTTCCCTTAAAATTAATTTTGATTTCATTTCTGTAAGGGATGCCTAAATTCTGTCTGAGAAACCACCCCTGAAATGCTGAGAGAAAACTTGAGGCAGATAAAGCTTAAGCAACTTATCTTTCTTTACCCAATAAGGGGGGCCGGCACAAATTCTGGCATCCTGGTCACCCTAATGGCTGAGCTGTAGCCATCAGGCAGGATACCATCTTCCAGAGCTTTTCATGTGACCCAAATAGTTTAACTTATACATCTTCAGTTTCACTCACATTCCATTTGGATCCCTAGATGCCCCTCAATAATGCCAAACAAATATGGTGTTTAAATAGAAGTCAATTACCCCCAGAAGGTACAAGCTCATAAACCTAAATTCATATGCTTTCTCAGCCACTCCCATGTTTTTCTTAACCCTGTCTTTTTAAAAGATTAGTTTTTAATTGCCAGTTAGTATATGAATATCATCTTCTTGTAAACAAAACAGTACAGAACACACTAAAGTCTCCTTCAACAATTCCCTGTTCCACTTCCAGAGAGGTCCACCTGGTTTGTTTTTGAGAACACTGTAGACTCTCCCCTGAATTGTCATCTTCGTTCGATTTACCATGTAAATGCAGGGAAAGCATAGGCCTCCCTTGTTCAAATATCTTCATCATTAAACCTGCTCATGGGTGTGCATGAGGACATTGATGCTTATTTGTCGCTCTGTCATTGTTTACGGTCGTCTGTGGCTACCGAAGAAGTTGATCCATGTTATTTTTTAGCTTTTAGCATAAAAGAACCCACTTAGTTTTGGCCTATGACTGCTGCCTCAAAACTAGACTATTCATTAATAAATGCCAATTGAGTTTTGTGAAAACGTAAATATTGAATAATAGAGTACTGGCATTTAAATTGTACCTGGACACTATCTATTTTACTGGTTGGCTAAAAAAATTAATAAATGTAAAACAGAGTTACAAATTGTAAGTAAAATAAATTTGAAATCAAAATTCTAAAGAAAATTAATTTTTAAACTAGTTTTGTCTAACTAGTATATTATATATACGTGTGTGTATATGTGTGTATATATACATTTATATATAGTATATATTTAAGGAGCCCTGTTGTGCAACAAACTGCAAGTTTGGCAACTGGAGCCCACCCAGCTGCTCTGCAGGAGAAAGACCTGACGATCTGCTCTCATAAAAATTTTGTTGTTGTTGTTGTATGCCGTGGAGTTGATTCTGACTCACAGCATCCCTCTAAGACAGAGTAGAACTGCCCTACAGGCTAAGCTGTAACCTTTATGGGAACAAATCACCAGGACTTTTATCCCACAAAGCCGCTGGTGAATTTGAACCACTGACCATTGGGCAACTAGGACTCCTCCCCATAAAAATTACACCCTAGGAAACCCTATGGGGCAGTTCTACTCTTTCCTACAGCACACGACAACAACAAAAATATATATATTTCAAGCTACTTTGTGTTTATTCTTATGCATATTTCCTGACTTAATAGAAGGCCCAGAACACTGCTTTTGTTAAAATATTTGTAGGCTAGTTCTAAATTCCTCAACTATATAACTACATTTATGTTTAAACACCCACTGTTTTGGAAAGGTTTTACTTTTTTGTTGAAATTTAGAGTTCTCACCTTATCATCATGATTTATAAGTTGAATTTTACAGAAGCACTTTGAAACTTTGAAAACAAAATCTGCTACATAAATGAAAAAACATACATACTCATGGATAGGAAGACTCAACATTGTGAAAATGTCAATTCTACCCAAAGCAATGTACAGGTGTAATGCAAAAACCAAAACGAAACCCATTGCCATCGAGTCCATTCTGACTCATAGTGACCCTACAGAACAGAGTAGAACTGCCCCATAGACTTTCCAAGGCTGTAATCTTTACGGAAGCAGACTGCCACATCTTCCTCTTGCAGAAGCAATCCCAACCCAAATACCAACAGCATTCTTTAAGATGGAAAAATTAATCACCAACTTTAAATGGAAAGGAAAGAGGCCCCAGATAAGCAAAGCATTACTGAAGAAAAAGAACAAAGTAAGATGCCTCATACTGCCTGATCTCAGAACCTTTTATACAGCCACAGTAGTCAAAACAGCCTGGTACTGGTACAACAAATGAAACATAGACCAATGGAACAGAACCGAGAACCCAAATGTAAATCCATCCACCTATGGTCAGCTTAGGAAACCCTGGTGGCCTAGTGGTTAAGCGCTATGGCTATTAACCAAAAGGTTGGCAGTTGAAATCCACCAGCTACTCCTTGGAAACTCTATGGGGCAGTTCTACTCTGTCCTATAGGGTCACTATGAGTCAGAATGGACTCGAAGGAAACGAGTTTGTTTTTTTGGAGGGAGTATATCTATGAGTCAGAATCAACTCAATGGCAACAGTTTTGTGTGTTTGTTTTTTTAAAGAACTAATGGGAAGTATGAACAAGATTTCACTAAACAGAGTATCAATAAAGAGATACAAATTTATCTGTGATGGTTACACAACTTTGTTAATACACTAAAAAACACAAAATTGTCCACTTTAAAATGATGAATTCTATGGTACGTAAATTATATCTTAAAAATTTTATCAAAAAAAAGAATGTTACACAAAAGTAAAAAAATATTAAAAGTGTGGGCAGCACCATTCCCCAATAAAAGGAGCCAGAGCTCCTTGGAGAAATGGTTATTTATAGATATTGGGCAGGGAATATGCAAAATGAGCCAGGAGCATCTTGTAATACCAGGAAGTAAAGAAGTGCTCAAACAACAAAAGGATTGGCGGCTTATCAAAGGGACATAGGAGCCAACCTGAAAGAGTTCCCAACAGCCAAAGCAAGAACAATTTGAGCAACAAAATAAATAACAGAGTACTAGATTATAACCCAAAACATAAAATAATATCCATGACTCCAGAGTGATATAAAAGATTGAACAAATAAATGTAGAGAAGTGACGACTCTCCCTTATAAATGAATTCGAAACAATTTATATAACTCCTTCCCCCACTCCTCCAGAATATGGCTGGGAGATAAAGCTAATACCCCTACCACTTTGAGTGTGGGCTGTACTTACTGACTTGTTTCCAAAAAGTAGAGTAGAAAAAGAGGGTAAAAAGTACTTTTTCAGTGGAGAATTCCTGCAAGCTCTACCTCTCAGCCAGGTGATCAAGGTTAAGCACTTATTGATGAAGATCAAAGGCTACAGCCTTCAGTATGGAATACACCTCAACATAAAGAAAACAAAAATCCTCACAACTGGACCAATAAGCAACATCATGATAAACGAATTACTTGGATCCACAATGTCCATGGAAGCAGCAGTCAAGAAATCAAATGACATAGTGCGTTGGGCAAATCTGCTGTAAAAGACCTCTTTAAAGCATTAAAAAGCAAAGATATTATCTTGAGGACTAAGCTGCGCCTGACCCAAGCTATGGTATTTTCAATTACTTCATGTGCATGCGAAAGCTGGACAATGAATAAGGAAGACTGAAGAAGAATTAATGCATTTTAATTACGGTGTTGGCGAAGACTATTGAATATACCATGGACTGAGAAAAGAACAAACAAATCTGTCTTGGGAGAAGTACAGGCACAATGTTCCTTAGAAGTGAGGATGGCAAGACTTCGTCTTACATGCTTTGGACATGTTATCGAAGGGAATGGTCATTGGAGAAGGATATCAAGCTTCGTAAAGCAGAGGGTCATTGAAAAAGAGGAAGACTTTAGTTGTGGATTGAATCGTGTCCCTCAAAAATATCTGTCAAAGGCCCAGTGTCAGTTAATTGGTGAAAAGACAGTCTTTTTAACAAGTGGTGTTGGCATAACTGGATATTCATTTGCAAAAAAATGAAACAGGACCCATACCTCACACCATGCACAAAAACTAACTCCAAGTGGATCAAAGACCTAAACATAAAGACTAAAACGATAAAGATCATGGAAGAAAAAATAGGGACAATGTTAGGAGCCCTAATACAAGGCATAAACAGAATACAAAACATTACCAAAAATGATGAAGAGAAACCCGATAACTGGGAGATCCTAAAAATCAAACACCTATGCTCATCTAAAGACTTCACCAGAAGAGTAAAAAGACCACCTACGGACTGGGAAAGAATATTCAGCTATGACATATCCAACCAGCGCCTGATCTCTAAAATCTATATGATTCTGTTAAAACTCAACCACAAAAAGACAAACAACCCAATCAAGAAGCGGGCAAAGGATATGAACATGCACTTCACTAAAGAAGATATTCAGGCAGCTAACAGATACATGAGAAAATGCTCTCGATCATTAGACATTAGAGAAACGCAAATTAAAACTACGATGAGATTCCATCTCACTCCAACAAGGCTGGCATTAATCCAAAAAACACAAAATAATAAATGTTGGAGAGGCTGCGGAGAGATTGGAACTCTTATACACTGCTAGTGGGAATGTAAAATGGTACAACCACTTTGGAAATCTATCTGGTGTTTTCTTAAAAAGTTAGAGATAGAACTACCGTACAACCCAGAAATCCCACTCCTCAGAATATACCCTAGAGAAATAAGAGCTTTCACACGAACAGATGTATGCACACCCATGTTTATTGCAGCTCTGTTTACGATATCAAAAAGCTGGAAGCAACCAAGGTGTCCATCAATGGATGAATGGGTAAATAAATTGTGGCATATTCACACAATGGAATACTACACATTGATAAAGAACAGTGACAAATCTGTGAAACATTTCATAACATGGAGGAACCTGGAAGGCATTATGCTGAGCGAAATTAGTCAGAGGCAAAAGGACAAATATTGTATAAGACCACTATTATAAGATCTTGAGAAATAGTGTAAACTGAGAAGAACACAAACTTTTGTGATTACAAGGGGGGGAGGGAGGGAGGGTGGTAGAGGGTTATTTACTGATTAGTTAGTAGGTAAGAACGACTTTAGGTGAAGGGAAGGACAATACTCAATACATGGAAGGTCAGCTCAACTGGACTGGACCAAAAGCAAAGAAGTTTCTGGGATAAACTGAATGCTTCAAAGGTCAGCGGAGCAAGGGCGGGGGTTTGGAAACTATGGCTTAAGGGGACTTCTAAGTCAATTGGCAAAATAATTCTGTTATGAAAACATTCTGCATCCCACTTTGAAATGTGGCATCTGGGGTCTTAAATGCTAATAAGCGGCCATCTAAGATGCATCAATTGGTCTCAACCCACCTGGATCAAAGGGGAATGAAGAACACCAAGGTCACACGACAACTAAGAGCCCAAGAGACAGAAAGGGCCACATGAACCAGAGACTTACATCATCCTGAGACCAGAAGAACTAGATGGTGCCTGGCCACAACCCATGACTGCCCAGACAGGAAGCACAACAGAGAACCCCTGAGGGAGCAGGAGATCAGTGGGATAAAAAAAAAAAGGTTTCGTACCCCAAATTCTCATAAAAAGACCAGACTTAATGGTCTGACTGAGACTAGAGGAATCCTGGCGGTCATGGTCCCCAAACCTTCTGTTGGCCCAGGACAGGAACCATTCCCGAAGACAACTCATCAGACATGGAAGGGACTGGACAATGGGTTGGAGAGAGATGCTGATGAAGAGTGAGCTACTTGTATCAGGTGGACAACTGAGACTGTGTTGGCATCTCCTGTCTGGAGAGGAGATAGGAGGGTAGACAGGGTTAGAAACTGGCAAAATTGTCACAAACGGAGAGACTGGAAGGGTTGACTCATTAGGGGGAGAGTAAGTGGGAGTATGGAATAAGGTGTATATAAGCTTATATGTGACAGACTGACTTGATTTGTAAATGTTCACTTAAAGCTCAATAAAAATTATTAAAAAAAAAAATCTGTGAACTTGGCTAGGTCATGATTCCCAGTATTGTATGATTGTCTACCATTTTGTCAACTGATGTAATTTCCCAATGTGTTGGAAACCCTATCACTATGATGTAACGAGTTGGATTAGCGGCAGTTATATTGATGAAATCTACAAGATTAGACAGTGTCTTAAGCCAATCTCCTTTGAGATACAAAAGAAAGACGTGAGCAGAGAGACACAGGGAACTCATACCACCAAGAAAGCAGCGCCGGGATTACAGTGCTTCCTTTGGACCAGAGGTTCCTGTGCAGAGAAGCTCCTAGACCAAGGGAAGATTGATGAGAAGGACCTTCCTCCACAGCCAACAGAGAAAGCCTTCCCCTGGGGCTGGCACCGTGAATTTGGACTTCTAGCCTACTAGACTGTGAGAAAATAAATTTCTCTTTGTTAAAGCCATCCACTTGTGGTATTTCTGTTATAACAGCACTAGGTAACTGAGACAACCCTCAAGGAGATGTATTGACACAGTAGCTGTTAACAATGGTCTCAAACAGAAAAATGGTTGTGAGGATAGTGCAGGACCGGGCAGTGTTTTGTTCTGTTGTATATATGGTTATTAGGAGTCAATTATGAGTTGGTCAGGTAGCTGTTTTCCAAATTTCTTGGCACAGATGAGTGATCACTTCCGTCTTTGCCTCTGTTTGTTAAAACATCTGAATTGGTATTCCATGAATTCCTGGAGCCTTCTTTTCACCAATGCCTTCAGTGTAGTTTGGACTTCCTTTATCAGTACCATCAGTTCTTCATCATATGCTACGCTCTGAAATTCTATCTTTCTTAGTCCAGCTAAATTTTACTTCTCCTCCAACTCTCAGTTCAGGAGTAATATCCTTCAGAAAGCTTTCCCTGAAGCCCCAGATTGTACTAAGTGGCCCAATTCTGTGCTCCCCAAACAATCTGTGCTTACTATAGTTTTATAAAATTTATCACTTGCTATAGTTTTATAAAATTTATCTATTTCACGGGATGTATCTATATGCTTCTGGAAACTAGGGGCAGCTTCACTTTATGCACTTGTATTTTTGCTGTTGTTGTTGTTGACAAAAAAATATATACTGACCTACCAGGAATTTAGTAATGCTCTCAAATCGACTTCTGTTTTATTAATCGCAACTGTATCTGCCTATATTGGAAAAACAGCAGCACGTTATATGTGAAATATTATTTATTCTGTTCAGAGATGATACATGGAATTCATATGGATTCAAGATCTCCCTGGAATAATTACTGACTCCCAACACAGGACGTAGGATACTGTACTTCCTTAAAAAATTCTATAAAATTCATTGTTAAAATGATTATAACAGAAATGAACCGAGTTCATTAATAATGATATGACAAACTCACATGAAACAGCATAGGACTAGAATTATTATTATTTTAATTATTAATCTCTAACCTGTATATATATTTTTTATATATTTTCTAACCTGTATATTTGGAGCCCTGGTGGCATAAAAAATAGTGGTTAATAATTTGGCTGCTAACCAAAAGGTTGGCAGTTCAAATCCACCAACCACTCCTTGGAAACCCTACAGGGCAGTTCTACTCTGTCCTATAAGATCACTATGAGTCAAAATTGACTCTATGGCACCTAACAACAACAATCTAACAAGCCATTTTATAGATTAAGAAACTGAGGTTCAGAAAGGTAAGTTAATTGTCTCAGGAACACACATCTGGTAGGTAAGTGTGAGAATGGGGTTGGAATCTAGGTCTGTCAAACTGCCTGATGATAAAGAAAATTCTAAGTTTTGCCACTGATATTCTTTGTAAATTTTGGAGCATTGCTTTCTCTCCCAATTCTATTTCTTGGTCCATAAAAAAATAACCTTGCTAGACTGTGATGAAATCAGTTACTTAAAATGACGCCGCCTCCAGTACGATCATCACTTTTGTTTGCACACTGAGCGGTATAAAACCAAATTGAACCAGTCAATTCTGACTTTATGGAAGCAGACTGCTACTGCCACATCTTTCTCCCAAGGAGCCGGAGCCACTGGTGGGTTCAAACCACCAACCTTTCCGTTAGCACCCAAGCACTTAATCACTGCGCCACCAAGGTATGTACATATAATGAAAACTATATTTCTATCTACCACTCACAATCTTAAAATTGTGTGAGGGGAAATTGTTACTCTAGTATCTATGTTTTTTCCTAAGTTATTAATACTAAAAGCTGTATAATAATTTGATTTAAATTCCTTAAGAAACTATCATTTATAGCTGTTTTTCCTGGCAGTCATGGAACAGAAAGAATTTCAATTATTTTTGAAAATTAGAGAAAGTGTGCTTTCTTCCTTTTGAGTTAGTACGATAATTATTAAAACTGAATGAGGTATTTTGGTTTCCATAGTCTGAGAATGACGTAGGTGACTTAAGGAAACAAATAAGTTTCAAGAATGTAAATTATAAAACTAAGTCTCCTCTTAAACAATTTTCAATCATCTCTAAAGACAGTAGATATATATATATATATATAAATCAAAGAACAAGCATCTCACAAGGTAAAAAAGGTTTAGTTGAAAAGACATTAACTACCTTTATTAGTTTTGGTCTGTTTCTAGTTTGTGTTTCATACAGGCAGAAAGGCTATTATCCAGTTTTTATATCTTCCAATGCCAGTGAGGGTATGTGAAGGAGCGCCCATCTTAAGCCATTTTTCAACGCGTCTTCCCTCCCTCGGAGGAGCAGGGTCTCTTTCAATTTGTTTCTTTTTCTTGGGCTCCGCACGGAATTTTCCTCTCTTCGTCATGCTGATGGCGTAATACATGATCACGTGTTCGCTATCCTGTTTTCCTCTGGGTGGTGTGGGTACCTCTATTTCCTTCTC
The DNA here is from genome assembly GCF_030014295.1 of Loxodonta africana. Taxonomy (NCBI): domain Eukaryota; kingdom Metazoa; phylum Chordata; class Mammalia; order Proboscidea; family Elephantidae; genus Loxodonta; species Loxodonta africana. The sequence goes on from NC_087357.1 coordinate 66,274,298, forward strand.
ATTTTCTATCGTTTCTCTCATTCTGGCCTCTAACAAGATCCTCTCCAGGGTCCCTCTGATCTCTATGCTAATAGGAAAGCAACGAAATGACTGAAAACAAGACAAAGAGAAAAAAAAAAAAAAGCCTAAAGCGGCTGGGAGCCTTTAGTCCTCAGCAGTCCTAACCGTCCCTATGGAAACAATCCCACAGAGATCATCAGGGAACGGCTCTACAGGGATCCCTGGAGCAAAGGTGAGCCAGTCTCACCAAGTCGTGTTTACAGGACTCAGCTTGCAAATGTCAATAGCTGATAGAAAGGTGGGTTAGTTTTTTTGTTGTTTCTAGAAAAGTACTAAAATGAGAAGCCAAATGAACACTAGATTTACCCCTACTTAGTGTACTCTTTTTTTTAACTGAAAACTTCCTACTTGCTGTAATTATAAAAAGGCAAGAGCAATGCACATGCGAATTTCAAGTCTTTCCTAAGTGTTCACGTTGCCAAATAGCACAGTGCCCAATACAAAGAAATTTTGGCCAAAAAAAAAAAAAACCCCACAAGGAAAGCATTGCAATTTGGTGGTGAAAAGTCATTCGTACCATTAGAATGATTTTAGGATTCTGCCCCATAACAAAGAAACTATGCAGAAGGAATGCCAAATTCAATCAGGCAGTGAATAGATTATTTGAATTCAATCAAGGAGTGAAAGGGATTACAGAATTCCATCAGCCAAATCAGGCTGAAAGATTGAAAGGATAAAGTAACGACGAAGCCAGGGAAGAAGGACCTCATCTGAAGTGTGGGTGCTCAGAGTCTTATTATTAAAAAGATATGTGTGTATGGGGGGTGTTTAGAGTGTCAGTGATACCAGGATTACTGAGTTTCATGCCTGTTCAAAAATTTCCAGTCAATAAACTGGGAACTAAAGGTGCCCTGGTGGCGCAGTGGTTAAGGGTTCTGGGGCTAACCGAAAGCTCATTGGTTCAAACCCACCAGAGGCCCCTCAGGAGAAAAAAACCTGGCGATCAGCTCCCATAAAGATTTCAGCCTAGGAAACCCTATGGGGCAGTTCTACTCTGTCCTATTGAGTTGCTGTGAGTGGGAATCAGCTTGACAGCACGCAACAACAAACAGGTCTCCTGAGATGGTAATCCCAGTGTTTCTTAGCGGAAATAACTACCCCTCATTTTACGGATCAGGGCACCAATACGCAGAGTAGTAAATGGTCTGCTTTCACAAAAGGGTCAAGTTGTGTACTTTTCCTTATTCCAGCATGGAAAGTAATATCACAGTGTTTTATGACTCTGGCCCTTGGAATAACGCCCTTTGGGTCAAACGCTAGTTCTGTCTCTTAGTATCCGTGTCATCTTGGGCAACCGTTTTTCACTTCTCTAGGGCTCAGGCTTCTCGTCCGTAAAAGGAGGATAATAATAATTATCATCTTTTTGAGTTGTAAAGTCAATGAAATGAGTGCTTGAAGCAGTGCCTACCTCAAGTAAGCTCTCAATAAATGTGAACAATTGTGATTACAATATCCCAGTTTTGTTTTTCAATCTCTTGTAATTTTTTTTATCTTTTTTTTAAATTGTACTTTAGGTGAAGGTTTATAGAACGAACTAGTTTCTCATATTGTTTTAGTACACATATTGTTTTATGACATTGGTTAACAACCCTACGACATGTCAACACTCTCCCTTCTTGTCGACCTTGGGTTCCCTATTACCAGCATTGCTGTTCCCTCCTGCCTTCTAGTCCTTGCCCCTGGGCTGTTGTGCCTCTTTAGTCTCATTTTGTTTTATGCGTCTGTCTAATCTTTCACTGAGGGGTGAACCTTGGGAGTGATTTCATTACTAAGCTGAAAGGGTGTCCAGGGGTCATACTCCCGGGGTGTCTCCAGTCTCTATCAGTACAGTATGTCTGGTCTTTTATTGTGAGCTGGGATTTTGTTCTACATTTTTCTCCAGCTCTGTCCGGGACCCTCTATTGTGAGCCCCGTCAGAGCAGTCAGTGGTGGTAGACAGGCACCATCTAGCTGTATTGGACTCAGTCTGGTGGAGGCCATAATAGATGTGGTCCATTAGTCCTTTGGACTAATCTTTCCTTTGTATATTTAGTTTTCTTCATTCTGTCTTGCTCCCAAAGGGGTGAGACCAGTGGAGTATCTTAAAAGCTACTCACAGGCTTTGAAGACCCCAGACGCTACTCACCAAAGTAGAATGTAGGACATTTTCTTCATAAACATGATGTTAAGCCAACTGAGCTACATGTTCCCAAAGACCATGGTCCCTACAGCCCTCAGCCCAGCAATTCGGTCCCTCAGGGAGTTTGGATTTGTCTGTGGAGCTTCCATGACCTTGCCTTGGACAAGTTGTGCTGGCTTCTGCAGTAATGTGTACTGTTTTACCCTTCACCAAAGTTACCATTTATCTGTTATCTATTTAATGTTTTTCCATCCCCACCCTTCACCTCACTCGTAACCATCCAAGATTGTTTCTTTTTGTTTGTAAACCTTTTTGTGAATTTTGACAGTAGTGGTTTCATACAATATTTGTCCTTTTGTGATTGACTTATTTCACTCAACATAATACCCTCCAGATTCATCCATGTTGTGAGATGCTTCACAGATTCATCATTGTTCTTTATTGTTGGGTAGTACTCCATTGTGTTTATGTACCGTAGTTTATCCATTCATCTGTTGATGGGCAATTAGGTTGTTTCCACCTTTTTGCTATTGTGAACAATGCTGCAATGAACATGGGTTTGCGTACATCTATTCGTGTGACAACTCTCATTTCTCTAGGATATATTCCTAGGAGAATTTCTGGATCATATGGTATTTCTATTTCTAGCTTTCTAAGGAAGCACCATATCGTTTCCCAAAATGGTTGTATCATTTTGCATTCCCACCAGCAGTGCTTAAGAGTTCCAGTCTCCCTGCAGCCTCTCCAACATTTGTTATTTTCTGTTTTTTTTTATTCTTGCCAGTAATGCTGGGGTGAGATGGAATTTCATTGTAGTTTTGATTTGTATTTCTCTAATGGCTAGCGATCGCAAACATCTCCTCAAGTGTCTATTGGCCACTTGAATGGTGAAGTGTCTGTTCATTACCTTTGCCCATTTTTTAAATGGATTATTTGTCTTTTTATTTTAGAGGTGTTGGATTTTCTTATAGATTTTAGTGATTAAACCTTTGTCTGATTTTTAAGAGTCAAAATTTTTTTCCCAGTCTGTAGGTTCTCTTTTTATTCTTTTGGTGAAGTCTTTAGATGAGCATAAGTGTTTAATTTTTAGGTCCCAGTTATCTAATCTTCTGGAATTTGTGTGTTGTTGGTTATGGCTTGTATCCTGTTAATGACGTGTATTGGGGAAACCCTGGTGGCAGAGTGGTTAAGCGCTCTGGCTGCTAACCGAGACGTTAGCAGTTCGAATCCACCAGGCATTGCTTGGGAACTCTATGGGGCAGTTGTGCTCTGTTCTATAGGGTCACGATGAGTCAGAATCGACTCGACAGCAATGGGTTTGGGGTTTTTTTTTTGGGGTAATGATGATCCCACTGCCCTTTCTCTGCTTCCCCTAAGGCTAAGGGGTATTTTGAAGGAGCGGGCTCAAGGAAGGCAGCAGGGCAGTATGGCCCGGACAATTCTTGCTGCCCCATACTTGTCTTAAGCAACTTTGAGGATGAATTAAGGTCATGAAACGGAAGTTCCATTATGGGAAGTTAAATGGCCTCATGTCTGTATTCTACACACTGCAGATATCACAGGGGAAAAATTGTTCATGCTTTTCTACTACTAACACCACTGGAGCTCTCTCCCACACTCTCACACCCATGGGCTCCCAAATGTTTGTAGCACCAAGTCCAAAATCTTTTGGCTGGACATTGAAAATTGTCTACAACCTAGGTTCTTCCACATTTCCAACCTTAACTCACCCTACAGAAACACTTAGCCGCGGACAAACTGACCTCTCTCGCACTTCAAGTCAAGTTTCTACCTTTGCACTTTAATTTGCATTGATCTCCTTATTAGGATTGCCGTCCACCCCTACCACAGAAATTAGTCTTGCATCTTTTGTGAAACTTACAAAAAGGCCATAAGGTATCATTAAGAACCTTAGTGACATGACTTCTTGTTGTTGGTTGGCATCAAGTGGATTCCAATTCTTGGTGACCCATGTGTGCAGAGTAGAACTGCTCCACAGGGTTTTCAAGGCTGTGACCTTTTCCATGCAGATCCCTAGGCCTGCCTTCCAAAACACCTGTGGCTGGGTTCAAACCGCCAACCTTTTGGTTAGTAGTCAAGCGGTTAACCATTTGTGCCATGCAGGAACTTCTGGTGGCATAGCAGCACAATTAAAAAGTGAGTATTAGGTGCCATCTGTACTGGCAATGCTGAAAAATACAAAGCTGGGTTTACAAAAAACTTTAAGTCGGCTGCCATAACTGGGAAATAAAGGTGGGGAAGATAAAAAGAAGATAACATGAAGGAGAGTGAAGAAAGATTTGTAGAAAGAAGGGAAATAAGGCAGAGAGAAAATCGATCAGGTAGCACTAAGGTGAGAGCTGGCTGCCAGGTGGCCCAGGCCCGGTTGGGGAGATTGGGGGACTGTGGTGCCAGCAGCTCCACTGGGAGGCTCCCCAGCCCGAGCGCGTATATTGGTGGACGCCTTTTTATCTCCGAAGCAGAGAAATGCTCCATTTTTATTGCATAATGCAAATATGGTGGACAAGAAAAGCCCTCCCTGCGTTTGACGGCCAACCCACGTGGCACCCTTCCCAAGAAGGTGACACTGGGGTGAGGAGCCTTTAGGGAATTTGTTCACGGTGGGCAGAGCACGCTTCCTTCAGAACACACTGGCAGGACTACTACTACCACTTCACATCCTCCCCGAAAAGGCAAATGATGGTCCCTGCCGCCGATGGTTTCACGATAACCAAGACAAAACGAGTCCGTCGCCGCTTTTCCTCTAACCGTACCAGCCTCTTTTCTCCACCTCGCTCCAAAACACTAGCCAGCTCGCCAGCGCGCAAGCGCACTACTTGCCGCCGCGCCACGACAGGGCGGAGTCTCTTCTCTCGCGAGAGTGGGGCCGGCCGCTCTCCGTGGCTCTCGCTCCACCCCCTCTTCCTCGCTCGCTCGCTCCCATCCCCCCAACCAGTCGCTGTACTGCGCAGCTCCCTCAGCGGTTGCTACCGCTGGGGACGGTTGGAAGGACCGTTGCGGGGAGCGCTACGCGAGTCGAGCGGCTTCTCCCTCCTCACGACCGCACCCCGTGGGCACCGGAGCCGGCGTTACTGTCTCCCGACAGGGTATCTGAAGTAAAAAGGGGGTAGGTTGGGCTGGTGGTTTTGAGAGCGGAGTCGGGAGAAGGACGAAAGAGAGACCGAGAGGGGGTGGGGTGGGGTGGGGGGAAGTGGGGAGGTCGCCGCTCGGAGGCAGCCGGGCTGTGCCTCCCGGGCGATCTCCCACTTCAAGGAGGACGGCCTGCTGGAGGGAGGTCTTGCTCAGGTGGAATTCAGTGGACGAAGCCGAAGACCGAAGTGGGGAGCACCCAACATTTTCCCTCTTTTTTTCCCCGTTGGCTTGGCCTCCGCCATTTTGAGTACGGTGGCGCGGCCATCCGGGCTTCCCGCCCTTCCCCGCTATTTCTGCTTTTTGGCCCCCAGCTTCCGAAAACTGGTTTAGAAAGCCGGGGGTCAGAGTGCTCGGGAGGGAATGAGGGTGGGGAGTGAAACGAGCAGGGAAAGGCCGGGCGCTCGGGCGGGTTCGATCAGGGTTATCGGACGCGCTCCCAGTGGAAATGGCGTCGGACGGGCCTGGCCTCCCACCCGGCCTCCCTTCCTCCGCAGTCTAGGCTGGGCTACCTGGGCTGGCGGGACTGCGAGTGACTTCTGACGCAGATTCCCAAGATGAAAGGCTGGAACCGGGGGAGGAAAGCCAATGGCGACGAAGGCGCGCGCTCAACTCCCAAATCCAGGACAAAGGAGGGCCTCCTTTGTAATTCCGCCGCCCGGTGGCGAAGGTCTTTAAGCCAGGCTTGGCTGCCGGGCGGGGAGGGGGAAGGGGCGTCCTCTGCTTAGCGTTTTGGTCCCTAGGGCAGCTAGCTAAACGCAGAGTCTCCGGGAAGGGATAAAGGACGCTTAGCCGGCCCTTATATTCCAGGTTTGGAACTTCGGAAAGAGTACGTACTCGTTTTTCAAGGGGGAGGTTTTCACACTTACTTATAACTTGAAAAAAAAAAAAGGGTAATCATTTAGTAATCAGAAAAATGGGTAACTTCTCAAACAGGAATGTGGTATAGGCATATTTCAAATAGGTTGTCCAGGCGCAGTGAACTGTTAGGGCTACTTGAGCTTTTAGGTTGGGGTGGGGTGGTTTAGCACACACGGGTTTAAGTGGGAGCATTTTAGAAGACACATGGTGATAACAGTTACCTGTACAAATCGAGTTACTAATTTGTACCGAAAGATTTCCAAGGAATGTACCTTGTGCATAGATTTTTCCCCTCTTTGGCAGTGAGGCTAGAAGTAAAATATTTCAGAATACACTTCGGGTTTAATTTCTTTTGGCAGCTAATCATGTTTTTTCTTTAGTGTAGGAGTATAGTAATATTCTGGCCAGGGAAAAAAGCCAACTAAATAGAAAGTCAAACTGTAAGCTCAGTCGTGGTGGTGGTGGTTTTTGGTTCTGAGAACAGAGAACTGGATGGATAATTTTCACTAGGACAGTAAAAGAGCGGGGAAGGCCTGAGAATAAGAGTTTTTAATAATCCGTGTAAATCTTTCTAAGAAATCTGTTATGTACTTTTTTTAGCTTAAAGAAAATCTTGCTGCCTATATTGTTGAAGATGGACTGTGATGCTTGGTCAATATTTGCCAAAGAAAAGTTTACTAAAATCCTGCCTTGAAACAGGTTTTAGTGGATTTTGAAAAGTCGGACCAGGGTTTCATGTTAAGGAGTATATGACATTTAACAGCTTTTCTAATTACATGTTTTTTTCTGCCCTGTTTTTCATCAGCATCATTATCTGAACTCCATATAATTCTTCCCCCCCCCCCCCCAATAACTTTATTTTTGGTAAATAATTGTTTTGGGAAACAGTCACTGAACTGCAGTAGGTCACAGCTTTGCTCTAGTAAGTCATTCACAATCATTGTAAACAGCTCACATCTTCAAATATTGGTGGTGCATCTAAATATTTAAAATCAAGAAACAAGTCTGTTGGAAAGGGGGAATGGTGTAAAATTTTCAGTTTAGTTAAATTTAACACCTTTTTTTTTTTTTTCAAAACAAAGTTTAGAAAGTTATTTATTGAGGCAATAAGTCTTTATTTCATTTATTATATTACAGAGGACACAATATGCCCCTATGTTATAAAGCAATGCTATATTATACTTTTTTTCTTTAAGAGTTTTTTGAGAAAATTGATACACTCTAAAATTCGCTCATTTAAAATGTACAATTCGGTGGTTTTTAGGATATTCACAGAGTTGTGAAACCACTAAAGTCTAATTTTAAAACATTTTTATCACCCCCAAAGGAAACTCCCATGCCCATTAGCAGTCATTCCCCCGTCCCGTGCCCTCCCTTTGCTCCCTGCCTGACCTGACCCCCCCGCCCCAAGCACAACTCTTGGCTCTGAGGATTTGCCTATTCTGGACACTTCATGTAAATGGATTCACACTACGTGGTCTTTTGTGATTGGCTGCTTTCACATATAGCATGTTTGAAAAGCTATATCTAAAGTTTCATAAAATTGCTAAAAGTCATCCTTTCAGGTTTAACTGCTGGTGTTTTTAATTGGTGGTAGCATTTGGAATTCTTAAAAGCATGATAGTAATTAGCCATGACACTGATGCAAAGAAAGGTTGAGATGGATTATCCTATATAAGTAGTAAACCCAGGTAGTTTCTCAGACAGCTTTAATGTGTTAGAGCAGATTGCTTTTTTGTATGGCTTTAGTTTGTCTTTTTTTTTTTTAAGTAGAATTCTAGACTCTTAAATTTTTAATCGACTTTGAAGGGTTAATGCATGGGGCTGTCTTTATTAACACCGTTTAGTGTGTACTCTTCACACATGGGGTGGAGAATCACCCTACAAAATAGTTTAAATCTTCAGAATCTGGTTCAGGTTTCCCCAATTTAAAATTGTGTTGCTGGATTTTAGATGTGTTGACTGTACGATGTACCCCTTTGTAAAAGAAAAAGAACGAACTCTCCACCCCAGTTAGCTATTTTTAGTTTAGTGTGTTTTTTCTATTTTCTGGTCTTTGTTTTTACTCGAAGGCACTGGGTTTTTCACTGGGTTGTGTTTTTATGTATATAGGTCTTCTCATTGGTACAGGCTGATCCAAAAATCAAAACTAGCTTCTTTGCTAGTATTTCTTGGTGCTAAGATTTATAGCAAAAACAACCTAATTTTCCTTTTTTTGTTACTTGTTCCTGAAAGAGTACATTGAAAAAAATGTGGTAAGAGATGATAAAAAGCACCATACTAAAGTCTTCACAATAGATTGGATTGACTGCACGATAAATTTTTCATGAGGAACATTTGACTTTAGGTCCTCCACTTTTTCCCTCTTCTGTTCTTAAACGACCCTTTATAGGAGACACACACACTTAAGAATTGTTAGAGATTTCTAAATGTTTCTGATTGAACTTTTTTTCGAATTGATTTGGGGCCTACTCCAGAACAGTTTTTTTTTAAACTTTCTAGTTAACGTGTGTATCGTGGTAAATGTTTTGCACACACCCCTTCATACAGTTTCTAAAGAAACTTAAAAACTTAGTTTTTACATGGCAAAACTTTTGTTGACTTTGGAAAAAATGAGGATAATTGTTTTTTTAACAGTCTTTATTTCCTTGCAAGAGTCAGAATAGCTTTCTCTCTTAAGGTTCAGATATCTTGTTTATGGTATGAGACATCAGTTTTGCAGGGCCACATAAGGTCCAGTAACAGTGGCCACCATTGAATACACTTACAGTGTGGCACAACAAGCACTTTAAATAATTCTTTTAACAGGTGAGGCGTAGGCAGTACTTTTGTTTTACAGTTGAGAACAGAGGTTCCTCAGGGGTTAAGTAGTTTGCTTAATTAAGTAAATCCAGTGAGTGGAAGAGTAGGGATTCAAAGCCAGGGTTTCTCACTCTTAAAAGTTCATACCGTATGTGTGTGCAAGAATTAGTTGTAACACCAGTTAAAAATTTCACTTCCTCCCATTTTGATTCTCTGTGTTTAGAGTGGCACTTAGAGCTCTTGCTTTAAGAAACAAAACATTGAAGAGGAGATTCATGTGCAGAAATACTTGATTAATAATCACATTTGGAGAATTTCTGCATTAGCATATTTTAGGTGTGTAAATACTGGGAAAAGGAAATTTTACTCTTCGGAGGTGCTACCCCTAACTGTTGCACAGATAATTAGATGATGCGACATTACATATTAATGAATATTATTGATATGAAATACAATTTTCAAGCATAAAGGAGTCAAGTGAACAAATTGTTTTGTTTACAGGGGAGGAGGTGGTGAGGGAAAGGTTTGAAATACTCAGGTGAGTAGGATTCCTACAGCTGCTTAGTGAAATTTGTATGGCTCTGGTAAGTTTCTGCAGCTGAAGGACTTCTGCATTAACCAAAAGCCTCTTGAAAATATTTGGGAATTTTAAAAGCAGAGATGGTTGCTCCAAGGAACTGGGTGGGTGGGTTCATATTGGAGGGAAGGGGGGTCGTCTTACTATATGTGCCCTTCCACTTTTTGAATGTGAATGTTACTTTTTAAAAAAAAAAAAACTATTTTGTGTTGACTTAAAAGTAAAGCAATGATGGTCTTGTTTCTGTATACTAGCCCCAGTGGTTGCAAAAACAGTAAGACTGTTGGAAGTTATTAACTCAGTCACTTTTAGGCTATTGCTCCTGGGGAGTGTTTAATCTAGAGTTGGTTAAAATAGAGGTGGAAATCTCCCCCACAAAAAAAAGCAATTTAATATGTTCAGATTTAAGGCCAGAATTAACTTCAAGCTTCTGTAATACCATTTTTTTCCCGACATCAAAGAAGTACTCCTTCTATTTTTGACTTACATTCTTAATGCGAGTGGACAGTGGTACTACAGACAGCTTCTGAATGAATTCAAGTTTTAAAGAATTTGCATAACTATTCAGGTAAATAATGAAATCTGAAGAAATACGAAAGTTTGACAGGAGGAAAACGTCTGACATTAAGATGACAGGTCACGAACTAGGCGGAGGGTTTGAAGACAGTGGAATTTTGTAAGTTTTCTTAAAACAAGGCAATATATATTTGGTCCTTAGAGATTCAGTACTTTTTAGGGGCGATTGATGAGGTTTCACTGCCTTTTTCCAATCTTCTGTCTAGCCCGAAATAGAAAGCTGTTGTACATTGTGTTGTGGCATTATAGTAGGAGTCACTTATATTTCCTGTTGTGACACCACTGAGAGGTGTTTCTTCAGTACCTCTGGCAAGAGTATGTTTTGATTGACTACTTTATGTGCTTGTTTATTTTTGTAGCATTTATATCAAACGGTTTTGAGATGGATTGGGTTATGAAACATAATGGTCCAAATGACGCTAGTGATGGGACAGTACGACTTCGTGGACTGCCATTTGGTTGCAGCAAAGAGGAAATAGTTCAGTTCTTTCAAGGTACCTCTAGTATTAGTCAAAGTTTAGTAGTATTTTAATTTTATATTTGATTTATGTTGTTATTCAGCTTTTCATTTATAAAACCCATTTGTTTTTGGAACCTTTTAGTTTTAATGATGATATCTCGGTGAATGTTTTAAACTATGAAGTGTGCTCCAGTTAATATTTCAATGCAGAATGTATAGAATGTATAAGAACTGATACCCAGTAAACTTAATTGAGAGTAATTATGTGTGATGAAATGAACCATGAATTAGCATATGGAGCATAGTTAAATTTGATTTATAGCCATTTCTTCTTTTTTTTTTTTTTTAATGTAATATAGGTGGGCTGAGAGTGTGTATGTAATTTAAAAAGACACTGGTCGCAAAGAAAATTATTTAATCCAATAATATATGAAAAAAATCTTCCATTTGTATTATGGGGTGATGGGAAACTAAGCTTTTTTTGTTTTGTTTTGTTTAGACTTGTTTTAAATATTTGATACAGATGGGAATGTTTCAGCCTTTAACACTGTTCCCCTTGATGGGGTTATTTGTCCTTGGGTTAAAGGGTTGGAAATCGTGCCAAATGGGATAACATTGACGATGGACTACCAGGGGAGAAGCACAGGGGAGGCCTTCGTGCAGTTTGCTTCAAAGGAGATAGCAGAAAATGCTCTGGGGAAACACAAGGAAAGAATAGGGCACAGGTGGGGATGGAGAGTTTGGGATGGTGTTAAATTTTTATTTTTGGGGGTTGTGGGTCACTTTATTAAATGGGGGGGTAACCATAACATTTTTCTGGGATAGTTTAAAAGAATTGATAATTTATCTAAATTTAACTTGGAAACTACAGATGTGGGTGGGGAATTAATGCTAAGTTTACTTAAAATTAGATTGTTCCCATTTTTCTGTAGGATGTTGTTGATAAATGCTTTTGCGTAATCACCTATTTTCTTTAAACACCTATCATGTACTAAAGAAAACAAATTATATTTTATGGATTCTTTTCAAACAACTAATTTATCTTAGTAAAACTTAAATATTTAAGTTTGTAGGTATAAAAAATGTTAACTTACGGTGTATTTAGGCAATTTAAATTGGGTTATGTAACTAGATGTAGACAAACTTACTGCATTTTGCCCAATATCTTATTTACTCTAATACATTTGTGCTGAAACCTGTACCTTAAAACATTTTTAAATAGGTATATTGAGATCTTCAGAAGTAGCAGGAGTGAAATCAAAGGATTTTATGACCCACCAAGAAGATTGCTGGGACAGCAGCGGCCAGGACCATATGATAGACCAATAGGAGGAAGAGGGGGTTATTATGGAGCTGGGCGTGGAAGTATGTATGACAGAATGCGACGAGGAGGTGATGGATATGATGGTGGTATGTGTAGCTAATGAACAAAGGTTCTGTTGTCATTTTCTTAATATTCCTGACACTTTGTCAAGAAATACAGAAATGGCAGTCATTTCAGTACCTACTAGGTCTTAAAACCTGTTCATGAAAAAATGGATTCCCATGGCCACCTGTGGGATGTGATTGATGCACGTATTGGCACCTTGATAACTCATTCAGATAAAAAAGTTGAGACATTTGAAATATTTTGACATTTTCTATTTGGCATCAGGATGATTACTTGGCACGTCTGAATTTATCCTTTTGGGGTTTTTAATTTCCACCAGATGTTAACTGTTTTTCTCGTATGTATTAAGAGTTGCAAACTTATGACCTAAGTGTGTATTTTAAAACATACAAAGTATGTTTTTATAAACTAGATTATAAAAATCTGTCTCTTCAAAGTGTATTCATGTATTTCTCCTTAAATTGCACAGGTTATGGAGGTTTTGATGACTATGGTGGCTATAATAATTATGGCTATGGAAATGATGGCTTTGATGAAAGAATGAGAGATGGAAGAGGTAAAATAAATGTTAAAAGACATTTTCATTTTGCCATAAATTTTAATATTTGCAACCAGTAAGTGGTAATAAAAAAAAAGTCAATTCAGGCATATTTCACTTCATTCCTGTATAGGGCTTTATACCTTCGATAGTTCTTGATGTATACCTTCAGACAGATTCTCCGTTTGCTGCTTAAAATAACTAAGTGATAAGATTTCTTGGAATTGTCAAAGAAAAGGGTGTGTGTAGGGGAGAAGTGTTGTATTTTATTAAAATGCTCTCTTTGCTATATGTGTCAACATTTTATAACCTTCAGAAACTTCGTTCTCCAGGTATGGGAGGACATGGTTACGGTGGAGCTGGTGATGCAAGTTCAGGTTTTCATGGTGGTCATTTTGTACATATGAGAGGGTTGCCTTTTCGTGCAACTGAAAACGACATTGCTAATGTAAGTGATTTTTACTGGTTTTATAGTTATTCTGGTGTCCAGATTTTGAAGCATTCTTAATGGAAGTCTTCCTCTGTAGTTTAATGTCAGAATCTCTTGAATATAAAAATATATCTATCTTATTTTCAGTAGTTGATGAATATTTTTATGTCCATTTTGTGCCAGCCTACACAGGATTCGAGCAAGTGAAGGCTAAATTCATAAAGTCCATTTAAGAATATAGTGAAAGAATGATCAGCACAGGGTGGTGATGATTCAAAGCTTATTTCCTTTGTTTCCTCAGGTTAGAAAGTGTGAATATGTAGTAAGTCTATAGTTTCATTGGTTTGGATTGGCTTTTTAGGCTAGAAATTGGTTAGAAATTTGAGCAGCTGGAAATAATAGGAGTAAATACTGCAGCTATCTTTGATTTGAAACTAGTTGCTATACTTGAGCCCATGGGCCAAATACAGTCATGCTCATTTGTTTACCTGTTGAGTAGTTGTGATAGAGATCCGTTGGCCCACAAAGCTAAAGATATTTACTGTCTGGCTCATGCAGAAAAAAATTTGCTCTTGATTGTATTGAGAAGCAGATGGCCTAATTTCTAAGTGCTTTTCAAGGATAGTGTAAACCTAATTAACTTGAGATTGGAATTTAATGATGTTTTGGACATTACTCATGCAGTTCGTAGGTTTATCAAACCCCATTCATCAGAATCATGATACACAGTGTCTCTGTGCATGTTTTCCATGTCTCAGGTGACCTATATATTTAAAATAGCAATTTTTAAATACATATCTTGGTCATGGCATGGGGCTTTACTCTCAGCAGTAGGCTATCAGATTTTTTCATCTGTTGAAGGTAAACTGATTTTCAAGGTTAGGTATTTTCATTTTAAATTAAATACATTATTTTGAAAGGGGTAATTTTCCCTAAGTGTGTAGTCTTACATTCCCAGAACCTCTGTAGTTCATGCAGTTAGACTACCAACACGGGAGTTGGGAGGGTTTTGTTGCAAAACCAAGGTATGTGGTAATTTACTTTTCGAAAATCTGAATTAAAAAGAAAATAATGTTTTGTTTTATTCAGTTCTTCTCACCACTAAACCCAATACGAGTTCATATTGATATTGGAGCTGATGGCAGAGCAACAGGAGAGGCAGATGTAGAGTTTGTGACACATGAAGATGCAGTAGCTGCCATGTCTAAAGACAAAAATAACATGCGTAAGTGGTATCCTTGGCATGCTGTCTGACTTGATTCATAAATGTGAACTCCCTTACAAAATAAGTATCTCTTAAGTGAAGAGGCCCTAGGGTATATAGGTAACTTCTGGCAGTCACTGGGACCTAAAACCATACAGACTTTAATGGATTCCTAGGGACTTTTTTCATTGGATTAATCTCTTATATTAAGAATAGCTGTCGATACAACTAAGAGATAAATTTTGAAAAGAATTGATTCAGACTCTTAATACTTGATAGATTATTGGAGCTCGGATTAACTAAAAGGGAGAAAAAGGCGTGTTAATTTACATTTGCCTAAGTTTCCATGTCCTCAATTAAGCACATTAATACCATTTAAGGTCCATTTGCCAGCTTGGGTAGGTCCTGCATGTCATCAGATTTGTTTCTGTGCCAGTAAATCTTACCTGATTCCCAGATCTTGCTACCTATCAATCATTTGGTACTTGTTAAACTGTTCTGGAGTATACCCTCAAGATTCTAATTCAGTTCTATAATTGGGCCTGGAATATATTTTTAAGAAGTACCCCCCCCCAGGTGATTCTGAATTAACTATTTTATAGATGAGGAAACTGAGGCCCAAAGGTTGTTGCTTGTTCAAGGTTGTACAGTTTCAGTGAGACCTGGATTTTAGCCCTATTATCACCCCACTAGAAATTGGCAAGTATACTTTTAGTTTAATATTAGCTAATTAGCATTTTTGCACTTTTCTTGATAAATCTGATCCATTATTCTTCTTTCCCCTACTACCTTTTTTTTTTTTTTTTTTTAAAGAACATCGATACATTGAACTCTTCTTGAATTCTACTCCTGGAGGCGGCTCTGGAATGGGAGGTTCGGGAATGGGAGGCTATGGCAGAGATGGAATGGGTACGTAAAGTTTTTTAAATAAGCAAAGTTAACACACTTAGCAGTCAATCTGAAACATTCCTTTTTTTCTTTCAGATAATCAGGGAGGTTATGGGTCTGTTGGAAGAATGGGAATGGGGAACAATTACAGTGGAGGATATGGTACTCCTGATGGATTGGGCGGTTATGGTAAGTGGTTACTCTGGATGCTCAATATGTGTTAGTCCTTGTATGTGGTGCAGACAACTGAAAGTTCACACACGGCTTGTAATGTGTTACACCCTATTATCTATGCAACAAATTCTTAATGTCTCTTCTTTTTCAAGGCCGTGGTGGCGGCGGCGGCGGCGGCAGTGGAGGGTACTATGGGCAAGGCGGTATGAGTGGAGGTGGATGGCGTGGGATGTACTGATCATAACCACCAACATACAAGTCCTGACAACAGCATCTGGTCTACTAGACTTTCTTACAGATTTAATTTCTTTTGTATTTTAAGAACTTTATAATGACTGAAGGAATGTGTTTTCAGAATATTATTTGGTAAAGCAACAAATTGTGATGGAAAAATCCTGTTTTCTGTAGGTTTTATTTGTTGCATACTTTGACTTAAAAATAAATTTTTATATTCAAACCACTGATGTTGATACTTTTTATATACTAGTTACTCCTAAGGATGTGCTGCCTTCCTAAGATTTGGGTTGATGTATTTTAGTATTAGCTCTACAAGTAGTATAGTGGAATTTTAGAGGACAGTGGTTCACCTTTGCATAAACTACAAGTCTTAATAAGCAGACATCTGGAATAGAGCTTGAAGAGTAGTGTAACTTTTTAATTTCTACTGGATAATACTGTAAATATAAAGCCTAAAGATAAATTTAGGTGGTTTTGGGAGTATAAATCCAGCTAGTTCTGTATTAGTCATTTTTTCTCAAATGTCATTTATCAGCACTGCAAATGTTGATGATCCAAGAGGTATGTGGACTTCTGAGTATTCACAATTGTGGGGCATGAGAGTGTTGGAAATCTAAATTCTAATTCTAGAGATTTTAGAATATATTCCCCTCAGCACTTGACTGAAGTACCAAAAAAAATGTTTCTAAAAAAGTGATAGAGTTTTAAGTTATCTCAAGATGTTTTAGAGTAGGTTAAGGTTCCTGGTGACATGGGAATTCAGCATAAATACATAGGTATTTACTGTGGAGTGTAATTCTCACAAATGTATTTTCAGTTTCCTGCCCAATGGTTAAAGCGTATGATTTTAAAATTGTATAAAAGACTGCTTTAAAAAAATGTACGAGACACAAGTCTATGTCATAGTCTTAATTAAAATGAGTCATACAGTTGGATTTTGCATCTAACATCTGCTTGGAGCCTTTGTGTTAAAAAAAATATGTAGCAAGGAAAAGGTGCTTTTTACTTTTGTCCTTTTGATCGGTATGGCTTTTTTCCAAATTGGCTAATGGATCAAAGTGAAACTTGTCAATGTGAATTTAGTTACTGAACTTGTTACTTGTTTTTGCTAGAAATGTTATTAATGTAATAAATATCAATGTGGGAGATAATAGTATGGTGTTCTGTTCTAGGATACTTTGTCGGTGACTGATTATAAATTGGCAGAGGGTACTATATATGTTTAATTGAAGATTTAATTTAGTGACTCATAAAGGGGAATTACTGCTATTAGAGAAAGTAATGTTGTAGCCTATATACTCAGAGTCTCTTTATACCAATTATCTATACTCAAATTTGAGCAAAGATCACTGTGCTCCTATTTTCCCAGGATTTCCCACTTAGAATCTTTAAGCAGTAAAAGTATAAAATGTTATAAATGAAAGTTGTCCTCCAGTTGTAAAGCAGGCAAATTTTTCAAATCTTTATTTGGTTTTAAAAAATTTCACATCTTGTTTCAAAACACTGCATGGAAGGAGAATTACAATCGCAGTTCCTTGGCACCATGATAGTGTTATTGTGGTGAAACTGGTTAGGTGAGGGAATGGTATGTGAAGTCTGTTGAGTAACTTTCTGTGAGAGCAAATCTTAACTGAAAAGGGAAAGTAATGAAGTCCACAATCACAAAGTACAATTTGTGACTGCTGAAAAATCCAAAATTAATATGATTTTTAAATAAGAGCCAAAACTAAATGCAGCAAGTTATGTTGCTGTCGTAGAAGCTGCCCCACCCCAAAAAGCCCAAGTAAATGGTGACACAATTTTTGAGTGGCAAAGAATTTAAAGGGTGACTAGAAATCATGGTTTGTATTTGCCAAGCACGGTAGTAAAAAATGTGTTAGTATTTTAAATTTTTCGTTTGTTTACTCTCACAAACCATAAAAATCTGAATCTAGCAGTACAAAAACAGTTCAAGAATATAATTCGTCATTTCTGTTAGTATTCAAGAACACCTAAAAATCTGTATTTCAGTTCTAACTGAAGTTGACCACAAAAGCTGACTGAAAATTTATGGATTATGGAGAAAATAGATTTTCAAGTAAAATACTGGTTTCGAACTTTTGGCAATTTAGAAAACTTTATATTAAACAATTTTAAACGTTAAAGTATATACCCTCAGGAAATTATTTGCAGAATAAAAGTAATTTCCATCTGGAGGGGGAGGGGTTATGTGTCCACGATTGACCACTGAATGGAGTGCTCCTAGGAGTAATAATTAAGATTTCTAATACATTTTTGAAAGGCTCATGGACTTAAGGTGCACAGCTGAAAATAATACAAAATAAAGGTAAGATCCCTAGTGTGAAACTTATCATACACGGGTAATAATTTTTACAGATTACGTTCTAGGTATGCCGTAAGCAATATACAACCAGATTAGTGTTTATTGAATTTTTCATGCTTGACATAGTTGAAGTACTGGTGTATACTTTACGGCAAGGCAGACGTCACAGCGTCATCTGCTCTAGCCCCGATGGAGGTGGGTCGGTATACATGTGGGATTTTTACTGCGGACATAGACTGCACTGATAGACTACTAATAAAATTTTTCCTAAAGCTTACTGGAATGGAATTTCATACAAAAATTTTCTAACTAAAACCTATATCATATTAAAGGCAAAGTTTAACGGCATTTTAGATTTCACTTTAATGCTTGGAGCTCTGGTGGCGCAGCGGTTAAGAGCTACAGCTGCTAACCAAAAGGTTGGCATTTGGAATCCAGCAGCGTCTCCCCAGAAACCCTACGGGATGGTTGCTAGAAGTAGGAATCTGCAATGGTTTTTTTTTTTTTTTTTTTTTTTTTTTTTAATGCTTAGACTTTATCAGGAGTCTATAATCCCACTGTTATACACTTGTTTCTGGGGAAGGGTTTATGCTTTTATTCTTCTCAAATGGTGTCTGAGACTCCCCTCAAAATTTAACGGCACTGGTAGTATACAGAAAGGTCTGCAAGTAACAAGGTTTAAAGAGGGTGATGGTTATGTGGAACTTTCTTTGAATATTAGAAGCAAGAAATTGAGGTGAAATACCAATGCCCACTGGATCTGAAAGTTATCAGCAAGCACAACAGTAATTTGAAAAGGAGAAAGACCAAAAGGATGTCTTCTAATGCAAAAGGAATAAAGGAGGGGAAGGGACCAGGGCCAATAAATACAGCTGAAATTTTACCAAGCTGATGAAAACTGTTGGAATATTAATACTTCTAGAAAGATCTATACATTTCTAATCTTTCTGAGAACCATGAAGCTTTAAAGTGCATTGAGAATTAACAGGCACCAAATTAGTATCAACTTGACAGTCTGGAAGAATAAAGCAATCTGAAGCCTTTAAGAAGGCCTTTACAAGATAAGGCAATTGAGTGTTAGCTATGCTAGCTGGCCTTCCAGTGGACTTAAGGGTTCCATGATTACTACGTCAATTAGGAATTAAGCTAAAGTTATTTTAAAGCATGCCCTATTAAAAAATGTTTTAAATAAGGTAGGAAATACCAAATTAAACAATTTCTAATTCCCATGAGTTTGGATATGTAGAAGATAAACGACTGAAAGCTGCTTAAGAAGGGCTGTCAGGATACTTTGTGGTGTACATGTCCATACATAACAATCGTGCATACTTCATTCCATACATAAGGATTTAGTCCTGTAGTCTATGGCAAGTTAGATGAGCATCTCTGAATCAGCAACGCGTGACAGGAGTCACAGACCCGTACCGGCTTTGGTGAAGACGGCAGAGGCAGTTCGTTGTCAGAGCAGGCATTACAGAAAATTTCCCCACAGTTTCTACAGTGGTGCTTAATAAAATGAAAAAACCAGAGAAAAAAATTCATGAATAAAAAGCCATTTTGCACCAAAGCTCTTGGGCTCATTCCCTAACTTTCTTACCTTTCTCTTGGAGAGTGAGAATTCCTTTTCACAAAGTTTGCAGTGTGTTGCTTCTTTGTCTTTTAACCAAACTAGTCCCTAGAAAAGAAAAGTGGGAACGTTAATGCCCAAATTGGTAATGTTAAAAATTACATGTGAAAACTTTTTGCTCATGGAACATTTTGTAGAATATAAGGAATAGAAGAGACTCTTTCTTTGAAAGATAACATACTGAAACATACGCAGATGATGTGTGGGATTTGCTTCCCAATCTGCGTGAGAGAGGAAGGATGTGGGTTGAACATAAATAGATGAGCCATGTATCTATTGTTGAAACCGAGTCATGTGTAGATGACGTTCATTTTACTATTCTCTATGTCTGAACATTTCCATACCAAATGTTTCTAAAAGATAAAAATAACCTGATAGTAATGTCTTTTAGGAAAGAACCTTAAAGACCATCTGGTCCAACAATATTTAACGATAAATTCACACTGTAAAATGTATGAATTTGGAGTTATGTATCGTATACACAAATATACACAGTAGTTTAGGTACAGGCGTACTTCATTTTATTGCATTTCATAGATAATTTTTTACAAATTGAAGGTTTACGGCAACCCTGTATGAAGTCAGCACCATTTTTCCAACAGCATGTGTTCACTTTGTGTCTCTGTGTCATATTTTAGTGATTCTCAAAACATTTCAAACTTTTTCATTATTATTACACCTGTTACTGTGATCTGTGGTCTTGGGTGTTACTATTGTAATTGTTTTGGGGCACCACAAACCCTGCCCATGTAAGACAGCAAACTTAACTGACAAATGCTGTGTGTGCTGACTGTTCCACCAACCGGCCCTCCCCACCCCTCCCTCCCTGGGCCTCCCTCTCCCTGAGACACAACAATATTGAAATTCGGCCAATTAACGACCTACAATGGCCTCTCACTTTAAATCAAAAGCTAGAAATGATGAAGCGTAATGAGGAAAGCAGGTTGAGAGCTGAGATAGGCCGAATGCTAGGCTTCTTAGGCCAAACAGTAAAGTTTTGAATGCAAATAAGAAGTTCTTGAAGGAAACTAGAAGTGCTACACAAATGACGACGCGAAACATTCTTCCTGCTGATGTGGAGATGTTTCAGTGGTCCGCACAGAAGATCGAAGCGGCCGCAACATTCCCTTAAGCCGAAGCCTGATCCAGACCGGGGCTCTAACTCTCCAGCTCTCTGCAGGCTGAGAGGTGAGGATGCTGCAGGAGAAAAGTCTGAATGTAGCAGAGGTGGGTTTTCACGAGGTTTAAAGAAAGCCGTCTCCATAACATGGTGCAGGGTGAGGCAGCAGGTGCTGGTGCAGAAGCCGCAGCAAGTTCCCCAGAAGCTCTAGCTGGGAGACTCGCTGCTGAGGGGGCTGCCCTGGACCCCAGGTTCTCAGTGCGGATGAGACAGCCTCCACGGAAAGAGGGCGCCGTCCAGGACTCCAGAGCTAGAGGGACAGCCAACTAGAGGGGGACAGCCAACACCTGGCCTTAAAACCTTCAAGGACAGGCCGACCTTCTCGTTAGGGGCTAACGCAGCTGGCGACTTTAAGTTGACGCCGATGGTCACGTCCATTCCAAAAATCCTGGGGCTCCTAGGAATTACGTTGAACCTCCTCTGCCTGTGCTCTGTAAATGGGACAACGAAGCCCGGATGAGAGCACATGTGTTTACAACACGGTTTCCTGAATATTTTAAACGACTGCTGAGAGCTACTACTCAGAGAAAAAACTCCTTTCAAAATACTACTGCTCGCTGACCATGCGCCTGGTCACCTGAGAGCGCCGGCGGAGACACCCGAGGGATGGATGCTGTTTGCACGCCTGCTAACACAACCTCCACTCTGCAGCCCACGGACCAAGGGGTCATTAAGGCTTTCAAGTCTTACTATTTAAGAAACAGATTTGGTGAACTACAGCTGCCAGAGAGAGTGATCCCTCTGACAGATCTGGGCGAGTTAAACTGAAAACCGTTTAGAACTGATTGACCATTCCGGATGGCATTAAGGACAGTCGTGATTCATGGAAGGAGGTCAAAATGCCATCATTAACAGAAGTTTGGAAGAAGTTTATTCCAACCCTCACGGATGACTTTGAGGGGTTCAGGACTTCAGTGGAGGAAGTAAGTGCAGATGTGGCAGAAAGAGCAAGAGAACCAGCATTAGAAGTGCAGCCTGAAGATGTGACTAAGTTGCTACAATCTCATGATAAAATATTAAAGGATAAGGAGTTGCTTCTTACGGATGAGCAAAGGAAATGGTTTCCTGGGATGGAATCTACTCCTGGAGAAGACGCTTTGACAATGTTCTCAACATTGGTGAAATGATGACAAAGGATTTAGAACATCGCATAAACTTAGTTGATAAAGCAGCGACAAGGTTTGAGAGAACTGAATCCAATTTTGAAAGAGCTTCTACTGTGGGTAAAATGTTATCAAACAGCATCACATGCTACAGAGGAATCTTTGGTGAAAGTTAGAGTCAATTGACAAGGCAAACTTCATCATCGTCTTACTTTATGAAACTGCCAGCTACCCAACCTTAAGCACCCTTCATCTGATCAGTCAGCAGTCATCAACATCGAGGCAAGACCCTCCACCAGCACAAAGACTACGACTTGCTGAAGGTTCACAGGACGGTTAGCATATTTTAGCAATATTTTTTAATTAACGTATGTACATTGTTTTTTTAGACATAATGTGCTATTGCACACTTAACAGACAACAGTATACTATAAACATAACTTTTATCTGCACTGGGGAACAAAAACATTCATGTGACTCGCTTCATCGCAGTGGTCTGGAACCAAACCCACAATACTTACGAGATACGTCTGTAATTTATAAAGCAAGTCCTTAAAATGTGAAAGACAGGTGTTTGAGTTCCTTATTTTAGGTAAAACCTCAGCTTAAGTTCAGTTTTACATGGCTATTAATTTCCCTCAAGTTCTGTAACTTAAAGATTTAATAGCTGTTCCGTAAACATTTGTAGAAAATAGATATAAGTAGTCCTAAACTGAGAGGTAATTCGATAGCTAAAATTTATACCTTGACCCTTTTTTAAAAAACTTTCTTGTTGTACTTTAGGTGAAAGTTTACAGACCAAATTGTTTCCCATTCAACAGTTTGTACATAAAATGTCCAATGAGACTGGCTGTATTACCCTCAGTGTGTCAGCACTCCCCATTTCCATCCTGGGCTCCCTGTTTCCTTTCATCTGGATTTTCTAGCCCTTGCTGCCTTCTCATCTTTGCTTTTGGGCAAATGTTGTCCTTTTGATCTCTTATAATTGATTGTTCTAAGAACACATTCCTTTTGGGTGTTACTGTTTCCTTTATGGACCTGTCTATTGTTTGGCTGAAAGGTGGCCCCAGGAATGGCTTATGTTCTAGTTCAGAAGGGTGTCTTGGGGCCATAGTCTCTGGGGTTCCTCCAGTCTGTCAAACTAGTAAGTTTGGTCTTTTCTGTGAATTTGATTTTTTGTTCTACATTTTTCTCCTGCTGTGTGTGGGATTCTGTCGTGATCCCAGCCGAGAAGTCAGCAGTCGTAGCCAGGCACCATCTAGTTCTGGTTGCAGGGTCATGGAGGCTGTGGTTTCTGTGGTCCATTAGTCCTTTCAACTAACTGCTCTTTTGAGTCTTTGGTTTTCTTTACTCTCCTTTGCTCCAGACGGGAAGAGACCAACAGCTGTATTTTAGATAGCTGCTCACAAGCTTTTAAGATCCCAGACACTACTCTCCAAAGCGGGGATGCAGAACGTTGTCTTTACGATATACATTGTGCCAAGTGATGGACATGTCCCCCAAATCTATGGTCCTTTATCCTTGGAGCCTAGGAACTTTGTCCCGTGAGGTGTTTGGTTATATCTGTGACTATGCCCTTGTGCACTCTATTGCCTCTTCAGTATACACACAGCACCTAAAATTATGTATGTATAAATATCCACAATCAAACTTATATCTGCAGGTGGGTTTCAGTCATTCTTAATCAACCAAGATCCTGGCTAGAAAGAGTATTTCTTCCTATAAAGGAAAATTTACAATGAGAATACCAGCTGATTTCATCACATATTCCTAAAACAGCTCAGACCAAACCACAATGCTGCTGCTCCCAAAGAACCCAAGTAAAACTGAGGATTTCAACTTGGAGACAGAGCAAGTACCCATCTATAAAATACCACTGAGGCACAGGGACTTAAATCACCTAATGAGAAAAAAATTCTCCACACAAAAACTCCGCACATAAATACAGTCCTCAAAATCAGAGTTTTCTTAAAAGCCTTTTATATCTAATGGCAGAACTCTGAAAAAAAAAAAGATGAAAAAAGGACTACGCATTTTTAGGTCAAGATCACAAGGTTAATTTGAGATAGTTTTGATTCACAGGGTCTCTTATTAACTAGCACCTATCATCTCATACAGCAAAGGTAAGACAGATGGTGTTTGGTCACTGCAGATGAAGAGGTCTAAGGCTCCTGTCTTGGTCATCTAGTGCTGCTATAACAGAAATATGACAAGTGGATAGCTTTAACAAAGAGAAATTTATTCTCTCACAGTCTAGGAGGCTAGAAGTCCAAATTCAGGGCGTCAGCTCCAGGGGAAGGCTTTCTCTCTCTGTTGGCTCTGGAGGAAGGTCCCTCTCATCAATCTTCCCCTGGACTAGGAGCTTCTCTGCGCAGGAACCCCAGGTCCAAAGTACGTGCTCTACTCCCAGCACTGCCTTCTTGGTGGTATGAGGTCCCCATGTCTCTCTGCTCACTTCTCTATATCTCAAGACATTGGCTTAAGACACTATCTAATCTTGTAGATCAATATAACTACCACTAATCCATCTCATTATATCATAGCAATAGGATTTACAACACATAGGGAAATCACATCAGATGACAAAATGGTAGACAATCACACAATACTAGGAATCATAGCCATGTTGACAGATATTTTGGGGGGACACAATTCAATCCATGACAACTCCTTAGAACACAGGATTCTGAGGTGAGGGCTTTTCTTTTTGAAAATGACAGCTAATATTAAACAAACATCTGCAAAGATTCAGATGACTGGAATCATGGAATATTTTTTTAAAGGTGGATGGGACCTTAAATATAATCCAACATGAGAACACCATAAAAAGGAAAGTGACTTGCCAAATGTCTCAAAGTGGAAGCAGCTTTGCTTCCTGCCAAGCTATACCTGTGATGGCTGATGTGAAGCAGATTTGTAAGCAGCATTATTGGGTTCAGAAGTAACCTTTCTGACACTGGGACTAGGCCTTCCAGACTTCTTCTAATGTGATTCATCATTGTTCAGATGAGGAAACTGAGGTCCAGAGAGCTGAATTTGCTTGCTCAGGGAACACAACTGTTTACAAGCAAAGCTGAGGCTAGAAAGGAGCAAGCTATTGCTCTGCAAATAAATGGCTATTTTTCTCTGCCATTTCCAGAATGTCAGCTGCCAGATTTACACACCCCAGACATGATATTAGAAGATCCTTCTCTGGAGAAGCTCAACTGACCCAGAGAAAAGTCCTGTAGATACTAACGTTGTTTGGTGCATCCAACAGTTGACTAGTTAGCCAGTAAGGTGCGGCCCATCAACCTGTAACAACCCACACAAAACCATCCAATCAAATGGATACAGAGGGTTTCCAATAAGTTTATTTTGTGCCTTTTATTAAAACTATATAACCTACATTTGAGAAATGCCTTGGGCATGAAGTACTTAAGCCAAAAGAACTAACTCAAAAATGGAATTCAGAAGAAACATGGAATGGCATAAGAAAACTTTAAAGGAATTGTATGATTCCACTTATTTGAAATATCTAGAATAGGCAAATTCATAGAGACAGAAAGTAGATTAGAGATTACCAGGGGCTGGAGGAGAAAATAAAGGGGAGTGATTGCCGAATGGGTACAGTTTCTATTTGGTATGATGAAAAGTTTTGGAGATAGATAATGGTGATGGCTGCATAACAATGTGAATATACTTAATGTTACTGAACTGTACACTTAAAAATGGTAAAATGGAGGCATGGCCAAGAAGGGGGAGTAGTCAGACGCTTCCGGTCATCCCTCTTACAACAAAGACCCGGAAAACAAGTGAAATGATTATATTTACAACAAACCAGAAGCCCTGAACATCAAAGGCAAAGTTAGACAACGGACTGAGTGGCAGGCGGAGGGAGAAACAGTTCAGAAGCAGAGAGAAGTTGCCGGACCTGAATCACGGGGAACCCTCAGGCACCATTCCCGGGAGCAACTGCAGTGGGCTGACGGTAGCATTCGGCCACAGTCTCCTCAGGGAGAAACAGCCAACCAAACAGCCTATTCACACCTCTGGAGCCAGAGAAGAACAGCGCTTTTGGCAAAAGCTAAATACTTGTGTATATTTTACCACACTCCCAGCCCCAAAACCAGCTTCAGTGGCTGTCAATCTCCCTGGGCCTGAGATAATTCCTGCTGAGTGTCCTGAGCCATTCTCCCAGCCTTGGAGAAAGAAAAAATTCACAATTAGGGGAAAAGATAATCTGCCAGCTCCTCTAACCTGGTGAGTTCAGGAGAGAAGCAGCTTCTGTCCGGGCATAAATGGTCCATGGACTTTGAAAAACTTTACGCCTGGAATGGACCTGTGTGGGCCTATTTCAGGAGAATAGGTCCTTGTTGGCAGACTGCAACTGTTTCAGCTGTGCAGTGGAAAGGTGGGTGTTTGATGTTTGACACTGCTTTGCCTATTAAACAGGGTCCTCACCCTACCCACATCATGGTCCTATGGACTGGTGGCCCCACCCACATCACCCAGCCACCCGCAACAGGGGTCCAAGAATAACTGGTACCTCCCAGTCTTTACAACCAAAAGCATTGGGTGCCCACGGTCCATCTGCAGAACTCACCCACCTGTGCACTCTAGGGAAGAGGAACACGTTTTCCTCACAGACATTTGGGGGATGGCTGTCGGCCCGCTACCTTGCTCAGAGCGTAACCCCTGCGGCAACCAAATACCTACACCTACACCAATTACCCCTGCCCCTCTAAGACTGTAGGACAGAGCCTGTACCACACACTTGATGACCAACTACCTGACCACTCGAGGAGAATCCATACAAGAAAAGTGAATGGATTCTTAGGCTTATATACCTGACAACAGCTCTAGCCATCTGGTGACAGGACATTTGAGCTTCAAAGGTGAAAATAATCAAGCTAGCTCACTCAAGCAACCCATTTGGGCATATCAAAACATAACAAAGCAAGAAACTAGGATACAGTAAGCAAACATAAAATAAACTAATATAATAAATTATTGATGGCTCAGAGACAACATCAAATCACATTAAGAAGCAGACCATGATCACTTCAGCAAGCTCTCAAAACAGAATCAAGGGATCTTCTGGATGAAGGTGCCTTCAAGGAATTACCAAATATGGAATACAAAAGATTAATACACAGAACTCTTCAAGACATCAGGAAGATCAGGCAATATGTAGAACAAGCCAAGGAACACACAGATAAAGTAGCTGAAGAAATTAAAAACGTTATTCAAGAACATAATGAAAAATTTAATAAGCTACAAGAATCCACAGAGACAGAAATCAGAAATTCAGAAGATTAACAGTAAAATTACAGAATTAAACAACTCAATAGGAATTCAGAGGAGCAGAACAGTGGAAGTGGAAGGCAGAATTAATGGCACGTGGCACCAATATATTTGAAGAAAAATCAGATAAAATAATTTAAAAAAATGAAGAAACCCTAAGAATCATGTGGGACTCTATCAAGAGAAATAACCTATGAGTGATTGGAGTACCAGAACAGGGAGGGATAACGGAAAATACAGGGAGAACTGTTGAAGATTTGTTGGCAGAAAACTTCCCTGATATCCTGAAAGACGAGAAGATATCTATCCAAGATGCTCATCAAACTCCACATAAGGTAGATTTCAAAAGAAAGTCACCAAGACACATTACAATCAAACTTGCCAAAACCAAACATAAAGAGAGAATTTTAAGAGCAGCTAGGGATAAACAAAAAGTCACCTACAAAGGAGAGTCAACCAGAATAAGCTCGGACTACTCGGCAAAAACCATGCAGGCAAGAAGGCAATGGGATGACTTATATAAATCAATGAAGGAAAAAAATTGCCAACCAAGAATCATATATCCAGCAAAACTGTCTCTCAAATATGAAGGCGAAATTAGGACATTTCCAAATAAATAGAAGTTTAGGGAATTCGTAAAAACCAAACCAAAACTACAAGAAATACTAAAGGGAGTTCTCTGGTTAGAAAATTAATAATATCAGATACCTACCCAAGGCTAGAACACTGGACAGAGCAACCAGATGTCAACCCAGTTAGGGAAATCACAAAAATAAATCAAGATTAAAAAAAAAGTTCAAAACAGGGAAACAGCGATGTCATTATGTAAAAGAAAACAACATTAAAACAATTAAAGAGGGACTAAAAAATGTAGTCATACGTCTTTCATATGGAGAGGAAGACAAGGTGATACAAAGAAATAAAAGTTAGGTTTAAACTTAGAGAAATAGGGGTAAATATTAACGTAACCACAAAGGAAACTAACAATCCTACTCACCAAAATAAAATACAAGAAAAAAATAACCAGCAGAAACAAAATCGACAACAAATAAGAGGGAGAGACAATATGTAAAGATAAAATACTCAGCACAAAAAATTAAGTGGAACAAGAAACTGTCAACACCACACCAAAAAAAGACAATAAAACGACAGCACTAAACTCATACCAATCCATAATTACACTGAAATGGACTAAATGCACCAATAAAGAGACAGAGAGTGGCAGAATGGATTAAAAAAAACACGATCCGTCTATGTGCTGCCTACAAGAGACACACCTTAGACTTAGAGACACAAACAACCTAAAACTCAAAGGATGGAAAAAAATATCTCAAGCAAACATCAATCAAAAAAGAGCAGGAGTGGCAATATTAATTTCTGACAAAATAGATTTTAAAGTTAAAACCACTGCAAAGGATAAGGAAGAACACTATACAACGATTAAAGGGACAATACACCAGGAGGATATAACCATATTAAATATTTATGCACCCAATGACAGGTCTGTAAGATACATAAAACAAACTCTAACAGCATTGAAAAGTGAGATACACAGCTCCACAATTATAGTAGGAGACCTCAACACACCACTTTCGGTGAAGGACAGGACATCCAAAAAGAAGCTCAATAAAGACACAGAAGATCTAAGTGCCACAATCAATGAACTTGACCTCATAGACATATACAGAACACACCACCCAACAGCAGCCAAGTATACTTTCTTTTCTAGTACACGTGGAACATTCTCTAGAATAGACCACATATTAGGTCATAAAGCAAGCCTTACCAGAATCCAAAACATGGAAATACTACAAAGCATCTTCTCTGACCATAAGGCCATAGAAGTGGAAATCAATAACAGAAAAAGCAGGAAACTGAACAATATGCTGCTCAAAAAAGACTGCGTTATAGAAGACATGAAGGATGGAATAAAGAAATTCACAGAATCTAATGAGAATGAAAACACTTCCAATCAAAATCAATAAATGCACACATACAAAAAAAAGGGCCAAAATCAAAGAATTATCCCTACAACTTGAACAAATAGAAAAAGAGCAATAAAAGAAACCCTCAGGCACCAGAAGAAAGCAAGTAATAAAAACCAGAGAAAAATTAAATGAAATAGAGAACAGAAAAATAATTGAGTTAACAAGACCAAAAGCTGGTTCTCTGAAAAAATTAACAAAATTGATAAACCACTGGCCAAACTGATAAAAGAAAAACAAGAGAGGAAGCCAATAACCTGAATAAGGAATGAGATGGTCCATATTACAATAGGCCCAAATGAAATTAAAAGAATCATATCAGATTACTATGAAAAATTATACTCTAACAAATTTCAAAACCTACAAGAAATGGATGAATTTCTAGAAACACACTACCTACCTAAGCTAACACAAGCAGAGGTAGAACAACTAAATAAACTCATAACAAAAGAAGAGATTGAAAAGGTAATTAAAAAACTCCCAACAAAAAAAAAAGCCCTGGCCCGGACAGCTTCACTGGAGAGTTCTAAAGAACTCTCAGAGAAGAGTTATCACCACTACTACTAAAAGTATTTCAGAGCATAGAAAAGGACGAGTACTCCCAAACTCATTCTATGAAGCCAGCATACCCCTGATACCAAAAGCAGGTAAAGATACCACAAAAAAAAAAAAAAAAAAAAAATTACAGACCTACATCCCTCATGAACTTAGATGCAAAAATCTTCAAAATTCTAGCCAATAGCATTCTACAACATATCAAAAAAATAATTCACCATGACCAAGTGGGATTCAAACCAGGAATGCACGGATGGTTCGACATTAGAAAAACAAAATAATCTCTCATATTAATAAAAGACAAGAACCACAAGATCTTATTGATGCAGGAAGGCATTTGACAAAGTTCAACACCAATTCATGATAAAAAACCTCAGCAAAATAAGAATAGATGGAAAATTCCTCAACATAATAAAGGGCATTTATACAAGGCCAACAGCTAACATCACCCTAAATGGAGAGACCCTGAAAACATTCCCCTTGAGATCAGGAACCAGAAAAGGATGCCTTTATCACCACTCTTGTTCAATATTGTGCTGGAGGTCCTAGCCAGAGCAATTAGGCTAGATAAAGAAATAAAGGGCATCCAGGTTGGTAAGGAAGAAGTAAAAGTATCTCTATTTGCTGATGACATGATCTTATACACAGAAAACCCTAAAGAATCCTCAAGAAAACTACTGAAACTAACAGAAGAGTTCAGCACAGTATCAGGTTACAAGATAAACACACAAAAATCAATTGGATTCTACTACACTAACAAAAAGAACATTAAAGAGGAAATCACCAAATCAATACCATTTACAGTAGCCCCCAAGAAGAGAAAATACTTAGGAATAAATCTTACCAGAGACATAAAAGACCTTTACAAAGAAAACTACAAGACACTACTTCAAGAAACGAAGAGAGACCTACATAAGTGGAAAAACATACCTTGCTCATGGATAGGAAGACTTAACATTGTAAAAACATCTATTCTACCAAAAGCCATCTATAGATACCGACCCAAATTCCAACGACATTTTTTAATGAGATGGAGAAACAAATCACCAACTTTTTTTTTCTTATGGAAGGGAAAGAGGCCCCAGGTAAGCAAAGCATTACTGAAAAAGAACAACAAAGTGGGAGGCCTCACTCTACCTGATTTTAGAACCTATTATACTGCCATAGTAGTCAAAACGGCCTGGTACTGGTACAACAACAGATACATAGACCACTGGAACAGAATTGAGAATCCAGACATAAATCCATCCACATATGAGCAGCTGATATTTGACAAAGACCCAAAGTCAGTTAAATGGGGAAAAGAAAGTCTGTTTAACAAATGGTGCTGGCATAACTAGATATCCATCTGCAAAAAAATGAAACAAGACCCATACCTCACACCACACACAAAAACTAACTCAAAATGGATCAAAGACCTGAACATAAAATCTAAAATGATAAAGATCATGGAAAAAAAATAGGGACAATGCTAGGAGCCCTAATACTTGGCATAAAAAGTATACAAAACATTACTAACACTGCAGAAACACCAGACGAGAAACTAGATAACTGGGAGCTCCTAAAAATCAAACACCTATGCTCATCCAAAGTCTTCACCAAAAGAGTAAAAAGATTACCTACAGACGGGGAAACAGTTTTTACCTATGACATTTCCGATCAGCGTCTGATCTCTGAAGTCTACATGCTACTGCAAAAACTCAACAACAAAAAGACAAATAACCCAATTAAAAAATGTGCAAAAGATATGAACGGACACTTCACTAAAGAAGACGTTCAAGTAGCTAACGGGTACATGAGAAAAACACGAAATAATAAATGTGGGAGGTGTTGCGGAAAGACCGGAACACTTATACACTGCTAGTGGGAATGTAAAATGGTACAACCGCTTCGGAAATCTATTTGTCACTGCCTTAAAAAGCTAGAAATAGAACTACCATACGATCTAGCAATCCTACTCCTTGGAATATATCCTAGAGAAATAAGAGCCTTTACACGAACAGATACATGCACACCCATGTTCAGTGCAGCACTGTTTACAATAGCGAAAAGATGGAACCAACCAAGGTGCCCATCAACAGATGAATGGATAAATAAATTATGGTATATTCACACAACGGAATACGATGCATCAATAAAGAACAGTGAAGAATCTGTGAAACATTTTATAACATGGAGGAATCTGGAAGGCATTATGCTGAGTGAAATTAGTCAGTTGCTAAATGACAAATATTGTATAAGACCACTATTACAAGAATTCAAGAAATAGTTTAAATGGAGAAGAAAATATTCTTTAACGGTTATGAGAGTGGGGAGGGAAGGAGAGGGTATTCACTAATTAAATAGTAGATAGACAAGAACTATTTTAGGTGAAGGGAAAGACAACAAAATACAGGAGAGGTCAGCACAACTGAACTAAACCAAAAGCAAAGAAGTTTCCTGAATAAACTGAATGCTTCAAAGGCCAGTGTAGCAGGGGCAGGGGTTTGGGGACCATGGATTCAGGGGACATCTAAGTCAATTGGCATAATTAAATCTATTAAGAAAACATTCTGCATCCCACTTTGGTGAGTGCCATCTGGGGTCTTTAACACTAGCAAGTGGCCATCTAAGATGCATCAATGGGTCTCATCCCACTGGGAGCAAAGGAGAATGAAGAACACCAAAGACACAAAGTAATTATGAGCCCAAAAGACAGAAAGGGTCACATAAACCAGAGACTACATCAGCCTGAGACCAGAAGAACTAGATGGTACCCGGCTACAACAACCAATGGCTGCCCTGACAGGGAACAAAACAGAGAGCCCCTGAGGGAGCAGGATAGCAGTGGGATGCAGATCTCAAATTCTCATAAAAAGACCAGACTTAATGGTCTGACTGAGACTAGAAGGACCCTGGAGGTCATGGTCCCCAGACCTTCTGTTAGCCCAAGAAAGGAACCATTCCCAAAGCCAACTCTTTAGACAGGGTTTGGACTGGGCTATAAGATAGAAAATGACACTGGTGAGGGCTGAGGTTCTTGGATCAAGTAGACATGAAACTATGCGGGCAGCTCCTGTCTGAAGGGGAGGTGAGAGGGCAGAGGGGGTCAGAAGCTGGCTGAATGGACAAGAAAATAGAGAGTAAAGAGAAGGAGTGTGCTGTCTCATTAGGGTGAGAGCAGCTAGGAGTATATAGCAAAAAAAAAAGAAAGAAAAACAAGGTGTATATAAATTTTTGTATGAGAGACTGACTTGATTTGTAAACTTTCACTTAAAGCACAAGAACAATTTTTTTAAAAATGGTCAAAAGTGGCAAATTTTATGTATATAGTTATTCACAACAAAATTAAAAAATTTTTAAATATATGGTAGCAGAATGCAGAGATCCCACAGAGGTTGAACTGAATCTAGCCAAAACTTTAGATCTAACTTTCAGATTACAGAAAATAAGAGGTTAGAAGAACAAGTTAAAGAACACCAAGAATAACCAATCATATAAAATAAAGAATGTGAGAAACTCAGCTGACCGAAAACTTTTAAGAGGTCAATAACATGAAAAAGAAAATCAAGTCACATATAAACCCATTACATACATGGGAAAACTAGAGAATATTTTGTTAAAGATAAAGACATAAATAATAAAATTATAAAGAAAAGCAACATAATGGTTAACACAAAATGGAGGACAGTTTACTGGAGAGGAGAATGCAATCAGCATCCATGGAGGCTTCTAAGGTATTGGTCATGGTCTATATCACAAGTTAAGCAGAAGGTATGCCAGTGTTTTTAGCTGTATTGTATATGCACTCCTTTGTATATATGATATACTTGAAAATGAAATTTATTTTATAGAACATGACAGTTGGGCAGGCATCCATGAAGCCATCAAAAAAAAAGTGTGGGAGCAGAATAAAGGCATATCTAGATGTGCAAATTCTTAGAAATTTTATCTTCATTCACCATTTTTCAGGAAGCTACTGAAGGATGTGTTGCCTGAAACAAAGGAATAAATCAAAAAAGAAGTTATGGAGTAGAGGCATTAGAAGTGCCAATATAGGAGAAGGATGAAGGGAATTCCCAGAATGGCAGCAAGAGAAGATCTCAGGACAGGAGGGGCTACCAGAGCAGACTGGGGCAGGAATGTGGAGGACTCTAGAAGGGACAGCTCCAAGGAAAAAAACCAAGGACCTAGCAAATTACCTGATAAATTTTACCATGTGAAAAACTCTATCAAGAAGCATTTTATATCAATCTATGTAATCCATCACATAAATAAAACAAAAGATAAGAATCACATGATTTTATCAATAGATGCAGAAAAGGCATTTGACAAAGTCCAACACCCATTCCAGATAAAAACTCCCAGCAAAATAGGAATAGAAAGGAAATTCCTCAACATAAAGGGCATTTACACAAAGCCAATGGCCAACATCATTCTAAATGGAGAGAGACTAAAAGCATTCCCCTTGAGAACAGGAACCTGGAAAGGATGCCCTTTATCACCACTCTTATTCAACGCTGTGCTGGAGGTCCTAGCCAGAGCAATAAGGCAAGAAAAAGAAATAAAGGGCATCCAAATTGGCAAAAAAGAAGTAAAAGTATCCCTATTCCTAGATGACATAATCTTATACACAGAAAACCCCAAAGAATCTACAAGAAAGCTACCGGAACTAGTAGAAGATTTCAGCAATGTATCAGGATACAAGATTAACATATAAAAATCAGTTGCATTCCTCCACTACAACAAAAAGAACTTTGAGAAGGAAATCACCAAATCAATACCATTCACAATAGCCCCCAAGAAAATAAAATACTTATATAAGTCTAACCAAAGATGTAAAAGACCTATACAAAGAAAACTACAAAATGCTACCGCAAGAAATGAAAAGAGACTTACATAAGTGGAAAAACATACCACGCTCGTGGATTGGGAGACTGAACATTGTGAAAATGTCAGTTCTACCCAAAGCAATCTATAGATTCAATGCAATGCTGATCCAAATTCCAAAGGCATTTTTTAACAAGGCGGAGAACAAATCACCAACTTCATATGGAACGGGAAGAGGCCCCAGATAAGTAAAGCATTACTGAAGAACAAAGTGGGATGTCTCATACTACCTGATTTTAGAACTTATTCTACCGTCACAGAAGTTAAAACAGTCTGTACAACTGGTACAACACATATGTAGACCAGTAGGACAGAACACACAGCCCAGATGTAAATGCATCCACCTATGAGCGGCTGATACTTGATAAAGGCCCAAACTCCATTAAATAGGGAAAAGACAGCCTCTTTAACAAATGGTGGTGGCATAACTGGATATCCATCTGCAAAAAAAATGAAACAGGACCCACACTTCACACCATATACAAAAACTAACTCAAAATGGATCAAGGACTTAAATATAAAATCTAAAACAATGAAGATTACAGAAGAAAAAATAGAGACAATGCTAGGAGCCCAAATACATGGCATAAATAGTATACAAACCATAACTAGCAATGCACAAACACCAGAAGATAAGCTAGATAACTGAGAGCTCCTAAAAATCAAACACTTATGCTCATCAAAAGAGTAAAAAGAGAACACACAGACTGGGAAAAAGTTTTTGGTTATGATATATCTGATAATGGTCTAATCTCTAAAATCTACAAGATACTATAACACCTCAACAACAAAAAGACAAATAACCCAATAAAAAAATGGGCAAAGGATATGAATAGACACTTCACCAAAGAAGACAATCAGGTGGCTAACAGATACATGAGGAAATGTTCAAGATCATTAGCCATTAAAAAAAAAAAAAAAAAACCTGTTCCCGTCGAGTCAATTCCGACTTATAGCGACCCTACAGAACAGAGTTCTGCCCCAGAGGGTTTCCAAGTAGTGCCTGGAGATTCAAACGATTGACCTCTTGGTTAACAGCCATAGCTCTTAACCACTACGCCACCAGGGTTTCCATTAACCATTAAAAAAGAAATGCAAATCAAAACTACAATGAAATACCAACTCATCCCAAGAAGGCTGGCACTAATCCAAAAAACACAAAATAATAAATGTTGGAGAGGTTGTGGAGAGACTGGAACACTTACGCAGTACTGGTGGGAATGTAAAATGGTACATCCGCTTTGAAAAACGATTTAGTGCTTCCTTAGAAAGCTCGAAACAGAAGTACCATATGATCCAGCAATCCCACTCCTTGGAATATACCCTAGAGAAATAAAAGCCATCACACAAATAGAAATGTGCACACCCATGTTCACTGCAGGACTGTTCACAATAGCAAAAAGATGGAAACAACCTAGGTGCCCATCAACAGATGAATGGAAAAACAAATTATGGTACATACACACAACGGAATACTATGCAACGATAAAGAACAATGATAAATCTGCGAAACACCTCACAACATGGATGAATTTGGAGGGCACTGTGCTAAGTGATATTAGTCACACAATGATGCTAGTGAGGAGTGAACTTCATGGTTCAAGTAGACACACAAGACTATGTGGGCGACTTCTGTCTGATGGTGAGATGAGAAGGAAGAGGGGGATAGAAGCTGGTTGAACGGACATGGGGAATACAGGGTAGAGAGGAGAAATGTGCTCTCTCATTAAGGAAGGAGCAGCTGGGAGTGCAAGGCCGGGTGTATGTGGCTTTTTGTATGAGAGACTGACTTGATTTGTAAACTTTCACCTAAAGCACAATAAATAAATTAAAAAAAAATTAGTCACAAAAGGACAAATATTGTATGAGACTTCTATTAAAAGAACTCAAGAAAAGGTTTAAACACGGAAAAAGCACTCTTTGATGGTTACAAGGGTGGGGAGGGAGAGGGAGGAGAATTCACTAGATAGTAGACAAGGATCAACTTCGGTGAACGAAAGGACAACACACAATACAAGGGAAGTCAGCACAGCTGGACAAAAACAAAAGCTAAGAAGTTTCCTGGACACATTCAAACACTCTGAGGAATGGAGTAGCTGAAGCTGGGACCTGGGGTCCACAGTTTCAGGGGACATCTAGGTCAACTGGCATAACAAAGTTTATTAAGAAAATGCGGAGGCGGGGCCAAAATGGCCGACTAGGTAGACGCTACCTTGGATCCCTCTTGCAACAAAGACTCGGAAAAACAAGTGAATCGATCACATACATAACAATCTACGAACCCTGAACAACAAACACAGATTTAGAGACGGAAAACGAACAAATATGGGGAAGCAGTGATTGTTTTCGGAGCCTGGAGCCAGCGTCCCAGTCAGGTAACCTTGGCGCCCGATTTAGGGCAGTGCCCAGGGGAGCTGACGGTGCAAACAAGGGGCACAGCCCTACCCCCCTGAACTTACCCTGGGAGGGGGCCCAGCCGGTTGGCGTAGGCGGCGTGGCGACGCAGCCGGTGGTAGAAGTCCCCGGGAGGCAGTGACTGGTCTTGGAGCTGGGAGAGCAGCGTCCCAGCCGGGGAATCGTGCCGCCGGGCATTTGACTGGGCGCTGTCACGGGACAAGCACGGGGAGCCACACCACTCCCCTGAACTAACCCCGGGAGGGGGCCCAGCCGGTTCGCGGAGGCAGCGCGGCGACGCGGCTGGCAGGACAAGAAGTCCCCGGGAGGCAGCGACTGATTTTGGACCCGGGAGTAAAGCGTCCCAGCAGGGGAACCTTCATGCTAGGATTTGGACTGGCAGCGGAGGATCTGACCGTGACTTCAGCGGGCCAGACCCCCGGGGGCAATCTCCACTCAGCCAGCACACATAGGCGACATGCCCCTCGGGAATCTCAGATAAAATAGTCATTCCAAGCAAGACAAGCAACTCTGGCTATATTCTGAGGTGCTACTCTCCTGTCTCTCTGATCCCTCCCCCACCCTCGCCAGGCGGCTTCATTAACATTGGAATTTCCTGAGCCAGAGGGAGAACGGCTCCGGCTCTGCAGTGGCTTTGCTTTCCTCCCCCCACCCCCTTTTTTTTTTTTCTTTTGGTCTTTTCCTAACCCACTCTTTCGGCCTGAGACAAGGAACCAAAAAAAAAACCCAGGGACCAAAAACCCACCCCGAATTGGACTAAAAACACAGAACCAGCTACAGCCAAGCATATATAATCCAAATCTCAGATTTTCACCCTTACAGGGAACAAGGTGGCGGTTATAATCCAAAGGCAATTTTGATAGGGATCTGACTGCATTTTTTTTTAGCGGATTTTCTGGAAAAACTAGTTTCCCAGTGATGGCTTGGAGACAGCAGTCCATATCAAACCATATAAAGAAGCAGACCATGACAGCTTCTACAACCCCCCAAACAAAAGAATCAAAATCTTTCCCAAATGAAGATACAATCCTGGAATTATCAGACACAGAATACAAAAAACTAATTTACAGAATGCTTCAAGACATCAGAAACGAAATGAGGCAAACTGCAGAAAAAGCCAAGGAACACACTGATAAAACTGTTGAAAAACTCAAAAGATTATTCAAGAACATAGTGGAAAAATTAATAAGTTGCAAGAATCCATAGAGAGACAGCATGTAGAAATCCAAAAGATTAACAATAAAATTACAGAATTAGACAACGCAATAGGAAGTCAGAGGAGCAGACTCGAGCAATTAGAATGCAGACTGGGACATCCGGAGGACCAGGGAATTAACACCAACATAGCTGAAAAAAAATCAGATAAAAGAACTAAAAAAAATGAAGAAACCCTAAGAATCATGTGCGACTCTATCAAGAAGGATAACTTGCGTGTGATTGGAGTCCCAGAACAGGGAGGGAGGACAGAAAACACAGAGAAAATATTTGAAGAACTCCTGACACAAAACTTCCCTGACATCATTAAAGACGAAAGGATATCTATCCAAGATGCTCATCGAAACCCATTTAAGATTGATCTAAAAAGAAAAACACCAAGACATATTATCATCAAACTCGCCAAAACCAAAGATAAAGAGAAAATTTTAAAAGCAGCCAGGGAGAAAAGAAAGGTTTCCTTCAAGTGAGAATCAATAAGAATAAGTTCAGACTACTCAGCAGAAACCATGCAGGCAAGAAGGGAATGGGACGACATATACAGAGCGCTGAAGGAGAAAAACTGCCAGCCAAGGATCATATATCCAGGAAAACTCTCTCTGAAATATGAAGGCGAAATTAAGATATTTACAGATAAACACAAGTTTAGAGAATTTGCAAAAAAAAAAAAACAAAAAAACCAAAGCTACAAGAAATACTAAAGGATATTGTTTGGTCAGAAAACCAAAAATATCAGATACCAGCACGACACAGGGTCACAAAACAGAACATCCTGATATCAACTCAAATAGGGAAATCACAAAAACAAATTAAGATTAATTAAAAAAAATATATATAACAGGGAATCACGGAAGTCAATATGTAAAAGATCACAATAATCATAAAGAGGGACTAAATACAGGAGGAATAGAACTGCCATATGGAGAGTGATACAAGGCGATATAGAAAAATACAAGTTAGGTTTTTACTTAGAAAAATAGGGGTAAATAATAAGGTAACCACAAAGAGGTATAACAACTCCATAACTCAAGATAAAAGCCAAGAAAAACGTAACGACTCAACAAACATAAAGTCAAACACTATGAAAATGAGGATCTCACAATTTACTAAGAAAAATGTCTCAGCACAAAAAAATATGTGGAAAAATGAAATGGCCAACAACACACATGAAAAGGCATCAAAATGACAACACTAAACATTTATTTATCTATAATTACGCTGAATGTAAATGGACTAAATGCACCAATAAAGAGACAGAGAGTCACGGACTGGATAAAGAAACACGATCTGTCTATATGCTGCCTACAAGAGACACATCTTAGACTTAGAGACACAAACAAACTAAAACTCAAAGGATGGAAAAAAATATATCAAGCAAACAATAAGCAAAAAAGGAGTAGCAATATTAATTTCTGACAAAATAGACTTTAGACTTAAATCTACCACAAAGGATGAAGAAGGACACTACATAATGATGAAAGGGACAACTGATCAGGAAGACATAACCATATTAAATATTTATGCACCCAATGACAGGGCTGCAAGATACATAAATCAAATTTTAACAGAATTGAAAAGTGAGATAGACACCTCCACAATTATAGTAGGAGACTTCAACACACCACTTTCGGAGAAGGACAGGACATCCAGTAAGAAGCTCAATAGAGACACGGAAGACCTACTTACAACAATCAACCAACTTGACCTCATTGACTTATACAGAACTCTCCACCCAACTGCTGCAAAGTATACTTTTTTTTCTAGCGCACATGGAACATTCTCTAGAATAGACCACATATTAGGTCATAAAACAAACCTTTGCAGAATCCAAAACATCGAAATATTACAAAGCATCTTCTCAGACCACAAGGCAATGAAACTAGAAATCAATAACAGAAAAACTAGGGAAAAGAAATCAAATACTTGGAAAATGAACAATACCCTCCTGAAAAAAGACTGGGTTATAGAAGACATCAAGGAGGGAATAAGGAAATTCATAGAATGCAACGAGAATGAAAATACTTCCTATCAAAACCTCTGGGACACAGCAAAAGCAGTGCTCAGAGGCCAATTTATATCGATAAATGCACACATACAAAAAGAAGAGCCAAAATCAGAGAACTGTCCCAACACCTTGAACAAATAGAAAGTGAGCAACAAAAGAACCCATCAGGCACCAGAAGAAAACAAATAATAAAAATTAGAGCTGAACTAAATGAATTAGAGAACAGAAAAACAATTGAAAGAATTAACAAAGCCAAAAGCTGGTTCTTTGAAAAAATTAACAAAATTGATAAACCATTGGCTAGACTGACTAAAGAAATACAGGAAAGGAAACAAATAACCCGAATAAGAAATGAGAAGGACCACATCACAACAGAACCAACTGAAATTAAAAGAATCATTTCAGATT
This sequence comes from Loxodonta africana, assembly GCF_030014295.1. NCBI lineage: Eukaryota > Metazoa > Chordata > Mammalia > Proboscidea > Elephantidae > Loxodonta > Loxodonta africana. The sequence goes on from NC_087357.1 coordinate 66,314,735, forward strand.
ATTACGAAAAATTGTACTCTAACAAATTTGAAAACCTAGCAGGAATGGATGAATTCCTGGAAAAACACTACCTACCTACCTAACACATTCAGAAGTAGAACAACTAAATAGACCCATAACAAAAAAAGAGATTGAAACGGTAATCAAAAAACTTCCAACAATAAAAAGCCCTGGCCCGGACGGCTTCACTGCAGAGTTCTACCAAACTTCCAGAGAAGAGTTAACACCACTACTACTAAAGGTATTTCAAAGCATAGAAAATGACGGAATACTACCCAGCTCATTCTACAAAGCCACCATCTCCCTGATACCAAAACCAGGTAAAAAAAAATATATATATATTTTTTTAAAGACATTAAAAAAAAAGAAAATTACAGACCTATATCCCTCATGAACATAGATGCAAAAATCCTAAACAAAATTCTAGCCGATAGAATTCAACAACATATCAAAAAATAATTCACCACGATCAAGTGGGATTTATACCAGGTATGCAAGGCTGGTTTAATATCAGAAAAACCATTAATGTAATCCATCACATAAATAAAACAAAAGACAAAAACCACATGATCTTATCAATAGATGCAGAAAAGGCATTTGACAAAGTCCAACACCCATTTATGATAAAAACTGCCACCAAAATAGGAATTGAAGGAAAATTCCTCAACATTATAAAGGGCATCTATGCAAAGCCAACAGCCAACATCACTCTAAATGGAGAAAACCTGAAAGCATTTCCCTTGAGAACGGGAACCAGACAAGGATGCCCTTTATCACCGCTCTTATTCAACATCGTGCTAGAAGTCCTAGCCAGGGCAATTAGGCTAGACAAAGAAGTAAAGGGTATCCGGATTGGCAAGGAGGAAGTAAAATTATCTCTATTTGCAGATGACATGATCTTATACACAGAAAACCCTAAGGAATCCTCCAGAAAACTACTGAAACTAATAGAAGAGTTTGGCAGAGTCTCAGGTTATAAAATAAACATACAAAAATCACTTGGATTCCTCTACATCAACAAAAAGAACATCGAAGAGGAAATAACCAAATCAATACCAGTCACAGTAGCCCCCAAGAAGATAAAATACTTAGGAATAAATCTTACCAAGGATGTAAAAGACCTGTACAAAGAAAACTACAAAACTCTACTACAAGAAATTAAAAAGGACATACTTAAGTAGAAAAACATACCTTGCTCATGGATAGGAAGACTTAACATAGTAAAAATGTCTATTCTACCAAAAGCCATCTATACATATAATGCACTTCCGATCCAAATTCCAATGTCATTTTTTAAGGTGATAGAGAAACAAATCACCGATTTCATATGGAAGGGAAAGAAGCCCCGGATAAGCAAAGCATTACTGAAAAAGAAGAAGAAAGTGGGAGGCCTCACTCTACCTGATTTCAGAAGCTATTATACAGCCACAGTAGTCAAAACAGCCTGGTACTGGTACAACAACAGGCACAGAGACCAATGGAACAGAATTGAGAACCCAGATATAAATCCATCCACGTATGAGCAGCTGATATTTGACAAAGGACCAGTGTCAGTTAATTGGGGAAAAGATAGTCTTTTTAACAAATGGTGCTGGCATAACTGGATGTCCATTTGCAAAAAAATGAAACAGGACCCATACCTCACACCATGCACAAAAACTAACTCCAAGTGGATCAAAGACCTAAACATAAAGACTAAACGATAAAGATCATGGAAGAAAAAATAGGGACAACCCTAGGAGCCCTAATACAAGGCATAAACAGAATACAACACATTACCAAAAATGATGAAGAGAAACCAGATAACTGGGAGCTCCTAAAAATCAAACACCTATGCTCATCTAAAGACCTCACCAAAAGAGTAAAAAGACCACCTACAGACTGGGAAAGAATTTTCAGCTATGACATCTCCGACCAGCGCCTGATCTCTAAAATCTACATGATTCTGTCAAAACTCAACCACAAAAAGACAAACAACCCAATCAAGAAGTGGGCAAAGGATATGAACACACACTTCACTAAAGAAGATATTCAGGCAGCCAACAGATACATGAGAAAATGCTCTCGATCATTAGCCATTAGAGAAATCCAAATTAAAACTACGATGAGATTCCATCTCACTCCAACAAGGCTGGCACTAATCCAAAAAACACAAAATAATAAATGTTGGAGAGGCTGCGGAGAGATTGGAACTCTTATACACTGCTGGTGGGAATGTAAAATGATACAACCACTTTGGAAATCTATCTGGCATTATCTTAAACAGTTAGAAATAGAACTACCACACAACCCAGAAATCCCACTCCTCGGAATATACCCTAGAGAAACAAGAGCCTTCACACAAACAGATATATGCACACCCATGTTTACTGCAGCTCTGTTTACAATAGCAAAAAGCTGGAAGCAACCAAGGTGTCCATCAACAGATGAATGGGTAAATAAATTGTGGTATATTCACACAATGGAATATTACGCATCGATAAAGAACAGTGACGAATCTCTGAAACATTTCATAACATGGAGGAACCTGGAAGGCATTATGCTGAGCGAAATTACTCAGAGGCAAAAGGACAAATATTGTATGAGACCACTACTACAAGATCTTGAGAAATAGTATAAACTGAGAAGAACACATACTTTTGTGATTACGAGGCGGGGATGGAGGGAGGGAGGGAAAAGGTTTTTTATTGATTAATTAGTAGATAAGAACTGCTTTAGGTGAAGGGAAGGACAATACTCAATACATGGAAGGTCAGCTCAATTGGACTGGACCAAAAGCAAAGAAGTTTCCGGGATAAAATGAATGCTTCAAAGGTCAGCGGAACAAGGGCGGGGGTTTGGGGACCATGGTTTAAGGGGACTTCTAAGTCAACTGGCAAAATAATTCTATTATGAAAACATTCTGCATCCCACTTTGAAATGTGGCATCTGGGGTCTTAAATGCTAACAAGCTGCCATCTAAGATGCATCAATTGGTCTCAACCCACCTGGAGGAAAGGAGAATGAAGAACACCAAGGTCACACGACAACTAAGAGCCCAAGAGACAGAAAGGGCCACATGAACCAGAGACCTACATCATCCTGAGACCAGAAGAACTAGTTGGTGCCCGGCCACAACCGATGACTGCCCTGACAGGGAGCACAACAGAGAACCCCTGAGGGAGCAGAAGATCAGTGGGATGCAGACCCCAAATTCTCATAAAAAGACCAGACTTAATGGTCTGACTGAGACTAGAGGAATCCCGGCGGCCATGCTCCCCCGACCTTCTGTTGGCCCAGGACAGGAACCATCCCCGAAGAGAACTCATCAGACATGAAAGGGACTGGTCAGTGGGTGGGAGAGAGATGCTGATGAAGAGTGAGCTAATTATATCAGGTGGACACTTGAGATTGTGTTGGCATCTCCTGTCTGGAGGGGGGATGGGAGGATAGAGAGAGTTGGAAGCTGGCAAAATTGTCACAAAAGGAGAGACTTGAAGGGGTGACTCATTAGGGGGAGAGCAAGTGGGAGTACGGAGTAAGATGTATGTAAACTTATATGTGACAGACTGACTTGATTTGTAAACGTTCAACTTGAACCTCAATAAAAGTTAATAAAAAAAAGAAAGAAAATGCTCTGCACTCACTTTGGTGAGTGGCATCTGGGGTGTTAAAAGCTAGGAAGCAGACATCTAAGATGCATCAATCGGTCTCATCCCACTTGGAGCAAAGGAGAATAAAGAAAACCAAAGACACAAGGAAAATATTAGCCCAGGAGACTAAAGGACCACATAAACCAGAGACTCCACCAGCCTGAGATGAAAAGAACTAGATGGCGCCCAGCTACCACCAACGACTGCACTGACAGAGAACACAACACAGTCCCAGATGGAACGGCAGAAGTATAGAGCAGAACTCACATTCGCATAAAACGACTACGCTTAATGGTCTGACAGAGACTTGAGGAACCCCCGAAACTATGGACCCCAGATGCTCTGTTAACCCAGAACTGAAACCATTCCAGAAGCCCACTCTTTAGACAAAGATTAGACAGGAGTATAAAATAAAAAACAATACACATGAGGGGTGTGCTTCTTAGTTCAAGCCAGATACATGAGATCAAATGGGCGGCTGGCACCTGGAGGCAGGATGAGAAGGCAGGAAGGGACAGGAACTGGTTGAATGGACACAGCATAGCCAGGGTGGGAGGGGGGAGTATGCTGTCACTTTGTGGTGATTGCAACTTATGTCACAATACAATATCTGTATAAATTTTTGCATGAGAAATTTACTTGAACTGTAAACTTTCACTAAAGCACATACACACAAAAAAAGCATTTTAGAGAGATGTTTGAAGGTATAGAAAACTCAATTAGATGTTTAAAAATAACTAAACTAATGAGGGGGAAAAGAAGAAAAAAAAGAGGCAATTGTTAATTCCAGAAGGGGAAAATGTAGTTCAATAAAGAAAATATAATCTCAGTACACCACTTGGCCCAGCAAGGAACAATATTCAAACAGTCATGATAATTCCACAAAAACTGAAATTGAATTATACTGGGAGGACAGTGAAAAGAAACACCAGGGTGACAGCGAGCCATAGATAAGGTCTAAAATTGATGAATCAAGAGCAAACAGTATATACTAAGAAATAAGGGGATAAATACTAGAAGAAACAGCTCAAAGAACTGAAATGAGCTCCCTCAGGTGGTAGGAGTTGGGGTAGGTAAGGAAGGAGGAAGTAAAGAACAAGAGACTGATAGCTTTTTGTTTTTTTAAATTTTTGCCCTATTTGATGTCTAAAACTATTTTAATCTAATACTTTGGTAAAAGATGACATGGGTAGCTTGTGAGGTAGGAAGCCACCTGTGACTAAAGTGCTCATACAGAGGTGGTATTTTTTCCCATGTTGTAGAAGGGATTCTTGCATTCAGACATATTCAAAAGCACTTACTGATAATTGGTATCAATCACTTTCACACACACTAAGCTAAGTATTCAAAGCAACCCCATGCAAATCATAAGTGCATTTTCAGAAGCAGCAGCTGAGGCTCAGTAAAAATACATGACATGCTGAGGGTCAAAAACCAATTGGCACACAGACTCAGATTCTCAGGTTCAGAGGCAATGTCACCTTGTCCTCCACACTAAACAGAGAAGTGGACAAAATTATTTCTAAGGTCATTTCCAACTCAAAGATTATCAATAATGAGATTCTAGAGGTACAGGGAGGGGAAGAGCTGACACTCCATCCTCCAAGCTCTCCGTTCAGTGCTTCTGTCTTCCACACGCTGGGGTTCAGTAATGGCGCCCTAGGGTCGTTTATTCAGGGCTTCACCTATAGGGTCGCTAGGAGTCGGAATCAACTCGACAGCAACAGGCTTGGTTTTTGCTTCGGTTTTACTTTCGGTTGGAGCACTTTCACGCAGACTTACACGCTCCTGTATTTTCTACTCACCTGTAATGCTTTGTTGGCTTCTTTTATATCTTCTATTTTAAGTTTTGATCTAAAAAGAGTAAAATAGGTCTAAATTTCAGGACACATTTTTAAATACAGAACACATAGTAATTCATTAGAAAAGTATTCATTTTTCATAGGATATAAAATTGTATACAGGATATGATACAAACGATCTTCTCTGCCTAGTAGGATTTTATATTTTCCTATATTTTCTCAGTATTCTAAAGCAAAATGTATGTTTTAAATTTAAAAACTTTTTTCAAGGAAAGAAATACTGGCATTTTAACATATTAATAACTGCATTTTTTTTTATGATTTATTGTAGGCTTACTATGTGCCAGGCACTATGTCCTTTGAATGTACAATCTTATTTTTCACAAAAACTTAATGAGGTATGCAGTCCCATTATTCCTATTTTGTAGATGAAGAAAGGGAGGCCTGAAGAGATTCAGTCACTTACAAGAGGTCACAGAGCTGCTAAGTGGGGTTGCTGGGATTCAAACCGTGGTCTGTGTGACCCCAGAGCCCACATGTTAAGTATTATGTACACTACTTCTCTGGCAGATGTAGATGTCACAGTAGCAACACTGAGGAAGATATAGTTTTGATATTGCCACTTGACTCTATCTGCTAGAGAAGATGTATGTATAACACTTAATGTGTGTGGAGCCCTGGTGGCACAGTGGTTAAGAATTTGGCTGCTAACCAAAAGGCTGGCAGTTTGAATCCACCAGGCACTCCTTGGAAACCCTATGGGGCAGTTACACTCTTAGAGGGTCTCTATGAGTCAGAATCAACTCAACGGCAATGGGTTTGGTTTTTTGGTTTTTACAGTTGCGACATCTGTCCACCTTTCAAAAATATATATGTTAATGCTGAAGTTAATAAAATCTACATTTTAAAAAGAAATATTTAATTATCTGTGATCCCACTAGTGCAATAATCTTCTACACATGTCTATGTGTGTATTTTAAATGAGATCGCTTTCTACATAGTGTTCCACAACCAGCTTTTTTCATTTAACGAATGTATTCTGAGCTGTTAACTGTTTAGAGCTATTGACTTGTTATTATCAGCCATGTCATTACATTAAATGGTTACATGGTACACTATGAAAAGAATATAAAACAGTTTATATACAGGTAGTCCCTGACTTATGAAGGAGTTCTGTTCCAATGACTCTGTCATAAGTTGGTTCTGATGTAACTCAAATGCCTCTTTTTGTTTTATTTTGTTTTTATTATTATTGTTTTTTTATTATCAGTATCTTTATAAATTCAATCTTTGAGCACGTGCAGCTGAACATCTGAGGACGGTAACATCAGCCAATTATAGATTGCAACACTGTATGTAATACGTACTACTAACAATAGGACGTACAAAAAAAAAAGCAGGTAGTCATAAGTGCAGTTTGCGGTAACTTGAATACGTCGTTAAGTCGGTGACTACCTGTAATTATTATCTATTGTTCAATTTGTTCATTAAAACATATGAATTATTTTTCTTATGATACTATTTAGAAATGAAATTACTGGATGAAAAGGTATATAAAATACTAACATCTGTGCTACCAACGGGAAACACTGGAAGCCTGCTTTGTCCTACAGACGTTCTTTGCTCCAAGACATAAAAACAAAGGGCCAGTCTTTTATCTGGCTCATACTAACCCTTATGGTGGAAATAATCAACATAAAACTATACACTGTAAAAATATTATTGACAGAATAATCAAATTTTCTTTGCTGAATTTACATCTATAAAATGTGCCCCAGGAAAACTGACTCTGGAGGAAAGAATAGTCACAAGAGGAATGGTTTAACTGTGCAATACAGAAAAATTGAATATGGAATTAAAGCCAAGAAAGCCATATGGAGCAGTGTTAGTCTACAATACATTGAGTTGCCACACATCAGAATCAACTCAATGACAATGGGTTTAATGGTATTCACTTCAGAAAATACTTCCCTTATGAAAATTGACTGGTGTTCATATGTTTCTGGTTAAAATATTTTTATTCATAAATACGGACTAAATTATGAGACATACTGCTAAACTATCCTAAAGAAAGGGAGTATCAGTTACGGCGCCAAAAAGCACAGTGGACAAGAGCACCTTCTCCCTATCCTGAGCAGGGAAGAAACAGATGTTCGGATCATTCGTCTTGACTAGCTTTTATTTAGAAACATATATTTCTAAGTGTGTGGAAATATTCTGACCTGGGAATAAAAACAGCATGGAGAAGGGTCAGAATAAAACATGAGAATGTAACGAATGTGACACAGTCAATTCGGGCACCACAGGAAACACCCATTAACTACACAAACCTCTGATAATCCTGAAGCCCCTACTCCCGGGGGGGAAAAAAAACAAAAGCAAAAAAGCTATAGATTATAGAAAAAGGACAGCATTTACAGAATACTAGATTTGGAAGAATCCTGTTAGTTTCACCTTTTCTAAACTAAAAATCTTCTTGCTACAATCTAAGCCTCAGTGAAAAAGGATAAGGAAAAAGCTGGTTATCATCCTTCAAAGGAAACTCTCCACATAATTTAAACTGTCAGTCATTTTAACACAAATACATAAATTAGTCTAGATTCTCTTCCTTGAATATTCCATCCTGACATTTCATATATTCCATATTTTCTTCACATATGAACAATTCTTTACAGATTTACTTTCATTTCTTTAATTCTTAAATTAGATATTCTATCCACTACAATCATAATTTAGTTAGAAGACTATCCCCACTGCTGTCAAGTCAATTCCAACTCATAACAACCTCATAGGGTTTCCAAGGAGCCGCTGGTGGTTTCCAACTGCTGACCTTTCAATTAGCAGTCAATCACTTTAACCGCTGTGCCTCCAGGGCTCCTCAGTTAAGACGGCTAGCTAATGTTGAAAGCCTTCCAAAATCAATCAGAAATTTTCTCTTTATAAGAATCCTTCAATAAGAGTAATTATTTCACTATTAAAAGTAATTTTCTAATTAAAATTGATCATTAATATTTAACCTTGCAGGTTAAGAATGTAAGCATTGAAAAGTAACTTTCAGACCCTACCTGCTCATTTTACAGACAAGAAAAATGATATTCCGGTTGAGATGGGGAAAGGCACTGTGTTAGGTACCGTCACAAACTTATTCTCAATCAATAAGAAAAGGGCCCTCTGGGGACTTTATAACTCTCCATTTCACAAATCAGGAAATGGGCTTACAGAGATTACATCACTGAGCCCAGTGACACAGCAGGTATAGGAATGCTGATTCAGGTCTGCCTGATTCTCCCATTTTCTTTCCACAATAATATCACTGTGTGAACACTACTTTTTAAATCTAATATTGAATAACTTGAAAATATACAGCCTCACTGGTAAGCTGAAGAGCCAGCCTCTCTAAAAGATTAACATTCTCGTCACAAAATTAAAAGAAGACTCACAGAAACTATTCCACACATTTCACTGTTATTCTACACAGCTCTCCCTTCCCCCATCCAATCAGTCCACGTAAAGTCTAAAGGCAATTCTGTTCATTTAGAAGCCAAGGTTAAAAAACACTGATCCAACCTCAGTCCCTCACCATCAACACGTTTTTAAAGAGATATTCATCATCCAGAGTATTTATTTATAGTTTTTATAATTTACACTTTATCCCACACTTTATAGTTTTTACTTAACTTTCAACCAGTTAATGTATAGCCACAGGAATAGGAGGAAGAAGAGAAGTGTTTCAGCAGATAAACTGGTAAGGTCTGGGAAAACTTGGAAAGGGGTCACTGATCCTTTCTCCAGCCCTGATTAAACTCTTGTCATTGCAGAAGAGATATGAAGTTGAGAAAGTATAAAATACAGTGTGACCCAAAAGTGGCCCTACTGGAACCCATGTTTTACGGATGATGATCTCGGAAGCAAAAAAGGTAAAAGCCAATATATCTGCACCCATCTTTAGTGCATGAGTCTCCATTCTAGTTGAATTTTTTAAAAAGACAGAACACATATATTTATATATAATCACATATATATATACATATGATAGGATGCTTACACATAAATTTGTTCAGGAATTAGGTACCTTTGGAGACTGATACTTGAGAGGGATGGAGTACTTGTTAATTTTATACCTTTTTGTGCTATTTGTATTTTTTAACCATATAACATATCAAAAGGGTTTATACAGGTGATGCGATTATGGCCATTGTAGCTTTCTTATTTTTATTTGAATTAAAAAAAAAAGTGATGCTACTTTTTTAAAAAACATGGCAGTGGTACATTCAATACTAAAAGTAAGCCTTCTTTAGCTTACCCCAAATACTCAGCACAAAGAGCTGCTAACTCAAAATGCCATCCACAGAAACAAGGAGGAAAATGTAAGAAAAGTGGAACACTATTTCTCCTTCTTGTCTTTATACGGTCCTAACGACATTATATCACAACAGAACTGCATTGCATGAAGTTAAGCCCTGACTCCAGGAAGGCATAAAACTACCTCCACTTCTCAAGTTGGCTCTTTACCTAAACAGTCTGAAAGAGATCTCCCCAGATCTTTTGAAAATTCAAAATTCTGTTGTTCTGAGAGAAACGTATTAAATCAATTTTCAAATTCTCTCACATTGAAGATACCAAACAAGAGCCTTAGCTTTCACCGACTAGAAAACGTTTAGGGCTATGGCCTACTAAATCAAACAAAACTTTTGTTAAAATCCCTCCAATGCAATGTGTACATACCAGGTCTTACTTTTTTAATTTGGGTTTTTGTTTTGTTTCTCTTGAATAGTTCATATCTTTCTTTCCTGTATTTAAATTTTACTACTTATTAGGTGTGGTACCCATGTACCTTTTATAAAAGTCAGTGACTACTCAGTTGAAGGAAAAAAGAAAAATTACTCGCTAAGCTTGTTGCCAAGTTCTTGAAGCGCTTGCTCTTGATCATGACATACTTTCTTCAACTGCTGATTTTCATCCTGGAGGTTAAGGGATTTCTTCAAAACAATAAAAGACAGAAAGCGTAATTTAAAAAAAAGAGAGAAATAATATATAACATGTTGTATATATACCATTGATTAGAAACAAGTATCCCTTTAGCTTTTTATATGAAAAAGAACATTTATCCAAAGCTCTTTCATGGCTGCTCACATGTATTAACTATTTTTCATTTACTTGACTAATCTCCTTACTGATAATTTCTAAGATAACTAGTATATCCTGTTTTCTTGGTAGAAGTCTAAATTAAAATCTAATTATCTTTTTAAACAACTTAACATTAAGACATAAGTTTTAAAGTTTTACCACTATTTACTTTTTTCAGAATAATGATTTGTTGGGTCTCATTTCTGAGATGACATAAGGCATCCTTCTCCTTTTGAAGATCTTCCTGCAAAGTCTGCCTCCACTCCTTTTCAATCTTCACATCAGTTTCCAGTTGAACCCTTGAATGCAAGTAACACAAGAAAGCTCAGTGCTATGTCTCACGTGACAGCTGTACGTATCCTTCAACAAGACCATCTTCCTGGTCAATTAAGTCTGCCTTTTTAATTCATCTCTTCAGGCATTTTCTTTCATAAACATTTTTTGGTAAACAAGTTCGGCAGCACACAGGGTTTTCTGATCACAAAGTATCAATTTATTTGCCAACCTCGGAAAATTCTGTTAGATAATCGTTTGTCATTTTACAATGTATGCAATTTTGTATACATACATGTTATATAAAAATAGAAAATGCCTGGAAGGGCACACACCAAACTAATAAAACTGACTAAATCTTGGAAATGGAAATGAGTGGAGGAATGTGGGGTTTTAACTGTTTACATTTCTGTGCCATCTGAAATTTTTCACTACAAACTAATGAAAGTATCATTTTGGTATAAAAATTGCAGCAACCACTGAATTACTGATTAAAACAGTAATTCAGTGGTTGGTGCATCAGAAACAGAAAAAAATAGTCCTGACACAAAGTGCTATTTTGCTGTTTACTTTTGGAAGCTACCCAATTAAAGGGCAGATCTAAGACCAAGCAAAGAATGAGCAGGTCCACACTGCCGAGGATGGCCTGGAGATGCCAGCTGAAAGCGAACTAGCCGGCAAAACAAATGTAGTCAAAATTCCATTGCTTGGGTCTTCCTTTGATCAGGGATCAATTAGCTGTACCACTGCAGAATAACATCAGATTTACCTTACCTACGCTTTTGTCAAACTCTACCAGGGTTTCAAGACTGTATTTTACTAACTGGCAAAGTATCCAAGTCTTGCTCTTCCCGTTTTTCACCTGCAGGGCAGCAGGACCTACACAGCAAAGCCCTTGGCGCCATTCATAACCGCGATGACTTAAATGCACCTTGTGATCTTTCTGGCCAGAGGAAGCCCTGAAAGTGCTGACTATCCTTTTGTGAATGTGCTTATGATTAACAGAAAATCGTTTGTGCTGTTTTTGTTTTCTGGGGGAGGCGTTTCAGTTTCACAATGTGCAAGTGATGCAAGTTTTCAACCAAGGTAATATTCCCTAGTCTGATGCCTTACTCAGTATACCAGCTTCTAAAATAGTATTTTGTGGTAAATTTAAAAGGACCTTAGAGTTCTAGTTCCAGACAACATGGAATAGATGCATTCCTCCCTATCCCTTCTACTAAGCACAGTTAAAAACTCTGGACATTATACATAAAACAAAACAAAACTCTGAAAGGTGTAGAGAAGAAGGCGGACAAGCTAGGAGCCCCAGGACTCGAGAAACAGCATGGCGTGAGTTCATGGGTTTTCTTTTTGCTTCCTATATGGCTCGGACTGGGTGCTGGAGATGCCCACAGCCCAGACACCAACAGGCACAGACAAAAGCCCTAAGAAAAGCCTACTCCTTCTCACCAAAGTGCCAGGAAAGGGGCAGCCTAGCAAGACAGAAACTTGTTTTGACAACAAACACCCTACTCCAGCAAAACACCTGGGAAAAAAACCCACAGGCCTCTGGCCCCTATCAGCAAAAGCCAAGTGAATGCTTAGACTTCCACCCTCGCCTGGCAGTAACAAGGTGTCGGTTCCACCCCTCCCACAGTTTCAGTGGAGGCCATTTGGGAAGCCTGGGCTTTTCTCCCCATGAGGCAGTAACAAGACCTTCCTTCCCCTCCCCGGCTAAGGCCAAGTGGGGAGCCTAGATTTCCACTCCTACCCAGTGGTAATGAAGCATTTCTCCCTCTCCTCTCCAGAATGGTGTCAGCAGAGACCACGGAGGAAGCCTTGACCTCCACTCCCATCCAGTGGTAAAAAAAAAAAAAAAAAAAAAAGGCACCACGCCTCCTCTTCACAATGACAGTAGAAGCCAAGTGCAAAGCCTAGATTTCAATCCCTGAACAGCAGTTATGAGATGCCCTTCTCCAGGGTGGTCCCCCCAGGGTGGTCCTGAACTTACATACTCACTTGGTATGAAGAGTCAATGTCCACATTCCCCTGTCAGTGTAGTTTCAGCGGAGGGCTGCTAAAACAGATTTAAGTAACATCCAAGGTCTTATAACATAATACCCAAGATGCAAGAGAAAAACACTTGCTGTATTAGGACCCAGGAAAATCTCAACTTGGATGGGCTAAATAGAAGAATGAAGCTGACAGTGGAAAGAATCAATGAACTTGAAAATAGAACAATAGAAATTACCTAATCTGAACAACAGAAAGAAAATAGACTGAAAAAACAACAACACAGATTATCAGGGACCTGTGGGACTATAACAAAGGGTCTAACACTCATGCTTATCAGAGTCCTAGAAGAGAGAGAAGATAAAAGGTAGAGCTGAAAAAATACAGATTCAAGAAGCTAACCAAACCCCAAACAGGATAAATCTAAAGAAATTTGTACTCAGAAACATCATAATCAAGCTTTGGAAAACTAAAGACAAAGAAAGAATATTGAAAGTAGCTAAACAGAAATGACACAATACCACAGAGAGCAGTGATTTGAATGACAGCTTATTTTTCATCAGAAACCATGGAGGCCAAAAGGAAGTGGCGCATCCTTTTTCAAGTGCTGAAAAAGAACTGTCAACCCAGAATTCTATACCCAGTGAAAATATACTTCATAAACAAAGGTGAAATCAAGACCTTCTTAGGTGAAACAAAACTAAGAGAACATGTTGCCAAAAGACCTACCTTAAAAGAACAGCTAAACAAAACTCTTCAAACATAAAGAAAATGATTAAAGAAGGAAATTTGGAACATCAGGAATGAAGAAAGAACAACGAAAAGACTTTTCTAAATTATGTATGATGGTTCGAATAAAAATTATAACACTGTCTGATGTGGTTCTCACTATATGTAGAGAAATATTTAAGGAAATTATGTTATAAAGGGACCTAAATGGAGGTACACTTTCTGCACTTCACTTAAAGTGGTAAAATGTTGATTCCAGTAGACTGTGAAAAGTTTCATATGAATAATGTAACACTTAGAGGAACCACTTAAAAAACTGTATAAAGAGATACACTCAAAAACACTGTAAACTCACCACCGTTGAGTGGATTCCGACTCATAGTGACCCTATAGGACAGAGGAGAACTGCCCCTTTGGGTTTCAAAGGAGCGGCTGGTGGATTCAAACTGCCGACCTTTTGGTTAGCAGCTGAGCTCTTCACCACTGCACCACCAGGGCTCCCCAAAACACTATAGATAAATCAAAATGGAATTCTAAACAATGTTCAAGTAACCCAAGGAAGGTGTGAAAAATGAAACAGGGACAAAAACACAGAGGGAAAACAAAAAACAATGAAATGGTGTACTTAAACTCTGACATATTAATCATTACTCTAAATGTAAGTGGTCTAAATATATCATTAAAGGACACAGATTGGCAGAATGGATAAAAAACAATGAAAATGTTCTTAGAAAGAGCATGTTCTTTAATAATGAAAGTTCCCTGGAGTTACAAAGGCCTATTATACTCAGTACCTAGAGACATAACAGCCCTTGCTAAACAAAAACAGAAAGAATAAAATTCTCAGAAGAAGACAGCGAAACAGAGTGGTTGAAGAGTTGGACTAGCAGTGGGAAATCTGGGTTAAAATCCTAGCTTTAACACTTCCTAGGTGTAGGACAGTCTCTGAATGTACTCTCTCTCTAAAATGGGGACATATGATACCTATCCTGTTTTGTCTGTTTACAGGGTTGCTGTGAGGCACCAAAATAAGCAATGTGAGTGACAGTGCTCTGTAAACAATAAAGGGAGTTAAAATGTAAGTTTTATTATAATGATGCTTTCTGATTTGTTTGTTAAGGAAAACCCCACAATCCAATTGGCATCACTAGATAAACAGAAATATTGGTGTTCTACCATTATGTATAAAAAAAGGGAGGGGATAGTGAGGTGAAGTTATGTTAATACAAGTATTTGTTTTCAAGAGCGAAATACTCACAGCTGTTTCTCCTTTTGGGAGATTTGTTTCTGCAGACTGTCGGATTTACTCAGACATTCTTGTAGATATTTCTCGTCCTCATCTTCAGCTTCCATTTGTGCCTTCTCTGCTTGCTGCAATCTGGTGTAATTCAAATCAACTTTGGGTAAAACTGAGGCTAGAACTAGGGTGTAAAAGGGTGAAGAAGACAAATAAAAAAAAAATGGGGAAATAGAAACATTTCTAAATGAAAACAAAGTTTGGGAGAAAACTCACAAACTCAAACGTGAAAGAGCCACACAATGTCTAGAAATTGTTTTGTGATTTTCAATATACATATAATATGCCCAGAATATGATCTTCAAATTTGTTTTATTTCTTGCTTATAATTAACAATGCAAAGCAATACAGCTTTTACCACTTAGGTAGAGCATAATCAATCAAATTTCAAAGTATAATAGGTGCATGACTGCATTACAAAACCATGAAAGGCATAATACTTATGTCTATACTAAGTGAAGAAGCCACACTGTTTTACATTATGCTTGGATATGTATGCCAGGAATCAAGTGTGCTACAAGGCCAAGAACAGAGACCTGCAATTACTCCAAATAACTGCTGAGCTCTTCCTACAGGTTCTTAATGCATTTACTAAATTACTCCAAGCTGTATATATAGATATATTTTTTTTAAAGATTCAAAAGATCTTAGTGCTAGTTGGCATCATTCCTAGATCATTTTTTCCCCTCACCAATGACTTTTAAAAATTAGCTTAAAACGTGGTTTTTATTTTTTTGTTTTTATTTGTAAGTCATTGCTTCTCCCTGTGCTTAGCCCCACTCCCTGTCTCCTTTGGCCATCTAAGATTTCTTAAATTTAACTTCAATATTTTTATAAGAAAATATTTCTCAAGTATTCAAGGGGCATATTAACTCCTCTGTAGCGAACCATAACAGAAATCTCTGTTCGATTAACCAAAGAAACTGCCTCTTCCTTTCTTCCTTAACACCATACCAACGAGGTATCCCTCACACATTCAGACGTATAAATGCCACTTCCAAGGAAAGGAGAGTAACATTCCAGTTAGCTCTAAATATAAAATTAACTTAAAATATTAAGAGGGGAGGCCCAAGCTTTTCTCTAAAGTTCCAGAAACTAAAATAAAAGTCAGAGTGAGGTAGGCCTTGAAGTTGTGCTATCATAGAAGAGAGCTAAGGGGAACTGGAAAATTGAGGATGCTAAAGCACAGGAAGACAGTCAATCCAGGTTATAAACTATTTTAAAACGTATTTCAAAAATCAGAAAGGGAGCCATTAGGCAAAAAGTGAGTCAATGGGAAAAAATCATCTGTGCCAACACATTGTGAAACCAAAGATTAACTTATTTTTAAACAATTTTTACATTTTTCATCAAAAAGTAACTAAAAGATAAAACTGCGTTTGAAAATCTTGACCTCCAAAGGGTCAACAGTCAAATCAGTTCCTGTGCACGAGGTTTGAGGAATGTAGTTTTGGGAATCCAAGTGCACCCACTCTGCTTTATGGCAGTGTTTTACCACAGCAGCTGACCAAGAAGCATCCAGGGTTCCTAATACCCTCTTAGAATACTTAATAGCATAAATTCTTTTCTATTTAATATATTATAAAACTGTTGAATCTCTTTTAGTCTATTTAAATATAAGTGGTTTTCAGAAAGATATATCTTTGACCAGCTTGTACTGGTCTTGAGTGTCACTGCTGGCACATTTCACCAATGACATTGCAATTGTCCTAGTTTGAGTTAACAAATCATTGTCACTTCATAATGGAATGGACAGAAATCAAAGACAGAAAAAGGTAATAAAGATGTCCATAATGTAAAAATGGGGATAAAGAAAACAAAAAAGAAAAAAGAAGAAAGAGGATGTCAATAAAAGAATATTCATGTCAATAAAGCATTAATAATTATGTTTTTCATAAGTAGATTCAAAGAAAGCAATGAAAAGACATATGTTGACACCAACATGACAGGGCAATGGAAGTACATTTTCCAACAATTAAAGTGAAAAATGCCAATATAAACAATTCAATTTGAACAAAGTTATTTCTTGGGCTAGGTTGAGGGTCCTATCAAAGAAAAACTAAACTTGCCAACTCAGAACGCCTGGTTTCAGATAAAGAGATGGTGAAGGACAAGAGACATGACAATCAATATGCACGGAAATCCGTCAGGGATGATCCCACCATTGATCATGTTGGCTTTTCATTTTTTTCCAGGTTTTTGTTTGTGTATTCGTTTTATGGACTAGATTAAACCCCATGAGATTGCCAGTATTAGGCCTTTTTTCTGAATCTACAAAATGGCAACTTCAAATCAATCAGCCTAATATAAAACAACTTGATTCCATGCAACGATCAAAACAAAAAAGGGCAAAACCTTACTGGGCTTCAACAAAAAAAGTACCCTACCCTAATTTTCCAAAGTATGGTTTTTGTGGCAGGTGTCAGAGCTAAATAAAGAAAAACGGGGGAGGAAATGACAAAAAGAAACTAAGATTGGAAATGCTGTACCTTTGTTCCAGCTGCCTCATGGCTGCAGTAATGTTACTGGTTTTTTCTTCTAGTCGGGCAATTATTTCATTTTTTTCTTTCAAGCCATCTTCAGAGCCCTATTTATAAAAACATAAAGGCTATAGCAGTTTTGATCTTAAAACCTGAATATTTATAAACTTCTTATACCATTTTGCTATGGATTGTTTCTTTGAAATAAGCAGAGTTAATCTGTAGATTAAATTACTTTAGGATATAAAGCAATAGTCCTACTGGTCACCATTTTTAATGTAGTAAAGGAGAAAAAAAAACTTAGCCTTCAATGTTTTTGGAAGACAACAGAATAAACTCTTGTAAAGTATGCCATTTTTCAAATTAATTCAATTGTAAAGAGCTTTTGGCAACAAGTCTTCTTAACAGCATTTTTACTTTATTAGAAAATTCACAGTAATTACTATCTTAGCATTTCAATAAAAATTAAATTTTTCTCAGGACTATACTATATAAGGAAGTTCACAAAAATGTCTTGCACGTTTAGATTGAGTTTTTCTAAAAGATCTAATCCTCATACTGTTAACCTTTCAGGATTAAGAAACAAATTTAGATAGGTGAATTTTTTGTTGTTTGGTAACTTTTGCATTATTACATTTAGCTTCCATTTAGAGAAAAAGACACTGACTTTTATAACCAACCTGGCACAGTTAAAATGAGCTTATCTCTTAAAAACCAAACTCTTCCTATAAATTTTCAATTTATGTAACAAGAAACTCCAAGAATTTAAGAATGTTCCTTACCTGCAACTTTTGATACATCTCTATGTTAATTGCTTTAACTTCCTCCAGTTGTTGTCGAAGACCTATCAGAGTATCTTGTTTCTCGTGGATGTCTTTCTCCAACAACTTCACGGCAAGTTCAATTTCTTTTTTCATACTAACTTGTACTGTTAGCTCATTCTCCACATCCTGCAATTTGAAAATGCCCTCAGTTCATATGCCACTTAGGGATATCAAAATCAGAATACACAGTTAATGAGATCAAGAAAGATTTTTCCATTCAGTATGTTAATCACTCCTTTTAAATTATTAGGTCCACTAAAGTGACCTAATAATTATATCTCATTTTTTTAATGCTGGTCACAACCTATTCATTTAATGACCACAGATTGTAACCCATAGCTTAAAAACACTGATATAGTGGGAATGTAAAGAATTCAAGGGGATAAAGGGATGGGTCACAAGGAGCCCTGGTAGCACAGTGGTTAAAGCACTCTGCTACTAACCAAAAGGTCAGCGGTTTGAACTCACCAGCCACTCTGTAGGAGAAAGATGTGTCAGTTTACTTCCGTGGAGATTTACAGCCTTGGAAACCCTATGGGGCAGTGCTACTCTAACCTATAAGGTTGTTATGAGTCAGAATCAGCTCGACAGCAGTGAGTGCGGCTTTGGGTTTAAGGGGGTGGATTTGTTATCTCACACAAAAGAACACAAGGCTGAAAAAGATTTTAAATGGTGCTTGTTTGACAGTAAATTATTCCCAGAATTTTACTAACGTAACTTTAATATAACCTACCTGTCGTAACTGTGATTCATCTCGAAGCTGCCTTCTGGCTTCAGTGTACATTTCATCCAGTCCCTGACGAGAATGCTTATATGTTTGAAGTTCCGTTTCCACGTCCACTTTGGTAACCTAGGAAGAAAACATCAAACTTTTTATTCTATAATCAGTACTACATATGTAGTACAGAAATATCTAGTCTACGAAAGTCTCTAATTGTGGCAATTTCTCACACAAGACAGTCTGAAAACACTCTATGCTTACCTCTAGATGCTGCTGCGTTTTCATTAAAATCAATTTATTTTCACTTCGCAATTGATGATTTTCTTCTTGGAGCTTAATGATATTATTCTTTGCTATTGCTAACTAAAAATTATGAAACGGGGTAAGAAAAAAAGACTTTAAACATCTGTATTGCTTGCTTTACAGGTTATGCTCGTGGTTATAAATAGTAAAAAAAAAATCCTAAAACTAGTAAAATGTCTCTCATATCTATGGACACTTTCATAAGAAAAATGTGCTCTTTATTATCCCAAGATACTAATTAATTATACTCTTATTTCCACCATTTCCTTTCGTAGACTAAATGCTTTAGGCTTATCTGATTTATAACACGTAAGTATCTCAGTAAAGATACAAAGAATGGTCTGTTAAACAATAAGACTTTAAAGACATTTTCAAAGATAGAAATATATAAGGAAAAAAGGCTGTGCTATCACTGAAAATGTGATACAGAAGTTCATGTAACCAATTAGGACGCCCTGTGAAATCTAGACACATAATAGGAACTTGAGTGACCATGACAATACAAGACAGCTCTCACCAGGGCAGTTAAACATATGAATGACTACATAGTTTGGCTCAGAGGCCCAGAATGACAAGAGGAATCCTAAGACAGCAAGAAGCAGAGACCACTCTGCAATACTGGCTGGCCATGAACAAATTTTGGAATAGTTTGCTGGGGATACAACTTGAACTTCACAGTGTGCCTAAGGCTAGGAAAAGCAGCTCTAAATGGTTCCAATCAGGAGTTCCACCATCAAAATGCAGACACATCCTTAACTGCAGTTATACATACTATCTGGTGCTTCCTGTTTTGGAAAAACCAGACCAGCTCTAAAAGAAATAAGAATTTTAATTTACATGGAAAATAGGGTTCATAGCATTAAAAACAGGCTTCTTTCTCTAGCCTAAGTAATCCTAGGAAAACAGGAAGCAATAATTCTATAGTTTGATATATATACAAAAAAAAAAAAAAACTTCTCTAAAAAGCAACTTCACCAACAGTATTAGAGAGAGCTGAGAAAAATTTCTGGCTCTTCTTCCAATGAGCTCTGTGTCACGGGATAGCCACTTTCACAAAGCAAGAAACCAGAGCTCATGAGATGAGTTTTACACATGAGAGGGTGGAAAAGGATAGACATGATCACATGGTGACGCTTGTGAAGAAAAGTAATCTGACTAGGAGAACAAGAGGGTGACATCATTTCAACAGGAATTTCTAACCATAAGGGACTCCACTATCTAAATACAGGTCATCTAGATTTAAACATCAGAATCACAGGTTATCTATAGAAGAGTCTGTGTGAGCTTCATCTCTAGGACTCATTTCTAGAAGTTGAGTATCTCAAACACAGTATCTCACAGATTCATAACACTGAGAATCTGCCTGACAAAATGTGGTTTCTCTAGAACTTACAATCATGTATTACAATCACATTACAGGTATTCCATCATGATGAGTATGATATATATGTATGTATATACGCACTGATACTTAAAATGAAAAAGGATCCCACAAATACTAGGTCCATGAAAGATAATCATCCATTACTAGGTGACAATACCTCTTCAATGAGCTTAGTATTTGACTTTTCTAATGAATCGACTCTTGAATGGAGGCTGCTGACTGTGTTGCTGAAATTAATAAAGAAAAAACTCATTCAAAATCATACAAACTCACAAAGGCAAAAAAAGAGTTATCCTGGACTTACTATGCTCACTATCATGCATCAACTGCCCTGTTTCTGCCCTGAAAAATTCCAGTTAGTTGGATAACTTCATTTGGCTAGAAGAGCAATAGACTGTAGCAGAAGAATCAACATTTCTATTAAAATTCCATTTGGTGTAGCTCATTATTTCTCATTGTCTTCTTAGTGTTCTTCTTACATTTAACTTATATCTGGGAATGAAAATTCTACAAAAAAATTACTTTATATTGCAAAACATTCAACTAAAATTGTTTTTTAAAGAATGAACTTTAAATGCCCACTATATAATTAAGTAGCTTAATGAATCATGTAAAGAGTGGTCTTTAACCCAAGCCTTGTTCTGTTTCCCCTTGATACTTTCATAGCAACTTGGAGATCTCCAAAAGTTTGAGAAATATGAATATGAGACATCCAGCAGCATCAGGTACCCAGTCAGTCTGCAGCTGAACAAACATCTCGTCTTTCAGAAATACAGTTAAAAGTCAAGTCACACCGCATGGACACATTTGTTTTTTTGCATTTCTGTTTGAGTGGGTTGAGATCGGATATTTATCATACATTTTATTGAGTCGGTTGTTCAAGGCCTGGTTGTTCAAGGCCTGCTTCATACTGCCATCTCAAGCTTTTTCTAATAAAATGTAACATGGTGTATATATTACAGTAGAATCGACAGCAGACACAAATTTTATACCAGCCTCAGAAACAAGTATTTACATTTAACTGGTAAAACAAGAAAAATGTTTTCCCATTCATAGTAAATCATTTTTAATATAATCATTCTCAGGTCAGAAGTCACAACTTGACTGCTCGAGCTTTTCCACAAATAGCACCAGGGTATCCTGATGGAGACAGAGCAAAGACAGGCCTAGGAGATGGAAGACAAGCATTAAGTGTCCCTGCTTTCCTATTTTCTAACTGTATGACCATGAGGTTATAAAACCTTCTTAAGGTTCAGTTTCCTTGTCTGTAAAACTGAGCAATAATATTTATCTTGCCTTTATATGAAGGTCAATAAAAAAATAAAATAAGCAATAAACTCTCAATAGGGGTTTTCTTTGGGTGACAGGAAAATAGCTGAGTTCTATTGTCTCCTATACTCATTTTCTACACTTTCCAAATATTCTAAACATACAAGAACTTCCTTCCAATTAGCAAACCAATGAAGCATCTTTAATGCTTAAAGCACATAAAAGTCACTAGCACTGCTGTAACTGATGAACCCAGACCCAGTGCGGTCGAGTCGCTCTAACTGATCAGTACACATAATTTAAGATGGGGAATGAGAAAGCTCTTTTGAACCAAATGGAACAGATGCCAAGAGAAACTGTTAAGTGAAAAAAATGTAAAGTTCAGAATACTTTATATGTAAAAACATATATGTATATTCTTGTTTATTTGCATAAAATACCTCTAGAGGCATACAAAAGAACTTATTATGTATATTAACTACTCCTTAAAAGAGAAACCAGATAGTTGGAGTTCAGGGGAGGAGGTTCTCCATTTTACGTTCTTTTTGTACCTTTTGAAGTTTGAACCATGTAAATGTATTACCTGTTTCCAAAAATGAAAAGTTTAAAAATAAATTACCAAGGAAGTGCTGCATTTAGAAATACAACTTGAGGAATGCAAATTATAAAATACACATATATTTCCTATCATATCTATTACTAAAGCTCCATGGTTTAAGGAAAAAAAAAAAAAAGTCCCTAACGCAAGGTCTTTCCTATCCCCACAACCTCAGAGGGAAAGCAAGACTTAGAGTATATTAGTGTCTTTGTTTAAAACAGAAAAAGTTTAATCATATTTTCTGACTGTAAAAGTAATACATGTCCACTGAATGAAACTCAGGAAATGTAGAGAGGTATAAAGAATAAAATAAAAATTATCTATAATACCATCGCCCAGAGAAAGCCATTTTTGCTTATTAAATAAACTGAATTAATGAGAATAGCCCACTGTAACTATTCAGCAAATACTATTCACTATAGCTATACTGTCCAGTACAATAGCCATGAGCCACTTGTGACTACTATGCACTTGAAATGTGACTAATCCAAAGTGAAACGTGATACAAGTGTAAAATATCCATTGGATTTTGAAGACTTAGTACCAAGAAAAATCAGTGTAAAATATCTCATTAATAATCTTTAATACTGATTACATGTTGAAATGGTAATATTTTTTAAATACTGGGTTAAATAAATTATTAAAATTAATTTCACTTGTTTCTCTTTAAAATTTTTTACATTAAAAGATATGGCTGCTAGAAAATTTTAAATTACTTATGTGGCTTGCATTATAATTCTGTTGGGCAGAACTGCATTATATTATTTTACATACAGATCTCGGGAATTCTTCTCAGATAAATATTCACTCCAATGGCTTCAAGGATCAGGTGACACTATAAAAAGGAGAAAACTTCTACCATGAAAGATGATGGCCATATTTACACATGAAGTCCTTTAAAAGTAGGAAAAATGAACTTGTGAACCATCCAAATGCTATAAATTTCCACCCTGTCTAGTCTTTTTTTCTCAAGGATAAGGGAAAAGTTTAAAATTCTATTTAAGTTCTATAAAAATCCTATCTAGAAATCTGATTCACTTTCCGTTGAAAAAGTTATCTCCACAACTTTCCTAAACTCTTAATCTCTGTTCTCGCACTTTCCCTTTATCCCCTTCTCAGAGACTCTTGGAGAAAAGGAGCAGGATTAAGCTGACCTGAAGGAAGAAAAAGAACTCAGACAATATTCACAGATTTGCTAAGTATCCGTAATACTTACTTCAGCTGTCGATTTAACTCTTCAACATAATTTTTCTGGTCTAATATGGCAGCAATTTGAACATTTCTGGAAGGAAAATAAAGTAGCTTTGTGCTAGTTTAGCAAGGCGCAAAACATTTACGTACAAAAAATGCCTGAATTGTCTAAAAATTGTGGTAAAGCTGCAATTATGATACCACAGTATCTTGCCCTAATAAACCTCAACAACCTTTATAATCATTCAGCAGTAAGCTATGTACTAAATTATTAACCTTTGTTGAATAATTAACTTGCTAATACTAGACTTAACAATATCATTAGTATATTTTAAATTTAAAAGCAATTACATCTTGAAATAAACCAGCATCTGTAAGCTTGTGAATAATAAGCTTTCATTCCTTTTATCACAGAACACAGCTGACTGTTAAAAGGGGTCTTAGGAACTGCAGGTAAGGTACGGCCAAGAGTCCTAATTAACATTAAAGCCTCATTCTTCTAAGTGATCTTCCCTAACTTGCTTTGTAACGCTTATAAATGGAAATGAAAATACAACAAAGCAGGAACTACAAGAAAAAAGAAAACAAAAACTATACTGCAAATAGGTGGACCTCATACTCATATATAAAGAAAAAAAAAAAAGAGCTACATGAAATAATACAACATGTGAAATAACTCAAAAAAAACATACCTTTCTTTATTTCCAATATCTTCTTCATTCTTTAAATACATGGAAAAATCAATCACTCCAACCTGAAGTAAATAAAGTTTTTTTTTATTTGAACAGGAGAAATAGTACTATGTCATATATACTTTTAACATGCACTGAACTTCATTTTAAATTTTCTTCAGTGTTTAACAGAACTATTTACAACTTTGAGTGGTATTTGGGTCAAAGAGGAACAGTGCAAATTGAAAACACTGCAATTGGTACTAACCACTTTCACTTACTTGTGAATCTAAATCCTCTCCCTTTACACACAGATTAGCATCTATCACATTCAGGCCAACCAGCAGCCCAACAATTACTGCTCCTTCTTCTTCCATCATTAGTGCATGATACTCATAGAATTCACTGTGAAAATTAAAACAATACAAACTTTAAATCGAACACTTACTGCAAAAATTAAATTCTAAAATCTCAGCACCTTATTGCAGATACCAACCAACTTAGTTATCTTTAGCCTTTCTACGTGTAAATAACTATTAAAAATTCTGAATTTTAAATGTCTATGTATTATACTACTAAAAAGAAAGGAACTGAAGGAGATAAAAGAAGAAAACGAAACCTGAGAGAAAAAAGAAGCAGAGAGAGACCAAGAGGTAAAATGGCATTACTGAAGTCTAGAATGTTTTTCGCTCTCAGAAGGACATGGTGACTGGTACTGATCTGATTATAATTATTTTTTTTTTATTAACTTTCATTAAGCTTCAAGTGAACGTTTACAAATCCAATCAGTCTGTCACATATAAGTTTACATACATCTTACTCCGTACTCCCACTTGCTCTCCTCCTATTGAGTCAGCCCTTTCAGTCTCTCCTTTCCTGACAATTTTGCCAGCTTCCCTCTCTCTCTATCCTCCCATCCCCCCTCCAGAGAAGAGTTGCCAACACACTCTCAAGTGTCCACCTGATATAATCAGCTCACTCTTCATCAGCATCTCTCTCCCACCAGCTGACCAGTCCCTTTCATGTCTGATGAGTTGTCTTCGGGGATGTTTCCTGTCCTGTGCCAACAGAAGGTCTGGGGAGCATGGCCGCCGGGATTCCTCTAGTCTCAGTCAGATCATTAAGTATGGTCTTTTTATGAGAATTTGGGGTCTGCATCCCACTGATCTCCTGCTCCCTCAGGACTTCTCTGTTGTGCTCCCTGTCAGGGCAGTCATCGATTGTGGCCGGGCACCAACTAGTTCTTCTGGTCTCAGGATGATGTAGGTCTCTGGTTCATGTGGCCCTTTCTGTCTCTTGGGCTCTTAGTTGTCGTGTGACCTTGGTGTTCTTCATTTTCCTTTGCTCCAGGTGGGTTGAGACCAATTGATGCATCTTAGATGGCCGCTTGTTAGCATTTAAGACCCCAGATGCCACATTTCAAAGTGGGATGCAGAATGTCTTCATAATAGAATTATTTGCCCAATTCACTTAGAAGTCTCCTCAAACCATGTCCCCCAGACCCCCGCCCTTGCTCCGCTGACCTTTGAAGCATTTATTTTATCCCGGAAACTTCTTTGCTTTTGGTCCAGTCCAATTGAGCTGACCTTCCATGTATTAAGTGTTGTCTTTCCCTTCACCCAAAGCAGTTCTTATCTACTGATTAATCAATAAAAAACCCTCTCCCTCCCTTCCTCCCTCTCTCCCCTCCTCGTAACCACAAAAGTATGTGTTCTTCTCAGGTTTACTATTTCTCAAGATCTTATAATAGTGGTCTCATACAATATTTGTCCTTTTGCCTCTGACTCATTTCGCTCAGCATAATGCCTTCCAGGTTCCTCCATGTTATGAAATGTTTCAGAGATTCGTCACTGTTCTTTATCGATGCGTAGTATTCCATTGTGTGAATATACCACAATTTATTTACCCATTCATCCGTTGATGGACACCTTGGTTGCTTCCAGCTTTTTGCTATTGTAAACAGAGCTGCAATAAACATGGGTGTGCATATATCTGTTTGTGTGAAGGCTCTTGTATCTCTAGGGTATACTCCGAGGAGTGGGATTTCTGGGATATATGGTAGTTCTATTTCTTACTGTTTAAGATAACGCCAGATAGATTTCCAAAGTGGTTGTACCATTTTACATTCCCACCAGCAGTGTATGAGAGTTCCAATCTCTCCGCAGCCTCTCCAACATTTATTATTTTGTGTTTTTTGGATTAATGCCAGCCTTGTTGGTGTCAGATGGAATCTCACCGTAGTTTTAATTTGCATTCCTCTAATGGCTAATGATCGAGAGCATTTTCTCATGTATCTGTTGGCTGCCTGAATATCTTCTTTAGTGAAATGTGTGTTCATATCCTTTGCCCACTTCTTGATTGGGTTGTTTGTCTTTTTGTGGTTGAGTTTTGACAGAATCATGTAGATTTTAGAGATCAGGCGCTGGTCGGAGATGTCATAGCTGAAAATTCTTTCCCAGTCTGTAGGTGGTCTTTTTACTCTTTTGGTGAAGTCTTTAGATGAGCATAGGTGTTTGATTTTTAGGAGCTCCCAGTTATCGGGTTTCTCTTCATCATTTTTGGTAATGTGTTGTATTCTGTTTATGCCTTGTATTAGGGCTCCTAGGGTTGTCCCTATTTTTTCTTCCATGATCTTTATCGTTTTAGTCTTTATGTCTAGGTCTTTGATCCACTTGGAGTTACTTTTTGTGCATGGTGTGAGGTATGGGTCCTGTTTCATTTTTTTTGCAAATGGACATCCAGTTATGCCAGCACCATTTGTTAAAAAGACTATCTTTTCCCCAATTAACTGACACTGGTGCTTTGTCAAATATCAGCTGCTCATACGTGGATGGATTTATATCTGGGTTCTCAGTTCTGTTCCATTGGTCTATGTGCCTGTTGTTGTACCAGTACCAGGCTGTTTTGACTACTGTGGCTGTATAATAGCTTCTGAAATCAGGTAGAGTGAGGCCTCCCACTTTCTTCTTCTTTTTCAGTAATGCTTTGCTTATCCGGGGATTCTTTCCCTTCCATATGAAATTGGTGATTTGTTTCTCTATCCCCTTAAAATATGACATTGGAATTTGGATCGGAAGTGCATTATATGTATAGATGGCTTTTGGTAGAACAGACATTTTTACTATGTTAAGTCTTCCTATCCATGAGCAGGGTATGTTTTCCACTTATGTATGTCCTTTTGAATTTCTTGTAGTAGAGTTTTGTAGTTTTCTTTGTACAGGTCTTTTACATCCTTGGTAAGATTTATTCCTAAGTATTTTATCTTCTTGGGGGCTACTGTGACTGGTATTGATTTGGTTATTTCCTCTTCGGTGTTCTTTCTGTTGATGTAGAGGAATCCAAGTGATTTTTGTATGTTTATTTTATAACCTGAGACTCTGCCAAACTCTTCTATTAGTTTCAGTAGTTTTCTGGAGGATTCCTTAGGGTTTTCTGTGTATAAGATCATGTCATCTGCAAATAGTGATAACTTTACTTCCTCCTTGCCAATCCGGATACCCTTTACTTCTTTGTCTAGCCTAATTGCCCTGGCTAGGACTTCAAGTACGATGTTGAATAAGAGTGGTGATAAAGGGCATCCTTGTCTGGTTCCCGTTCTCAAGGAAAATGGTTTCAGGTTCTCTCCATTTAGAGTGATATTGGCTGTTGGCTTTGCATAGATGCCCTTTAGTATGTTGAGGAATTTTCCTTCAATTCCTATTTTGGTGGCAGTTTTTATCATAAATGGGTGTAGGACTTTGTCAAATGCCTTTTCTGCATCTATTGATAAGATCATGTGGTTTTTGTCTTTTGTTTTATTTATGTGATGGATTACATTAATGGTTTTTCTGATATTAAACCAGCCTTGCATACCTGGTATAAATCCCACTTGATCAGGGTGAATTATTTTTTTGATGTGTTGTTGGATTCTATTGGCTAGAATTTTGTTGAGGATTTTTGCATCTATGTTCATGAGGGATATAGGTCTGTAATTTTCTTTTTTTTTAATGTCTTTACCTGGTTTCGGTATCAGGAAGATGGTGGCTTCATAGAATGAGTTGGGTAGTATTCCGTCTTCTTCTATGCTTTGAAATACCTTCAGTAGTAGTGGTGTTAACTCTTCTCTGAAAGTTTGGTAGAACTCTGCAGTGAAGCCGTCCGGGCCAGGGCTTTTTATTGTTGGAAGTTTTTTGATCACCATTTCAATCTCTTTTTTTGTTATGGGTCTATTTAGTTGTTCTACTTCTGAATGTGTTAGTTTAGATAGGTAGTGTTTTTCCAAGAATTCATCCATTTCTGCTAGGTTTTCAAATCTGTTAGAGTAAAATTTTTTGTAGTAATCTGAAATGATTCTTTTAATTTCAGTTGGGTCTGTTGTGATGTGGTCCTTCTCGTTTCTTATTCGGGGTATTTGTTTCCTTTCCTGTTTTTCTTTAGTCAGTCTAGCCAATGGTTTATCAATTTTGTTAATTTTTTCAAAGAACCAGCTTTTGGCTTTGTTAATTCTTTCAATTGTTTTTCTGTTCTCTAATTCATTTAGTTCAGCTCTAATTTTCATTATTTGTTTTCTTCTGGTGCCTGATGGGTTCTTTTGTTGCTCACTTTCTATTTGTTCAAGTTGTCGGGACAGTTCTCTGATTTTGGCTCTTTCTTCTTTTTGTATGTGTGCATTTATCGATATAAATTGGCCTCTGAGCACTGCTTTTGCTGTGTCCCAGAGGTTTTGATAGGAAGTATTTTCATTCTCGTTGCATTCTATGGATTTCCTTATTCCCTCCTTGATGTCTTCTATAACCCAGTCTTTTTTCAGGAGGGTATTGTTCATTTTCCAAGTATTTGATTTCTTTTCCCTAGTTTTTCTGTTATTGATTTCTAGTTTCATTGCCTTGTGGTCTGAGAAGATGCTTTGTAATATTTCGATGTTTTGGACTCTGCAAAGATTTGTTTTATGACCTAATATGTGGTCTATTCTAGAGAATGTTCCATGTGCGCTAGAAAAAAAAGTATATTTTGCAGCAGTTGGGTGGAGAGTTCTGTATAAGTCAATGAGGTCAAGTTGGTTGATTGTTGTAAGTAGGTCTTCCGTGTCTCTATTGAGCTTCTTACTGGATGTCCTGTCCTTCTCCGAAAGTGGTGTGTTGAAGTCTCCTACTATAATTGTGGAGGTGTCTATCTCACTTTTCAATTCTGTTAAAATTTGATTTATGTATCTTGCAGCCCTGTCATTGGGTGCATAAATATTTAATATGGTTATGTCCTCCTGATCAATTGTCCCTTTTATCATTATGTAGTGTCCTTCTTTATCCTTTGTGGTGGATTTAAGTCTAAAGTCTATTTTGTCAGAAATTAATATTGCTACTCCTCTTCTTTTTTGCTTATTGTTTGCTTGATATATTTTTTTCCATCCTTTGAGTTTTAGTTTGTTTGTGTCTCTAAGTCTAAGGTGTGTCTCTTGTAGGCAGCATATAGATGGATCGTGTTTCTTTATCCAGTCCGTGACTCTCTGTCTCTTTATTGGTGCATTTAGTCCATTTACATTGAGCGTAATTATAGATAAATAAGTTTTTAGTGCTGTCATTTTGATGCCTTTTCATGTGTGTTGTTGGCAATTTCATTTTTCCACATACTTTTTTGTGCTGAGATGTTTTTCTTAGTAAATTTTGAGATCCTCATTTTCATAGTGTTTGACTTTATGTTAGTTGAGTCATTACGTTTTTCTTGGCTTTTATCTTGAGTTATGGAGTTGTTATACCTTTTTGTGGTTACCTTATTATTTACTCCTATTTTTCCAAGTAAAAACCTAACTTGTATCGTTCTATATCGCCTTGTGTCACTCTCCATCTGACAGTTCAATGCCTCCTGTATTTAGTCCCTCTTTTTGATTATTGTGATCTTTTACCTATTGACTTCCATGATTCCCTGTTATGTGTATTATTATTTTTTTTTTTAATTAATCTTAATTTGTTTGTTTTTGTGATTTCCCTATTTGAGTTGATATCAGGACGTTCTGTTTTGTGACCTTGTCTTGTGCTGGTATCTGATATTTTTGGTTTTCTGACCAAACACTATCCTTCAGTATTTCTTGTAGCTTTGGTTTGGTTTTTGCAAATTCTCTAAACTTGTGTTTATCTGTAAATATCTTAATTTCGCCTTCATATTTCAGAGAGAGTTTTGCTGGATATATGATCCTTGGCTGGCAGTTTTCCTCCTTCAGTGCTCTGTATATGTCGTCCCATTCCCTTCTTGCCTGCATGGTTTCTGCTGAGTAGTCTGAACTTATTCTTATTGATTCTCCCTTGAAGGAAACCTTTCTTTTCTCCCTGGCTGCTTTTAAAATTTTCTCTTTATCTTTGGTTTTGGCAAGTTTGATGATAATATGTCTTGGTGTTTTTCTTTTTGGATCAATCTTAAATGGGGTTCGATGAGCATCTTGGATAGATATCCTTTCGTCTTTCATGATGTCAGGGAAGTTTTGTGTCAGGAGTTCTTCAACTATTTTCTCTGTGTTTTCTGTCCCCTCTCCCTGTTCTGGGACTCCAATCACTCGCAAGTTATCCTTCTTGATAGAGTCCCACGTGATTCTTAGGGTTTCTTCATTTTTTTTAATTCTTTTATCTGATTTTTTTTCAGCTATGTTGGTGTGGATTCCCTGGTCCTCCAGATGTCCCAGTCTGCATTCTAATTGCTCGAGTCTGCTCCTCTGACTTCCTATTGCGTTGTCTAATTCTGTAATTTTATTGTTAATCTTTTGGATTTCTACATGCTGTCTCTCTATGGATTCTTGCAACTTATTAATTTTTCCTCTATGTTCTTGAATAATCTTTTTGAGTTCTTCAACAGTTTTATCAGTGTGTTCCTTGGCTTTTTCTGCAGTTTGCCTTATTTCATTTGTGATGTCTTGAAGCATTCTGTAAATTAGTTTTTTATATTCTGTATCTGATAATTCCAGGATTGTATCTTCATTTCGGAAAGATTTTGATTCTTTTGTTTGGGGGGTTGTAGAAGCTGTCATGGTCTGCTTCTTTATGTGGTTTGATATGGACTGCTGTCTCCGAGCCATCACTGGGAAACTAGTTTTTCCAGAAAATCCGCTAAAAAAAATGCAGTCAGATCCCTATCAGAGTTCTCCCTCTGGCTCAGGCTATTGGGATGTTAATGAAGCCGCCTGGGGAGGGTGGGGGAGGGATCAGAGAGATAGGAGAGTAGCACCTCAGAATATAGCCAGAGTTGCTTGTCTTGCTTGGAATGACTATTATATCTGAGATTCCCGAGGGGCATGTCGCCTATGTGTGCTGGCTGTGGGGAGATTGCCCCCGGGGGGTCTGGCCCGCTGGAGTCACGGTCAGATCCTCTGCTGCCAGCCCCACGCCCAACGTCAAGGTTCCCCTACTGGGACGGTGCACTCCCGACTCCAAAATCAGTCGCTGCCTCCCAGGGACTCCCCGTCCCGCCAGCCGCGTTGCCGCGCCGCCTCCGTGAACCGGCTTGGGCCCCCCCCCGGGTCAGCTCAGGAGAGCAGAGCAGCTCCCTGCGCCTGCACCGCGACCGCGCGTCCCACCTGGGACTCCGCTCTCCCCGCTCCAAGACCTGTCGCTGCCCCCCGGGGACCTCTCCCACCGGCCGCGTCGCCACGCCACCCGCGTGAACCGGATGGGCCCCCCCCGGGGCTAGTTCCGGGGGGTGGAGCAGCTCTCCGCACCTATGCCGTACCTGCACCCAGTCAAAATTCTGGCGGGACGGTTCCCCGGCTGGGACGCCGCTCTCCCCGCTCCAAGACCAGTCACTGCCTCCCGGGGACTTCTCCCACCGGCTGCGTCACCACGCCGCCCGCACAAACCGGCTGGGCCCCCCCCGGGGTCAGTTCAGGGGGTGGAGCTGCTCCCCGCGCTTATGCCGTGCCCGCACCCCGCCAAAATCCCGGCGGGACGGTTCCCCAGCTGGGACGCTGCTCTCCCCGCTCCAAGACCAGTCACTGCGTCCCGGGGACTTCTCCCACCGGCTGCGCTACCACGCCGCCCGCGCAAACCGGCTGGGCCCCCTCCCGGAATGAGTTCGGGGGCCAGGGCTGGGCCCCTTGTTTGTGCCATCTGCCCCCCTGGGCTCTGCCCCAAATCGGGCGCTGAAGGTCACCTGACTGGTACGCTGGCTCCAAGCTCTGAAAACAATCGCTGCCTCCCCGTATTCGTTCTCCGTCTCTAAATCTGTGTTTGTTGTTCAGGGTTCGTAGATTGTTATGTATGTGATCGATTCACTTGTTTTTCCGAGTCTTTGTTGCAAGAGGGATCCGCGGTAGTGTCCACCTAGTCCGCCATCTTGGCCCCGCCTCTGATTATAATTTTTAATGGAACTGATTTTTCAATCATAGGTAAGACCCTTCGGATAAAGACTGAGGTGGGGAAGTGAACAAACATTTCCAAGTCCATGTTCTGAGTCAATGCATTTGATATGTATATTGCAACTGTTCTTAATAGACAACCATCAATCAAAGATACTTATAGGTATTTACATTTGAAAAAATGTTCAAACAAGAGACTTGTGAAAGAAATAGGAAAGCCTAAAAAGACTTCTCAATCTATATTCAGAGAAATGGCTTTCACTGTCTCATGCGTTCCTCAAGATGTCCCATGTATGTTATTTAATCACTTTAATTAATCTTCAGAATATCACTGTGAAATTGCAGGTGTGTAAAGTATGGTCATTCTCCTTTATCAAGTGAGAAAATCAAGGTTGTAAAACCAGAGTCACAAATTTGGCCAAAGAGCACAACATTCTCCAGAACACAGAGAGGTGCTGTAAGAGAACAAGGATGAAGGGAGGGCCACCCTGGGCCCATTTCCTTTCAGGACTAACAACCTTGCCCTAAAACTCTCTCTCAAACATTTAGCCTTCAATTTAAACTGATGGCTTAATTAAATAGTGCTCACAATACAAATTACACAGTAGTTTGGATTTCAACATCTAAAAAGGATCTTTGGAATTAAATCCACCAGATTCCAATATAAATTTTCTATTCATAGAATTATGCTATAATTCTGAAAAATGAAACTAACTTAAAAACATAAAATATAAAAAATTTCTCCTTATGGCTGTGAAGAAGCTTAGGGTATTCATTATTCAGGCCAGTTCCTGATCCATGTTATGTCCCATCATGTTTTTTTTTCTCACTTTGTTCCTTCTTTTATTTTGTATGATCTTGTTGTATTTTACATATCTTTTTTTGCAACACCTTCAACCCTTTTTGAAAGCCAGGATATAAATGAAAATGAACATGGTTTAATGGTACTAACCTCAAGAGATCCCTCTGAATTATTAAGCAACGCAGATAATCAGCCATTTTTTTTTGCATGAGTGCCAATCGAAGCCAGGCCCGTGCACGACCCAGAGGCGTCCTAGAAAGGAGAATCAATTGGTTAGAAAATAGCTCCAGCCCAAAGATTAATGACTGCACGTCCTGTCTCTGTTGAGTTACACATTAATAAAGAAAAATGCATTTTATCATAGTCTCGTTTTCATTTTTATGATTCTAAGTCAGCTCCTTTAGCATGCAAAGCAATCCCTAGGAGTTACTTAACTGTCTAATGTAAATCTACACCTGCAGGACTCTAGGCATCATTTTATTCCTTGGCTCTCTAAATACTGAGAATATTTCTACAAGAAACATTTTGTTAGAATAGGTTAAGCCCTCTAAAATGAATATGCAAATATCAATAAAACAATATAATGCCTTCAAAGAATAATCAGCATTATATCTGAAATGAAAAAATCTTAACAAAGCTAAGGTACCAAGTTGATAATTACTTAAAGAGAAAATCACCGTGCCGCTGTTTTTCAAATGTTTCTTTTATTCAGTTGCACTTAGGAAATTAAATTGCATATCCCTCTTAACCAAGTTCCGTCATTTACTGAAAATAAATGTAAGTTTTATAAAATATGTATTATTTTTTGAAAGAGAAGGATATCACTCAGACTTTATCTATTTTATGCAGAGAACACTCTGGCAGGCAGTGTGCGCAGAAGCTTACTCTTCCCTTCTAACAGCTAAGTTCTTACGGCTTAAGATTTTTATGGATATTATTCTTCAGAAAATATTTTTATGTTTGTAGAGCTTGGCTTTTTTTCCTTTGATATATTGTTGTTGTTAGGTGCCATAAGTTGGTTCTGACCCATAGCATCCCTGTGTACAACAAAACGAAACATTGCCTGGTCCTGTGCCATCCTCACAATTGTTGCTATGTTTGCTGCAGCGCTGTGTCAATCCATCTCATTGAGGGCTTTCCTCTTTTCACTGATCCTCTATTTTACCAGTCATCATGTTATTTTCCAGGGACTGATCCCTCCTGATAACATGCCCAAAGTATGTGAGATGAAGTCTTGCCACCCTTGCTTGTAAGGAGCATTCTAGCTGTACTTCTTTGAGGGCTGATCTGTTTGTTCTTCTGGCGGTCCATGGTATATTCGATATTCTTTGCCAACTCCATAACTCAAAGGCATCAATTCTTCTTTGGTCTTATTCATTGCCCAGCTTTCCCATGCATGTGAAGCAACTGAAAATACCATGGCTTGGGTTATGGCACACCTTAGCCCTCAAAGTGACATCTTTTCTTTTGAACACTTAAAGAGGTCTTTTGCAGCAGATTTGCCCAATGCAATATGTCGTTTGATTTCTTGACTGCTGCTTCCACGGGTGCTGATTGTGGATCCAAGTAAAATGAAATCCTTGATGTCAATATTTTCTCTTTTCATCATGATGCTGGCTACTGGTCCAGTTGTGAGGATTTTTGTTTTCTTTATGTTGAGGTGTAATCCATACTGAAGGCTGTATTTAGTCTTTGATCTTCATCAATAAGTGCAAGTCCTCTTCAATTTAGCAAGCAAGGTTGTATCATCTGCGTATCTCAGGTTGTTAATAAGCCTTCCTCCAATCCTGATGCCATGTTCTTTGTATAGTTCAGCTTCTCAGATTGTTTGCTCAGCATACAGACTGAAAAAGTATGGTGAAAGGACACGACCCTGACACACAACTTTCCTGATTTTAAGCCAGACAGTATCCCCTTGTTCAAACGACTACCTCTTGGTCTATGTACAGGTTCTACGTGAGCACAATAAAATGTTCTGGAATTCTCATTCTTCGAAATGTTATCCATAATTTGTTCTGATCCTCACAGTTGAATGCCTTTGCACAGTCAATAAAACACAGGTAAACATCTTCCTGGAATTCTCTGCTTTCAGCCAAAATCCATCTGAGGTCAGCAACGACATCCCTCGTTCCACGTCCTCTTCTGAATCCGGCTTGAATTTCTGGCAGTTGTCTGTCAGTGTACTGTTGCAATCATTTTTTAATTATCTTTAGCAAAATTTTACTTGAGTGTAACATAATGATATTGTTCAATAATTTCTGCATTCTGTTGGATTACCTTTCTTTGGAATGGGCACAAATAAGGATTTCCTCCAGCCGGTTGGCCATGTAGCTATCTCCCAAATTTCTTGGCATAGATAAGTGAGCAAGCGCTTCCAGTGTTGCATCCGTTTGCTGCAACATCTCAGTTGATATTCTGTCAATTCCTGGAGCTGTTTTTTGCCAATGCCTGGAGTGCAGTTTGGACTTCTTCCTTCAATACCATCAGTTCTTGATCATATGCCACCTCCTTACGTGGCCATATGTCCACCAATTCTTTTTGGTACAGTGACTCTGTATAATCCTTCCATCTTTTTTGGATGCTTCCTGCACTGTTCAATATTTTGTCCACAGAAACCTTCAATATTGTAATTCAAGGCTTGAAATTTTTCTTCAGTTCTTTCAGCTTGAGAAACCCCTTTTGGTTTTGTAACTCCACATCTCTGCACACTTCATTATAAGATTTTACCTTGCCTTCTCGAGCTGCCCTTTGAAATCTTCTGTTCAACTCTCTTACTTCATAATTTCTTCCACTCGCTTTAGCTACTGTACATTCAAGAGCAAGTTTCAGAGTCTTTCTGACATCCTCTTTCCTTCCTGTCTTTTTAATGACCTGCCTTCATGTATGATGTCCTTGATATCATCCCACAACTCATCTGGTCTTCAGTCATTAGTGTTCAATGTGTCAAATCTATTCTTGAGATGGTCTCTAAATTCAGGTGAGATACTCAAGATTATACTTTGGCTCTCATTTTAATTTTCTTTAGCTTCAACTTGAACTTGCATATGAGCAATTGATGACCTGTTCTGCAGTTGGCCTCTGGCCTTGTTCTGACTGATGATATTGAGCTTCTCAATCATCTCTTTCCACACATGTAGTCAATCTGGTTCCTGTGTATTCCATCCGGCGAGGTCCACAGGTATAGTCACCGTTTATGTTGTTGAAAAAGGTATTTGCATTGAATAAGTCATTGGTCTTACAAAATGCTATCATGCAATCTCCGGTGTCATTTCTATCACCAAGGCCATAATTTCCAGCTACGGATCCTTCTTCTTTGCTTGCAACTTTCACATTTCAATCACCAGTAGTTATCAATGCATCTTGATTGCATGTTTGATCAATTTCAGACTGCAGAAGTTGGTAAAAATCTTCAATTTCTTCATCTTTGGCATCAGTGGTTGATGCATAAATTTGAACAATAATCCTATTGACTGGTCTTCCTTGTAGGCAATATCAATGTTCTGCTGCTATTCATACGGTTTTCACTGGCCAATTTTTTCAGCAGTAGATTACCAGGTCCTTCTTCCCAGTCTGTCTTAGTCTGGAAGCTCTGCTGAAACCTGTCCATCATGGGTGACCCTGCTGGCATTTAAAATACCAGTGGCACTGTTTCCCGAACCACAGCAACATGCAAGCCAACAACAAACTGAGAGATGAGTAGTGGTTCTTTAATACAAATATGTATTATTTTCATATCAAAATGAAACCAAATCTTGTATCTCCATTCTTGAATGTAAATTCCCTTTTTTCTTCCCTCTGTTAAAAATTGTTGTTGTGTGCCATGAAATGGATTCTGACTCATAACAACCCTATGTGACAGGGTAGAACTGCCCCATAGAGTTTCCTGGCTGTAACATCAAGTGTGAATACCACATGCTATTTAGCTAACAATAACTTCTCTGAGTTTTATTTTTCACATCTATATAATCATTATAATAACAATCTCTCTCCTATAGGACTGATTTAAGCACTAAATGAGATAATGCATTATATAAGCACTAAATGAAACAATGAGGCTACCTAATCACTCTGAGGCAGTGCTCAATTAATAGTAGCTATATTTTATTTTATCTATTTTTATCACTCAATTGAGCCCAACTTACAAACATTTCAATGTTCCGGTTACTGCCAGAAAAAAACTGTGTCCCCCACAACATATAAAATCATTAAGTTGTAAACTGGACTAACAGAAAGCAAACTGAAAATCTGACAGAAAATGCTAAGCATAAACAATGTTATTCTCAGTCACAAGAATTAAAATAAATTAAAGAGAGCACTTAGTCATATACCTTAATCATACCCAGAAGAATAACAACACTTCATACCTGCAAAAGATTTTCAACACTAGCCAGAACACACCAGCTTTTAGCATTCAGAACACATATATCAGTCTGGCGAAAAAGGCACGTGACATTATAAGACTCAATTTTACCAAGGAAGAAATATAATTTGCACAAGTCCTATCAGAGAACTCAAATCTCCTGAGCCTTAGTCCTGGATTCAGCCTAATTCAGTCTTCAACGAACAGTTATTAACGGCCAAGCTTAAGTAGCCAGTGCAAACTAGTTTAACACTCAGGAAACAGAAATGCGTAATTCATACATCCTATCTTAAAGGGACTTGCAATTTCCTGAAATATAACAGAGCATTCAAGTAAGTGACATAGTAAAAGGAGAAACATAGTGATAAGAGTATAAAGGAAAGAATAATTCTTATTGAAGGGGCCCAGGAAAAGCTTCATAAAGGAAATGGAATTTGAGCTGTGCCATAAAGAATAAATAGATTTTACTAGGAGAGAGAATGGAAGAAGGGTAGTACAGGGTAGTTAAGGCTGAAGAAGATTATAAACTAGGGTGTTAGGTACTTTAAGGAATAGTAAATGTACCTGTGGTTACAGATGAACAAGTAATAAGATTACTTACTTAAGACCTGGTAAATCCCGGACACTGGCTCCTATTTCCTCTGCTTCTGGGTACAGCTTCTCCACCAGTTCCAAAGGACCCCAGATAGTTTTGTTATAACTCAAAAATGATTTTCTTACTGAAAAATACAATACATACAATTACAATAGGTAAAATTGTAGCAATTTTGTTTTAAATTTCTTGTTTTAACAATTATTCAGAGACCTCCCTATCTTTTAGTCACTACAGTTATTGAACACGAGCCTGGTCATCAGGACCCTGCCGTCCATCCTGATATTTTTCCGTATCTGAAACATGTACCTTGGACAATTTTCTAGACCCAATAATCCAGTGAATGCAGATTAAAATAGAAAACAATTGGGCTCATTCGTTATCAGTATCAAAACAAAAAGGCTGGAGGCCCTAGCTAATTGAACTTTTTAAGTTTATTAAACAAAACAAGAACAAATAAAAAGTTCTTACTTTTAAACATGAAAAACTGTGGCTTTATCTTTCCTTTTATTTTATTCAGTATTTAAACATGCAATCTCCATATAATTCTTTGTTAATACTGACCAGATCTCCTGCAGATATTGTGTGCCTATCATATGGACAACTACCAAGATAGGCAAATTTTCCCTGGGGGAGAAAATCAATCAGCACAAAGTAACTTTATAATAATTTATCAAGATAAGCCTATAAATACTAGGACATGCCTTCCTATATTTTGTGAAGATAATATTCAGAAAAGAGTTTAAAACTGAACTATTAAAAAAAAATTGAACTATTTTGGCCATCAGTGAGGTGGAGGGAAATAAAGCTGCATATCATTGTTATGGAGCCCTGATAGCACAGTGTTTAACAGCTCAGCTACTAACCAAAGGGTCAGCAGTTCAAATCTACCAGCTGCTCCTTGGAAACCCTATGGGGCAGTTCTACTCTGTCCTATACCGTTGCTATGAGCCAGAATCGACTCGACAGCAACTGGTTTTATATACATACTATTAGATACCATACAGCGTTTTAAAAATGTGAAGTCAATCTCTATATAAATGGAAAATTCACCAAGGCATGCCATTAGATTTTTTTTAAAAAAGGAAGTTACAGAATAATATTTATACATGACTCTATAATAAAGAAAAAAAGGGACTAGAGAACTGACAATGATTCCCTTTAGGGAGACAAATGGAAGGGAATGATAGTAAACTCTTTATGTTTTGCTCTATCTGCTTCTAAGTTGTTTGAATCAGGTATAAAAAGAGTATATTTCACTACTATTGATATAACTTTTTTAAACTATTTTAAGTCTTCAACAAAGAAATGAGTACACTAATAACATCACAAAAGGATTTCTGAAATTTTGATGCCAGGGTTTCCTTCTCAGTTTGAAGCACAATTTTTAAAAAACCATGTTTAAGTAAACCTCCTTTTTCGCTTTTTACACTTAATATCACTTTCATTCTCCATACTCAGAACTTCGAGGCCTTTCTAACATACCCAGGTTCCTAACATACTAACAACAGCCAAGCTTCTTTTACTTTATTACAGTCTCCCTAGTATCCAACTCGTATTCACATAGCCCTCTACACAGGTGCTGATCACATGAACGAGAGACCAAAACTAACAACAATTATTATTAATACCGTTAAGTTAAAGGTTATTATGTAAAGTTTAAGTAATTAAATATAAAAAATTATATATCACAGTAACTCATTACAAACTATATAAGAGAATATAATTATTCTGCTATTATCATCATTATCAGGGATCAGTCATATTTCTACCGTCCCAACTCAGAAGGTTCTTTTTCTAGATACTTGTTCCCACGCAGTAAGGACATTTCTGTTTCAGCAATCAACAGTTTTAGTGTATTTGTTCTATAGGGCTATTAACAGAGCTCATATAAAAATCACCGAGTTTAAAATTTAAAAAAACTTCTGTAATTGTCCTAGAAAATGGAATCCATTTCAGTTAGTATGTGGAAAAACCTTACACATCAAATATGCTTTTTACAAAACACTAACAACTAACCATTTCCTGAAGACCACCCACTAGAAATGCAGTCTCCTTCCTATAAAGCAGTAGGATACCTTCTCCCACGATCAACCCACTCAGTATATTCAAATGAAAAGTAACAGAAATCATGGCCTCAAAAAAATACATTTTCAAGACTGTTTAAGATGGCAAGGGAGGAAAGGTTCCTGAAGTTGATTAATTTTTTAAAATCTCAAGATACCTTTAAGACCGTGTTTCAGACAATGTTCCATAACAACAAAGAACTGCTGCAAGGGGGGGTAGTCGGAATCCAAAGTACGGCCAAAGCTGAGAGCAGATTCAATGAGTCCTTTGATACTCAGTTTAGCCATGTTTAGTAAGTTCGCTCTCTCTACTGCTGTGGGGTCTTTTGTAGCTGAAAGTACAAGAAAGGAGTGCGACATCATTTGCAAGGCGTGACA
Organism: Loxodonta africana; assembly: GCF_030014295.1. Classification (NCBI taxonomy): domain Eukaryota; kingdom Metazoa; phylum Chordata; class Mammalia; order Proboscidea; family Elephantidae; genus Loxodonta; species Loxodonta africana. The sequence goes on from NC_087357.1 coordinate 66,355,543, forward strand.
CTGAAAACAACATAAACTCTTTCCTTCCCCTCTAAACCAACGTTGGTTTGCTTTTCCTTGGTTGACAAATACTGAATGTCTCCCCACCTAACCTACACCCCTTCGTTAACTTTTCACACATACAACAGAAGACTCCCTTGCCTGCTCCTGCCAAAGTTTATTAATTATTTTCAAGATCTTGGAAATTGTCCATTCTCCTGTATTTGTTTTACTTTTGAGGTACCTCTTCAGAAAGAATGAGGTTTTTTTCTTTTTTTTTTAATGACTTTCTATAGAGGTAAGTTTGGGGTCACAAAAACAACGTCTAAGGGTCTCATGTGAAAGGTAGACAGCAGGATCGATCTAAGGGTGAATTCCAAGGCAAAAATGCTCAGAATAAATTGGCAATCAAACAAAAGGTAGTTAAAATGCTAAGATTCATGCATCAGCCATAACTAGCATGACAGATAAATTAAAATACACTGACAGCACAATTGGACTAAACCAAAAGCAAAGGAGTTTCCTGAATAAACTGAATGCTTTGAAGGCCAGCGTAGCAGGGGCAGGGGTCTGGGGACCATGGTTTCAGGGGACATCTAAGTCAATTGGCATAATCAAATCTATTAACAAAACATTCTGTATCCCACTTTGAAGACTGGTGTCTGGGGTCTTAAACGCCAGCAAGCAGCTATCTAAGATGCATCAATTGGTCTCAACCCACCTGGAGCAAAGGAGGATGAAGAACACCAAGGACACAAGGCAATTACAAGCCCAAGAGACAGAAAGTGCCACGTGAACCAGAGACTACATCATCCTGAGACCAGAAGAACTAGATGGTGCCCGGCTACAACCAATGACTGCCCTGACAGGGAACACAACAGACAACCCCTGAGGGAGCAGGAGAGCAGTGGGATGCAAACCCCAAATTCTTATAAGACCAGACTTAATGGTCTGACTGAGACTTGAAGGACCCCGGTGGTCATGGCCCCCAGACCTTCTGTTGGCCCAGGACAGGAACCATTCCTGAAGCCAACTCTTCAGACAGGGATTGGGCTGGACAATGGGTTGGAGAGGGATGCTGGTGAGGAGTGAGCTTCTTGGATCAGGTGGACACTTGAGACTATGTTGGCATCTCCTGCCTGGAGGGGAGATGAGAGGGTGGAGGGGGTTAGAAGCTGGCGAAATGGACACGAAAAGAGAGAGTGGAGGGAGAGAGCAGGCTGTCTCATTAGGGGAGAGTAATTGGGAGTGTGTAGCAAGGTGTGTATGGGTTTTTGTGTGAGAGACTGACTTGATTTGTAAACTTTCACTTAAAGCACAATAAAAATTATAAAAAAAAAATACACTGACAAATAAGGGGATACAGGAGAAGCCACTTAATTCTTTCAGTCATTTTAACTCTCTGGCCTATTTCTCACTGCTGTTCATTCTCACTGGTGTGTGAAGTACAGTGCACATGGCAGTTCTATATTGCATGACTCCTGTATTTCCCAAGCAGAAACAAAAGCAGGGACCATTTTCACATTAAAATTCCCCGCCCTTCCACACAGGTGATGATGCCCACTGTTTTGATTTGACCACGAAGCTAATGATGCCTTAAAGTTAAAAAAAAAAAAAAAAACTTTTGTTTTTAATTGTATTTTCAGTTCACAAAAACATTTTTTTCATTCCCATAAAGTATACTTAGGAACTCAGATGCTTCCCCATTCTTTCACCACCGCATAACTGTTACCGCTGACAGGAATACTTCCAGGAAACACCGATGACAAAACCGTGGTGCAGAAAAATGAAGCAGTTTGCCAGACATTATGAAATGTTATACTGATTTACTAGTCCAAGTAAACACAGCGTCTAGTTTTCCTTCACTGGACAAAAATTCAGGAATCTCAGTGATCTAATAATATTCTAGTTCTGATCTCAAATAGAGAGGCATGAAGCCTGACACTGAATCCTAAGCAACTTAAAACGCAAACAGCCACAACTGTTATAATCAAGCTGTCTGATGGAAAAATCTGCACATAGGAAATCATTTTTTCAAATCGGCATCGTCGTATGACTCCCTCTTTATTCCGGGAATAAAACCACTTAGCGTTCCATAATCTGTGGCAATTCCCATTTTTCTTAACACTGCCCATCACAGTCCGATGCGACACCCAGACAAAGGGCGGCTCTGCAGCTGCTCCACTGCAGGTCCGTGCCAGGCGCTGGCAGCTTCCACGCCGAGCAGCCTTGAGACCGCGGCCACACCTGGGCTGGAGTCCGGGTCAGGGATGTGTCTCCCTTGAACGCGATCCGCAGGCCGGGCCGCAGGTGCGCAGGGTGACCAAGCAAACGGCCAGCCTCGCGTCTTGCCCGGCCTGGCCCCCTTCCCAGCTTCCTTCTCTCCCTCCCAACAAGGGTGTCCAAAGGCATCTGGACGCCCCCAAGGCCCTGGCGGAGGGCTCACCCCGGGTCGTGCGCGGCACTGCTCCCCAGCTCCCGCCCTCGGCGTCGTCCACCCACGCCGGAATCTGAGGTACTTCTGCCCTCCGCCACCCCCAAACCTGGAAAGTCATCGTTCGAGCCCGAGTCTGGCTGCAGCCTCGGAGCGGCACCCCGGCTGGCCCTGTCCTCGATTCCTGGAAGGCGTCGGACCGCGAGGGCTCGCCCACTAGGCCCCAGAAGAGGAACTGGGGAGGAAAGGAACCAGGGCCCGCTGCGCGTTGCCATGGCGACCCTGGGCGACCCCGAGTTCTGGGCTGTCCCCGCCCGGCCCCAGCCCCGGGTTCGGGCCCCAGTTCCGTTCCGGCGACCCTAGTGCCCCCAGGTTCTCCTCGTCCGGCTGCGGCCTTCCTAGCCCGGGACGGAGAGTGCAGCGTCTGCTCCTGGCCCGCTCCCCTTACCCATAGCGGGGGCGGCGGCGGCGCGGTCTCAGGCGAGGGATTCCCCGAGTCCCGTCAGCAGCCCGCTCCTTCCAGGCCCGCGGCGGCCGCCACGGCGTCGCAGCCAAGCCCGCCGCAGCCCACAGCGCCCCCGGCGGCCGGAGGACGCCCTAGCGGCCCCGGCCGCCTGGCAAGGAGGGCAGAGCAGCGGGCGGGGGACGGCATCACGCACGGGTCGGGCGAGGAGTTTGCAGCCAGCCGGAGAGAAAACCCGCCCTTGCTAAGTCTCTTCGCCTCCACCAGGAGGGTAAGGAGAGGGAAAGGAGCGCGCAGGAGACCCTGGTCGGACCACCAGCCTCCCACCGTGGGGGCTTCGCTAGCACGCAACGGCCGGATTTCCAAAGGGTGCGTAAAAAAGGGTGCCTAGCCACCTGGAAAGGTTTCCAACCACAGGGCTGGCTGGTTTTAATCTAATACGCCTAACCATTTCCTTTTTTTCTTCATAAACTCATAGGGCACCAAAAGAATTGCGGAAGTCTACCAAAACTATTTAGACAGCTCCAAATCACGATATTTAAACCAGTAAATTGTTGTCCTTAGCTGCCTTCCAGCCGCCTGACTCACAATGGAGGGAAAGCTGTCCGGTCCTGCGCCATCCCCATAATCGGTTTCAGATAGGGCCACTGTGGTCCATAGGAAACCAGTAAGTACACACACACACAAAAAATTGCCATCCGATCAATTCCGACTCATAGTGACCCTATAGGACACGGTAGAACTGCCCCAAAGGGTTTACCAAGAAGCAGCTGGTGGGTTTGAACTGCCAAACTTTTGATTAGCAGCTTAGCTCTTAACCACTGTGCAACTAGAACTCCAGTAAATACACTGGTTCATAAAAAAGCAGCAAGCAACTGTCTCACTAATCAAGGGCAAGAGGTGTTGAGATAAAGCTGGTCTTTTCCCATTTTAAGGAGGAAACAAAAACTCGCAAAAGACAGTTTAAGTTATATCAGTTAGGGTACAGTAAGCTATCTACCTAGTTAAATCCAACCCCTAAAGTGATTTGGAATCCATCTTGTGAAGTGTGAACCAAGATGGACCCAGGGGATGCAGCCTGCTGATTCTCAGCTCTCACATGGATATTGCTTTGATGTATAATGAAAAATTTTTAGGCTGATTTTTTTTTTCTTTTACTACCTTCAGTTTTTCCACATGCCAGTCAGCTACATTCAACAGTTACAAGATTTTGCCACAAATGATTTCAGCTGGGCTGAGCTGCATAAATGGTAATGAAGGAACAGACAAATTATTAGATAGAGGTCACAACTTGATTACAAACAGGAAAGGGAATAGCAAAAAAACAAAAAACTTAATAGGTATCTTAGCCACCTAGTGCTGCTGTAACAGGAAAACCACAAGTGGATGGATTTAACAAACAGCCGTTTATTCTCTCACAGTCCAGTAGGCTAGAAGTCTGAATTCAGGGTGCCAGCTCCAGGGGAAGACTTTGTCGGCTCTGGAGGAAGATCCTTGTCATCAACGTTCCCTCGGTCTAGCAGCTTCTTTGCACAGGAACTCCAGGTCTAAAGGACACACTCTGCTCCCGGCACTGCTTTCTTGATGGTATGAGGTCCCCGTGTCTCTCTGCTGACTTCTTTTCTATCCCAAAAGAGACTGATTTAAGACACAGCCTAATCTTATAGATTGAGTCCTGCCGCATTAGCATAACTGCCTCTAATCTTGCCTCATTAACATCACAGAGGTAGGATTTACCGTACATAGGGAAATCACATCAGATGACAAAATTGTGGACAATCACACAATACTGGGAATCATGGCCTAGCCAAGTTGGCACATATTTTTGGGGAACACAATTTAATCCATGACAAGAGGCAAGGAGGGGAAGGGAAGCTAGATCAATGGAAACACAACAAACAGAATGGAAATAGAGAACGCTGACATTGTAAAAACTAAACAATGGCATGAGGGGAATCTAATTTGCTGTAAACTTTCACCTAAAACAGAATAAAAAAATTTTTAATTTAGTATGTTTACAACAAATATACAAAGAAATAAAGTACTGTATTAGAGAATAATCTATACTATAAACCAAAGGTTCCAGCCTATTAGTAGAACATGAAAGCAATTTAATAAGGTTGTAATCAGCTTTGTTTCTAATGGAATATTCTAATGGAATAGAATGGAAAATTTTAGGGTGAATCAGAAATACAAAGAATAAATAGTGAGGCCCAGCTTGACTTGATGGTGGGTGGTGTGGGTACCCCCCCTCAAACCCTGCCCTGCTTAGACCTGAGGGACCCTTAAAGAATCATCAAGTTCTTGCCCCCATGGGGAAACTTAAGTCCAGAGAGGGGCCGTGACTTGCCCAAGGCCTCAGAGCAGTCCAGGCTTGAGGTGGGATCAGAACCCGCTACTCACCCTGTCTTCCTCAGGAAGCTTCTTGGACAAACTGGAGCATCCCAGGGAACAAGGGGCCTGATGAGGCTACTCCTGGCTGCAGATCTCAGCAGGGCTGTCACGGGAAGAGACTGGAAGGGGATGAGCTAGGACTGAGGGGTGGAAGCTACAGGAAGATAGGCTTCAATCAGAATGTGGGTGGTTTTGACCTTCGGAGCTAGTCAACCATGAAAGGGAGTGAGCTCTCAGGCTCCAGAGGCAATCAAGCAGAAGTAGAAGACCCAAGAGGCTGGGAGGTCCTGACCTGGCCTTAGGGGGGCCCCAAGGTCCTCCTTTCCCTAGTTTGTCCTGTGGTATTTCAAGGCCTGGCCCCTGCTCTTCTCCCCATTGGCCCCTCTGAGATCCCAAGTAGGGAACTGAGTGTCAGGCTGAAGTGAGAGGATGAGGGTGTCCACTGCCATGCACCAGGACCTCCTTGTCATGTGGCCATGGCCTCCACAAGTGCTCAGCTCCTATCCAGACCCTGTGGCCTGGCATCTCATAGTGAGTCCAGCCCTAGGGCATCAGGAGACTGTGTTTTGGCCATAGCTCTGCTCTTCAGCCTGGAGTATGTGGTGGCCCTTCCCTGGGCCTCAGTGTGCCCAACTGTAAAAGGGGTAGCTGACAGTTTGTGAGCATCTTGCCAAAGGCCCGTGTGTATGTATATGTGTATGTGTGTCCACGTGTGTGTGCCTCCATGTGTGTCCATATTTAACATGTAAAAACACCCCCACTGTGTCCCCCCCCCGCCCCGACATGTTGTACATTTCCCCCATGACCCCCATCATAGCAATAACATTCTCACTGCCTGGGTTTCTTGAGCCAGCCAGGCCCTGCCAGCCAGAAAGGAGGCCAAGCAGTGCCTGCCTATGAAATTTTGACTTTTCCTCTCATTCGTGTTTATTACCAAGTCTCCCATCCATCCCAGTCCAATCTGGGCTCGCTCACCCCAGCGTGCTCTCAAAACCCCCTCTGACTGCCCAAGGCCCTTTGTACAAGGTGTCCTAATACTGTTCTTTTTTCTTTTTTAAAAAAACAGTGTTTTGTAGATTTCAGATGATTATGCAGAGGCCTGGGGGACCCCTGGCTCTGGGCAGGGCCTTGGGGTTCCACATTCCATGCCCCAGGCTTAAGGGGTGGGAGGGACCTAGGACTGTTGTAAATACTTTGCATTTTGTCTGATTAAACACAAACAGACCTCAAAAAAAAAAAATTTATAGTGTCATGATATAGAAAGTATTTCTTACTGTGGGTTATGGTAAATTATTATTTTTTAAACACCAGTCTAGATCATCATACATCAAACTATCAGTAGTTATTACTACTCTTACAAACAAAAATCATTTTCCAAAATCTCAAAATCTGTACTGTTTAAAATATTCACTAAGATCATGTACTGCTTTATAATCAGAAAAGGGGAACAATATTTTATTTTTAATTTTTTTGTACTTTAAGTGAAAGTTTACAAAGTCAGGCTCTCATACAAAACCTTATACATACTTTGCTGTATACTCCTAGTTGCTCTCCCCCTGAGATAGTACACTCCTTCTCTCCACCCTGTTTTTCTCTGTCCATTCAGCCAGCTTCTGTCCCCCTCGGCCTTCACATCTCCCCTTCAGACAGGAGCTACCCACATAGTCTCATGTGTCTACTTGATCCAAGAAGTTCACTCCTCACCAGTATCATTTTCTGTCTTATAGTCCAGTCTAATCCCTGTCTGAAGAGTTGGCTTTGGGAATGGTTCCTGTCTTGGGCTAACAGAAGGTCTGGGGGCCATGACCTCTGGGGTCCTTCTAGTCTCTGTCAGACCATTAACTCTGGTCTTTTTACAAGAATTTGAGGTCTGCAGTCCACTGCTCTCCTACTCCTTCAGGGATTCTCTGTTGTGTTCCGTCATGGCAGTCATCGGTTGTAGCCAGGCACCATCTAGTTCTTCTGAGAATAATATTTTTTTAAAGAAAGAAAAATTATGCCAAGGTTTTAAAGCTCAGGTAACTATGATATAGATGGTGCCATTTACAGAAATAGGGATCACCGGAGAAAGGCATTAGATGAAATGGAAATTTCTATTTTGCGTGTACTGAGTCTGAAGCTCTGTGGAAGACCTGCCTTTAGAGTAAGGGATGAGAAGGGAAGAAAGGAACCACAGAAGGCAGCTAGAGGGAGAAGTCAGGAGCCAGAAAGTCTGAACTAAGTCAGGAATAAGGCCACTGGAATGGTTATATTGTCTTCGTATCATGACTTTATACTGTGAGGAAGGCCTTGTCTAGGCTTATGGTGCTTTGCTCAGGGACTGCATAAAGTGAGTATCCACCCAATAAGGCTAGTCATCTGTAGCCACTGCCATCTTAGTCCTTGGAGTAGATGTGATCCTGATGCCAAGGCCTGTGCCTCGGTCACCCCAGTATCTGTTTCTTATTCAATCACCCCAGTGCACTTCTGTTTCTTAGCCAACCTCCCCCATGCCCCTTGCTTAACCACTTTGTTAGCTTGGTTTGCAGAAAAACACCAGGTGTTTCAAGAAACCAAGGCCAAAGTAGAAGGCAAGAACCATCCTGAACCAGATCTGGCCCGCGGAACATGCACAGTCCAGCTGAGCCCCGAAATACCTGTATATGAGATTTCCCAGAAAATTGATAAATTACCTATAACTTCCTAAATTAGATTCCCCATAAAGACTGTAATCTAACCCCTGCTCAAGGAGTCAGATCTGGGCAAGCCCCTTGCTCCTTGCATTGCTGCTCTGCAATAAACTGCCTTCTCTTTCTGCAAAGCTGTGTCTTGTCTCTTGACCTTACAGCGACCGGGCAGGGACCCACTTGGTCCAATAACAATACTTGTACTGCACTGTTAGCTTCTTGAGGGCCTCACAGCACCTGTACAGAGAAAACATCCCAACTCTTTGAAGTACTTAAATGGCCAGAGTATTGTAATAGAAACTAATCCAGAAATGACAGGAAACATGGAACCTCTCCCCAGGCTCTTTACACAACTTACTTTTCAGGCAAATCTTGGAATGAAGTAGCCACTGACCAAACCAAAAAAACTTTCCTATTCACCTCACTCCCAGAAACTAAAATTCTCTTAGATTCCTTCCTGTTTTATATCCTGATGCTATCTAACCAATATTTAAGCTCTATCACTATAATCTTTCCAGTTTTTCCTGTCTGGCCACTCTCCATGACCAAGTCCATTCTTGTTCTTGTGTCCTTCATAAAGCTCTTTATAATGTCAACACTTCTTGGTTTCAGCTTTAGAGCATGACAATATTCACCTATCACTACTGAAAAAAATGCTGGGCAACCCTGAACTTAATTATTATTATTATTCAGTGTTGATAAATGACACAGTAAGATCTGACAGAAGAGAATTTATTTAACAAAAACTTCAAAGAACAATAATAATTTAAAAGCCGCCTCAGGTAGAAGCCACAATTTTAACATATTTAACATTCATTTAAAAAATTAAAAAAAAAAATCCTTGAGAGAAATGAAAGATTTCCCCCAGAGGATGTAAACACTAGGTTAAAGGCTGTCACCATAGACACAGTTAATGATTTTGAGGCAATTTCGTTTTACACAACCATCTTAACATAAAAAGAGAAAACTGAATAATGCCCAGAAACAAAGGGGCATTAATGATGAAAATAGGAATATGACTTTTTAATTTGTCATCAATTTCCTATCAAAAAGAGTAAGCATTATTTTCTTTTATACTGAAATCTATTATAAGATACTGAAAATAAAAAGGGGGATGGGAGCAGGGAATTAACAGGAAGTAATCAATTAATAGGCCATAATTTAAAAGGCTAGGTTGAATGTGAAAACATATCTGCTGGCAGGGAAAAACACAACAAAATGGCCTTTGATTGGGGGGCCTAGAAATACAGAGAAGAATCACGCCTGTGTTCTCATCATCACAAGATTGTGTTTAAATGATGAAAACAAACCGACTTTCTTTACCCAGTCTTTCTAATAAACAAAATTCTTCCCACAAAATCTATAAAATCGAATTAATCTGGATATTTTAGACTTAAAAGTTTACCCTTAAATTCAAAAGTTAAACCATTTTTACAGTTGGTAAACATTTTATCTTTTTTCCCAGGTCACATAAAAAACACATTTATAATATACATAAATGTAGGCTCTTCACAGTTTTGGGTAGACTTGTACTGAGAAAATAAATACTGCATTAAATTTTGTAGGGTGGCAAACTTTGTGTTTAAGAAGATTATACCAAAAAAAAAAAAAAAAAAGAGAACTCTGAACAGAGCACATTTACTTCATTTTGTACCCTTGGGGTAAGAGTTATCTTCAGTCTAACCAGCCTGGCACCAGCTAGAGGAAGCCACTGTCCTAATATGAAGAAGGCAAGGGAAATAGTGTTTTATCCTCTTTGAAAATCACCCAATGCATGACAAAGACTGTCATGTTCTCCTGATGGAAGATCAATAACATAAAATAAATTAAGGAAGATATATTCAACACAATATGGAATCACACAAAAAACATTTTATGACATTCTTTAACACTTTGTAATTTGGTTTACAGGACAAATAAATAAATGTTAAGATTCTTATGGCATTTTATGGATAATTATGTACTTAATTAAAAAAAAAACAAACCAAATCTATTGCCGTGGTGTTAATTCTGACTCACAACAACCCTACAGGACAGAATAGAACTGCCCCATAGGGTTTCCAACAAGTGGCTGGTGGATTTGAACTGCCAGTCTTTTGGTTAGCGGCCAAAAGCTTAACCACTTTGCCACCAGGGCCCCAATTTAAGCAATCCAACTTAAGCAATAAGGTTTATATATCGTATCCTAAGATCTTTACATAATTTCTTTTAAAGGTAATCCATTTTAAAAATAATCTACTATATGACAAGTAATTATCCATTCTCCATGTTTTGTCCTGATTAAAAAATAAATATATGTATTCTAAATGCAGGGTAAAAGGGATCAGAAGAAATAGCCGATTTTCCTAAATGTGTGGCATATAGCTTTAGGAGAACAAATCAAGCCCCACTTTTTCCTTTTCTCATTTCACAAACTATCCTGCTTCATCACCTTCATTATTTTACTATTTGCTTAACCATACTCCCTGTGAATGTTTTTCTCTTTCCTTCCTAGAATCAGATCTTTGAAATATGCCCATGGAAAACGCAGGGCATTGTGTTTTAATTTACACAAGTACATAAATATAGCACACAAAACAGCACAGTCAAACACAACCGTACGCAGGCCAAAAAGGATATTAATTTTTCTGAGTTGAGATGATAAAGTAGCCTCTCCAAAGGAGGATAGCGGCTTAGTGAGGACACACATCCCAGGAGAACTAGTTTATGTTTGGCTCTGGTTATAGCAACATTAAGACGGCGCCAATCTTTCAAGAGTTCACCAAGCTGTAAGAAACATTCTTTGCAATTATTTGAGTTTTCTGATTACATATATTTCAATTACTGGAAGGTGTTCTGACAAGGAACATGGCTTGCCTTGAACTATTCTCCTACTTTAAAAAACATGGATTGCCGGAAAGCTTCATCGACACATTTTAAAATTCTAGGGAGCTGGAAAAACTTGCCCACCATGCCAACGTCAAATATTTCATGTTTGAAAATTATTAAATACACATAACACAACAAAAAATTGGGGCTAATTTAAAATTATTAAATACACATAATACAATAAAGAATTAGAGCTATTTCAACTCATTGTAGCACTGTGTGTAAAGTAATAAAAAATTGTAACACTAAAAGACTAAGGGGAGTGGTTAAACATATGACACATCCAAACAGGGAACACTACGTAGCTGTAAAAAGAGAATGAAATGGTGCAATGATACCAGTATCAGACGGATCACATCCAGCCTAAACAGAGAACCCAACTCAAAGTGAAAAACCCTGATTTTTATGGAATTGACATGAAATGATCTCCAAGCTATCTTATTAAATGGGAAAAGCAAGACCCAGAACAGTATGTATACGTGTATATTACTTTTTGTGTAAAGGGGAGGGACAGATATAAATTCATATTTCCTTATTTATGCATAAAGAAACTCTAGAATGTTACAAAAGTAACAAAATAACATGATTATCTGTGAAAAAGTGGTAGGAACTGAGTAGATAAGGGAGGGAATAGGAGGGAGATGTCTTTCTCTTTATCTGCATATATTTTTAAAACCATATAAATACATCACATGATCAAGAAAAATAATCAAGCAGAGGTAAAAACAAAACGGAAAGGCCTAGAGCTATCTATAAATTAGAAATGACACAGAAAACCATGTTTAAAACGTCCCAAACAAATCAGTAACAAATATGATTCACTCACATCGCCATCCTTATTACTTCTAACAAAAGACACCAGGATGATACTTTTGTCTCTTCCTTGGTATTTGTCTACCGTGTTAACTTCGACCAGTCCAACAGAAGAACGTGCCAATAAATCGTTGATTGTCTTTAACTGCTGCCTGTATGGTGCAATGATACCGATATCAGATGGATTACATCCAGCCTAAACAGAAAAGCATACAACTTAGAGTGAAACATCCTGATTTTTTTGGTATTTAAGCTTTAACTAATCTATTACATCGAATATTTACTTATGTGCCCAACAGATGTTTACAGCAGATGCTCCTATCTCAAGGAATAAATACAACCACTGAATTTGCTCTATGTCCATATTTTCCAATATTAAATAATGTCCTCAAACATTGCTCCCTTGACTTTCAGAGGTTCATGACAGCATATTGGTTTGCATGCCACTAAGCAGTGCTGCCAGACAAAACACAATACGAAAAATCCATCTCACTTTCTTCTATCCCTTACCTAGAAAAGTTTCCAATCCCTAATCAGACTGGCTACAGCATAGTATCGACACAATTGGAATTATCTGACATTTACGAGTTACCCTGAATGGAAACCCCAAACACCATTATAAAAATTACGCGTCTTAGATAATTTCTCTCAAAATAAAACTAATCAAGCTTCTGTCTCTTTATCTTAATACACAAGTGTTAATGCCAGAGCTTAAGTTCTTTACAACCTTAACTTTCTACCTTAATATTTATTAGTCCATAAAACTCACAGTACATTCTAAATTACCTTAATAAAATGCGAGGTCAGGAAAACTATGAGTTTGGCTTCTATTATATTGCTCACACCACTTTTTTCAACTTGTTCTGGTGCTGGAACCTAAATAGAAAAAAAAAAAATGCATCCTGCTTACAAAACCATCTGTAAAGTTAAGAGTATTATAACTGCACAGACAGCCTTCACAGTCTGTATAAAGGTAGAAGTATCAACAAAAACGAATAACGTTACTCACTCAGAAACCATGCAGAGGCAACCAAGCTTAAACACAGTATGGTTCAGCTAAAATCTCCAGGAAAGCTGAGCGCGTGCACCACACGCTTTACTTTACCATCACCCATGTTACAGAAATCAGAGGATCAGAAAAGATCACTGACTTGCCTAAGGGCTACACAATAAATGGTAGCGTGAGGATGCCAACAGATCTTGCTCCAATATCTGTGCATTTTCCATTTTCTTGTTGCCTTTTATACAAACAATGGAGAAGGTAAGTTTCCCTAGGGTCTACCAAATAAACAAACAAAAAAAACACCATTGCCGTCAAGTCGACTCCGACTCATAGCGAGCCTACAGGACAGAGAAGAACTGCCCCATAGAATTTCCAAGGAGCAGCTGGTGGATTCAAACTGCCGACCTTTTGGTTAGCAGCTGAACGTTTAACCGCTGTGCCACCAGGGCGCCTAGGTTCTACCACACCTGGTAAAGTCCTGCAAAGATTAGTTTGCTTTCATATTATTCCAAGCAACCCTAAGGATGTTTTTAAAACAGCTCATTTGCGATCTTCATGCTAAGGAAGAGGAAATCTGACTAGCAAAAATAAAAGAATCTGGGCACTGAGTTGTTTACTTTAAAATGATTAATTTTATGCTAAGTGGGTTTCACCTCAAGTTAGAAAAAAGAATCTGAGCAATCATTTGTGAGGTAAATAATTGTAAATTATAATCCATAAATTGAAACTATGGCTTATAAGAGCAATCATTTGTGAGATCAGTTTATGTGAAAAAACTTCCTAGAGTACACCTACCATTAGGTGTTACGATAAAATCAAATTCTTGAACCTGAAATGCTAAGGGCATCGTTAACCAAGAGAATGAACATTCCATGAAGGTACACGTGAGGACCTATTTTCAACCACCAGCTGGCTCCACTCATCTTAATAAAAACCACCACTACCAGTCGCCGTCCAGTCACCTCTGCCTCGTGGCCACCCCGTGTGCGTCAGGGAAGAACTGTGCTCCACGGGGTTTTCAGTGGCTTATTTTCCAAGAGTGGGTCACTAGGCCTTTCTTCTGAGGCACCAGCCTTTAGGTTAGCAGCCAAGCATGCTAATCCTTTGCCCCACACAGGGACACAAATAACAACAAAGAACAAAATTATTTTAGAGTAACATGCACACTGGTCACTACGTTTGTTATTCGAACTTATGTAAAAGACTTTAAATTAATGCAGAGAAAAAAAAACAAAGACAGAGAAACACTACATAAAACTGTAGGAATAAAGGGTCAAAACCTCTTTCTCAGTTCCTAGAAATAAATCAGGTCATTTAATGTCCTTGTGAAGATTTTTGTTTAGTGACAGATTTGTAAATAGGTCTTTAAAATGACATCCGTTTATTGTATCTTCTGATCACTCTGTAACCTGCCCTTTGGTAATCACACCCCTGAATTCACTTTCTGTCTCACCATCCTCCAAAGTCAACGCTGACGTCGACTCAATCTCAGAACAAACCTCCTCCCAAAGACACCAAGTCTGTAGGAAAAGATTTCTTGTGTGTGTTGAAGGACAAGAAGTACACTAGTTTTCCCTTTTAACTAATAAGCTCTAGTGGAGCATACACTATTGCAAACCGAGAAATTTAAATAATAGGACAAAAAGAGAAAAAAAATAAAGAAAAAAACACTTTTTACCTTGTTTGTATTAAGAAAACAAACAGGATTGTTTGGCTCAAACACTCCACGCAGCCAAGGATTTTCAGAATAATCAGCATAAAATTCCAGCTCCAGCTTCACATTTTTAAAGTTAGGTAGATTTATCACTGCATTGGCCACTTTGTCTGATCCACACTCCAGCTTTCCCTCATATATCAGCTTATTACTTAAGGACATAATTTTACTAAGGGAATTACAAAAATAATTTTAGTTTTGGTAGATGAAAACAAACAGGAAAATTCATTTATAGCTGATACTGTTATAAATACCTGTTCATTCTGTACTGCACAGTTAATTGTACAACAGCATTCTTATTCTGTTCCAGCCTCTTGAATAAGCTTTCACTCATGCCAAGAGCTCTGTCAACAAATCAAATACAGGCTTGTCAGTGTGAAACTGTCCCTTAAAAAGAATCCAATTTCCCCTGAACTCTGTTAGCCCATAACTGAAACCATTTCTGAAGCCAACCCTTCAGACAAAGATTAGACTGGACTATAAGACATAAAATGATACTTGTGAGGAGAGTGCTTCTTAGCTTAAGCAGATAAAAAAAAAAAAAAGTAAGTAGATACATGAAACTAAATGGGCAGCTCCTGTCTGGAGGCAAGATATGAAGGCAGAAAGGGACAGGAGCTGGCTGAACGGACACGAGAAATCCGAGGTGGAAAGGAAGAATGTGCTGTCACGTTACAGGGAGAGCAACTAGGGTCACATAAGAATATGTGTATAAATTTTTGTATGAGAAACTAACTTGAACTGTAAACTTTCACTTTAAGCACAATAAAACATAGAAAAAAGGGGTAAAAAAGACCAGACTTACTGGCCTGACAGAAACTGAAGAAACCCCCGAGAATATGGCCCCTGGACATCCTTTTAACTCAGCAATGAAGTCACTTGCGAGGTTCACCCTTCAGGCAAAGATTAGACAGGCCCATAAAACAAAATGAGACAGAAAAGGCACACCAGCCCAGGGGCAAGGACTAGAAGGCAGCACGGGACAGGAAAGCTGGTAATAGGAAACCCAAGGTTGAGAAGGGAGAGTGTTGACATGCCTTGGAGTTGTTAACCAATGTCATAAAACAATGTGTGTACTAACTGCTTAATGAGAAACTAGTTTGCTCTGTAGACCTTCATCTAAAGTACAATTAAAGAAAAAAAAAGAATCCAATTTAATGACAGATTGGACCATAAAATATTATCACTCATGAGTGCTGTGCTCCTCTAAATAAGCATCTAAATGAAACCAAATGGTAAACATTTTCCCTAGATCAAAGATGATGTGGCCCTAATAACCTTGCAACATATTTCCTATTCAAAATGGGTGATTTAGAGCTTGACATAACTAACACCATAATGATGCTCTAAGTAATCTATAAGCATTTTTTATTGCACCAGCTACACTGGTCTCTTACAAAGGGGTATGGAGCCCTCTCGGCTCCTGTGGCCTTGGTCTCTCTCCTTGTCTTTGTTCTCTTTAGAAATGTCCTTCAGCCTGGAGGACAGCAGCTAGGGAGGCTGCCTGGTGCTTTTGATCTGCAACTTTCTTTCCTGCTCCTTATCTCAGTCAGAGTGGACTTGGCAGGCCAGTTCCACTAGCAGAGAGATTCTTATGTTTTTTTCAGCCCCTTACAAACATACAAATTAGAGTCCAGATGTCAGACATGCATCTTTAGTTTAATGAGGAGTTTCTTGGGGTTGTTTTCTAACGTATAAGACCATCAGTGGGCTACGTGCTTAAAAACATTAGGTAATCCTTGCCAAAGTGATATATAAGCTCTGACATTAAAATTGCTCTTTGGGCCTCTATAGATGCAGACTGTGTTGCCGCTGGGTCCCTGGTGATGCACACATCTCCTGAATAAACTTTCTCACTCTTTCTAGCTTGGAGTACATTTCATTGGCTCAACTGTTCCAGGGCACAGACCCCCAACTGAGTAACAATGAGAAGGTAAGGGAGGACATGGAAGCAAGATTAAGGGAAACAGAACCGGAACGGAAATAATGAGAATGACAATATATTGTGAAAAACGTAGTCAATGTCACTGATTAATATATGCAGAAATTATTAAATTAGAATGTCATTTCCTGTGTAAACTTTCACCAAAAACACAATAAAACATTTAAAAAAAAAAAAAAACACTATTTAAATTGAAAGCTTAAATGTCTGCTTACCTTGCTTCCCGGTTTAACACCAGGGGAGGGAGCTGCTGATGATCCCCTACCAATACGAATCTCCGTGAATAAAAGAGTGGCCCCAGGCAAACTGGCTGGCTAATTTGAGAAGCTTCATCCACAATACAAAAATCAAAAATTTTACGGGAAAAAATTGGATGATTTATTCCCATACATGTTGTTGCAACTATAAGCTAAAAACCAATTTTAAAAAAATAGGTCAGTTACGTAATACGTAAAAGAAATGTAATTTGTTTCCCCATTTTTGTAATTAAACGTTCAAAACAAAATTTTTTTTGTACCAGAATAGGAATCTCCCAATATTATTTTAATTCTGAAATGCTGACAGCATGAAAACATTTTTCAAATAATTTTTTCCTTTACTAAGAATTGAAAAAGATCAAGTAAATTTTCCAGACACCCTGAAGAATGTTCACATTTGGATATTTCCAAATGGAAACCTGAAACATTCAAGAGATAATAAGTTAATTTTTTTTTTTAAGTCAAACAGGACTTCTCCTTTCAGGAAGATGGAAAAGATGTATTTTTCCCTTTTCCTCCAATAAAGTACAACTAAAAACTCTGGGAAGTTTATATAAAACAAACATAAGGAAATTCAGAAAAATGAAGAGATGGCAGACCAGCTAGGGACCTTGGAGCTCAAAGAACAAAGTGGTTTTGTGTTTTTTTTTTTTTTTCCATTTCATACATCCCATACTTGGAGCTGAAGAAGCTGGCAAAACACCAACTGGCACAGACAAAAGAAGCTCCAACAAAAGCCAGCTCTCTCTTACCAAAGGACCAGGAAAGGGATAGCCCGGCAAGACAGAACACCTTTACACAATAACCACTCTACTCCAGCCAAACACCACCAAAAAACAAAAACTGCAGCCCTGCCCCCACCCACGCCAGGAAAAGCCAATTGGGGAGCCTAGACTCCCACCCCCACAAGTCTGTAGCAAGGTGGTGTCAGAGAAGGCCAAGCAGACAGCCAGGACTTTCATCCCCACCAGCTCTGGTAAGGAGCCCCCCTCTCCTGTCCCATTTCATCAGTGGAGAACAGGTGAGGAGCCTGGACTTCATCAAAATGAAAAAATATTTGTTTTGCAAATGACCCTACAATGAGAATAAAAAGAAAACTACAGAGTGGGAGACAATATCTGCAAACCACATTTTCAACAAAGGTCTAGTAACCAGAATATATAAAGAACTCTCAAAACTCAACAATAAAATAAAATCCAGTTAGAAAATGCGTAAAAGATTATGAACAGACATTTCACCAAATAGGATAAACAGATGGTAAATAAGCATATGAAAACATGATTAACCATTAGGAAAATGCAAGTTAAAACCACAATATCACTACACACCTATCGGGATGGCTAAAACGAAACATAATGACCATACCAAATGCGGACAAGGATCACTCATACATCGCTGGTGGCAGTGTAAAATGGTAAAGCCGCTTTGGAAAACGGGCAGGCAGTTTCTTAAAAAAACTAAATATAACAACAACCATATGACGCAGCAGCCGCACTCTGAGGCATTTACACCAAAGAAACAAAGACTTCTGTTTTGTAAAAATCTGTACATAAATGTTTATAGCAGCTTTATTCATAATAGCCAAAAACTGGCAACAATCCAGACATTCTTCAACAAGTGGACGGCTACACAAACTGTGGTACATCCATACCGTGGCATAGTACTTAGCAATAAAAAGGAATGGACTAGTGCCCACACAACAGTCCGAATGAATCTTCAGAGAATTACGCCAAGTGAAAAACACCAAGCCCAAAAGGTTACTTACTTCATTACTCCATTTATGTAACATTCTCAAAATGAAGCCATTACACAAATGGAGAACAGATTACTAGTTGCCAGGGTTAAGGAAGGGATTGGGCAGGAGAGGAGTGGGTGTGGCTGTAAAAGGGCAACATGAGGGTTCCCTGTGGTGATGGAACTAATGAGCAGCGTGGCTCTATCAATGTCAGGCTCCTGTGTGATACTGTACTATGGCTTTGCAAGATGTTACCATTGGCAAAGGGTACACAGGATCTCTGTAATATTTCCCACAACTGCGTGTGGGTCTACAACTATCTTAAGATAAAGTTTAACTAAAAAAAAAAGTCAAGTTGTTAATAGGGAACCCAGGGTTAAGAAGGGAGAATGTTGCCATGTCGTGGGGTTGTTAACCAATGTCATAGAGCAATGTGTGCACTAACTACTTGATAAGAAACTAGTTTGTTCTGTAAACCTTCACCTAAAGTACAATTAAAAAAAAAAAGTCAACACTACATACATCTTAATTATTTCAAAATTTATCAATAATTGGTATAGATAAAAGAGCCAGAAGTATATTAGCATTAGATACAGGTATAATACTGGAATCGAAAGAACAGCCTATTAAATCTACTTTAAGTGATTTTTTTGAAGAAAAAAAAAAATCAGTTAAGACATCCCAGTAAAAATATAGACATTAAAAAATAAAAGTAGGTTCTATATAAAAACCCAAAAATACTAATCATAATACCATTGAAGTATAATTGCTTCTGATTCAAACTTAATAAAACATCCTGAACGTTAACAGTATTCTAGGTGATTTGAAACTAAAAGAGGGGAGCTCTGAATAATAAACCAGAAACCTAGTCTTAGTTCAGAGGCAAAAGTAAAGTATCAATTAATAAACTGGGCATGTGGTATATATAAATGAATATTTATAAATCTGGTCACTGTGAATGACTTCCCCAGAGCTCATTTCTCCCCTCCTTCTGGCTACAGAGAGTACTGTCGGTATTATTATACAATCATTGTACTTACTTGACTATCGTAGAGGGCTTCTAGAAGAGCTAAAGATTTAATGGACTTTGATCTGCAAACTTCCTCCTCTGTAAATTTCTGGATATCTGGATGAACCTTCTGAGTCTGACCCAAACGCAAAAATCCGACTTTAAACTTTGCTAACTTCAAAAGAATATTGTCGACTGCAGAGTGTGTATAGCTGGTCAACAAAACACTAAACCCACAGGCATAGAGAATTCTTACCTAATAATGGATAAGAAAAACAAAAAGGCATTACTTTTAATTTTGGATTATTTTTAATATGCTTATATTTTTCAAAAAGAATAGAAAATTTAATATTAAGCATATCTAAGAGCTGAGCCAAGTAACTTTTTTTTTTAAGATTATAAAGTCAAAATATTTTATAAAAACCACTTAGTATTATTATATGTTATAAATGATATATTGATCCCTGGGTGGTGCAAACGGTTTGCACTTCACTGGTAACTAAAAGGTGGCCGGTTCAAACCTACCCAGCGGCACCATGGAAGGAAAAGGCCTGGTGATCTGCTTCCATAAAAATTACAGCCAAGAAAACCCTATGGAGCAGTTCTACTGTGTAACGTGTGGGGTTACCATGAATCGAATTGATGGCACAAAACAACAATGATATGTTAATAATACACTAGTGATAATAAAAGTGAACAGATGTAAACTTTTAACAATGCCTGGCACAAAGTATCAATCAATTAATACTTGCCACCATCATTATGGTTATTCTAGGGCTGCTTAGGAATGTACTGACATGAAAAAAAAAGAATCCAACAAAGATCAATTTTAACCACCTCTGTATAATTAAACATTTTTAAAAAGAAAACATAAAACGATACACACACCACCAACACAAAGAGATCTTAGAAAATTCTAAATGTAACCAAATTAATAACATGATTATTTGAGATGCAGCTTTACTATTTCTCAAGTCATTTAAAAAAGTTAATTTGAAACAAAGACATTTTGAGTATCAGCCTTTTTGATATCAAACATCATATCCTCTGAACCGAGAAACTGACGTAAATATTTAGTTTCTAAGCAAAAGAGTAATAACCTTACAAGAGTGCATATTGTAGTGGTTTTTCCTGTCCCCGGCATACCCACGATGAGTGTATAATCTTTTGAAAGAAGGACCTTTTTCATCGCTTGCCTCTGAGGTTTATTCAAACCTACATTTAAATTTAAAAGTAACAGAAAAAAAGACTGTTGAATTTCAATAAGCAAATTAACTATTCTATAAGAAAAGCAGTCTCTCTACAAGATGCATCCTTTAATACATCTTTTCAGAGTAAGAAAATGTTACGGTGACCCGAAAGGATACATTTAAACTACTTCCAAGGACTTTGTCTAAGAACTATAATTGCAAGTCTAATAGATTATTAAAACACTAGACTACAGTATAATTTAATATAAATACAGTATAATATTAAAATACTAGACTACAGTATAATTTAACATAAATAGAATCAAGAAAAATGAATGGAAATAGACATGCTGATAACAGCAGACCTTTTAGAATACGGGCAACTATATCTTTTGCATCATGTGGGAGAACAGAACTGAGGTATGATGTAAACTGAGGTTCACGAAAGTCAATGATTAAATCCCGAAGTTTTTTGCTGAAAAGAAAAATAAAATACTTTTAGTGACAGTCTTTAGAAAAGCAGGGTGAAATTCAAATCCATTCATTGTTACAAACCTGGCATGAGTGTTTTCCATCAATTTAGAAAGGTTTCCGAGTGGGGTATCTATATCACAATTCTTTTCTTCCTGGTCTAGTCTGAACAAAGTTGACTCGGGGAGTACCGACAGGTTCCTAGGATAGCAAATCAGACGACACATGAATGTTTTTCATTTAACGTAGTAAGTTGGTCTGTGGAAAAAATATGTTGCTATTTGCTAAAAGAGTAAATCGGCCAGAACGACTATTAAAACGGTTCTCAGGCCCCACTTCACACTTGGCAATCAAGAACAGCATGAGGCTCTAGACTGGCAGGAAAGGAGGAAGAGGGCACAAGGCACCAAGGTCACAGCAGTTAATAATCAGGAACCTGCAACATTTGCTGAAACTTCACTTGGTCTTGAAAACTCACCTGGACAAATCCTGAGCACACAGCTCCTCCCTCCTCCAGCCTGGAGTACAGCTCTTTACTGACGCCTTCTCCAACCCCTCTCTGCCCCTTAAGCCCTGGTGTTCCCTAGGGCCCCTTCCCTGGTCCAGTGTACTGCTCTTTCTAGTCTTTTTCCTTTTAGTCTCCTGACCTCATGTGGCTTTAAAATGCAAACCTACTTCTGCAGGCCTCACCTCACATTCTCCCACCTGGTTCCTCACCCAAGCTTCCAACTGGGATGTCCAGCAGGCAGCAAGACCTGGTTAAAAGTAAGGCTATGAGCAACCAAGGTGTCCATCAACGGATGAATGGGTAAATAAATTGTGGTATATTCACACAATGGAATATTACGCATCGATAAAGAACAGTGACGAATCTCTGAAACATTTCATAACATGGAGGAACCTGGAAGGCGTTATGCTGAGCGAAATTAGTCAGAGGCAAAAGGACAAATATTGTATAAGACCACTACTACAAGATCTTGAGAAATAGTATAAACTGAGAAGAACACATACTTTTGTGGTTACGAAGGGGGGAGGGAGGGAGGGAGGGAGAGGGTTTTTTATTGATTAATCAGTAGATAAGAACTGCTTTAGGTGAAGGGAAAGACAACACTCAATACATGGAAGGTCAGCTCAATTGGACTGGACCAAAAGCAAAGAAGTTTCCGGGATAAAATGAATGCTTCAAAGGTCAGCGGAGCAAGGGCGGGGGTCTGGGGAACATGGTTTGAGGGGACTTCTAAGTCAATTGGCCAAATAATTCTATTATGAAAACATTCTGCATCCCACTTTGAAATGTGGCATCTGGGGTCTTAAATGTTAACAAACGGCCATCTAAGATGCATTAATTGGTCTCAACCCACCCGGAGCAAAGGAAAATGAAGAACACCAAGGTCACACGACAACTAAGAGCCCAAGAGACAGAAAGGGCCACATGAACCAGAGACCTACATCATCCTGAGACCAGAAGAACTAGTTGGTGCCCGGCCACAATCGATGACTGCCCTGACAGGGAGCACAACAGAGAACTCCTGAGGGAGCAGGAGATCAGTGGGATGCAGACCCCAAATTCTCATAAAAAGACCAGACTTAATGGTCTGACTGAGACTAGAGGAATCCCGGCGGCCATGCTCCCCAGACCTTCTGTTGGCACAGGACAGGAACCATCCCCGAAGACAACTCATCAGACATGAAAGGGACTGGTCAGCGGGTGGGAGAGAGATGCTGATAAAGAGTGAGCTAATTATATCAGGTGGACACTTGAGAGTGTGTTGGCAACTCTTGTCTGGAGTGGGGATGGGAGGATAGAGAGAGAGGGAAGCTGGCAAAATTGTCACGAAAGGAGAGACTGAAAGGGCTGACTCAATAGGGGGAGAGCAAGTGGGAGTACGGAGTAAGATGTATGTAAACTTATTTGTGACTGATTGGATTTGTAAACGTTCACTTGAAGCTTAATAAAAGTTAATAAAAAAAAAAAAAAAGTGAGGCTATGAAAGATCAACATATTCAAAACTGAACTCCTTGACTTGGCAGAACCTGATCGTCACTCTGTGGTCCTGAAGTCAGTTAATAGCACTTGTATCTACGATGCTGCCTTAGTCCTTCCCTCTCCCTGGCCCATTTCCCAGTCTGCACATGCAATCAGCAGCCAAATGCTGGCCAATCTGATTCCCTAAATATTTCTCAGAGGCATTCCATCCTCTCTGCCAACACTACCCTGCCCTCTGTGGCCTCTTGCCTGGGCATCTAAACCAGCATCCTGGTTCCTCTGCTTTCAGGTTTGCCTCCATTAATAAACTCTCCACAATGCAGCTAGAGAAAAATACAAATCCAGTCAATATCACTCTTCTGTTTAAAACCCTTCAATGCATCCCAATAAAGTTAAAATTTCTTAACATGCTGTATTAGTGCCTTTATGATCCAACCTCTCTAATCACCCCAATTTCTATTTCATATTCCAAAAGCACTGAATTACCTTCATTTTCCTGAAGACTCCACGTCATCGTTCATCACCCCATATATTTCCTCTATGCCCTTCTCACAGGGCTTCACCAGGCTAACTTGTTAATCTACAGGATGAAGAGCCAGGATTACCTCTTTCAAAAAGCCTTCCCTGAACCCCCTAAAACTGGGTTAAATGCACTCCTGTGTTCCCAACAATTCAAACTCTATCATATTAGATTGAAAATGTTGTTGTCGGGTGCCGTGAAGTCGGTTCCGATTCATAGCAACCCAATAGGACAGAGCAGAACTCCCCATGAGGTTTCCAAGGAGCAGCTGGTGGATTTGAACTGCCGAACTTTCGGTTAGCAGCCGAGCTCTTAACAACTATGCCACCAGAGCTCCATTGATTGAAAATATGTGCATGTACTTGCCCACAAGGCTATAAACTCTTCCTCAAGTGCTTACGTAGTACCTAATACATATCAAAACCCAGTGCCGTCAAGTCGATCCCGACTCATAGCGACCCTAATGAAAAAAAAATTACATAGTGGCCACTAAAATACTGCAGGGTCTGCAGGGAATTCTAGTAGATGACAGGAATATTATGGCTCATACTCTCATATCATGAAACCCAGACCAGGGTTGGTTATGGCTCAGCTAGGATTACTGGTTGGTATGGGCACAAGCTTGGATGTTTCTTCATGGTTACCCAGAATTCACTGAGTCTGACCTCCGTCCTTTAAGAAATGGTGAGGCATGGTCACCCTTCACTGCAAGTCAGGCTGGGAAAAGAGAACCCAGCTGCACATGCAGAGAGGCAAATATGGATAATGGTCTCTGCCGCAGATTTTCATACCAACTATTCAAATGTTTACTTCATATTTAAATTAATTTGTGTTTACTGAGAAAAGTATACTTTATATGACAACTATGAACGGAAAAAATATTTTCTTAAAAAAAAAGCAACGAAATGGTGAGTGCTTAGAGTGCTAAGGTGAAATGAGCCTTACAGCTAACACAGGATATCTATCCTGCCTACTATACATGTGGCTCTGAGAATTAGACAAGGTTATATACAAATTAGCACTACGGGACATAATGTACTAAAGTTCAGCAATCTGGCGGTTCCTCAAAATGTTAAACACAGAGTTACCACATAACCCACCAATTCCTAAGTAAAAAACAAAGGGAAACGAAAACATGTCCACATACAAATTTGTACACGAATGTTCGTAGCAACATTATTCATAATAGCCCAAGGGTAGAAACTACCCAAATGTCCATCAGCTGGTAAATGGGTAAGCAAAATGTGGTATATCCACAAAATGGAATATTATTCAGCAGAAAAAAAGGAGTGAAGTACTGATACATGCTACAACATGGATGAACCTTGAAAACACTATGCTGAGTGAAAGAAGCCAGACACAAAAGGTCACAAACCGTGTTATTCCATTTCTATGAAATATCCAAATTAAGAAAAATGAGAGACAGGAAATAGATTAGTGGTTGCCAGGAGATGGAGGCACAGGGGATGGGGAGTGACTGACTGAAGGGGTATGGGGCTTCATTTAGGAATGAGGAAAATGTCTTGGAACAAGATTGAGGTGAAGGCTGCACAACACTGTGAATGTACTCAACATCACTGAACTAACTGTATGCTCTAAAATGGTGGGTGTAAACTTTAGGTTGTGTGAATTTTACCTCAATTAAAAAAAAAAAAAAAAAAAGGAATGAAGTACTAATACATGCTACAACACGGAGATTAACCTCAAAAACAGTATGCTAACTGAAAAAAGCCAGTCAAAAAAGACCACATATTGTATGATTCCATTTATATTAGATACTCAGAATAGGCAAATCTATAGAGAAAGAAAGTAGATTAGTGGTTGCCTAGGCTTGGGAGACGTGGATGGAAACGGGGTGGGGGGTGGGTGACTGCCAAAGGACACGGGGCTTCTTTCTGGGGTGACGAAAGTGTTCTAAAACGGGTTGTGGTGACAACTGCACAACTTTGTGAATATACTAAAAACCATTGACTCGAACACTTAAAATCGATCAAATGCATGGCATATGAACTACAGATCAATAAAGCTGTTACCAAAAAAGAGGTAAATGTTTTATTACCTGTCTAACAAACAGGTTACTGTTGTCGTGTTAATCTTCTTCACATATCCCCTGGACACAGCAAAGAGTGTTCTCTCTTCTCCACTTAAGATAATTCTGTCACCTGCCATCAGATTTGTGATGGGCATGGCACCATTTTTACGTTGGAAACTATGTAAATATTGTCCATCACATACTGTCTTAACATGGCCTGCTCTAATCAGGTTTCCAATGCAGTTGCCACTCTCCTCCCTACGAAAAAGAAAGAGAGAGAAACTTTGAGTTACATCACATATTGTATTTGCATTTTCCCATGATTTACTTTTTCATCTGACCCCTGGGAACTCTACTGCTAATAATGACTCTGTTATTTTTACAGTTCTCACAATCTACACAAAAGTCTTAGAAATGCTAAGCGAACATTCTCCCATTAGCAATTAAAATCATCTCCCAAAAAGAGACTTCTAGACCTGTGCAGTTCCTGCTGCAGCCTCCCAGGTGGGGACCTCTGAACAAGGTGTTTACTTTTACAGCACTTTAATCCACCAACAATGCCTCTACCACCTATGCTGGTACACACAACATCACAGAAGATACACCATGATAATCTGTTCCTGTACCTGATGTGAAAAAAATTAATAACCAATTTCCTTCATGTTTACAAGAGGATTTATCATTGTTATTAAAACAATGGCAAACAACAGCTATGGAAAACAGTCTGGCGGTTCCTCAAAAAGTTAAACATAGAGTTGCCATATGAGCCAGCAATTCCAAGCCTAGCTATCTACTCAAGAGACTTGAAGTAGGAACTCAGATAGATCCTTGTACGTCAATGTTCACTGCAACATTATTCACGATGGCCAAAAGGCAGGAAAACCCAAGTATCCGTCAATAGATGAGTGGATAAACAAAATGTGGTTTATCTATACACTGGCATATTTTTCAGCCATAAAAAGGAAAGAAATTCTAATACAACACAGATGAACTTTGAAAACATTATGTTGAGTGAAACAAGCCAGAAGCAAAAGGACAAATATTATATGATTCCACTTACGTGAAATATCCAGAATAGGCAAATGTATAGAGACAGAAAGTAGATTAGAGGTGACCAAGAGCTGGGGAAAGGGGAGGAGGGGAGGGTTACTGCAAAATAGGTAAGGTTCTATTTGGGGTGAGGAAAAAGATCTGGAAATAGTTGGTAGTGATGGCTGCACAACACTGGGAAAGTAAGTAATGCCACTGAATTGTACACTTAAAAATGGCTAAAATGGCAAATTTTATAATTATTTTACTGTAATAAAGTAAACATGTTAAAAATAATAGCAAACAAATTAGTGATTCCATTGTTTCTAAAAAATAATTATCACATATTTACAACCTGCCAAGCACTACTATTAAACACCACACAACTCCAGAGGCTTGCTGGCGTGGATACTTCACACATTCGCTGTAGTTCTGCAGTCTATACAACAGTGACAGTCGTACAGTCAATACAGTCATGTAAACTTTCTCCACTGTAATCCTTCCTTGTCTTAAAGTCTAACATGTAGGAAATAATCCAACTATTCCTAAAGTCATATTATCATCAACATTCATTCTGGAAAGAAAGAAATGGAACTCCAGAAACTAAATTTGGCATAAACAAAAATACTACGTGAAGGCACACAAAATCACAATTTTAAAACATGCAAAAAATGGATTTAATTAAGAAAACAAGATGTACCTACTTTAGAAACTTTGAATGTGTATCACAGCTTATTGAATATAAACTTTTTAAATACTAGTATTTAAAAAACTATGTAAAAAAAAAGCCTCATTAATTTTCACTCTATCAATATGCAACAATTCAACTTAACACAAACTCATGTTTCTACTGCTATCACTTATAAAATACAAATAATCTTTTCAATAAAATTTCATGATGCATATTAAACCTACAGAAAATAATTAACAATGATTCTAGCATACAGTATATGTAGAAACCATGTCCAACCTAGAAACAGTTCATTGACAGGCACCTGGAGTCATGAATATATGAAATAGTAAGTCTTTAACATGCTAAAACTTGTTGCCATCAAGCTGATTCCAACTCATTGCAACCCCACGTGTTACAACAGTAGAACTGAGCTCCACAGGGTTTTCTTGACAGTAATCTTTACGGGCGCACATCGCCAGACCTTTTTTGTGCAGTGCTCCTGGGTGGGTTTAAATCACCAACTTTTCGATTAATAGACAAACTCAAACCGTTTACACCACCCAGGGACCTTTTTACCATGCTATGAAACCTATGTTTGTCATGAATTACAAATGCCAACCCACAAGCTAACCTGAATTACTGAAGTTTTACTGTGTAAAGTAGACCACTTACATTTCAGAAGCAGGTATTAGCCATATATTTTGGTGATTCTTTCGGCTATCCTTTGAATATGTTTCCAAGGTTAACATTAGACACCAAAGGCTGAAATACTCTAAGTGTGCGAGCTTCAGATGCTGGGTTTCCTCTGTTATTTTGGGCAGCATGCCAATGGGGACTGAATTGCCATCCATCTGCTGTTCAACTGCTCTGAATATAAAACTCCAAGTTAGAGACATGTGTGGAAACACTTCAATGGCTGGCAATGAAATGAGGTATTTCTAAAATAAGTACACACACATGATGATCATAACTCATAACCACAGCCCCTAATTTTAAAAGTTCCGTCAACATTTTACAAGTCAGTGGTTTAAAAAAAAACACCACCAGAGGAATTGAATGGTGCATTATTTTGCCTTCAATGACTATGCCCCAAACAACAACTGGTATACCCTAGTCTCCATTCCTGTTGACAAAAAGTTTTGGCTTTTTCTACAACGGCATCTCTCAAAATCACAATATTTGTACTGCTAGCTCTCTACCATAAAAAGTCAATATGCCCCAGATAAGTAAAGCATTACTGGAAAAGAAGAACAAGTGGGAGGCCTCACTCTACCTGATTTTAGAACCTATTATACCGCCACAGTAGTCAAAACAGCCTGGTACTGGTACAACAACAGATACATAGACCAATGGAACAAAAGTGAGAATCCAGACATAAATCCATCCACATACGAGCAGTTGATATTTGACAAAAGTCCCAAAGCAGTTAAATGGGAAAAACACAGTCTTTTTAACAAATGGTGCTGGCATAACTGGATATCCATCTGCAAAAAAATCAAACAAGACCCATGCCTCATTCCATGCACAAAAACAAGATCAAAATGGATTAAAGACCTAAATATAAAATCTAAAATGATAAAGATCATAGAAGAAAAAATAGGGACAATGTTAGGAGCCCTAATACATGGCATAAACAGTATACAAAACATTACTAACAGTGCAGAACAAAAACTAGATAACTGGGAGCTCCTAAAAATCAAACACCTATGCTCATCCAAAGACTTCACTAAACAAGTAAAAAGATTACCTACAGACTGGGAAAAAGTTTTCAGCTATGACATTTCCAATCAGCGCCTGATCTCTAAAATCTACAAGATACTGTAAAAACTCAACTACAAAAAGACAACCCAATTAAAAAATGGGCAAAAGATATGAACAGTCACTTCACTAAAGAAGACATTCAGGTAGCTAATAGATACATGCGGAAATGCTCACAATTATTAGTCATTCAAAAAAAACTCAACTCACTGCCACTGACTCATTAGCCGTTAGAGAAATGCAAATCAAAACTACAATGAGATTCCATCTCACTCTAACAAGGCTGGCATTAATCCAAAAAACACAAAATAATAAATGTTGGAGAGGTTGTGGACAGATGGGAACACTTATACACTGCTGGTGGGAATGTAAAATAGTACAACCACTATGGAAATCGATTTGGCGATTCCTTAAAAAGCTAGAAATACAACAACCATAAGATCCAGCAATCCTACTCCTTGGAATATATCCTGGAGAAATAAGAGCCTTTACACGAACAGATATATGCACACCCATGTTCTCTGCAGCACTGTTTACAATAGCAAAAACATGGAAGCAACCAAGGTGTCCATCAACAGATGAATGGATAAATAAATTATGGTATATTCACACAATGGAATACTACACATCGATAAAGAACAGTGAGGAATCTGTGAAACATTTCATAACCTGGAGGAATCTGGAAGGCATTATGCTGAGGGAAATTAGTCAGTTCCAAAAGGACAAATATTGTGTAAGACCACTATTACAAGAACTCGAGAAATAGTTTGAACAGAGAAGAAAATATTCTTTGATGGTAACGAGAGGGGGGAGAGAGGGAGGGTGGGAGAGGGGCATTCACTAATGAGATAGTAGATAAGAACTACTTTAGGTGAAGGGAAAGACAACACACAATACAGGCAAGGTCAGCACAACTGGACTAAACCAAAAGCAAAGAAGTTTCCTGAATAAACAGAATGCTTCAAAGGCCAGAGTAGCAGGGGCGGGGATTTGGGGACCATGGTTTCAGGGGACATCTAAGTCAACTGGCATAATAAAATCTACTAAGAAAACATTCTGCATCCCACCTTAGAGAGTGGCATCTGGGGTCTTAAACACCAGCAGCTGTCCATCCAAGATGCATCAATTGGTCTCAACCCACCTGGACCAAAGGAGAATGAAGAACACCAAGGACACAAGGTAATTACAAGCCCAAGAAACAGAAAGGGCCATGTAAACCAGAGACTACATCAGCCTGAGACTAGAAGAACTAGAAGGTACAACTGTTGACTGCCCTGACAGGGAACACAACAGAGAACCCCTGAGGGAGCAGGGGAGCAGTGGGATACAGACCCCAAGATCTCGTAAAAAGACCAGACTTAATGGTCTGACTGAGACTAGAAGGACCCCGGTGGTCATGGCTCCCAGACCTTTTGTTGGCCCAGGACAAGAATCATTCCCCAAGTCAACTCTTCAGACAGGGATTGGACTAGACAATGGGATGAAGAGGGATGCTAGTGAGGAGTGAGCTTCTTGGATCAGGTGGACACTTGAAACTTGGCATCTCCTGCCTGGAGGGGAGATGAGAGGGTAGATGGGGTTAGAAGCTGGCAGAATGGACAGGAAAAGAGAGAGTGGAGGGAGGGAGCGGGCTGTCTCATTGGGGAGAGCAACTGGGAATAAGTAGCAAGGTGTATATAAGTTTTTGTGTGAGAGACTGCCTTGATTTGTAAACTTTCACTTAAAGCACAATTAAAAAAAAAAGTCAATATGAAGAATCGTGGAGTATTACTTTTGTTTAATCATAAGGTAAAACACTTTTATATAAAACACTGAGAGTAAAAAAAAAAAAAAGATTTCAAAGAAATGCACTTGTCCTACAGGCCCAGGCTTCTAGGAAGTCACAGCCCTCAGACATTAAGTGCTCCTTTGGTACAATATTTTTAAAAGTACTTCATGTGAATTTTCAGATTGATTAGAACTTTGGTTTTGATTTTATCTTGTTTCCTAGTCTGTACTCACATTTACTTTTTTGTGTCCTTCAGAAATTTCAGTGGTCTATGAAGGTATAAATACATCTGACTGATCATATGACAGCTAATATACTCTCCACATATAGAAAAATTGCCCTATATAAGCAGACATGCCCACTGGATCATATCACACTGTTTCACCTGGAAGAACCAACTTCTCTGTATTTAATTAAAAAGGCCTGAAATTAAAATAGCAACTAAAAAATGTAAGACTTCTTGAAGTAATATTTAAGAAAACTTGTTTTCACAATGTCTATACTACATCTTTTAAAGATAATTCCATAAGTCCTAAAACAATTTTGTTTCCCTAAAGGCTCTACGCAGCAAGATTAAAATACCCACTTTTGAAAAAAGTTTTAAAAGTACTCTATTATTCTCCAAGGAAATGAACTTATTAGAAAGTAGGAATTAACTGTGCTTTCCCTTTTCCTTTCCCTTCATTTTAGAAATTGTACACACGAAATTTAAAATAAAAAAATAAGTAATATGAAGTCATCAATACCAGACCAGCCAACAATGTTAAATCATTCTAAGCCGAGTTCACACCCAACATGAAGTAAGGGTTTTGGAAGACAATGCATTTACCTGCTGAAAAGAGCACAGTTGTTCATTTGTGAACAATATTTACAGGTCTGATAGTCCTCAATTATTTGTGGCAAAGGAGCAAGCTGTGTCTTCTCCTTTCTAGTATCAGATTTGCTGATACGGTGAAACAAAGAGAATGCCATCTGGTTTCTTAGCTTTAATAATTCTATGGAAATAAAAAGGATGCAAGTACGTATCAGCAAAAGTTGGAGATGAAGAAAAAAAAACAGAGAAGTGAAACTGAAAGACAACAGCTCAACCTCTTTTATCTAGATGTTTGGCAGGCACGGGATACATCTGGCCAGTCTTGAGGTAGAGGAGCAAGCCAGCCTCAGGATCAGGTCTCCTTTCCTGGCTCAGCAGTGTGTACAGAACGACCTGCAAAAAAATCGTACATTTTGTAAAATAAAACCATAACTTTCTATACTTTCCTAAATTGTCTTGCAACCAACATATACTGTAATTTTAAAATGAAAAGGTCAAGTAAGCTGTTTCCATTTTGAAAATAACATGAGTTGAATTAGTAAACGTAACACATGCTCAATGTTAAATATTTAACTTCCACAAAACAAAGTTAATACTTCTCAGTTTTGCTTAGACAATAAAGAAATATTTAGAATTTTTTCTTAGACAATAAAGAAATATTTAGATTGCCAATAAATTAAAAGAAGAAATAAATCAAACTATGTTTTTCATTTTGAAGCTAACAGTATTTAGACACCATTTTCCCTATTTAAAATAAGTGAACTAAAATGTCACAAAATTATGCCAATATGCTTTAGAGAAAGTAAGTATATTCCATACTTCAGAGGAGAGTAAGAACCCTTGAGGCTAATGGCCAAGGAAGAAACTACTTGGACCAAGCAGGGTGGAGGCATTTCTTGCGAGTGAGTCAAGATGCTGAGGTGGTACAGCTTAGCATTGCCAGGGGTCAGTGAGGAAGGTAATTTAGCCAGGGCATAGTAGGCTGCACTGATCCATAAACAAGACTAGTGAGAGCAAGGCAAGAATGTTCTGATGATAACTTACAAGAGCCTTGGAGGCACACTAAGAAGCTTGGACTTCACCGTGCGGAAATGGGAAGTAATTGTTAAGCATGTGAAAGCTTCATCTGGACATTGTACATATAATCAACTGACAGGAGAAGAGGTGGGAAGAACAGGTAAGGAATTACTGCGACAGTCTGGATGAGCTATCAAGATCTAGAACTAGACTGAGGTTAGGGAGAGTGGAAAGAAACGGCTGAATCCTGGATAGGAAGAACCACCAGGACCTACAAATAACAATTTGGATTTTATCTTCTCTATGAAGGGGAAAAGTTTTCAAACCAGAAAGGATAGAAGACGTATGATTAAAATAGAAGTAAATGGCAAGAGGTTCAAGTACAGTATCTGCTTTTTAAAAATAAGTTCAAACTGGCAAAATTGTCACAAAAGGAGAGACTGGAAGGAGGGAGCAGGCTGACTCATTAGGGGGAGAGTAAGTGGGAGTATGGAGTAAGGTGTATATAAGCTTATATGTGACAGACTGACTTGATTTGTAAACTTTCACTTAAAGCACAATAAAAATTATTAAAAAATAAATAAGCTCAAGTTTCCAGGTTCAAACAAGTTATAACCCAGAATAATAAAATATTTTGCTATGATGATCACGAATCGACATATAGGATATCTTTTAAAATGAAAGTTTCCAAATGTAGGAGAGGCTGCGGAGAGATTAGAACTCTTATACACTGCGGGTGGGACTGTAAAATGGTACAACTACTTTGGAAATCTAACTGGTGTTTTCTTTAAAAGTTAGAAATAGAACTACCATACAACCCGGAAATCCCACTCCTCGGAATATACCCTAGAGAAATAAGAGCCTTTACACGAACAGATATATATGCACACCCATGTTTATTGCAGCTCTGTTTACAATAGCAAAAAGACAGAAGCAACCAAGGTGTCCATCAAGGGATGAATGGGTAAATAAATTATGGTATATTCGCACAATGGAATACTACGCATCGATAAAGAATAGTGACGAATCTGTGAAACGTTTCATAACATGGAGGAACCTTGAAGGCATTATGCTGAGTGAAATTAATCAGAGGCAAAAGGACAAATATTGTATAAGACCACTATTATAAGATCTTGAGAAATAGTATAAACTGAGAAGAACACAATTCTTTTGTGGGTACGAGGCGGGGAGGGAGGGAGGGTGGGAGAGGGTTATTTACTGATTAGTTAGTAGATAAGAACTACTTTAGGTGAAGGGAAGGACAATACTCAATCGATACACGGAAGGTCAGCTCAACTGAACTGGACCAAAAGCAAAGAAGTTTCCGGGATAAGCTGAATGCTTCGAAGGTCAGCGGAGCAAGGGCGGGGTTTGGGGACTATGGCTTAAGGGAACTTCTAAGTCAATTGGCAAAATAATTCTATTATGAAAACATTCTGCATCCCACTTTGAAGTGTGGTATCTGAGGTCTTAAATGCTAACAAGTGGCCATCTAAGATGCATCAATTGGTCTCAATCCACATGAATCAAAAGAGAATGAAGAACACCAAGGTCACACGATAACTATGAGCCCAAGAGACAGAAAAGGGCCACATGAACCAGAGACTTACATCATCCTGAGACCAGAAGAACTAGATGGTGCCCGGCCACAACCCATGACTGCCCTGACAGGGAGCACAACAGAGAACCCCTGAGGGAGCAAGAGAACACTGGGATGCAGACACCAAATTCTCATAAAAAGACTTAATGGTCTGACTGAGACTAGAAGAATCCTGGCAGTCATGGTCCCCAAACCTTCTGTTGGCCCAGGACAGGAACTATTCCCGAAAACAACTCATCAGACATGGAAGGGACTGGACAATGGGTTGGAGAGAGATGCCAATGAAGAGTGAGCTACTTGTATCAGGTGGACACTTGAGACTGTTGGCATCTCCTGTCTGGAGGGGAGACAGGAGGGTAGAGAGGGTTAGAAACTGGCAAAACCATCACGAAAGGAGAGACTGGAAGGAGGGAGCGGGCTGACTCATTAGGGGGAGAGTATGGAGTACGGAGTAAGGTGTATATAAGCTTATATGTGACAGCCTGACTTGATTTGTAAACTTTCGTTTAAAGCACAATAAAAATTATTTTTAAAAAAATGAAAGTTTCCAGATATAATAATAATAATGAATGCTCAATATGAGAAATAAATAAAAGTAGATAAAAGAAAAAATCAGTAAGCTTACCTCCCAAGATATATCTTTAGTTAACATTTTGGTTTATTTTTTCCAATCTTTTCTACAATTTTATTTCCATTTTAATACATAGTTAAAATTATCACATATATACAATTTGTACCTTGCTTGAATTAATAACATTTTAATAAAACATTTCATATTCCAATAAATACAGAACTAAACACTCAAATGCTTGTCACTGATGCCATAGTTACTGTGACAAATAAATGAGACTAACCCTACAGAGTTTGCTGTTTCTTCAACAACATGAAGTATCATTAAATACGTTAGGTTTATGCAGTGTTCTTCAGAGAAACCGTGTAAGACAAGTTAGAAATACTCCATCAGAGAACGAAGAAAACCAAAGACACGAGGAAAATACTAGCCCCAAGGAACCAAGGAACATATGAACCAGAGACTCCATCAACCTCACACCAGAAGACTAGATGGTACCCACTACCACCAACGACCGCCCTGACAGGGATCACAACGGACAGTCCCAGACAGAGCTGGAGAAAAATGCAGAACAGCATTCAAATTCACGTAAAAAAAAAAGACTTACTGGTCTGACAGAGACGGGAGCAACCTCCAAAACAACGGCTCCCAAAAGCTCTCCTAGACCATTCCTGAAGCCCACTTTTCAGATAAAGATTAGAAAGGCATATAAAACTAAAAATAACTCATGGGAGGAACGTGCTTCTTAGTGCAATCAAATATATATCAGACCAAATGGGCAGCTCCTGTCCAAAAGCAGGACGAAAAGACAGGAAGAGACAGGAACTGGACGACTGGACACAGGGAACTGGGGTAGAAAGGCGGAGCATGCTGTCACATTGTGGGGAATGCAACCAATGTCACAAAATAATATATGTATAAACCTTTGAATGAGTAATTAATTAATTAATCACCTAAAACACACACACACACACAAAATAGCCCTATCAGTTCATGAAAAACCTGTAGCGACATGAGCAAGACATTTAGCTGGAGTGACATGTAACTAATGACAAGCTGATTTGTTTTCTAAGAGATCTCTAAGACTAAAATATTAAATGTTTTATAAGGATCGAGGCTTTAAATCATAAAGTTCTACAATACCAAGCTAGTAATAATAATTAACGTGCATAAGTATGTCAAAAACTGTAATATTTCTATTTTCTAAGCTATATTTAAAATGTACTGGTTAATTTACACAATGCACAAAGTGTTATCTGTAGCATCAATACTAATTATATCTATAAACTCATCACTAAGTGCCTGAGACAGGTTTACACATAACAAAAATAAGTTTGATTTTTATTCTTCTGCTCATATCAAAAAGAGTGGTGCTTTTATAACTAGCAAATGTGATAGAAATATAGAAGAAATCCCAATATATAAATTTTGCAAACAAAAAATACATTTCCAGATGCCTCAATGTTCTAAGACATTTATAGAAATACTTGCGCTAACCTAAAATGTCTACAAAGTAAAATGGGGAAACATTCACTCCAAAATTTGGTATTGAATTAAGCCTGATATCCTAAATCCGTCTGCATACATAAGATTCATACGAAGGGCCACTGTGTCAATATGTGAGTCTATGAAGCATGTTTTAGGAGGTGGTCTTATAAGCACCCTACTTGTGGTCCCTTATGCAGCATAGGTACCAAAAACCAAACCAAACCTGTTTCCATCAAGTCAATTCCAACACATAGCGAGTGACCCTATAGGACGGAATAAAACCACTACATACGATTTCCAAGGAGCAGCTCGTATATTCGAACTGCTGACCTTTTGGGTAGCAGCGGAGCTCTTAATCACTGAGCTACCAGGGCTCCACAGTGTAGGTACCAAATAAAAATTAACTTAATTAAAGTGAACTTATAAACCACTGGGTAGAGCCTTGGGGCTAACAGTGCTTTCATGCTGTTTTTTTCATCCATGGGAACTGAGGCAGAAGGAAGAGATACATAGGGCTCTGCTTCTGGGACTAATAAGAAGAAAAATATCTCTTTTTAAGAATTTGAAATGAAATCCTCTTACTATTACCACAAAAAGCAGTTTGGGTTCAATTTTACAATATTATTATAGTTCCAACTATATTACAACCTATGTTTTTGTGAGCTGTGTGGGGTATCCCAGCTCCATATAGTATTTTTCTTTTGGGAAAATACGTTTCAAATGCCAAATTACTGACATACAAACGAACTTTTGGAAGAAAATCCATTAAGAAAATAAAGATCTTCCTTAATTGAAACTAGTTTATAACTTAAGCATTTCTGTATTATCAAGGTGAAAAATTCAGACGTTGTTAGAGGGGAAGCCTCTAATTGCTTAGATTTGCTAAATCACTATATTAAATAAATTTAAAGGACAGCAAAAGGTTGTTGTATGTAGCAAAGAGAAGGAGAATGAACTAAAAAGATTAAAAAAATAAATAAACTTGGAAAATAATGGTAAGACACAGTTCTATATTTTATCTCAGATAAAAATGAATATAACCAGGTTCCCAGCCCCACCCAGTGCTGTCAAGTCGATTCCGACTCATAGCGACCCTATAGGTCAGGGTAGAACTGCCCCACAGAGTTTCCAAGGAGCGCCTGGTGGATTCAAACTGCAGACCCTTTAGAGGTCTGAAATAAAAGAAAGGATTTACACCAGTGTTTCCTAAAGTGTCCCTAGTAAATGTTACATGAGAAAATGGCTAATGGTAAATTAGGTTTAGGAAACACTGGATTAAGCACAGCTAAAAAAAAAAAAATTTTTTTTTTTTTTTTAAGATTTCTGAGAACCTTTAATATGTTAATATGCATTGTGAAATCTCCACATATACTTGGCTTCCCCAACTTATATGATCAAGAATTTTTTTTTTCCTTCCCTTTTTTTTTTTGTGGAGCTATTAATACTAGTGGAAACCCTGGTGGCATAGTGGTTAAGTGCTACAGCTGCTAACCAAAGGGTCAGCAGTTCGAATCTGCCACGTGCTCCTTGGAAACTCTATGGGGCGGTTCTACTCTGTCCTACAGGGTCGTTATGAGTCGGAATCGACTCGACAGCACTGGGGTTTGGGTTGATACTGGTAGTTTGGCAGCATACACCTATATTACTGTACCAAAAGCCAAACCTGTTGCCATCGAGTCAATTTCAACTCACAGTGACCCTATAGGACACAGCAGAACTGCCTCATAGGGTTTCCAAGGAGCAGCTGGTGGAATCAAACTGCTGACCTTTTGGTTAGCAGCCATAGCTCACCGTAGCTCTTAACCACTGCGCCACCAGGGCTCCTATATTACTTTACTGGAGAAAAATTTCTACTGTGGTATATAAACATTACAAACTGAATACTCTACAGGTATTAAAAATTAAAAAGTAGTATATAAAACTCAAATAAAAATGGCCTGAATTCAACCAAAATATATAAAGCAGAGTACATCTTTACATATATTAAACATTCCATGTTCTCATAAATGTTTATACCTGACTACGGTGTTCAATGGAATTTGATTCTTTGCCAGTTTTAAGTTCCAATGGCATTATCTTGTATTTCATTTCACATCCTCGATGTATTTTCACACCAACTGTAACATCTATTTTGCCCTTCAATCCAAACCTCGGGGACCAAATGCTTTCCTCAATATCGGTTGATTTTATGACTTCAATATTACACGTTGAATTATTCTTGCTATCATCACTTGGCCTAAAAACATAAAATGAAATAAAAAGCTTGTTAATCAAAAAACTTAGCTTATTTCCTATGTGCTGGCATTGACTCTACACTACACACAGAGAATGTGGGTGTAGAAAATAATCTAGAAGTAATTCTCAAAGTGTGGTCCTTCAACTTGGGAAGTTGTTATAAATGCAAATTCTCAGGTCTACTCCAGGCATATCCAATCAGAAAGTCTATAGGTACAGCCCAGAAATCTGTTTAACAATCTTCCCAAGTGGCTCTGAGGCTTCCTCTGGCTTGAGAACCACTGTTCTATAGGCTGAGTCATGTCATTTACTTTTTTCCTTAATATTTATCATCTGTCCCTTTCAGTTCATTTCTACTACAATTTTCCTAACTTGGGCCTTTGTTTGCTCAGGTTTAGATACTACAGTAGTCTCGCTACTCAGACTACTGGAGCCTCAATACCAATCTAGGTATCCTGGTATGCTATTATTACAGGTTAACATGTAATGGCTTGCATGCGGTCCCTATGTAGCAAGGGGTGTGTTCCTTCACGAACACCACAGTAAGTGGCGTAAGAATGAGCTGTCTTTCCCCACCATCTATGCAGGGTGGGGTTTGTCCTTGCAGTGTGATTGATTACTTTTGTGTGGCCTTTCTAGCCATGGTCTTATAACTCCCACCCAGGTGATTGGGTGGAACTCTGTGATAGGATAATAGTGGCCCACAAAGGGGACTGGTCAGTTTTGCCTTAAAAGACAGCCAATTCCCGAGCAGAGAGGAAAATCCTACCACCACCAAAGAAGAACAGCCAGGAGCAGAAAGTGTGTCCTTTGAACTGGGATCCCTGTGCTGAGAAGCTCCTGGAAGCAGAAGACCAAGACAGAGAGAGAGAGAGAGAGCTGTAACCCTGAAAATAGTGAGAAGTGGTGGTAGGAGAGACCTGGCAGCAGAGACCCAGTAGCAAGTGACGGCGCGGTGGGCCCACGGAGAGAGAAACCTGAATGCCTTTTGGGAGAAGCCTATGGCTAGGGAGAAGCATGCCTTAGAGCACAGTTCGGAAGAGGCTGCCTGATAGAACAACTGTATCCTGAGTGTTCGTGAGCCTGAATTGTAACGGTTACTTCCCTAGTAAAGCCCGTAATTGTGAATATGGTCTGTGAGTTCTGTGTGGCCATTGCAATGAATTACAGAACCCAGCAGAGAAGCAAAGAGTGCTGTGCGAGGAATGGGTGGTATCAGAATTGGTAAAGATGGCAGAGAGAGGAGGCTTCTCTGACCTCTAAATCATGGGAGTCAGCCTTGTGCTATTGATCTTGGTTTCCCTTCCCCCTTGTGGGGCTGAAGGAGGTCAGACATTGCCCCAAGCTGTTTTTACAGTCATCCAACACTTCACCCCCACGCCCTCATGTGGTCACCTCTGAAGGAGCTCATGTGCCATTCCTACACCTCCCGCATCGTTTTTTTCACTTAATTGATAAAGGAATCTATCTCTGTCAGTAATAATATTTAAAACTAAGTACTCAACATGGTTTTTTATGTAATAAAGGAGGTTCTAACTTCAAGAACTTAACTGTTAAATAAGCCACAAACACAGGAAGGAGAAAAACGAGAGTAAATCAATGTTGAAGGAATTAGAAGAAATTAGCTTTTAAAGAAGTGTAGGAAGAGAAGTGTAAGGGGCTTTAAAAACTATTTAATACTTACATATATAAATCTTTTGTGCAAAACTTCCAATGACCTCCCATCTAATCTTAACAGCCGGCAAATTCCTGACATGGCTTACCAGGGCCCCCCAGAGCCACTGCTCTCCCACCTCACTCTGCTCCAGCCACAGTGGCCTCCCTGGCCTGCCACAGACACTGCAGGTGTGCTCCACCCACAAAGCTGCCACCCTTCTGCTTGCCCTCCTGGAATGCTCTTCCTCAAGAGAGCTATATTGCTCACTCCTTCATTTACTCAGGGTTCTGCTCAAACATCACCTATTACAGAGGTCTTCATACCCATTCTACAGAAGTAATACACGCCGGCACCACTACTACTCTCCTTTCTGTCTTACCCTCTGTATTGTTCTCTACCGTATTTACCACAACCTGGGTACTCTAGTGTTTACCTGTTTAGTGGTATGAAAGCTCCATGAAGTCAGAGGCTTTGGTTGTTGTTTTTTTCAACTACTCCAATCCCAGCACCTAGAACATTACTTGGCATATGCTAAAACCAAAAAAAAAAAATCCAAACCCGTTGCTGTTATGTCGATTTCAACTCATAGTGACCCTATACGACAGAATAGAATTGCCCCATAGGGTTTCCAAGGAATGACTGGTGGATCTGAACTGCCGACCTTTAGGTTAGCAGTCATAGCTCTTAACCACTGCATCACCAGGGCTCCATACTAGGTACCCAATAAATATTTGCTGAGTGGATGAATAATTGAAAAGAAAAAAAGTATTACCTATAAATTTAAATCAATGCTGTGCTAAGAAAAAAATACTTGAAAAATAAACCAAAAGCCAAATAGCATTAAATGTCTACCCGGGATTTAAATATATAGCACAAATCCATACAATGGACACAGGCCCAGTCCATATATCATAGTAACACAGAGAAAAAGATATTAAAGTATTGAGTGAAAAAAGTTAGGACCTCCAAAATGTTTGCAAATTGATTATTTTATAAAATATATACATGCAAAAATTAGAAGATATTATTAAAAGTAGAATTTTCTATTCATTAGATAAGGAGCCCTGTTGGTGCAATGCTTAAGCACTCAGCTGCTAACCAAAAGGTTAGCATCTGAACCCAAGCAGTTGCTTCACAGGAGACAGACCCAGTAACTCAGCTCCTGTAAAGATTACAGTGTAGAAATCCCCATAAGGCAGCTCTACTGTCACATGGGCTCACTACGAGTTGGGACCAACTCTACAGCACCCAACAACAACATTCACTAGATTCTTTTTTGTCTTGGAAAGATACTCAGCACCACGATTTATTAAATAAGCCAACAAAAAGGCCAGTTGTAATAACTGAATCTTAAAAAAGTTTTGATTCAGTAGATAACCTAGATAACTGGGATCTTCTAAACACTGAACACTTATGCTCACCAAAAGAGTAAAAAGAGAACCTACAGACTAGGAAAACAATTTTGGCTATGACAAATCCAACAAAGGTCTAATCTCTAAAATCTACAAGAAAATCCAATACCTCCACAACAAAAAGACAAATAATCCAATTAAGAAACAGGCAAAGGAAATGAACAGACACTTCACCAAAGAAGACAGTCAGGCGGCTAACAGACTCATGAGGAAATCCTCCCAATCACTAGCCATTAAAATGGCTATTAGAGAAATGCAAATCAAAACCACAACGAGATACCATCTCACCCCAGCATTACAGCACAAATCAAAAAAAACAGGAAATAACAATTGTTGGACAGGCTGCAGGGAGATCGGAATTCTTATGGACTGCCGGTAGGAATGCAAAATGGTGCAACCATTTTGGAAAACGATGTGGCACTTCTTTAGAAAGCTAGAAATAGAAGTACCATATGATCCAGCAATCCCACTCCTAGAAATATATCCTAGAGAAATGTGTCATCACATGACTAGGTATATGCACACCCATGTTCACTGCAGCATTGTTCACAACAGCAAAAAGATAGAAACAACCTAGATGCCCATTAACAGATGAATGGATAAATGAACTAGGGTACATACACACAATGGAGTATTACACAATGATAAAGAGCAATGATGAAGCTGCAAAGCATCTCACAACATGGATGAATCTGTAGGGCATTATGCTGAGTGAAATGCGTCAATCATGAAAAGACAAATACTGCATGAGACCACTATTAAAAAAACTCATGAAAAGGTTTACACACAAGAAGAAACAATCTTTGTTGCGGGGGGGGGGTGCAAAAACACAAAATTGACAATAGATGAGTGGTAACTCTGGTGAAGGGTAAGACAGCACACAATACTGAGGAAGGCAGCACAACTTATACAAGGTAAGGTTACGGAAGCTCCAAAGAAAACATCCAAACTCCCTAAGGGACTGAATTGCTGGGCTGAGGGCTGTGGGGACCAAGCTCTTAGGGAACACCTAGCTCAACTGGCATAACTTAGTTTATAAAGAAAATGTTCTGCATTCTACTTTGGTGAGTAGCATTTAGAGTCTTAAAAGCCTCTGAGCGGCCACCTAAGATACACCACTGGTCTCACCCCTTTGGGGGCACCAGAGAACAAAGAAAACCAAAGACGCAAGGGAAAGATTAGTCCAAAGGTCTAATGGACTACAATTACCACAGCCCCCACCAGACTGCATCCAGTACAACTAGATGGCGCCTGGCTGTTACCACTGACTGCTCTGAAAGGGATCAAAATAGAGGGTCCTGGACAGAGTTGGAGAAAATGCAGAACAAAATCCCAACTCACAAAAAGAGACCGGACTTAGTGGCCTGAGAGATACTAGAGAAAACCCGAGGGTATGGCCCCGGAACACCCTTTTAGCTCAGTAATGAAGTCACTCCTAAGGTTCACCCTTCAGTCAAAGATTAGACAGGCCCATAGAACAAAATGAGACTAAAGGGGCACACCAGCCCAGGAACAAGGGCTAGAAGACAGGAGGGGACAGGAAAGCTGGTAGTAGGAAACCCAAGGTGGAGAAGGTGGAGTGTTGATGTATCATACAGTTGGTGACCAATGTCACAAAACAATGTATACTGTTTAATGAGAAGCTAGTTTGTTCTGTAAACCTTCATCTAAAGTACAATGACTAAAAAAAAAAAAGCTTTGATTCAATATACAGAATAGAATCCTAGTCTAAAACAATAAACACTGTACAAACATAAGGGGATTCTTACAATGAGAGCTGCATCTGAGGGAAATCAGCTGATGTATCCTTACGCATGAAATCTCCAGCCCATTTAGAAAATGAAGGAAGATACTCCTCTACTTCTTGTTTTATTTCATCCTGAGTCAGATTTAAGCGGTACCTGCCAAAAGAAGACATTCAGTATAGAAAAAAAAAAATCCAAATAACAGTAGTAACACACCACATTTCAGATTACTTGCTCCAATTCCTACTGTCTCACATCTCAACTAAGATCAGTCTACAGGAACGTTTAACTTCTGTCAGAAACCAGCAGTGACTAGCAGAATCTAGTCTCAGTTTCTCAGGGTGCCCATATGGTCAAAACTATTGTATAATACTACTAAAACATTATTTGCATTTTCACTTTTTCACTCGTGAGTGTGCAGTGGAGTTTTCTGCAGCTACAGGGCATCTGATACAGCAATATATTGACTGTAGAAACAGGTACAAGGCTCCAGCTGTCTTGTATTAAGTTTAATGCTTTTAAAAAGCTGCAAAAATATAAAACAAGAAAACTCATCCCACTCATTTTTT
The DNA here is from genome assembly GCF_030014295.1 of Loxodonta africana. Lineage (NCBI taxonomy): Eukaryota > Metazoa > Chordata > Mammalia > Proboscidea > Elephantidae > Loxodonta > Loxodonta africana. Next base: position 66,399,356 of record NC_087357.1, read on the forward strand.
TCAAAAATTGTTATTTTTCATAAAAATATTATGTCTGTTAACATGTAATGGATTATTAGTTATTTTTAAATGAATTAATAAACACTCTAATAACCTGTATAAACAGATACTCTTCAGGTTACTCGAATATTTTAGGGTAAAAGGGTCCTGGGACCAAAAATTTTGAGAACTGCTGCTCTAAGCTGCTTCTTCAAAGTTGTTTTCTCCCAGCTCCGTCTTCGTGATTACAATTCCCAACCTTAATAACTACCGTAGGGCGTTAGAAGCACATCAGTTAGAGCATCAGATTACACCTGGGTTTGAATCTTGACTCTATCCTTACTAGATGGGTGACTTTGGGCAATTCACTGTTAATTTGACCCTCAGGTTCCTGAACTATAAGATGGAGAGGATAACAGCCTCAGAGTTAGTTTAAGAATTAAATAAAATAATGTCTATAAAATACTTGGCTTCTGGTAGGAAATTCAGTAAGGTCTGGTGATCATAATAGCAAATACTTACACAGTGCTGACTATAGGCCAAGTGAAGCCCTATGGGGCAGTTCTAATCTGTCCTACAGAGTCACCGGGAGTCAGAATTGACTCAACAGCAACGGGGTAATAGCCAAACACCTTGCAGATTCCAGAAAAAGAAGTTATATAATAAAACTGTACCTGTAAATCTTCTAACTACTTACATTTCCTTCAGGTGCCTTATTTCTTGAACAGTTTGAAAAGCAAGTTCTTGTAACTTTTCTGGGGCAAAGCTATCACTTATTGCTTTTTGAAATACTTCGTGGAGAACTGTACCGATGAGCATTTGGCGTGTGGCAAGGTCTGAGCTCTATCAAAAAAGAAAAAAATCATATAAAAGGATTTGATCACATATTTATTACCTGGCCTAATAAACCACTATAACCAAAGTACGGTAATAGGACAAATGCTTAAATAAACAACGCTCATTTCTGGTGGGTGGGATTATAGGTGACTTTTACTTTCGTCTACACCGAATTACTTTAATTATTTTACCAGTAAGAGTTATTTTAAAAATAATAGCTCCATTTTTTAAAACAATGAAGACTGAACATTTCCACATATTCTCAAATATTTAATATTTTTAAAATACTGTTCTTTAATTTCACCCAAAAGGAAAGTCAACCAAGGCAGAGCTCATGAACTCATGTGAGTAAAAGGTTTTATTAAAATATAAAATTTAAACTCACAGCAGAGATTTTTCACAAGAAAGATCTTTCCACTAAAAAAGGAATATTACTTCACTTTCCAACTAACTCTTTTACTAACCTAGGCCTCTCCCTTGAAGCTATCAAAAAAAAATCAGTAACATCCACAAAAAGCTCCATCAGGAATTTTAAAATATAAATTACATACCTGACAAATGTACTATTTTTCCAGGTTCTCTGTGAGTCTAAAACTATTTCAAAATAAAGTTGTAAAAAATAATATTCAGATTTAATATCACCAAATTGTACTGTACACAAAAATGGTTAACATAGGAATCATTTTGTAACATGTATTTCACCATAGTAATATTTTAATTATTCAGCTCTGCTTTCTAACTTTCTAACTTCTAAAAGAAAAGTTGATTCCCTCCGCTCCACAATTGGAGCAAAAAAATTAGTAAAATCCACAGAAAAACAAATAAGTGACAACTAAAACAATTTGAAAATCTGTTTCAGTATTAACTTTTTTCCTTCTTACTCAACTATATTTTTAGTTTTCTATACATACATAGATTGTGTAACAATAACAATAAAAAGGGAGGAGGGGGCAGTAACTTTTAAGAAATAACCCAGGCTCTTCAACAAATAAATGGCACTAAAACAATGGGGATGGGTGGAAGGCAGAACTGATACAGATTACGAGAAATTTGAGAGATGTATCTGCCAAATGTAACACATTCAACAAACAAATCAACTGAATAAAAAGATATTTTTGAGAAAAGACATTGGAGGAAGGCTGGGTATTAGATTAACTAATAAGTAAATTAATTAACAGCCAAAGTTCAACCCTTATCATCTCTGCATCTCCCTGCATCCCTCACACACCACACTTTGTTAAGTCAAGACATCTAGGGTCTAAGAAGTTCTTGTAGGCTGTAATTAGATTTACTCTCAGTGAGAGCTAATGTAAGTTTAAAGCTGCACGTAAAACTGAACGGAGGAGGCGGGGCCAAGATAGCGGACTAGGTGGACGCTACCACGGATCCCTCTTGCAACAAAGACTTGGAAAAACAAGTGAATCGATCACATACATAACAATCCACGAACTCTGAACAACAAACACAGATTTAGAGACGGAGAACGAACAAATACGGGGAGACAGCGATTGTTTTCAGAGCCAGAAGCCACCGAACCAGCGGATTTTCTGGAAAAACCAGTTTCCAGTGATGGCTCGGAGACAGCAGTCCATATCAAACCACATAAAGAAGCAGACCATGACAGCTTCTACAACCCCCCAAACAAAAGAATCAAAATCTTTCCCAAATGAAGATACAATCCTGGAATCATCAGACACAGAATATAAAAAACTAATTTACAGAATGCTTCAAGACATCACAAAGGAAATAAGGCAAACTGTAGAAAAAGCCAAGGAACACACTGATAAAACTGTTGAAGAACTCAAAAAGATTATTCAAGAACAGAGTGGAAAAATTAATAAGTTGCAAGAATCCATAGAGAGACAGCATGTAGAAATCCAAAAGATTAACAATAAAATTACAGAATTAGACAACGCAATAGGAAGTCAGAGGAGCAGACTCGAGCAATTAGAATGTAGACTGGGACATCTGGAGGACCAGGGAATCCACACCAACATAGCTGAAAAAAAATCAGATAAAAGAATTAAAAAAAATGAAGAAACCCTAAGAATCACGTGGGACTCTATCAAGAAGAATAACTTGCGGGTGATTGGAGTCCCAGAACAGGGAGGGGGGACAGAAAACACAGAGAAAATAGTTGAAGAACTCCTGACACAAAACTTCCCTGACATCATGAAAGACGAAAGGATATCTATCCAAGATGCTCATCGAACCCCATTTAAGATTGATCCAAAAAGAAAAACACCAAGACATATTATCATCAAACTTGCCAAAACCAAAGATAAACAGAAAATTTTAAAAGCAGCCAGGGAGAAAAGAAAGGTTTCCTTCAAGGGAGAATCAATAAGTTCAGACTACTCAGCAGAAACCATGCAGGCAAGAAGGGAATGGGACGACGTATACAGAGCACTGAAGGAGAAAAACTGCCAACCAAGGATCATATATCCAGCAAAACTCTCTCTGAAATATGAAGGAGAAATTAAGATATTTACAGATAAACACAAGTTTAGAGAATTTGCAAAAACCAAACCAAGGCTACAAGAAATGCTAAAGGAGATTGTTTGGTCAGACGACCAATAATATCAGGTACCAGCACAATACAAGGTCACAAAACAGAACGTCCTGATATCAACTCAAATAGGGAAAACACAAAAACAAACAAATTAAGATTAATTCTAAAAAATAAATAAATAAAATAATACACATAACAGGTAATCATGGAAATCAATAGGTAAAAGATCACAATAATCAAAAAGAGGGACTAAATATAGGAGGCATTGAACTGCCAGATGGAGAGTGATACAAGGCGATATAGAACGATACAAGTTAGGTTTCTACTTAGAAAAATAGGGGTAAACAATAAGGTAACCACAAAAAGGAATATCAACTCCATAACTCAAGAAAAAAGCCAAGAAAAACGTAACGACTCAACTAACATAAAGTTAAACATTATGAAAATGAGGATCTCACAATCTACTAAGAAAAACGTCTCAGCACAAAAAAATATGTGGAAAAATGAAATGGCCAACAACACACATGAAAAGGCATCAAAATGACAGCACTAAAAACTTATTTATCTATAATTACGCTCAATGTAAATGGACTAAATGCACCAATAGAGAGACAGAGAGTCACAGACTGGATAAAGAAACACGATCCATCTATATGCTGCCTACAAGAGACACACCTTAGACTTAGAGACACAAACAAACTAAAACTCAAAGGATGGAAAAAAATATATCAAGCAAACAATAAGCAAAAAAGAAGAGGAGTAGCAATATTAATTTCTGACAAAATAGACTTTAGACTTAAATCCACCACAAAGGATAAAGAAGGACACTATATAATGATAAAAGGGACAATTGATCAGGAAGACATAACCATATTAAATATTTATGCACCCAATGACAGGGCTGCAAGATACATAAATCAAATTTTAACAGAATTGAAAAGTGAGATAGACACCTCCACATTCATAGTAGGAGACTTCAACACACCACTTTTGGAGAAGGACAGGACATCCAGTAAGAAGCTCAATAGAGACACGGAAGACCTACTTACAACAATCAAACAACTTGACCTCATTGACTTATACAGAACTCTCCACCCAACTGCTGCAAAATATACTTTTTTTTCTAGTGCACATGGAACATTCTCTAGAATAGACCACATATTAGGTCACAAAACAAATCTTTGCAGAGTCCAAAACATTGAAATATTACAAAGCATCTTCTCAGACCACAAGGCAATGAAACTAGAAATCAATAACAGAAAAACTAGGGAAAAGAAATCAAATACTTGGAAAATGAACAATACCCTCCTGAAAAAAGACTGGGTTATAGAAGACATCAAGGAGGGAATAAGGAAATCCATAGAATGCAACGAGAATGAAAATACTTCCTATCAAAACCTCTGGGACACAGCAAAAGCAGTGCTCAGAGGCCAATTTAGATCGATAAACGCACACATACAAAAAGAAGAAAGAGCCAAAAGCAGAGAACTGTCCCGACAAATTGAACAAATAGAAAGTGAGCAACAAAAGAACCCATCAGGCACCAGAAGAAAACAAATAATAAAAATTAGAGCTGAACTAAATGAATTAGAGAACAGAAAAACAATTGAAAGAATTAACAAAGCCAAAAGCTGGTTCTTTGAAAAAATTAACAAAATTGATAAACCATTGCCTAGACTGACTAAAGAAAAACAGGAAAGGAAACAAATAACCCGAATAAGAAACGAGAAGGACCACATCACAACAGAGCCAAATGAAATTAAAAGAATCATTTCAGATTACTACGAAAAATTGTACTCTAACAAATTTGAAAACCTAGAACAAATGGATAAATTCTTGGAAAAACACTACCTACCTAAACTAACACATTCGGAAGTAGAAAAACTAAATAGACCCATAACAAAAAAAGAGATTGAAACAGTAATCAAAAAACTTCCAACAAAAAAAAGTCCTGGCCCGGACGGCTTCACTGCAGAGTTCTACCAAACCTTCAGAGAAGACTTAACACCACTACTACTGAAGGTATTTCAAAGCATAGAAAAAGACGGAATACTACCCAACTCATTCTATGAAGCTACCATCTCCCTGATACCAAAACCAGGTAAAGACATTACAAAAAAAGAAAATTATAGACCTATATCCCTCATGAACATAGATGCAAAAATCCTCAACAAAATTCTAGCCAATAGAATCCAACAACACATCAAAAAAATAATTCACCCTGATCAAGTGGGATTTATACCAGGTATGCAAGGCTGGTTTAATATCAGAAAAACCATTAATGTAATCCATCACATAAATAAAACAAAAGATAAAAACCACATGATCTTATCAATTGATGCAGAAAAGGCATTTGACAAAGTCCAACACCCATTTATGATAAAAACTCTTACCAAAATAGGAATTGAAGGAAAATTCCTCAACATACTAAAGGGCATCTATGCAAAGCCAACAGCCAATATCACTCTAAATGGAGAGAACCTGAAAGCATTTCCCTTGAGAACGGGAACCAGACAAGGATGCCCTTTATCACCGCTCTTATTCAACATCGTACTTGAAGTCCTAGCCAGGGCAATTAGGCTAGACAAAGAAACAAAGGGTATCCGGATTGGCAAGGAGGAAGTAAAGTTATCACTATTTGCAGATGACATGATCTTATACACAGAAAACCCTAAGGAATCCTCCAGAAAACTACTGAAACTAATAGAAGAGTTTGGCAGAGTCTCAGGTTATAAAATAAACATACAAAAATCACTTGGATTCCTCTACATCAACAAAAAGAACACCGAAGAGGAAATAACCAAATCAATACCATTCACAGTAGCCCCCAAGAAGATAAAATACTTAGGAATAAATCTTACCAAGGATGTAAAAGACCTGTACAAAGAAAACTACAAAACTCTACTACAAGAAATTCAAAAGGACATACTTAAGTGGAAAACATACCCTGCTCATGGATAGGAAGACTTAACATAGTAAAAATGTCTATTCTACCAAAAGCCGTCTATACATATAACACACTTCCGATCCAAATTCCAATGTCATATTTTAAGGGGATAGAGAAACAAATCACCAATTTCATATGGAAGGGAAAGAATCCCCGGATAAGCAAAGCATTACTGAAAAAGAAGAAGAAAGTGGGAGGCCTCACTCTACCTGATTTCAGAACCTATTATACAGCTACAGTAGTCAAAACAGCCTGGTACTGGTACAACAACAGGCACATAGACCAACGGAACAGAATTGAGAACCCAGATATAAATCCATCCATGTATGAGCAGCTGATATTTGACAAAGGACCAGTGTCAGTTAATTGGGGAAAAGATAGTCTTTTTAACGAATGGTGCTGGCATAACTGGATATCCATTTGCAAAAAAATGAAACAGGACCCATACCTCACACCATGCACAAAAACTAACTTCAAGTGGATCAAAGACCTAAACATAAAGACTAAAACGATAAAGATCATGGAAGAAAAATAGGGACAACCCTAGGAGCCCTAATACAAGGCATAAACAGAATACAAAACATTATCAAAAATGACGAAGAGAAACCAGATAACTGGGAGCTCCTAAAAATCAAACACCTATGCTCATCTAAAGACTTCACCAAAAGAGTAAAAAGACCACCTACAGACTGGGAAAGAATTTTCAGCTATGACATCTCCGACCAGCGCCTGATCTCTAAAATCTACATGATTCTGTCAAAACTCAACCACAAAACGACAAACAACACAATCAAGAAGTGGGCAAAGGATATGAACACACTTTTCAGTAAAGAAGATATTCAGGCAGCCAACAGATACATGAGAAAATGCTCTCGATCATTAGACATTAGAGAAATGCAAATTAAAACTACGATGAGATTCCATCTCACACCAACAAGGCTGGCATTAATCCAAAAAACACAAAATAATAAATGTTGGAGAGGCTGCAGAGAGATTGGAACTCTCATACACTGCTGGTGGGAATGTAAAATGGTACAACCACTTTGGAAATTTATCTGGCGTTTTCTTAAAGAGTTAGAAATAGAACTACCATACAACCCAGAAATCCCACTCCTCGGAATATACCCTAGAGATACAACAGCCTTCACACAAACAGATATATGCACACCCAGGTTTATGGCAGCTCTGTTTACAATAGCAAAAAGCTGGAAGCAACCAAGGTGTCCGTCAACGGATGAATGGCTAAATAAATTGTGGTATATTCATACAATGGAATACTACGCATCGATAAAGAACAGTGACAAATCTCTGAAACATTTCATAACATGGAGGAATCTGGAAGGCATTATGCTGAGCGAAATGAGTCAGAGGCAAAAGGACAAATATTGTATAAGACCACTATTATAAGATCTGGAGAAATAGAAAAAACTGAGAAGAACACATACTTTTGTGGTTACGAAGGGGGGAGGGAGGGAGGGAGGGAGGGAGAGGGTTTTTTACTGATTAATCAGTAGATAAGAACTGCTTTGGGTGAAGGGAAAGACAACACTCAATACATGGAAGGTCAGCCCAATTGGACTGGACTAAAAGCAAAGAGGTTTCCGGGATAAAATGAATGCTTCAAAGGTCAGCGGAGCAAGGGCGGGGGTCTGGGGAACATGGTTTGAGGGGACTTCTAAGTCAATAGGCAAAATAATTCTATTATGAAAACATTCTGCATCCCACTTTGAAATGTGGCATCTGGGGTCCTAAATGCTAACAAGCGGCCATCTAAGATGCATCAATTGGTCTCAACCCACCCGGAGCAAAGGAAAATGAAGAACACCAAGGTCACACGACAACTAAGAACCCAAGAGACAGAAAGGGCCACATGAACCAGAGACCTACATCATCCTGAGACCAGAAGAACTAGTTGGTGCCCGGCCACAATCGATGACTGCCCTGACAGGGAGCACAACAGAGAACTCCTGAGGGAGCAGGAGATCAGTGGATGCAGACCCCAAATTCTCATAAAAAGACCAGACTTAATGGTCTGACTGAGACTAGAGGAATCCCGGCGGCCATGCTCCCCAGACCTTCTGTTGGCACAGGACAGGAACCATCCCCGAAGACAACTCATCAGACATGAAAGGGACTGGTCAGTGGCGGGGAGAGAGATGCTGATGAAGAGTAAGCTAATTAAATCAGGTGGACACTGGAGAGTGTGTTGGCAACTCTTGACTGGAGGGGGGATGGGAAGATAGAGAGAGAGGGAAGATGGCAAAATTGGCACGAAACGAAAGACTGAAAGGGCTGACTCAATAGGGGGAGAACAAGTGGGAGAAGGGAGTAAGATGTATGTAAACTTACATGTGACAGACTGATTGGATTTGTAAATGTTCACTTGAAGCTTAATAAAAGTTAATTAAAAAAAAAAAAACTGAATGGACTGGGAAACAGGAATAGTCATTAGTAAGCCCCTTTGTAGCTGACTGTCAAATGACAATAAAATCAAATGGCAAGAATTACTGTTTTGGGTATGACAAAGATAATCTTGTTGCATATGACAAAGATATCGTATTTACGTTTTTAAAAAGTCCTTAGCGCTTAGAGCCCGCAGCTATCATCTGTGATACGGTATAAGGTCTGAGAAAGCACAATCTTGGTTACTGAAGCTCGGTGTTAGGTACATAGGGTTCATTATGATAAGCTCTTTGTATACGTTTGAAATGTTTCATAATTTTTTAAAAGAGACTTATATATTTATTTTTTATTGTGAAGCCAAGTTTAGAACTGCCCCGATGCATAAAATAAAAAGTCATCGCTTAAATTAACTTTCACATGGTTAGAATTATTGTTCTAAGCTGAAAAAGACCGAAAGGACTCAAGAACCTACTGCTAAGTCCCAACACTGCCACCTAGTAGGTAATGTGACTTCGGGTAAGCCACTTAACCTCTCTGAGCCTAATTTTCCTCATCTGTAAAATGGGATTGATTAATACCATCTACCTCGCAGGATTGTTGAGTGGATAAAACGAAGAGCTAAATGTAACAGTGCTCTGTAAACTTCAAGATCCTATATAAAATGTAACAGTGCTCTGTAAACTTCAAAATCCTATATCAACATTAACTGTTAATATTATTTACCCTAAAAGTTTCACTTAGAACAGCTCTTCTCATACATCGAATACTATTGGCTACACTTGTGCCGGAAATCAGCATGTCTGGATAGAGAATCAGATATCCCAAATCTCTGTCAATTATCCAAGTATCAGATGCACAGTCTCCTTCCAAATGAATGATGTCCCCTGGCTCTACCGGGACACAGCACCTGTAAATGGAGTAAAAGAATAGACATATAATTTAGGTTCCTACATTTAAATATATTACGGAGGCCTTAAAAATAAGAGAATGTTTTACCTAAAGAAAAAATTATTTCTAAATTTCTGGGTCTTTTTAAAAAATTCAGTACCAGGATGCACTCTTCTGAATCAACTCTTAGTCACTCTACCCTTTTCTACCTTTGAAATACATCTGAGAATACTCAAGGGTTTCCCTTAAATCCCAAAGAAGAAAATGCTTAGTGCTAGCAATAGCTATTGCAAGAGCTGTCGAAGCGTCAACAGTGTAACGTACGGTTCCAACTATATACTGGGCTGTTTTAATAATTAATTTTCTCATTCTTAAGACTTATACCATATGTACAGCTTTATAAGTCTCGAGGCATAACACCAAACCCAACATAAACAAAATAAAATCACATTTACCTAGTTCAAGCCACCCAATTTCAGCTTAGATAAAGGGCTAAAGACAGACCCTGTCATCTCTGCATCTCCCTGTATCCCTCACATACCACACTATGGTTTAAGTTGAGGCATCTAGGGTCTAAGAATTTTTTTTAGGCTGTAATTAAATTTGCTCTTTGTGAGAACTAACGTAAGTTTTAAGCTGCATTCTTAAAAGAGAATGTACTGCAAAATCAGAATAGTCACTGATAAGCCCCTTTGTACTTGACTTTCAAATGACAATAAAAACCAAACGGTTTTGAAATAAAAGGCTTGAGATGCTGGGATAACAGGTGCAATTTTCATGTGGAATGAATCTATTCCCTTTATTAATAAGTAAATTATTGCAATGTGATGGATTTTAAGATGGTACCCTTAAGACTGCAAACCAGTGCTCAAAGTCACACAGAAATTACCAGTCATTCCTAAGGATGCACAGTTCTTTATGTTCCAGTGATGGGGAGGTAGTGATGATTAGATGTTTTTCATGGCTTCCCTCTTCATTCTGTACAGTCTTGACAGCTAAAACCAGGTACCGGTTATCCACTCCTCGGCTCAGAACAGTTTTAGGAAAGGAAACTTTCATTTTCTTCTGAAATCTAAAGCATACACACACAAAACTATTTCACCACAACACAAAATAAGAAGCCACACTACCATTACTGAATGTTTTGATCAAGAACTCAATGGATCCTGATCCCATGGAGAAAAAATATGGAAAAGAATTTCAAATTCCAATGGAATTCAGACCTACTGGACCCATGGAGACTGGAGGAACCCCTGAATCTATTACCCTGAGAAAATCAACTGAAACTATTCCCTGAAGTCATCTTTAAACCAAGCAACAGTTTAGCTCAATGAGCAAAAAATGTTTACCTTGAGGATTGCGCTATCTTAAGGACTTAGCTATATGAGATCAAATTGACAACTGTAAGCGTAAAGCATAGATGAGAAGTTTAGGGGGCAGTGAGTCTAAGTTAATGAGGGCGAAATAAATAGGGTAGAGAGGGCAAGAATGATGACATAACATGAAGAATATAACCAACGTCACTGAACTGTACATGTAGAAATTGTTGAAAGGATGTATGTTTTGCTGTGTATATAGTTTCACCAAAAATAAAAAAAATAAGAAGTCACCCAAATCAACATTCTACTTTTCTAGATGTGTTTCTTCTAGAAAGTTTATCACAATGACCTTTAGGTAAAATTAAGAGAGGAAAGGCATAGAATTCCAATTTATAAAAATCTCTGAGAAGCAATGCCATTTACAATATGCCATTTATGATATGGGGTTTTCCAAATATAAGCTCTGTAAGGAGTCCTGTGGGACATTCATCATTGTGAGGATTAAGGATAAACGAAAAAATATTAAACAACAAATTCCAACCACCGGTGCAAACCTTCCCAAAGTACAAGTAAAAGGAGATATCTTGGACACTGCCCTTTCCGTAGATGAAAGAGAGGAATGTGGGTAAGTCACTAGGTATTCTATTGTTAGCCACAGAATTACAGAAATCTTTAAATTAGGACCTTACTTAGAAATCACCTGATCCAACCTACTGTTTAATGCAGGAAAACTTTCTATAAAATCTCCCCTGGGGATCAACTAGCCCCTGATTTGTAAATAAAGAAAGCTTAATACTTGTCAAGTAGCTCATTCCATTATTACCTGTCAGAAATTTCTTATTTATAATGGGCAAGTCAACTTCGCAATACTTTGTTCCATTGGCCTTAGCCTTCTGGAACTATGCAAAACACATGAAATCTCTTCTCTACAAAACAGCTCTTCTCCCATTTTAAGTTATCAATCAAGTCCCTCTTAAGTCTTTACTGTTTGCAGAAAGTCTATCAGTGATGGTCCCGACTGAGACTCCAAAGTCATAATCTCTCCAATTATAACACCAAATGCCTTTCACTTTACATTATCTTTCACAGCTTGTGAGCAGCCATCTGTTGGTTCCAACCCACTTGGAGCAAAGTAGAATGAAGAACACCAAAGACACAAGGAAAATATTAGCTCAAGAGACAGAAGGGCCACAAAAACCTCAGACTCCATCAGTCTGAGACCAGAAGAACTAGATGGTGCCTGGCTACCATCAATAACTGCCCTGACAAGGAACACAACGGAGAGTCTCTGACAACGGAGAACGGTGTGGAGCAGAAGTCAAAATCACTTAAAAAGACGTGACTTAATGGTCTAAGACTGGAGGAACCTCCAAAGCCACGGTCCCCAGACACTCTGTTAACCCAGAACTAAAGCCATTCCCAAAGCCCACTTTTCAGACAAAGATTAGATTGGACTAGAAAACATAAAATAATACTCCTGCAGAGAGTGCTTCTTAGTTTAAGAAGATACACGAGACCAAACTGGCGGCTCCTGTATGGAGGCAGGATAAGAAGGCAGGAAGGGACAGGAACTGATTGAATGGACACAAGAAACCCAGGGTGGAAAGAGGGGAGTGTGCTGTCACGTTATATGGATTTCAACTAATATCACGTAACATTATACGCATAAATTTTTGTATGAAAAATTAACTTGAGCTGTAAACTTTCACCTAAAGCATATATATATATCTTTGACATCCAACACTAGGTTCTGTATGGTGTAACCTCCACACTCAACTACCCGATCTTGCATTAGGCCATGAACCGCCCAAGATCAGCTGTGTTGCCTTAAGGATCTCCCAAGAAGTACTGCGGGATCAAAACCCAAAAGCAAATGTCCCTCAGCAATATTAGCATTGTCATAACTGCTGGAAATAATTCCGCATCATGATAGTGGGTCGGATGTCCCTGCTCATTCACACTGTGCTGAGGGTTCCGCCTTGGGATGGGTTTCTCCAGCTAAACTTCGAGAAACGCATCAGGCAGTTGCAATTTGCTCTCATGAAGACACTTAAGGTGGGAGAGAAAAAAACAAAAACGCGTTGCCGTTGAGTCGATTTCGACTCATAGCGACCCTACACATCAAGGTGGCCGAGACTCCCCAAAATTGGGAAAGAGGGAAAATCAAGGAAAAGAATGAACTGCTGGGCCAGAGTGTCTTTAGGTTATGGCCCGAGTGTGGCCCTAAAGGACACCTGGGAAGGGGGCCCCAGCTCTGGAGGCTCGTCGGGGTCCCCCGGGACCTGCGGCAACCGCCGGGTCGCTCCATCAGCCACCCCCAGTCCGCAAAAGCGTGCGGTGAGGCACCTCCCGCCCTTTCTTTTAAATCTCCCGCTTCCAGGCCCTCCACCGGTTCCGCTCACATCTCCGCCGATCGCGCAGCCTCCTCCCCGAAACTCTCCTCCATCAGGAGCTCCAGTTCGTTCAGCTGCTCCATCTCGAGCGCGGGGACTGCAAACTGTCGCCAGGGCCAGTCGGGGAGTGGGAGCTGCCCGGACTAGACAAAAGAGCGCGCGCCGAGCCCAGCCGTGCGCATGCGCACAGCCACCGCGAGGCGGCGGGGCCCAGGGGACTTGCGCAGAAGCGCGTATTCGCTGGCCTGAGCGTTCCGCGTGGAGCGCATCGCCTGGGCTGTGGAGGCTTTTTAAACCCCTTCTTCGCCTTTGCTTTAGGGAGTCTTCCTATTCAGACCCCAACTAAACGTCCCTCTCTTCCTTCTTTACACTCCAACCCGTGCCCAGCATCCACCCTTGGTTTGAACAAGCCATTTGCGGTTGCCCAAACTCAGGAATCCCTCTTTGGCCTTAAGAACTTTACATTCTCTCAGAAACAACCTCTCATTTTTTCTGGAAAACATATCGAGAACATAGAAATTGTCAGATGGAACTCCACCGTGCCACCACTAAATGTACAAACCTATCAATTTCTGCATCCATGTTATATAACCAAAAAAAAAAAACCAAACCCACTGCCGTCGAGTCGAATTCGACTCATAGCGTCCCTATAGAAGAGAGTAGAACTGCCCCATAGAGTTTCCAAGGAGCACCTAGAGGATTCGAACTGCTGACCTCTTGGTTAGCAGCCGTAACACTTAACCGCTACACCACCAGCGTTTCTACGTTACATACCCACTTTTAAAACAAGGGACAAAGTGTTCCTCCTATCAATAGGCAATCCCTCCAGGTATACTCAGGATCCCATGGCCTCCAGCATTATTGTTTCTTCAGTTATTCCCTCCTTTTCTTGTCTGTGTCACTGATCCCTTACTATTGAATTGTTGCCTTCTTTGTAACACGACCTAGTATCTCCCATCTTTGAAAGCTTTGAAGGGACTTGCCCAGCCTTCTCTTGGCCAAACTCCAGAGCAAAATTTAAAGAATTGTCTTCAAGTCACTCTCTAATTTCAATTCCTGTTCCCTTACATTTTGCTTTTAATTTTATCAAATAAAAAATCTCTTTTGTAGACAATAACAAATTTTTTAAATACACTACAGAATATTTTAAATATATAGAAAAGTATAAAAAATAATACAATGATCACCTCATAAACCTATCACTCAACTTAAAATTAATCCTTATCAAAAACTGTCTTTCACAGAAATTAAAGAAGATCTAAATAAAGGAAAGACAACCCTGTGTCCACAGATTGGAAGACATAATCTTATTAAGACAATATTTCCTGAAGTGATAGATTCAATACAATCCCTAACAAAAATCCCAATTTTTTGTCTTTTTTTTTTTTTTTTCAGAAATGGAAAAACCAATTCTAACTAGCCGAAACAATCTTGAAAAAGAATAAAGATGGAGGAGTCACACTTCCCAATTTCAAAACTTACTTCGAAGGTACGGTAACCAGAAGAGTGAAGTACTGGCATAAGAATACACATCTAGATCAGTGAAATGGAAGTAAAAGTCCACAAATAAATCCTCATATCTATGGTCAACTGATTTTCAACAAGGGTGTCAAGACTATTCAGTAGGGAAAGAACAGTCTCTTCAATAAATGGTGCTCGGAAAACTGGATAGCCACATGCAAAAAAATGAAGCTGGACTCTTACCTTATACCACATATAAAAATTAACTCAAAATAGAACAACAACCCAAATTTCAAAACTACAACTATAAAACTTTCAGAAGAAAATATATGGGTAAATCTTCATGATCTTTGATGTGGAAATGGTATCTTAAATATAACACCAAAAGAACTGGATACAAAAGAAATGATGAATTTGACTTCATAAAAGTGAAAACTTGCGTTCATCAAAGGACATTATCAAGACAGTAAAAAGATAACTCACTTGCAAATCATATATCTGGGAAGGGCTTAGTATACAGAATATATAAAGAACTCCTACAAATAAAGACAAACAACCCAATTAAAAATTGAACAAAAGAAAGAGACAAAAAACAAACTGGACTTCAAAATCAAAAACTTTTGTGCATCAAAGCACTGTATCCACAAAGTGAAGAGAGAGCCTAAAGAATAGGAGAAAATGCTTGGGAACCAAATATATAAAGAATTACAACTCAACAACAAAAAGACAAATAACCCAGTCAAAAAATGGGCAAAGGACAGTAGTCAAAACAGCCTGGTACTGGTACAACAACAGATACATGGACCAATGGAACAGAATTGAGAAAAAAAAATCCAGACATAAATCCAACCACATATGAGCAGTTGATATTTGACAAAGGCACCAAAACAGTTAAATGGGGAAAAGACAGTCTTTTTAACAAATGGTGCTGGCATAACTGGATATCCATCTGCAAAAAAATGAAACAAGACCCATACCTCACTCCATGCACAAAAACTAACTCAAAATGGATCAAAGATCTAAATATAAAATCTAAAACTATAAAGATCATGGAAAAAAAAATAGGGACAATGTTAGGAGCCCTAATACACGGCATAAACAGTATACAAAACATTATAAGGAATACAGAAGAAAAACTAGATAACTGGGAGCTCCTAAAAATCAAACACTTATGCTCATCCAAAGACTTCACCAAAAGAGTAAAAAGACTACCTACAGACTGGGAAAAAGTTTTTAGCTATGACATTTCTGATCAGTGCCTGATCTCTAAAATCTACATGATACTGCAAAAAGACAACCCAATTTAAAAATGGGCAAAAGATATGAATAGACACTTCACTAAAGAAGATATTCAGGTTGCTAACAGATATATGAGGAAATGTTCACAATCATTAGCCATTAGAGAAATGCAGATCAAAACTACAATGAGATTTCATCTCACTCCAACAAGGCTAGCATTAATCCAAAAAACACAAAACAATAAATGTTGGAGAGGCTGTGGAGACACTGAAACACTTCTACACTGCTGGTGGGAATGTCAAATGGTACAACCACTTTGGAAATTGATTTGGCGCTTCCTTAAAAAGTTAGAAATAGAGCTACCACACGATCCAGCAATCCCACTCCTTGGAATATATCCTAGAGAAATAAGAGCCTTTACATGAACAGATATATGCACACCCATGTTCTTTGCAGCACTGTTTACAATAGCAAAAAGATGGAAGCCACCAAGGTGCGCATCAACGGATGAATGGATAAATAAATTATGGTATATTCACACAATGGAATACCACGCATCGATAAACAACAGTGAGGAATCTGTGAAACATTTCATAACATGGAGGAACCTGGAAGGCATTATGCTGAGTGAAATTAGTCAGTTGCAAAAGGACAAGTATTGTATAAGACCACTATTATAAGAACTTGAGAAATAGTTTAAATTGAGAGGAAAACATTCTTTTGTGGTTATAAGAGGGGGGAGGGAGGAAAGGTGAGAGAGGGGTATTCGCTAATTAGATAAGTAGATAAGAACTACTTTAGGTGAAGGGAAAGACAGCACACAATACAGGGGAGGTCAGCACAATTGGACTAAACCAAAAGCAAAGAAGTTTCCTGAATAAACTAAATGCTTCGAAGACCAGCATAGCAGGGGCAGGGGTCTGGGGACCATGGTTTCAGGGGACATCTAAGTCAATTGGCATAATCAAATCTATTAACAAAACATTCTGCATCCCACTTTGAAGAGTGGCGTCTGGGGTCTTAAACGCTAACAAGCAGCCATCTAAGATGCATCAATTTGTCTCAGCCCCCCTGGATCAAAGGAGAATGAAGAACACCAAGGACACAAGGCGATTATGAGCCCAAGAGACAGAAAGGGCCACATGAACCAGTGACTACGTCATCCTGAGACCAGAAGAACTAGATGGTGCCCGGCTACAACCAATGACTGCCCTGACAGGGAACACAACAGAGAACCCCTGAGGGAGCAGGACAGCAGTGGGATGCAGACTCCAAATTCTCATAAGACCAGACTTAATGGTCTGACTGAGACTGGAAGGACCCCAGTGGCCATGGCCCCCAGACCTTCTGTTGCCCCAGGACAGGAAACATTCCCGAAGCCAACTCTTCAGACATGGATTGGGCTGGACAATGGGTTGGAGAGGGATGCTGGTGAGGAGTGAGCTTCTTGGATCAGGTGGACACTTGAGACTAGGTTGGTATCTGCTGCCTGGAGGGGAGATGAGAGGGTGGAGGGGGTTAGAAGCTGGCAAAAAAGACATGAAAAGAGAGAGTGGAGGGAGAGAGTAGGCTGTCTCATTAGGGGGAGAGTAATTGGGAGTGTGTAGCAAGGTGTGTATGGGTTTTTGTGTGAGAGACTGACTTGATTTGTAAACTTTCACTTAAAGCACAATAAAAATTATTTTAAAAAATGGGCAAAGGATTTGAATAGACAGTTCACTAAAGAAGATATACCAATGGCCAATAGCATGCAAAAAGATGCTCAACATCATCAGTTATTAAACCAAACCAAACTTGTTGCTGTTCAGTAGATTCCGACTCATAGCTACCAAATAGGACAGAGTAGAACTGCCCCATAGGGTTTCCAAGGCTATGATCGTTATGGAAGCAGAGTGCCACATCTTTCTCCTTTGAGTGGCTCAAAGAGCCAACCTTTCTGTTAGAAGCCTCCTTGTAACCACTGTACAACCAGGCCCCGGTGATTACTCTTTAGGGAAATGCAAATCAAAACCACAATGAGATAACACTTCACCCCCACTAGAATGGCTATTACCAGAAAAACAGAAAACAAGTGTTTCAAGCATACAGAAGAGCTGGAACCCTCATCTGTTGCTGGTAAGACTGTAAAATGGTACAGCCACTGTGGAAAAGTTTGGTCATTCCTCAAAAAGTTAAACATAGATTACCATATAACCCAGCAATTATACTCCTAAGCAGATGTGCAAAAGACTTGAAAACAGGGACTTAAAACAGGTACTTGTACACCAATGTTCAGTGCAGCATTATTCACAATAGCAAAAAGGTGGAAACAACACAAGTGTCCATCAACAGATGAATGGATAAACAAAATATGGTCTGTCCATACGCTGGAATATTAATCAGGCATAAAGAGAAAGGAAATTCTGATAACATGCTACAACACGGGTGAACCTTGAAAACATTAATGCTGAATGAAATAATTCAGACACAAAAGGGCAAATATAATCCCATTTATAGGAAATATCTAAAATAGGCAACTTTATATAGACAGAGAGTAGATTAGAGGTTACCAGGGGCTGGAAGGAAGGGGAAATGACAAGGTGTTGCTTAAGGGGCACTGGGTTTCTGTTAAGGGTGAAGAAAAAAAATTTTGGAAATGGGTAGTACTGGTGTTGCGCAATGCACTAAACATGAATTATACATGTGGAAATGGTTCAGATAGAAAATGTTTTGTTACATATAATTTACCACAATAAATTTTTTTTCTTTAAATAAACAATGGCCAATTTTACAGGCAATTTCATAGAGACACAAAGTAGATCAGAGGTTACCAGGGACTGGGAGAATGAGGAATTATTGCTTAATGAGTACAGAGTTTCTGTTTGGAGTAATAAAAGATTTTTGGGAATAGTGGTGATGGTTGCACAATATTGTGAATGTACTTAATGCAATTAATGTAATTAATAAATGTAACTAATGCTATTGAACCGTACACTTAAAAACAGTCAAAATGGCAAATTTTTGCTACATATGTTGTTGTTAGGTGCCATCGAGTCGGTTCTGACTCATAGAAACCCCATGTAAAACAGAACGAAACAGTGTGAGGCCTGCGCCATCCTCATACTTGTTATGCTTGAGTCCATTGTTGGCAGCCACCGTGCAATCCATCTCTTGAGGGATTTCCTCTTTTTTGATGACCCTTTACTTCACCAAGCATGATGTCCTTCTCCAGGGAATGGTCCCTCTTAATAACATGTCCAAAATATGTGCGAACAAGTCGTGCCATCCTTGCTTCTAAGGAGATTCCAGCTGTACTTCTTCCAAGATAGACTTGTTCATTCTTCTGGCAGTCCAAGGAATATTCAATATTCTTTGCCAACACCATAATTCAAAAGCATCAATTCTTCTTTGGTCTTCCTTATTCATTACCCAGCTTTCACATGCATATGAGGCAATTGAAAACTATGCCTTAGGTCAGGCGCACCTTAGCCCTCAAAGTGACATCTTTGCTTTTGAACACTTTAAAGAGATATTTTGCAGCAGATTTACTCAATGCAATAAACCAAAAAAACCAAACCTGCTGCTGTCCAGTCGATTCCGACTCATAACGACCCTACAGGACAGAGTAGAACTGCCCCATAGAGTTTCCAAGGACCACCTGGTGGATTTGAACTGCTGACCCTTTGGTTAGCAGCCGTAGTACCTAACCACTATGCAACCAGGGTTTCCAAAGTAGATTATAGATTTTGATATTTCACCCTTATTCCAGATGCATCTCTAAAAAATATGAACACTTTCTCTACACAGCCAAGAACCAATCACTTGGGATGCTGTGTTGGAACCTAGCCACCATGTTATGAGGAAGGTGAAATTCCTCTCTATGAAACTCAGGTCCCCAGCCCTCAGCCCTGGCTGAGCTCCTAGCCAATGCCCAGTACTTGCCAGCCATGCAAGTAAGCCATCTTGGAAGAAGATCCAGTAGCCCTGAGTCAAAATCCCCAGCTGATGCTATGTGGAGAAGAGAACAAGCCTTTCCACTAAGACCTGCCCAAACTGCAGATTTGTGAGCTAAGTAAATTATTGTTTTAGGACTACTTTTGGCGGGGGAGGGAGAGCTTTTTACAGAGCAATAGATAACAAACACAGATTTCGTACCTGTGACACCACACTCAATTGGTTTTCCTCCAACCTCACAGGCCCTTCTCAATCTCCTATGCTGTCTCTTCCTCTTCCGCCCAATCGCTAAATGTTGGGAGTTCCTAAGAGTTCAATTCTGGACAAATTTATCTACTAGCTCCCTAGGTTATTTCATCCATTTACATGACTTTAGATACCATCTATATACAGCCAACTCCCAAATTCGTCTTTATGGGCTAGGCTTTTCTTCTAAATACAAGGGAGGCCCAACTGCCTACCTGACATCTACATTTAGATACAATATGAGGTGGTCTCGATTATAACACAGCCCAAAAGAAACTTTTTATCTCCCCCAACAAACCTATTATTCTTCCCACTAACAGCACCACCACGTATGCAGAGGTTAAAGCCAGAAACCCAGAAGTCATCTTGTTTATCCACTTGTCTGTTGACAGACAGTTGAGTTGTTTCAACCTTTTGGCTGTTGTGAATAACGCTGCAATGAACGTTGGTGTAAAATTATCTGTTTGAGCCCCAGCTTTCAAGTTTTTTAGGTAGATGCCGCAGAGTGGAATTGCTAGGTCATATGATAATTCTATGTTTAATTTTTTTTTTTTTGAGGAGCTACCAAACTATTTACCACAGCGGCAACACCAATTTACAATCTAACCAACAATGGAAGAAGATTTACAATTAAGTCACATCCTCACCAACACTTGTTATCTGTGTTTCTGAAAATATGCATCCTTTTTTTTTTTTCAGTGAGGGTAAGGAAACCCTGGAGGCATAATGGTTAAGAGCTACGGTTGCTAACCAAAAGACTGGCAGTTCAAATCCACCAGGCGCTCCTTGGAAACCCTATGGGGTAGTTCTACTCTGTCCTATGGGGTTGCTATGAGTCGGAATCGACTCAACGGCAACGGGTTTGGTTTTCTTTTTTTAGTGAGGGTAAAGTAATATCTCACTTTGGTTTTGATTTTTATTTCCCTAATGACTGATGATGTTGAGCATCTTTTGCTGTGCTTATTGGCCATTTATATATCTACTTTGGTGAAATGTGCATTCAAGTCCTTTACTCGTTTTTTTTATTGGGCTGTCTTTTTCTTGAGTTGTAGGAGCTCTTTATATATTCTGGATATCAAACCCTTATGAGATACGGGTAGTCCTAAACTTACAACAGGATTCCGTTCCAACAATTACTCGGTATAAGTTGGTTCTGACATAAGATACTTCATTTTTTTATTGTTGTTGTTTTCATTATTAATGCCTTTTATATCAGTATCTTTATTAATCCCATTTTTATTTGTCTTCGGGGGGTGGAAACATTACATCTGAGAATAATAACATCAACAAATTACTGCAACACTGTTTATAGTACACATTACTAATGATTAAAAAAATGATAAGATATACAAAAAAAGGACAGTCATTAAGTGCAGTCCATCATAACTCGAATACATAGTAAGTCAGGGACTACCTGTACATGGCTCTCAAGCATTTTCTTCCATTCTGTACGTTGTCTCTTCACTTTGTTGATAAAGTAATTGATGCACGAGAGTTTTTAATTCTGACGAAGTTCAATTTATCTATCTTGTCTTTTGTTGCTTGTGGTATTGGTGTCATATCTAAGAACTCACTGTCGAAAACTAGGTCCCGAAGCATTAACCTTATGTTTTGTTCTGAGTTTTAAAATTTTAGTTCTGTGGAAAGGTTTTTGAAGATAAATTCAATTTCTTTGCATATTCACCCAATGGAATACTACACAATGATAAAGAACAACAATGAACCCCTGAAAACATCTCATAACTTAGAGGAATCTGGAAGATATTATACTGAGTGAAATTAATCATGGAAGGACAAATATTGTATGAGATCACTATTATAAAAACTCAAGAAAAGGTTTAAACACAGAAAAAAACATTGATGGTTATGAGGGTGGGGAGGGAGGGAGAGGGGTACTCACTAATTAGATAGTAGACAAGAATTATTTTAGGTGAAGGGAAGGATGACACACAATTACAGGGGACGTCAGCAAACCTGGACTAATCAAAAAGCTAAGAAGTTTCCTGAATACAACCAAACACTTCAAGGGACAGAGTAGCAGGGTTGGGGGTTTGGGGTTCACGGTTTCTGGGGACATCTAGGTCAACTGACATAACAAAGTGTATTAAGAAAACGTCCTGCATCCCACTTTGGTGAATGGCATCTGGGGTCTTCAAAGCTAGCAAGCAGCCATCTAAGATACATTAATTGGTCTCAACCCACCTGGGGCAAAGGAGAATGACGAACACCAAATATACAAGGAAAATATTAGCCCTGAGAAAGAAAGGGCCATATAAACCAGAGAGTCCACCAGCCTGAGACCAGAAGAACTAGATGGTACCCAACTACCACCAGTGACTGCCCTGACAGGAAACACAACAGGGAATCCCTGATGGCGCAGGAGAAAAGTGGGACACAGACTTCAAATTACAGTAAAAAAAGACCAGACTTAATGGTCTGACTGGGACTAGAGGGACCCCAGAGGACATGGCTCCTGGACTCTCTATTAGCCCAAAACTAAAACCATTCCCAAAGCCAAGTCTTCATAGACTGGACTACAAGACAAAATGATACTGGTGAGGAGTGTGCTTCTTGGCTCAAGTAGACACATGAGACTATCTATGTGGGTAGCTCCTGTCTGGAGCTGAGATGAGAAGGGAGAGGGGTACAGGAGCGGGTTAAACGGACACAGGAAATACAGGATGGAGAGAAGGAGTATGCTGTCACATTGCAGGGAGAGCAACTAGGGTCCTATAATAATGTGTGTATGAGTTTTTGTATGAGAAACTGACTTGAACTGTAATCTTTCACTTAAAGCACAATTTAAAAAATTCAATTTCTTTAATAGGCTACTCAAATTTCTGTTTCACCGATGTCAGTTTTGATAAGTTGTGTTTTTTAAGGCATTTGTCCATTTCATCATTCCTGATATTGGTAATCTGTTTTTTCTCATTTTATTTTAGTCTAGGTGGTCTATCCAGGAGGGACCATTCCTTGGAAAGGACATCATGTTTGGTAAAGTAGGCGGTCAGCAAAAAAGTGGAAGGTCCTCAAGCAGATGGATTTACACAATGGCTGCAACAATGGGCTCAAGCGTAACAACAATTGGCAGGATGGCACAGGCCCGGGCAGTGTTTCGTTCTATTGCACATAGGGTCGCTATAAGTTGGAACCAACTTGATGGCACCTAATAACAGCTAGTTTATCAGTTTCGTTGATCTTTACAAAGAATCAGTTTTGGGGGTTGCCAGTTTTCTCTATTGTTTTCTACTTCTATTGATTTGTTTTCCCTGCAAATCCTTGTTGACAAAGCAGAGCTATCTTTGTAAAAACATAATCAGACAATTTTACTTCCCTACTGAAAACTTTCAATGGCTTCCCATTGCATTTAAAGTAAAAGACAAAATCATTGTCATATCCTACAGAGCTCTACATGACATCTGGCCCTTGCCTACTTCTCCAACCCCAACCGTTGCTACTCCTTTACTCACAATGCTTTATTCACACTGGCCTTCTGAAAATTCCTATGTCAAACCAAGCTTTTTCCTGTTTCAGAGTTTTTGGCACCTGCTGTTCTCATCACCTGGAACATTCTTCCCCCTCAACTCCTCACGTCTGTTTTCTCATCATCCTCCATGTGTGAGCTTAAAGTGTAATGCATCTAGGAAATTTTCCTTGTCCGTTTCAAAATAACTCCCTGATCCTTATACCCCACCATTATTCTCTATCATAATAATCTATTTATTTCCTTCATAAGCACTTTCCACACTGTAATCATTTTATTGATAGGTTTATGTTTATTGAAATTTTCAACTTTATTAACATGTTAAAGTTTCATCTAAACAGGATACTACTGTGTTGAGTATAGCATCATGGCTAGAAGACTAGACTCTAGATTCGGACTGGCTAGATCTGAATTGTATATCCACCACTTATTGTGTGACCTTGTGCAGGTTACTTAATCTTTCTGATCCTTGATTACTCCATCTGTAAAAAAGGAATATTAAATAGTACATGTAGTATTGTTGTGGAGATCGAGTTAATATACCAAAAGTGCTTAAAACAAGGATAGTAAGAACTCAGGGACTATTCATGGCTGTTAGTATTTGTCATTAGTTTCTAGTGCCTAACAGTGTCTGGCGCTCAGTAAATATTTGTCTAGTGAATGAGAAGAAAGTATGAATGGATGTGAGGAACTGTACAGAGTGTACAGTTGCTATACAAGTATGTCAGATATCATTGGCCCACTTCTATAATTACATACTGTAATTATATATTGCATATACAATTGTATATATTTTGTATTACAATTATATATTGGATAATATGTGTTATTATTTAATGTGTTATTTCATTATGTATTACTTGCCACTCATCCTGGCTCAAATAAGCAACAAGACATCTCTGTGAAACAAACCAAATGACTTTATTTCTAAATTGCTCTTTTCTTGGACTATTTGTGCCTCATTTCCCCCAACTAGGACATAAGGTCTCTAAACACAGGGACACAGCCTTCCTTCTTCCCATCAGTAAACCTTCACTGAGCACCTACTGTGGTGCCACATCCTATGCTCCTCACTAGACGAAGGGATGCCTCTGGCCTTGAGGAAACCAGAGGGAAGGATGTAGGTAAACAGGCAGTTACCATAAAGTGTGGTACAGACACTGTTGGAGAAATACCTGGTATGAGACGCTGTTGGTATCCAAATCAGACTGTGGCTAATAGGCTTTCCAGGAGAAATACCCCACAATGCTTGACAAAATGCCTGGCACACAATGGGTGCTGAATAAATGGATGGCCAGTACCCTGGGGGAGAACGGGGCAAGATTTTATATACCCAGTAACCTCTCCACCTCTGAATAGGTAACCAACTGAGAGCTAGGAATGGTACCTTACTTTTCAGCCCCGAGACCCACTCTACAGACCAGAGGACTATGCCCACCAAAAGGCAGTAAAAGAGGAACAATGTAGAACAAAAGCTAAATAACTAAATGGGTGATTTTCAAATGGAAAATAACCTGGCAAGATGTTGAGTTATCTATCTAATGTAAATCAGATATAAACACAGCCATTATTTTAAATATTCTTCCATTCTAATTTCTTCTCTTTAGAATCTGCGCTTCAGTAATATAAATATTTAAAAGAAATAACTGTTGAAACATGGATAAGATTTATTTATAATTATCCTATGTATTCTATAACAGACATAGAGCAGAAATTTTTCTTTAAAAAAATATTTGCAGTCCCCTTCCATTGATAACATGACTGAGATACTTATTTTATACATTTAAATTATCTTAAGATTTGATAAACAATATCTGGCTATAGTGTAACCCAGAAATGAAAACATAACAAAACAGTTCTAGGAACACATGTATTTCTACCTGATGGTATACTTAAAATCATACAATGATACACACTTTCTTTAAAATAAAGACTCTGAAATGAAGCCAGTTCATCAGATTTTTACCAAGATATGACAAGAAGTATTTTATGCAAAAATAAAATGAAAGCAGAAATTATACCGTTTTCTACTTAGTTCAACTTTGTTGAACTTTGGTGAAGGAATGTCTTAAAAAGTCACATCGATTCCACAAATCAATCTTTCTGAGAGCAGAACTATTACTGTTCCCCACCGATATCTGTCATGCTTACAATACAACATAAAAAGTACTGTAAAAACAAGAAGTGGAATTCTTACATTTTAAACCATTTTCCTTAAGCCTTTAAAACATATAAAGGATAACAATTCAAATCATACTTTACATCTTTATGTACATTTATATTGCACTAAAATTATTATACATGGAAGAACTAGTTGATGCATCCTGACATCATAGAAACATTCTTTGACATTCATATCTACATCAATGGATATTTCACAGTACACTTAAATAAAATTTCTAGTATACACCAAACCATCTAACAAAAACAATATATATACCGCTGCTCTCTTTTTGGAAGCAAAGACATTCGGTATTATTATTGCCTTTGGGAAATAATGACTTTTAAAAATACACGCAAATCACCCATCGTACCTGGTAGTAACATTTAAGCACTATCTCAAAACTTTTCATTTATTGTTTAGTCTATATTATATGGCTACTTTTTAAACACAAATTTACTTTCTTAAGAAAAAATGAAGATGAAAAAAGTGTTTATCCTTTTATCCAGTGGAGAACTATGAAAAGAAAAATAATGATAAGAATACTGCAACACTGGTTTTAAGCTGTTTTATAGAACTTAAAAACTCAGTTCTCAACTTTCTGCTGCAATATAACCAAGCCTGTTTATTTTAATAATAATAATAAACAATGTTGTAGTCTTCTGAAAAATCATGATTATAATTAAAAGCTTGGAACAGCATGATGAAGCTAATGGCAACCTCCTAAAGCCCGTTTTGAAATTAGTATTACTTCCAAATAACACTTTAAAACAGTTTCAAATAGCCTAACTGATTAGCCAGCATCAGCTTAGGAATGTTTTTTTTAATATGCTAAAGTATAACTTTTGGCATCAAAAAAGCACGGTAAGTGCTTTTGATTTGTGATCAAAAAAATCAAGTACTAAAATACCAGTGGTTCCTGTGATAAGATAAATACTCCCTTTCAAGTCATGTTCCCCTAAAATTAAAATAAGATTTTATTTCCCCCTCTGACAGTATATCAAGGGGGGAAAAAAAACAAGATTTTTTTTTTTTAGTTGAGGTGAAAAAATTGCTTCATAAGTTCATATGTTGTAAAAGCCACTGCTTGAGATGGAACGCAGCGAATGTAATTAAGTGATAAACCACGATATAATCCTTTCCGAATTCCATAATGTCCGTAGACATACTTCATCGTCTCCCACATGGTACTGAAAGACATTACAATGGTTAAATGATGGCACCCTTGTGCCCACTAATGAAGAGACAGTTTCAGGGTCCATGTGGCATTTTAGTTTCTTTTAAAAAAATGCCACCTAGTTATACAAGAGAAATCAACATCAAAGTAATCTCCCTGCAAGAGGCTGCTAGTACGTTAGAAATTCTGATTAAAACATACATTTTTTCTTTCACATTAGGTAAGCTAACACTAACCCAATGGATTTTTTTTTTTTTTTAATTCTTCCAGATATTTGTTAGGGGACCAGAGATACATAGAGAAAGTACATGAACTTTGTCATGTGAGAATCTGGGTTTGAATCTTGGCTCAATTACTGAAATTGGGAGCAAATAATTTCACCATAGCCTTAGTTCTTTTGTTTAAACTGGAGCTAATAACAACTAAAAAAAAAAAAAAGCCACAGCATTTGGAAGGCAAGTGCCATAGCAAGCTAAAACTTCACAATGAAACAGCCAATCATTGCAAAGAAGTACAAGCATTATGCGTAACGCATAACGTATTTTGTTTGACCTCTATCTGTGAAGTTTAGAGGCAACACTAGTTCATAATCTTTGACAGAGCATTTGATACAGTCCTTTAAAGACTGTATGAGCAGTTGTCCTTAAGCTTTCATCCCAGCTCTAGTTCTATACTATAATGAGCAGATCATTGCAAAACTAACACTTGAAGGTCTATCTTTCAGATTTCAGCAACGAAGACTTTTTCCTTCCAAATAAGTAGTTTTGTTTTTGTCCTTTCAAACCAACATTTTGGGCTTTGCCTTTTTCTTCCTAAGGGTAATCTAGATTGAAATCTCCAAAAAAACTTTTAGGTGAACAAAGGCCACCCAAGGCCCCAAACACACATTCTGCTCTTCCCCTGAGGGGCATCACATCACCTTTCAAACAGAATGATCCTAACCTCTATGGGTTTAAAACCTAGGGCTATGCTGTGCAATACAGTAGCCACTAGCCCTATGTGGCAACTAAGTATGTGAAATGTAGGGCTAATTCAAATTGAGATGTACTATGAGTATAAAATACAATGCAGATTTCAAACACTTAGTACCAAAAAACAATGTCAAATAATAAAATGTTGAAGTGATAACATTTTAGATATATTAGTTATATAAAGAATATTTGGAAACCCTGGTGGCATAGTGGTTAAGTGCTATGGTTGCTAACCAATGGGTCAGCAGTTCAAATCCGCCAGGTGCTCCTTGTCTATGGGGCAGTTCTACACTGTCCTATAGGGTCGCTATGAGCCGGAATCAACTCGACGGCACTGAGTTTGGTTTTGGTAAAGAATACTTTTAAAAAATTGGTTCCATCTGTTTCTTTCTATACTTTTTAAAATGTGGGTACTAGAAAATTCTAAATTATGCATATGGCTCACACTATATTTTTACTGGGCAAAGCTGCTCTAAAATGAAATTTGTAATAAGAGGATTGGGGGCTGACTGAAACCTTATAAACTTACCAAAGTACACTATGGAGATAAAATGGAAGATCTAGGCTGTGGGTGAGGCCGAGTTCTAGCTCCCTGTGTGGTTTGAAACACTGCAATCCCTGTAGAAAATGAACAATGAGATACAGAGAACTTACAGGCACTTTTCAAATTCTGGCAGAACAGTTCCTAATTGCATTCGTCGACGAGTTACATCAAAAGGGTAACTAAAAAAGAAAACAGGTATAAGGATTCAAAAATGATTTATAGTTTTCAACTCAACAACTACTTACTGAATGCAAAGCCCAACATAAACTAGGAAATGACAGGGGCAAAATGTGTTCTGTTCTCTCACTGTTTTGTCTAATCTGGACATCAGAATATAGGCACATGAATAAAATCAGATAATACAGGGGTCTCCTTGCTTTGCTTATGCAGTTTCCTCTGCTTAGAGGATTCTTTTTTTTTTTTTTTAAATAACATTTTATTGAGTTTTTGGTGAAAGTTTACACAGCACGTTAGGTTCCCATTTGACAGCTGCCACACAAATTGTCAGCGATATTAGTTACATTTACCACAATGTGTCAACATTCTCTTTGTGTTCTGTTTGTTCCCTTTCCAGTACTCTTAGTTTCCCCGCCCTCTTATTTTCTCATCTTTGCTTTTGAGTAATTGTTGACCTTTTGGTCTCATACTGATGGTTTTTAAGTAGGGTGCCAATCTTAGGGGTAATATCCTTTGTGTGCCACTCTGCTATTTCGCTAAAAGGTGATCTCAGGGGATAGGCTCAGTTCTAGGCTTAAAGAGTGTGTCAGGGTGATGGTCTCAGGGAAACCACGCTCTACCGTTCCCATTTGTCTGGCTTTATTTTTTTTTTTTTTAAGTAAGAATTTGGGTTTTGCTCCACGTTCTTCTCCCATTCTATCAGAGACCAACCATTGAGCCCAGTCAGAATGCCCAGTGGTGACAGCCTGGCACCATCTAGTTCTTCTGGTCTCAGGGTAGAAGAGGTTGTGGCTCTTGTAGACTTGTCTCTTCTATGAGCTTTTGGTTACCTTCTTACTGTTTTGCTCCTGGCGAGTAGAGACCCATGGTTGTGTCTTAAACAGCCACTCACAAGCTGTTAAGACCCCAGACACTACTCAATTCACTAGGATGCAGATCATGATTTCTGTGAACTATGTTATGCCAATTGGCTGAGTTGTCCCATGAGACTATGGTTCTAAGCCTTCAAACCCAGAAAACTAATCTTGGAACGTATTTGATTATTTCTAACGAGTATCTGGAAACCCTGGCGGCCTAGTGGTTAAATGCTACGGCTGCTAACCAAAGGATCAGCAGTTCGAATCCGCCAGGCGCTTCTTGGAAACTCTATGGGGCAGTTCTACTCTGTCCTGTAAAGTCACTATGAGTCGGAATCGACTCGACGGCACTGGGTTTTTTTTTTATCTGTATTTGTGTCTTCAGTGAATATATGTGCCTGCACCCACATATTTGTATTTACATGTACCTATAAATAATCCTATAGGTAATATATACCCATGATATTTTCAACGGCCTCATATGCATGCAAAAGCTGGATAGCGAATGAGGAAGACTGATGAAGAAATGATGCCTTTGAATTACGGTGTTGGCGAAGAATACTGAATATACCATGGACTGCCAGGAAAACAAATAAATCTGTCTTGGAAGAAGTAGAGACAGAATGCCCCTTAGAAGGGAGGATGGCAAGGCTTCATCTCACTTACTTTGGACATGTTATTAGGCAATCCCTGGAAAAGGACATCATGCTTGGTAAAGTAGAAGGTCATAGAAAAAATCTGACAAAATGGATTGACACAGTGGTTGCAACAGTGGGCTCAAACTTAGCAACGATTGTGAGGATGATGCAGGGCCAGGCAGTGTTTCCTTCTGTTTTACATAGGGTGGTTATGAGTGGGAACTGACTCTGTGGTGCCTAACAACAACAACAGATACTTCTATCTGTTCTCACCTATACACACCTGAACCTATCCATATACTAATTTGCCTGTGCCCATTCATATATGTTCAAACACTTGTTTTTACTTTGGTTGTGCCACTTTTTTCATCACCAAAAATAACAAGTCTCTATACTCTAAAGCATACTCCCCACTTCTCCCTGGTAAACACCAGTGGACATTGGTGTGTCTATCTATTTTTGTCTTCTTATAAAAGAGGGATCAAACAATATTTGTCCGTATATACTTGACTTATTTCACTTAGCATTCTGCCCTCTAGGTCCATCCATGTAATAATTTGTTTTGAAGGCTCATCATTTTTTTTTACAGTTATGTACTATTCCATTGTATGTATGTACCACAATTTGCTTAGTCGTTCATGAGCTGATGGGCACTTCAGTTGTTTCCATTTATTTGCTATAGTGAATAAAGCAGCTTGTCTCACACCTTCACAAGACCAAGTTCTTTTCTTTCCTCAAGGCCAAATTAAATGGCACTGCCTGAAGGAACAAACTGAATGTTTTTCATTGTTGCAACCCTAAGACAAGGTTTCTCAACCTTGGCACTACTGACATTTTGCTCAGTTATACCCTTGGCCTCTGCCCACTTGCACTCCCTCAACTGTGACAACCAAAAATGTCTACAGACATTGCCAAATACCCACTGGGGATAAAATTGCCTGTGAACGAGAATCACTGCCTTAAGAGTCTTCAGCGAGTCCCCTTGTATACAGGAGACCCACAAAACTTTTTGCTTAAGTGCTAAAATGAACAATTCATTGAAGTGCATTTAGAGGGCAGAGAAAGTTCTACACAAAAAGATTGCCTGAAATGAAATATGCAAAAATAATCTCTTTCAGGAGTAGGACTCCAGGTATTTTTTTTTTAATTAATTTTATTTTGGTAGTGTTGAGTACTTATAATACGTTAGGTCCTGTGCTAAATAATTTATGTACATTATCTCATTTCATCTTCAAAACAACTACATGGAACAGGTCCTATTCTCCCAAAATTAAGAAAATTGAGTCTTAAAGATATTCTCCAGTGTCACAAAGCTGCTTTCTACTTTCTTATCTGAAGTTCTCCATTATGACTAATACATAAATTATATATAAAAATAATTATATACTTGATCGCTATGAAATATTTATGATAAAAAATAACAAACATCCATGTACTAATCAACCAGCTTAAGAAATAAAACAATACCAATAGCATATCGAGGAATTATTTTTCAACGGAAAACATTTTTTTAAAAAAATTTTTTATGGGATAAAGGGACCAAAAACCTCAACCTAAGAAATTCCGTTTCCAAGCAGGAAATGATACGTGTGGATAGAAGGCACAGATTGATAGGAAGGAGAAAAGGTGACAAGGACCAGAATTAGGGAAATAACAGTAGGAATAGAAAGAAAACAGCATTCTAGGCAAATGTTCTGAGGTCAAAAATGACAAGACTTAGTGATTATTTGGATATGTACAATGTGAAAAATGATTTCAAGCTTTCAGGACTTGAAGACTGATGGTTATCAATAACGAATTGGAAAATTGGGAGCTGAGGAAGTGGAAGACAAGAAGGCAATCTTTAAATTATGTAGTTTCCACTGATGACAGAATAACCAAGTAGAAACATCCAAGAGTTTGCTAGAGAGGCAATAAGGAGTCAGTAACAAGCTTAAATAGAATTGGTTATCTGTGCAGAGGAGTCCACGAAAGCATAAGGATAAATGAAGTGTTCTAGATATTTACATACAGTAGAGAACTAAAATCTGGCCGGCCCTTAAAAAATCCCCACAGATAGAAAGGACAAGGAGGGTCTGTGAAAAGAGAAGGCTGGGGAAGATCGCCAAGAGAGGGCACTGTTATAAAAGGCAAGGAACTAAAGCATCTGTGAGGGTAAAAGAACTGAGAAGAAGCCATTGGATCTGTTAAGAGTCATGAGTTTAAACACAGTCTCAGAAGAGAAGTGGCAAAGAGAGAAGACAGACTTTGTCTGTGCTGGGAGGGAGTAGTGAAGAAAGAGAGGCAGTGAAATCAAGACGAGAATCAGAAAAGCCAGAGGTGATCACGTCTCTGCAAATGAACAAGGTTGCACAACCAGGTTTCCAGAAAAAGTAAACCACATACTTTTCTTCTTTACCTTCAATCTACTGCAATCTGCTGCCGCCCACGAATACACTGAATCTGCTCTTGTAAAGGAGATCCTTATTTTTCAGTAGTTATCTTACTTTCACCTTTCTTTTCCCATTGGATATTCCTTTTTGATTCTTTGCAACAGGACTACCTACATATTATATTCCTATTTTTCAGGATGTTCCTTCTCAGTCACAGAAAGCTTTTCTTCTTCCTGTTACTGAAAAGTTCCTGTTTCTTAGTATACCAGCCTTTTCTTATCTCACTGTACTTGCTTTCTTGGACTAGGGAAATTCTTAGAAGTTATCTTTTCAATTACAGTATCTATGTTTCCTTTGCACCTTACATAAACAAGTAACTCTACTGTATTGCTACAGTCTTAGTAAGAGCGTAGGCTTCTTGAAGACAGCAACTTTATTTATTCTTCAGTGAACTTCCCAATACCTAGTACACTGATGGGCACAGATTAAGCCTTCAAGGTTTAACGAATGGATGGATACTGTAAAGAACACCGTTAGCAAAGAGAAGTTGTGACTCTTCACACACACACACATACAAAAAATGGCCTCAAACTTCACAGAAGCAAATTCATGAGGAAATATGGGTAAGGACTATATACTTTTTACTTTCCTTTTTTTTTTTTTTTTAATGAATCTACAGGAACATGGGTGGGTTCAAACTAATTTGGCACATAATTGTTTAAAATATGCTTAAAGTGCAGGCACGTTTGGAAAAAATGTATTAAATTAATACTTATAGTTTGTAAGGGAATCCTGCTTTCAAATAAATCGCTAGAAAAAAATTTAAAAATTACTAATGCTGGAAGTCAAGACTGGGTAACTATAATTTGATTAAATTAATTTGATGAAGAAACTTACGATATTGTCTGTGCTATTGCTCCAGCAACACCACCACAAAGTAAGTTTATGTGAGTTTTCAAAACTAAGACATTAGGATTGTCTGATGAAGGTCTGCCAAGAAGGGTGGGAGCATGGGAAAGCCCAACGCTCTTTAAGGTACCAAAAGTAAAAAATGAAACACCTGAAAAACAAAATATAAATTCACCATGATGCTTAACAAAACATGAACTGTAAAAAAGATATTATTCTCACAGAGTAACCAATTAACTCAAGAAACTAATTATGCATTTCCTGATTTCTGATGTTTGGCTTAATCTAAGATAAAAACTTTTAATCAGTGTTTATAAATAACCTAAAGATGACAAACTTACCTCTTATAAAAATTACAGCATTGGTTTTCACACACTGAAATACGGTTCAGTGCACTGAATGAGAGCAGTAATGAGGATAATGCTACTTTATATACGAACAGAATTAAAATTTTCTAAGATTTCACAAGACTGAAATTTAAATCTATGATTAGTAACTACAAGTAAATATGACATATTGATAAGAACAAGAATGGTGATAACTTAAGATGGAGGCAAAAAATAAAAAATGATAAAGCATTGTTGTTTTAACTCAGTGTCTAATTTTGTCTTCAAGGAAGAATTGTGACCACGAGAGAAATGTTCAGATAGGCTCAGAAGACCGGTGGAATCTAATAAATATTGAGATAGGCTATTGATAGTATGTAGCTCCTGTTGGATAAATATTTATATGATTTTATAATGGAACCATTAAAGTCATACATAAATAACATCAAGAATGCAATTCAAGCATTTCTATCAACTAAGCATTACTCAGTATATCTTTAAATCTACTAAATTTTAAAAACAGGTTTAAACAGATATTTGATGCTTAAGAGGTAAGTGCTAATGAAAACTCACTCTAGAGTCATACCTCCATATATCCATTTATTCTTATACAGAATTCTCTTATCTTCTAGAATTTTAAGAGCATGATATACAATTTTATAAATTTATATGTTTTTATATTTGGGGAATCTATTCTAAGGATTTAATCTTAAGTACAAAAAAAGCTCATGACAAGGGTTTATAGCAAATTAAACAAATATAAAAACAAAATATCAGAAATACCTAAACGAAGTAGAATGGTATTAAGAGTAATATGATACAACTAATAAAAATGATGTTTGTGAAGAGTATTCAATAAAGTGAAAAATACTTGAGAAACTGAAGAAACAAAATTGTTTCCTGGGAAAATTAAGAAACAAAATTGCACATACAGTGTAACTGTGTAAAAGTATATTAAAAAATGAAAACTAAAAACAAAAAAAAATTTAAACACAGGAAAATATAGCAAAAAATCAGAGTTCTGCTTCTAGCAGAATGGCAGGCTAGGTGTTCTACAGGATCTTGCCACTGCAGAACAACGAGATCCATCACTGGACTTGCAAAAAGGAGGGGAAGGTCTCAAGAATCACCCAACACCACCACCACCACCTCCCCCCAAACAAATGAGATAGAACCAGGTTGGGAGTTGTTGGCAGATGAAAGAGGTGGAGTAACTCTACACAAGGATGCCAGGAGCAGCAGTGCCATTGGGATAGATCCTGCCACTGGGCTTGCAGAAGGCGGAATCACTTGGGTCTGAAGCTCCTGGCAGAGCCCAATTCTCAATAGGAGCTCCTTGGCAGAAGTTGACTTACAAATATTCTTTGGAAAAAAGCATTCTCAATTTAGGCCTTTAGAGTACTCAGAGATTATGATGAAACAATGAGCATACAATCAAAGACCACCAAGCAGAAGAGGAGGCAAATAAAATATATATATTTACAAAAGACTAGGGGGTTTAGGCGAAAGAATAACAAAAAAAGCAAATAAGATAAGAAATGAGGAAAAAGAAACATAAAAAGGAAAGCAACAAACTGAAACAGCAAGGTATAGAAACAAGTCCAAATATATCAATAACCACAATAAGCATCAAGTGGACTAACTGCCAATTAAAAAACCTTCAGTCTGGATTTAAAAAAATACATCCAGCTATATGCTACTTACAAAAGAAATAACCTAAAACATAAAAACAGGAAAAGGCTAGAAAGTAAAAGGATAAAAAAAGATAGACCAGGCAAATATTAACTCGGATCTGGACCAAAAGAGAGAGAGAAAGACAGGGGAACAATGACATTACAGTAGATGGTATTAAGAAATTAAGACTTTGTTTAAAATTTGATAACAGTGTGTGGTTATGCTTTTTTTCTTTAAAGTACTTAACTCTTAGAGAGCTGAATACTAAATACGTATAAAATAATAACATGAATTTGCTTTAAAATAATCTGGGCCAGAGGTAGAGAAAGTAGCTAGGGTTAGAAATGAAACAAGATTGGCCAAAAATTAATTGTTGAAGCTAGGTGATTCATTATACTATTGTCTCTACTTTTCAATACACTTGAAATACTCCAAATT
Organism: Loxodonta africana; assembly: GCF_030014295.1. Classification (NCBI taxonomy): domain Eukaryota; kingdom Metazoa; phylum Chordata; class Mammalia; order Proboscidea; family Elephantidae; genus Loxodonta; species Loxodonta africana. The sequence continues at coordinate 66,435,241 of NC_087357.1, forward strand.
ACAGATAAAAATAAATAAATAACCAGGGATTTAGCTGCAGCAGTAGTTAGAAAAACAATTATAGGGGAAAAAAAGTTGAAAATTACTAAGCTAAGCCTCCAACTTAAGAAAACAACAGAATAAATCCAGAGAAAGAAAGAGATAATGAAGATAAGAGAAATCAATGAAACGGAAAGGTGGGATAGAAAAGAATAAGCCAAAATTGACTCTTCGTAAAAACTGGTAAACTGATAAAACAAATTAAAATTTTTAAGGTGACACGACTGCAGAAAGAGTAGACATGAAAAATATAAAGAGATATTGCCAGTATTTCTTGCAGTAAAACTGAATTCATGAGTAGAGAGAAAACATGAACAGTTCTATCACCAGTCAAGGAATTAAAGCGGTAGTGAAGAATCGTCCTACAGTGAAGACTTTCAACAGATAATCATACTCATCTCTCTGAAAATGGAAAATGAGGCAATGCTCTTCAGCTTACTCTATGAGACCTATATAGCCTTGGTACCCAAACCACACAAGGATATTTTAAACATCACAGAAGACAATTACAGGCTAACATCATTCATGAGTACAGGCACCGCCCGGGTTACAAACGAGATCCGTTCCTAACTGTGTCTTTAAGTCATTTAAATCAAATTTGTAGGTAAGTCATAACAGGTACATATGGTTCTTATTTAGCCTTACTTTTTTTTTAGCGCAAGAAAAGGCTCAAAGCCTTTTCAATGATTTAATCGATGACCAAATTATTTTCAGCTTTGAATTTTTTTTCTTTTTGGATACCATTTGTTCTCAGTAAGAGAAGGCATGCTGAATCACTGAGTATGTCTGAATTTTTGGTAGGTGTTATGGGTAATATGTAGGACACCTTGTCCCTATAGACTCTAGGGGTATGACTGGTGGGATCACAGGTCATACTGTAAATGGTGCCTGAAAATGAGGTACTCATACAAACATGGAACATTGAGAGTAACACAACTTCCAAATAACACACAGGAACACAGAAATCTAACCTTACCTCCCACAAAAAAAGCCAAAGGAGTCAAAAGTTTTACAAAATCGCACCTCCAGGATGCACCACCTAATACGCTATAAAAACAGTAATCTGCAGCAAACGCAGGCCCTAAGCCTTACAGTAGCACACACTAAAAGTGGGAAAAGAGCTTCCCAAGAAACCCCAGAGGCATAAAATGCAGGTGGGAGCTCTATGTTCCACAGGTGACCGAAGAGTTAAAAGGTGCACTTGCAGCAAGTGAAGGTGATTGTGAGGAAGAATTTGCTGCAAACAGGGGTTGGTTCAATTATTTCAAAATTAGGGCAAATTTACATAACATTAAAGAATAAGTACGAGTCATCCAGAAGTCAGACATTTGTAACCCAGGAACTGCCTCTATAGCTGTAAAACTTCTAAAACCAATTAGCAAATCAAATCCAACAAGGTATAAAAAGATCAGGATGTCATAACTGATTTGGGCTGATCCCAAAGTCATTTAACATTAGAAAATCTATTAATATCATTATTCATAATAACAGATTAAAGGGGAAAAGCATATGATCATCTCAAGAAACACAAAAAGAACACCTGATAAAATTCAATACGTATTCAGATAAAGTTCTTACCAAAACTTCCTGAACCTGATAAATGGTATGTACTAAAAATTAGAGCAAAGATTATGTTACATGAAGAAGTCTTAGGAACATTCCCTGTAAAATCAGAAACAAGTCAAAATACCCAGTATCATTATTTCTATTCACTTCTATACTATGTAGGTCCTTATCCAGTATAGTAACATAAGAGAAACACAAAAAAGGACTGGAATGCAAGAAAAAATATCCTATTATTTGCACATAATCTGACTGCCTATGTAGAAAACCTCAAAGAATCTATAAATAACAAAGTAGCTGGCTATAATATCAGTAAGTAGGAAAATGGCTAGTTAGCCATGCCAGTACCAAGTGCCTTTGACCGTGACTCACGGCAGCCCCATGTGTGTCAGAGTAGAACTGTGCTCCATAGGATTTTAAATGGATGATTTTTTAGAATTTGACTGCCAGGCCTTTCTTCTGAGGTGTCTCTGGGGCAGACTCAAACCACCAATCTTTCAGTTAACAGCAGAGCACTTAACAGTTTGCACCACCCAGGGACTCCAGTTAGCTATAAATTCTCCTAAAAATTAAATCAAGCAATAAACTGAATATGTGATTTTTTAAAAGACACAACAAAACTTACAGCATGTCTATAAATATAAATATACCTAACAAAAATAGTCACGATTTGTATGAAATTTCATTCAAAATCCCAACAAGGATTTTTGTTCAATATCAAAAGCTGATTCTAGAAGGTAGTTTGTTCTGTAAACTTTCATCTAAAGTACAATTAAAGAAAAAAAAGGAATCTAAAAAAAAAAAAGAGAGACACTTTTTAAACCCAAACCAGAAGAAACTCTTTTTAAACACTGAGCTTTCAGATCAAATTGCTGCACTGTGTGATAGGGTGACCAATAAAAGATATCAAAGCACAAAAAAAAAAAAAAAAAAACTGATTCTAAAATGTGCACTCCTGAAGAAAACACGTGTAAGGTGAAGGGATTCATCCTTTCAAATTAAAAGCGACACTCCATATTAATGGAGAAGGAGGGACTATTAATAAATGGTGCTGGGTCAAATGCTAACCCTTAAGGAAAAACAAATAATCTCTGACAAATTAGGGGCTTAAATGTAAAATGCTAAACTTTAAAATCATTCTTAGAAGAAAAACAAAACCTCATAGGAAAAGCACTGTCCCTAAAAGAAGAGACTGAAAAACTCAATTACATTAAAAATAGAAATTATGTTTATTACAAGCCACTACACAGAAATGAAAAAGCCAAATCACAAATAGGGTGAGATATTTTCAACATATATATCCAGAATATATAAAAAATTACTACAAATCAATAAGAAAAAGACAAACAAATTCAGTACAAAAGTTGGCCAAACTCATGAACAGCCACTTCATAGAAAAAGAAATATAAGTGGTGAATAAATATATGAAAAGGTGGTCAACCTCATTAACAGGGAAATGCAAAATAAAACCTCATGAGTTATCTTTTATATATCCAATAAAATTAGCAAAAACTAAAAAATCAATCAATGTGGATAGAGTTGATGTGAATCAATGGGAATTTTTAACCACTGCTAATGAAATCGTAAATGGATACAACCACTTTCAATCAATTTGTGTTTATTTAATAAAACTGAACATACATATAACTTACAACCCAGCAATTCTACTCCTAGGTATATACCCTAGAAAAAACTCTTGGACTTCTATACCAAAATACATACACAACTGGAAAAACAAATGAATAGCTATACACAACAACATGGGTGAATCTTAGAAACAAAGTATTACAAACTGTGGTACATCCATACAATGGAATACTACTCAGCAATAAAAAAAAGAACAAACTATCGATATACACCACATCAGGTTGGATGAATCTTAAGGGAATGAGGCTGAGTGAAAAAATCCAACCCCAAAAGGTTATATACTACGTGGTTCCACTTATGTAACTTTCTTGAAACGAGAACATTACAGAAATGGAGAAGAGGTTAGTGGTTGCCAGTGGTTAAAAAGGGGTCACGGAGGTGTGTCTAAAAAGGTCAACAGGAGGGATCCTGTGGTGACACAGAATTGTTCTGTATCTTGACTGCATCTATGTCATTATCCTGGTTGTGATATTGTACTATAGTTTTATAAAATGTTACCATTGGGGAAACAAGGTAAAGGGTAAAGGGTGCATGGACTCTGTATTATTTCTTACAATTGCCTGTTAAATTCTTTCAAAATAAAAGGTTAATGATAATTTTTTTTTTTTTTTTTTAAGAAATATAAACAAGGTAATGGTGCTTTCATGCAGATTGGAGAATTACAGCGATGGCTAAGTTTTTTTTTTTTTCTAGTTTTCTTTATTTTCTAAATTTCCCATAAGGAGTCTTCACTACTTATATTGAGGGAGAAAAAAAAAGTTTTCAACTCTTAATGTTTAATTAACATGTTTTAAAAATTGAATCTTTAACAGTCATGTAACAACATTGTGCAACTGTTAACAAGGCTACAGCTGGCTCAGAGGTTAAAAGGTGCAAAACTGTTTCTACTGACTGAACATGAATACAGTCATCTTTATACGTAAGACAAAATGAAGGACCACAGATAAATCATAATTTTATCTACATCATTTCTTAAGTAAAAGTACCTTTCATGATAGCATCTTTTCATGCTACCATTTCAGAAAAAAGCTGATCACACATTTTAAACACACAAACCAGAATTCTGCCAAATTTGAAACATACCTGCATATGGAGCCATTCCTAATATAGTTGGCATCAGGCCTCTGTAAAATCCAAGGAAACCACCTTCCTTTTCAGTGAAGGAAAATCAGAAGTGAAATTACATTGTGTTTATTACATTAATTATTATAGAACAAAAGCATACAACATTACAATGGAAAAACTATTCTATATCCACCCTGAAACACAATGATGTGCTTTCACAATTATTAATATCAATAATTGTAAATAAAAGAGTAATTATTTTAGGTAATATTCAAAATATTTTCCTAAATATAAAAGGATGTGTTATAAAAGAGAAGGATAAATATGAAATACCTTGGCATAAATTGTCTTAAATGCATGTATAATTCCTGTATAGGTGTGTTCCCCTTTCACCTGGAATGCTAGGCGGACTCTAACCATGTCAAGAGGGTACGTACAGATAACTGCTGTCATACCTGAAAAGGAAGTAGAAACTTGAATGTTAAAAAAAAAAATGTCTGCCATACAGGTCTTCCCAATCATTAGTGGCACTCTCTCGATGTTACAGCAATGACGAAAACCCAAGGAAATCAAAGGTGATATTGCCGATTGATTTAGGAAATAAGACTGGAGTCATTATTCCCTGTTCTTGAGCATAGAGAATGTGACCCAGCTGAAGCTGGGCTCACAAGGACTCACAGGGACACATCAACTGGGCCCTGAGGTATAACGACAACAGATAGGATAATCTTGGAAAATATCCTTTTGGGAACATTTCACATAAAACAGAAAACAAAAGACTTTCCACTCTTATCTTTTTCTACCAGCATTTAGTGAATAGAAATTTCTTGGACCAACGAGGGCCCTCCTGACTGTCCTTACTGCAACCTGTACCTATGATAGTTAAGAAAGGCAATTCGAAATGTAGGATCTGTTTCTAGCCAAACTGTGAAAAGGTGAAATTTTCATTGGTTGGTTTTGCCTATTTTGTAATGTGATTATATACTGATGACTCTGTAACTTTCTTTGGAAAGCGTGCATGTCCCTTTTCCCATTCTTGCCTATTCTGTAATGTTCTTTGGACTCAGGCAGACATAGCTGTGGCAAGCATGCTTGTCCATTTTCCCACTTTTGTCTATTCTGTAATTTCCTTGGATTCGGGCAGAGAGTAGCTCTGGCAGACATGGTTGTCCGCTTCCTACTTTTGCCAAATAAAACTTTCTTTTTACTTTACTAAACTTTGTAATGTCTTTTATCCTACAACACGATAGAATTATAACATATTATCATCAGCTGGAAAACAACCTCATGAACAAAGGGACATTTTGTAAAAATCTTTTCAAGTTCTTCCCACTGTGAAGTTATAGTGTTAGCCTTCAAACAGTACAGTGTAAGTGGGTCATGAGCATTCTTACAGTTCTATTTATTACTTGTTTATTCTCAGGAAAAATATCAGAAAGGAAATACTGACTGTCTTCATGGCACTAAGTAAGACATTTGTTCTTTCACTTATTTCCTCTAATCCTGATTTAGGAAATAATATTGGAGTCACTATTCCCTGTCCTTGAGCATAGAGAATGTGACCCAGCTGGAGCTGGACTCACAAGGACTCTCAAGGACACAAGGACTCTCAAGGACACAAGGACTCTCAAGGATAGAACAGCTGAGCCCTGAGGAGGTATACAGACAACAGTTATGGTAATCTTGGAAACTATCTTTTAGGGAAGTTTTCACGTAAGCTAATCAAACAACACAAAAGACTTTCCACTCTTACCTTGTTCTATTAACATTTAGTGAATAGAAAATTTGTTGGACCAATGAAGACCCTCCTGAAACCTGTATCAATGATTGTTAAGAAAGAGTATTCAAAATGCAGGATCACAGTTCCTAATCAATCTGCGAACAGGTGAAGCTTTCAGTGGCTTTGCCCATTTGTAATGTCAGTATACACTGGTGATTCAGAAACATTCCTCGGACTCAGCACACACGGCTGTGCAGCATGCTCGTCCATTTTCCCATTCTTGCTTATTCTGTAACATTTCCTTGGACACAGGTAGACATGGCTCTGGCAGCTTGGTTGTCCACTTCCTATTTCTGCTTTTTGAATATGCCAGATAAAATTTTCTTTTTGCTTTACTAAACTTTGTGGTGTTTTTACCCTACAACAATCCTAAAGTGGAGAGATGCTTTATGCACATAACACAAAAAATTCTTATGAAGATAAAGGCACTTTTTGAAAAATGTCAAAGTATGATCATTACTGTATTTTGAGAATTTAGGCAAATCTGTTTACTCAACAAAAATATAAATGTCCAAGGTCATAGAACCAATTCATTTTAACATAAAAATCTCCTGATAAGTAAATTTAGCATTAAATTCTAGATTTTCATCAATAACTGAATTCAAATTCCAAAACCATTCAGATGAGTTACTTTTTAAATTAAAAAATATATTTTGTTAACTTTTTTAAAGTACCAAAGAAATACATGTTCGGTGTGGAAAAATTAGAAAATATAAATGAGCAAAAAAGTCTAAATAAACATTACCTGTCATTCAAAGACAAAATCCATTGCTGTAGAGTCTATTCTAACTCATAGTGACCCTACAGGAAAGAGGAGAACTGCCGCATAGGGTTCCCAAACTGTAATCTTTACTAAAGCAGATTGCCACATCTTTCTCCTTCAGAGCAGCTGATAGGTGGCTGGTGGGTTTGAACCACCGACCTTTCAGTTAGCAGCCGCGCCCCTAACCACTATACCACCAGGGATCCTTCGTCCAACAATAACTACCTAAATATGCAATCTTCCAAATCATTTTATAGATGCACATTTGTACACGTATAACACTCATTTAAAACTTACAATAATATTGTAATTTTATAGCTAGGTTTTTCTACTTTACATTATATTGTGAACATTTTTCCATGTGAGAAACACATTATTTGGATGTAGTGTAATTTCTTAAAATAATTCTTAGACATTTATATTGTCTCCATTATTTGCTATACAATATTGTATTAGCAAACAATGCTTTGGTGAATGGCCTTATTACTACTTTGTCCATCATTTTTATTATGGATAAATTCCTAAAACAGAATTATTGGGTCAAAGGGTAAAAACACAGTAAGACTTTTAATAGAAATTGCCCTTCAGAAAGACTGCACCAATTTATGTCATTCATTAGAATAAAAGTCCTATTTCTCTGAATTCTCAGATATTAGAAAATTATTAGACAATTAGAATATTCAATTGTTAGATAATTTCCCCCTAATTTGATGGGCAAAAAGCATCCGCTCAGTGTTATTTTGGCTTATTTTTTATATGACTTTATTTTTGTGTTCTTTAATTTCCACATCTACATTTCTCTCCTTAGAAAACCCTGGCGGTATAGTGGTTAAGAGCTATGGCTGCTAACCGAAAGATTGGCAGTTTGAATCCACCAGGCGCTCCCTGGAAACACTATGTGGGCAGTTCTACTGTGTCCTATAGGGTTGCTATGAGTTGGACTCAACTCAATGGCAGTGGGTTTTTTTTTGTTTTTTGTTTTTTTACATTTCTCTCTTTGGCAGTTACTTTTTCTAAGTAGGTTTCTAATACTGTTTTTTTAACAAGGCAATTTTTTCATCTTTTTACTAGTTTCATCAAATTAAAATATGATTTTTTGCCAGAACTTTGACTCAGAATAGCAAGCTATTCTGGTATAGAAGTGGAAATTTAAAGTGATTTCCACATTCTTGACTTAATTTCATTTTTTAGTTTTATTTTTCAATTTTATTTAGTAGGAATGAGGTAGCTTATCCCATTTTATTTAACATGTTACTGTAATTTTGCATCCATTTTTATCATCCCAGACCTAAATATAAATTTACTCTCAGAGTGCCAGCTCCCTCCCTCCAATATTTAAAATTATTTGCCACTCCTTCAAAATGAATAAGAAAACAATGATCTTAACTATTTAGGTATTTTTCATAGCATTTTTTCCTGAGTAGTTATAATATTATCTCTAATTATCTACCTCAGATACAGGTAATAAGAAGGCCTGGTGATGTCTGGTTAAGCAGTTGGCTGCTAAAAGGCAGGCTGGTACTTCAAATCCACCAGCCATTCTACAGGAGAAAAGACTTGGCAGTCTGCTCCCATTCTACAGGAGAAAAGACTTGGCAGCCTAGGACAACCAATGACTGCCCTGACAGGGAATGCAACAGAGAACCCCTGAGGGAGCAGGAGAGCAGTGGGATGCAGACCCCAAATTCTCATAAAAAGACCAGACTTAATGGTCTGACTGAGACTGGAAGGACCCTGGTGGTCATGGCCCCCAGACCTTCTGTTGCCCCAGGACAGGAACCATTCCCAAAGCCAACTCTTCAGACAGGGATTGGACTGGACAATGTGTTGGAGAGAGACGCTGGTGAGGAGTGAGCTTCTTGGATCAGGTAGACATATGAGACTATTTTGGCATCTCCTCTCTTTAGGGGAGAAGAGAGGGTAGAGGGGGTTAGAAGCTGGTGAAATGAACATGAAAAGAGAAAGTGGAGGGAGGGAATGGGCTGTCTCATCAGGGGGAGAGCAATTGGGAGTATGTAGCAAGGTGTATATAAGTTTTTGTGTGAGAGACTGACTTGATTTGTAAACGTTCACTTAAAGCACAATAAAAATTTAAAAAAAAAAAAAAAAATTACAGCCTAGGAAATCCTATGGGGGCAGTTCTACTCTGTCCTATAGGGTTGTGACTTAGGAAACAATATTGGACTCATTATTCCCTGCCCTTGAGCATAGAGAATGTGACCCAGCTGGAGCTGGACTCACAAGGACTTACAAGGACATATCAACTGGGCCCTGAGGTATAAAGACAATAGCTAAGATAATCTTTCACATAAACCAATCTGAACAGAACACAAAAGACTTTCCACTCTTAACGTTTTCTATTAGCATTTAGTGAATGGAACATTTGTTGGACCAGTGAAGATTCTCCTGGCTGTTAATGAAAAACCTGTACCAATGATTGTTTCTAGCCAACCTGTAAAAATGCAGAGCTGTCAATGGTTTTGCCCATTTTTAATGTTAAAATATACTGATGATTCTGTAAAGTTCCTTGGACTTGGGCAGACATGGCTGTAGCAGCATGCTTGTTATTTTCCCATTCTTGCCTGTTCTGTGGACTCAGCAGACATGGCTGTGGCAGCATGTTTGTCTGTTTTCCCACTTTTGTCTATTCTGTAATATTTCCTTGGGTTCAGGCAGACATTAGCTCTGGCAGCCTGGTTGTTCACTTCTCACTTTTATCTTTTTGAATATATGCTGAATAAAACTTCCTTTTTGCTTTACTAAACTCGTGGTGTTTTTTTCCCTACAACAGCTGCCATGAGTTGAAATCAACTCCACGGCACACAATGACAACAACATACAGCTAAGACTTCAGCGCAAACACACGCAACCCTTACCTCTTTGAGAATTGAAAAAAGTCAATTCCTTTAGACAATGAGAGGAAAATCAGTTTGAATAATAAGCAGCAGTTCCTTCGGTTTAAATACAAGCAATAATTTGGATCAAGATTAGCTTAATGGTGCTCAGAACAGGGTAGACCCACTGAAGATAGACTGATTTTATGACTAGCCTATCTGTGGTTCAGCTGTAAATGATGTTTTAAACTTTCCTTTTTTTAGTTTCAACACGGCAGTTATGACTGTTTACTATGTGCCAACATATCACATCAGGTACTTGACAAATACTACCTCCAATCCTTACGTATCAAATGCTACCACCAGTCCTACAACGCAGACATTATTCCTGTTTTACAAATTGAGAAAACAGAGGCTAAAGTAGTTTAAAAAAAAAAAAAATTTTTTTTTTTTTTTTTTTTAAAACGACCAAATTCATGGCGTTTGTGTATCACAGAGTAGGATTTGAAACTAAGTTTTCTGGCTCTTACATGACACAATGTTGCCTTCCCTGTAATTTTTTTTTTCTTCTTAATCATTTGCCTAGCATTTTTCATACTTAAAATTTTACTTCAGGTATTCCATCAGTCCAGCAATTGGAAATGTCAATTCCCAAATTCAACCATTTTGATATCAGCTCTTCATTCAAGCTACCTGTTTTCAAACTATTCTTTTCCCAACTATTTAACCTATTGGTATTCAAATCAGCCATGTCTGACAGTCCAGGCTGTGGCTTTTCTAAATGCCCTCTTTTAAAGTGAATGTAAATGAATACAGTCCAAATACAGTGTTCCTCAGGCAAGGTAGGGCAATAACATTACATTTAAACCACAACAAATACCTTACTATTCAGATGTTTTTAAAACTGCATGTTTTGCAAATTGGCTTAATTTTTTTGCAGCTTGAGTTGAAGATTTTGCAACAGGAAATTTTAGAAAATGAAATTAGGACAGATTATCCATACACTAGTTGCATCTATATTGGAATAATTCTTAGTAAAAAGTTTAACAAATGTAGAAGAGATCTGAAAGGCTGACCATTTTAAGGTTTGATCCTGCTGACACAATTTGGTTAAAATTGGATTTTGCTAGCATTTTCCCAAGTCATCTCTCTCCATTTTATTTTACAACTTCTGTAAATATTTACCACTCACTTTTTTTTTTTTTCTCTTCACTGATCTGGATTTCCCATTTGCTTTTCTGACTCCATCTAGTTCTTTCTTCCTCCTCCATATTCTAAGCCTTTTAATCGCCTTCTATAAGCCTTCTAACTGCCTGACTTCAAGTGGTTTAACTGAGTGAATTAACAGACTGGTCACAATTATAAACTGCCAAAAAAATGAGTAGAGCCCTAGTGGCATAGTGGTTAAGAGCTCGACCGCTAACCAAAAGCTTGGCTGCAAACCAAAATGTCGGCAGTGGGAATTCACCAGCCGTTCCCTGGATACCCTGTGGAGCAGTTCTACTCTGTTCTATAGGGTCGCTATGAGTCAGAATCAACAGCAATGGTTATTATTATCTATTTACTATTTTAAAAAAGTGAGTATATACAGCAATTTGCTTGTAAAGGTAAAGGTGGTGTTACTTAGCTTAAACAGTACAAAATACGTCAACGCTTTTTAAAAATATCCAATGTCAACCTTTCAAAAACACTTTCAACTTTATTTCTGGAGTCCCTGATTTGCTGGGATCCCCCATACATGTGCACTGCCTATCAAGTAATCCAGCACTAGTATTACTTTCTTGATTTGATAACTTTTTTTATTTCAACTAATTTTTTTTATTTTAAAACTACTCCTTTTTTATTTATAGCAAGTGATAAGAGTGCTTACTCTAGAGTGAGTCTTTGTGGGTTCAAATCCAAACCCCACCACTAACTAGCTATATGACCTTGAGCATATTACATAACCTGGGTTTCAGTTTCATCATCAATAAAATGGGGATTATTAACAAGTAGATTCCCAAACTAGGGATTCATGAAGACTAAGGGAGTTAAAAGAAATTGATGCTTAAAATAATCCCTGGTACAAAGTAAGTGCTATTTGAGTGTTAGCTATTATTATTCTCCCAGTCTAGTCTTTTTCAAGCAATTTGTTTTGAGAAGCTTTCCTTTGAGAACCAAATCATTCGTGCCTAGTCTTACCAAAGTGACCCCCAACCCCCAACCTTTCTCTTCCCTCCACATCAGTGCTCAAGGATTCTAATAAAAAGGGAAGCACAGAGGATTCTTGGAGAGGAATATGTATGTAACAAAGTGGGGATTCAGTTGAGCGCTAGTACTAACAGACATTCATACCAGTCATCCAGAGGGTTACTGGGATTTTCAGTTCCTAAAGCTAGTGCTACCATTTGGGACCTTTTGTACGCTCATACATCTGCTCCTTACTGTTCTACCTGGCATTGCTTCACAGGAAGGCCAAAAAAAAAAAAAAAAAAAGGCCCTCCAAGAGCACATAGAGGAAATCAGGAACTACTTACCTCAAATATCAGTAGTTATACTTTTCTTCTCCCACTTTACAACTACAACCCAAAATAAAGAGTAGAATATCTTCACCTACCAGGAAGCAATGAAACTCAATAAAGCTGAGACCCACTTGCCATGTTTTGTGTATGTGCAAACTCTCCTCTCTGCTTCCCTTCAGTCAAGAAACTTAATAATGAACCCAAGTCAAGGGAGACTGTGTTTTCCCTAAATTCTCATCCTCTTACTGTCCTTATAATCTAGAATGCTAGGAATTGAGGTAAACCTAAAAACATACTTTAATCAGCAATTAGCGGATTTTGCTAATCTGGCCTGTCCAGAAGAGCTGGACATTATCTTCCAAAATCTACTCGGCATATTCGCTGTATGCTTAAGCAAAAAAAAAAAAAACTCTGGTCACAAATTACGTTTCTAACCAAACTACCAAAGACACAAATAATCTTTGGTTATTAAAACTTTGGAGATCCTATTCAGAAAATATGGTAAATATGAACTGTTTATTCTGCTACAAAAAGAAACACAACAGCTTCTTAACAAAGAACTAACCCTACAAAGTGGAAAGGGCAAAGGAAGAGGAGAAGGAGAGATTAGAAGTTGGATAATGCAAGGCTGCAATACAGGAGCATATCCGTGTTCTCATCATTTCATCCCCTTCCTCCCCAACTTCTCAATAAATCTGAAAGTAGATTTTAATTTTCAGAGATGGCTTCCTTCCTGGTTCACCACCATCTATTCCCACTTGAGACTACTGCAGTGGGAGCAGCATCCAGAATTCATGTACATATCCAAGAGTTCAACAAAAACACACGGATTGCACATACATACTTCAGACAAAGGAAGAGTCCCATGCATCACAGACACGAAAGCTAAGCTACAGAGCCAAGGAAATTGGTCTGCAGGAGATGTCCAGGGAAGCCCCAGCTCTACTGCATCCTGTCCTTTGGAAGTACATCACTGCTTCAAGCCTGATGATTAATTAAACATCAGTTGCAAATCATCAAAAAACACCTATTTACAGTTGTGTGCAACCTCTGATGAGTGTGTTAATGAAAATTATGCTCTTAAAAGAAGGTTCTAGGGAAAGATGGTTCAGTTACGACATTCAGGGGCCATCTTTGCAATCATTATTACCCAAAAGAATAACTGTGTGTGACTGTGGATGACTTTTGTACAGTATCCTCATGTGGAAATCAGAGGTCACAATACAAGTCAAGAAGCCAAAGGCCTAGACAGCAGATGTCTAAGCATCATAACCCTTCTTCCCCATGAACGTACACATCAGGCCTCAGGTTCAATTAACTGAGTTAAATTCTGATTTTAAAAAATTCCTTCAACTAACAGCTCAGAAGAGCAATTTCTCCAAGTGTGTAGAAAGCTTCTTGCTTTGGAATTCTGGATCAGGGCTCACAGGGGGACAGAGTTCCCTTTTAAATATAGAAGTATCTGGGAAAAATGCCTCTAAGCCTCTTTGAGGTTCTCAAAAGAACAGTGCACAACCTGGGTTGGACTGGCTCCAACAAATCACTGGACTGTACCATACAGCCAATCTGGTTGATGTCTAGCCTCTATTCTGATCGGCTGCTGCTTGTGTTGTACTGGTTGCTCGAGATTTTGACTACTACCTGTACTGACAGATAAAATTTTTCCTACTTTACAAATGAAGCAAAAAGAAGAATAAAGATTCATGTGGCTGGTTCAAGAGCATGGAAGGTTTACTAAAATTCTCTCATACACATGGAGGACCTCAGATCTTTCAGAATGTTTTCATAGCAATTCTCTCCTCTGACCCTCACAACTCAGAGTGTTGAGAAACCATAAGCTCCACTTTAACAAATGGATAAGTGAGTTACAGAAAGCTTGGATGATCTGCCCATGATCAAAGAGCAGGTGCGTAATGGAGGCCAACCAAGATCCCAGGAATTGTTCTGTCCACTTAGTCACCCAGCCCTGGACGAGAACACCAAGCCAGAGTAGACCAGGGAGAGTAGCAAGCAGAGCTTCAGCTCACCACTTCTGGTTGCTAATAACTCAATTCTTCTTTCTCTTCCCTTTATTTTATCACCCTTAGTTCCATGGCAACTGGCAGAGCCAAACTGATTTCAAACATTTGAAACAAACATAGAGAAAAAAGGTCAAGACCTTCCTTAAATATATGAACCCTGATTCTGAGTCTCCAGCTTTTCCTTTCCTTGGCAGAGTGAGAGTCAGCATATACTGGATTGTAGCTGTAGGAAAAAGTTGAAGTTCATAAAAGCTTTAAAATAAGCTCTATTGAGATGATCATGAAAAACCCATTTTTTACTTTGGCAAATACAAAATTGCCGAACTTACATTTAAAGACCACCAAAGGTACAAGGGCAAAGATAACAGATATAAATAAAAATAAAATAACCAGAACAGTTCAACCATTTACAGAACAGAATCAAGATGTAAATTATAATTAAGCATAATAAAAATAGAGATATTATAGCACTAGTATTGGTCTTATCTATTATAACTAGAATGTTAAAAAAAAAACTTTTTTCTTTAAGATAATTCCAGTCCTCTTGTTTATTACTGCTTTCTAATATAATATTTTAAAATACAATATAATATTTTAAAATGATGCTAGCATGTCTTTAATTTCAGAAAAACAAAACTAGAAACACTATTTGAATGAATAGGCAATTCAATAATCAAAGGCCATGAAAAAAAAAAAATACAGTCTTTGAAATTGAACTCATATTCGTAATCCTACTTCATTTTTCCTTCCACCTTCAAAGAAAGGATTTTGACCACTCACTTGTATAGTTAAAGTTTAGGACACAGAAAGTTAAAAAGTGATGCTAGAAATCATAATTTTTTAGATTTGGAAACTTTACTAAAATTTCTCTTCTATAACTTGAGGATAATCATAGCACTTTACTCATAGTATTGTTCTGAGGACTACAGGTTAGGAGTCCAAGGATCGCATGTTGAGTGCTCGGGTCTTTGTACTGCACACAAGTGATGAATACATATTAGCTAATGTTACCCACCAATACCATTGTGTATGTAAAATATCGAAATATTTCCATACCAATTAACAAATAGCTACTGCTCGAACTCCTAAGATCTCCCCCACCATGACTTCAGTGACCCTCCACTTCCCCAGGAACTCGTCCCACCACCACCACCATCTCATGAACCAGCCAATAAAGAGTTAATGCTTGGCACAGTAGGAGGCATTCAGAACTTTTTCTATTTATTACTACCTATACAAAGTTGGAAGCCCTAGTGGTATAGTGGTTACGTGCTACAGTTGCTAACCAAAAGGCCAGCAGATGGAATCCACCAGGAGCTCCTTGGAAACTCTATGGAACAGTTCTACTCCATTCTATAGGGTCGTTGGAATCAACTTAACGGCAATGGCATTTTTTTTGTTGTTGTTGTATACAAAGTTGGGTTGTTAAATATTTTGAATATTAATCCTGGTTATTTTTACTACTTACTGAACCTGGGTCTGTCAGCCAGGAGTAAAGGAGAACTACATAAAGAGTAGACAAGGAAAAACCATGGACAGGGCAAGTCAGATCAGACCTAGGTACAAAGGTAGGCTGAGTCACTGCTTTTAGAATCTGAGACATTGTCTGAGAAGTATCTTAACATCTGTTATCCAAGACAAAGCCTGTAACCTCAACAACCTGAAAGATGATTGTCTGTGGCCACAGTGTCTACAATGTTTAACCAAAGCTTTCTGTTCTTTTTTGGCACCTACCTAGTTAACATATTTGTCCCTACCACGTCACACTTGTAGACCTCAAGGGCGCTAGCATTACTAGAATGCTTTAACTGTGCATATTCAATATCAGAGGTCCATTCACCCAGAAAGGCCAAATAGTCTCTGACCACCCATATTTCTCTCCTTCCCACTTCAATGCACATGAAGGGATTGCAAAGGATCTTAGTTACAGAAACCTGACATCACCATGGGATATGACATACCATGATTAAAGCAATAGACACAAAAATCTACTGAAATCCTACAAACCCTGTGATAACCACAATTAAGATTTTGATATATAACCTTCTAATCATTTTATTTCCATCATTAGAAATAGAAACCTTTAATATGTTGATATATATAACCTTGCAGATACATATATATGCAGATATTTTATATATATATGCATTTACTTTGTAAAAGCCAAAATATGATATATAATACTCATTCTTTTAACTTGCTTTCTTTCTACTTATAATGTAAATGTCTTTCCTTATAAATAAATAAAATTCTACAAAAAATACATTAATGGATGTGTAGAATTCTGATATATTGGATTTTTTTCCCACCACTTTTCTATTCTATATATTTAAATTTCCTTTCAGTGTGATAGAGCCCTGGTGGTGCAGTGGTTAAGAGCTCAGCTGCTAACCAAAAGGTCGGCAGTTGAAATCCACCAGCAGCTCCCTGGAAACTTATGGGGCAATTCTACTCTGTCCTATATAGTTGCTATGAGTTGGAATCGGCTTGACAACAATGGGTTTGGTTTGGTTTTCAGTGTGACAAATAAAACTGCAATGAACAGCTCTGTGGCTAAACATAACTGTATACTACCTTAATCCTTCTCTTAAATAAATTCACAAAATTTAGTACATGATAGAGGTGGTGTTTAAAATCACAGAAAAGGATAAATTATTGAGTAAATTATGTTGGCACAACTGACTAGCCATCTAGAGAACAGTCTTTTTCAATCCCTATGTCATCCCTTATATAAAAATAAATATGATATCAACAGATATACACACACAAAGTTTTAGTAGAAAATACGATTAAATGTTTTTATCTTAGAAATGGGAAGGTATTTCTAAGCAAGACACAAAATTTCGAAGCCACCAAGGAAACTCATTTGGCTATGTAAAACTTCCATATGGAAACAAAACAAAAGTTTTGGATTATCTATTTTTTTTAATCATAAATAAGGACAAACTACAAATCTAAAGCAGGGAAATAAAATATTAGCAACATGTGACAAAGAACTAGTATGTCCTAAATTTCGACACTCATACAAATGAATATTAAAAAAAAAAAAAAAAATGGAAAGCTAAAAGTAAAAGAAATACAAATGGTCAATAGACATTTGGAAAGCTGATGAGTCTTACTCATAACTAATTGGCAAAGATTAAGTTTGATAAGATCCAGTGTTGATGGGGTGTGGAGGGGAAACAGCCATCGAAAGTTTTATGGAATCAGCCTGGCGATGTCTTTCAAAATTTAAATGCACCTATCTTTTGATGGATAAAGTAATTTCCCATCTCAGAATTTACTCTACAGATATACCCACACAAGTACAAAGCATTACCTGTGAAGCCAAGACTGAAAATACAGCAAATGTCAGTCCACAGGGGACTGATTAAATAGATCATGGTACATTCATACCTCAGAATGTAACGCAGCTCTTAAAAAGAAGGCAGATCTATGTATTGATACAAAAAAGAATATTGATATAATTCTAAAAGGAAAATCATATTATGGAATATCATTAGAAAAAAGCATACATAAGAAACTGTTAAGAGTGATTACATCTAGTGAGTTGAACTATTTTCACCATATATATTACTACTCTATTTTTATGCAAATAACACATTCATTCTACAATATTTAACAATATATACAACAACACCTAACAATATTTACAGCAACATGTAAAAAAAATATAATGGCATAACCCAGTGCCGTCAAGTCGATTCCAACTCATAGTGACCCTATAGGACAGAGTAGAACCGTCCCATCGTTTCCAAGGAGCGCCTGGCGGATTTGAACTGCCGACCCTTTGGTTGGCAGCCATAGCACTTAACCACTACACCACCAGGGCGCTTACAAAAATTCCTCACTCGGGAAGGGGCAGGTGGCAAAAAAATTTAGAATGCATACATTATTTGCATAAAAATAGGTGCATATTTTTGAAAAAAAAAATTTTTTTAAAAAAGGAGGTAAGTTCCCAGAAGTAGAATTGTTAGGTAAAAGGGGATACATGCTTCTTGTGTAGTTGTAAATTTAAACTATTCCTTACCTTCTTCTCCTATAAAATAATCTTTTTATGTTAAAAGAATGTGATGGTTAATGTTATGTGTCAGCTTGGCTAGGATTTCATTCTCCGTGGTTTGGCAGACATTATATAATCATCTTCCATTCTGCGATCTGATGTGAGCAGCCAAAATCAGCTGAAAGGGGAATTTCCTTGGGGGAGGGGCCTGCCTCCAGTATATAAATGGATGTTCTGGCAAAGGTTGTACTCTCTCTTGATCCTGCATACTTCTTGTTGCCTGACCTCCAGTTCTTGGGACACGAGTTAGCATAAGCCTTCAACCTGCCACCTGAACCGCAGATTTTGAGTTTGTCAACTCCTGCAACCACATGAACTGGCAGAAGCCTTCAGCTCGCCACCTGGCCCATGGTTTGGGACCAGCCAGCCACCACAAATGCATGAGCCATTTCCTTGAAGTAAATCTCTCTCTACATATTTATATATACGTTTCATTGGTTTTACTTCTCTAGAGAACTCAGATTAAGAGTTAAATGGATTTCTATAACTAAATGTAGAAAGATAATAAATGTGTACTACCTAGCCAATGTCACACATATTATCTAAACTCAACATTTTAAAGAAAATGACTTCATCAGAAATAAGATACCCACTCCTCTTACCTGCCATGGATCCAGCCATTAATCTGTGTACATGACCCGAAACTCCCAGCTTTGTAGTAATTAACTAGAAACCAAAAACAATGACTTCGAGGAGATATTTTTTAAATGCCACACATTTCGCTGCTTGATAATGAAGTCTAATTTCAAAAGAGTTGCACAAGTATAATAAGAAAATTAGTAATAAAGGTGAATGAAATGAACACAATTATATAAAGCTGGCAGTGTTACATAACATCAGAAGGTCATCAGGTATTTCCTCTGTAGCCTCTACTCTTTTTGCATTTTTACAAAAGTCAGCCTACCTCAGAATTGACAAATATACTATAGTGTCTACTGAGAACTACAAACCCTTAAAGTATGAATGGGGACAGTCATAGTAGAACACTAGACTAGACAATTAAGTCTTGATATATTGAGTACCAATTCTGACTGATGAGCTTAGAATTTTGTTCCCATCTCTTCGGCTTACATTTCATTCTAAGATACCCTTTGAAAAACATACTTAACCTCTTTCTGCGTTAAGACAACGTTTGAGAGGATAAACTTTCACTCAACCAGAAAGGGGAAACTTAAAGAGTTGTTGTTAGGTGCCATCGAGTCAGTTCTGACTCACAGCAAGCTATGCACAACAAAACAAAACACTGCCTGGTCCTGCACCATCCTCAATCAAAGAGTAAGATGGGAAAAGCTGTTAACTTACAGAATCACTTCAAAACAGACTTTCACAATATGGTTTAAGTATTTTATTTAATATGAAACTCGAAAGCCACAGTGATCCTTTCCTACAACTGATGAACAAAAAGCACATTAAAAAGCTAGTAATACCCAGCATGGTAACTCAAGGCGCGCCCTCCCCCCGCCCCGTGCTAATTACCGCAATATTGTAGCTAAAACACCAGAAAATCTGATGATATCAGTGACTATAAAAACACTGGCAGCAACAAAAACAACAGCTCGTAGCACGTGCAGATGGAACCACGTGATTGGAAGCATCATTGTAATCGGGTAATAACGATGCTCTGACCGGAGCTCACTAAAAGGTTCAAAAAGTAAATTAGCATAGAGTTTTTTTTTTTTTTTTAGCCTTGTAGGTATATACTGATGCATGTAAGCTGGGCTTACAGAAAATGTTTGTTGTTATAACTAACTGGGATATTTTTATAAAAAATAATAAATTTCTCCTGAAACATTGCAAAAAAAGAAAAAAAATACTAGTAATATATAATCTATTTGAAGGATATTTTGCCTTTTCTTTCCTAAGTATGAACTTAGAGAATTTTGCAACTAATTCTAACTTATGACTAACACAAGTGATGAACAGTTCTGGAAATAACTCCAAAACAAAATTATTTTTAAAACTTTAAACTACCACAAGTCTTAATCCTTCAAAAAGGTATTACACTTTATCCATTAATCCAAAGTAATTAAAAGCAAAAGTAAACGCCTCGTCAGATAAGCATGATATTCAAGTACATGAGAAAAACAAGACAAAAGTTCAAGTACCTTTTTATACTGCTCAAACGCCATAAACTGGATTGCGCCATAGGGAAAGATTCGAATCATCATTGCACCATTTCCTTTATACAAACCGAGGTATCCTTCCTTTTGGGGAACAGCACGTAAGGTAGAAAACACTCCTATTTTTAAAAAAGATTTTTAGAAGCAAAATACTATTAACCATAAAACCATCTAAATTCACATTTTCATAACAATCACGGATAAAGATTACCATTCTTTGTATCATCTGTCATTCATGATGTCACCTTGCTTGAGGAATTACATGAATAGTAATTTCTGTATCACAGTTAAACCTAGTAAACATATGCCATATATCCAAACTGCATAAATACATATACCTCCTGTAAAAATATAAAACAAAATCTAAAGCAAGAGCAGCCACAAATTATAGAAAATTATACTTATAAAAAAAATAGCTACAGTAAATTATATAAAACTATGCCATCTTAACAAGTATTTATTAAGCATGTACGCTACAGAGTGCTAGGGAATCATTGGTAAATGACCCATTACGTGTCCTCAGCGAGCTTCCAGCACAGAGAGGGAGATAGAAAACAGAATTAAGACAAATTCTCACATAATATATGTGTAACAACAGAAATGCGTTCAAGGTCCAGGTACAGCACTGAAAATGATCAACCCTACCAGGAAGGATGAAGGAAAGTTTCCCAAATGGACTCAGACACATGTGTATTATTTGTTTATAGAAGAAAAATGAAAAAAAAAAAAAAAATTAAGAGACTACCTATAAAAACGATTGAAATATTGGAGTAAATTTTCACTAACTGCAAACACTGATAGAACAGGGCCTGTGTTCTGATCCATGTACATTGATAGGTTTATTACTCTGCTAGCATCAATCATTAGTGCCATTAGCAGTATACAGACTTCTCATAAACACTTCCCTACTTCCATAATTTAAGGATTTAAATTCAGGTTCCCAACCAAATTTTTCAAGCAAAAATTTGATAAAAATATAAATCACTAGCTTCATTTCAAATTTCAGGATGAAAGTAATCTTTTGTACCCTTGTCAGTAATCTGAATTGTAGGTACTTGCATCAAATAAAAGATGCGTCCTAAAAACATTTTTTGATAAGCGGATATCTAAAAGGCCAAACAGCCTATTAAAAAGACTTATGTTAAAGCTTTCCTCTTGCTGGAGGAGGGGGCAAAGGTTACACCCTGTTTAATTTTACTGAAATGCGTTTGTAACAATTTAAGGGTAATCACATCTAGGCAAATGTTTATCTACTACAGACAGGAAAGCATCAATACTGGAAAAGTTCAGAGGTTTTAGCTGTATAAATAATGCTTACTTCTGAAGCTCTGTAGTGGGTCTGCATATGTTTATTGTATTATTCTTTAAAACCTCTTGATTGTAATATATAACTTATTTTTATTTATTTATTTTGAGAAATCATTGCTGTTAGCTGCCCATCAAGTAGGCCCCTAACTCAGGAAGATCCCATGCACAATAGGACAAAATGCTGCCTGGTCCTGCGCCATGTGCTAGCCCCATAACTGGTTGTGGATCAGGCATTCTGATCCACAGGGTTTTCAGTGGCTGATTTTTGGAAGTAGATCACCAGGACTAGGCCTTACTTCCCAGTCCATCTTAGTCGAGAGGCTCCAATAAAACCTGTTCAGCATCATAGTAACATGCAAGCTTCCAATGGTGATGGGTGGTCGCTGTACTCGAGGTGTACTAGGCGGAAACGAACCCAAATCTCCCACACTGAGGTCAGAATTCTACCACTGAACTGCCAATGCCTTACAAGAACCATCAGAAAATTGAAACAGATATAGTACTTTCAAAAACGGATATCTAAGAAACAAGGAGGAGGTGCTGTGGAGGAAAAGATACAAGAAAGTACAATAAACAGAAAACATAAAATAAGCTAAGTGAATAAATCGATGAGCAAAAAAAAAGAATGGCTTCAATTCCTCTATTAAAAGCCCAAAATTCTCAAATTCTGTTAAACACTCATATCCAGCCATGTTTTTTTTTTTACAAAATCTCACCTAAAACAAAATAATAGAAAGTCAAACAAGTGGCTAGACAAAGAATGGATGTTAAATGTTTTCAAATGGTTGCTAAATATTCACTGAGATAATTAAATTGCTTTTCTTCTTCAACCGGTCATCTGTACTATTTTTACTTTAGGAAATGAACTGAGATTTCCCTGTGAAAGCGTAACACTGAGCCAATTTTTGTAAATGTTACAAGCATATTTGAAGAGAATGTGTATTCTCCCTAAGGTGCAGAGTTCCCTGCGTACCTGTTATACCAAGCTTGTGTATTATTTAAATCCTCTCAGAATCTTTACTTACTTTATCAAGCTAGAGTGGGAAGGAACTAACGTTTGGTAAAGTAGAAGTATATATTTGGTATGTATAGATCAAATTTGAAAGGAAATGGAAGAAACTTATAAAAATGCTTGATTTCAAGGAGGAAATGGGAGGGAGAAAGATGTTTTGCTTTTATGCTTTTTGAATTAGGAAACTTGTGAAAATATTACAAATTCTAAAAATAAAGGAATATATAAATAAATAAATGTACAGGCAACAAAACAAAAAGTAAAGAATTTTTTTAATCCTATTATGATTTGTCTACCATTTTTATATCACATTTGGCTATAAAAGGCTATGTAGAGGTCAAAGGTTTTCAAAACATTACAGGAAAAAAGTTCCTTATACTAACATTGTAAATTGGGGGAGGGAGAAATTTAAATTATACCTCTTCCGTTTCATTTGGTCGCAATAATTTCAGTTCAAAATAAAAATGCCATAGAAATAATGTCACACTTTTTTTTTAAGAATTTAAAGCAGAAGTGTTATTCAAAAGCATAGCTTCATCACTTTTTATTTAATTGTGAAAAATCATGTTAAAAAAGCCAAATTTTTAAAGAACTATGCATGTAAATGGGGCAAGATGTCCGGAAGACAACATCCAAAAATGCTTTTAAAATAAAGGAAAAAGCCACTAGTACTTTTTTTGGCCTGCATATTTTAAAGACACATGAACTATGGGTATGCTACACGACTAGCTCCGTTGTCACACTCCAGGAATTCTGTTCTAAATTTTGCATGCCTTGTGCGGGTCCACTTTGACCCGTGGCATGCAGTCTCAGAGAGCGTGAAATCTAACGTGAATATGTAATAAGTGATTACAAACCAGGGAACAAGACAACGTACATCAGTACAGGGAGGATGTTCAAGGAAAAAACACCCTGATCGGACACTCACAGGTTCAGTCACCATGAAACCCTCTAAGATACTGAGTAATATAATCCGTCTTCTTTCGAGATTTAACTTAAGAAAATCATTACCTTCCTTTTCGTTTTTTTTTTTTTTTTAAATAAGCACTCAATAAGCTCAAAGGTCCGATTCTTTTTATACCTGTGTACACTATGTGAGGGAAACCCTGGTGGCATGGTGGTTAACTGCTACAGCTGCTAACCAAAGGGCTGGCAGTTCGAATATGCCAGGCGTTCCCTGGAAACTCTATGGGGCAGTTCTACTCTGTCCTATAGGGTTGCTGGGAGTCGGAATCGACTCGACAGCACCGGGTTTGGTTTTCTTCGGTTTTTACACTATGTGAAGATACAGAATATATTGCTGGACACAGAGACAGTAACTTTTTTTCAATTTTGAGTACAGGCGTAAGGAAAAAAAGAAAAACTCATTGCCGTGGAGCCAATTCTGACTCAAAAGTACAGGCCTACTTAGTATAAAAAACAGTGACAAGGATATGACCAAATTAACATATGGTCTAAATTTACACGGATTGATTCTTAAGTTCTATATAATTACAAATTATCGTTATCTTAAAAATATTCATCCAGTTTTTTGAGAAAAAAATCATTTAAAAACCAAACTGGACAGCGGAGCAAGGGCGGGGGTCTGGGGAACATGGTTTGCGGGGACTTCTAAGTCAATTGGCAAAATAATTCTATTACGAAATCATTCTGCATCCCACTTTGAAATGTGGTGTCTGGGGTCTTAAATGCTAACAAACAGCCATCTAAGATGCATCAATTGGTCTCAACCCACCTGGATCAAAGGAAAATGAAGAATACCAAGGCCACACGACAACTAAGAGCCCAAGAGACAGAAAGGGCCACATGAACCAGAGACCTACATCATCCTGAGACCAGAAGAACTAGTTGGTGCCCGGCCGCAATCGATGACTGCCCTGACAGGGAGCACAGCAGAGGACCCCTGAGGGAGCAGGAGATCAGTGGGATACAGACCCCAAATTCTCATAAAAAGACCAAACTTAATGGTCTGACTGAGACTAGAGGAATCCCGGCGGCCATGCTCCCCAGACCTTCTGTTGGCACAGGACAGGAACCATCCCCGAAGACAACTCATCAGACATGAAAGGGACTGGTCAGCGGGTGGGAGAGAGACACTGATGAAGAGTGAGCTAATTATATCAGGTGGACACTTGAGATTGTGTTGGCAACTCTTGACTGGAGGGGGGATGGGAGGATAGAGGGAGAGGGAAGCCGGCAAAACTGTCACGAAAGGAGAGACTGAAAGGGCTGACTCAAGAGGGGGACAGCAAGTGGGAGTAGGGAGTGAGATATATGTAAACTTATATGTGACAGACTGATTGGATTTGTAAACGTTCACTTGAAGCTTAATAAAAGTTAATAAAAAAAAAAAACTGGAAAAAGAAGTGATTCTTATTCTTAATCAGTAAGTCTGCCACTGTATAGACTTAGTGGTTAAGTGCTTGGCTGCTAACCAAAAGATTGGCTGTTCGAGTCCACCAGCAGCTCCTTGGAAATCCTATGGAACAGTTGTACTCTGTCCTCCAGCGTCGCTATGTGTCGAAATCAACTTGACAGCAATGGATTTGGGTTTTTTTGGTTTATATAATGATGCTGCATAGACCATGCACAGCACACATCATCCTACCTACAGAAGCATGAACCTATAAAGCAATGGAGTGGTACGAGTCAGTTACCCCTGGCTTAACTGCTTTCTTGGTCTCAGTTCATATTAATTTTTTTTTCTTTAAATCCTTTTTCCATTTCATTGCAAGAGTAATATATGTCCAATGTGCATTACAAATGAGCTTGGAGGGAAAAAAAAAATTACTCTATTCCCACTACTCAAAATGAACCATTTAATGTCAATGGTTATTCTTCCAGACTTTTGTCTAAGCGCATGTTCGTTTATATAAAATACAGCATGCTTACACTACTTTGTAGTAGTCTTTAGGTAACTAATGCATTATAAATATTATCTCCCGTCAATTAATATTCTTTTACAATAAGATTTTTTACAACTGCAAAACAGTCTATCATATGGGTAAAGTAAAACTTACTTAGCCAACTTCCTATTCTTGAACATTTTGGCTGTTCGTTTACTTATCTTTACTAATATAAATAATGCTTTGATCCTTATATATACATTTTTGAGCACAGCTCTGATTACATCCTTAGGATAACTTCCTAAACCGGAATTGCAAAGTTGAAGAGTGTGCTCCTTTTCAAGGCTTTTGATATTACCAAACTACACTCCAAAAACGGCTGTAAAAAGTTCTTAGTTCCACCAATGACATACTAATGAGTTCATGTCAATGTAAATGGCTAGTTTTTGCACTTGCAAGAAACAACCAAGGACTTCATTTTTTTTTTTTTTTTAATAATGCAGTTTATTCATACATACTAACTGTCATTAGATTCTGCTTGCACTAAGATTTCTGGAAGGCTTAAACTGTTTACGGTAATGATTACTTCAATTTTATATTTATCAAACTTTATTTTCATTACTAATCAGGATGAGCTGTGTCATGGATTGAATTGTGTCCCCCCAAAATACCTGTCAACTTGGCTAGGTCATGATTCCCTTGTATGATTGTATGATTCTCTACCATTTTATCATCTGATGTGATTGCCCTATGTGTTATAAATCCTATCACTATGATGTAATACGAGGGATTAGCAGCAGTTATACTGATAAGGTCTATAAGATTAGTCAGTGTCCTAAACCAATCTGTTTTCAGATATAAAAGAGAGAAGTGAGCAGAGAGACATGGGAACCTCATACCATCAAGAAACCAGTGCCGGGAGCAGAGCAAGCCCTTTGGACCTGAAGTTCCTGTGCTAAGATGCTCCCAGACCAACGGAAGACTGATGACAAGGACCTTCCTCCAGAGCCAACAGAGAGACAGAGGCTTCCCCTGGAGCCAGGGCCCTGAATTTGGACTCGTAGCCTATTGGACTATGAGAGAATAAACTTCCCTTTGTTAAAGCCATCCACTTGTGGTATTTCTGTTACAGCACCACTGGATGACTAAGACAAGCTGTTATGAGTGTCTGTGAAGGATATGACTAGCTGACCCCAAGAAATAACACTTACTTCAGGGAGTCCAAGATTTTAGTTTGGAAACTATCAGGACACTGAAATGATAGTAAATACAACCACTATTTCAAATAAAAAGATTAAAATGGATGAGACATATATCTCTTGCAAAATGTACCCCCAAACTTGAACTTTCCTTTAGTGTCCTCTTTCCACTGTAATCTACAACTGGAAGCCAAGCCAGCAGATAGGTAATGTTTTCATTCATTTTTATCTTCAGTATCCATCAACTCACCTAAATGTTTATAATGGTGATTATGAGCTTGTAATAAAACCTTTACTCGATCCAAAGGAGCAACTGTTGTTTTGGCACAGCATCCAGCAATACCTAAAAAAAAAAAAATTTAAAGGTCAGGAAGAAATTGCATACTATTTATTTTAGATGGAAATCATTATTTGTTCACCAGCAAACCCCCTGATCTCTCATTTGGTCTCCATGGGTAGAACTGCCCGGTACCAGGAATATGCAGATGAGTAGTTCCCATTCTCTGTAATTTTATAATTCAGCAAGCCAGACTAAAAAATAAGTTTAAAGACTGTAAACCAGCCCCCTAATATCTGATCAACACTGAGAATATTGCAAAATTGTGGCCATAAAGACAACTGAAGGTATGTACCCACTGTGAGGTTCTCTTTGAAACAGCTTCCTTTCCTTCTGGATGAGTTTTTCATTGAAACGACTAACTTTTAATCAACATTCAGTCATTCATTTACACATTCAACAAATTATATTCAGTCCCTAGCATGCACACATGTAGACATAAGCTTTAGGGTAAGTCATAAGCCAGGCCAGCCCACTAGCTCTGGCATACTTCTAAGGATACAATACATAGGCTTCTGTACAATACCTTCCATGTAGTAACCACTTGATGAAATGAGTTGTTACTATTATAAAAAGGTGGATAAGAAAGTCTTCAGGTGTCTTTTTATGATTACGTTGACCTCTTCACTACTCAACATTACTCCAGAAAGTACAAAAGGAATGGGACATTGTGGGTTTCCTTCACTGCTGCATCCTCAGAGACCCTACAGGGCCAGGCACATAGTAAGCATTTAAAAAATGTTTGCTGAATGCTCAGTCTTATTTTTACAAACTATTAAAAAAATGTAAGACAAAATCACTCAAACTCCATATACATTTACTTTATATTTCAGCACATATCTGATTTAAAAATCCATATTGTGAGATATACAAACATAAAATGTATATTTACACTCATATATTACATCCACATATAAGTGTCCATATCAAGCTACTCTTATGTTTACTAATATTAATAACAGTCAAGACTATTCAAAATTGAGGATAAACTAAAAATAATTTATATTTGCATATATTTGGTTTTAGAATTATTTTATGTTGTATTATAATCTGCTCAATCATGAATTGAATTAACCATATAATGAAATTATTTAGAATTCAGTCAGTAAGTAATTTCTTTTAATAGTATTTTAACTTGCTTATCACACTATATTATAGCTCAGTTAATCAACACAACAGTCCATTGGGTTAGATCAAGCAGCTTTTATCTTCCTTTTGAGATTGAGTAATGAAGTTAAGAGAGATTTACCCAAGGCCGTAGTAAATCAACCATGATAGTTACCAACAAGGAACACAGTTCTACTGTTGACACACATGAGTTAGCCATGAGTCAGAATTGGTCTGGACTACTGAGTGTTCACTTTGTACCAGGTACTAGGCTAAGAGATTTAACTGTAGGCCCTGTGCCAAGGCTTTTACAGATATTATCTCATTTAATAGTCACGGCAACCCTCTGAGGTAAATACTCTCAATACACCATTTTAAGGATGCAGAAACTGAGTCACAGAGAGGATAAGTAACTTGGCCAAGAGTATTTCTTCAAAATACTTATACCTGGAACTCCTACACGATCTGCAAAGTTACGCGAATCCTCAAAATTTTAAACCAATGCTTCACCAAAGAGATATAGATGACCAACAAACACAAGAAAAGATGCTCAGCATCCTTAGTCCTCAGGGAAATGCAAATTAAAAGCACAATGAGATACCATTAAATACGTACTAGAATGGAAAACACACACACTCTGACAAAGTCAAGTGCTAACAAGGTAGTAGGGAGGCAAAAGTGGAACAGACCCTTTGAAAACATTTTGGCAGTTTCTTATAAAGGTAAACATACAGTACCTAATATTCAACAATCTCAATCCTAGATATTTACCCAAGATAAATTAAAAATATACCCACATAAAGACCTGTATACAACTTTTCACAACTGCATTATTCAAACAGCCAAAAATTGGAAACAAACCAAATTTTCAATAGGTGAAACTGGTATATCCATAAAATAGAATACTACTCAGCAATAATAATGAACAGGCTACTGACACATGCAACATTGGTGAATCTTAAATGAATTTTGCTAAGTGTCTTAGGCTGGATTCTCTAGAGAAGCAAAACCAGTTAAGCATGTAAATACATAGAGATTTATATCAAGGAAATGGCTTACACGGTTGTCTTAGTCATCTAGTGCTGCTATAACAGAAAAACCACACGTAGATGGCTTTAACAAAGAGAAATTTATTCTCTCACAGTCCAGTAGGCTAGAAGTCTCAGGGCACCAACTCCAGGGGAAGACTTTCTCTCTCTGTCAGCTCTGAAGGAAGGTCCTTGTGATGCATCAGTCTTCCCTTGGCCTGGGACCATCTCAGTGCAGGAACCTCAGGTCCAAATGACTTGCTCTGCTCCGGGTACTTCTTTCTTGGTGGTATGAGGCTCCCAACTTTCTGCTTGCTTCTCTTTCCTTTTATCTCTTGTAAGATAAAAGGCAATGCAGGCCACACCCCAGCGAAACTTGCTTTATGTTACATCATAGTAGGGGTGTTGCAATCCCAGCCTAGTCCTCTTTAACATAAAATTACAGTCACAAAATGGAGGACAGTCACACAATACTGGAAATCATGGCCCAGCCAAATTGATACACACCTTTTTGGGGGAACGTAATTCAATCTATGACAATGAATGTACAGGCTGGAAAGTCCCAAGTCCGTGGGTCAGGCTGAAGGCTTCTCCTGACTCTTGTAGCTACAGAGGCTGGCAAGCCCAATATCAGTAGGTCAGGCAGAAGGCCTCTGGCTCACTGGCTGCGGAGGCTGATGAATCCCAAGACTGGCGGGTAAGCTGCTACCTCAAGTCCCAAGAATGATAGGTCAGATGAACAGGAGCCAACAGTAGGATCCAGAGTGAGTAAAAGCCAGCAAGCTTTGCCAAAAAGTCCATCTACATCGGATGTAGGCTACACTCCTAAAAAAACTCCCCTTCAACTGATCGGCTGCGCATAACACTCCCATCGTGGTTGTGATTACATTATATCAGATCTCATTATGGAGGTCACTACATCATTACATTGCTGCCAAACAACAGCATAACTGTCAAACCACTGAGAATCATGACCCAGCCAAGTTGACATAAAACCTTAACCATCACAGTCCACCCCATGTCAACTTGGCACGCGTACACATCTTTAAATAAAGACAATTATAAAGTCATATTTGAGCTTAACATGATACAACTAACATGCATACAATTAGCCCTGTTTACGACTTACATTTTATAAGTGAAGAAAACAAAAATATTTGATGCACACATACAAGGAAAAAATATAACAATTATAGACCTCATTTCTGCAACTGGTCACGTGACCACAGCTGGTATTTAGAGCTACCTTCTTCCGCCACCCATTCCACATTCCCTTTACCCTCAGCAAGCACCTCAGCTGATCACGGTTCTTTGCCTGAAGGGTCTGGGCCATTAGTAGTCATGTCAGAATTGGGTTGTTACAGTTTATCATTGACTTTAATCACAGGGCATGGTAGTACTAAGAGATGCCCTAAGGGATCTCTTGCATTCCAGATATACTCTTTTTTATCTCCATTATGTAATGTCAATCCGATTTCCTCTCGGTAATCAGGATTAATCACACCAGCCAGTATGGTAACTCCCTTTTTGCCTGTTGATCCAGAGATACAAGGAGCCCAAGGTAGCCAGTTGGCATTCTTAGCCTCCTGTTCAATGGAATCAGCAATGTGTCTCCAGGTGGGAGCATTCTTTGGAACTAAGACCTCTAGACCTACACAGCATAAGGTCACTGCGACCGGAAGCAAAAATTTTGTGAATTGGTCACTATGGGTAATAGTGAGTTGTACCACTCCCATTTCCACCCCTTAATTCCTGGACCCATGAATCCTGGCTATGGGAGAAACTGCACCATATGTTGGAGCTGGTTCAGAGCATGTACAGCCTCCTGGAGAATACTGGCCAACACTGCAAGGTATTGCCGCCTAACTGGTGACATAATTGTATCTTTAGAAGGCCATCCCATCATTCTATCAAACCAGCTGCTTCAGGATGATGGGGAGCATGGCAAGATCAGTGAATTCCATGAGCATGGGCTCAGTGCCACACTTCATTTTCTGTGAAGTGAGTGCCTTGATCCGAGGCAATGCTGTGCTGAGTACCACGACAGTGAATAAAACACTCTGTAACACTGTGATATGAGACTTGGCAGGAGTTTTGGCAAGGAAGGCAAATTTGTATCCAGGGTGTCTATTCCAGTAAGAATAAAACTCTGCCCTTTCCATGATGGAAGCAGTCCAATGTAATCAACCTGCCACAAGGTTGCTGGATGATCACCTTAAAGAATGATGCCATATCAGGGACGCAGTGTTGGTCTCTGCTGCTGACGGATTGGGCACTCAGTGGGGGCTGTAGCAAAGTCGGCCTTAGCGTTCATATTGCTGAGCCCATGCATAAGCTCCACCCCTGCCACCATGGACGCTTTGTTCAGGAGCCTATTGAACAATGATGGAAGTAGCTGGGGAAAGAGGGTGACTTATTTCCACAGAATGCACCATTCTATCCACTTGATTGTTGAAAATCCTCCTCTACCAAGGTTACCCTTTGGTGAGCATTCATGTGAGATGCAAATATCTTCACTTCTTTGGCCCACTCCAAGAGGTCTATCCACATACCTCTTCCCCATACCTCCTTGTCACAGATTTTCCAATCATGTTCATTCCAAGTCCCCGACCACCCAGCCAAACAATTGGCTACAGCCCATTAATCAGTATACAATTGCATACCTGGCCATTTCTCCTTCCAAGCAAAGTGAACAACCAGCTGCACTGCTCAAAGTTCTGTCCATAGGGACAATTTCCCTTCACCACTGCCCTTCATGGAGGTCTGAGAAAAAGGCCTGCCACTGTCCCACTCTTGAGTGCTGCCGGCATATCAAGGAGAACCATCTGTAAACCTGGCGCAGGTTTTCTGTTACTCAGTCAACTAATCATAAGGAACACCCCATGAGGATATAGGTGCAGACTGGGAGAGGGCAAATAACGTGACAGGAGTGGAGACCATGGGCACTTGAGTCACTTCCTCATGCAACTTACTTGTGCCTTCAGGTCCTGCTCAGGCCCAGTTGTGTATATACCAATTCTATTTAATGATGGAGTGCTGCTGCGCATGTCCAACTCTATGACTCTGTGGGTCAGACAACACCCAGTTCATGAGGGACAGCTCAGACAGCATGGTGACTTGATGGCCCATGGTTAAACGTCCAGTCTCTACTAAGAACAAGTGACAAGCCAAAACCTGTTTCTCAAAAGAAGAGTAGTTATCTGCAGAGAATGCAGTGCTTTGCACCAAAATCCTAATGGTTTAGAGTCCGACAAAGACTCTAAACAGTGATTTTATCTGCCAATGACACTTCAAGCACCACTGGGTCAGACAGATCATATGACCCAAGTTGTAGAGCAGTTTATATGGCAGCCTAAATCTGTTGCAGAGCCTTCTCTTGAGCTGGGCCCCACTCAAAACTAGCAGCTTTTCAAGACACCTGAAAAATAGGCTGTAGAAGCACACCCAAATGAGGAATATGTTGCCGCCAAACTCCAAAACCCCCCACCAGGCATTATGCCTCCTTTTGGGCTGTGGGAAGGACCAGATGCAATAAATTATCCTTTATTTTAGAAGGAATATCTCAACATGCCCCACACCCCTAGACCCCTAAAAATTTCACTGAGGTGGAAGGCACCTGAATTTTTGTTGGATTAATTTCCCACCCTCTAGAACACTAATGTTTCACCAATAAGTGCAGTCATTAACATTTCTTCCTTAGTAGGTCAAATCAGCATAATATCATCAATGTAACAGACCAGTGTGCCATCCTGTGGAAGGGAAAGGTGATCATGGTCCCTGTAGACTAAATTACGACATAGGGTTGGAGAGTTAATATACCCGAGGGAGTCAGTGAAGGTGTATTGCCGGCCTTGCCTACTAAAGGCAAAATGCTTCTGGTGGTTCTTTGAAACACATATGGAGAAAAAGGCATTAGCCGGATCAAAAGCTGCATACCAGGTACCAGGAGATGTATTAAATTGCTCAAGCAATGGAACCACATCTGGAACAGCAGCCTCAACTGGAGTCATCACCGGTTAACTGTTCAATAATCCGCTGTCATTCTCCAGGATCCATCTGTTTTTTACACAGGCCAAATAGACAAGCTGAATTAGGATGTGGTGGGAATCACCACCTCTGCAACCTTCAAGTCCTTGATGGTGGCAGTAATCTCTGCAATCCCTCCAGGAATGTGGTATTGCTTTGGGCTTACTATTTTCCTAGGTAGGGGAAGTTCTAATGGCTTCCACTTGGCTTTCCTACCATAATAGCCCTTACTCTATTTGTCAGGGATCCAATGTGGGGGTTCTGCCAGTTGCTGAGCATGTCTAGTTCAATTATGCATTCTGGAACTGAGGAAATCACTACAGGATGAGTTTGGGGACCTAGCAGACCCACTGTGAGCTGACCCGGAGCTAAGACTCCATTAATAGCCTGATCTCCATAGGCCCCCACTCTGACTGGTCAGCCACAGGGACATTTTGGGTCTCTTGGAATTAGTGTCAGTTCAGAGCCCATATTCAGTAATCCCTGAAAAGTCTAATTATTTCCTTTTCCCCAGTAAACAGTCACTCTCATAAAAGGCCATAGATCTCTTTGGGGAAGGCTGCAACAAAGATTAACGGTATAAATTTTGGCTGTGTAATGGGGTTGTTCCTCAAGGCAAGCTGGCCTCCCCTTCATTCAAGGGGCTGTGGGTCTATAAACTGGCTCAATTCTGAGATTTGATTGAGGAGCCGTGACTCTTTGTTCTGGCCATTCAAATTAGACTGCTGTTTACTTGACCTAGAATTATTCTGCTTGTACAGATTAAGTAAATATTTAGTATATTTCCAATCTATTTCACTCCTAGGGACATCATGGCTAAGTAGCCAATGCCCTAAGTCCATATGAGTCAGACTATTCTAATTACTGCTTTGACTCTGCTGTCCATTACAGTAACCACGCCCACCTTACCTCTGTTGATTGAGCGCTACCACTTGGCTCCTACCACTACAGAGTCCAATCAGCCCCATAGTAGTTAGGCATCTTAATTCAGTTAGGCCAGTTCCCACTGTCAAATATGACTTACATAAAATAACAATCACAGCAGTCTTCAAGGATGATGGGGCTCCCTTTACAAGTTTGTTCCTCATCATTGGGGTAAAAAGTGTGCACTCTGGGCATTCCATGTGTGGGTCTGTAGGTCTAACCTGATAAAACCCCCTAACATGCCAATTTACCTAAGCCTTTCGATTCCCTCTTCTACAGTTTACAAAGGCAGATCTGGCACTTTAACTGAATTTAGTGTGGGCCACCACGGAATCCATGCTTCAGCGAACCCACCAAATAAACTATTAGATCCTTTCCTAATCCCTTGTGCTGAAACAATGAATGCAGGATCTGTGCTTAATGGCCCCATATCAATAAACTGAGACTGATCCAACTTTATTTATGTTCCTTGCACCATTATCCAACACTCTTAATAGCCATTCCCACACATATTTCCCAGGTTTCTATTTGTACATATTAGAAAACTCAAGCAGTTCTTTTGGAGTGCAGCATACCTCCTCCTCTGTCACACTTTATATTTTACCTTTTTGGGCTCGCAGGAACTTAAGTGTAGCTATAGGTCTAGAGGCAAAAATAGGTGGTGAGAATGTGTTCTGAGAACATTCAGCAACGTCTTGTAAGGCATCTGCTTCAGGCAATGTAGTGACTCAGCTGCCTCTGCAGGGGATGACTCACACAAGGGCTCTTTAGACACAGCTGGGTTAATCTCATCAGATGGGGACTAAGGGGCTAACAGTTTCACTGGGGAGGATGGCTTAGCAAACAAAGTAATCTCTTCAGGTGGGAGTGAGAGGACTGATTCTGTTGGAAGAAGTGATTCAATGGAATTTAGGGGCTCAGTGTTCCCAGCTTCCTAATTATCTGCCCATATATCCCCATTCCAATTCACAAGATACTGTTTCTTCCCAATCAATGCCCTCTAACTTCAGACACCATTCGAGGAGGTTGGGAATTCAATTGGTGTTGTAATTCAGCCACTGTTAGATAAGACACTGCATTTGGTTTTTCACAATATCAGCTCTATTACTACAAAAAATAAGGCTTTCTTTCAAGGCACGAGTGGAAAATTTGGAGTTGTTTATGTGGCACTTGAGCTGCAACTCTGAAGCCCTAAGCTCATCTCTTCTTTCACCACTTTGTCTAGCTAAAGCTGGACCAACCAACCAAGTTTCTTATACTTCTCATTAGGACAACAC
This sequence comes from Loxodonta africana, assembly GCF_030014295.1. Taxonomy (NCBI): domain Eukaryota; kingdom Metazoa; phylum Chordata; class Mammalia; order Proboscidea; family Elephantidae; genus Loxodonta; species Loxodonta africana. The sequence goes on from NC_087357.1 coordinate 66,470,701, forward strand.
TGTGGGGAGGCATGAAACATGTGATCACCCAGAGCCTTGCCTCTTACCAAAACTTTATCTACTGGTGGTGATATTTTGCATATTTCTATTGCCACCTCGAGCCATGGATTAGCAGTGCCCTCTTGACTACCTGAAGCAGAGGGATCAGCATCTTCAAGACTAACCAGACTTGTGAATGAGTTTAGAAAGCTCATCCTTACAATTTTCTTTCTCTAGAACAACTCCCAAGACTAAATGTCTCAGGCTGGGTTCTCTAGAGAAGCAAAAACAGTGAAGCATATAAATATACATAGAGAGAGATTTATACCAAGGAAATGGCTCAAGTGGATGAAGAGGCTGGAAAGTCCCAAGTCAGTGGTTCAGGCTAGAGGCTTCTCCTGACTCACGTAGCTACAGGGGCTGGTGAACCCAAGATCAGCAGGTCAGACACCAGGACTCTAGCTCACAGGCTGTGGAGGCTGACAAATCCCAAGATTGGCAGGTAAGCTGCTAGCTCAAGTTCCAAGAACCAGAGGTCAGATGAACAGGAGCCAGCTGCAGGATCCATAGCAACCAAAAGCCGGCGAGTTTTGCCAGAAAGCCCACCTATAGTGGATGCAGCCACACCCCCAAGGAAACTCCCCTTCAACTGAGTGGGTATGCATAACAGATTTCATAGTGGATGTGATTACATTATATCAGATCTCCTTATGGAAGTCATTACATCATGACATAGCTGCCAAACTACATCATAACTGCCAAGCCACTGAGAATCATGACCCAGCCAAGTTAACACACAACCTTAACAATCACACGAAGTGAAGGAAGTCAGACTCCAAAGGTTAAATACTGTATGACTCAAGTTATATAACATTCTGGAAAAAGCAAAATTACAGAGACAGAAAACAGATCAGTGGTTGCCATGGGCTGAGAATGACTGACTACAAAGGTATGTGGAAATATTTTGGGGTGATGGTACTATGCTATATCCTGACTGTGGTGATTGTTACAGAATGTGTTTGTCAAAACTTATCACACTGTACACCTAAAAGTTTGGATTTTGCTGGATATAAGTTAAGCCTCAATAAATATGACCAAAAAACAAAAAAACGAAACAATCTCCTAAAGAAGTATGCAGGTTAATCATGATTCCTTTGTTTCCTGTACTTGCTGTCTCCAATTCCTTTCCTCCTTTTAATAGGTTTTGTGTATTAAAGTGTAAGACATACAGTGAAAAGTGCACAAATCATAAGCATACCAGTTAATTACTGTAAAGTGAACACACCCATATAAGGACCACCCAGAACAAGAAATGGAATATCACCAGGACCCCAGAAGTTCCTCTCCTATACTCACAAAATTACTATGTTTTTGGCCCTCATCTTCAAAGATAAACGACCACTCTTCTGACTTTTCACAACACAGATTTTATTTTGGCTGTTTGCGAAGGAGCTCCGGTGGCACAGTGGATAAGTGCTTGGCTGCTAACCTAAAGGCTGGCGGTTGGTGAACTTTATACAAATGAAATCACACAGTATGCATTTTGTGTATGTGTCGGGCTTCCTCTGTTCAACATTATGTTTGTGAGACTCATCCACGCTGTTGCATGTTGTTGTTGTTAAGTGACATTGAGTTGGCTCCAACTCACAGCAACCCCATAGGGTTTCCAAGGAATGGCTGGTGGATTTTAACTCTCGACCATTTGGTTAGCAGCCAAGCTCTAAACCACTACGCCACCAGTAGTTCACTGTATGATTATATCATATTTTAGATACATATTTTACTGCTGACAGACATTTAGGTTGCTTCAGATTTGGAGCTATTATGAATACTGCAGATGTGAACAAAAATATATATACTGCTACCTTCCTAATAGTGGAACTGCTGCATCAGATGGCATGCAAGTGTTTCCCAAAGTGGTTGTGCCAAATGACACTATCACCAGCAATGTATGAGACTAGTAGTTGCTATCATTGCCTACACTTCAACGTCTAATAGACACCACGAATGTAAACATGTCTAAAGCAACTCCTGACGTCCACCCCCTACCAAAAAAAAAACCAAACCCAGTGCTGTCGATTCCGACTCATGACGACCCTATAGGACACAGCAGAACTGCCCCATAGAGTTTCCAAGGAGTGCCTGGCAGATTCGAACTGCTGACCCTTTGGTTAGCAGCCGTAGCACTTAACTACTACACCACCAGGGTTTCCCCACCCCATACAACCACCACAAAATCTGCTCCCATCGTTAAAAAAAATAAACAAATCCAATGACATCGAGTTGATTCCGACCCACAGAGACCCTACAGGACAGAGAAGAACTGCCCACGTAGTGTTTCCAAGGAGGGCCTGGTGGATTCAAACTGCCAACCTTTTGCTTAGTAGCAGAGCTCTTGACTACTGTGCCACCAGGGCTCCATTTATAGCCATCTCCATTTCAGTCAATGACAGCTTCACGCTTATCATTGTTCAGGCCAAAATGAGTCAGGCTTGACTTTCCTTCCTCACTCCATGGAAAATCCTGTCTGTTCTATCTATAGAGTCTCACAACTTCTCACCACCTCCACTGCTACTACCCTGATCTAAGCCGCCATCACCTATCACCTGAATTACTACAATAACCTCCGAACTGGACTCCTTGCTTCCATATTTGCACCCCTGCAGTCATTCTTAACAGAGCAGTCAAAGTGCTCCTTTTGAAGTAGGTCATATGGTGTCACTTCTCTGCTCAAAACCTGTAATGGCTCCCCATTTCACTCCAAGTAAAAGTGAGAATATTTACAATGGCTCCCAGGGACCTTCATTTTCTTTCCCCTTTACCTCTCTAACTTCCTTCCCCCATCCCACCACTTGGCCCCAGCTGCACAGGTCTTTGAATTGACCAGGCCTTCTCCTGCTTGGAAGCCTTTGCTCTTGTGTTTCCCTCTACCTGAAATGCTCTTCCTCCGACATCAGCTTGCTAACTCCCTCACCTCCTCAATTCTTTGCTCAATTCTCACCTTCTCAATGATTACTGAGGTCGCCCTATTTAATATTACACCCACTCTGCTGCTCCACTTTGTTGCCCTTCTAATCTTTTTTATTTTTCCACTGCAACTTATCACCTTCTAACATACTGTATAGTTTACTTTTTCATTTTGCTGATTGTCTTTCTCCCCACAACTCTCCAACCAATGTGGACTCCAGGAGGCCAGGGATATTTGTTCTATTCCCTGATGTATACCAAGCAGACACATGCTCAAATATTCCTCATATGAATGTCCTTTTTATCAAGCAGAACAAATAACTGAATTCTTAATACTGCTGCAGCCTTCAAATATTATCTTTCTACAAGTCTTCATAACTTGGAATTTTTTTAATTCCCAGCCTTAACAAATTACTAGGTGATGACAGCCCAGACACACAGTTAAGGAAGGGTGGAGACTGAAACGCCAGTTTATGGGAAGACAGAGAACATAAGTTCTCTAGAGACATGATGAGCTTCCTGGCACCAGCTACTTGCCAACTAGTGGCACAGTGTACTGGAATCACTGGAACCAGGTTTAGTTGTAGACAGTTTTGCACAATTCCCCAGTCATCTTTAAAAAGCTGACCTTCAATGTCGGTTTTCCTTTAAGCAAACACCAAAATCCACTTCTACACTCAGTCACCCAGAGTCTTTGTAAAGAACGAGGAGCCCAGCATGTGAATCCCTAGGGGTTTTGTAAGGAATCCTTTAGCCCCGTTATCTAACCCTGGAGAATGGGTTCCTGGTACAGCCCCTTCACCACTACCCCACACCCCCTACCGCTCCCTGAGGACCCAAGGCCCTTCCTCTCCAGATATCAGAAAGGAGTTACTGTCGGTGAAGACAAACACCGACCGGGCAATGCAGCAGCCAGAGTGCAGGAATGACACTGCGGTCCTTCGCTCCCGACCTGCCTCCGATCCTGTCCCCGCCGCTCCGCGCGCCCAGGTCCTACCGCTGGACACCCACCTCCAGCCACGAAGGAGCGCAGCCAGTAGAAGTCTCGGCGGGCTGCCGGCCCTCCAGTCCCTGCCGCCTGCGACATCGCCGAAGGGGGATCGACCGCTGCCAGGGCCGCCGCCGCCGCCATCAGCACCAGGGCCGAGTCGGAAGCTTCGGCTGCCAAGTTACAGACGACTGGCCCGGGCCATGTTTACAGCTGTCGGTGACAGGGTACCGACCGCCGCGCCGGCGGTGCTGGACAACACGGGGCGGCGAGTCGCGGAATGATGGCGTACCCCGGGGCGGGGCCTGGATCTGAGCCCCAGACAGGCCCTAGGTTGGGGAGCCCAGGGGCCGGCCCGGGGCGGGGCCGGGGTAAGGTCCCCGCGTTGTGACAGGGGCGGGGCCGGGGCTGGCATCTGGGTGCCGAGAGAGGAGTCGCCCGGGCCCGTTATCTCCCCCACTCCGCCTCACCCCAAGCGATTCCTCGCTCCCCTTTTTAGGCCCCCTGCGTTCAGACGGAGAAAGGAAACGTGGGTAGCAAGTGAGTCATTCCAAAACTCCCCACCTCGGAGAGCTCTCCTTCCAATAACCTGTGACCACCGCACATCCTGCTGTCTTCTGACCTCCCTGAGATGCACCCTTTCCAGACCAACCTATGTCTTCTCGCTCTGCAGATATCTCTGAATTTGCTCAACTCTTCCATCAAATAGCTCTGCCATCTCAGACCCCACTGAACCTCAGTTTCTGCCCTCCCCACTAATTTCCCACCCCACCCCCACTGCCTCTGCCAAAAAATATTGCTAAATCCCGAAGTTCTCCTTTCTTTGGAAACCTGCAAATTATATAAATATGTCTGCCTGTCAAGCCCTTCTGGTTATGTTTGTGCCTTCCTCTTAGCTCTCAAAATCCACTGAGCTATATATACTCTCCAACAACCCCAAGTCTCTGCCCTAAATTCTTAGGAAAACCCCAGTTTCTTTTCCCTGGCCCCATAGTATTCCAAGACTATTTTCTCTACTACCCTTTAGAGGCACTGTTACTGTGAGCCTCTCACCCCTTTTAACCTGTGCAAAACTCATTCCTTTTCTTCGTGACCAAAAATGCCCTGAAGTTGTTATTTTTCTCTTTTGGAAATTATCTATTATAATTTCCCTCAATGCTTCCTCTAACCTTCCCTCTTACTGACAGTGGTCACTACCTTCTCTTTTTATGCATCTGTCTTTGCAAGGAGTTTCTAGTCACGTTTAGTCTATAGTGATGAGTCCAGATTTCAAATTTCTTTTTCTCCGTATTTTCAAAATGTGGTACCAGAAAACACACACCCATTTAATAATACTATTATTTATATTTTACATGTCTAATCTGAAGAATCAAAAGCTCCGTAAGGTTCTTTTATGTAACAATGAAAGACAAATAGGTCTATATTTTCATATTCTATAAAAAGCAAAATTGTCTCAGTTCTCTAGTGCTAACTTTTTACACTTTCACTTTACTGGAGCCCTGGTGGTGCAGTGGTCAACAGCTATGGCGAGCTACAGCTACTATCCAAAAGATCAGCGGTTCAGATCCACCAGCTGCTCCCTGGAAACTTTATGGGGCAGTTCTGCGCTGTGCTATAGGGTCCCTAAGAGTAGAAATCCCCTTGCTGTGGGGTTGGCTGTAAATATACACAAATTCCTTGTGAATTTCAAGGCATGGGCCTCCCACCAAGGCCACAAACTGACCAACCCCTCTCAGTAGGCCACAGATATTTTATTTGTATAGTAGGTGCAGCTAGGCTATATCTCCCCTCGTGTGAAGTTTATCAACCAATCCCTGCAAGGTTCATACCAATCATAGAGCAGACTGCAGTCCAAACCTCCCCCCCTCCTCTTGCCATCAAGTCAATTTCAACTCATAGTGGCCCAGGGCCAGACAAAAAGTATTACAACCAAGTTGTTTACAGCTTACCCAGGAAATGTCAATCAAACTGACAAAAATAACAAACCCTCTGGTGTAGAAACTGGGACAAAGGTAACTCCTCAGGGATTAGGAGAGAAATTTCTCCAGTTTTTTTCCCAAAGCACCAAGGCAAAAGGCTGATAAGGGAACTCATTTCACCACACTCCCCAACACTTGTATGACAGACCACTGACCAATAAGGTTAGAGAAGTAGGTCAAGGTTCTATCAGAAACAGTTTTAATCTTGGGCTAAAGATTTAGGCTTAATTTGGTGGATAATAAGCCAGTGACAGCTATGATTTAGAAAATTAATCTGGGAGAGATGAATAGGATGATTGGGAAGGCAGACACTAATAGAACTTGACAGTAAGGAAGCCAGTTAGGGAGAAGCCTCTATCCTAATCCACGGACTCGGGACATTCCAGCCTCTACAATTGCTTGAGCCCTTTCCTTGATATAAATCTCTCCGTATGTATGTTTATATGCTTTACTGGTTTTGCTTCTCTAGAGAACCCAGCCTAAGACATTTGGTACTGAGAGTGGTTCTAGAGAAACAAAATTATAATGATGAGTTTCCTAAATTGGTTCTTCAATTTGATTAGTCTTAAAGATGTCAATGACTCTGCTCCTAGCAGTAAAGAGGGCACTGCTAATCCATGGCGTGAGGTGGCAATACAATTACACAAAATATCACCACCAGTAGATCAGGTGTTGGTAAAAGGCGAGGCTCCGGGTAAACACATGTGTGATATCTTTCTACAGTTTTCCAGAATGAGAAGTATAAGGAAACTGGTTGGTTGGTCCTACTTTCGCTAGACTGGTGAAAGAAAGAGATGCGCTCAAGGCTTCAGAGTCAAAGCTCAAGTGCCGCATAAATGACCTTAAGGCTTACACTTTTCCTTTGAAAGAAAGCCTTATTACACAGAACTGAAATTGCCTAAAACCAAACCCAGAGCCTTATTGTAAGAATGACTGAATTACAACGCCAGCTCAATTGCCAGCCTCAAGAGGTATCTGAAGCTAAAGCAAGGGCATTGACTGGGAAGAAAAGGGATGCTGAATCTTGGGGTGGGGACATATGGGCAGATAATCATGAAGCTGGAGACACTGAGCCCCAAAATTCCCTTGAATTACTCCTGCCAGAAGAGCCACTTCTATCTAAAGAGATTACTCCATGTTTGTCTGCTACACCACCCTGCCCCTCCACTCCCATCTAATGAGATTAGCCCTAGCCCAGCTGCCTCTAAGAGTCCTTTCCTGAGTCATTTCCTGGGGCATTGCCTGAGTCAGATGCTTTAAAAGACAAGGCTGGATGTTCTCAGAACAATTCCGCCCTACAGATTCTGGCTTCTAGACCTATAACTAGACTTAAGTCTCAATGAGTCCCAGAAGGTGAAGGTCAAAGTGTGACCAAGGAGGAGGTATATGCTATACTCCAAAAGAACTGCTTGAATTTTCTAATATGTACAAACAGAAACTTGGGGAATATGTGTGGGAATAGCTATTAAGAGTGTGGGATAATGGTGCAAGGAACGTAAAGATGGATCAGCCTGAGTTTATTGACATGATTCCACTAAGCACAGACTTTTCATTCAATGTTTCAGCTAGAGAAGTTAGGAAAGGATCTAATAGTTTATTTGGTTGGGTGGTTGAAGCATGGATTAAGTGATGGCCTACACTAAATCAAGTTGAAGTACCAGACCTGTCTTGGAATACTATAGAAGAAAGTATATAAAGGCTGAGGGAAATTGGCATCCTAGAGTGCATTTATCAGGTTAGACTCACAGACCCACACATGGACATACCTTTTACCACAACAGTGAGGAACAAATTTGTGAAGGGAGCTCCAGCATCCTTGAAAACTGCTGTGATAGCTATTTTATGTAAATCAGATTTGACAGTGGGAGCTGCCCTAACTGAATTAAGGCACCTGACTACAATGGGGCTGAATGGACCCTGTGGTAGTAGGGGCCAAGTGGTTGCACTCAATTGACGAAGACAAGGTAGGCGTGGTTACAGTAACTGACAGCAAAGTAAAAGCATTAATCTAGGAGTGAAATTAGATAGGAAATCTTCTAAATATTTACTTGACCTGTACAAATGGATAAATTCTAGGTCAGGTGAACAGCAGTCTAACTCAAGTCGCCAGAATAGAGTCACGGTCCCTCAATCAATTCTCAGATTTGAGAGAGTTTAAAGACCCTCAATCCCTTGAATGAAGGGGAAGCCAGGTCCTTTTGAGGAAGGACTCCAATACACTGCCAAACATTTTTACTGCTAATCTTTCTCCCAGCCTTCCCCAAGGGATCTACTGCCTTTTACAAGAGTGACTGTTCACTGGGGAAAAGAAAATAATCAAAAATTTTGGGGGATTACTGGATACTGGCTCTGAACTCTCACTAACTCCGGGAGACCCAAAATGTCACTGTGGCCCACCAGTAAAAGTGGGGACATATGGAGGTCTGGTTATTAATGGAGTCATGGCTCATGTCCATCTCACGGTAGGTCCAGTGGGTCCCCAAACCCATCCTGTAGTGATTTCTCCAGTTCCAGAATTGCATAACTGGAATAGATATACTCAGCAATGGCAGAACCCCCATACTGGATTCCTGACAAATAGAGTAAGGGTTATTATGGTAGGAAAAGCCAAGTGGAAGCCATTAGAATTGCTCCTACCTAGGAAAATAGTAAATCAAAAGACATACTGTGTCCCTGGAGGAATTGCAGAGATTACTGCCACCATCAAGGACTTGAAGGATGCAGGGGTGGTGATTCCCACCATATCCCCATACAACTCACCTAGTTGGCCTGTGCAAAAAACAGATGGATCTTGGAGAATGACAGTAGGTTATCAAAAACTTAACCAGGTAGTTACTCCAGTTGCAGCTGCTGTTCCAGAAGTAGTTTCATTGCTTGAGCAAATTAATACATCTCCTGGTACCTGGTATGCAGCTATCAATCTGGCTAATGCTTTTTTCTCTGCACTTTTTTTTTTTATAATTTTTATTGTGCTTTAAGTGGAAGTTTACAAATCAAGTCAGTCTCTCACATATAAACTTATATACACCTTACTACATACTCCCACTTACTCTCCCCCTAAGAAGTCAGCCCGCTCCCTCCTTCCAGTCTCTCCTTTCATGACTGTTTTGCCAGTTTCTAACCCTCTCTACCCGCCTATCTCCCCTCCAGACAGGAGATACCAACATAGTCTCACGTGTCCACCTAATGCAAGTAGCTCACTCCTCATCAGCATATCTCTCCAACCCATTGTCCAGTCCAATCCATGCCTGATGAGTTGTCTTCAGGAATGGTTCCTGTCCTGGGCCAACAGAAGGTTTGGGGACCATGACCACTGGGATTCTTCTAGTCTTAGTCAGACCATTAAGTCTGGTCTTTTTATGAGAATCTGGGGTCTGCATCCCACTGTTCTCCTGCTCCCTCAGGAGTTCTCTGTTGTGCTCCCTGTCAGGGCAGTCGTTGGTTGTGGCCGGGCACCATCTAGTTCTTCTGGTCTCGGGATGATGTAGTCTCTAGTTCATGTAGCCCTTTCTGTCTCCTGGGCTCATAATTACCTTGTGACCTTGGTGTTCTTCATTCTCCTTTGATCCGGTCAGTTGAGAATCATTGATGCATCTTAGATGGCTGCTTCTTAGCGTTTAAGACCCCAGATGCCACACTTCAAAGTGGGATGCAGAATGTTTTCTTAATAGAATTTATTTTGCCAATCGACTTAGATGTCCCCTGAAGCCATAGTCCCCAAACCCCTGCCCTTGCTCCACTGACCTTCGAAGTATTCAGTTTATTCAGGAAACTTCTTTGCTTTTGGTCCAGTCCAGTTGTGCTGACCTTCCCTGTATTTAGTATTGTCCTTCCCTTCACCTAAAGTAGTTCTTATCTACTATCTAATCAGTAATAACCCTCTCCTGTCCTCCCTCCCTCCCCCCTCTCGTAACCACAAAAGAATGTGTTCTTCTCAGTTTAAACTATTTCTCAAGATCTTATAATAGTGGTCTTATACAATATTTGTCCTTTTGCATCTGACTAATTTCACTCAGCATAATGCCTTCCAGGTTCCTCCTGGAATGTTATGAAATGTTTCACAGATTCATCACTGTTCTTTATCAATGCGTAGTATTCCATTGTCCACACCTATTTTGAAGAACCATCAGAAGTGGTTTGCCTCCAGCTGGCAAGGCCAGCAATACACCTTCACTTGCCTACCTAAGGGCTATAGCAACTCTCCAGCCCTACATCACAGTTTAGTCCAGAGGGTCCTTGATCGTCTTTCCCTTCTACAAGATGTCATGTTGGTCCATCACATTGATGACATTATGCTGATTGGACCTAGTAAGAAAGAAGTGTCAATAACTCTGGTCTTATAGGTAAAATATTTGCATGCTAGAGGGTGGGAAATTAATCCCACAAAAATTCAGGAACCTTCCACCTCAGTGAAATTTCTAGGGCTCCATTGGTGTGGGGCATGTCAAGATATTCCATCTAAAGTGAAGGATAAGTTATTGCACCTGTCTGCTCCCACAACTAAAAAGGAGGCACAATGCCTGGTGGACCACTTTGGATTTTGGAGGCAACACATTCCTCATTTGGGTGTACTACTCTGGCCTCTTTAGCAAGTGACTCAAAAAGCTGCTAGTTTTGAGTGGGGCCCAGAACAAGAGAAGGCTCTGCAACAGGTTTAGGCTGCTGTGCAAGCTGCTCTTCCACTTGGGCTGTATGATCCAGCTGATCCAATGGTGCTTGAAGGATCAGTGGTACACAGAGATGCTGTTCGGAGTATTTGGCAGGTCCCAGTTGGTGGATCATAGAGCAGACCCTTAAGATTTTGGAGCAAAGTCCTGCCATCCTCTGCAGATAACTACTCTCCTTTTGAGAAACAGCTTTTGGCTTGCTACTGGGCCTTAGTAGAGACTGAACACTTAACCATAGGACACCATGAGGCCTGAACTGCCCATCACAGACTGGGCGTTATCTGACCCACAGAGCCATAAAGCTGGACATGCACGGCACCACTCCATCATTAAATGGAAGTGGTATATACAAGATTGGACCCGAGCATGACTTGAAGGCACAAGTAAGTTGTATGAGGAAGTGACCCAAATGCCCATGATCTCCTCTCCTGTCACGTTACCTTTCATCGCCCAGTCTGCAGCTATGGCCTCATGGGGAGTTCATTATGATCAGTTGACTGAATAAAAGAAAAGCGGTGCCTAGTTTACAGATGGTTGTGAGTGATATGCAGGCACCACTTGAAAGTGGACAGCAACAGCACTATAGCCCCTTTCTGGGACCTCTCTGAAGGACAGGGGTGAAGGAAAATCCTCTCAATGGGCAGAACATTGAGCAGTGCACCTGATTGTTCACTTTGCTTGGAATGCGAAATGGCCAGATGTGCAACTGTATACTGATTCATGAGCTGTGGCCAATAATTTGGCTGTATGGTCAGAGACATGGAACGAACATGGTTGGAAAATTGGAGATAAGGATTTATGGGGAAGAGGTGTGTGGATAGGCCACTCTGAATGGGCCAAAGATGTGAAGGTATTTGTGTCTCATGTGAATGCTCACCAAAGGGTCACCTCAGCAGAGGAGGATTTTAACAATCAAGTGGATTGGATGACATGTTCTGTGGAGACCAGTCATCCTTTTTCCCCAGCTACTCCCATCATTGTTCAATGCGCTCATGAACAAAGTGGCCATGGTGGCAGGGATGGAGGTTATGCATGCGCTTAACAACATAGACTTCCACTCACCAAGGCTGAGTTGGCTACAGCCACTGCTGAGTACCCAATCTGTAAGCAGCAGAGACCAACACTGAGTCCCCGATATGGCACCATCCCTCGAGGTGATCAGCCAGAAACCTGGTGGCAAGTTGATTATGTTGGACCACTTCCATCATTGAAAGGGCAGCATTTTGTCCTTACTGGAATAGACACTCTGGATATGGATTTGCCTTCCCTATATTTTTATATGCAATGTTTCTGCCAAAACTACCAACCATAGGCTTTCAGAATGCCTTATCCACTGTCACGGTATCCTACACAGCATTGTCTTAGATCAAGGGACTCACTTTACAGCAAATGAAGTACAGCAATGGGCCCATGCTCACAGAATTCACTGGCTTTACCATGTTCCTCATCCTGAAGCAGTTGGCTTGGTAGAACGATGGAATGGCCTTCTAAAGACACAATTAAAGCACCAGCTAGGTGGCAATACCTTGCAGGGTTAGGGCAATGTTCTCTAGGAGGCTGTATATGTTCTAAACCAGCATCCAGTATATGGCACTGTTTCTCCCATAACCAGGGTTCATGGTTCCAAGAATCAAAGGGTGGAAATGGGAGTGGCACCACTCACTATTAGCCCTAGTGAACCGCTCACAAGATTTTTGCTTCCTGTCCCTGAGACCTTATGTTCTGCAGGTCTAGAGGTCTTAGTTGAGAAGAGAAGAATGCTCTCACCTGGAGACACATTGCTGATTCCATTTAACTGGAAGCTAAGAATGCCACCTGGCCACTTTGAGCTCCTTATCTGTCTGGATCAACAAACAAGGAAGGGAGTTACCATACTCACTGGTGTGATTGATCCTGATTACCAAGAGGAAATTGGATTGATATCATATAATGGAGGTAAAGAAGAGTATGTCTAGAATGCAGGGGCTCCCTTAGGGCATCTCTTAGTATTACCGTGCCCTGTGATTAAAGTCAATGGAAAACTACAGCAACCCAATTCTGACATGACTACTAGTGGCCCAGACCCTTCAGGAATGAAGGTTTGGGTCACACTATCAGGCAAAGAACCACAACTAACCGAGGTGCTTGATGAGTGTAAAGGGAATATGGAATGCGTGGTGGGAGAAGGTAGTTCTAAATACCAGTCATGGCCATGTGACCAGTTGCAGAAACAAGGACTGTAATTGTTATGAATCTGTTTTTGTATATGTGTGTCAAATATTTTTGTTTTCTTCGCTTACAAAATGTAAGATGTAAACTGGACTAATGTGTTTTCAGTTGTATGCATGTTAGTTGTACCGTGTTAGGTGCAAGTATGACTTCATAATTGTCTTTATTCAGACATTATGTATGGTTAAAGGAGATGTGTACGTGGGCTAAGTTGACAAAGGGCGGACTGTGATGGTTAAGATTGTGTGTCAGCTTGGCTGGGCCATGATTCCCAGAATTTATATGTGATCACTCTTATGATGAATCTACTATGAGTAGTCAATCAGTTTAAAGGGAGTTTCCTTGGAGGTGTGGATTGCATCCGAATATAAGCAGACATTCTGACGTTTTGCTCACTCTGGATCCTGTGGCTGCCTCCTGTTTGTCTGACCTCCGGTTCTTGGACTTGAGCTATCAGCTTACCTGCCGATTGATCTTGACCTCTCCAGTCCCTGCAGCTATGTGAATCAGAAGCCTTGCGGTCTTGCCTTCCAATCATGGGATTTGTTGATATTTACAGAATGTGAGCAAGAGCCCTGCTTTCTGGCCTGCCGATCTTGGGTTCATCAGCCCCTGTGGCTACATGAATCGGGAGAAGCCTCTATCCTAATCCATGGACTTGGGACATTCCAGCCTCCACAATCGCGTGAGCTGTTTCTCTGATGTAAATCTCTCTATATATTTATACGCTTTACTGGTTTTGCTTCTGTAGAGAACCCAGGCTAAAACAGGTAGTTCTACTGTTTTATAGGGCCACTATGAGTTGGAATCAACTCAATGGCAACAGGTTTACAACCATGTGAGCCATTTCCTTGAGATAAATCTCTGTCTCTCCCATATATGTATATGTATATATACACATATATGTATATAAAACCCACTGATGTCTAGTCAATTCTGACTCATAGCAACCCTATAGGACAGAGTAGAACTGCCCCATAGAGTTTCCGAGGACCACCTGGTGGATTTAAACTGCCGACATTTTGGTTAGCAGCTGTAGCTCTTAACCACTGCACCACCAGGGTTTTATATATATATATATATATATATATATATATATATATATATATATATATATATATATATATACACATATATCCTGGTGGTTAAGCACCCAGCTGCTAACCTAAAGGTTAACAATTCAAATCCACCAGCCACTCCTTAGAAACCCTATGGGGCAGTTCTATGGTGTTCTATATGGTCACTGAGATTCAGAATTGACCTGATGTCAATGGGTTTTTTTTATGCTTCACTGGTTTTGCTTCTCTAGCAAACTCAGCCTAAGACAGGATGGTTGGCATAAACTATGAATGTAATATAAACATACAAAGTACCTAAGGACTTCTACCTAGAGTGCAAAGGTTTTTTTATAATATAAACAATATATGAATATGATATATTCCACAAATAACAATAAGTGCATTAAAAACCTTTTTTGAAAGCTTCCCCCAATCCAACACATACCCCAACATTTTGTGAGATAGGAAAGAACAAGGTGCCATTTTAATAAACATTGTCATGGCCTTTAGGTATCTTCAAATTTTCTGTTATGTAGTCTCTTTTAGACTGCAGATTGTAAGCGTTTATTTATTTACATTTATCAGGAATAAGCATCATTTATTTCCGAAGCCTTATAAATTAAAAAAAAAAAACTTTGAGATCATGTATAATATACCCCATATGTAACATATGCTGTTTGCTCCTTAGGTGTAGAATTTACCCATAGACAAGATTAAAAAGAAAGTATAGTATTTTCATATATCAGAAGAAATATCACAATTTCTGGAAGCATATGTAAAGAACTGTCAGTAGTGATTACCTCTGGGGAGTGGTATGGTTGAAGGATGGAGGAGGTGTACCTTTTACTTCGAATTTTATCCTCATTTATATGAGCATGCTAACAAACAAGCACAATTTGTTGGTTACCTATAGTATTTTAGGGGTGTGTATGGAATATTGTAAGTTACAAAGGAGGAAGAGACCCAATTCTATAGGAGGAGTAGGAGATCAGGAAAAGCTAGAGATTTGAGTTTAGCCAAAAAAAAGAAGTAAGATTGTCAGTGTACTAAATGACACTGAACTGTACACTTTAAAATGGTATATTTTATGCTGTGTTTATTTTACCACAATTTAAATAAAACAAAATAGTAAGAGTTCTTCAGGCAATTGAGGCAATTTTGAGGGAAAGAATATTCCAGAACAGGGACTGCATCATCTCTTAGTTACAATTATATATACCAATAAACTAGAAATTGTAAGAGGAAGTACTTAACTTATTCATTTATTTGCTCAACAGGTATTTCTTGTAGAAGGTACAAGGCATCAGAGATACAATGGTGAATAAGAACTTAGCCTCTGCCCCCAGGGAGCCTGCATGTTACTGGGAGAGACAGATATTAATCAAATAATCATAGAAATTCATTTTTTTTTTTTTTTTAATTGAAACTAGGATAAGTGCTTCTGAGAGGAGGTTTAGTGCTTGGGAATTTAAGATCATAAAACAGGGATCTGATCTAGACAATAAAGTCCTTAAGGACATGATGCTTGAACCCAGAGGTGAGGGCTCATTAGGAAATATGGGAAAGAACGAGCATTTTAGGGAGAGGATCCAATTTGTGCTGAGAGCCTATGGGAGAGAACTCAGTGTCTTCAAGGGTCTGATCACAACTTTGAGCACCTTACCACACTCTGTCCTTCAGAACTGGGCAGATGACTTACATTTATGAATGCCTGAGACAATAGAGGGAGCTGCTAGACTGTGGAGAACTGTGGAAGTGCTTGCCTGGCCTGAAATAAGACTTGTCTGTAAATGAGATTTGCTTGTTTACAGGAACAGAACTGTGGGTTTGCAAGTGCTGGAGAAAGCCACTGCGGTAGGAACAGGCAGAACTAGGAGGTGTGTGATGTGAGATGAGATGGAGAAATACGTGAAAGCCACTGTATTCTTGTCGTTATTCTAAGAGTAACACGAAGTATTAAGCTGGGGTTGACATGATCAAATTGCTGTTTCAGAAATATCATTTTAACCATGGCTTGGAGACTGGAATAGGGACAAAAGTGGGCATGAGTAGATTATTGCAAGAGCAGACACCTTGGTCTAGAATGAGGGTCGTTGAAATGGAGGGAAGTGGGTGGATTTGAGAGATAACGCAGTAAAACAGACATGACTTGGTGATGTATTACATAAGGAGATTGAGAACAGAGAGATGTCAAGGACAATCCTTAGGTTTCTGGTTAACACAACTGGATCAATTTACTGAGGCAGGGATCACCAGAAGATGATCAGTTGGTTGTTAGTTGAGGGAAGATTTGCAGACAGAGGGTGGAACATGAGTTGCTTGGTTTGGACATACTGAATATCCAGAGGTGTTTGAGCTATGTAAGAGGAGCTATTAAAGAGTGTAATATACATGGAATAGCTTGAGCTGGAGATATAATGTTCGTAAGTCAAGACTAAGGAGAAAGAGAATGAATGCCACCCAGGACCCAGTCTTACGTAGTGGCAACATTTAATGGCTAGAAGAAAATGGTGAGCTGACAAAGGAGACAGAGAGGTGATGGCCAGATTTGTGGGAGAAAAAAACAGGAATAATAGAAGCCAGTGTAAAAAAGTGTGTTAATAATAATGTAGTTTTACTCAAAATGTTGAGTTTAAAAGATCTATAAGACATCCAAATTATTCAAAGAACCTCTTGGGACTGGAGCTCAGAAAGGGCTTTAGACTAGAGAGATAAATTTGAAATTTGGGCATTTAGGCTGCAATTGAAGCCATGTTCATTTAGAGAGAGGAGTACAATGTGTTGCTGTACAATTAATTATTTTTGTGTGTAGCCTTTCTAGCCATGGTCTTGTAACTCCCACCCTTAGAGTAATGGTTTTGATAGAGAATTGGAATGGGCAATTGAAACATTTGTCATCCAAAAAGGAGAGAGGTAAAGGCATGAAGGGCTGGCTCACACACCTTGATGACTGTGTGCTCTCACTCAACATGGGGAGACAAACGGAGGATCACCATTGGACAGATTCCTACGCTTCTCTGGGGGATCTGGGAAAGAAGGGGTGGGGAGGATGCTGGTGCCACTATACAGTTCTTTCCCACATCACCTAAAATTGTTTTTTCCTGCCAGACTCTGCGGTTCCAGGACCAGGGATGCAGCTGCCTGTGCCAGAAACAATGGTGATCCTTAAGCAAGAGATTAACTATACCCCTGAACATGTATGCCAGAATTCCCAAGGGCCTGATGGGATGGATTGTACCTTTTCCCATCTAGCAAAATTGGGCTTGACAGTGAATACTGCAGTATTGCCCAGTGGGTGAGATAGCCCATTAGTGTTATACCTATGAAACCCTACCCAACATGAATGGGAGTGGACTGACAGGGAAGCACTTGCTAGACTGCTCTTGCTACCAGCAGTTTGGACCAGCACAGCAGCTGAACCTGATGTTCCTTCCCAAGGTGGAAAAATTTGTATAAAAATAAATGACAAATGGAAGGAAGGAGAAATAACAGCTGAAGGTAAAGGAATGAATAAATGGATTATGCAGTGGGATAAACCTAACATTATGCTGATGCCTCAAGAGAGAGACTCAGAGCAAGGCAATAATCTTCTCTCACTTGAACTTTGTTAGAGGCCAGAAAGAGTGACTACGAGGTGTCTTTTGGAGAACCTGACCAGATCAGATGGAAATCTGAAGCAGACCTGAATGGCTGGTACCTGAGTAAACTCACCTTTGGGTTCTTTGCTGTATTGAAAGACTAATTGTTAATGACTGTTTTCAAATGGTAAAATGATTGGGGGGTGGGGGAAGTTATCTTCCAAATATGGAAGAACCATGGCCAAAAAAGCCAGGGGGTGGCCTGTGGCATGAGAGTAATTACTTCTGTGTGTGGTCTTTCTAGCTAGGATCTGGTAAATTCCACTCAGGTGATTGTGTGATAGGGTAATTGTGGCCTATCAGGGGGATTGGTCAGTTTTCCTTGAAAGAGAGCCAATTCCAGAGCAAAGAGGGAGAATCCACCACCACCAAAGGAGAGACCCGCAGGAGACGGCGCATTGGGCTTCCCAGCCCATGGAACAAAAATGCTGAGTGCCTTTGGGCAGAGACTAAGGGCCAGGGAGAACTCCATGCCTGACCCACGGATTTGGGACTTGTCAGCCTCCACAACCTCGTGAGCCATTTCCTTTATATGGTTTGTGAGTTCCATGAGATGTTGCCAGAAACTAGGCAAACCAAAGACAGGAGGGGGAGTACTGAGGGGAGGGGGAGTAGTTGATGTTAGAGAGGATGGAGTGGTACAGTAGTTTGGAAAAGCTAGACATTTGGGACGTCTTTAACCTCCACCTTATAGGAACCAGCTTTGTGCTGATCCTTACAAAAGAAATTATTCATTTATGTGTGAAGCTAGCAATCAACGGTAGTAATTATTATTCACACATCTAGGCAACAATAACGCTGATGCATTTACCTAGTATTATTCTGTCAGGAACACTTTGGAAGTATTACCCAGTTGCTTCTGTCAGTCAATACTCGGTCTGTCAGCAATATTATTGAGGGCATTTTGATAAGAGGCCATATGGAAAGATAACAAAAATAAAATAAGATCTGAATTCTCTCCTATAGCTTTCGGGTAGTCGAGGGAATAAAATCACATAATACTCATGACCAGCATCAAAATTACATATCAGTGACTACAAATTAACAAAGTCCGACACTATTCCTCATGAATGTTGAGTACAAACAAAAAACAAAACAACAAACCCATTGCCATTGGGTAGATTCCAACTCATAATGACCCTATAGGACAGAGTAGAACTGCCCCATTGGGTTTCCAAGGAGCAGCTGGTGGACTTGAACTGCCAACCTTTTGGTTAGCAGCCCTAGCTCTTAACTACTGTGCCATCAGGGCTATTGGTGTTTGGTGCAATGGTTCAAGAACTTTCCTAGGGAAACTGAATTGTCAGTGGAATTTTAAATAAAAGAATTCTAGAGATGGTAGGGGCCTCAGAAATCTTCAAGGTAGTAAAAATATTTACGAAATCCCTTTTATTATATATTAGGGGAGAAGATGGGAAAGGGACGCAGAGAGCCTGTGGCTTGTGAGGGGCTGCACGAGGCGTATGACATTTATTGTCCTAAGGTATTGTGACGCTGGGGATTTACCAAGAAATCAGCCTCATCTGTACCAACATATGAAATTGCATAAGTGTAGCCATGAAGTTTAGACAGGGCCTTGGGGAGGTATTCAACAAAAATGCCTGGAATTATTGAGTGCCCGTTATGTGCCAAGTCCTGAGCTAGGCACTGGGAATGTAAAAATGAAAGATGGCCACTTGAGAGACATACAGTTTTGTGAGTAATTGGAGTAAGTGTGTGAGAAGAGCCGTGACAGAAGAGCAAATGAAGAAGAGACTGAAGATGCTAGAAAGAGGGTCCCATAAATAGAGTAACCAAAAAAAAACAAACCTATTGCTGTCCAGTCAGTTCCGACTCATGGCAATGCTAAAGGACAGAGTAGAACTGCTCCATAGGGTTTCCAAGGAGTGCCTGGTGGATTCAAACTGCCAACCTTTTGGTTAGCAGCTGTAGCTTTTAACCACTATGCCGCCAGGGTTTCCAAAATAGATAATAATAGAGTAAGATAAATAGATAAATACAGTAAGAACTGCTTAAATAAAGTTAGCATGGAGACTGTGGGCTCAAGTGCAGAATTTAATGAGCACCCAGGTAACATAGGGAAGAAACTTCAGGTAAGAAAGAAAATACCAGAACTCTTGAGGAAGGGAAAAAAAATAAATAAGAAATCTATTGCTTGAGGGCTTCTCCTAAATTCTGGCCTGAGGGTAGCTTTAGGGGTGAGAAGAATAAAGGCTTAAAACTGGTTCCATGGCAGGAATAGACTGAAAAGCCCCCAAATAGGAATTGCTAAAGAGCTCAGGAATACTTAGGTCTGAGGATTTTGAAGCTGGTTAAGACACCAAAAGAATTCTGTTACTTTCAGTCAGGAGTAGAGAAAATGGATAATGAGGAGGTAGAGGTGAGGTGGAGGTGCTTCCAGGTTCAGATTGAGAAAGATAAGAGGACAATTGAATTAGTGAGTTGGTAAGGTTGGCTCTGAAAAAGAGTTTGCACCAAAACAGGCTCACCTAGACTGTACTCAAAGATTTCTTAATTTGGGATCTGGTTGACTATAATACAAAAGATTCCATTTTCATGACCATAACTACAATATATCTTCATGCTCCCCAGTCACTGTGAAGACATGCTAATTCTTCTACATTTTTGAAATCATTTCTGGTAATGACCTTTTTTTTTCCTCTCAGAATATCTACTTGATTTCTTCTATCTTCCACCTTCTCCTTCTGAAGTATCTTTTTTTTTTTTCAGTTTATTGTGGTAAAATCTGTATAACAAGACATTTGCCATTTCAACCATTCTTATGGGTTCCATTCAGGGACATGGTTAATTACACTCACTGTGTTGTGCAACCATCACCACTATCCATTTCCTTTTTTTTTTTCTTCACCCTTAACAGACTCTTACTACCCCTTAAGCAGTAACTCCCACTCCCCACTCACACCTGCCCCTGGTAACAATTAATAAACTTTGGTCTCTATGCATTTACCTATTGTGAATATTTCATGTAAATAGGATCATACAATATTTATCCTTTTGTTCCTGACTTATTTCACTCAGCACAATGTTTTCAAGGTTTGTCCCTGTTATAGCATGTATTAGAACTTAATTTCTCTTTTTTGCTGAATAATAGTCCATTATATGGATACACCGCATTTTGTTTATCTATTCATCTGTTGATGGACAGTTGAGTTGTTTCACCTTTTGGCTAGTTTGAATAATGGTGCAATGAACATTGTTATACAAGTGTCTGTTGGAGTCTTTGCTTTCAAGTCTTTTGGATAATCACCTAGGAGTGGAACTGTTTAGTCGTATGGTAATTCTATGTTTACTTTTCTGAGGAACCACCAAACTATTCCATAACAGCTGCACCATTTCACAGTGCTACCAACAATGGATGAGAGTTCCAATTTCTTCACATTCTAACCAATACTTGCTGTTTTTGGTTTTTCTGGTAATAGCCATTCTAATGGAGAGGAATACAGGTAGTCCCCAACTTAGGACGTATTTGATTTAACAAACTGCAGTTAAGACCCTCTGTTTTTTGTTTTTAATTTTATTGTGCTTTAGGTGGAAATTTACAGTGCAAATTAGTTTCTCATTCAAAAATTTATATGACAAATTGTTTTGTGACATTGGTTGCAATCCCTGCAATGTATCAGCACTTTCCCCATTTCCCTCTACACCCCAGGTTCCCTGTATTCATTCATCCAGTTTTCGTTTTCCTTCCTGTCTTCTCTCCTTGCAGAAGTTGCCCATTTGGTCTTGTATACTTGATTGAACTAAGAAACACGGTCATCACATGTGTTGTTATTTGTTTTATAGGCCTGTCTAACCTTTGGCTGAAAAGTAGCTTCAGGAGTGGCTTCAGTTCTGAGTCAGCAGGGTGTCCGTGTCCAGGGCCATAGTCTTGGGAATTCCTGTCTCTGTCAGACCAGTAAGTCTGGTCTTTTTTTGTGAATTTGAATTTTGTTCTACATTTTTTTCTCCCACTCTGTCAGAGACCCTCTTTTGTGATCCCTGTCAAAGCAGTTGATGGTGGTATGAGCCTCTATTTTTGTATGGATTTTTGGGGTACATTTTATTGTTAGTTATATGTACTATATACAATGTTGCAGTGGGTAATTTGCTGATATTATTCTCAGATGTTCACTCGCAGATGTTTAAAGACAAAGATCAGATTTATAAAGTTACCGATAATAAAAGGCAATAATAATGAAAAGTAAATAAAAAAGAGGTATTCGACTTATGTGAGAACCAACAAAATGGAATCATCAAAACAGAGCCCTATGGTAAGCCGGGGACTACCTGTATATCATTGTGGTTTTGATTTGCGTTTACCTGATGACTAATGACGTTGTACATCTTTTCACATTTGTTGGCCATTTGTATGTCTCCTTGGATGAAATGTCTATTCATGTTCTTTGCCCATTATTTGATTGAGTTGTTTGCCTTTTTTTGTTGTCGTTAAGGTGTAAGAGTTCTTTATACGTTCTGGATATTAAACTCTTATCCAAAACATAGTTCCCAAATATTTTCTCCCAGTTTGTAGGTTGCCTTTCATTTTGCTGATAAAGTCCTTGGATGCACAAAAGTTTTTAATTTTGATGAAGTCCAGTTGGTCTGTTTTGTCTTTTGTCACTCATGCTTTTGATGTTATATCCATGAATCTATTGTTAAAAACTAGGTCTCGAAGCATTATTCCTATGTTTTATCCTAAGAGTTTTATGGTTTTAGTTATTACATTTAGGTCTTTGATTCATTTCAGTTAATTTTTATATATGGTGTGAGGTATGGGTTCAATTTCATTCTTTTACATGTGGAGATCTAGTTGTCCCAGCAGCACTTATTTATTTATTTATTTAGATTTAAATTGTTATTTTGGTGAAAGTATACACAGCCAAAGATATACCATTTCAACAATTCCTACATGTACAATTCAGGACACTGATTATATTAAGTTGTGTTATCATTCTTGCTATCCCAGCAGCATTTGTTGAAGAGAATATTTTTCCCCCATTGGATGGACTTAGCACCCTTGTTGAAAATCAGTTAGCTATAGATGTATGGATTTATTTCTGGACTCTCAATTCTATTTATTGGTCTATGTGCCTATTATTAAATTGTTTTTATTACTGAAGTTGTAGAGTCTGCTTTGAAATCAAAGTGTGAATCCTCCTACTTTGTTCTTCTTTTTCAAGATTACTCTGGCTATTCAAGACCCTTTGTAATTCCATATGAATTTGAGGGTACAAGACTGCTGGAATTTTGATAGGGATTGATTGACACTGTAGATCACTTTGGTAGTATTGACGTCTCAAAAATAAGTTTTTCAATCCATGAACATGGGATGTCTTTCCATTTACTTAGGCCTTCTTGATTTTCTTTCAACAGTATTTTATAGTTTAGTGTACAAGTCTTTTACTTCCCTGGTTATAATTATTCCTATGGGTTTTATTCTTTTAGATGGGATTGGAAATAAATACTGGAAATAAATCTCTCTTGGTCATGGTGTATAATCCTTTTAATAGGGTGTTGGTTTCAGTTTGCTAGTATTTTTGCATCTATATTCATAAGGAAGGAGCCCTGGTGGCACAGTGGCTAAGTGCTCAGCTGCTGACCAAAAGGTTGGTGGTTCAAACCCACCAGCTGCTCAGTGGGAGAAAAATATGGCATCTGCTCTGTTAAGATTACAGCCTTGGCAGCCCTATAGGGCAGGCCTACTCTATCCTACAGCATCTCTGCAAGTTGGAATCAACTCAGCAGCAAGGGTTTTTTTTGTTGTTGTTATAGTCATAAGGGATGTTGGCTTGTAGCTTTCTTTGTCTTCTTTTGGTAATGCTGGTCTCATAGAATGAGTTAGAAAGTGTTCCCTCTTCTTCTATTTGTTGGACAAGTTTAAGAAGGACAAAGTGTCTTTTGGTTTATACCTCCTATGGGCTGTGTGTGCCCTTCATATTCTTGACAAGCTTCTGATTCAATTTAGAAACCTGAGTGAGAAAAGGTCTTTAGATCTGTGTCTGGTAGCAAATTGACCAACCAAAGCAAAAACCAAACCCCATTGCTGTCAAGTCAGTTTTGACTCATAGCGAACCTGTAGGGCAGAGTAGAACTGCCCCATACAGTTTCCAATGTGGACTTGAACTGCCAACCTTTTGGTTAGCAGCAGGAGCACTTAACCACTATGCCATCAGGGTTTCCTGAAAACTGACCAGTAAATGACAATTTCCCAAAACCTGCTCAATGTACGTTCTCTGGTAACTCTCTTGGATGTCTTCTACTCTGGGTTTTTCCTGCTCATTTGACTCCTAGCAGAATTGAAAATACTAGATCTTTTCCAATGATAAACTACTGCTGGTTTCTGTTGCGGATTTCTTGCCTTCCCTGCTATCTCTGCTGTCCCAGGTCACCTTCACACCCACAAGGGTCAATTAATTCTTTCCTACCTATGGTTATATTATTTATCTATCTCATCTATCTATCCATTAATTCTTTCCTACCTATGGTTATATTATCTATCTATCTCATCTATCTATCCATTATGATCCTGATCACCTTATGGAGAAGAATGAGTCTGTCTTCCTTAGTGGTCGTACTACTTATAATACAGGCAATGTTTAAGAGGTTTGATTGCTCTGCATTCTTACCAACACATAGCATATTCAATTTTTTTTATTTTGGCAAATAAGATTATAATTTTTAGGAAAGAAGCTTTGTGGGTTTTTTTTTTTTAGGGGAGTGTTGTGAAAATATATATATGCACACATATATGTCCCCTATGCCACCCCATGGTACTATCCAAGAGAATTAGTAAGCACGGCCACTATGATTTAGAGATAGAGCAACAGTAGGGTGAGAAATAATTTGAGAGGGGACTAGAGTTATGTCTTTAGGAAGATAGATAAGTGCAGTTCTACTACCCATATTATGGACATTTTTACATCTCTTTTCTATAAGGTGATTGGAAGTAAGACAGGAATTCTTGCTTTGTTATTCAGAAAGAAAGAGGTAAGGTGGAAGGATAGTGGAAAATTACCTAAAAATTTATTCTTTTGTAATGTGGTCTAAAAAGGATGCACTTTCTTTTCTTCTCTTTGGGTAGACAACTCATGCTATTGTTTAGTTTCTCAAGACTTGTTCAGCCTTTTAGTTTGTACTATAAGTATCAGACCCCTTTTCTGACAGATTCATGCAGATCTAATGTTGCTTGTTGCTATGTTTAAGATACCAAGATGCTTCTATCCCGGTCCACTCCTGATCAAATGAAGCTCCACAGGGCAGAGGCTTTGTTTTGTTCACTGCTGTTTCCCCAGAGTCTAAAACTGTGCCTGGCATATTGCAGAGATTCAACTAACATTTGTTAAATGAAGAGAATGAGTGCTACCATGGGCATCTTTCTATATCCTTGTACACCAAGGGATCGGCTACGGAAACATTTGAATACTTTTTTTTTTTTTTAAAGCTAATCAATTAATTGTCAAAAGCCAGTGTCATGGATTGAATTGTATCCCCCCAAAATATGTGTCAACTTGGTTAAGCCACGATTTGATTTCCAGTATGGATGATTGTCCTCCATTCTGTGGTTGTAAATTCATGTTAAAGAGGATTAGAGTGGGATTGTAATACCCTTACTAAAGTCACATCCCTGATCCAATGTAAAGAGAGTTTCCCCAGGGTGTGGCCTACACCACCTTTTGTCCTACAAGAGATGAAAGGAAAGGGAAACAAGCAGAAAGTTGGCGACTTCATACAACCAGGAAAGCAGCAGCAGAAACAGAGCATGTTCTTTGGACCCCAGGTCCCTGAGCCTGAGAAACTTTTCAATGAGGGGAATATTGATGACAAGAACCTTCCTCCAGAGCCAAATGAGAGAGAAAGTCTTCCCCTGGAGCTGATGCCTTGAATTTGGACTTGTAGCCTACTGACTGTGAGAGAATAAATTTCTCTTTGTTAAAACCATCCACTTGTGGTATTTCTGTAACAGCAGCACTAGATGACCAAGACAGCCAGGATACTGCTATTTCATGGTAGTCTTTTTCCTTTTGTTGTTTATGAAAACCAAGCTTTGAATCAAACTTTCCCAACATTCCTTTCTTTTCATCTAGATTCCAAGAGATTGTTTCTGACAAGGAATTAACAGTGAGACATTTGGAAGCATTGACTTAGAAGAATCCAGTTTCAACTACTAAGATTTATTTCAAATGCCACGTTTCTGACTTTCTGCAATCGAGGTACTTACCTGACTGCAGCGCAGCACAGAGAACAGGGGAATGCAGTCATCAATTTGCCTTGCTTGCCAACCTGGAATGTACATTCTTCCTTGTCAGGAGGCAAATTTTACTCATTTTTGTATGCCTAGCTCCTAGCTCAAGAATAAATTTGAATGAGTTAATCAATGAGGAAGGTTGAAAGTTCAGGAATCTTTCTCCAAAGAACAAGCTGGTTACTCTTGTTAAAATGTGTATAACGAAGAATAAAAATTAAGTGTGGAATGAGAGTAGAATGCTGTGAAAGCCAAGGACAGAATGAATCAGTTCTCTTCATCTGAGGTTTGACCTGAAAGGAATGGTAGTTCCAGGGGCAGCATTTTCCTTAACACCCCAAAAAACCAAGCCTACTGCCAGGGAGTTGATTGTAACTCCTAGGGATCCCACAGGGTTTCCAAGGCTGTAAATCTCTATGGAAGCTGACTGCCACATCTTTCTCCCACCTTACCACCCATGACCCTATTAACAAAACAACAACAACAAAAAACCAATATCTGGATTAAGTTGCCTGTAAAGAAGCAACAGCCATCAAACATTTTGGGGAGAAATTCAGATGTCCCAGTCAGTCTTCATTTTGGCTTAATACCACTGGTTATTCCTCCTGTACCGAAAACTTCTTTCCTCTTAGTGCGCCTTCATTTCTGCATCTATAAAGTGAATACGACCACTCCAGAGGTTCTGGGCCAAACAGCTAACAAAAAAATGTTAGGCTGACCTTTGCAGACATGAAGAGCTTACTCAAGAGAACACAGTTCTCATCTGGTTTCTCTCTTTGTAGTTGAGGACAGATTTGCATTGCTTACGACCCAGATATTGCTCAATGGTGTCATCTCTGTCCCGGCACCCCTTAATGCATCTATAAACATTCTACTCAGAGACCCTAAAAACTTCCTTTTTTACAATCTATGAGCCACTCTGGGGAAAAGAAGCAATGAGAAGAAAACCTTGACAAGGCTTCTTGCCCTCTCCAATGCCCTCGTATACCCTCAAAAAAAAATTTTTTTTGAGGGGGTGAGATGAAGGGGTGGGTGCGGGAGGTGTCTAGCGGGCAGCCCAGCTCCTGTTTGGGGAAATCCAGCTCATGTTTTGCTTCTCGCTCAGCGGTGCGGGGTCCCGCGAAGGCTGAGTCCCAGCTTCACTCCCAGAGGTCTGTCCTGGGGAGACTTTGCTGCTCCGGGGGGCTGACCTGGTGGGGAGCGGCCGCGCAGTCCCCTCCGGCGCTGCTTTGTGTGCGCAGCCGCTGGCCCATCTGCTCCCGGGTCTGCCCCCCTGGGACGTCCCCTTGCCCCGCCCCAGTCATGCAACTATACCTGCCTCGCCACTGCGGACCTTTGGGAAGCAGCTGCCCATCCAGGGGGCTCCGGCCCTGACTGTGCCAGGAGCGGGTAGGTGTCCGCCTTGGGTTCGCCCGCTCCCCTCGTGCCTGCTTGGGGCCCCGGGCTCCGAAGTTGTGGGAACCAGCGAGAGTTGGAAAGTTTCCCCGAGGGCTGGTGCAGGCATCCAGCCCGGGGGACGCGCGCTGCCCTGGGAGCCCGAGCGGGGCGGTGGTGAGTTGGGGCCAGAGCAGAGGGCAGAGGTGCCGGGAGCTGGGGCCCGCCCGCCCGCCAAGGCCGGAGGGGGTGCAGAGCGGCGCTCGGCTCTCGCTGGACGTGCGCCGGGGCTCGGCGCCCGGGGCTCCTCTGGGTCCACACTGGTGGGCCCGCTTCCCGCAGTGACCCCCAGCTTGGGGCGGTCAGGGTGCTTTTGTTGCGGATGGTAAACAATGCCCTGGTCTGGAGGATGCGGCCACCCGCCCTGGAGGCCCGGCCCCGGTGCTGACTGGGGTGGGGGTGGGGGCGCCTCTGACTCGGACCCCGGGCTCGGCTGGAAACGTGGCCGGGGCAGTGGGGGTGGGGGCTCCCTGAAGGAACCGGGGTGATTGCTTCGCCTCTTCGAAGAGCTGGAGGTTGGGGCGCCTCCGAGTGAGGAAGGGGACGAGTCTGAGCAAGTTGCGGGTGCCCCCCCAACAGGTTTTTTCCTCCCTGGTACTTGTACATGGGGCAGGTTCTTCGGGGCAACACTTTGGTGTCTCCGGGAGGGAACTAGGGGAGAACTTTTTGGTGTGTGGGCAGTAAAGAAGTCTTGCCAGGGACTGACTTGGTGTTGGATGGGTCGGGGAAAAGGGAATAGGAGTTTAAATACGTGCTCTGTCAAAATGGCTTTCAAAAAAACGTTCTCATAGCGCCACTGGGTCTCCAAATGCTCTGGCTTTGCCGTCGCATTAGCCCCACTCTGGCCAGATCCGGGAGCGGGCCCGGGGATGGGAGGTGCAAGGAGGCTGGTGCTGGGGACCAGTTGTGCGGCACATGGGGGTCCCTGCTGGAGTGGGAGGGGGCGGCAAGGGGCGGCAGGGGCCCCCCACTTCAGTGCAGGGAAAGGGAAGCGGGCTAGAGCCTACGTGCTCTCTTCCTCTAGCCCCGTTTCCCCTTCTCCCCTCTGCTTTTCCTCTTCCCACTCACCCTCTTTCCTTCTCCCACCGGATTTTAGCATCTAGAAGGGCCGTGCAACTCCATATATTTCTACATGAAGCGGTCAGGAAGGAACTGGCCAAAGCCAGTAACCTCACGTGAATTGGGAAACCAAAATCAGACGTTTCAGACTCGATAGAAATTACTGACTCCAGGCGAAACAGATAAAGCTTGACCTAGGAGTCTCTCCCTGCCCCCCAACTCATCCTCCTCTCAAATTAACCATCTTGAATAGGTTACTTATTTGCCTCTTCGCCGCCACTCCAGACTGGGGCAGAAAATGAGCCGCATACGTACATCGTAGTAATGATCGGTTTATGAATAAATATTTGAAAAGTGCTTCAAGACCTTCGGGCAAGGAAAAGGTTAGGTGCACAGCTTTGAATTTGTGGTGTGTGCTGTGTGTACTCCCCACCCGCGGGTGGGCTGAAGGTGCCGCTTGCAACGCAGTCACCTCTTGTAGCCACAGGTCTAGAAGGGCTGGATCTTTCCCCTTTTCCATCCCCCAGTATATACTAAAGCAAAAGCCTTGGCTTCATTAGGCCTCGGGACACCAGAAAGAAAATGGGAAAGGAGCTTCTCAACGGGTCGGAGCAAGGGTTATTTAGGGCATATTAGGAATTTATGACTACAATTAAACAAGGGAGGTACGTGCCGACACATACATAAATCCGACATTTAGAGACTGGCGTGTATTATTTCCAAGGACTAAGAGACTTAGATTACATGATTTGTGGTGTGTTTTCCGATTTCATCGATATTGGTTAAAACCCAAGTCCCCTCCCTCTTCAATTAAGGGATCTTAATTAGGTTGTCAACCTCTGACTCTAAAGCCACGTTATGATTTCAGTTAAAGCTTTCAGACTCAAGGTATGCAAGAGGTAGCATACATTGCCCCTTTTTTCTTTGCAAAGATTTGTAGCCCAGACTTAAAACTCGGGGGCCACCACTTATTATTGGTAATGAGCGTTAACTACTGCTCTCTGTTCTGGCCTTGCAGAATTCGTGCGTTGGAGGTTTGAATCTTCACTGTCCCTGCTCTTTGTTTCTCCCCCTCCTCCAATCTTCTTTATCTGGCTTGTCCCCTCCCCTCCCCTCCCCCACCGTCCTGGTCCTCTGTGTGACTGTATCTTTTCCTTCCCGGTTGTTAGTTGCCATCAAATCTATGCCCTTACTTATATTTCTTTTTTCCCTCCCTTTTTCTACCTTTAGTCTTCTGTCTTTTGATCCTAGTTGTCTTTTTTATGGTCTAGCTTTATTGTTATAAATTTCTTCCCTTTCCTCTCTCTGTCGTTTTGGTCTCCCCCCCCCCGCCCCCCCCCGTCCCCCCTTTAGACTTTTTTTTCCTTCTTAGGCGTTTTTTCTCTTCTCCCTCCCAATGTGTTTTATGCCTTTCTTGTATTTTGGAGGGGTCATTCTATCTCCATTTTAACTTCTCTCTGCTCTTGGCCCCCTTTGGCCTTTTTCCCCTCCTGCTCTCTGCAGGACTGCAAGGGTGTTTTACATATGGAAGGAGGCTTTGACTAAATCTGCTGGCAGTCGAGTGCGTTTCCCTCAACAGCCTTTCCACGTGTTGAGGGCTCTCACACTTCCTGTGGTAGAGAACTATCTAGGAACGGCGAGCAGTCCGCCTGCTTCCTCTTCCTTTGCATGTAGAACTTAGTTGCTGGAGGAAACTCAGCCAGGTGGTGCCTTTTTAAAAGAAATGTTTTAATTCTTGTTTTTCTCAGTCAAGTGCTGTAGCCTTTACATTCTTAGGAGCTGTGTGAGGTGACTATGAAATCGTAGTTTCTTTTTGCAGCTAGCTCTATCTATGCAAATACTCACCACTTTTTTGGCCACTGCTCGTAGTGGGAAGGATTGCAATATAATTTTAAATTGACATGTGGGCTGGATGGTTACATCAGTTCAGCCACTTCCTGCCCAAGGGACTTTGGGAGATTCAGAAGAAGGCGGGATGTAGGTAGGAGGGGATTTCTGACACGGGGCTGTCAATGTTGTCTTTTATAGACAACTGATATTTTCATTTTCATTTTCTAGGCAAGGTGGTTATTTTAATAATTGTTAAAAAGAAAAAATTCTCCTAAGGGAAAGACTTTCATCACCTAGTAAACTCAAATGATACTGAGGCAGAAGTTCTGAACCAATTTGTGCATGAGTTTTTTTTTTATGGTTAGGTATTTTAAAATTCTGTGTGAATAATTGGCAGAACCTGACACCCAGGACCTCCTCTTGCCACTTCTCCACACTGACCTTAACCCTTTAATCTCTCGCTTGGATTAGCAGCATGTCTTTTTGTGTCTCAAATGGTGAGTTGGCCTCTTATCTAGAATATTTTAGATCTCCTACACTCTAGTCCCCTATGTCACAAAGACATTTTAGGAAAATTTTATTGTGGGTTGAGAGTCTTGGTGCCCTCTGGTGAAAAGATCTGTTAAATGAGTCATGTTTTGTATCCCACATTTTTTTTTTTTTTTAAGAACTCATGGGATGGTGTCAATTAGATGTAAACTGTTCCTTCTCCTGAGCTCACTAGGTACATTTAATAACAGGAATACCAGCCTTTCATTTTCTGCTCTGACTGTGTTATCTTGTAGCTATCCCTATAACACTCAGGCTCTGGAAGGTATTCTAGGGTAGAAGAAAGCTAATTTTGACAACTATGGAAACATCACTTTTCATCAAAAATGGAAAGTGGAAGTGGAATTAAGGAAGTGTACCCAAAAAAAAAAAAAATTTTTTTTTGTTTACCCAACGGAGATTTAACTGTGCTGAAATATTTTAGTTCTTCACCTGAATAGTAGGATACCTTTTTGTATATCTTTAATACTTTATAATAAAGACAAGCATGAAAAAATGGAAGTGGGGCATGTAATAATGTTTACCAATTAAAAAAGAAAATTAATTTCAGGAAGACCTTTTGGGGGTAATTCTGTAAATAGACGTGGACCTATTTAATAACATGGACTACATTGTCCTTTTCCTCCACCCCCACCCCCCCACAAACTTCAAGAAGTTTGCTGCTCTACTCCCAGAGTTCAGCTCTCAAGACTACTTAGTTTATCACAAAAGGTTACATTTCATCAGTGGAGCCAAAGGTGATAAAATTAGGGTCTTGTAGGAGCCCTTATTTTATTTCTGATTGTCCCTGCTTCTTTGGCTGGGTGGTACCCAATGGTTTCTCCCCTGCAGCTGGGTTTTTCAGGGTCATTGGCCCCTTTCACAATCTCATAAAAAGGTTGTTACCACTTAAAGAGGCCACCTCTTCCCAATCCATGTTTCTCATACCTTCCCCCATTTCCTTAGTAGGCTCTTTTCTAGGAGATAAAGCTTAAATGGTAAACATTATCTTCATTACAACTGTGAATTTCTAAAGCACTTCAATTCTGTATTCAATATAAAAGAACACAAGAGGCAGAGAAGAGTTTATAAACTACTTGAAAAAGCAGATCCCTGACACCCTCTGGTATACCCAGATTACCTGCTGACATTCATGAATGTGAATTTTAACTTTTTGTGGTCTATTGGAATAAATACCTGATTATACGCTCCTATAATTTTTTCTAGCAATATGATTTTGATAACAAGAGGCAGCATGCTTATGCCAATATTGTTGAATTTCTGGAGATTGGAATGGATTACTTTTTGTTACTGAAATGGCATCCCTAAAAAGATAATGTTGAATTTCTGGGGATTAGAATTGAAACGTCTCATGTTTTCTAAAAATGTTAGGACAAAAAGTAGTGGTCTTTGGAGAAAATATCCAATAATTCTTCACAGCTAAAGAGTTACTTACCGTAAGCCAAAACTTTTTTTTTTTTAAGAAAAGGGAAAAAGCAGAAAGCTTAGACGCCAAGAATTCAAGTAAAGTATTCTCTGGCCTAGTGTTTGTATTTAGTACAGATTTATCAAAATGTTATTTTTCTTGTGGTTAATGTTATCACTAATGTCTATTTAGAAAGTCTTTTTTTAAAAGGCACAGTGCATTGACTCTAAATGTTGTACTCTAGGTTCACTTATTTAGCGTGTGATCTACAGTGTATTAGGTGGTAACAGAAACAAATTTAGATCTTGCTTTGTGGAACACAGCAGACGGGTAAAACTGGTTCCATAGTAATGATAACTAACTAGCATTGATGTTATTATTAGTTCTGTATTCTGGAGTGGTAAATGGCCTTTATTTTTTAGGTTATTTATTAAACACCTATCACATGCCAGCACGGTGCTAAGTCTTTACACACATTTTATACTCATGGTAACCCAAGTAAGGCCAGTACTATTATGTTTGCTATTCAATTACACATAGGGAAACTGAGGTATAGAGAGATCACAGAATTTGTCAGAATCACACAGCTAGTAATGTTTCTGAGCTACAAACTGAACCCAGGTCTGCCTCCTAAAACTCATCTTCTTAACACACCCCACTTGAACTCAAATACCTTAAGAATGAAATCAGTGATAGTAGGCTTTCCTTGTAATAGTCCAGGGAAGCCTCAAACCAGCCTCATTTCAGATAAAGAAATGCTGACTCAGTGAAGTTTAGTTTGCTTAAGGACACGTGGCTGGTGATATCACATTCAGATGCAGGGCTTTCTGATTCTAGACTATCTTTAGTCACTAAACCAATCAGTAGCTCCCAAGATTACCTGGATCAGTAAAACAAAAAATTTAAAGATGAGAAAGGGTTGTTGACTTTTTATTTTGCTGAGTAATAACAAAAATAAGCCTATCCCTGCCCTTTGACAAAAGAAAGGACATGTTATTACTTTTTAAGACAGGATATTTTAACGATAGAAAACAGGAAGACATAATTTCAGAATAAAGGAGCGTTGTTTAAAATAGATAAATTCAGCTTTATAAAAAACTCTTTACATTGTCCTATTTTTTTTTTTTCTCATTTTGCCATAGACTGTTGAAAATTTAGTCACAGACCAGTTTTTGGTAACCATTTCCCTACACCATGCTTTCTTCCAAATTCAACAATCCGTCTGCTGTTAAAGAATCCTCAGCAGATCCGTTGTCATGGTCTTGATTCTGTGCCTTTTAGAGAGACTGTTGTTACGATGGACTTTAGATTCTGTTTTCCTCAGACTTCATTCTTGCTCACAGCTTGGTCTTATATGGGTTACGTAGGCAGTCTGAAGAGATGCAAAGGCAACTGGTGATGACTCCTGGTCAACCCCCTTTCATTTTTCTCTTCTCTCACTTAATCTTTCAAATAATAGTTGCTTGCCTAGTATTCCTTACAGTTTGAATTACCTCATTTTCTCCTTATTTTCAATTTCCTTGCCTAGGCATTCATCACGAGACTTTTGGGACCCTTGGTAGAAGGGCTTTTAGAACCAGCAGTCTTTGGATTAAGCCGGGTGAAAGAGAAAAGAGGGATATCCTTTCTGGGTGTGGGCAGATCCAACCACAAAGCCTTCTTTACACATAGGAGGTACTCAACAGATATTTGTTGGAGCAATGAGTCTTATTTGTAACCTAATCTGTCAAACCTAATCTCAAAGTTTTATACTATCTTCGTGTGCATGTAAAAAGCCCAATATTTGTGGATTGTTATTTGGAATGCTGTATTATTACTGGATCTCCAGGGAGTAGTATTATATAATCAACTTCTTGATCATATAAGCCTCTTTTTCCTCCGCCTTGGCCAGTTTTATTGTTGGGCAGATGATGCCTCTGGCAGTGTGGTGATATGCTAAGGAAGGAGATTAAGAGATAATTCTTAAAGTATCCAAATTTGTAAAGATTGGGATTTAAGCTTTAAGCTACATGTAACTACAGCCAAGTTGTGGTTTCTAATGTAGAGAAACACCCATGCTTACCTTAATCAAAGATCTTCATCAAATAAATCAGTTGTCACAGTAATTAAAGGAGCCTTGTAGTGAATTCAAGGTTTAAAGGATACTTTAGTGTTTTCTTGTCTCCTGTATCTTTCTTTTGCATTAAACATTCTCAGTTCCCTAATTTTAATGAATAATTTCCAGTAAATATTTTATTTCAAATAGGAGAATAAATAGGAAAAAGACTCACTTTCTTTTTTTGTTATTTCAGACCAAAACCTTGTGACTAAACTCAACTGTGGAACACCCAGATTCTCCTCAGAAGTGAGATTTTCCAAAGGACCAATGACTCTGTGTCCCGTGGTCTTTCACTTTTTCCTACTCTGTAGCTATGTCTCGATCCCGCCATGCAAGACCTTCCAAATTAGTCAGGAGGGACAATCTAAGCAAAAAGAAAAGCAGCCAGCTGAAGAAGACCTCCAAGCCAACCAACAAAAATGTGGCATCGGTCAAGATGATGAGCCCTGGAAAATTAAAGCAATTAATTCAAGAAAGAGATGTTAAGAAAAAAACAGAAGCCAAGCCACCCATGCCAGTCAGAAGCCTTCTGACAAGAGCTGCAGCAGCACGAATGAATTTGGAAAGGACTGAGGTTCTTTTTCAGAACCCAGAGTCCTTAACTTGCAATGGGTTTACAATGGCTCTCAGAAGCACCTCTCTCAGCAGACGACTCTCTCAGCCCCCGGTGGTCATAGCCAAACCTAAGAAAGTTCCACCTTCTAAGAATTTAGAAAAGCAACGTGAGTGTGACTGTAAGGTGCTCACTGATGTGGGAGTAAGACACTCAGAAAATCAATCAGACCTAGTGCAAGATCCTCCAATCCCTCCTGATACGGAAAATCTAATTGCTGTCCAAAATTCATCTTTAATAATTAAAGGTGAGAGCCAAAAGACAACCCAGTCTTGGTCCCAAAGAATTGAAGATGCCAAAATAAATATCCCCACTCACAGTGACCCTGCAGCAGAGATCCATTGTAAGTCTTTGGAAGGGACACATGGTGAAGGGCTATTCTCTGAAGAGACACTAAATGATATCGAGGATTACACTAGAATGTTTGCTCAGGACACTGAGTGTGCTCCTTTGCCCCAAAGAGCAATATCCAACGTTACCTCTGAAAGAAACTCCAGTGTTCAGTTAGAAGATTTGGGTTCACGAGTAGAATCTCTTAAGCTATCCGATTCTCACTTGGATCCCATCAAAAGGGAACATGATTGTTATCCCACCTCCAGCTTTAATAAGGTTATACCTGAATTGGACCTTAGAAACTGTTTGTCTATTGGTGGGTCTGTATATCCTACCTCTTTAATAAAACTCCTCTTGGCAGGCTCAGAACAAGAAACCCTTGGTGCTAACTCAGATCATCAAGAGGCCCTCAAGGCTACCCTAGATCAACAGGAAGTTTCTGGTGCTACCCCAAATCAACAAAAAATTCCTGATACCAGCAGTGTCCTAGGAGAGGTCTTCAGTGCTACCCCACATCAATGGAAAGTTCCTGGTGTTAACCCAGTTTGTGGAGAGGCCCTAGGTGAGACCTCAAGCCTACCAGAGGTTCCTGGTGCTATTGCAGTCCAAGGAGAGGTCTTTGGTGCTATCCTAGACCAACAGGAAACCCTTGGTGTAAGTGGTGGTGCTGTCCCAGACCTGCCTATCTTCTTTGCTGCTCCTCCAGACCCAATTGTCACTTATCATGTTCCCCCAGAATGGCCTGAGCCCCAGAGCACTGTCTCATCTGGGCTTGAGGCCCAGGGTGCTATGCGGATTTTGCCTTTGGGCTACTCAGGTCATGCTCCTCAATCATCATCAAACTCAGAGAAAAATTTGGTACCTCCAGCAATGGCTATACGCAATAAAGAAAATGAGAAGCAAGTTCATATCAGCTTTCTGCCAGTATACTCTCAGAGGTTCACATTAGTCCCTGAGAAAGAACTATACCAGGCTTCGCTGAGTGTTGTCCCGCTCTCCCAGCCCGATCCCAGGAAATCGGTAGGAGGGAATTCTCAGGTCCACACGACCAGCACGGTTGATGTTGCCAACCCCACACTGGTGTCTATGTCAGTGTCACTTGCCAGTACCTCTTCTTCCTATACAACTTTGCTACCTACTTTGGAAAAGAAGAAACGAAAGCGATGTGGAGTCTGCGGGCCTTGCCAGCTGAAGACCAACTGTGGTGAATGTACTTACTGTAAGAATAGAAAGAACAGCCATCAAATCTGTAAGAAGAGGAAATGTGAGGAACTAAAAAAGAAACCATCCATCGTTGTTCCTTTGGAGGTAAGCAAATAGCCAAGAGGCTGGGATACGAGATTTGTTTTAGTAATCTGCAGTAGCATTTTACTTCAATGTT
Source organism: Loxodonta africana (assembly GCF_030014295.1). NCBI lineage: Eukaryota > Metazoa > Chordata > Mammalia > Proboscidea > Elephantidae > Loxodonta > Loxodonta africana. The sequence goes on from NC_087357.1 coordinate 66,507,129, forward strand.
ATGTCCTTTTTACCTTGGTAAAATGTTGCTTTATGTTATCGATAAGAATTGATGAACCACTTGAAATATGTCTTGTACAGAGATACATTAGCATGTTTTTACAATTTGTTCTAGAAAACTAGAACATAGTTTTTCCATTGTAGGATTTGATAGAGACATAGGGAAATTGTTTGAAATGTGGTTTTGCAAAGATTTGCATTATGCCGCATTTTGGCTAGCTGTGTGTCTCTTTTTGGAAGTCATAGGTTTAAAAATTAAGAGTGAAACAAGTTCATTAACTCCCTAGCAGCCTGAGAAACCAGAGGAATTAAACTTCTTTCCTTTTGAAAGAATAAAACTGTCTGAACCCTTAAGCATAAAACAATAATAAATCTTTTGCCTCAAATTTTGGCAGGCAGGTTTTCTACCTGCTCTACATAACTACATATGTTGGAATTAAATGGTGATCGGAAGGTAAAGATGGTTTGTAAACTCCTCAGTGATACACAATTGGCCCTTATTATCACAACTTACAAGCTTAAAGTAGTACAAGTATTGGTTAGCCTAGAATTTATTTAAAGGAATTTATTTAAAGCTTGGTTAAAACTCAAACTCTTGCTTTTCATACTTTTAAGACATCTGTCACATATGGTGTTTTATGATTTTTAGATAACTCACAGTTGTATTTCTCCTGTGTCTACTACGAATACAGGTATAACAAAATAGATTGACTAAAAAGTATCGTGAACTTTAATTCAGTCACCCTTTCGTATTTCATTCTTGAGTTAAATTATCTGTGCAAAAATGCTTTGATTTCCCATTTGATTGAGTCATTGCAAACAAGAAACCAGGCATTTTACCAGTCATGTAATGATGGGCATTTAAGTTGTTTCTAAAGTATTTGTTACTACAAGCCTTACTGCAATGCATAATTTTCCTTTACTCAGGTCATTTCACACATGTGGCAGTAAATCAAAATGTGGTTGTTACTAAATGATTTTAAAAAACCATTGGAGTCGAGATGACTCCAACTCATGGTGACCCAATGTATGTCAGAGAACTGTGATCCATAGGATTTTTAATGTCTGATTTTTCAGAAGTAGATCAACAGGCCTTTCTTCCAAACCTCTAACCTCTTGGTTAGTAGCAGAGTGCTAACCAGCTTGTACCACCTAAGGACTAGCTATATGTCCTAGACACAAACAAATTTGTTCTCTTTTCCCCCTGACTTGCCTTTTTTTTTTTTTTTTTTTGCGGGGGTTGGGGAGAGGGTGGGGGCGGGCGGGTGAAAATATACCCAACAAAAATACACCAATTCAGTAATTTCTATGTGTATAATTCAGTGACATTGGTTGCACTCTTTACTGGTTATAAATGTTTGGTTCAATGGCTTACCATCTAAATGGCCACCCAAGAAGAAAATTTAGAGTCACCTTTGATGCCTCCCTTTATCCTTCATCCCTCTAGATTCTTTTGTTTTACAAGATTGGATCTCACCTACCTCTCCATTTTCTTGGCTACAGCTATCATTGAGGCCTTTATCTCTTATTGGGACAATTTCTGTACCCTATTTATTGGCAACAAGTATTTATTGCACGTCTACTCTGGGCTATGCACTGGGGATAGGGTGGTGAGTCTACCAGCCAGCAGGGAAATCAGGATGTTGAACAACAAACACGCTCCTTAGCCCAGTTCAAGTTGTCTTTCTGAAACCCTGATCTGGTCCCACCATTCTCCTAACTAAATTCGTTTAGTGTGCTCTTCTGTATGTGTCATATATATATCTCACTCAAAACAACACAAAATAAAGCAAAATAAATAAATAAAGCAAAATTATTGGTGTCTTCCAATTACAGATGAAGCCTAGATTGCTTAGCATGGAATATAAGACCTTCCAGATCTCGGCCCAGCTGCCCTTCTCAATCTTCTTTGCCTTCTCTTCTGGGTTTTATTATACTTTGGTTTTTATTATACTTAAAGTTTTAGCTGTACCTGGCTACAAACATTTCTCCAAGTTCCTGCTTCAGTGTCCATGCTGATGTTACACACTTCTTCCTTTCCCTAGCTGACAAAACTCCAGTCATTCACTCACTCTTCACTGTCCTAACTATATATGTGTGTGTTCTCCAGATCCTACACCAGGTGACTGTTTCTCTGGTGTCTAGTTGGGCTTGGCACAGTGATAGGTGCTCAATGAATATTTGTTAGTTAAGTGAAAACAGAATGTATTCGTAATTCAAATAATCAGGTTTATAAATTTAGATATTGGCATATAGTTTCTATTCGTAGCTCTGGCAAGCAAGTGTGGCCACTGTTGTCAAGTTTCATCAGTGTAGGAAAAACTAATACTTGTTGATGGATGAAAGGGTCCTTGGCTGTTGGTCATAATATCCTAAATACTGCATTCTTTTTTTTTTAATTTTTATTGTGCTTTAAGCAAAAGTTTACAAATCAATTCAGTCTCTCATGTAAAAATTTATATACAGCTTGCTATAATATACTCCTAGTTGCTCTTCCCCTAATGAGCAGCACACTCCTTCCCTCCACTCTCATACCCATTCGGCCAGCTTCTGACGCCCTCTGCCCTCTCATCTCCCCTCCAGACAGGAGCTCCCCACATAGTCTCATGTGTCTACTTGATCCAAGAAGCTCACTCTTCACCAGTATCATTTTCTATCCCATAGTCCAGTCCAAACCCTGTTTGAAGAGTTGGCTTTGGGAATGGTTCCTGTCTTGGGCTAACAGAAGGTCTGGGGGCCATGACCCCTGGTGTCCTTCTCTAAATACTTCATTTTTTAGTTAAAAAAAATTTTTTTTTCCATTTTGACATAATTTCAGACTTACAGAAAGGTTGCAAGTGTAGTACGGAATATTCCTATATATCTTTCATCCAGATGCCCGTGGTAACGTTTTATCATATTACTTCATTACTTTATCACTCTTTCCTTCTCTATCTCTTTTTTTTCTGAACATTTGAAAGTAAGTTTTACAGACATGACAATCCTTTACCCCTATATACTGCAGTGTATATTTCCTAAAAACAAGGATATTCTCTTATACTATTATTAAAATCAGGAAATTAATATTGAGTCAATATTATTATTTAGCCCACAGACCTTATTCATATTTCACCAATTGTCCCATTAAAAAGTCCCCTTAGCCTCTGTTAACCTGCAATACAAAAACCCATTGCTGTCAAGTCGATTCCGAGTCATAGTGACCCTACAGGGCAGAGCAGAACTCCCCCAAAGAGTTTTCAAGGAGCAGCTGGTAGATTCAAACTGCTGACCTTTTGGTTAGCAGCCAAGCTCTTAACCACTGCGCCACCAGGGCTGTTAATATGGAATAGTTCCTCTTTTTATTTTTTATGTCTTATGATGAACATATGTATGCATTCTGTAGGGTATATTCTTAGGAGTGAATTTTCTGGATCAAAGACTATGCATAGGTTTAGTTTTTGTAGGTTATTACCGTGTACCTGTGGCCCTTCCAATTAAAACTCTCATCGGCAGTTGAAGAGATGGTCCACATTCTTACCAACACTAGGTATTTTCTGTCTTGTTTTATTTTAAGCATTTTGTTGGGTTTGTAGTATCACGACATTGCATTTCCTTGAAGACTAAAGAAATTGAGAGACTTTTCTGGTATTTGTCGGCCATTTAGAAGATAGTAGGTATCTGCTTTGGTAAAGTGCCTCATCTAGTCTTTTACCTGTTTTTCAATGGATTTTTCTTCCCTTATTGATTGATAGATGTTTCTTAACATTTTGTTGGTACAAATCCTTTGTTGAATATATGACTGTAAGTATCTTTTCCCATTCTGTGATTTAGCTTTCCACTCAATCATGTGTTTTAATGAACAGTAATTCTTAATTTTAATGTAGTCTAACCAGTCCTTTCCTCTTAACGATAGTTGTTGTCTCCTGTTGAAGAAATTTTTTCTATTTTTGCCTATTTCAAGGCCATAAAGGCATTTTCTTTTTAAAAAGTTTTTTTTTAATTTTTACCTTTTACAGTTATATCTACAATAAATATTTATTTATTTATTTATTGTGCTTTAGGTAAAAGTTTACAAGTCAAGTCAGTCTCTCTTACTAAAAGTTATACATACCTTGGTGTGTACTCCTAGTGAGACTCCTAATGAGACAGCACATTCCTCCTCTCCACCCTGTGTTTCCCATGTCCATTCATCCAGCTCCTGTTCCCCTCATCTCCCCCACCAGACAGGATTTGCCTGCATAGTGTTATGTGTCTACTTGAGCCAAGAAGCTCACTTCTCACTGGTATCATTGTCTTCTTACAGTCCAATTCAATCCCTGTTTGGAGAGTTGGCTTTGGGAATGGTTCCAATCTTGGGCTATCAAAGGATCTGAGGACCATGACTGTCACGACCCCTCCAGTCTCAGTCAGACCATTAAGCCTGGTCTTTTCATGAGAATTTAAGATCTGCATCCCAATATTCTCCTGCTTCATTGGGGATTCTCTGTTGTGTTCCCTGTCAGGACAGTGGAGATCTACAATAAAACTTGAGTTGATTTTTGTGTACGGTGTGGGATAAGAATCAAGATTCATTCTGTTTCATATGGATATCTACTTGACCAGTGCCATTACTGAAATGATCATCCCTTCTCTGAGGCTACAATGTCAACCTTGTCATAAGTCAGGTGATTGACTAGTTGAGGGTCTGTTTCTAGACTGTGTTCCATTGGGTTTTTTTTTTTTTTTTTTTTTTGTCTATCCTTGTGTCCAGAATGTCATAATTACTATAGCTTTATAACAAGTCTTGCTATTTTGTAGAATAAGCTCTTCAATTTTGTTCTTCAATATTGATTTGGATTACTTCTTGGTTCTTTGCATTTTCATAAAAACTTTTGAAATAGTTTCTAAATTTCCATCAAAAAAACCTTGCTGGGATTTTGTTTGTGATTATGTTAAATCTACAGATCAATTTGAGGAGATGGACATTTTTATAATATTGAATCTTCCAGCCCATGAACATACTATATATGTAAATCTTATTGAATTTCTATCAATAATGTTTTGTAGTTTTGCATATAGATTTATTTTATAAGTTTTATTCCTAAGTATTTGATATTTTTTGGTGCTGTTATAAATGGTCAAATGGCATATACTTTTGATATTTCAGAGTTTAGGCAAGCAAACACATTTCATATATTTGTTTTTCACATCAGCATTATTTTACTTACTAAGAGTTGGGATGAGAAAGGAAACATATACACAGTTTTAAGATGTCAACACTTTGTAGTTTTTTTGTTAGTACTCATATGAAGCAATTGGACATTTAAAAAACTTAACTGTTAGATTTTTTTTCCTCTAAAATATATTTAGTCCCCAAAGGCATATGCCATTTCTCAAAATGTTGACTACTAACCTTTTGGAGAAGTAAAAATAGCTTTTGATATACTTTTTTTTTTTTTTAATTGTAGATTACATTTTGTCTCTCATAATAAGATAGAATTCTTTTAATTGTACAACAAGGAGAATAGATAATCTTCCCAGAGACATATTTTGGACAAGAGGAAAAAAAACATTATTTGTCTTCTGCCAAGTGTAGTTCAGTTTACTGTTCTCCATATTCATAAATACAGATAATTGAAACCACTAACTCTTATATGAGTTAGGAATTTGCTCTTGGCTATGATATTCCTCATGTTTATTTGTAACTTAGCGTTTTGAGACATATGAACTTCCCTGCTTTTTCAACAGTGATGGGATTAAAATACAAGGTGGGGCGTGCTTTTTAGAGATGTAGAGAGTGGGTGCTTTGGCCAGGCTCCACTTTTCACAAGTAATTTTTAGTGCCGTATAAAAACAAAAGAGAACAACACAGTTGTTAGGAGACTGCGCTTTTGAGGGTGATGTCTTGAGTTATATTACATATGTCTAGCCAGATGATTTTGGTATACCATCACATATTAATTAAACACTAATTGAATGACTAAATGAGCAATTTCTGAGTTGGTCTTTCCAAGGTTGAAATAATCTCACGTGTATTTACTTCGGTTAGAGTAGGTGTTTTTTCCAGAATGATTAAAAGGTTATTTATTATGTGCTTGGTTAGATTAAATAGCAGCATTATGTATATAAAGTGTGCTCTGTTTATTACCATGGTATTGTCTTAGCTAATGCAAGTTTTACCTAGGAAAATATTAATACCTACATAGATTGTGTTTGAAAGTTAAATGTTAATTAGAATTATGTGATATACTTGAACTGCCCACCGTCTTAGGGGGGCTCCTTTTACGTGATAACAGTCCAGTTACAGAGATGACATCTCAGAATTGGTTGACATATTCATTTTATTTCTTTTGGTGGGAGTGGGTGGTGGCCTAGCCTCTTTTGGCTGCTGTTTTTCTCAGTGTTTCGAAACAGACGGATCTCATTTTGGCATATGTTGTATATGCCATATGGAACGAATTTTTGCTACCAACTCCTTCAATTAAGGGCAGATGTTATATGTCCTTAAATATGCTTTTAAGGAATCTCTTTGTATCACTACTGAGACTTCAGTAGCATATCTCACCAGAGAGCTAGCCGCAGAATGAAAAGCCTTTGGGGTCTAGTATTCTTGCATTTGTAAACCCCCAGTATGTCAACAAAACCATGCTGATCTTGACTGATTCTGCCCCATGGGTGTTAATTTCTGGAATCTTGTCACTATGGTTCAAATCTTACCTTGCCATTTTGTGTATATAATCTTATCCAAGAAGAAATTGTGTGAAATGGGCCAATACTTTCATCTAGTGTCAGCATAATTCAAGATAACACTATTATAAAGCAGTAAGCACCCTAGTGTGGTATGTGTCTATTTTGCTGCAGAGTTTAATTCCAGATCCTGTATTTTTGGTCCAGAATAGTATTCCAAGAGTTAATTTTATCAAAGTTGTAAAAGTCATTCTCATTTTAAAGTAACCAGCCATCCAGGAAGGATAGAAGGGGGAATCAATCATTTTGCATTATTATTATATGAAAATTAGACACAATTAGCAAATGAATTAAACTAAACTGAGCAATTCAGGGCATTACCTTGATAATGAGATGCAGTGCTCAAATCATTAGTATCCTGAAGGTCTTCCCTAATTATCATCAGCTCTTCAAGTCTGCTGTGAAAGCAACAAAGAGAAATCTTGCTCTTTTCTGAGTTAATTATGCTCCATTAATACTGAGTCATTGTCTTTAAAAGGAAGCCATGGTATTCTCCTGCAGAAAGAGCAGTGATGAGAAATGAGATGCTTAAGGTACTTTTGAAGTCAAAGCCCAAGTCTTAGGGGTTACTAGCACATAATAGGTGCTCAACAACAATTGAATGAATGAATGAAATCTCAGAAAGAAAGATTCAGCTTATTTCTCATATAACAAAGCCTTTTTTTTACAAATATAAGTTACATTGTAAGCCATTTATTTTATCCTATGTGTATGAAATACAACATTTTAGCAGCTTGCGCCCCAAAACAACATTTTGGGATTTATTTCACAAATGTCATTTCTCAAGTACCAGAGATAATTAGGATCATGGAATACCTGAAGCAAAAACTCAAGTAGAAGACTCAAGAAAAAGGCTTTTAGAAAGGTATAGAGTACTTTAAAAATATGTAGTAAAAAGTTGTCTGCCTATGTTGTTTAAAATTACTGCCAAAAATAAAAATTACTGCCATATGTGTTTGCAGTTGTGAGTTATATCAAGATACAAAGTTTAGGCAACTCAAAATTCTAAAGGAAAAGGGGCATAAAAACTCAAAATCGTGTATTTTTCTAATTGTAATGGAATTTAGAAAAACAATTCTAGAAGGATACCTACCAAACCAAACTCTTGGAAATTCGTTACCTCTGGGGTTGGGTTTTTTTTGGGTAGAGGAGAGGTGCGTTAGAAAAATGTGACTTTCACTTTTTTGCTGAAAATTTTTAATGTGGTTTGAATTTTTTGCACAATAAGCTTGCGTAGCTTTAAAAAATTTATACACTAAATCAAAGTAACGTCTTTTGCGTTGTAGAAAATTTAGAAGAAGAAAAAATGAACCTTAATCCTACCATCTAGAGGGACAACACTATAAATGTATTGGCTTATTTGTTGCCATTATTTTTTCTGCATTTAAAAAATAGCAGTTGAGGTCCAATGGGGTAAATTTTTTTCTTCTTTTTTCACTCAGTATATCATCAGCATTTTTCCTGGTATTAATCTGAATTTTTTTTTTTTTTTTTTTGTAATGCCTTTTAGGTAAATGAACATAATTTGCTAAGCTATCTTCAGTGATGTATGCTTCAGTTTCTTAGAATTTTTTCATATGACAGTGAACTTTTTTCTGTATAAATGTTGGTTCCCATTTCAGATTATTTACTTAAAATAGGGATCCATCTGGGTTTTCATTTCAAGCTAATATTATTAACATAGCCAAAATTTTTAGTATTTTGGTGGCCAGTTAAAGCCTAATGATTTCTAAATCTTTACCCCTTTTGGAAACCTAAAATCTGTGGTCCAAGTATTTTTTTGGAAAGTCGGATACATCTCTTTTCTTCCTAGAGGAGAAACTGTAGATTCTTTCTGTTACATTCTTTCTGGTAAACACCTCTTAATGCCCCCTCCAAGTTGGTGACTGAGCCAACATTACAGCAAATCTCCTAACTAGTGACTGGATGCTAGCCAGATCAGATTTGGTATTTAGTGTATTTTTAGCAATCATGGAGAAAACCTTTTTAAATTACTGATATTATATTAACACTTTAGTACTTCTAAACTTTCCATGTGTTTTTTTAGTTGCTAGACAAGAATTTGTAAGACTGATTTAATCCTAGTTTAAATGATCTTTCATTGAATCTTTAAGCTGATATTTCAGAAATAACTAAAAAATCTGGTTTGGCTTCAGTGGTCCATGACCCTATCTCCTCAAAATTATATGAAACATGTTTTTCCACCCTTTATATTGTGGTAAAAACACACAACAAAACATACACCAATCCGACAATTCTACATGTACAGTTCAGTGACATTCATGGCCTTCCTTTAAGTTGCACAACCAACCTCTCTATCCTTTTCCATATTATCTCACCACTGTTAACATAAACTGAATGTCCCCCTAAGCAAAACCTCCTTCCTCCCTCACTCCCAACGTATTGTTTTTGTATGATTTTTTTTCTGAAGAGATGATGGTCTATAGCTTTTAGATTTCAGAGACATTTAAGTCAGTCATGTTCCCTGCTCCCAACTCCCAAAAGAAAAACAGGTAAAAGAATCACACCACTCTTGAAAGAGACTTGGAGGTATACACTTGACAATTTTCCTATGGTTAAGGAAAAAATAGTTTCAATAAGAGTTTGGATATCCCCCATGTGGCTGTTAGTGTGAGAATGGATCTGCTTGTAACATGGAGATAGATCGGCCTACCAGTCAAGCAGGCATGCCAAGGGGAGCAGATATGATGTGTACAAAGAGTCTGGAAGAGTGCCTGCTACATAAAACCAGTTCCCCTTGAGTCAGTTCCCACTCATAGCGACCCCATATGTGTCAGAGTAGAGCCCCGCTCCACAGGATTTTCGGTGGCTGGTTTTTCAGAAGTAAATCGCCGGTCTTTTTCTGATGAGCTTCTGGGTGGACTTGAACCTACAACCTTTAAGTTAGCAGCCGGGCAGGTTAACCACTTGCACCACCCAGGAAATTTGACTGCTACATAGTAGGTGCTTAAATTTTGTAGTTGCTGCTATATCCTTGACGAGATTTGTGTATTTATTTCATTTTCACCTGTTTCCCTCTTGCTACTTGATTCATGATATTTAGAGGAAAGTAACTGAAGCACTATTTTTTTTTTTAACTGAAGTACTCAGAAATAGCCAGTCCACACCGTTTCTTAGTATCTGGGAAAGCATTTTTCCTGTTAGAGGATTAAGATGTATTATGAATGAATTGGTTTCACTGTTCCCATGTAACGCAGAATTATAGTTGTGGTTACCAGCAAGATGACTATGCCACAGTTATTTTCTTGTCCTTGTATAATGAGAGGGTTTTGGTGTTTCTGCTGTGTTCTAGACATTTACACTATTATGGCTTATTTTCATATCGTATTTCATATGCAACACCATTTTGTGGTGAGGTTTCTATTAAAGAGCAAAAGCAGGATCAAGGCGGGAGGAAGTGGGAGGACAAGACAGTGGAAGCCCACAGTTGATCCAAGCCATGGAATTTTGAATGGAGTGGATATAGTTTAGCTTTAGAGAGGAAAGTGGGTGTGTGTGCGTGTGTGCATGTGTGTTTCTCCTATACACTTGTGCACTTGTAGGGGTAAGTACCTTGTTTAGGAGTTAATGCAGAATTGCAGGAAGATTTGTCTTCTGGGCAACATAGAAATTAAATTGTTTTCTGCCTTCACCTAACCCCATTTTCTAGTTAACTATGAGATATTAAGACAAACAAGCAAAAATAAATACAACAAGGAAAACAAAATAGTGTTCAACTTTGCATCTTTTTTTAAAAGAACCAACAACCAGAAACTAACGTCTTCATTGCTAACTAGGTACATAAGATTTTATCAAAATTTAAACTTATTTGGCTTTGAAACAGAGGAAACTGTCAAAAGAAAAAACATTTATTAAGGACCTACTATGGGCCAGCCACCATACGGCATCAGGTTTTGGGTATGGGCCAGCCACTGTGATAAAATGCTTTATATCAATGTATTGAATGCTGACAGTAACCCATGAGATATAAGTATTAAAATTCACATTTTACAGACTAGGAAATTGAAATACACTTTTTTAAAAAAATTTTGTGCTTTAAGCAAAAGTTTACAAATCAAGTCAATCTCATAAAAAAATGTATATACACCTTGCTATATATTCCTAGTTGCTCTCCCTCTAATGAGACAGCACACTCCTTCCCTCCACTCCCTTTTTTGTGTCCATTCTGCCAGCTTCTGACCCCCTCTGCCCTCTCATCTCTCCTCCAGACAGGAGCAGCCCACATTGTCTCATGTGTCTACTTGATCTAAGAAGCTCACTCTTCACCAGTATCATTTTCTGTCTCATAGTCCAGTCCAATCCCTGCCTGAAAAGTTGGCTTTGGGATTGGTTCCTGTCTTGGGCTAACAGAAGGTCTGGGGACCATGGCCACTGGGGTCGTTCTAGTCTCAGTCAGACCATTAAGTCTGGTCTTTTTACAAGAATTTGGGGTCTGCACCCCACTGCTCACCTGCTTCCTCAGGGATTCTCTGTTGGTTCCCTGTCAGGGAAGTCATCACTCGTACCTGGGCACCATCTAGTTCTTCTGGTTTTAGGCTAATGTAGTCTCTGGTTTATGTGGCTCTGTCTCTTGGGCTCATAATTACCTTGTGTCTGTGGTGTTCTTTGGAAACCCTGGTGGCGTAGTGGTTAAGTGCTACGGATGCTAACCAAAGGGTTGGCAGTTTAAATCGGCCAGGCGTTCCTTGGAAACTCTGTGGGGCAGTTCTACTCTGTCCTATAGGGTTGCTATGAGCTGAAATTGACTCAACGGCGGCACTGGGTTTGGTTTTTTTTTTTTTTTTGGTTTTGGTATTCTTCATTCTCCTTTGCTCCAGGTGGGTTGAGACCAGTTGATGCATCTTAGATGGCCACTTGTTAGCATTTAAGACCCCAGGCACCACTCTCCAAAGTGGGATGCAGAATGTGAAACACACTTTTAAAAATCTGTTTAAAATTCCCCATTGCTAGGAAGTGATAGAACCTCTCTTTCAGCTATGATACAGCACAATTAAACAATCAATCTGTTCTTTAAAAAAATTTGCGTTAAATTCACATATCATAAAATTCATTCTTTTAAAGTACATAGTTCAGTGCTCTTTAGCATATTCACAATGTTATGCAATCATTGCCATCATCTAATTCCAGAATGTTTTCATCACCCCCAAAAGAAGCCTGTAGCATTAATCACTCCCCATTCCCTTCTCCTTCCAGCTCCTGACAACCACTAATCTACTTTCTGTCTCTATGGATTTGCCTATTCTAGACATTTGATGTAAATAGAATCATACAATATGTAGTCTTTTGTGACCGATTTTTTCACTTAAGGTTTTCAGGGTTCATCCATGTTATAACATGTATCAGTGGTTCATTTGTTTTTATGGCTGAATACTATCTCATTGTATGAATAAACCACATTTCATATGTCCATTCATTGATGAACATTTGGCTTGTTTTCGCTTTTTGGCTGTTGTGAGTAATCCTGCTATGAGCATTTGTGTACATGTTTTTGTGTGAATGTTTTTCAGTTCTCCTCAGTGAATACCTAGGAGTGGAATTTGTGTATCATGTTAACTCTGTGTTTAACTTTTTGAGGAACTAACAACCTGTTTTCCAAAGCAGCTTCATCATCTTGCATTCCCATCAGCAATGTATGAGGGTTCTTATTTCTTCGCATTCTCACCAATACTTGTTATTATCTGACTTTGATTTTAGCCATCTTTGTGGGCATGTAAAAAGAAGCCCTGGCTGCGCAGTGGTTAAACGCTAGGCTGTTAATCTAAAGGTTGGTGGTTCCAATGTAGCTGTCAGTTTTCATAAAGATTACAGCCTTGGAAAATCTATGGGGCAGTTCTACTCTGTCCTACAGGGTTACTATGGCAAATTTTTTTTTTTTTTTAAATGTGATGGCCAAGTGATATCTCATTGTAGTTTTGATTTACATTTCCCATGGACTTGGTAGCAAGTGGTTTGTTTGATTGGTTTGGCTTAATGAGTAAAGATGTTAACAATTTTTTCATGTGTTTATTGGTCATTTATATATCTTTGGAGAAATGTCTATTTGTGTCCTTTGCCTATTTTTGAATTGATTTGAATAGCTTTTTGCTGTTGAATATTAAGCCTGGTGGCAGAGTGGTTAAGAGCTATGGCTGCTAATCAAAAGGTCAACAGTTTGAATCCACCAGCTACTCCTTGGAAACCCTATGGGGCAGTTCTACTCTGCCCTATATAGGGTCACTGGCAACAGGTTTGGTTTTGGGATTATATATTTTAGATACTAGACCCTTATCATATACGATTTGCCCATATTTTCTCCCATTCTGTGTGTTGTCTTTTCACTTTTTTAAAACTTTCTATTGTATCTCACTGTTTTTTGTGTGTGTGTGTGCTTTAAATGAATTTACAGAACAAACTAGCTTCTCATTAAACATATTGTACACACATATTGTTTTGTGACATTGGTTGCCAACGCTGTAACATGTCAACACTCTCCCCTTTTCAACCTTGGGTTCTCTATTACCAGCTTTCCTGCCCCCTCCTGTCCTCTCGTCCTTGCCCCTGGGCTGGTGTGTCTGTTTAATCTAATTTTGTTTTAGGGCCTGTCAAATCTTTGGCTAAAGGGCAAGCCTCAGGAGTGACTACATTACTGAGCTAAAACAGTGACCAGGGGCCATACTCAGGGTTTATCTAGTCTCAGACCAGTAATGCAGGTTTGTTTGTTTTTGTGAGTTAGAGTTTTGTTCTACATTTTTCTCCAGCTTTGTCTGGGACCCTCAGTTGTGATCCTCCTCAGAGCAGTCAGTGGTGGTAGCCAGGCACCATCTAGTTGTGCTGGCCTCAGTCTGGTAGAGGTTGTAGTACTTGTGGTCTATTAATCCTTTGGACTAATCTTTTCCTTGTGTCATTGGTTTTCTTCATTCTCCTTTGCTCCAGATAGGGTGAGGCCAGTGGCCACTCACATGTCTTTTTACTTTCTTGCTAGTGTCTTTTGAAGGACAAAAGTTTTAAATTTTGATGAATCCATTTGATCTTTTTTTTCTTTGGTTGCTTGAGTGCAATCTTTTCTTTCCGTTTTGATTTTTGTCATCCCAGTAATGAGTGAACTTCATCTTTTACCATGTAGAAGCTTCAGTGGCTTGACTGAAATGATTAGGACTTTCCCCTCCTTCATTCTTCTCTGTATGCAGTGCCTAGCACATGGTAAGCAACAGACAAATACAGGTTGAATTGAATGATTACCATCATAAATGTATAACTACATAAATGTAGTGAACATTGTTTGATATCTGAAGGGGTTAATAACAACTCTCATGTATTGAGGGGAACCCTGGTGGCAGAGTGGTTAAGTGCTACGCCTGCTAACCAAAAGATCAGCAGTTCGAATCCACCAGGCGCTCCTTGGAAACTCCATGGGGCAATTCTACTCTGTCTTATAGGGTTGCTATGAGTCGGAATCAACTTGATGGCAATGGGTTTTTGGGTTTTCATGTATTGAATACAAGTGTGTGATACAGTATTAAGCATTGACATGTTCATTTTCTCACTTAACCCTTACAGCAATTCTATGAAGTGTGCATTCTTTTCCCTAATTTATAAAGGAAGGCACTGAGGCTTAGAGTAGCCAAGTAACTTGTCTAAGGCCACACAATTGGTCTGGGAGTAGAACCCATGACTTTGATGGCGTGTGCTCTTTTTAACCACTCTGTCTGTGAGCTAGAACAAGAAGCAAAAATATAAAGGACCTGGAGACTGGAGAGGAGTAGGGCCAAGTGGTGGGCTGGTTGATGTAGAGTCATGCTGAGGTTATTGTGTCTGTCTTTGAGATTTGTGAAACTGTAAAACAGATGTTGTGTTAGAATCTTATGGGATCATTTAGCAAAATATAAGTTTTTAAACATGAATAATTTTCCTATTTAGTGACAGTCTTATTTTTTCTGACTCATAGTGACAGTTGTGTTTATCTTTTGCTGTGATCGAACCATCAGGTGCCGTACTGCATGCTTTTCACATCTACTTTTGCACTCACCCCTAAGGTCATCAGTGTTCTTCATGGAGTCCAAAGGAGGTTAAGAGTCTTGCTCAAAACCCACAGTTACCAGCATCGTTGGGATTTGAATCCCACCAAGGATGGATAGTATTTCGATCTTGTATAAGGTAGTATTTGAAGGTAAATAGGCCGAGAAAGAAGAATAAATGCATTCTCTTCAAAACATTCAAGCCATTTTCTTTCATCACAAGCATGATTAGTAATGAAGAGAATTGTTGGTATGGTGATTCTTCACTCCGCTGAAAACCCATTTCATTTATTATAATGATTAGCAAAAGTAGCCCTATAAAAACATGGGTGTGTGTTCATAATGTTAGAGATTTAACCAAAGCATCAGTAAATGCAGCTTGACTTCTTCTCAAATGATGTGCTTGAAAGAAACAATGCTTTGGGTAAGGAAAATATCAATTCATAGTTTATATCCAGTAAGAACATCAAGAACCATTTATTTATTTTATTTTGAGCAACAAGAAATAATGTACCCATCGGATAAGTATTTGGAAGTCAGGTAAAGCAAACAGACTTTGAGAAAAAAACTGCTTTTTCTTAACTCATCATTAAGAGCAAGTATCCATGGAAACAACCATTGCAATCATTTGTGCTAAAACATTCATAATAAAGATAGACATTTTTTTTCCTTTTAAATCTGCACAGTCAACACAATTGTAAGCTTGAGCTCCATTCCTGTTGGCTTCTGAGGGGAAACTGTGCTGAAAATCACCTTTTTTTTTTTAAATTAAGGCACATATATCTCTTTCAACTCCACAAGGATCTCTAAAGGGTCTTACATTTCAAAATCTCAGAAAAACCCTCTTCAGACACAGAAATAGCAGCAAGTTAGAATAAATATCCCTAGGAGGAACGTCAAGAACCATTTATTTCGAGCAACAAGAGTTAACATGCCCATTAAATAACTATTCGGAAGATAAGAACATCAAACAGAATGGGGAAAAAAAACTGAATCATAGATATTCTATTATTATAAATATTATGGGATCAATGACAAGTTTTTTGTTTGTTTATTCTCCCTGAAAAACTCTTTTTTCTATACCTAAGTTAAGCTCTATGAAAGAGTTTTTCTACAGAGATTCACAGGCATTAAGCAGCGCCTCCAACGTAGCTGGTGTTCTTTGTTCAATTTCCGGAAAGAATGAAGAGCATCCCTTCTGAACATCAGAAGTATCTGAGGGTAACTCATTTCTAGGAAGACATATCTTGCTCAGAGATGATGTAAAATTTTAGTAAATGAGCTCAGAAACTAAAGAAGTCGATCTGTCCAGAATAAGCTGGTCCCATTTTACCATAAGCACCTTATGTACTCACATTCAGTTAGGAGGCTTGTTTTATACAAGGGTGTATTCTAGCTTCAAAACAATGGTTTTCAGATCTAGGATAAACCAGGTGCCTCCCCTTAGTTCTCCTTTTTGAAATGATGGCTGATATTTGCGATGATCAATTTAATACAAGTATCATTGTTGACTTTTTCAAGGACAATTATGGAAAATTGAAAGCTGGGACCCCCCTCAAAAAAAAAAAAAAATACAGAGTAACATTTCAAACAGAAATGGGGGAGAACTAAAGGTTGATGACATCTCCCCAGATGCATGCTCAGTGATCAGCCCTATTACTCAAGTGGTAGCATAGCTATCTGTATGCGTACCTCTCCCCTGTCCCCTTCACAGCCATATTGGAGTGTGGCTTTCAGTAACCACAGCGCTCCCAGCATCCTTGCACATGCTGTTACCTCCACCTGAGGCACATACCCTTCCTCCTTTCCTCTATGTTACCAACTCCTACCTACCCATCCTTAGGTTTCAATGGAAATGTCACTTCCTCTGGGAAACCTTCTCTGTGCCCTGCATAGATTCCCAGACTCAGCCCCATTCTATACTGCAACATGATTGATTGTGTCTCTTATGAGCTAGATGGTAAACTCTAGTAGGTAAGATTCCATCTTCCTTTGCATGCCCAGTACCATAGCTGCATATGGGAGGTACCCAACATTTATTAAATCATGTTAAGGCTTTCTGGTTATTAACTGGCAAGGGCCATTGTAGAAATGAATTAATAGCATTTAAAGGGTACATTTTTGGATGTGGGGGTGAGTCTTCTTAACATTGGTTCAAGAATTTTAAGAAGTTTGTTTTGGTTAAACTTGAAAGATCCCAAATCTGTTTTTCTCAGAGGGAAATTCTGTGTGTGTGTGTGTGCCAGAAATGCCTTGAGTGTCTCAGTGAAAACATAAATTTTTATGATTTTGCTATTAAGACTTGAGGAGATAATTAGATTACCCAAAAAGTAAGGGTACAGTGTTCTCTGGAGTCAGTTGCCTAGGAAGAATGATAGAGAAGGAGCCCAAAGGTACAGAAGTTCCTTTTGTTTAAAAAAATAAAAACCATTGAAAATAACGTTTCAAGGAGAATAAAATACACATGACTAGCAACAATAAGAAGTTAACTTCAATCTTATCATTGACTAAAGGAGAAACTTTTAAATAGGAGTTCCTTCTATGGTTTCTTTGTCTTTGACAAAAACTTATTGATGAGTTTATTGGATTTCTCTGTCCAAATTATGGATCTAGGTACTAATAGAGGGGAGGGAGTAGTTTTGCCAATTTCACGTTAGCACTAGGAAGAGCTGAGAAATTGGGGAGCGGTGACATTTCAGCCCCTTTAGTCTCTGGCATTGTCTGTGATTCTCCGATAGCAACTGTTGAAGATCTACCCATTGGTTCCTTAATTCTTGCCATTGAAGAACAGCTATTTTTACCAGCTCTAAGCAGGACTGTTGGAGTAAGTGGATGCCAGGTAGACTGGCCCCTTGGAGGGAAAAAGGGCTGCTGTACATAAGCCTGGAGTCCTGCTGGTACAGTGGTTAAGAGCTTGGCTGCTAACCAAAAGGTCGCAGTTCAAATCCACCAGCAGCTCCTTGGAAACCCTATGGGGCAGTTCCATGCCATGAGTTGGAATCAACTGGATGACAACTGGTTTGGTAGATAAGCCTCAGGAAAGAAGGCGGGGGGGGGTGGAGAGCCAGGTTGAGGACTGTGCTAGACAGACAGATCAGCCACCTACTCCCAGACTATTGCTCAACCCAACTAACCAGGAAAATTTTCCAACATCAGGCTTGCAGATTTCTGTGTGTCACAGGCAGTAAAACCAAACTAGCTTTAAAGTCTCCATCAGGATTGTGAAAATTGTGTAACATCCTTTTCTTATTCTTATAGATTGATAGTTTACAAAAGATGGATGGTGCTTGGAATTTCTTTACTCATATTACTGCAAATGCTGTAGCCCCCAAAAATATGCAAAAAGAAAAATACAGACCAATTTCATGGGAAAGGAGTGTGTGACAGATACTGGGAAGATGTTTTTCTTCAGAGGTGTCAATATTGAGGGAGGGGGAATTGTCCTTGAGATTAATTTGGATGAAGAGTCCTCGTATGCCACTGTTGTTGTCTTCACCTAGGCAGTGTTTGTAAAGTCTTGTTTCTCATGGATGCACAATTGCTTGTACTCAGAAAGAGAAGGAGAATTTTGACATTATTCATAAATTTAGCTCCCAGGGGACAAAGCATTTTTTTTTAAAGCATATTTTTAACATAACCATCTGCCCTATAGGGTCGCTATGAGTCGGAATCGACTCGACAGCACTGGGTCTAGGGTTTAACATAACCATGGTTTAAAGTAATAATCTTCTAGAAATCTGAGCTACTAATCTTTTATCCTAAAAATGAAGTGTGTGTTTTTTGAAGACATTTATTTTAAGGTTATTTTGGGGGATTTGCCAAATGTATGTCGTTAGGTGTTGAGAATGAATGAAAGTTGTGGAGAGAGCAGTGTGGATGGTTAGAACAGGGCTCAAGTCAAGTTCTAGCTCAGCCGTGTAACCTTCGTTAAGTAATTTTACCTCTTTCAGCCTGAGTTTTTCTATGAAATAGTTAGGCTGAATTTTCTCTAAGGTTCTTTTTAGTTCTGTAATCCTATGATTTTTAAGAGAAAAGATAAATTACATCTTGTAATATATGACAGAACTTAATACACTTGAGTTATTGCAAAATTAAATATCAGCTCATGTAATTTAATAGTCATGAGCCCTTGTGGGAAAAACAAATAGATTTAAGCAACAAAGGAAAGTTCTGAATAACTTTCTAAGCTGTCTTTCTTTCAACAGGATCTAATTGTATGTGCTTTACCCTAAATCATGAAAGAATGGGAATGGCTGTCTGATTCCAATTCCTCTGCTAGTAATTTCTGATTAGTCTCTCTGTCAAAACTTGCCGTCATCTAAGCCCTGAATTGAGACCATCAAACCTCTGAGTATAGGATTTTGAATCGATGGTCACAACCGATAGAGGTTATCGATCTGTAGTTTTGTGTCCAAACAAGCAGAGATCTTCCTGGTGTCCTCACGTTTGGATGTTGGAGACAACGTTAGCTCTGTGCACTTTCCTTAACCCTCACATCTAGCTGGGATGAGCTCACGCATTATTTAGTCATTAATTGTACACAACAGTGCACTCGGACCTTCAGCGTTTGCTTAGGTAGCCAAGCGTCCTGTTGTATGGTTTCCTGCTTATCCCATGCAATGAAAACTCCTGTCCACAAGCTTTAAAAAATGGACTTCTCACCACTGTGGATGCTCAGCATGCCTAACCCTCCGAATCAGATTTTATTTCCTTTTACTGAAGTAATCATCTGAATCACACAGGTAGTGAATTGATTGATATTAAACCATTACAGCCTAATATATTCATGGCCACTTAATTAAATATTCAGCAATCAATCTGGAAGAATGTTGATGCCTGTAAAAATTATATTCAAGTATGCAAAGGGTCACCATGAGTTGGAATCAACTCCATGGCACAATGGGTTTTGGGATGCAAAGTGGGCAATCTAATTAAAATGCAAAGGCACTTCTAAGGGCGAAAAGATTTTACACCCCTTTTCAGACCTTGTCATATTCAATCCTTTTTTTTTTTTTTTTTAACCTATTTCATGGTAGCTTCATTGCCCCCAGAGAGCCTTTTCTTGCTCCTTAGAGAAGGTGGGGGCTGACAAGTGTTTGAAGATGTGTTGGTGGATGTGGTCAGGTCAGAATCCATTGGTTTTGCTACAAGTGTTTTAGGAAGAGTTGAGAATACCACACCCAATAGATTGTTTTCTTAAATGAATTAAAAAAAAAAAAATTGGGGGACGGGGGAGGCGGGTGGGAGAGGGAGTTGAAAACTGGGAAAACAATGCATGTTTAACTTCCCCATCCAATAAGGAAAGCGTGCTTTTGTGGCAAACCGAAAGGCTAGGAATCAAGGGTGATGAAATGCAGGCCTTCCGGCCCTCACTCTGTTCCCAAATCCTCGTTGTGGGAATCTGTTCTGAATCCAACTGCAAGTGAAAAACTCATCTTTAGCCGAACAGCCAGGGAAGCCCTCCTGCCAATCCCCCAAGTGTGCTGCTGCACCTTTGGCCCTGGGAGGCTGGGGATGGAGCGGTCTTCTGGAGACGTGTGCAGCTGTCCGAGCGGCTGGGATGGAACTGTGACCAGCCTCTGCGCTGCATTTTGGCAGTGACCTTGAGACCAGCCAGCTCACCGCAGCTGCTCTTGTCCTCCCTCAGCTGCTGCTGTTGCAACGCCAGGGGGCCGGAGGGAGGGAGACTCCCCTGGCTCTGCCTTTCCCACTGGCCGTTAGATGCCAGCCCTGGTGCCCAGCTCTCCCAGTGCCTACCACCCGCTGGGTGTGGGGGCAGTCCAGGTGTGTGTGGGGTGGAGGCTTGTTCCAGCCCTGGCTCTAGTCCCGGTCCCTGGGAAGTCGGTGGCTCTGTCTGACCACCAGCCTGGTGCGCAGACCGGCTCCACATGGGACTTGCTTGGCAGCTCTGCAAAGAGGCTCAGTGACAGGTGACTATCTTGGGAGAGAGAAGAGCCAAAGGTCCTCTTTTTGTCCCAAAGGTGTGAGTCTGCCTTCTGGTAGGGCAGGGGTTTCTGTGGGGCGTAGTTATCAAAAATGCTCAGAGCCAGAGAGAAATCTCTTCTCTCCAGCCACTCCGAGTGGCCAGTATATTTTGAAAACTCCTCCTCCATTCCTTGTCCTCATCCTGTCCTTTTCCTTTAAAGTGGCTTTATTATTATTTTGTTTTATCCGCTTTTGTCATTGGACATTTATTGACAGAAATCAAATCGCTGTGCTCCTGGGCAAAGCGCCTGCTGCAAAGAGGTGTGGTTCCCGAAGAATGAGACACAGCCCAACAGCTGAGCCTACAGTGTCCTCACATAACCTCCCTGCCTTAAATATCGCCAATATTTAGCCTTGCCTTATAAAGTAAAAATGCACAATACCTTCCAGAGTTTAAGCAAGCCCAAATGCCCCCCTCGGCTCGCTTATATCTTCTGTACGTTGGAGGCAGAGCCGCGCACCCCTCCCCCCCGGCGCAGACCTGCCCTCGGAGCCTCCAAGAGGTTACTAATCAGGGAGACTCCGTCATCGATCCGATTGTGGGGACCTGGGGGATTTGTGTGCATTGTTTTTGCTGAAGCCTCCTATGATTTCGGCGCGACCAGATCCTCTGCAGCGAACTCCATGTCGCAGCTTGGGGCTGCCTGTGTCCTGTGGTGAGAGTGGAGCCGCACAGGAGATCCTTTGTCTAGGAAGGGCTAGGCAGAGAAGATCACTTTGGAGTTGCTAAGCTCTGCATTGCCATTGGCTGCACTCTTTGTGGGGCTGTTTTTGCAAAAGGCATGCCCAGCACGTCTACAGTGCTGGCAGGCCAGGGCTGCCTTTAAACACCATGATAATAATACCAAAAAGCAGTTTGCAGAACTGTTCCACTGTAGAGGCTTCCTCTGCAGAAGCAAGCAAGATGGCTACCTCGTGGGCTTCGCTGTGAAGAATGCAGAGGCTAATTAAGACAGACTTTAAGGGGAAAAAAGGGTATTTCCCTACTTCATCTTTCTGCAAGGCTTGTTTTCAGTGACTTTTGAAGTATACATTTTACATAAGCTCTTTCGTTGCTGCCTAGCAAACATGTTGATTATTTTAAATGGTATAAGTAGTTTTACAGTGAAATAGCCAAAAATTTAGGGGGGGTGGGAGCTATATTTTTCTTACACGGAGGCTCATTTTGCAATTTGATTTTTTTTAGGTTATAAAGGAAAACAAGAGGCCCCAGAGAGAAAAGAAGCCCAAAGTTTTAAAGGTAATCAGCTATTGATTAAATAATATTCAATTTTTTCCATCTCATATAGTATTTTGCTGTCACTTGGGGGTAAAATCTGGAGTACAGTGGATGTGAGTTTTCCCAGATTTTCAGCTGATAAATGGATTTTCACTCAACTAAAGTGTTTTTGCTTTTTTTTTTTTTTATGTCCTGGATAATGTACATATCAGCATCCTTTATTTTCAACTCCACACAAGTCTGCGGAAGGAAAAGTTCATATGCAAAGTGCTGGGAATAAAATTTGTTTTTCTTTGTAGTATCAGCATTTGTGGTGCTGGCACCAGAGTGTAAACTTAAGGTCTTCAGGAGAAAGGCACTGTTTGAAGTTGACAGCTATGATCCATTGTGATCTTAATAGACCTTCTATTAGATACTATTTTAAAATGTGTTTTTTTTTTTTTTTTTGTAGAGAAAAAGGTCCTTAGAGCTTTCAGATCCACTTAAAATGTGTAAGCCAGTGAGATCGTACAGTCAAATTATAATTACCAAATCCCTAGTTCTCCATATATCATCTTTAGTTTTGGCATTCCTAGAGCTGTAGGGATATGTATGTTTTCTTTATTTTCAGTAATTTGCCTAATGAGTATTTAGTAGTAACCTAATTCAGTCATAAGCCAGCAATCTGTATTATGAGCTTCATACAGTATTTAGAAGGGTTAATTTACAAGCACATGGCATCACTGAAAGTTCAAGGCTAGCTTTAGTCCAGCAAATAGGTGCTTATGTGTTAAAGGCTTCAAGTGGTAGATTACTATTGTAAATGTAAGCAACCTGAGCAAGCAATCTTTTTGATTTGTTTTAAGCAATAAAAAGCATACATATTAAGCAATAAAGCCACAGGTCCTTAAAATTATACTGTGTCTATTTACTTTAAAATATACATCTAATCATAGCTTTTCCTTGGCATATAAAGTTGTAGTCCTCAAAGAGGAACAACATGTTGAACTATAGATGTGGTAAAATTTTTACCTCATTTGTTTCTCCACTTGTGTAACTTGAAAATGTTATTGACATGGAGAACCAGACCTTGCATTGCTCTCTAATTTATCTGACCACCTCCAGTTTCTGTTTCCTGTGTGGGCACAGCATTGTCATGTACATTTCCCATCTACCAGCAAGAATTTATTTAATATTTACCTCACAGTCAACAATGGGCTAGGCACTGTGCAATGAATGAAGTTGCTTGGCACAGATTCATCCTGGGCCTGAACAAATAGACTAGTGGTTATTTCAAGGTCAATTAAACTCTTTTCTGTTTTTCTTCTGCATATTAATCCACCCACCTCCTTTTACATGCTCCCTGTCCCTCCTCCAATGATAGAACTTTATCATTAAAAACTTGACTTGTATTTCTTAATGTCTTCCTATACTTTCTATGTTGGGTATATTCATCTTAGGCAATTTGCACCTTAAATTCTTCTAGTGAGAAATATTTTTTGTCCTGCTGTTATGACTAGGTATTATGGTAGACTATATAGGGAAACTAATATAGATTAAACCTGGTAGCTAACGTTTCACCCACCTTTGCTAAGAAGTGGAATTGGGCTTTAGGGGTACCGTTTAATTCTGTTTACTTTGTTAGTCTGTCAGTCTGTCACCTGAAACAAATTTCAGAAGTAAATATATGGTGTTGCTTTTTGAAATCAGGGCAGTAGACTCACTTTTTTTTTTTCTTTTCCCTTAAATATGTGTGGGTGGCCAGATTTCATCTGTTCCACAGCAAGCAGGATTGAATTGTTGCCGCCTTTCCTCTGGAGTTAGTGATTGTTGAACAAGAGTAAAAACATGCTCTAGGAGGAAAATAAATAAATAAAAAAAAAATTTCCCCAATGTTGGCATTTAAGATGTTTTCTTTAAATTTTCTGTTAGAC
Source organism: Loxodonta africana (assembly GCF_030014295.1). Lineage (NCBI taxonomy): Eukaryota > Metazoa > Chordata > Mammalia > Proboscidea > Elephantidae > Loxodonta > Loxodonta africana. The sequence continues at coordinate 66,530,965 of NC_087357.1, forward strand.
ATAATTTTTTTTTTTTTTTTGCTCTTGTCCAATAAAAACTTTGTTTCTCTGCTCCAAAGTAGAAATGCTGAAAACGTTTTAGATTTCAGCTTGAGATGTAAAAAGTGTAGCTAAAACAAATGTAAACTACTATATAATGCTAAAGGAGATGTTGAGAAAACTAAGCACAGTATGCATTTGGGGAGAGAAGGTAGGTAAAGAGTAGAACTTTTGATTTGAGGTTTTATGGGTGATGACTTAAACATTTCAGATGGCTGCTACCAGGGGATCAGTGATGGGAATCCCACAGGTTATAACTTGGTCTCCTTTCACAATACCTTTGACTCTGACCTCTCAGCTCTTCAAATCTCCTGGGTCCCTTGCTCTTTGCCAGGTTAAAAGCTCCAGGTATCCTGTGGTAACTGAACACTGAATCCCATTTGTGGGGCTGAAGTCTCTGGTATGTCTCATACCTCTCCTCTTTCAAAACAAAACAAAACCTCTATCTATATTCATCCTATTGTAATTCAGATTTTATAACTATAAATAGTGATCTCAAATCTCTGACTAGAGTCTTCCCCTAGCTGAAATGACAGTCTCTGTCCAAAGCATTCTAATGGCCAAGATGGGTATCAAATGACTGTGGTGGTGGAGCGGTGATGCTCAGCACCAGCTCCTGCCCACCACTGGTACTAGAGAACCAGCTTCCTGCTAAAGTTCTGTTGATACCCACCACTCTCACATAGAGACAGCAGCTTATTAGCTATGCTATAATGGTTTCCTTGACTTTTGACTAAGGTAAGGTGTGAACATTCATAGGGTGAAAACTTGGTTTGAAATCAGCTATCTGAATATGTAAAAATGGTTTAATTTCAAGTCTTATTTAATGAACTTGGCTTTCAGAGTGACACAGTTTCAAACTGTTCTTGGTAGAAAACATTTATGTAAATAAGATTCCTTGGAGAGAGTCAACATTATTTTAAGTAGGTTGTCAGTTAAGAGTCCCTGTAGAAAATCAGATAGCACAGTCAATTGGGGTTATTGAGAAGAATTTAATAAAGGGATTATTTTGAAAGATGTGGCCAAGGAGGAAAAGCAATTTGGGATGATGAAGTATCTCAGGGCTAGCATCTGCAGAAACATGTCACCACTGCTAGGCCTGAAGGGCCAAGGTGGTCAGAACCCACGCAGAACAGTTGTAGCTGAATAAAGGGAGCAAGAGGCTTTTGTTTTAGCTGTGGTAGAGGGATGCTTCACCAGGGAAAAAGTCACAAGCAGGGAGAGATAAATATCCTGCACTCCAGTCTTCTACTGCTTTCATTGGCTGTTGATCCCAATTGAAAGCCAGAGGGAAAAGGACCCTACTGATGAAATACATCCAGGTCAGCCTCCTGGGGCATGTAAGAGGGTAAAGAGGGTAGGGTGTGGACCTAAAGGGGCAAACAACAATGTCAGCATTGGTAGTAACTGTAGTGGCAGTATGATAGGGTCAAAAGTAGTGTTAGAACCATGGTTCTATAAGATGGTAACATTAGGGAAGGCTGCCTGACGGGTACATAAGAACCGTTTAATTTGCAATTCATCTATGTATTTAAAGTCATTTCAAAATGAAAACTGTGGGCATCCCTGAGAGGGGACTACAGTTATATATTTTGTAAGCAGATACTCTTTCTTGGCAGGTAAAAGACATTTTCTGGCAATTTGGTGATAAAGTATCATCAGAGTAGTACTTGGAACAACTGGGTGAACAAATAGAAATGTCAGTGGATATTAAACTGGGAATCCTAGAGATAATGATTTAGAAAAAAGAAAGAAAGAAAGAAACTAAGTGATCTTCCTGCTAGGCTCTGCACTGGCAACATTGGTCTTCACTGTTTCCTTCCTTCCTTGATGATGCTGATAAAGGAGAAGTGGTGGGAGGCGGGGCATAATACATATATCTTTCCAAGAGAGGATAGGACACTTGCATATGGTTATGCTTACATGTGTTCTTGAAACATGTTCTAAAAGGAGAATCAAATAAAAAATGAATCACATTCTTACATGGTCTTGACTTGCATGACATACTGACATTTAAAATACTTAGTACCATTGCCTGGCATAATAGATGCTCTATGAGTATTCATTCCTGAACAGTATCCATCCGTATCTACATCTGTCTATCATGTGTGAGTGCTGGGGCTCCAATGGTAGACAAGACCAATCTGCTTTCTGTTCTCAAGGAACTTAGGAACTTAAATGCTGCAGTGGAAAGGCAGGCAAAAAGAGATTAATACATTACAAATTGTGGTAAATGTTTTGAAGGAAATAAAAAGTATAAAGTGCTGAGATAGGAGAAAATACCATCTAGGGAAATTCACTTAATATCTTTGAGACTTATTTTCTTAATCTGTAAATTGCTGTTACATTATAATATATACTAGTGCTGATTTAAAAGTACCAAATGAGATACAATTGAGTTACCTTATTGATTTTTAACATTCATTAAGCTACAAGAAATGAAAGATAACAGAGTTGCTAAAGACTTTTCTCTGTACACTTATCTATAACTTTGTTTCACTTAGTAAAAGAAATTATTGGTACAATGATAAAGTTTTCTTAACTCTGGTTATAATGTAACATCCTATGACTTAGAGAAACAAGTTGCAAATTTAAGTGCTTAGATCAAATGCTGAGCTTGATAGTTGTTCAGGGAGAGAGAGTTCTTCATAATCCCAGGCAACTGGTCCTAGCCTTGTTGATATAACGGGCCAGTCAGGGGAAAAGTGGGGGTGGATATGAGCGTATCCAAAAGAGAATGTAAGCTTTAACAAAACCACGTAAGTTGAAAAACAAACAACTATATCAATTAGAAGAAGGTAATCTCAGAATACAGGACAATTATGTAAATATAACACTCCAGTATTATAATTTAACACATTGTCCTTATTTTTCTCATTATGCCATAAACCGGCAAAAACTGTCAAAAGCATGTGCTCATCCGCTAGTGTTTATTCACACAATCAAAGGCACACATGGGCTCCTGGTTTGCACACCCAGAAGTTGTAACACAGCATTTTGCCCAGACACGATCACACTGATTTCAAGGCTGGGTTCTCACTAAGCCAGCTCATATGCAGCCATTCATTTATCACTGAAGCACTCACATTTCCAGCGACTCGTCAATTCTGTGATTTATGGGAGTGATCCCGATCAGAGTGAATAAAAGCCAAATGGGGTTGGAGGAGTTTGAGGAAAATTTCATTCAGGCTTTAAAAGGAAAAAAAAAAAAAAAATCTGTTGAATTCTTCCTAGTCCATGAAAGAACATATGCCAAGTGTCTTGAATAGTACTTATGTTCATGTGATACTGTGCTTGTGTTCTGGTAGTGCTGGGTTCATATGGAGCATTTTCTGAAGTCTAGTGCCCTTGTATAGCTCTCAGTATACTGACCTAGACTGTATTCTCAAGAGTCAGGTGAAAAGAGCCAAGTAATACTGGTTAATGGATTTGAATTTTTATTAAAATATTTAGTATTCATCTTAATTCATTTTCAAATTATGATTAATTTAAATAATGGAAAAATTAATAATTTAATGCCTTTTTGTGCCTAAAAGATGTCATTTATTTTTGTTTTTTAAGATTTGATGCCAAGATTTGCCCACCACAGTGGCCTATGCAATTGAATGAAGACAACACTGTCTTAAAAAAAAAACCTGTTCTCATGCTTTATAATTTTAACTACTGAGTAACTCTTTAGTCTTTTTTGAACTAAAATCAGGACTTTCTGCATGTGGATTTTTTTTTTTTAAGGAAAAGAGATGCTAGAGTTTTACCATCTATGTTTAAAATTTAGTGGTGTCATGCGAATTTGATAAAAACATAGGCTCTATCATAGTTCTAGGAATACAGATATTAAATAATAAACCTACTTTAGGGGAACCAGTTATTTTAAATAACTAAGTTAATTTTTTAAAGTTAATTTAGGTATTAAATATTATATTTTATATATTTATATGTCTATATGATATTTATGGTATACACATATACACAAAATCATAGGATTATTATAGAATTGAATGAGTTATTTAATACATCTAAAGTGCTTAGAACAGCTTGGCACATAGTCTCTCAAAAAGTGATATTATTATAGTTGAAAGTATAATCTATGTTACCAGAAATGCTAAATGAACCTTTCATAAAATGTGTATTCTTTTCATAGCAGTATATTCACTTACCTGCCTTATTTGAAAAATAGAAATCTATGTTCCAAAATACCTTTTCTTTCCTTTCTAAAATGTCACTTCTGTTTCTATTAATTTGTCATAGGGAGTATCACAAATAAGACTTTAAACCTGAAAATATTAAATTTCACTTCCCCTTTTATTTATAAAGGACTTCTTTATAGACTAAAATATTCTATAACAAAGACTAGAATATCATCGATATGAAACATAATCTCACAGGTGATGGTTATTGGAATCCTAGAACTCAGAAGCAAGGATTAAAGTAGACTGGGATGAAACAGGCTACAAGACACAGGGATTCTTACAAGTTATACATAACATAACATAAAGATACATCTTTAGCATAATTTCTTCCAGGTAAGAATCACATCATGAAGTTTTCATTAAGTGTGTGTGTGTGTGTATATATATCTTCAATATTTGCAGGCATTTTTCCTCTGTTTTAAGAAACAAAAAATGTTTTTATCTAATATTTTGTATATTCAGTATATTTTAGGAAAGGGGAAAAATTTACTAATAACTGTGTATTCCCATTCTCAGAAAAAGTTTGAATTTTAGACATAAGTTCCCTAGAGTTTTCAGAGCATTTAAATGTTGACATTTAATTTTTATTATTTTTTAATTAAAATATAGCCACACTACACTTTAATTTTCTTATTTGAGCTGTGTGTCTCCTTATGGTATCAGCAGCACCCATGGAAAAGGAGCATGATCTTTACAGTCAGACTGTACTGGGTTTTAAGCCCTGTTCTTCTACTTGCTAGCTGTGTGACCCAGAAAAATTTAATTGAACTCACTGAGACCTACTTTCATTATCTGTAAAATGGTAACAATAACTTATCCATGGGTTTCTTTGGTATTCTATAATTTATAACTTACTGAATTTATCCATACATAAACCCATTGTCATTGAGTCAGCTCTGACTCATACTGACCCTATAGGAGAGAGTAGAACTGCTCCATGGGGTTTCCCAGGAGCAGTTGGTGGATTCCAACTGGTGACCTTTTGGTTAGCAGCCAAGCTCTTAACCATTGCACCACCAGGGCTCCATCCTGTAAATGTTGTTGTTAGGTGTTCTGACTCATAGTGACCCTCTGTACAACACAACAAAACACTGCCCAGTCCTGCACCACCTTCATGATCACTCTTATGCTTGAGCCCATTGTTGCAGTCACTGTGTCAGTCCATCTCATTGAAGGTCTTCCTCTTTTTTGCTGACCCTCCACTTTACCAAGCATGACCCCATATATAAAAATAGTGAATATTTAATCAATGGCAGCTATCATCATCATTATTGTTTTTGTTATAGCTGTTACTATAAAAACTTTTGTAGAATACTAACATGCTTAGATCTTGAGTTTTTAAAAAAAAATTATTCCTTTTACGAGATTTTAACCCCTTTGAGAGCAGAGTACCATTCACCTCTGTTTTTCTCCATTGTGTATAACATAGCTTGTGCTCACAACTCACTATTTATCAATTTAATGAATGATTGAATTAATGAATACCATGACCTAACTTAAGTCAATTAGGTCTGAGCTGTAGAAGTTACTATAATGACATCTGGGTATGTAAAAGAAATTGTGTTTTCTCAAATCATCAGGCCAGCCTGCACAGTCTTTGTCATGAGCTGCTATGGAAATCAGGATACATTTCTAATGCATTTATTTTACATTTCATTAACTTTTTAAAATCTTATAGTGGTAAAATATATATAACACAAATTTGGCCATTTTAACCATTTTCAAGTGTACAATTCAGTGACGATTACATTCACCATGTTGTACAAGCATCACCACTATCTCCATTAATTTTTCCCTCTTTTTATTAAAAAAAAAATCAAACCTATAGAAAAGTTGAAAGAGTAGTACACTGAACATCATTTTTTAAAAAATAATTTTTATTGTGCTTTAAGTGAACGTTTACAAATCAAGTCAGTCTGTCACATATAAACTTACATACACCTTACTCCCATTTACTCTCCCACTAGTGAGTCAGCCCACTCCCTCCTTCCAGTCTTTCCTTTCGTGACCTTTTTGCCAGTTTCTAACCCTCTCTACCCTCCCATCTCCCCTCCAGACAGGAGATGCCAACAGAGCCTCAAGTGTCCACCTGATGCAAGTAGCTCACTCTTTATCAGGATCTCTCACCAACCCATTGTCCAGTCCGTTCCATGTCTGATGAGTTGTCTTCGGGAATGGTTCCGGTCCTTGGCCAACAGAAGGTTTGGGGACCATGACTGCCAGGATTCTTCTAGTCTCAGTCAGACCATTAAGTCTGGTCTTTTTATGAGAATCTGGGGTCTGCATCCCACTGTTCTCCCACTCCCTCAGGAGTTCTCTGTTGTGTTCCCTGTCAGGGCAGTCATCGGTTGTGGCCGGGCACCATCTAGTTCTTCTGGTCTCAGGATGATGTAAGTCTCTAGTTTGTGTGGCCTCTAGTTCATTGGGCTCATAGTTATCGTGTGACCTTGGTGTTCTTCATTATCCTTTGATCCAGGTGGGTTGAGACCAATTGATCCATCTTAGATGGCCGCTTGTTAGCATTTAAAACCCCAGATGCCACACTTCAAAGTGGGATGCAGAATGTTTTCTTAATGGAATTTATTTTGCCAATTGACTTAGAAGTCCCCTTAAGCCATAGTCTCCAAACCCCCGCCCTTCGAAGCATTCAGTTTATCCTGGAAACTTCTTTGCTTTTGGTCCAGTCCAGTCGAGCTGACCTTCCCTGTATTGAGTATTGTCCTTCCCTTCACCTAAAGTAGTTCTTATCTACTATCTAATCAGTAAATAACCCTCTCCCACCCTCCCTCCCTCCCCCCTCTCCTAACCACAAAAGAATGTGTTCTTCTCAGTTTGTACTATTTCTCAAGATCTTGTAATAGTGGTCTTATACAATATTTGTCCTTTTGCATCTGACTACTTTCACTCAGCATAATGCCTTCCAGGTTCCTCCATGTTATGAAATGTTTCACAGATCCGTCACTGTTCTTTATTGATGCGTAGTATTCCATTGTGTGAATATACCATAATTTATTTACCCATTCATCCGTTGATGGACACCTTGGTTGCTTCCAGCTTTTTGCTATTGTAAACAGTGCTGCAATAAACATGGGTGTGCATATATCTGTTCGTGTAAAGGCTCTTATTTCTCTAGGGTATATTCCGAGGAGTGGGATTTCCAGGTTGTATGGTAGTTCTATTTCTAACTTTTAAAGAAAATGCCAGATAGATTTCCAAAGCGGTTGTACCATTTTACATTCCCACCAGCAGTGTATAAGAGTTCCAATCTCTCCGCAGCCTCTCCAACATTTATTATTTTGTGTTTTTTGGATTAATGCCAGCCTTGTTGGAGTGAGATGGAATCTCATCGTAGTTTTAATTTGCATTTCTCTAATGGCTAATGATCAAGAGCATTTTCTCATGTATCTGTTAGCTGCCTGAATATCTTCTTTAGTGAAGTGCGTGTTCATATCCTTTGCCACTTTTTGATTGGGTTGTTGTCTTTTTGTGGTTGCGTTTTAACAGAATCATATAGATTTTAGGAGATCAGGCGCTGGTTGGAGATGTCATAGCTGAAAATTCTTTCCCAGTCTGTAGGTGGTCTTTTTACTCTTTGTTGAAGTCTTTAGATGAGCATAGGTGTTTGATTTTTAGGAGCTCCCAGTTATCTGGTTTCTCTTCGTCATTTTTAGTAACGTTTTGTATTCTGTTTGTTCCTTGTATTAGGGCTCCTAGCGTTGTCCCTATTTTTTCTTCCATGATCTTTATCGTTTCAGTCTTTATGTTTAGGTCTTTGATCCACTTGAAGTTAGTTTTTGTGCATGGTGTGAGGTATGGGTCCTGTTTCATTTTTTTGCAAATGGATATGCAGTTATGCCAGCACCATTTGTTAAAAAGACTGTCTTTTCCCCAATTAATTGACACTGGGCCTTTGTCAAATATCAGCTGCTCATATGTGGATGGATTTATATCTGGGTTCTCAATTCTGTTCCATTGGTCTCTGTGCCTGTTGTTGTACCTGTACCAGGCTGTACCAGGCTGTTTTGACTACTGTGGCTGTATAATAGAACATCATTTTTTAAAAATAGATTTTATTTTATGGAGCATTTTTAGGTTATAGAAAATTTTGTGTAGAAACTACAGAGAATTCCCTTTGTATTTTCTTGTTTTTATACTTTTTTCCCCTGAACCATTTCACATTTTACCTGTAAATATGTCAGCATGTCTCTCCCAGAAAGAGGAAAATTCTTCTTTATAATCACAATTTGGTTATCTCATTGAAGAAGCTTAGTATTGATTCAGTCTAATATATAATACGTAGTCCATTAAAAACATTTCCAATTATCCAAAAAAAATCCCTTTTAGCAGTCTTTCTCCGATTCAGCATCTAGTCCTAGATTCACTTTGCATTTGGTTATCATGACTCTTTGGTCCCCTTTAATCTAGTTTTCCCATCATTCTTTGTGTATATATGCATATGTATGTGTGTGTGTCTTTCTTGACTGATGATTTTGAAAACAATTGTCTTATATTCCACTTTTATAGAATCGTTTGAATTAAGTGATCTGGGTAACTGGCAGTAAATTTCAGGTTTCAGATAGGTTGTCTGATCCATCTCGAGCTGTTACAGCATTTGTTGCAGACTGCCCAATGCTCCCTGAATCCTAAATTCCTATTTGGAGGAGATTAGCAGATTGAAAATGTAAATATATTTGGGTAAACTCAGAGATTAAATTGATTTGCAGTATCTGTACCAGGTGGTGGCAGAATGGAAACCTAGAGAATATGCACTTTAATTATTGGCTCACTGCAAAAAAAGAAAGAAAGAAATGAAGCAGTGTTATTTATAGAGCTATGGGGAAGCACTTACAAAGGCCTTATTGGCTTGAAGTAAAGGTTTTGGTGAACTTTATAAAAAATGTGAAGGGTGTTTGCTGATTAAGATAAATGGCAGCCATATTGAAATGTTAGTTTTATTATTTCATCCATGAAATCTAGTTTATATCCTCACTTAATGGGCACTGTAAGATAGTTGCACTGCAGGTTAGAACATTTCATCAGAAATTTAATCTGGTTAGCCAGGGTTTATTTAAAGCCTCTGAAATCTGATCACTTCCCTAAAACAAGTGAGGACCCATGTATTCGGGCCACATTTCCCTAGCTTCTCACAAAAATTCTTTCAGCAAATTAAAATTTCATATTCTGTCACTTTTCTTTGTGAATTGTCAAAACTGTCTAATTGAGCAATATTTATTCTAAAACATTTCTATCATGTAGGTGGATGTAGTTGAAGATACTATGCATTCTGACATATTACGCCATTATACAAAGTCTGACGTTAGTTTCTGCTCAGTGTAACTCCTAGAGAATTGCCTGTGGAAACTGAGTGCTGTCCATGGTCACACAAAAAAAGACAATATAGTACATATAAATATCTTCCTTTTTTGACTTTTCACTTAGGAAACAGTCAAATTTATTGCTCAAGAAGTGGTGTCATCTGCTGTACAGTGAAATGAGAAAACATCTTGTCTTCCCATTTTTTTCTTGTGGGCTTCATTAAAATTTTGACCTAACTTCGAACGACAAAGAAAAACAGTAAAAGAAGTACAAAATATTTCCACATGCCCTTCACCCACTTTCCCCAAATGTCAAACTTTTAACCATGTTTGCTTTATCTCTCCATATATATTGATTTTTTTCCCCTGAATTCTTTGAGAGTAAGTCTCAGACATGATGACCCTTTACCTCAAATACTAAAAAAAAATTTTTTTAATATTACAGTGTAGTAAAACAAAGGCAAAACTACAGTACAGTGATCAAAATCAGGAAATTAACATTAATACAATTATCTCATCTACCCAGAAGAATCTTATTTAGATTTCACCAATTGTCCTCCCAAAGCCCCAAATATAGCAAAGATAATCTCAGGCTACGCATTGCGTTCAGTTGTTATGTCTCTTTAGTCTTCGTAATATGTTATTTCCAAAGAGTACAGGTCAGATACTTTGTATCGTGTCCCTCAATTTGGATTTATTTGAGGCTTGGTCATAATTAGATTAAGGTCTTGCATTTTTTGCAAGAATACCGCAGAGGTGATTTTGCGATCTTCTCAGGGCATACCAGGAGGCATGTGTTGTCAAATTGTCCCCTTACTGTGATCTTACCATTGATCACTTGGTTAAGGTGATGTCTGCCAGGTTTCTCCATCACAGAGTTACACTTTTTCCTTTTGTGATTTCCTTCTGAGGAGATACTTTGAGACTATATAAATATTGTGTTACTTCTCATTGGTGTTAGCATCCATTGACGTTTCTTGCCTGAATGAAATATTATTATCGTGGACTCTATTTTAACCTAAATATTCTATCTCGTTCTTATCCTTCTAAAGTACCTTGAATTTCTTTTCGGTATATACATGGTCATGTCTTAAGTTTTAAAAATTAAAGGAATAAAACTCTAATCATGAGAAATAGTATGGCTCTATTTACTGTGCTGGTACACAGTGTAGCCGTCTAGTTAATTTTGCTTGAGAAGGGTGGGATACCATGTGGCAAAGCCAGGGTAGCATATAGGTAAAATGTGGATGTTGTGTTTGAGATGTGGAAATAAAAAAGCAGATGTTGGCTGGTAAGGATAACTAGGCATAGAATTCCAAGGGAATAGACTTTATGTCTTCCTTAATCTTGCCCTTATCTCTTACACAACCCTATCATACCAGGAATTTAATACAAAAGAAAGAAGTCCAACTCAGAGAAACTCAATGGAGGTAAATAAAGTAAAATAAAATATAACCAATCAGTAGAAGCCAGCGTGTTCCTCAATCTGGGACAAAGTAGCTTTGAAGAAAAGAAAAAAGATTTATTTGTGAACCAGATGGGAAGCCAATTTTATAAAATACCCCTCAGAGCATAAACAAGAAACGCAACCCACAAAAATTACCTCTGGCTCAAGTTTATAGCTTACACTAATAAGAGCAAGAGTGCTCTAACCCTATGTATCACTGACAAAATAAGGAATACACGTCCAAGTGTAGTCGAAGTCAGTTTTCTCAGGACTGAAGATGCACATGAATCAATATAATTTGAAAGAAAATCCAGTGAATGCCTTTAAAAACAGTTTTCAAATTATAAAAATGGAAAAATCTTGAAAGAAATTAAAACAGAAATGTTTTAATTAATAAATTAAAATTTAATTTTAAAGAAAAAGTAAAATTTCCCCTATTTACTCACTGACCCTCCCTTCCTTTAACCTCTTCAGCTGCATACCTCACAGGTATATATTTTTGATAGTTTTGTGAGTATTGGTCCTGATATAGTCGATATACCAGTGTATCTATAGTTAGGTATATGTAGTATATATGCAGATATATCAGCTTATTTTTTAAACTGCCACATTAGTTTTATCTTTTTAAAAATATTGTATTTTCTGTGGAAGCTTACACAGCAAATTAGGTTTCCATTTGATAATTTCTACAGATTGTTCACTGACATTAGTTATATTTTTCATAATATGACGACATTCTCTTTAATTGCATTCTAATTATTTTGTTACTGTGTTACTTTTTGAAGTGTCTTTTACATAAAGGGAGACCCAGAGATCTTAAATATATTGATAAACCAATTCTGATGAATGCATATTAAAACACGAAGCGTTTCTACACTCCAGCAAGCTCCCTTGTGCCTCTTTCTAGGCAATCTCCCCTTCTAAGCAACTGCTGATCTGATTTTTGTCACCGTTGTTTAGTTTTGCCTTTTCTATAATTTCTTACAAATGGAATCATATGTATAATACGCTGTTTTGGTGTTGAGCTTATTTCACCTAGGAATGTATATCTGAAGCAATGTACATATTGCTTTGAACATATTTAGTTTTTTGTTTTTTTTTTTTTGTAGCAGCTTTTTTGAGACATAATTGGCATGCCATACAGTTTACTCATTTAAAGTGTACGATCCAGTGGTATATTCACATTCGTACATTCATCATTACAAATAATTTTAGAGCATTTTTATTACCTGAAAAGTAAATCGATTCCCCTTGCTGTCACCCCCCAACCCCTCCATTTCTTCTAGCTCTAGAGAACTACTTATCTACCTAATCTACCTTCTGTCTCTATCGATTTGTCTCTTCTGGACATTTCATATAGATGGACTCATACAGTATGTGACCTTTTGTGTCTAGCATGATGTTTTCAAGGTTCATCCACGTTGTAGCATGTATGTGTACTTCGTTCATTTTTGTGGCCAAATAATGTCCCATTGTATGGATATATAATATTTATCCATTCATTAGTTGATGGAAATTTGGATTGCTTCCACTTTTTTTTTTTTTAACCATTGTGAATATCCTAGATTTATATATAAATAACGTCTATGGCCATACCACCCTGAACGTGCCCGATATCATCTGATCTCGGAAGCTAAGCAGGGTCAGGCCCCATTAGTCCTTGGATGTGAGACCGCATGGGAATACGGGGGTGCTGTAGGCTTGGAAACGCTGGTGGGATAGTGGTTAAGTAACCAAAAGGTCCGCAGTTTGAATTCACCAGGCACTCCTTGGAAACCCAATGGAGCAGTTCCACTCTGTCCTGTAGGGTCCGAATCGACTCAATGGTGATGGGTTGGAAACCCCGGTGACGTAGTGGTTAAGTGCTACAGCTGCTAACCAAGATGACGGCAGTTCAAATCCGCGAGGTGCTCTTTAGAAACTCTATGGTGCAGCTCTGCTCTGTAGTATAGGGTTGCTATGAGCTGGAATCGCCTCAACGGCAGTGGGTTTGGTTTTAGTGGGTTTTTATAAATAACGCAGGCCTTCTACATTTGTTTGCCAACTGAGCCTTCTCCCTGAGAGGTATTTTTATAAGTGCACTCTGCAGGCTTTTTTTTTTTTTTAATAGCAATATGTAAAAAAATATGTAGCAGCACTTTGGAAAATGCAGAAGGGAGCAATTGTCAAACAAATGTAGATGGTGCACTTTATTTGCATAAAAAACCGGTAATGCTGCTCTGAACATTTCATGAACAAGTTTTTGTCTCTGGTCAAAATGCTATGTTACAACTTTTGGGTATGCGAACTACTGAGTCATATGGAAACTCTGTGTTTAACCTTAAAGAACTGCCAGACAGCTTCCTAAAGTGGCTGTACCAATGTACTTACTTATGAGAAGTGTGACCCTTACAGATTCTTCCCATTCTCAGTAGCGCTTGTTATTGTCTGTCCTTGTTTTAGCCATACTAGTTGGTGTTGGTGTTAGGAAACCCCGATGGGACAGTGGCTAAGTGCTACGGCTGCTAACCACAGGGTTCGAATCCTCCAGGCGCTCCTTGGAAACTCTATGGGGCAGCTCTACTCTGTCCTATAGGGTAGCTATGAGTCAAAATCGACTTGACGGCACTGGTGTTTTTCTGGGTAGTTGGTGTGAAGTGGTATCTTACTGTAGTTTTGATTTTCCTTACTCTGATGGCTAATGATGTTGATCACTTTTTCATGTGCACATTGGCCATTGGTATATCTTATTTGGAGAACTATCTATTCAGATCCTTTTTCCATTTTTTAATTGGCCTATTTGTCTTTTGTGGTTAAGATATAGCTGCTAACCAAAAGGCTGGCAGTTTGAATCCCCCAGGCCCTCCTTGGAAACTCTATGGGCAGTTCTCCTCTGTCCTATAGGGTGGCTATGAGTCGGAATTGACTCAGTGGCAATGGGCTTTTATTTGTCTTTTTGTTCTTGAGTTGTAGTTGTACGCTATATATTTTACATGCAAGTCCTATATCAGATAAATGATTTGCCAATATTTTCTCCCATCCCATGGGTTGTCCTGTCACTTTAATGGTGTTCTTTGAAGCACAAGAGTTTTTCATTTTGATGATGTCCGGTTTGTTTTTTTTCCAATCCTTGCTTGTGTTTTTGATGTTATATCTAGTAAACCACTGCCTAACCCAAGATCATGAAGATTTATGCCTGTGTTTTCTTCTAAGAGTTTCATAGTTTAGCTGTTACATTTAAGTCTTTGATCCATTTTAAGTTACTTTTTGAATACAGTGTAATATAGGGGTCCAACTTCATTCTTTTGAATGTGTGTATCCAGTTGTTCCAGGACCATTTGTTGTTGTAAAGATGGCACTCCCATTGACTTGTCTTGGCACTCAATTCATTATTTTCGAAACTCATTCAAGTTGCGCGTATCGGTCATCTGTTCCTTCTTATTGCTGAGTAGTATACTGTCGTAAGACTGTACCATACTTTGTTGATCTGTTCTTTCCTTGATGGGCATTTGGATGGTTTCCAGTTTGGGGCGTATGAATAAAGCTACTGTGAATGTCCTTGTATGTACAAGTTTTTTGTGGACTTTTAATTACTTAGGAGCAGATTTGCTGAATCACAGGGTAGATGCATGTTTAACTTTTTTTTTTAATATTTTTATTGTGCTTTAAGTGAAAGTTTACAAATCAAGTCAGTCGCTCACACAAAAACTTATGTACACCTTACTAAAAAAAACTACATACTCCCAATTATTCTCCCCCTAATGAGACAGCCCACTGTCTCCCTCTAAACTCTCTTTTCGTGTCCATTTCGCCACATGTTTAACTTTTTAAGAATCTGCCAAACAATTTTCCAAAGTGGTTATACCGTTTTACACACCAACCTGCAATTACAAGTTTTCTAAATTATGAGATTCCACATCTTCTCCATCATTTGTTATTTGCATTTTTTTTATTTTGGCCATTCTAATGATAGTTATATTCTTTTTAATGGTTACCCTTTTTATGGTCTTATAATAACTGCTTTACTTTATTTTTGAGCAGTGTTCTATATAATACCTAAAAAAATAGTAGCATGTATTAAATTACAATAACATTTGTAAAAAAAAAAACAAAACTGTTATTGTTTAGGACAATTAATTGGCTTCTAGTTTTTCATGACCAAAATTACTGTTAATGTGAACATACTTGAATCAAAAAGATTTTTAAAGATACCATATAATTTTTAGAAAAATGTGTACATTACTCTGGCAATTCCACTCCTCAGTATATACCCTAGAGATCTAATAATAGGGACATGAATAGACATATGCACACCTAAGTTCATTGCAGCTTTTTTCACGATAGCAAAGGGGTGGAAACAACCTAAGTGCCCATCAACAGATGAATGGAAAAATATACACGCTTGTTACCGAATGGATAAATATGCATGTTTGTTACCATACAAATGTGGTACATACACACAGTGGAATATTATGCAGCCATAAAGAATAACAGTGAATCCTCAAAACATACTACACTGTGGATGAACCTGGAGGACATTATATGAGTGAAATAAACCACTCACAAAAAGACAAATATTGTGTGATTATACTTTTTTTATAAGACAAGAAGGGATATATATATACAGAGATCAGTGCTCATTGAGGATTGCCAGGGACAGATGGGGAGGGAAGCATTATCGAGATAGTAGATACTTGTTATTTCTGGTGATGGAAAAGGTAGCATTGAATGTGATGAAATGCACATAACTTGACCAAGGTAAATGATGTCACTGAGAAGTACACAAGAGAAAGGGATGTCCCTATTAAATGATATAACAAATATAATTTTATGACACCACCACCAACAACTAGAAATACATGTGTGATAAAGCAAATATATATGTAGGCATGTAAGTATGAGTATGAATAGGTGAGTACATATGTGTACACAGGTAGAAGTATCTATAAGCATATGTACATACAGGTATGTGTGTGCATGCATGTGTATATAATAAACCACATAGAGAACGCAAGTACAGGTACTTTAACTTAGACTTAACCAATTATCTCATGAGATTGGTTTTCTGGGTTTGAAGACTTAGGATCATGGTCTCATGGGACAACTCAGTTAATATAGTTCATAAAGTGTATGTTCTACATCCCGAAGCTGTGAGTAGTGTCTGAGGTCTTAAAAGCTTGCTAGCAGCCATTTAAGATACAACTATTGGTCTCTACTCATGTGGAACAAAAGAGAAAGAAGGAAACCAAAGACTCAGAGAAAAAAGTAGTCTACAGGACTGTCTACATGAACCTTTGCCCCATCTACCCTGAGACCTGAAGAACTAGATGGTACGTGGCTACCACTATCAACCATTCTGATCAGGGCCACAATACAGGGATCCTTGAGGAATGTGGAACAGAACTCAAATTCTTAAGAAATCCAGACTTATTGGACTGATTGAGATTAGAGGACTCCCTGAGGCTATTGCCCTGAGAGGTACTTTAAACCTTTAATGGATATATATTATCCCTTGAGGTCACCTTTGAGCTAAATAACACACTGGCTCACAAAATAAAGAACATCACATATCAAGTAATAAACTTGTTTAAGAAAAATCATCTTTAGGAGACCCAATAGTCAAAAATCACTCTAAAGCAAAGATGAGAAGGTAAGAGGACAAGGAAAGTAGAGTACTAGAAATGGTACAACTAGAACGGAATGAATGAAAATAATGATACATTGTGAAAAATGTAAGCAATATCACAGAATAATTTGTGTAGAAACTATTTAATGGAACCTAATTTGCTGTGTAAACTTTCCCCTTAAACACAATAAAATATTTAAAAAGTACATTACCGAGAGTGAATTTAAGTGTGGTGCTTGAGCCTGTAGTAACAGTGTGAGGAAGAATATAGTTAAAAGTGATGTGAGAAGGTCTTTTTTGTTTTTTTCTTCAATGCTAAGGACATTATAAGAGATCGCTTTACGTAAGAAATAGGTCTCTTGGTCAACTGGTGGTGAATTTGGGTAAATATATGGAGGAAACAGTACCCATTTTACAGTTTTGTCATCAGCTTTAATCTTTGAATTAAAGATCTGTAGAACACAGAGAAGCAGAATAGAAAATACAGGATGTTTGACAATGGCATACAAAAGCTCATAGTTGGCCTGAAAGTGTTCAAATTTCTAATTTGGATGGATGACATCCCATAATACAATAATTGGAAATAAAAGCTCTTAAAAACCATCAGTGATCCCTGTGGTAACTTGGAGAATGGAGTAGTGCCAGTAAAATTTAAAAAAAAAAAAAAAAAAAAAAAAAAAAATTTTTTCCCACTAAATAGGCAATGTCACAAATGAAGAAACATAAACGTCCATAATTTTAAGTGGTCAACTTCTATGATTACTTTTAAAGTATACTTTATTAGAAGAATGAAATACCATTTTTTGTCACCTGAATTTGGGAAAATTAAAGAATTTGTTACTAAATACTGGAAACTAGAGTTAAAATGGGGCAGTCCTGGCAGAGACTCTTGGTGAAAAAATCAATCAGTACTAGTTTTCTGAATAAAAGTTTGTTTTGGATAGAGTCTTGAAAGCGTGTCCGCCTATTTTAATCTAAAGAAAGGAAGAAAGATTTTTAACAATGTATTGTTAAGTTAAAAAAATAATATATATGGCATAGATATAATTTTTCTTTTAAAAATAGAGTCTAAAATATATTTATAGACATAAAAAGGAATCTGGTTGTCCCTGAATAGATGAGTTGGGATCTTTCCTTTGTTTTTCCTTATCTGTATCTTCTCTCTCATTTTTTCTTGTACTAAGAATGGACTAACAAAACCAAATTTTCAAATTAAGATAAAAAATACAAACCCTAACCTTATGATTAAAGAGCAGAGTGACCACTATGCTGGACTGTGTGGTATCTATGCCTTGTAAGTAAAAGTTGAAGCCACAAGGAATCTCCTGGAGAGGGAAAAAGATTTTAGAGGGAAGTTAGGCTATGATAGATATATATGTTTTTACTTCTTATTTTGAAATTACTTCAAGTTCATAAAAATATTACATATATAGTACAAAGAATTCTCTTGTACCCTTCCTTCAGCATCCCTACATGTTTTTTTTATACAAACATAGCACAATTATCAAAACCAGGACATTGACACATACTATTAACTGTTTTAAATATCTTATTCAAATTTTGCCAAGTTCCTCACTAATGTACTTTTCCAGGTGCAGGATTCAATCTAGGATCCTTCATTGCAGTGAGTTGTCATGTCTCCTTAGTTTCCAAACTGGGATAGTTCTTCACTCTTTTTCTTTCGAGATATTATTTTTTAAATGTTTATTTAATAGTTTTGGGGAAAATTACACAGCAAAGCCTGTTACGATTCTACAGTTTCTAGAGATAGTGATCAGTGGCATTGGTTACATTCTTCACATTGTGTCAATATTCTTGTTATCTCTGTTCTAATTGTTTCACTTCTGTGTACTTAATCTCCCTGCCTCCCAACATTCTCATCTGTGTTTTAAAATAGCTGTTGATCCTTTGATCTTATATAGATAATTTTTAAGAAGCAAAACAAACAACAAAACCCATAATAAATACTCAAGGGTGAAAATCTTTACACTTTGGGCTAATCTGTTACTTAGTTTAAAGATGACTTCAAAGAATAGTTTCAGTTCAAGGTTTTAGAGCAACTCAGGGCCATAGTCTCAGGACTCCTCCAGCTTCAGGTCCAGTAAATCTGGATTCTTTAAGAATTTGATGTCTTGTTCCACCTTTTTCTCCCTTTTTAATCAGGATTCATCTATTTTGTTCCTGGTCAGAATGTTCACTAGTGGCAGCCAGACCATCTAGGTCTGGTCACAAGGTAGAGGAGGCAGTGGTTGGTGTAGACAATTAGGCTGTACTCCATTTCCTTCTCTCATTTGGTGTTTCCTTCTTTCTCTTTTGGAAGCCCTGGTGGTATAGTGGTTAAGAGCTACGGCTGCTAACCAAAAGGTCAGCAGTTCAAATCCACCAGGAGCTCCTTGGGGACCCTATGGGGCAGTTCTACTCTGTCCTTTAGGGTTCCTATGAGTTGGCATCAACTCCACAGCAACGGGTTTTTGGTTCTTTCTCTTTTGTTGTGGATGAATAAAGACCAATAATTGTATCTTAGATAAAACATTGATATCAAGAGTCCTGGTTGGTTGAATTGACTCCACGGCAGTGGGAGTGGGTGGGTGGTTGGTTGTAGAATGTCCCTCAAATTGGATTTGTTTGATACTTCCTCACGATTATATTAAGGGTGTCCATTTGTGGCAAGAAAATCACAGAAGTGATGTGCGCTTCTCAGTGTTTAATATCAGAACGTACGAGATGTCAGAATTTGTCTCACATCTAACAGCTTTTTTTAAATCGTGGTGAAATTCACATAACTTAAAATCAACTATTTTAAAGTGAACAAATCAGTGACATGTAAGGACATTCACAATGTTGTGCAACCTTCATCTCTCTTTAGTTCCAATGTATTTTCCTCACCCCAAAAGGAAACTCTACCCAGTAAGCCTTTGCTCCCCATTTCCCTCTCTCTGGCAACCAGCAATCTCCATTCTGTTTCTGGTGGTAACTTGGATCAGCTGGTTAAGGTGCCTGCCAGGTTTCTCTACTGTAAAATTACTAATTTTCCTTTTTAAATTAAAAAGTACCCTTTGGCGAGATATGTGGTGATTATTTAGATATCTTCCTCATAATTTTGCTCACTAATTTTAGCATATGTAGATAATCCTTGGCTCCCACAGGTATTACCGTGGTGTTTACCAAGTGATTTTCCACTTCTACCATCCCTTCCACATTTATTACACTTGATCTTAGTGAAAAGGCTGAGAAGTGAGATTCCATCTACAAATGCTACTTATGGGAATTCTACTGTAAGGAAGAGCTGACCCATCTTCATCCATCCATCCGTCCGTCCGTCCATCCGTCCGTCTGTCCGCCCACCCATCCATCCATATCAGTAATGACTTGAAGCTATTTATTTTATGGTTATAATCTATTACTGATGTATATTTCAAGGACCAAGGAAGAGTGAGTGGTTTGACTTGTCCTCTTGGCCTTCCAGGGGTAATAATAGTATGACTAATTAGTGAGAGGTAGGAGGAAACAGGATGCTAACTGTTTGGAGGTAGTTTCTAGTTACTTTAGATACTTAAACAAAGGTTGATAAATCACTTAGTAGAGGTGATACAGACAGAGCTCCCGCCTGGCAGGGATGGGGAAACTGGATGCCCTTAAGGTGTCTTCTAACCTTGAGATCCTCTCAGCAGCTTAAGCAGAAAACACAGATGGCCACTTCATAACTTACTTAACAACTAAGCTTGTGCAGAAGGGCTTTGCATCAGAGCTTGGTTAGCCTCTGGTGTATCTGTCACATAATTAGTAAAATAAGCAGGCATCCCAGGTAAGGGTAAGGTGTGTAGAAGTTCAATGTAAATCACCTAAAGTATGCCAGACTTGATGGATTCTACCACTTTCATGCAGCTGGGTTTTTACTTCTAAGAACTAAACATAATGATGCATAAGTTTAGCTCAAGGTGAGTTTTTCATGAGCTGTATAAAGGAGATTATTTCATTTGTTAGTGTAGTTGTGTTTTCTAGTAGAAGGTTGTTGCTGAGTGATTGTTTGCCTGCTACCACTTCAAATCCCTTTTCAACAGTTTTTCCTCTGATGTTCAGCCTTGGATTATTTTCCCACTGACATTCCCATATTTTTCAGCTGAATTGTATACTTGTCTTCCCCCTCCCCATTCAGAAATATTTCTGTGAAGCAATACTATATTTTCATATTTTATGTTCTTTTTTAATGTCATTGAAACTTCCCTTTTAGTAGTTTGCATCATTGGACTCATTTATTACTAACCCAAACTTGCTCTTTGCTCTGTTTTTTAGTTAATTGTTCACATTAGAAGGTCTTAGATGTTATTTGGTCAAGTTGTGCAGACTTCACCCATATTTGATATTGCCTTTCCCATTACCAAAAATAACTAGTGTCTACTATCTGGAAAATGATTCCCCCTGCCCTTCCATTCCTGGCAGCCATCAAAGAATGAGTCTGTTCTTGACTCTTTATAAGAGTGTGACCATGCAATATTTGTTCTTTCGTGATTGGCTTATTTCACGAGGTATAATGTCCTCCAGCTTCATCCATGTTATGTTTCATGGACTCCTCATTATTCTTCAAAGTTATGTAGTATTCCATTGTATGTATGTACCACAGTTTGTTTATCTACTTATCTGTTGGTGGACACTTAGATTGTTTTCATCTTTTTGTTATTGTAAATAATGCTACAATGAACATTGGTGTGTGTGTGTCTATTCGTGTCACTTACTTATATTTCTTGAATATTTACCTAGGAGTGGGATTGATGAATCATACTGTATTTCTATCTTGTTCAGGAAGCACCATAACATTTCCCATAGTGGTTATTCCATTTTACAACTCCACCAGCAGTGTGTAAGGGTTCCAATCTCCCCATAACCATACCAGCATTAGTTGTTTTCTGTTTTTTTGATCCTTGCCATTTGCAGGGGTGAGATGGTATGTCATTATTGTTTTGCTTTGTATCTCTTTAACAGCTAATGATTGTGAACCTCTTTAGTGAAGTGTCTGTTCATATCCTTTCTCATTTTTTATTGGATAGTTTGTTTTTTTGTTGTTGAGTTGTTGAAATTTTCTATGTATTTTAGAGATCAGACCCTTATCAGATACGTCATTGCCAAAGATTTTTTCCCAGTCTGTTGGTTTCCTTTCTACTCTTTGGGTAAAGTATTTTGATGAGCATATGTATTTAGTTTTTAGGAAGTCCCAGTTATCTAATTTATCTTCTGTTGTTTGTGTATTTTTAGTTGTATTTGATAGGCTATTTATGCCGAAAGCTAGATCCCCTAATTCTGTCCCTATATTATCTTCCAGGAACTTTACAGTTTTAGCTTTAACATTTAGATGTCTGATCCATTTTGAGTTAGTTTTTGTGGATGGTGTGAGGTGTGGACCCTGTTTTGTTTTTTTGCAAATGGATAACCAGTTTTTCCAGTACTATTTGTTGAAGAGACAGTTTGTTACCCACTGGATGGACTTCGACACTTTGTCAAAGATCAGCTGTCCATAGACAGATGGATTTACTTCTGAGTTTTCAGTTCTATTCTGTTGGTCTATGTGTTTGGCATTGAACCAGTTCTAGGCTGTTTTGATTACTGTGGCTGTCTAGTAAGTTTTGAGATTGAGAAGTATGTGGCCTCCTACTTTGTTCTTCCTCTTCAATATTGCTTTAGGTATTTGGGGTCTCCTTCCTTTATACATAAAGTTAGAGATAAGTTTCAGTGATGGACAGGACAACTAGAAAGAAAGTTGACAAAGATACAGAAAATCTAAATGACACAACCAACCAACTCTTTCGTAGACATATACAGAACACATCATCCAACAGCAGCAAAGTACACATTCTTCTCTAATGCGCATGGTTCAGTCTCCAGAATAGATCCTATTTTAGACCATAAAGCAAGCTTCAGTAAATTAAAAAAAAAATCAAAATAATACAAAGCATCTTCTCTGACCATAACACTAAAACTAGAAATCAGTAACAGAAAGACAAGGAAAAAAATTAAATACATAGAAACTGAATAACATCTTACTTAAAAACTATTATGTAATAGAAGAAATTAAAAATGAAATTAAAAAATTCTTAGAATCAAATGGGAATGAAAACACAGTATACCAAAACCTCTGGGACACAGCAAAAGCAGTACTACAAGGAAAATTTATAGCAATAAATGCATACATCAGAAAAGAACAAAGGTCCAAAATCAATAACTTATCTTGACAACTTGAACAAATAGAACAGAAACAGCCAAAGAATACCACAGTTACCAGAAGAAAAGAAATAATAAAGATCAGAGCAGAAATAAATGAAACAGAAAAACAATAAAAGAATCAACAAGACTAGAAGTTGGTTCTTGGAGAGGATCAATAAAATGACAAACCATTGGCCAAACTGACAAAAGGAAAAAATAAGAAGATGCAAATAACCAGAATAAGAAATGAAATGAGTGACATTACAATAGAACCAACTGAGATAAAGAGGGTCATAACAGAATATTATGGAAACTTATACTCCAACAAATTGGAAAACCTAGAAGAAATGGACAGATTTCTAGAAACACACTACTTCCCGAAACTAACACAAAGGTAAAAACAAAACAAAACAAAACAAAAACACAAAGGTAGAAAATTAAAAAAAAAAAAAAAACCCAAAAAACTCCCAACAATAAATAAGTCCTGGCCCAGATGGCTTCACTGGAGAATTCTATCAAACATTCAGAGAAGAGCTGACACCAATTCTACTCCAACTCTTTGAAAACAGAAAAGGAAGGAATACTCCTCAACTCATTCTATGAAGCTAACATCACCCTGATATCAAAGCCAGGTAAAGGCAAAAAAAGAAAATTAGAGACCAGTATCCCTCATGAATATAAACATAAAAATTCTTAGCCAACAGAATTCAAAATCATTTAAAAAATAATAATTATAATGATCAAGTAGGATTCATACCAGGGATGCAAGGATGGTCCAATATTAGAAAATTAATCAGTGTAATTCACCACATAAATAAAACAACAGAAGGAGAATCACATGATCATCTCAATCGATGTATAAAAGGCATTTAATAAAATCTGACAGCCTCTCCTGATTAAAAACTTTCAGCAAAATAGGAATACAAGGGAAATTCTTCAACATAATTAAGGTCATGTATGCAAAACCAACAGCCAACATTATTTTCAACAGAGAAAGATTGAGAGCATTCCCCTGAGAATGGGAATGAGACAAGGATGCCCTTTATCACCACTTTTATTCAATATGGTATTGCGAGTCCTAGCTAGAGCAATGAGGCAAGAAAGGGAAATAAAGTGTATCCAAATTGGAAAGGAAGAAGTAAAACTATCCTTATTTGCAGCTGACATGATCCTATACATAGAAAATCCAGAGATTCCACAAGAACATTAATGGAAGGGTTCAGCAAAGTGGTGGGGTACAGGATCAACATGAAAAAATCACGTGTGTTCCTCTACACTAACAAGGAGAACTCCAGAAAGGAAATCAAGAAAACAATACCATTTACAATAGCCCCCCAAAGGGTAAAATGCCTCAGAATAGACCTAACCGGAACATAAAAGACTTATACAAGGAAAACTATAAGACACTACTGCAGGAAACAAAAAGAGACCTACATAAATGCAAGAACGTTCCATACTTATGGATTGGCTGACTTAATGTTGTAAAAATGTCAGTATTTCCCAAAGCGATCTATAGATAAAATGCAATCCTGATCCAATCCCAGCAACATTTTTTACTGAAATGGAAAAACTAATCTCCAACTTAGATATTACTTGAATCTCTGCTAGTGATGTACTCCTCACCCCTGGCAAGAGTCCTCTGTTTACCACATTTATTCCAGTTTTTAGTCCCACATGATTGCTGTTTCTCAGACGGATTTGTCTGAATCAGTTTTGCAAGTAAAATATCAAAAGGCCTTGTAGCAGTTGCTTCATTATTAATGTCCAAATGTATAACATCTGTCGAGGCTTCTTCATGCCGGGAGCCTTGTGTTCTTAAAACTCCTGTTAGTTTCTGCTACTGTCATCTCATTTGTTAGCAGGCATCAAAAAGGTTTAAGAACAGGACACAAAAGCCTACTTGGCAGCATCCCAGAAAGTTAAAGCATAGAGGTATTTTAGGGTCAGGTTGTAACTTTGTAATTCTTAAAAGGGAGGTGAGAAACATTGATTGGTAACAAAGTCCACAGTGTTCACAGAGAGGAAATCATGTCATTTTCTGTTTATCATTAAAAAAACTTACACTCATCGGTGTTGGTCTTTACAACCTTACTCTTATTGTATGATTTTAAAATTCAGTGTTGTTCTTTTTTATTGTGTGACGTCAGTCTTTTGGGAACTATGGCTTCAGAATCTTGTCCTGTTTCTGATTTATTCTTGCCTTCTTTACTGGATCTATATTCCATGATGTTAAGATTTTTATGAGGATCCAAAGATGTTGGTACTTTGGTGATTCCGTGATGGAGTTCTCCGCTTCCATGTAGGCACCTGGATCCAATTCCCAGCCAATGCACCTCACGTGCAGCCATCACCTGCCTGTCAGTGGTGGCTTGCATGTTGGTATGATGCTGGACAAGTTTTTGCAGAGCTTTCTGCAGGAAGAAAGGCCTGGCGATCTACTTCCAAAAAATCAGCCAATGAAAACCCTATGGATTACAACAATTAGACTGCAACCAATCATGGAGACTGGGCAGCATTTGTTCCCTTGTGCATGGGATCCCAATGGGTTGAGGGCCGGCTCAATGGATGCTAACAACGAGAGTATTATAGCCCTAGATCTGAATTTGCCTGCTTATAGCTGGCAAACGAATACTTAAGAGGAATGGGGGAATTTCCTCTTCTGTATGATTATAATCACTTATAATTTTAAAATAATGTGTCCATATGTGATATGAAATATATGAAACAGTAGGCAGGGCATATTCTGCCATTTTATCTCACATAATGTAAGTCCAAGTAGATGATGACCTTTTAGACATTTTTAAGTACCTTTATCTTTCATTGTGAATTTATTTGTTGTGGACAAATTGCCTCTGCCCACTCTCTCAGATGGACCTATATAAGTAGTTGTCTTACATTCTTTTGGACCTTTTTTGTTGCATACAAACATATATAAAAAATGGTATTATACTATAATGTTTTGCCACATGTTTTTTATTTTATTTTTTAAGGTTTTGAAGTATACATGCAAGAGTCTACATAAAGCATATTTGTACAGTTAAGAATTATTGCAAAATGAACAATCTGAAACACCAGTTGGGTTTAGAAATGGAATATTGCCTCAACTGTAGAATCTGCTGTGTTCTACAATATAGTGTGTGACTCCTTCCCATCATGTCTCCTCCCAACCCCCAAGAATAAATTTCTCTCCTAATTTTAGGATCATCTATAAAGTTTTACTATTTCTGTATGCGCAATTGATAATAGCTCTTAGGTGATGATTTCTGTAAGATAAATTCTTTGAAGAGAGATTCTCGGGTTAAGAGCAGGTAGTTCAAAAAATGTTTTTCCCCTAAAATTGTTATTTTTTTTCCTGATTATTAAAAATAATCATATTTATTATAAAACTGGAGCCCTGGTTGCACAGTGTTTAAGAGCTTGGCTGTTAACCAAAAGGCTGGGAGTTTGAATCCACTAGCTGTTCTTGGAAACCTTATGGGGCAGTTCTACTCTCTCCTATAGGCTCACTATGAGTTAGAATGGACTTAGTGGCAATGGGTACATATTATAAAATTATTTAAGATCATTAAACAAATTAATTAAGCACTATACAATGTTTGATGCAGAAAGTGAAAGCCCCCTCCCTCCCAATAACATACATTTTGTGTATGTTCTATGACTATGATAGCATTTATTGTTATTATTTTATAAAAATTGGATCATGGTATATTCTTTGGTATTTGATGCTTTGAATTTTAGTTTATTTTATACTCCCTTCTAGGCCAGTGTAAGTAGATATCCACTGAGATTTTGATAAATTGGAAATGATGGATTTAGGAATATTATTTAAAGATTTAAAGGGAATCACCAGTAAAACTAAAACAGAGTAGTGTATACCTTTTAATTTAATAGGGGAAAAGGGGATAAAAGAAAAAAAAAAATAGCCCATATAGCAAAAAACCTACCAGCACCAAACTTATTACAATAATGTCCATGAAATAGCCACCAACTATAAGAACCAATAGAAGAAACCCTGGTGGCATAGTGATTAAGTGCTACGGCTGCTAACCAAGAGGTCAGCAGTTCAAATCCGCCAGGCGCTCCTTGGAAACTCTATGGGGCAGTTCTACTCTGCCCTATAGGGTCACTATGAGTCGGAATCGACTCGAGGGCAGTGGTTTTTTTTTTTTTTATAAAAGCCAATTAGCTGCTAAAATATGAAGACAATTTTTATGGTTGTGTAAGCTCTGCAAGTAAGTGCTTATCTTGGTTTCTCTTCCTGATTTGCCAAGCCTGAGTCATGCACTAGAATAGGAGTTACAACCTGCCACCTAGATAGAAAAAGTCCAGAGCACTGGTTAAGGGGGAGGGTGTTGTATACAGACCGAGTGCTGGTGGATAAGGAAGGAGACTAGTGTTGCTTAGATCTTGGAGACTTGTTTACAGGAGGCAATAAAAGACTAAACAACAAGTAGATCTAAAATAATTTTTCTTAACAAATTTTGCCATTTGAAGTGCCTGGATATAGAAGAGACACCCTCTGAAAACAAGTATTGGAAAAAATGATATATAGAAACAAGAGGAGGCCTCTGTATTCCTTTGTTCTAAAATAATACTTGGGAATTTGAATAGAAACAGAGATGAAAACTCCCCCAGATTAAACCACCATGGATGATCTGTGTTTCATTTAAATTCATTTGTGTGTTCATTCATTTATTCCCTAAAACAAACATCCAGCTTCATAAATTAGAAATTTGAAACATTAAACAAGTTGAGAGAATAATGCAATAAACACCAGTATAGTCATTATCTCAGTTCAGTAATAGTCTTTTTTTTTTTAGGAACTTTTGGTATGTTGTGGGTATCATCCTTAATGCTGAATCTCCTAAAGAAGAGCATTCTACACAATTATACCATTATTTCAATTTCCTACTATCATCTAATATCCAGTTCATATTCAGATTTCCTCAGTTGTTCCCTAAATAAGACAGACATTTTTGAGCCTTGGGGGACAACCACCCAGATCTGTCCTTGGGGTACTATAGGTCAGGATGGGAAGATAGCATTGCAAATCCTTGATATGATAAAGATCTCTGTAGAGACTATAAGAAAGGAGTGTTAAGGTTTATCTGGGTGAGACTGGAGGATGGTTGAGGAAAACCTGATTCTACAGGTCACCTGTTCTCCAGTAAGAACTGGAGGTGAACAGGTGTTTGCTAGGCAAATTGGATGGGGACGGGTTGTATGACCAAAGGGCATTCTAAGTTGAAGTTGTGACATAAGACACCAAAAAACCAAAAACCTGTTGCTGTCAAATCAATTTCATCACATAGTGACCCTAGAGGTCAGAGTAGAACTGCCCTACAGAGTTCCCAAGGAGCGCCTGGTGGATTTGAACTGCCAGCCTTTTGGTTAGCAGCCGTAGCACTTAACCACTATGCCACCAGGGTTTCCAACATAAGACCAGGTGGAAGCATTGGGCAGGGCTGGGGGTGGGATGGTATGGGGAAAGTGGTTGCAGAGACATTATGTATTGGCCTGGGCAGGGAATTGGAGGACTTGCTTGCTGGACTGAAAAATATAAACTCTGCTTTGGGGGTTAGTGGTTCCCAGGTTCCCTTGCCAAACTGTTCTTTTAATCTTTGTAGCGTTTTTACGCCTAAACCTAAAGTAACCTTACAGTGCCTGGTTTAGGCTCTCCGGTTTTCTAAAGCTTCCCTTGAAGATGCTGATGTTTAGTCAAGTGTGGGAGCACAGCCTAAAGCAATGAGATGTGCATTTTAGAATGAACCTCTTAAAACTGCATTGTCTAATACTTGAAATTTGAGTAGTGCACCTAAGGAACTGGCTTTATCATTTTATTTTAATCAACTTAAAATTTAAAATAAACCAAAGCAGTGTATTTTCCTATTAAATCCAATTTTATTGATCGGTACCACTTTGTTTTATTTTAGCAGTTAAAAATTTAGCATCCAAATTGAGATGTGTTATAGATGGAGAAATATATACTAATTTCAAAGGTTTTGTATGGAAAAACATGTAAAATATCTCTTTGATACTTTTTTTTTTATTGATTACACGTTGAAATGAGGTTTTGGATATGTTGGTTTCAAACGTGTTATTAAAATTAATTTCACCTGTTTC
The DNA here is from genome assembly GCF_030014295.1 of Loxodonta africana. NCBI lineage: Eukaryota > Metazoa > Chordata > Mammalia > Proboscidea > Elephantidae > Loxodonta > Loxodonta africana. The sequence goes on from NC_087357.1 coordinate 66,559,879, forward strand.
TTTTTGAAATAGGGTTACTAAAAAATTTAAAATTATATCTGTGGGCTACTGTATTTCTACTGGACAGTGCTTAGAACAGTGTGAAGGTTTGGGAGTGGTATATACTAATGGAGAGACTAATCCATTAAGGGTAAGAGATGAAGGAAGGTAAGAGTCTAACAACCACTAGAGTGTAATCTCCATAAGAGCTGGCACTTTGTCCTGTTAACCACGATATCCTCAGGGTCTTGGGCATGTTATGGGTGCTGTATAAATATTTCCTGAATGAATGTCCTGAGGGAGAAGAAGCACTAGGAATGGGGAACGTAAGATGGGCGAAAGGGATGTAAGTAGGTAAATGTTACTTACTTGGTGGCTGACTTTGGGTCTTAAAAGTTGGAGGATTCTGAGAAGACTCATGAGTAATCAGGTGAGTATGGATTGAAGCAGGTTTGGGGAGGGATAACCCATTTACTTTTATACTTTTGCTGGGTGAAGATGTGCAGTTGCTGGTTGACTGAGTTTGGAGTTCAGCATAAAGATCTTGTTTTGATGTGGGAGTCATCAGCAAATAGGTGTAGACTGATGCAAAGTATGTGGATAAATGGAGAGAATGGAGAGAAGAGGACAAAGGGGAATACCATCATTTACATCATGTAAAAGTGGGCAGAGGAGTCAGCAAGGGAGGGTGAAATAATAGGTAGAAAATTGCAGGGATTATTGTAGGGAAAAAAAAAACCCGTGCTGTTGAGTTGATTCCTACTCATAGTGACCCTATAGGACAGAGTAGAACTACCCTATAGGGTTTCTAAGGAGTGGCTGGTGGATTTGAACTGCTGACCTTTGGTTAGCAACCAAAACAGAAATGAAGTAAGATAAAGATGGAATCTAGAAGTCCACTGAAAAAAAATTCTGTAATTTATCACTCAATATATGGTAGTTTTATTATAGTGGCCATTTTTTATCATTACAGTCTCTTCCTTAGCCTTTTCATAGTAAAATTATATATGGATTTGTGGATGTGGCTCAGGGTAGGGAACCACTTGCTTTCCATAGAATTCCATTGGATTTTGCAGTTAGGAAGGACTACATTGGTGAATCTTGAGCAGTTTAAATAGAACATTGGGTGAGGCAGAAGCCTAATTATACTGGGCTGAAAAGAACATGAAAGATAGTGACTGCAGATAAGTATTTGGAAAAGTTTAGTTGTAAACGGTACAGTGAGGTAGGGTTGGGAGCTAAACACTCTTGCAAGTTTTTGCTCTCTTAAGATAAAAAAGACTGAAGCTTGTTATAGCCTGTGGGGAAGGAGCCAGAAGGGATCTTGAAACTTTGGCTCCAGAATGCTGTCTGATTTTCTGTTAGGAATGTGTAAATACCTCTGCATATCATCATCTGCCCTAGTGCTGACTGTGAGTAAATACTCAGTATTCTTGGAGCTTATGTTCTTAGCAAATCTAGGAAGAGATAGACTGTTTTTTTGTTGTTCAAGAGGAAAAACCAGAGGAACTGGCTAGAGGCCCAAGGCCATATGAGCAAGAAGAAAATAATGAAAAGTCAAAACCTTTATTGGTGCCTTGTAGGATCACAATTAACTAGTTAATCTGATGGCCTTCTGCGTGGATTTAGGTGATACAATGTCCCTGAATATTATCTTTGATCCTGGGGAGGATTCCAAACAGGATTGAACTCACAAGACAAATCTCTTGAAATCTTGAGCTGCATTTAAGTCCTATTTAAAAAAATTTGCTTCCAGCCTTCTACCAGTGAGCCTGACAGGAAGAGTGCTTTGCTTCTGAACTGCATTGTAAAACTAGGGTGATTGAATCTTGTCTGATTGAATTAGGTGATTTAGAATTTGTCTTTTTTCTTTTCTTTGAAGGTTTTAAAAATATTAATATGGCAATTCATATTTGGGGCATTATTTTGTACTGATAAAGTTTTCACTGAATCTTAGCCTCCCAATTATATGGAATCAGAAAATTTGAGGAAAAAGTTAGACAAAAAGGTAAAGACATATCAGAATCATCCAGAAAGGAGGAGGGTGATAGTCCAAGGAGCATTTGGACGGAGGACAGAAAACAGACAGTGACTGACCTCTGGCCACATCTTCAAGTACTAAGTTCTGTCCTAAATTCACCCACATTCCTTCATCACTTGACGTGAATCTAGTATATTTATGTTGGTTGCAGATATAGTTTTTTTTTATCCTCAACTTCCCAAGCAATCTGTTACCAAAAGAAACTACATTAATTAATTAGACTATTTTAAGTCTTCCAACTTTTTTTTTTTAAAAGAAAAGTCCAGTGGAAATAAAGCACATTAAATCCTCTGGGTTTGCACAATAAGAATTACATCAGGAGAGTACTTCTTTCAATAGCCATGTTCTTCTGCTACAACTCAAGATTAATATACTTTCACAAACAGATAAATAAAGGTAGGCCAGTGGGTTCAGAAAGAATGGTAATTCTTAATCCAAGGAATTACCAAAGGAATCATGTTTAGTTTAGTAAACACCCAGTAACTACTGACATTCATTGTAAATGTTAATCCTGATTGCTTGTTCCACCTTTACCTGCAGTGCCTAGGGGTTAAACACATGGACTTTTTGTCAGAGGGACTGAGGTTTGAGTCCTTGCTCTGAGGTAATTGATTTTTTTTAAATAATATTTTATTGGGTTTTGAGTGAAAGTTTACACAATAAATTAAGGAGATTATTGATCTCAATCTCTCTAAACCTTATCAGAAATTTCCTTATCAGAAGAATGCAGATATTAACACCACTTATTTAAGTGCCCATAAAAATGCCAGGCAAGTAGTAATTGCTCAATACATAAATAAAAACCATTCCCTTCCAGTTGTGACTCATAGTAACCCTGTAGAACAGAGTAGAACTGCCCCGGAAGTCTTCCAAGGCTGTAAATCTTTATGGAAGCTGCCAATATCTTTCTCCCACAGAGTAGCTGGTGGGTTCGAACTGCCGAGCTTTAGGTTAATAGCTGAGTGCTTTAGCTACTATGCCACCAGGGCTCCTTTTACATAAATAATAGCTATTAGTTACTATTCTTTTCTTAACTATGGATTTGAGACTGGAATTATCAAGGCTTTTTAGCAAACGAAGAAACGCCTGACATGCGTTCATCTCTTAGTCAATTCAGTTTAACACACGTTAAGATGTAAAGGGGAGCATGGCTTCATCGATCCTTACAATAAACCTGTTCAGTAAGTTCTCTTACTAGCCTTGCTTTGCCTTAGGAAAACTGGAGCTCAAAGACGCTCCTTAGAGCAAGAACTTGCTCTCGGCTGTGTGGTTGGTAATCCGTGGAGCTGGGGGAGTAATCAAAGTCTATCTTATTGCAGCAAACTCCGTGTTCTTAAAAAAAAAAAAAAGTGAAGGTATATAAAGAATATAACAAACGATATACTCAACACCAGAGCTGGTTAGGACCTTAAGCATGGGTGGGATTTTTGTGAAAAGAATGAAGAATGAAAAGGCAGAGGATTTCAACTGAGAATCTTCGAGGGCTCCTGAGTTTAAGGCTTGGAGTGGCAAACCTAAAGTTGTGGGGCCCGAGAACGCAGCTGCAGTGGAGACCTAGGGTTTACGGAGTTTTCAGGAGAAATGAAAGCCCCTCAGGGGTCTGTAAAGGAGCAGGGTTACTCTATGATATTTAAGGAACTTGAGGATTGAAAGCTCAGTTACAACACTGGGATAGAAGATACTTGAATAAGTAGAGAAGTTGGTAGGATGATGGTTTAGGTGGAGTTGGGGTCTTTGAAAGGTTTTTTATTTTTTGGACGGGAAATAAATTGTACTTACTCATAGCCACAGAGGAAGAGGTCTATGGCAGGATACCTGGGACTTGAGAGGTTTAGCTCCTTAGGTTAGTAGTGGTTTCTACTAGTTGGGAACCAGTCTTCAATCTGTGCATTCTTTGAGTAAATACATGTCTCTCCTAATAAAGACTTCCTTTCCTCACTTCAAGGAGCCCTAGTGGCACAGTGGCTGAAGTGCTTGGCTGCTACTTGAAAGATTGGCAGTTTGAACCCACCGGACAGCCAGCTGCTCCATGGGAGAAAGATGTGGCAGTTGGCTTCCATAAAGATTTACAGCCTTGGAAACCCTACGGGGCAGTTCTACTCTCCCCTATAGGGTCCTTATGAGTCGGATTTTTTTTTTTTCTTTTTTTTTTTGGTTTCTCCTCACATCACCCCACCTCCAAGTTAAAAGGATTTGTTTTAAATTCTAAGACCCTGTGGCCAAAAATGGGTGGAGTTTTTGTTGGGTGTAGGAGTAAAAAAAAAAAGAGAGAATAGAAAAGAAGTCTCCATCTAGAGAAGACAATTGGGAAACTTCTGAGGTTTCCACCATGGCTCCTATCCAGACCAAGCGTGGAAGAGCCATAAAGGCCATATGGCTCCAAGGTAGGGCAAAACCTCAAAAAAACCAAACCCGTTGCCATCGAGTCGATTTCGGTTCATAGGACAGAGTAGAACTGCCCCATAAAGTTTCCAAGGAGCAGCTGGTGGATTTGAACTGCCAACCATTTGGTTAGCAGCCACAGCTCTTAACTACTACGCCACCAGGGTTTTCCCAAGGTAGTGCAGATGAGCTTAACTGCAGACTCAGGTACCTCAGACTCATCTCTCTGGGACACATGGCCCTGCCTTTCTGTAGCCTTTGAATTCTTCACTTGGTGACCGTAGGTAGACTGAAGAAAAGGATATCAGAGGCAAACCTCACTGACTATTAAAACCTGTTGCCATCAAGTCGACTCCAACTCATAGTGACCATATAGTACAGAGTAGAACTGCCCCATAGGGTTTCAAAGAAGGCTTCCCCCCTCCGCCCCCTTTAAACATTTTTTTGAGAATTCTTCTTGGGTGGAACTTTGGTGGGTACCCATTCCATCTTTCCTTTTGGTTTAAATTTTTGGTTTTGTTAGCTAGTAGTTGGTAAGCACTATACGGTTGGCTGTGCAGCAGTCGGTAGCCTTTCTAGTTCTTATTAGGGTCAGAGTGAGGGTGAAATACAGTTTCGTGCATGATTACATGGTCTTAAAGTCAGCATTAGTGGAGGCTTCAATAATTCTCCCTGAGTTCCTTCTCGCAAACTGACTCAGTTTTCAGATTGGGAACATAGGTCCTGAGTGTATCACTTCTGCTTAGGTGGGCTGCTCTTTGTTGCCTTCTATATGTTAATTCACGGAGTTACTTGTTCCACAATCACTTGGTTTATTTACCTCATGCATTCTCAGTGGAGGGTGAAAGTTGGTTCTGAGGGGGTGCAGAAAATCTTAGACATTACAGTGGTTTCACAGTGTATAAACAGATTGTTGTGGATTGAATTGTGTCCCCTCAAAATATGTGTATCAACTTGGCTAGGCCATGATTCCCAGTATCTTGTGATTGTCCACCATTTTCTCATCTAATGTGATTTTCCTGTGGGTTGTTAATCTTATCTCTTGTGATGTCGAGGAGATGGGATTAGGGGCAGTTATGTTAATGAGGGAGGACTCAATCTACAAGATTAGATTGTGTTTTAAACCAATCTCTTTTGAGATATAAAAGAAGCAGCAAGCAGAGAAATAGGGTCAGGGAGACCTCATATGACCAAGAAACAAGAGTCAGGAGAATATAGTACATCCTTTGGACCTGTGGTCCTTGTGCTGAGAGGCTCCTCGACTGGGGAAGATTGATGCAAGGACCTTCCCCCAGAGCAGAGAGAGAGAGAGAGCCTTCCCCTAGACTTCTAGCCTCTGAAACTGAGAGAATACATTCTTCTTTGTTAAAGCCACCTACCTGTGGTATTTCTGTTACAGCAGTACTAGATGACTAAGACACAGATATACAGTGTATCTGTGGTATTAAAATTTCATGAGAGAGGGCTATTAAGAAAAAAATGTCTAAAAAGCTTGGGGTGGGGGTGAAAATGAAAAAAAAAAAAAAAGAAGAGTTGAGAAACACTGATCTAATAAAAGTAACATTTTTAATGGACCATGTCTCTGATGAACATACTTATTATGATGATTATGGCTTTATTTTTCTGTGTGATCTGAACACCTCTTTCTTGGTATGGGAAATACAGATTGTATGGAAAGCTCTGGAGGGTTATATAAATCAGGTTCTGGTCAAATGGCATAGTCATGTCAGAATAAAATGCCACATTGCTCAACATCACTTGAGCTCCTTCAAGAGTGGATGGAGGAGTATCAAGATGATAGGTATCTGGAGAAACAACAAAATGGAGAGGCTTGAGAACTTTTGGACCCTGACCTGATCTAAGAGTTCAACATTCCTGTTAGTTTAGAGGGCAGAGAAGGGGCCCAAAGAAACTTGGGATGGGTATAGTGTAGAAAGTAAAGAACTGGGGTTCTGAGTTACCTCCTATCATTTAAACTATACCCTTGAGCCCTTTTGGGGTAGTAGAGAAGGGGAGCAGGAAGAGGATGTGGTGGGAGGTGGTAGGAGGAGAAGAGACACAAGTGAGAAGGTGGCTAGAGTGGTATCCTCACAGTGTAGATGAAACTTGGGTGGGGGAAAAACAGCCACCATTCTAACAACCTTAGAACAATATGCTTCCTTCAGAGAACTGGCTTCTCTAGAGATACATGTTTACAATATTTTTGGCTCAAGATGGGTGTTTGGGAATAAGCAGATTAAATGTCAAGAAAATTTTAATTTAATCAGTGGAATGGTGAGCCAGCTCCTTCCAGTTCACCAACTGTGTGCACCTCTTCTCAACTCTTGTTCAGTGTGGTCACATTGGTAGCTGAAAATTCACCGTGGTTGGAGAATTTACACCACAGAAATTGGTCAACATTACAAAACAGAGTTTCTTCCCCCATTTCCCAAGCTGGTTGTTAAACACTTACCAGCATAACAATTAGTACAACTTCAATAAGAAAAATGTTGACATTTATGTATATTGTTTTGGAAATGTTTCCAGCACATATTAGCAAATGCAAATATACTCTGTACCCTTCTCCTTATTCTCTTATCTGTTTGTAATTTGATACTACATAAACTATTCTTCATTTTCCTTAATATATCATAAAAATCTTTCCATAGAGAGCTTTCTCAATTTTGCTTTAATTTTACAGTAATAATGTTAAAAAGTCAAAGCAATAGATGATCAGATCCAAGTCCAGTAGTTCCCAAACCCCTTCTTTCTCTTTAAGTATTGCTGCCACCCTCTTTGTATTTATTACTTATATTAGTTTCTTTTGTATCCTTCCAGAGTTTTTTTAATCCAAATATGAATATATATTGTTCCCCTATACTTTTTATACAAAAATCATCCCACATGCAGATTCTTTCTACTTATTTTTTAATTCTTATTTTTAGTTGAAAAACTGGGAAGTTTTATTCCTTTTCTGACCAATGTAGTTGTCTGTCTAGGCCCAGTTCTTTTTTTTAAATAATATTGTGAAAATTTACTCAGCAAATTGGGTTCCTATTGAACAATTTCTACACAAATTGTATACTTTTTTACATAACGGTATATCCTGGATAGCTTTGTCTATCAGCAATGGAAATCTTTTTCGTTGTTTTTGATAGGTTCATAGCACTGTGTGGATGTACCACCATGGAATAAAAGTCTTCTACAGATGATCCTTTGGGTATTTTCACTTATTTGTTATAACAGACAAAGCTGTCAAAAGAGATGTCATTGCGTACCAGGTATAACTGTGGCTAAATTCACAAAAGTGGGATTGCTGTATTAAAGGGTAAATTGCATTTGTAATTTTTATAAATACTGTCAAATCACCCTCCATAAGGGTTGCAGCAGTTTGCATCCCACCAACATTGTATTAGAGTTTCTGTATCCCCTCAGCCTAACCAAGAGCCTGTGCACTCAAACTTTTTGATGTTTGCCATTCTGTTAGGTATAAAATGTTATCTTAGTGTCATTTTAATTTGCATTTATCTTATATTTGAGCACCTTTTTGGACATTCAAGGGCCACTTAGATAGATGTCTTATTTGATTTTTATGTTCTGGGTCCTCTACTTTTTTTTCCTCTTTGTTTCTGTTTGCCTGGTTTCCCTTCTCCCCACTTAATATATATGATAAGCTCACCTTTTCAAAATGCTGAGCTATATGGAAAGGCAGTAGAGTTGATTAGTTGTGGTTTGAATTCCAGCTTAACTACTTACCTGTAGTTAAGTGACCCTGGACCTGTTTTCATCCTCAGTTGCCTTATCTTTTACATCTACCTCAAGATGCGATGATTAAATGTGTTACTGCAGGTGAGGAGCATATATAAACAGCTGATGTTCTTTGCATTATAGCCCTTACAGATTATTATAATGTAAATGTGTTACTGCTGCTCTCTTTCCTTGACAGTCCTCACTGTGCTGACGACTTTAGCCTTAATGTCTAATGCCCATCACAATTAGTGATGTTATTGCTTTTATAAGGAGGGGACCTGAAATTCAGGTTCAGTAGCATGTCCAAAACCAAAAATACCAAACCTGTTGCCGTTGAGTTGATTTTGATTCATAGCCACCCCATGGGGCAGAGTAGAACTGCCCCCACAGAGTTTCCAAGGAGCACTTGGTGAATTTGAGCTGTTGACCTTTTGGTTAGTAGCTGTAGTTCTTAACCACTACACCACCCGGGTTTCCAATACCATGTCCTGGGTCATAAAATTCCTAAGGCTTAACCCTATTCCTTTCCCTGACCGTGTTCTCCAAGGTTAACCACTAACCTGGGTTTCCAATACCATGTCCTGGGTCATAAAATTCCTAAGGCTTAACCCTATTCCTTTCCCTGACCGTGTTCTCCAAGGTTAACCACTAATAGCAATTAGGTTTGTTTCTTTTCAAAATTTCTATTTAAAAACAAACGTGTGTATACATTATTTAGATGTATCATGCTTTTTTTTAGTGAGATGAGGTATATATTTTACAAATTGCGAACATTTCACTTGTCCATGCTGATTCATTCTTTTAGGGAAGTCATAGCTTTATTGAAATATAATTCACATAACCATATAATCCACCTAAAATGCCGATTCACTTTTTTAAGAAAAACAATTTTTGTTGTTGTTGATAATATACACAGCAGAACATACACCAGTTCAATGGTTTCTACATGTATAATTTAGTAACATTGATTACATTCTTTGAGTTGTGCAACCACTCTCACCCTCCTTTTCTGAATGTTCCTCCTCCATTGGTATAAACTCACTGTCCTCTTAAGTTTCCTATCTCTTGATTGGCTTTTGTTAAAGCCTGAACTTGGATCCCCCGCCCCCCACCCCAGCACCACTAAATCCGATTGCTCTGGTCACCCAGTTTCACTGTGAAACAAGAGTAAATTGAAGAGTAAATATTTTTTCAATGCATGTGAACATAAATTGTCGAACAAGAATAAATATTTTCTAATGCACGTGCATGCATATACACACACAGACACACTGTTAGTAACGTGTGTTTTCAAGAGTTCAGTGGTGATCTCTGAGGGTGGGGAACAGAGAAAAGCTAACTAGCCCCACTGACATCTAATCAATGGAGTTGTTCTTCTCTTTGAAGTCTGAATGTTGAGGGCATGGTTTCATGTACTTAACAGATGTATGGAATCCAAAGTTTTAAAAAGGCCTTGTGGGCTAATCAGAATAGGAAAGGTCTGGTGCTCTTCACTTAGCTAATGAGAACGTCTTAGGAAAATATTCTTTTGGTACATAAATCTTAGATGGACCTCCAGATCTTCTCCCTGGAGGAATGCATACATTGAAATCCCAGTTTACTTGCATACACATATCTGTTAAAACGAATGCTTCAAGTTAAAAAACAACACACCCTGTCCTTAATTCTATTTGCAGAGATAATTGCTAGTAACATTTTAGGTTTACTCTTCCAGATTTTTTTTTTTCCCCCATAAGATAAATGTTAGTGTTTTAAATGAAACAGGGATGGTATATCACAGTGTTTGGCAATGTGTCGTTTGGGTTAACGATATACTATGGACATCTTTCCATGCACTGAAGTAATTGATCATATATGGAGTAATGGTTGCACAGTATTTCACACGTGTGAATATACTGTAGTTTATTTCATACCTTCCCTATTAAAAATGTACACTGCCTTATAATTTGTTTACATAAATCTCTGCTTTTTTATTTTTACCAATTAGATGGGTGGAAAAACTGCATTTGGTTCATTTTCTTCCAGTAAAATCGAGCAGCTTTTGACCCTTTGGAATTCCACTTAGGTGAAGTGTGAAGTGTTTACTTCTATCTTTTGCTCACTTTTCTATTTTTTGCCACTATTCTATTGAGTTATTTTAAACTCACCAAAAAGTCATTTTGACTTGATCTATCTTTTACATTAGGAAGAGTATCCCTTTAAATGTGTAATGAATATTTTCCCAATTTATCCTTTGACTTTATTTATGTCAATATTTCTCCTAACTTTTTTGACTGCTACACACATCAAGAAACAAACACATTTTACATCATGTTCTGTACACAGACTCACACAAACCTGAATCAAAAGATTCATATAGAAATACTTTACTAAATGTAGTGTATTCATATTTTTTGTACACTATTCCCTTACCAAAAAAAAAAAAAAGAGCTCATCACAAAACACTAAATGGATGTTGGGACTCATGGATTGTGATCAGTAATTTGAAAAACATGTTATGGTATCTTTTGCTGCTAAAATTGTTTAATTTTATATGTAGTCAAAAAAAATCTTATCTTTTTGTTTATGGCTTCTCACTTTTTCCTCTTGCTTAGGAAGATTTTCCCCATCTCCTAAATTTTCTTACTGTTATTGTCTTTTTTATATTTAAATTATTAATCTATCTGGACTTAAGTTGCATATTATAAGGTAGGGACCAGGCTTTCCCCTTGTGTCATTATTAAAATATTGATACTTTCTCCACTAAGAAATGCCAGCTTCTTAAATAGTAAATTATTAAATATTATTAGGTTTAGCCTATGCCTTGTTTATCTATACATCTTAAAAATTGTTATTGTAATTTATTATTTAAAATCTTTTTATACTATTGTTGTCCGTCCACAAAAAAAGGTTGGCCATTATTTCAGATTTGTTTTTAAGAAGTTGTTATTGAAATGTTATATGTATATATACACACACGCACAAAGTATACTCATAGTTATTCGTATATTTTAATGAATTTTGAGAAGCTGAGTATACCTGTGTAACCAGTAGTATGATCAAGAAATGAGATACTTGTCTTATTGTAAGTTTTAAAAATTTTTTGATTATATAATTGGTTAATGTTCACATATTTTATATTTTGAATATAACCATTGCCCTTCTTAACTCCAATTGCTTTTTGTTGTTTTGGCCAATACTTGTGGTTCTCCTGTGGGGAGTTATGTATATCATCTTCAATAGGAAGTTTTGGATATTTATATTTCTCTCCTTGAGTCATTGACTAGAACCTCCAGAGCCATGCTAAATCTTAGTAATATAGAGGTTATCCTTCTGTTTGCTCCTGATATCAATCCAAATACCTCTACTTTCTCAATTCCTGTGACATGTTGGATGAGATGTTCTCAGCTTTTAAAAAATAGAGATTAGGATAGGGAATGGAGAATGCCTGCTTAGTGGGCACAGGGTGAGGTAGTGGGCACAGGGTGATGAAAATGTTCTGGGATTAAATAGTGGTGATGGTTGCACAACATCATGAACATATGAAAAACCACTGAATTGTATACTTCATAGTTAAAATGAATGAATTTGATGGTATGTGAATTTTATCTCAATTTGAAAAAACTGGGATAACACCATTACCTACTCACCAGAATGGCTATATCCAAAAGACTGAAAATATTAATTACTAATAAGAATATGAAACAGAACGCTTATAATTACTGGTTGCAGTGTATATTTATATAACTACTTTAGAAAATCCTTTGGCCTATCTCCTAAAGCTCCAGATACGTGCGTACATACACCCATGCGCGCACACACGCTGACCTAGCCGTTCCACTCCTAGGTTTATACCCTTGTTTGTTCACCAAGAGACACACACTACTAGAATGCTATAGCATTATACCTGTAAGAGGCAAAAACTGGAAATAAACCATATGTCCCTTTACAGCATAATAGATAAATAAATATTTGTTCAATGGAGTCCTGTACTGTAATCGAGAATCAATAAACTATAAATATACTTAAAAACATAGATGAACCTCACAAGTATATTTTGAGTGATAGAAGCCAGTTATGTAAACTTCAAAAATAACCAAAGGTAATTTGTGATGTTAGATGTCAAGATAGTGGTTACCTTTGAAAGTGGAGTGATTTCTGGACAGGGGAGTTTCCTTGGTTGGGGTCTGGGTGCACAAGTGTTCATTTTGTGAAAATTCAGCAGATACACTTGTGACTTGTACACTTTTTGCTTCAACAGAAATTGCACTAAAATAATCACTATTGCCTATTGAATGGTACCAATGTATTTGGAAAAACAAATGAATATACCAAAGTATTAATACACATGTGATTATAATAATTTACTTTTTTATGACTTCTCTTAACATATAAAAAGAATAAAGGTTCTTCTATCCATATCCATAGAGGCTTCACATTTAATTGCTATTGTGAAATTCCTATGGTTTTTACTCAGATATTTTAAATAGATGATACAAAAATAATTTCTGTATTTATTTTACAGGCAGGTTTTGACAACAAACCAGTAAATGGCCCCAAGTCAGAATCCATGGAATACAGTAGATGTGGTCATGGGGAAGAACAAAGATTGGAATTGAACCCACACCCCCTTGAAAATGTAACTAGAAATGAAGAAAGCATGACAGGTATCGAAATAGAGAAGTGGACACAAAACAAGAAATCACATTTAACCGATCATGTCAAAGGAGATTTCAGCGCAACTGTGCCAGAAGCTGAAAAATTGAAAAACTCTGAAGATGACAGGAAAAAAGTCCCACTTACTGACCTCCTTGAACCTCAGAAGTTTGCACAAACTGTAAGAAATGGCATTAAAAATGTACACTATTTACCAACTGAAAATTTTAATATTGAAGAATTTGGCAAGGCACTTGAAAACAATTCCTATAAATTCCTGAAAGACACTGCAAACCATAACAATGCCATGAGCTCCATCGCTACTAGTACGAGCTGTGATCATCTCAAGGAAGGGAGCAATGTTTTTGTCTTCCATAAGCCTGGCTTTAACTCCAAGTCTGTTCCAGATCCCACAAACTTCAATTTAAATAATCATACCGGTACGCACAATGAAAGCAATCAGCCAAAAACTCCTGAGAATGCACCCATTAAAGAACCAAAAGATGGGTCTCCAGTTCAACGAAGTCTGTTTTCCCTAGTGAAAGACAGAAGGTTAACACTCGAGCAAATGGTGGCCATAGAGGCCTTGACTCAACTCTCAGAAGCTCCGTCAGAGAATTCCTCACCATCAAAGTCAGAGAAGGATGAAGAAACAGATCAGAGAACAGCTGCTTTGTTTAATAGCTGTAAAGTTTTTCTCTGTTCGGTAAGAGAAGACCCAAACTCTCAAGGGGAGCCACAAAGCCTGCATCACTTTCCATCTTTGGAAAAGCAGAGTTCATGCAACATGGTGATATTCAATGGCCAACATACCGTTTGCAAGTCACACAGCAGCACAGTTACTAACCAGGCACCCACTAAGTCACAGGAATATTCAAAAGTCACCAATTCAATATCTCTTTTTGTACCAAATTCAAATTCATCTAAAGCTGACGCCGGTAAAAATGTTGCTCAAGGTAAAATTACTCTTGACAGTTATTCGAAGAATGTGCATCAGCTCCCACCAAGAAGTAATCAGTCGGAATATTCTAACCAGTTACTGGACAGCAGTAAAAAGTTGGACTCAAAAGATGATCCATCCTGTCAGGACACAGCTCACAGTCAAATAGAGGAAGATGTTGCAACACAGTTAACACAACTTGCATCAATAATTAAATTCAATTATATAAAAGCAGAGAACAGAAGAGGTGAAAGCACACCTGCAAGCCTTCCTGAACATAATGCGCAGGAGAAGAGCATCATACGACAGAAGCCACCCCCAAGTGTACAGAATAATCACGGCTCATCGCTAACAACGCAAAAGAACACATCCCAGAAAAAGACAAAACCCACCCCACCAAGAGATCGACGAAAAAAGAAGCCTGCCATCCTAAGTTGTGAAGAAATTGACCGGAAGAAGCAGGAACAGTTGGCAGAGGAGTATAGGAAATTGTATGAGATTTGGGTGGCATCCAAATTTCAAAGATATGGTCAGTTTGTCCCACGTTGTTTTCCTATCCTCTTAGGAAAAATTCCCCCCGTAACCAAAGTACGGAAACCACTGACTCAAAAGAGTTCAGCATTCCAACACAAAAAATTATTTCCTCCACTCGCGCAGATAAAATTTGAGAGATATTATCCTGAATTAGTACAGGAAAAAGTGGTAAAGGTTGAACCACTGGATTCTTTCTCTTTATCCCAGTTCAAAACAGAATCCAATGGGCAGGCGTTTACAGACAAAGCTTACAGTTCTCAGGTACAGCCAACAGGGAATGTCAACGAGAAAGCTCATCCCTTGTCCCGGCCCTCCTCTCCAACTAGCCAGTGCGTTAATCTCATGGCTGGTGACGACCAAACACGGATTCAGCAGGATGTTAACGAGCAACTCACGCATCAGAGACTGCCAACATTGCCTGGTATCTCTCATGAGAGACCCCTATCGGACCCAGCACAAATTCTCAGGAATGTAAATGTAGTATGTTCAGGTGGAATTACGGTGGTTTCAACCAAAAGTGAAGAGGATGTCTGTTTGTCTAGTGCCGGAGCATCAGAATTTTCTCCAGGAGACAGTGCACAGAAAAGTTTTAATGATTATGCCATGAACTTCTTTACTAACCCCACAAAAAACCTGGTGTCTACAACAAAAGATTCTGATCTGCCATCCTGTAGTTGTGTAGGTAAGTGTGTGTTTGTTTCTTCTTTACCTGCATCCACTTCCTCCAGTCATGACAGATTCAAGTTCTGGTTCATCTTTTGGGTGTACTATTTTTGTCTCAGGAAACCCTGGTGGCGTAGTGGTTAAGTGCTACAGCTGCTAATTGTTGGTTATTTTTGTCTCATTCATATTCAATCTAAGATGGTCTGGATAATTCTATGCCCATTTTTCTGTGGGCTGTATATTGATTCTCCTCTGAAAAATGGAAAATGCAACTCATAAAAGGTAAACTTGACCTCAAGTTTTCCTTTTCAAAAATTGGAAAACGACCGATTTTTGTCAAGGCTAAATGTATCTCAGGTTGTTTACTGTGCGTATCTCAAGAATGAATTCTTTTAGTACTTTGTTACAGTTTGTTTATTCTGCCTATGTTCTAAAGAATTTCAACCTGTAAGACTTCTAAATGTTTTTATTGTGAGATACAATATGCATACAGGAATATAAAACATGTACAAGTTAACGAATAACTATAAAAATATCTGTATACTTACCATCCACAGAAATAGAAGTAATTTCTTCTTCAGTTGCCTAGTGCTTTTATAAGGAGCCCTGGGGACACAGAGGTTAGGTGCTCGACTGCTAACCGGAAGATTGGTGGTTCGAACCCACCTACCGGTCCTGGGGAGAAAGATGGGGCAGTCTAGTTCCCTAAAGATTTACAGCCTTGGAAACCCTATGGGGCAGTTGTACTCTGTCCTATAGGGTCGCTATGATTCGGAATCGACTCACTGGCAATGAGTTTAGTTTTGGTTGGTTTGGTAGTGCTTTTATGCTCAGCAATACGAAAGTTATACCCATATACGAAAAAATTCCGTAATCTTAGCCAGTTGAAAAATTTCTAGATCCTTTAAGATATTTTAACAAATTTATTCAATAAATGTTGGTTTCCTATTTCAAAATAATGACAGGTTTGTGCTAAGAGTTGAGTTATGGACTGATTTCTAACTAGTGTACTTACATATTCTGTGCCTTTGGAGCCATTGAAAGGGAACATTCAAAAACTATTAGTAGTTTTCTCAGTGTTTTAAAGCCCTGTGAAAATTTTGCTGAAGTAAAGATTCTCAGGCAGGCCTTATGAGAAATATGTTCATATTTGAAACATATCAAAACTTAATTTGACTCCTGTACTGATGTTAGCCACTACCTACGGTCAAATTTCATGTACATTCTCAAAGAAAAAGAGATTATTTAAAATTTTAGTATAGCTATAAAAAATAGGGAGATTAAATAGCTTGGGTCATTAAAGTGTGTTAGGTTACTTAAAGCCCCTTTATTTCAGCCATTCTCAATCTGTGATAGGATGGACTTTGGGAAAGAACCTGTTTTGAACCCTGTCCAAGTAGGGTTAGTTATTAAAATCTTGTCTCCCATAAAACATAGCTCCAAATCACAGACTCAAAATTTGCCTTGAACAAAATGTAGTCATCTTATTAGGAGAAGGTGGTTTGATAGTATATTCCAGAATGGGTTGTTAAAAGATTGTTCAGAAGTATATCTGATTTTTTTAACTGAAGTATAAACGATACTGGAATATAGAGGTGACTTTTAGTTCTTGATTATTCAAAGCACATTGGATATTTTGATTCTTCATTTCTGCACTTGTCATTCAACACACAGTTGATAGCCTAGAATGTGCCAGGCACTGAGAATATGCCCTCCTAGGAGGATTTCGCTATCAGGAAAGGATGACAATGCTGTCCTAGTAGGGAGGCTTTGGAGAGACAGAGGTTCTTCTAATGGTGACAGCTCACTTTATAGAGCTCTTACTACGAGCCTGGTACTGTGCCATGCCCTTGACATGTTATATTTCACAACAACCCTACACAAGGCGGAGGGCTTACTATCCCTATTTTACAAATAAAAAAACTGAGGCACAGAGAAGTTAAGTGGTTGAACTGGGATTCAGAGACACATTTTCAACTCTAGAACTTGTGCTTGTAACCTCTACCTTCTATTGCTTCAAAAATCTGTGGTGAAAACACACCCTCTTCTGAATATTACCATAAAGTTGGGGGGAAATAAACGCCATTAAAGTTTATGTACCCAAGCTGGTGAAGTTTTACCATGTGCGTAGTGGTCCCAATTGGATGACTGTCTAGTTTCAAGACCCCTTCCATATACTTCCTGGTCAGTGTAAGAGTTAAAACAGCTAAAGGCCATTAGCAATAACAGCCAGGTATTCAAAGTTATTGAGCACCTACAATAGAGCAAATGGAATAACTTTGTTATCATGTAAGAGATATCTGTTATATGTGTTCCTTTAATCACTAAATGCGAGATTATTGTGCTCATTGTATAGAAATCGAAACCAAAAGACAGAAAGAAAAACAGAGCAAGAAGTTGAAACCATCATATCTAAGAGTAAATCATTTCCTCGGCATATTGTTTTAGCAGAAACCCTGGTGGCTTAGTGGTTAAGAGCTACAGCTGCTAACCAAAAGGCAGGCAGTTCAAATCCACCAGGCGCTCCTTGGAAGCTACAGGGTAGTTCTACTCTGTCCTATAGGGTCGCTATGAGTCAGAATCGACTCGACAGCAATGGGTTTGGTTTTTGGTTTTATTGTTTTAGCAAAATAAAGTGTTTTGGACTGAATAATCCTTTATTGTACGCGGCTGTCCTGTGTATCTTAGGATGTTGAAGCAGCATCCCTGGCCTCTACCAGTAGACACCAGTAGCACATCCCACCCCAGGTGTGATAACCAAAAATGTCTCCAGACATTCCTGAATGTCCCCCTATGGGAACAATTGTCCCTGGTTAAGGACCACTGCTGTAGATCACCAGTAAGTTAAAATCTATTCATTATTCTTGTTTCAGAAGACACAGATGCAATCCTACATTGTATTTGATGTACAATCATAATATTTAAATAATGACCTTTTGGTGTAGGTACACCATGATAGAAATGCTTTCATTCCCCAATGATTCTGGTTGGGCACAATTCGAAGAGGCCAAATAAAAAATATTGTTGTCTAATAAATATATCATTCATGTTCACAAAAATTCAAACATTATAAAATATGATGTAAATGTTCTCGTACAGTCCCACTCTCTGAAGATAAAACACTTGTTACAATTTTTCTATATAAACATTATTACTGATTTCAATTTCTTTCCATTTTTATAAAAATAGGGCCATTTTAAACTTAATATTTTTGCAATTTGCTTTTTTAGCTTAATGAAATCTTAGACATTTTTAAATGTTTGTATTATTGTTTGAATAGCTTTATAGTATTCCTCTACATAAATGTCCCATAATTTATTTAACCTATCACTTGTATTGCCCGATATTAAGGGTGTTTCTTTCTTGATATTACAAATAACTGCAATAGATACATTCTTTTGTACACTTGCATTATAAGTGCATAATTGTGCCAGTGTATAGGAGCATCAATTCTAAGCTGTGGAATTGCTGTGTTCAGTTTTAATACTGTTCTGAGGCTAAGTTCTTTTTTGATTTATTGCTCTTGGATAACTTTTAACTTTGCACCTCAATTATTAAAGATTTTTTTTAAATGCAGGAGACAGGAGAATCAATATGACTCAGATCATAAAAAAAATTTTTTTTTCTCCTCTGGTTCTTGGAGGAAGAATTAGTTAGGAGCAGCAGGAGAAAAGGAACATTAACAAGTTAAATTCCAAGGCCTATTGTCCTTGACTAGTTATCAAAGCTAACTAAAACCTTATCAAGAGCGGTGGTTTTATATTGAAAAAGAAATCAGTAAAAAAAAAAAAGCTCCTCCACGCCCCTATGCAATTCTGTAAAGCTTTGGGTCTAATAATCTTATTCCTTCCACAGATCGAGTTATACAAAAAGACAAAGGTCCATATTATACACACCTTGGGGCAGGACCAAGTGTTGCTGCTGTCAGGGAAATCATGGAGAATAGGTGAGGACAAATGCTTCCCTGTTAAAACCATTCTTTATTGTGGACCTGAGTTGATGCAGATAAATTACCTCCGGGAACAAACTTGAGTTGAATGGAAACTCTTCAGGAGTATGAGTTGGATGTTTCCTAGGGCCCAGGAAAAGAATATAGTGCCTGGTGTCACTCCAGAGTCACTCATCCCTTGAGCCGTTGGACACTCCACAAGCCACTCACGAAGCAGAGCTAATGTCATTGTTAAATTCAGAAATACTTATTTGTATATTATTGCGTAATGGTAGAAATAGTTCAGATTACCACCATTGACAACTGCATTCATTCCCTATGCTTGTCTTGGAGCCAGGCCATTTTTAGAGAGTAATCTTTAGTGATATATAGAACTGAATAACAAGTAATCAAAATATCTGCCACACCAAAGTAAATTAAAATAAATAAATAAATATAAATAAATTTAGAAGGCTTTTAATCTTGAACTTCTGTAAATATAAATTTTAAGGCACATTAAGATGCTAAAAGCTGCAGCCTCTCAGGATGGATCACAATTAATTTGTATTTTCCCTCTAATGTGTTTTGTACGCAGGTATGGTCAAAAAGGAAATGCAATCAGGATAGAAATAGTAGTGTATACGGGCAAAGAAGGAAAAAGCTCTCATGGGTGTCCAATTGCTAAGTGGGTAAGTATTTTTGAATTGATTCCACATTTAATGAAAACTAATTAAATTTTTTCCCATGAAAATGTGGACTATAAAAATCTACCCGTTCCCACAGTGAAATAACAAGCAAGTCTCAGGCTGAGCTATGATGGGTGGACACCTTTAGAATGTTTTAAACACATGTACCTTACGTCAAATGAACTAAAGGGTGTGGCCCTTCCAGTTGTTACCCAGCTGTCTTCTTCCTCTCCCCTAAGGTCACAGTTTTCACCAGTTTCTTGTGAACTTTCAGAAATAATTCAATGCATTTACTATTAGATAGCATATACAATTGGTATTAAAATATACACTGCTTTATATCTTAGCTTTATCATCAATTACTGTATCTTGAAGGAAAGGAATGGACTCGATGGCAGTGGGTCTGGGTGTCTTGAAGGTCTTTTCAATTCTGTATGTATAACCAAAAAAACCCAAACCCGTGGGAGCTGAGTCATTCAGACTCATAGTGAGTCTACAGGACAGTGTAGAACTGCCCCCATAGGGTTTCTAAGGCTATAAATCTTTACTGAAGCAGTCTTCCACATCTTTCTCCCTTGGAGTAGCTGGTGAGTTCCCGCCGACCCTTCAGTTAGCAGCTGAGCACTCTGACCACTTTGCTACCTGGACTCCTTCCTCAGTATGTAAACCAAACCAAAACCAAACCCATTGCCATCAAGTCGATTCCAACTCATAGCGACCTTGTAAGACAGAGTAGAACTGCCCCAAAGAGTTTCCAAGCAGAGCCTGGCAGTTTCAAACCGCAGCCTTTTGTTTAGCAGCCGTAGCACTTAACCACTATGTCACCAGGTTTCCTCAGTATGTACAGGTCCACCTTAACGAGGATAGTATAATATTGAAAGGAAAACCAAATTTACAATATAATCCCAAGATTGTTCCTGTGACTGTTTTGTGTTTCTGAAAAACGCATAGTTGAAAAAAGTAAGAACTGGATTCAGCTTCTTTGGGAAGTTCTCAACTGAAAAAAAAAAAAAATTCATAGCCAAATTTATGTTTTCATTAGGATATTCACATCCACAAGGATATTAACAAGTTTATTTGAAATTTTTGACCATGGTATCATTTGTAAATAACAATGGTGATTACACTAATGATAGAAACAATAAAAATAACAGCTACTTTTTATTATATACCAAGCACTACGTCAAGCTGCTGACATTCAGTCCTCCATGATTTTAGGAAAGGTGAAAGTGGTTATTTTTAAACCCATTTCAGAGAAATTTAAAGCATTAAATGCAAAGTGGAGATGAAGGTTGAACCTAGTAATTCCTAAAGGAAAAGGATTGCTGCAACCTTAGCTTGTCTACTAGACTGTGTCTTGGTTACTTTTCAACCTTTGGAAGGTGACAACAGTGACGACCTTTTGTTGTTTAGCAGCTGTAGCTCTTAACCACTGTGCCACCAGGGCTCCATACCAGGCCCAGTTCTTCTTAAATCTGGATTTCCTTAACTTGAAAGAGAAATTTTATTTTTGGGTTTTCTGTTACATGCAATAGGATCAAGTCCCTGCTGAAACACCTGCCTTCAATTTGCTACAGTCTGGGTGTAATTTGAGCAAAACCAATTTCACAATGAGGATGATAAGTAAAGGAACTCATGTTTATTGAGTACTTTCTGTTGCCAGGTCCTGTGCCAGATACTGTTGATACAAACATGAATTAAGATCTGCGAGTCATCCCATTTACAGATGTGAGGAAATTGGCCCAGAGTCACATTCAGCATCACAGATTTTGAGTCTAGGTTTTTCTGACTTCTAGTTCATTGCTTAAGCAGCCCTGGTGGTGCAGTGATTAAGCGCTTGGCTGCTAATTGAAACATTTGCTGTTCGAACCTACCAGCCTCTCTGTGGGGGAAAGCTGTGGCAGTCTGCTTCCTTACAGATTACAGCTTTGGAAAACCTATGGGGCAATTCTACTTTGTCCTACAGGATCACTATGAATCAGCACTTACTCAATGTCCATGGTTGTTTGTATGAATTCATTGCTTTGTCCTCTAACAATGTTAGCTCAGATTACCTTGCTAACATAAATCTGTTTTGTTCCCCTAGACATCTAAAAGTTTCCCTGAAATTTCCATCATTGTGAACCTTTGGGATGGAGAAGGGGGTTTGTGGTTGTGAACTGTTACTTCCTGTGTCAACTTCTCACGCTGTGTTTGTACTAATTTTTCACACTCTGCCAATCAGCTACGGAATTTAGTATTTTTCTCAATTTCCACGGAACACCCACTCATTAAGTCAATATCTATGTATAAGAGATTTTGATGAAGGTGTATCCAAATGGTGGCCAGAGTGATTTTTATATTTTATTCAACCTTTTGAAAAAGTAATATATTCAGATGGTTCCAAATATTTAAAAGTTGGATATGGTATACTGTTGGTGGTTGGTCTTTTACTGATTTATAGAAACTCAATGCATTAAGAAAACTGGCTGTTTGTGGTAAAAGCTGCATATATATTTTCTCAATTTGTTGTAGTTTTTATCATTTGTACTTTTTTATATTTTATATGATCATTAATTTCCATCTTTTCTGTAATGCCTTTTTAGGATATTGTATCTTAATTAGAAAAGGCTTCCCCATTCCTAGGTTATAAATAATTCTCTCATTTTTGTAGTATTTTAATAGTTTTGTTTTTTCTGTATTTAAAAATTTTATCCACTTTGAATTTATCCTGACATCTTAGTGTGGCTGTAACAGAAATGCCATAGTGGCTGGTTTTAACAAACAGAAATTTATCTTCTCACAGTTTAGGAGCCTACAAGTCCAAATTCAGGGCACGGGCTAGAGGAGAGCGTCCTCTCTATCAGCTCTGGAGGAAGGCCCTTGTCTTTTCTCAGCTTCTGTTCCTGGGTTCCTTGATGATCTTCACTGGGCATGCATCTTTCCTTCCATTTGTGCTTTCTTCTCTGTGCCTAATCTGCTCTTTCATGTCTCCAAGGTGATTGTCTGAAGACACAGGCTACACTGATATGGTCTCATTAACATAAAGTCCTATGCTAAATGCCATTACATCCACACGTACAGGGTTTAGGATTTACAGTACATATTTGGGAGGGGGGGACAAAATCCAATCTATAATGCCTAGAGTGTGTATCATTCAGGGTTCTCCAGAGAAACAGAACCAATAGGAGACTTAATTTTAAGGAATTGGCTCTTGTGACCATGGGGGCTGGCAAGTCTGAGATCTGTAGAAAGTCCTGAATCCTGGGAAACTCAGGCAGGAGTTGATGCTGAAGCCTTGAGGCAGAATTTTTTCTTCTTTGGGAAACCTCAGTTTTTGCTCTTCAGGTCTTCCAACTGATTGAATGAGGCTCACACACATCATGGAGAGTAATCTTTGAAGTCAACTGATGGTAGATGTTAATCGTATCTCCAAATACCTATATGGCAACTCCTGAATTAGTGTTTGATTAAATAACTGGGGCCTATAGCCTGGCCACTGCCCTGGTGACACAATGGTTAAGCATTTGGCTGCTCACCACAAGGTCCGCAGTTCAAATCCTTCAGCCACTCCCTGGAAACCCTGTGGGGCAGTTCTACTCTGACTCATAGTCAGAATCAACTCAAGGGCAAAGGGTTGTGTTTTTTTCCTCCTGGTTGCACAGTGGTTAAAGCGATTGCTGCCTGAAAGGTCTGTGCTTCGAAACCACCAGCGGCTCCGTAGGAGAAAGATGGGGCAGCCAGCCTGCTTCCGTAAAGATTTACAGCCTCAGAAACCCTATGGGGTCGCTAGGAGTTGGGATCAACTCGACAACGGTGGGGTTTTTTGTTTTTTTTTTTAATAGCCTGGCCAAACTGACACATAAAACTAACCACCGAAGAGTGTTAGTAACAGATCCAACTTATACTTTCCCAGATGGCTACCCAGTCATTCCAGCACCACTGATTTAATTGTCCATCTTTTCTGTGCTGATTTGTATTCATTTATATCAGTGGATTTTCTATTCTTTTACATCAGTGGATTATGTTTATTCTTGTATCAGCATCAGATTTCTGAATTATTTAGGTTTTATAATGTGTTTCAATAGCTCGTAGGGCTAATTCCTCTTCATTATTTTTTATTTTTCAAAAGTTTCCCGATGATTCTTGGCTTGCTTCATTTTCCATATGGATTTATAATTACCTTTTCTAATCGCACGGATAAAATCCTGTTGGCATTTTTACTGGAATCAAAGAATCTGGAGAATTTACATCTTTTTCATGTTTAATATTCCTGATCAACGTACTACACCTTCCCATTGTCGACACTTTCTTTTGCCCACATGGGTGTTTTAAGGTGTTATTCCCATAGTCTTTACATGGTTCTTATTTTTTCAATGTATTTCTCTTGCATATCTCAGGTGTTGTTGTTGTTAGGTGCCACTGAGGTAATTTTTAAATCCTAGTGACTTCATGCGACAGGATACAACTGCCCCATAAGGTTTTCTAGGCTGTAGCAGATCACTAGTTCTTTCCCTTGTGGAGCTGCTGCATGGAATTGAAATGTCGACCTTTCGGTTAGCAGCCAAGTATTTAACTGTTCTGCCATACAATTATATAATTTACAGCGATAAATTTATATCCTCCTTTCCAAATTTTATACTGTTAATTTCTTTCTTTCATTTAATACAGTTAGTCTAAAAGAGTAATTTTATGTTGCTTTGGTGATGACAGATTTCTTACCTTGTTCCTGTCTTTATTGGGAATCCTAAACATGGGTAGTCAGGGGAGGCCTCTGGGACGGGAATGACGAATATTCAAGGAGCCAGGGAAGACCATTCCTAAGCAGAGGGAATAGCAAGTGCAAAGGCTCTGGTCAAGGAAGAGGGTACGTTTTGAATCTTCTAAGAAGAGGCCAGTGAAATGAAGGAGGTAGAGAATGGAATGAGGTGAGGGTAAAATGCAGGCAGGTGTCAGATCATGAAAGGTTTTGTAGGTCATAGTGAGGAGTTTGAGTTTCGCTCTGTGAGCAACAAGAAGCCTTTGAAGTATTTTATTTAGGAATGTATTATCTGGTTTATGTTTTATAAAGGTCATTCTAAGATAGGGATAAAATCTGTATTAGTTATTTGTTGCTGTGTGATAAATTACTTCAAAACTTAGCAGCTTTAAACAACAAATATAGTTTTTGTGGTTCTGGAATCCCGGAGCAGTTCAGGAGGGTAACTCTAACGAACGTAAAGTTGAAGGTCAAGATGCAGCTGGGGAGCCCGTCTTCTGAAAACTGACCGGGGCTCTGGCGGAGGATCCACTTTCAAGGTCACTTCTAGGAGGCCTCAGTTTCTCCTCGGAGGGCTTCTTAAGTGTCCTCTTGACATGGCAGGTTGGTTTCCAAAAGTGAGTGATCCAAAAGAGAACAAGGAGGAAGCCTCCATAACTTTTATAACCTAGCCCTATTCAGTGTGGGAGGGGACTCCACAAGGGCGTAGATACCAGGAGATGAGGATCACTGTGGCCATCCTAGAGACTGGCTACCACAAAATTCAACACCCATTCTTCACTAAAAATAATATCAAGAAGTTAAGGATATTACATTAGCATAGTAAAATATACCTGTCTCATCTCCAAGGTCAGCATCATGCTTAATTGGGGAAACTCTTTAATTAGTGAACCTTTATTTATGAAATAATGCAGTTAAACATTATTGTTGCTAGCTGCCATCGAGTTGGACCCCAATTTATGGTCATACCATGCGCGATGGAGCAAAATGTTGACTGGTCTTGCACCGTTCCCATGATCAGTTGCTGACTGGATCATTGTGATCGACAGGCTTTTCACTGGCTGATTTTCAGGTGCAGATGACCAGACCTTTCTTCCTGATCCTTCTTAGCTGAAACCTGTTCAGCATCGTAGCAGCCAACAAGCCTCCACGGACAGATGGGTGATGGCTGTGCACGGGGTACACGTGCCAGGAATCTAAGCCAGGTCTCCCACAGGGAAGGCGAGGATTCTGCCACTGAACCACCACTGCCCCCTATTAAGCATTAATGTTTATTTTGAAATGTATCAACAGAAAAGCTTATGAAATAGAAATGTACAGCTTACATACATGTACAATGTATACTCATGAAACTACTACCCAGGTCAAGAAGAGAGTATCACTAGATTTCCAGAAGGAGCAATAATAAACCTCTCATTCTGGATTTTATGGTAATAATTTCCTTGCTTTTTTTCTCCTACGTACATTTCTAGACAGTAAGGTTTTATTTTGCATTGTTGTTTTGTGTCTTGCCTTCACATATGTTGCACATTTGCTGAAACAAATGGCAAGGATTGGTTCTCCATATCTGGAACTGACAGTTGACATAACCTATGTCTGCTATTTCTGAATCCTTTACTTGCTTGCCTGCTAAATAAAAAAAAAAAAGGAAGAGTGAAATCTCCTCGTGATATGGCAGTTGACTTCCCCTAAGATGAGTGATTCAAAAGAAACCAGGGTGGTGGGATTTTGGATGCTTTTTCCTCCCTACCTTACAAAATTTCTCTTATGTGATGATAACAATAATGACGACACTCACAGAATTTTGGTGTATACTAGAATTCCTTTTACAAACATGAAATCTGCAGCTTAAAGATTTGGTAGCAACTTTCTGTTTAAGTCCTTTTATACATTTAGATCCTCTTCCAGGGTGCTTAGGCTCAAAGAAGATTATTTGTTTAGCTTTTTCATGAAGCAGCTGGAGCAA
Organism: Loxodonta africana; assembly: GCF_030014295.1. NCBI lineage: Eukaryota > Metazoa > Chordata > Mammalia > Proboscidea > Elephantidae > Loxodonta > Loxodonta africana. The sequence continues at coordinate 66,586,100 of NC_087357.1, forward strand.
AATTACTTTATTTTCCCTTGTGCAATATTTCTTTTCAGAATAAGTAGGCCATTTCAGTATGTAGTGATACACATCTGGCACTTTTCACAAATACAGAAATAATCTAGAGATAAGGAATGAAATAAAGCATGGCTGCCAAGTAACTTAATGAAAATTTTGATACCTGCTAATGACAATTCAAAGGTATAATTCTGATAACAAAGCCAAGTGTTGATATATTTCATTGTCTAAAAACAAACGTTTCATAAATGATTATATATAAGAATCATAGTTTTAATCAAACTTTTTTGCAAATTTTACAAGTGAGCATATTTAAAATACTCGTATTGTTTGCTGCTGTTGCCTGGAGCAATGCCCAGAATGTTGTTGGCACTCTATAAATTTTCATTGAATGTATGAATATGGAGCTTAAACAAAACTGTTTTAGAATATTGAATATTCTGAATTTGAATTGGCATCTTGAAATGGTACCGCTGTGGTATTTATCATGTGTTCTTTCTAACCCATGAGAAAAATTCAGCCATTGAAAACCCAGTGGAGTGCAGTTCTACTCTGTACACGTGGGGTTGCCCTAAGTGGGACTCCATTCCACAGCAACTGGTTTGGATTTTTTTTTTTTTTTTTTAATATTCTATATAGTGTTTTGGACTTGACAAGCAGATTATTTTGGATGGTGCTAGTGCAATTGAGTCCTATATGTGGGTACTTTTTGCAGGAAAATACAGGGGAAGGGGAAGGAAATGAAGATCAACCATATTGAACTAAGGAATCTATCCAACAGTCTACTAGGAGATTTCATTGCTCCAGTTTTACTTTTCATCTTGGATAGTGTACATTTTTTATGTATTCGATATTAAACATTAACCCAAATAACCTGAAATAAAAAATTGATTTGGGAACATTTATTTATCTCCAGGTGCAGGCCTATGTTGTTAATAAGTTGAATTCTGTCCTATATTAATTTTTATTGTGCCCTGGTTTTTTCCTTTTCTTGGAATATACAAAACCCTAACACCACATTCTAACTGGGCAGTGCAACTTTCTGAACCATCCTCACATGGTTTTTCCTTTGTTTCAATGCTGTGTTAGTTTTTCCTTGAAATGTGTCCTTGGCAGGTGGTCGTTAACACCTCCTCATAATTGTTAGCCTTTGGCAGAGATTTCTGATTCTTTTCTCTTGTGTCACTTTGGATCTTGTCAAGGTCTAGCTATCTTGTTATTAAGTAGATTTTGTTGGAAAGGATGTTGCAGTTTCTTGGATGAACTTGACTCTGTTAACTCCCTGTTCTGCTGCCCCTTCTGAGCAAGCCTCTGGGGTGATGGCAGGGGTAGGGAGAACAAGTCAAACAGCAGGCTGTCTGTTGTGTGCTATTGTGTCTGATGCATCATGGCCCTATTAAACGTCTAAATGGGCCCAATCCTGAACAGTTCACACCTGTGCCAGTCCATGGGTGCTAATCCATGTCAGTCAGATGAGGTAATGAAAATGTTCAAGTGAATTTTTTATTAACTACTCTCGTAGTGAAATTTGAAACGGTAACTTTGTCTGTAAGAGTCTTCTCTCTCTACCAGTTTTTAGGTGCTTAGTAATGAATGGCCCAGAATTGCAATCAACAGCCAGCAGTCACCCAGAATGCCCTGGGTTATCCCTCTGGGTCCTGGTCTAACCTGCCTTAAGAGCTCCCCTTAGGAAACTCAGATAGGTTGGCCCACCCAGACCTGGTTATCAGAAATAGTTTAGAAAGTAGTTGAGTTGGAATTGACATGACGGCAATGGGTTTTATTTTGCTGGATCATACATAAGGTATTTCTATTTCTGGCTCTTTGAGGAAGTGCCATACCATTTTCCATTGTGGTTGTACTATTTTCCAATCCCACCAGCAGTGGATAATGGTTCCAATCTCCTCACATTCTCACCAGCATTTGCTGTTTTCGGTTTTTTTTTTTTTTCATCAGTGCCATTTTTGCAGGGGTAAAATGATATCTCGTTGTAGTTTTGACTTATATGTATCTAACGGCTAATGATTTCAAGCACTTTTTAATGTGATTGTTGGCCACTTCAGCATTCTCTTTGATGAAATGTCTGTTATGGATTGAATTGTGTTCCCCAAAAATGTGTATCAACTTGGCTAGGCCATGATTCCCAGTATTGTGTGATTGTCCACCATTTTGTCATCTGTGTTGTAAATCCTATTTCTATGATGTTAATGAGGCTGGATCAGAGGTGGTTATGTTAATGAGGTAGGGCCCAATCTATAGGATTAGGTTGTATCTTGAGTCAGTCTCTTTTGTGAGACATAAAAGAGAGAAGTAAGCAGAGAGATGGGGAATTTCATACCAAGAAACAAGAGCCAGGAGAACAGCGTGTCCTTTGGACCCAGGGTCCCTGTGCTGAGAAGCTCTTAGACCAGGGCAAGAATGAAGACTGCGATCTTTCTCCAGTGCTGACACAGAGAAAAAGCCTCCCCCTAGAGCTGGCGCCCTGAATTTGGACTTCTAGCCTACCAGACCGTGAGAGAGAATAAATTTCTGCTTGATAAAGTCATCCACTTGTGGTATTTCCTTCTGTTACAGTAGCTGTAGATAACTAAGACCATGTTCTTTGCCCATTTGCTAATTGGAGTGTTTGTGTACTGTTGAGTTGTTGAAGTTTTCTATATATTTTGGAGATTAGATCTTTATCAGATATGTCGTTTCCAAATATTTTTTTCCCCAGTTTGTAGGTTGTCTTTTTACCCTTTTGATGGTCTTTTTGTGAGCCTAAGTATTATATTTTCAGAGGCCTCAATTACCTAATTTATCTTCCGTTGTGGATATATTTATAGTTCTCTTTGATATAGAATGTAGTTTTAAGAGTTATTCATACATAGGCTGTTGAAGCAGATAATTTATAACCCTGGCTTAGGGGTCTCATTTTGTAGAAATGACCTTTTCCTAATGATTAGATTGATCTGGCTTCTGTTTCCATCCTTTCTCTGAAAATGGTTTTCTAACGGTCCAAACCAGTTGCTGTTGAGTCTATTCTGACTAATGGTGACTCCATGTGTGTCAGAGTAGAACTGTGCTGCATAGGGTTTTCAATGGCCGATTTTTTGGAAAGCAGATCACCGGGTTTTATTCCGAGGCACTTCTGGGTGGACTCAAACCTCCAACCTTTTGGTTAGCGGCCAATCACATTAACTGTTTTAGCACCCAGGGACTCTGTACACCTTAACTGCCAAAGAAAATTTTCAGTCTTGATCACAAGCTTTCTTGAGTAGTTCATACACACTATAGTTACACTCCTTCTTGTGGGAAGGTCATCCTTTGTTTAGTTTCTGTAACACAGCTTTCCCCCATCATTCCTCAGATTTTCCTCCTCACTCTGCCTGTCTATAATGTGCCTTTCTAGATGAGCTTATCCACGACCACATCTTCAGAGTCACCATTGTAGTGTGTGTTGTTGTTAAGTGCCCTCAGATGGGTTCTGACTCATAGTGACCTTATGTACAACAGAGTGAAATGCTGCCCAGTTCCTGCTCTGTCCTCACAATCATTCTGGCAGTCCATGGTATATTTAATATTCTTTGCCAACAACATAATTCAAAGGCATCAGTTCTTCGGTTTTCCTTCCTTATGGTCCAGCTTTCACATGCATGTGAGGTGACTGAAAATACCGTGTCTCGGGTCAGGTGAACCTTAGCCCTCAATATGAAATCTTTGCTTCTTAACATTTTAAAGAGATCTTTTGTAGCAGATTTGTCTAATGCATACATTTGATTTCTTGATTGCTGCTTTTATGGGCATTGATTGTAGATCCAAGTAAAATGAAATCTTTGACAACTTCATTATTTTCTCCATTTAGCATGATGTTGCTTATTGGTCCAGTTGTGAGGATTTTTGTTTTCTTTATATTAAAGTATAATCCATACTTTGATCTTCATCAGTAAGTGCTTCAAGTCCTCATCATTTCAGCAAGCAAGGTTGTGTCACCTGCATATCATAGGTTGTTAATAATGCTTCCTCCAATCCTGATGCCATGTTCTTCACATCGTCTGACTTCTCTGATTATTTGCCCAGGATTCAGATGGAATTAGTATGGAGAGAGGATACGACCACTGTGCTAGTTACTGTCAAGTTCTGCCAACTGCCTGCTTAAGAATGGCCTATAGGGAGTAGGGCAGAAACCAAGACTGATGTTTGGGGGTGGCGGTCCAGGGGTGGCTTTGGGGAGGTGTTGACTCTTGACCTACATCTTGAAAATGAGAAGTATTATCTTTAAGTCAAAAATCCCAGAAACAGAAAGAAATATTTATGTTAATTTAATCAAAGGGGGTTTTATGATCACAGAAGTCATTTGGTATTGACACATTCTTTCTTAAATAACATCCTTAACTTGTGGGGCTTGATTTCCAAAAATCTTAGAATGCCCTGTGTACTGTCCTTCCTTCCTTGAAACTCTTTTTTTTAGTCCTTTTAAGAAGGACCTCCCGCATCAAGCCTTTCCACTCTATTCAAACAAGAAGAGCCTTACTTTGTAGTCTTGCTTATTATCTTACCATATATACCTCTTACAATGTCTTATTTTCCCCTTGAACAATATTACAATAGAAAAATGAACTATTAACATTTTCCATTCATGGAAATGATACTGTATATTCAGTTTGCTGTTTGTGTCATTTTTCACTTATAGTGTAACTTAAGCAGCCTCCTAGGTTCTGAACAATTTGCTATATGTCATTATTTGAAAAAAATGACATCTTATTAAACTTGGAGTATTTTGAACTTGCTCTTGGCTACGAATTGTTTTATCTTAATATGCGTATTTTTTAAGTTAAATAATTTTTTTAAGGATGCTACCTAAACCTTAATATGTATTAAATATTTATTGTCCCACAGATTACATACTTATAAAGCAAATTAAAATACATAAGAGTAAAGAAAATAATAGCAATTATTGAAGGGATATTGCTAGGAGTTTAACTGACAGTTTTTCTTTACAAAAAATTCCCCCATTGTTCATACCTAAGGTTATATAAAAGCTTACTTTTTGGTATTTTCTACCCAGACCACCTGCCTTGTAGCTTGTCCCTTGAAGTACTATAATGTGACTTTGTTCTTGAGCTTGTCTTGTATTGCTGAGGGCCATGAGTATTGAGTCCCAAGCTTACATTGAAGGTAAAATACACAATATCCCAACTTTGGCAAGCACTGGTGAAAATTTTATTTTATTTTTAATTTTCAGATAATTTCAGACTTCCTGAAAAGTTGCAAGAATAGTACAAAGAATTCCTATATATACTTCACCCAGATTTCTAAAGTGTAACTTTTTTTGCATTCTTTCTCTCCTTTTCTCCTTCCTTCTCCCCTACTCTCTATTTTTTAAAAAAACATTTTGATAGTAAGTTGCAGGCATGATACCCCTTTACTTCTAAATATTTTAGTGTGTTTTTTCATAAAAACAAGGACATTCTCTTACATAACCACAATAAACCAAAAAAAACAAACCTGTTGCCGACGAGTTGATTCTGACTCAAAGCAACCCTACGGGACAGAATAGAACTGCCCCATAGGGTTTCCAAGGAGCAGCTGGTTGATTTGAACCGCCGACCTTTTGGTTAGCAGTCACACCTCTTAGCCACTACGCCACCAGGGCCATAACCACAATACTGTTATCAACACTAACCAGAATTGGTGTCCATTCTGACTTGTACACAGATGTTCATAGCAGCATTATTCATAAATAGTCAAAAAATGGAAATAAGCCAAATTTTCATGAACTGATGAATGGATAAACAAAATGTGGTATATCCTTCCAGTGGAATATTATTTAGCATATAAAAAAGAAATAAAGTATTGATACATTGTACAACATGGATAAGCCTTGAAAACATTAATTATAAGTGAAAGACACCAGACACAACAGACCACATCGTGTATGATTCCATTTATATGAAATATTGAAAACAGACAAATGTATAGGGACAAAAAGTAGATAAGTGGTTGCCTAGGAACTGGTCGGGAGAGAAACTGCTAACAGGTACGGGGCTTTTTGCAAGTGATGAGCTGAAAATATTCTACAATTGACTGTGGTGATGGCCGCACAGCTCTTAATATACTAAACAGCCATCAATTGTGTGTTTTAAATAGGTGGATTCTTTATCTATTTATTTTTTTGTAAAGCAGTTGTTAAAAGATCAGTCCATACAAAAACGTGTGGATGCGTGTTAATCACAACATTATTCATAACAGCCAAAAGGGGGAAACAACCAAATATCCATCAACGGATGAATAGGGAAATATAATGTGGTGTACCAATGGGATGGACTATTTGGCTGTAAAAAGAAATGATGTGCTGATAAACACTACAACATGGATGAACACTGAAAACATGCTAAGTGAAAAAAGCCAGAGAAAAGAGGCCATATATTATATGAATCCATTTATGTGAAATATCCAGAATAGGCAAATTGGCAAAATCAGAAAGTAGATTAGTGATTTCTAGCTACTAAGGGGAGGGGAAATGGGGAGTGATTGCTGATGGTGGTGGTAAGAGTTTTTTTTTTTTTTTTTTTTTGAGAGGACGCAAATGTTCTAAAATTATATGGTGGTTATAGTTGGTTTTACAACTATAGGAATATACTAAAAACCATTGAAATGTACACTTTAAAGCACGCATTTAAAATACATTAAATGTACACAATAAATCTGATAAAAAAGAAGAGCATATATAAAGTCCCTTTACTAAAAATATTTTCCATTCCAACATTATTTTGGCATATGTTTTTAGTGCAAGTATTAAAATTTCTTATTAATGAATTCCTATATTTCATAGGATATAGCAGTTTCATAATATATAAATTGTAAAAATAAATGTTAAATTATACCATAGTAGTCACTAACATTACTCACCAAAGTTTGGATACACCATTTACCTTCTAATGTGACCCTGACGTGCAGCTCCAGCTTCAGCAGTTTATAAATGAATCCATCCTGTCAATTACAAAATAATGTGCTTTTTTATAAAACTTTAGTTTGGAATATTTGGATCATTTTGAATCAGTGCATGAAATGAGAGTTACCCTCTAATTAGTAGTGTAAATCGTAGCATTTGAAATTTTCATAAAATGCAACCACATTGGGTTTCTGTGGTTTTTAGCCATTCATTCAACAAATAGTTGGATCGCCTATGAACTGAGTTCTGTGCTCAGGAGCCAAGTTGTAAAGCAAACAGACGTAAAATAGTTGCTAACAATTATTAGATCCTTATTCTGCGCTGCTATAGAGTGGTTAGGAAGCTTGCCAAAATATGAGCTAGTTGTTGAGTTTGGTTTTTAGTTGTTGATTAAGCATTTTTTTTTTTTTAATTTAGGTCAAGGTAAACTTTTTATTGAACTATAATAATGTGTAGAGAATTGCAGTGTTTCTAGGCTTGATGCATTTTCATAAAGGGAACACACCCTTTTAACCAGCAGCCGATATTACTAGCAGGCCATAGGCACTTGTCCCCTCCCAGTAACTAGCTTCCTCGCCTCCAAGAGTAACCACTCTTCCATCTTCTAACACTACTGATTAATTTTCCCTGTTTTGAACCTTATGTAAACACAATCTCACAGTGTATGTTCTTTTGCATCTATTTCACTCATTATAATAGTGAGATTCATCCATGTTGTATGTAATTGTAGATCATGTATTCTCATCATTAAGTAGTATTCTATTATGAATAGTTCTTTGTATGTTTGGAGTAAGGATATTTTATCCATTATACCCATTATCATTGAGTTGATTCCAACTCATAACAACCCTATAGGATAGAGTAGAACTGCCCCACAGGGTTTTCAAGGAGCGGCTGGTGGATTCCAACTGCCAACCTTTTGGTTAGGAGCCAGCCTCGTAACCACCACCCTGCCAAGGCTCCTTATCAATTATATGTAAATAGTTTTCTCCTACTTTATTGCTTGCCTTTATACATTCTTAAGTTTTTGTTGGTTAATGTTTGATGAGCGTAAGTTTTATTAAAGTCCAATTCTCAATTTTTTTTCTTTATGATTAGTAAATTTTATAGTTTTAAATGTTTGCCTACTCCAGGGTCATGAAGATGTTCTCTTCTAAAAACTTTATTGTTTTGCTTTCACATTAAAAAAAAAAATTGCCATCGAGTCGATTGCAACACATAGTGACTATAGGACAGAATTAGAACTGCCCCCTAAGATTTCCAAGGAGTGGATGGTAGATGCCAACTGACAACCTTTTGGTTAGCAGCCTAGCTCTTAATCATTTTGATCTACATTATAGTTTGAGCTGATCTTGTGAGTTAGGGGTCAGGTATTTTTTCCCCCATAAATATATCTACCCAACACTATTTATTGAGAGACTGTCCTTTTTATTTACAGTGTTAGCTTTGCTATAAATCAGGTGACCATATTCATATGGTTCTGTTTTATTCATTGATCCGTTTATCCAGTACCAGATTGCCTTAGTCATTATAGGTTCATCATGGATCTGGATATCTGGCAAATCATTTTCTCCATGAAAGTTTCTTTTTCTTTCTTTTTTTGCTCTTCTTAGTCCTTCCATTACCAGATAAATTTTGGAGAAAGTTTATCACTTAAAAAAAATTTTTTTTTAAGTTGGTAGGATTTTGATTGGGATTGCATTGAATCTAGAGAGATCAGTTTGGGGCAAATTGACATCATTATAATATTGGGTATTCTATTCTATGAAAATAGTATCTTCATTTATTTAGGTCCTCTTTCTTTCAATAATGTTTTACAGTTTTCAGTATAGAGGTCTTTCACAGGTTTAATACTTAAGCAACTTGTTGAGCCCAAATCTTAAAGACTGAGCTTCTAACCACTATACTCAACTTTCTATTGTTCACTGAAGGAAAGTTGGAAAATCCACCAAAAGCACAAATAATATAAGTAGGATTTTAGCCTTTTTCATACAAAGATTGGAAGAATATAAGTTTGTTGGTTTGGCAACTTGAAAACTATCTGCTATAATTTTGTTTATACAGTATACATCATTCTGCATTTGAGGTTATTTGTAAGTAAAGGTGTTATTATTTGGCTGTAAAGGGAAATATAGAAAAAGTTAATATAAATACTTGTGTTTACGGGATATTTCCTAAAGCCAACTCTACTGAAAAGATGCTTTACTGAATGCCTCGGTAGCAATGATTGTTAACCATTTGGAGTGAGAGAAGAAAGTGATATTGGGTAAATAGTATCTGAAGAAGTTTTGTCTAGAGTTTATGAAATATTATAACAATGAAAACTATCAATTATGTTGTTTCCTCCATCTTGGTCACACCTAGTTGAGCAGTTTTATGATGTAATGATTTGTATATTAATGTAGTCAACCTCTCTGCTCTGTGAATTTGTGAGAAACGGACCGTGCAACCTTTCCAGAGGAAGTTTAAAACAGAATTGGGTCATTTTATGTCTTGAGAACATCTCTATATAATTTTTCATTTTGTAAACAATAAGTCTACTGGGCAATGTATCCTTTTTAGTACTCCAGGGATATGATGCAGTGCAAGAAAAATGGATCAGTTTTCAAAATTAAATGTTGCGTTTGCTCAGTCACCTTATTCTTAGGGATAAAATGTGTATGAAAAATTCTTGTGCTAGCACAGAAAAGTTACAGAATTGCAGGCTCATTGTTTTGTTTATTAATCATTCCATATTGTAAAATCATGCACCCAGAGGAAAAACCATAACTTTCCCAGATGCCCAGTTTCGGTGCTCAAGTTCATTTTCAATGTTGGGAGTTCTGAGTTATTTTTACCTTTAGGTTTGCCCTGTTCTGACATTTGTGGAAAACCAAACCAGGTGGTTAGGCTCTTTTCTACTGGGCTTTATAGTGCCTGCTGGCAATATTTTTAACAGCAATGAAATAAAACACAAACTTCTTTGTGTTGTTTTTACAAATGTAGTAGCCATATATCACAGATTTTTATTTAGCCTGGTGTTTGTTGGTTGTGCAACCTAGGATACTCTGAAATGATTTGTGTGGAGGCAACTAATGAGACAAAGAAAGAGTCCTATAGGCTTCAACCCTTTGAGAAATGATAACTTAATAAACCTAATAATATAATCATACAAAGTTTTAAAAGAAATATCCACTGTACTCAACTTTAGTTTACTTGTTTTCCAAAAATGAATGCATTCTATTTTTGCAGGTGTTAAGAAGAAGCAGTGATGAAGAGAAAGTTCTCTGCTTGGTCCGGCAGCGGACAGGCCACCACTGCCCAACAGCCGTGATGGTGGTGCTCATCATGGTGTGGGACGGCATCCCTCTCCCCATGGCTGATAGGTTATACACGGAGCTCACCGAGAGTCTCAAGTCATACAATGGTCATCCCACTGACCGAAGATGTACCCTCAATGAAAAGTAATCAAAACTGTTTTGTCCTGTTTGACATCCAGATCTGTTATATAATGTTAAATTGTTAATTAACTGCAAACTAATCTCTTATGGGAGAACAGGATTATGGAATGGTGGAACCAAAAAGAATAAACATTTCTGTAAAGACAGACCTGATTTCACAGTGAGTTAAGGCCATTTTAGAATATTTTCCATTTTGCTTCCCTCTTTGATATGTGCCCTGTACCTTCTCTCCTCCAATCCCTACAGTCAGGAGGGAAAGGGATTTTGTTTAAAGGAAAACCTTTTCCAGAGGAGGTGGTATTATTATTATTCCCCCTTTCAATGTAAAAGAACACCAGCTTTCCTATAGCATCCCCAGTCCATAGCATAGCCAATGAATATGTTGTCAAACTTCTGAATATCACACCAGCAATAAGTGAGAAATATTAGTGGGTTTTTTTTTTTTTTTTTACGGTGTTTTTAGAAATAATTTTATCTCAGAAGCCTTTCTTCTAAGATTCACCTATTAATAATCTCTGAGTTCTGTGACATATAGTTTGGAAAGGATGTGCAATAGTAAGAAAAAACAACATTGCCATGGAGTTAATTTGAACTCATGGTGATCCCATGTGCTAAAGAGGATATTAGTATAGTTTTGATTTACATGTTTCCTACTATGAGTGGGAGTCAGATGCCATTCTTTTTTTTTTTTTTTTCGGTGAACTATCTGGTAATTTTTCTAGTCAATTTCTCTAAAGCATTGTTGTTTATTTCTCCATTTTTATACAGTGAAACCTGTGAGATCTTGAACTTGACAGGACTGCATTTTTCCAGGTCTCACAAGTTTTCTGCCTTTGACAGGGTGCAGTCTTTCCAACTTTTCTGTTGTTCTCTATTAGTAGAAAATATTTGCGTTTTCCTTCTGATAGGTTTGTACCTCACACAGGTTCCAGCTTTCACAGGTTTTACTGTATGTGGGGGCTAGTAGCCTTTTGTGATACAATTTACGAATGCTTTTCCCATTTGTTTTTTTTCACTTTGCAGCAGTTCTATTTTTAAAATGTAATTAAATATGTATATATCTTTCCCCTAATTTGAATCTGGATTTTGAGATACATTTAGGAAATGTTTTCTCTCTCAAGTTACAGAGTAACTCGCTCACGTTTTCTATCTTTTTTAATTGTGGTGAAACGTATACTACAAAAAAATTTGATATTCGAACCAATCTTATGTATACAATTCATTTAATCACATTCATCACGCTGTGCGACTACCACGATCTGTTTCCAAAAATTTTTTTTATTACCCTAGAGAGAAGCCCACTAGCCCTTGCCCATGTTTTCTTTTAGAACTTGTTTAGTTTCAATTTTTAAAATGTAAATTTCTGATGAATTGAACATTTATGCTATAGTGAATGGTAGAAAGAGGAGATCCATTTTTCTTGTTCCCATTTATCCTAATACTGAATAATTACTAAAGAACACTTCTCTTCCCTTTGATGTGAAATGCTGCTTTTTACTGTTCAGCAAAATTATGTTTTTAATTGAATTTCTGGGATTTCAATTATGCATCCTTGTACTATCTGTCTTTTCAGAGATCAGTACTACACTTTTTAAAAATTTTAGTGGCTTTATATTTTGATTTCTGGCAGGGCTAGTTTTCCTTTCTTGGGCTTTCACAAGGTTTTCTTTGTTACTCATTTTTGTTTGTGCTTCCAAATAAATTTTATAATCAACTTGTCTAGATTTAAGAAAAATCTAATGATATTTTTAGTGGGGCTGCATTAAACTAATAAATTATAGAGAACTGACATCTTTATGATGTTGAGTCTTCGTATCCAATAACATGGTTTTTCTTTCCATTTGTTCAAGTTCACTTTTGTGTCCTTTAAGAGCATTTTGTGATTTTCCTCATATAAGTCTCTTTTTTAAAGAAATGTTATTATACAAAATATATATCCTCCCTCCCTCTAATCCCGAATACTAACATGTATACCTTTGAGAACTTTCTTTTATGCATCAAATATTTCCTTTTTCCACTGCTAACAAGTATTAACATATCCTTTTATTATGTAGATATACAATAATAATACTTCTCACGTGATGGCACTGCTCCAAGTGATACATATATATTGTCATATTTAGTCTTCCCAACACTCCAGTAAAATAAGTATTATTATATTTCACTTATTATAGATCTAACATTTCCTTTAAGTAAGACTTGAAATTTACAGGAAAGATGAGAGAATATTTCAAGGAACTTTTAAGATTCCTCAATTGTTAACATTTTGTTACATCCGGTTTTATACATATATGCACACAGACACACACTATTATTGATGTTTTTGTTTGTTTTTGGATATTTGTGAGCCAGTTGCAAACTTTAGGCCTCTTTCTCCTAAAAAAAACTTTAGAGGATAATTCTTTAGAATGTAGACATTGTTTTACATAATTCCAGTATAATAATGAAAATCAGGAAATTTCGCTTTGACAAGATACTGTTATCTAATCCATACTTCATATCCAGATGTTATCAATTTCCCAGTAATAGACTTTACAGTTGTTTTCTCCCACCCAGGATCCAATGCCAGCTCACACATTGTGTTTAGTGGTTTTGTGTCTTTGATCTCTAAATCCATTTGTCTTGGTCTTTCTTTGTGTTTTGTGGCATTAACATTATTGAAGGGGACAGGATAATTTTGTAGAATATTCTCAGTTTTGTTTGTTGGTTCTTTTGTTCTGATTCAATTTAGCTTGTGCGTTATTGGCAGGAACACTTCACTGTCCTTTGTATATCATATTAGGAGCTATCTGAAGTCAATTTGCCCCATTATTGGTGGTGGTAACTCTTTAAAATAGTCTGCAAAAGCTCTTTTAGAAGAATGTGTCAACATTCTTTTAATTGCATTGTGGTTATTCCATTTCTAGTACTCTAGCTTCTTTGCCCTTTTTTCATCTTTGCTTTAGAGTGATTGTTGCCCTTTTGGTCTCATACAGATTTTTTTTTTTTTATTGGAACACCATACTTATGGGTAATATCCTTTAACTTGTGTGCCAATATGTTATTTTCCTAAAAGGTGACCTTACGGGATAGTTTTGGTTCAAGGTTTAGAGTATCTCAGGGTGATAAGTTCAGGAAGCTCTCTAGCCTCAACTGGTCCAGTAAGTGTGAAATTTTTAAGAATTGGAGTTCTGTTCCATGTTTTTCTCCTGTTCTGTCAGGGTACATCTATGGTGGCTCTGATCAGAACAGTCAGCAGTGGTAGCCAGACACCATCTAGTTCTTTGGGTCTGAGGGTAGATGAGCTCACGGCTTGTGAAGGCTATTAGCCCTATATACTAGTTTCTTCTCTTAAACTTTGGTTTTCTTCTTTCTCTTTTGCTCCTGACAAGTAGAGCCAATTTGGCATTCATAGAGGATTGTCTTAAAAGTACCAAATGATTTCATACAGTATCAATCTCATTTTACGGAAGAAGCAGACGAAATTCAAAACAGTAAGGAATTACTCTTTCATTTCTGATAGGGAACGGATTCAGGACTTAAAATCCAGGCCTTTATTTCCTCACCTCAGACACTCCAAATTAAAAAGAGGTTGTAGGTATTTCAGACCTGAGTAGTTTATTGACATTTATTTGTGTTTACAGTCTCGGGTAAATATTTTAGTTCAAAATTTAGCTATAAACAAGTTCAGTTAGCTTTGTATTATCCAACTTCATTAGATTAAATAAGTAATAAAACAGGAAAGTGTTATAACCAGTTTATTAGCCATCTGTACTTCTTATGAACCTGTAATGTTCTGCTTGAGGTACTGTTTTGCTTTATCAATTATTTGCCTTATAATTACTGTCTTACAGTCGTACCTGTACATGTCAAGGAATTGATCCAGAAACTTGTGGAGCTTCATTTTCTTTTGGCTGTTCATGGAGTATGTATTTCAATGGCTGCAAATTTGGTAGAAGTCCCAGCCCCAGAAGATTTAGAATTGATCCAAGTTCTCCCTTACATGTAAGTTTCCATTTTATTTTTGAATTACATAATGAATATATAAGTACATTCCTTAAAAGTATTGAAACACTAAAAAATTTAGTATTTAGAAGTAGTAATGAAATAGTAAAAGAAAAAGCTAAATAGTTAAAAATTCTAAATTAGATAAATTCTTTAACTACCAATCCAAATTCCAAATCTCCTTTGTCCCCTCCTCCCACTCCCTTACCCCAGAGAGAATCTGTTAAAAGAATCTAGAATGTTATACCCAGCCAAAGTAGGAAGAATAAATAAAGCTATTTTCCAACATTTCAAAGACTCAGAAAGTTTACTACCCACAGACCTACTATGAAAGAATTACTAGCGGACGTAATCCAGAAAGAAGATGTATGAAACCGGAACGAATCTGTCCGGAACACGAGGCCATGGTGAGCAAAGAAATTAGTCAAACTTACTGTTAAGTTTAAATAAGTTTAGTACTTACATTTTTAAACTAAAATAACAACCTATAAGTATAATTCCATTCTCCTATCAGCTCAGGGGTGGGTGGGGTGGGTAGGCAGTGGGAGGGGGTGGGAACCATTAGGATCTAAGTGTGCTAATGTTTATTTGCCTTGTTTTGGGTGGGGAGGATTTAGGTACTAATTAATTCTATTATGAGTGTTTTTCAAACTTTGAGCAGTGACCAAACGTAATAAAGTTTTATAAATGCAAACGCATACACATACATATACACACATGGATAATTTCAACAAAGTTATCACAAAACAATACTTACCTTTGATTACATATGTAACAAAGGTAATACTCAAATATGTTAATATAAAATACAGTTCTTGCTAAGGATCTATATAATGTACTATAATATATATTTTTTGTTTTTACAAAATTTCATTTCTTTTTTAAATGCTACCATAGTCATGACCTACTAAACTGATTTCATGGGCCACTGGTGAGTCATGGCCCCATAGCTTGGGAAACACTGCTCTTGATGTTGTCAGAAAAATATTTAAGAAACTGTATGTTCAAAATGTTTTAGATGAGTAGAATGCATATCTTTTGAACTATTGTAGAAAAAAGAATCTATCCAAAAATCGGCAAAGGAAGTTTTAAAAAATCACTACAATGCAGAGTAAATAGAAAATACACAATAAGGCAGAAGGAATTAATCCAAATATATCCATAATACAATGAATATAACATCTTTCGGAAGAAACTCAGACTTGATAAATAATAATCCTTTAAAGAGAGAATTAAAATTATTTAACATTTTCTAGAGTTCCTACCTATCACAAGAAAAAGAAGTATCTCTACATATTAACAAGAGAATGCGGGAACTATCATTTTTAGATGATATGATTTTCTATCTAGAAACACTAATAAACAACTTAAGAGAATATAATGACTATAAACAGAATTTAACAAGATGGCAGGATAGAAGGCCATCTTGTTAATCAATAATTTTCTTATCTACCAGTAATAATAATTAGGAAAAAATATTAAAAAAGCAAGTCCCATCACATTAGCAACAAAATCTATAAAGTATCTTAGAAGTCTAACAAGAAGTGTCTTAGGTCATTAGGGAAAATCTAAAAAACTTTACTACAGGGCATAAAAAAAATACCTAAAAGATGGAAAAGTACCATGTTCAAATATTAGAATATTTGAAAGAAAACCAGTTTTCTTTCTAAATATTATATGATGGAAGTATATCTTAGTATACAAAGATACATTGACATTGATGTGTTTATTAATTTTTAGTATCAATATTGTAACACTTCATGAATATAAGATCAATATTTGTGTTTTTTATTAATAATGAGTATAGTGCTCGTATAGTGGTTGTAATGCAGGAAGAAGCATGGCTCATTTGAGGAACTGATAGAAGGCCAGTATGGCTGAAGCATAGCAGGCAAGGGAGAGTGAGGTACATTCAGAGGGCTTGTAAGCCATGTTTTGAATCTTGGAAGATCACTGAAGGGTTTTAAGAAGGGAATGACATAATCACACTTTATTTTCAGGATCTGTCTAGCTGCTCTTTAAATAATGGAGTAGAGGCGGCCAAGAGTGGGTTTAAGAAGACGAACTAGTTATCTATGAGAATAAAATGGTGGTTTGGAATAGGCTTGTAATAAAAATGGTGAGCAGTGGTTCATGAGGAGAGATTAAAAAAAAAAAAAAAAGATAGTAGTGATATTCCTCAACATGGAATACAGTAGAATAAGACCAGGTTCATAAGGGCAGATCATGAATTCAGTTTGGACTCACTGGGTTTGAGATTTCTAAGGGAAGTCCAAGTGGGGACGACCGCTCAATAACAATATGAATCTGGAAGGCAAGAAATGGTCTGCGGTCCAGGTTGTAATAACGACCATGGATGTGGATGTGATGATCCTAGAGATCGTCATGTACAGAGTGAGAAGAGCAGACAGATGGAGGCTTCAGCACCAGTAGGTAGAAGTCTAATAAGAAGAGGCCTCTAAGTCTGACATGCACATTCATTCTAATGAAACAATTAGGAATTGTCAAGATTCCTTTTTTAATATGAAAAATGACCCTTGCATTAGTAAACAATACCAGTAATCAACTATATAAACTTTGTTTTGTTTTTATTTGCCTACTATATTTTGACATTTTCACACAATGAATGTAATAGATAGTTCATAAGATGATAACTAGAGCAAAATGATATAAGAATATCGAAGAATTTAAACCTAATAGTGCATAAAAAGTATAGGGTTTGGATATGGCTTTTCCAAAATTTCCCTGCATCATTCTACCAGCAGTAAAATACAATTACCCACCCCAGCCAATATTTCAAGTGTTAGGAAACAAAGTATTTTAAATAATTCTAAAATTTCTCTGAAATAAATGCAATAAACAACATGTGAGTATAGCCATAAAGTGTTTTTAAAGAAGAGTCATGACTTTCCTATGTACTATTAAGCTACAGATATACATGTAGACAGATGAATGGAACAGACTAATCTAGAAAGATTGTTTGTAGGAACTTCTTGTATAATAAAAGCAGCAACATGAATCAGTAGGAAACTATAAAGGTTATAACTGATGCTTTACACTTGTCAAGACAGAAGCTAGTCAAAACCACTCAGGTATTGACTTCCTACTGTCTACACTGCTGTGCTGCTTTGGCTTTTATAATCATTTGACGCATACTAGAGGTGAGCTTATCCACAAGAAAGTCTTCTTGCTGTGTTTATGACATCTCCATCCACCAAATTTCACATGAGGTAGAAGCTTCAACATTCTTTAGTACCTCCTTCATCCTTGCTCTCAGCGCCCTTTCCGCTGACTTCCTTAGATGTGACTCTGTTCATTTATCAAGTTGCAGACCTTTTTTGGAATATGATCGTTTCTATGAAAAACTATCTAAGTGGTCCTGTCAGCTACGCTTGCCTCTATAATCTTCCTTCTCTGCTTCATAGTGTTATCGGTAACATTTTTATTAGAAACTCATCCTGACAGTTTGCTTTTGAAAAACTCTTATATGTTGTACACTCAATAAATGTCCAGATTCTTGACATAGTATTAATGTTCCTCACAGTCTTGTCAAATCTCCTTAAATCTGTAGCCACCATGGTGTAGGGAAGAGAACACTGGTTTAGGACAACTACTTCCTCACTTACTACTTTCAATCTTGAGTCAGATACTAAACATCTCAGTCAGTCTCAGTTTGTTTTTCTGGAAAGGGTGAATAATCATGCCTGTCTTATGGTTTGTTTTGAGGACATATTATATTTGAATCTTGGCACAGGATCTGATAAATAGTATACGGTTTATTTCTGTTGCTCTCCCCTCTCTGCTATGACAACTTATATTGTATCAAATTCTTTACTTAGACATCTCCCCTTTCAAGCAGGAACCATGCCTAATTTAACACATGATTCTCTGTCTCGGAAACAAGCAGTTTTGCAGCCTACCTCTAACACCATTTAGATTTCTAATTACCTTATAGCATAAATTTTCATTTCAAAATGCTAAAGCATAACTAACTTTACATTAAGCCAATTGATCAATGTTATCATCTATGTTAGCTATTTTATATTTGTAAGTATGAATTATGTGTCAACAATCCATCAGCAATGATTAATGATTCAATTTCGTACCTTAAACTCATTTTATATGTCATTATAAAACAACTTAAATGGATTGTCTTTTCCTGTAGGAAAAAAACCTTGAAGATAATTTGCAGAGTTTGGCTACACGATTAGCTCCAATTTATAAGCAATATGCTCCAATTGCTTACCAAAATCAGGTATGTTTTAGGCCCTTATAGTGCTTTTAAATATGGTTAAACTTCTATATAAATGAAATCATTGTTAATTGATATGCTTACAAAAACTTTTCAAATCTGACCTTTAATATATGTCTACTTTTATTGGAGAGCTTTAAGTTTTTTTCTTACTCTTAAAAAAAAATCTTCCCATTATGGCAGTTGGATTTTAAACTCCAGGGTAGCAGAATTATTTTATTTCTAGAAATAAAAATTATAAAAAACAGAAATGCAAGATTTGTTCAATATATGAAAATTAATCAATGTAATACACCATATTATAAAGGTCAAAAACCTCAGGATCATCTCTAATATATAAAATGACAAAATCCAACATCGTTTCTTGATAAAAACCAATCAACAAACTAGGAACGAAAGAAACTACCTCAACCTCATAAAGAACACCTATGAAACGCCCACAGCTTTGAACAGCCCCATGGAACAAAACAAGACTAAGAGGGCACACCAGCCCTGGGGCAGGGACAAGAAGGCAGGAGGGAAGAGGAAAGCTGGTAATAGGGAACCTAGGGTTGAGAAGGGAGAGTGTTGACATGTCATGGGGTTGTTAACCAATGTCATACAACAATGTGTGTACTAATTGTTTAATGAGAAACTAGTTTGTTCTGTAAACCTTCATCTAACATTCAGTAAAAAAAAGAAAAATCCACAGCTCACATAATGTTTAGAAGACTGAAAGCTTTCCACCTAAAATCAGGGACAAAATAAGGAAGTCTGCATTCTCCACTTCTATACAACGTTCTGTTTCTGTATACTCATACAATGAACAGCCCAAAAATGAAATTAAGACAGCAATTTCTTTTACCATACAATCATAAAGAATGAAATACTTAGGAATAAATTTAACAAGTACAGTGAAAACTAGAAAACATCACCTATAAAAATTAAAGGCAGCTATATGCGTGGAATGAAAGACTTAATATGGTTAAAATGGCAAATCTAAAAAACCAAACCCTGCTGCCATCGAGCTGATTCTGGCTCATGGCGACCCCGTATGTTGCAGAGTAGAACTGATCCATAGGATTTTCGTTGCTATACCATATTTTGATGCCTTGAACACTAATGACCAAAGACCAAGCGAGTTGTGGAATGACATCAAGGACATCATACATGAAGAAAGCAAGAGGTCACTGAAAAGACAAAAAAGAAATACATGCTTTCCACGTTTGTTTGCCAACCTCGCCCTCCCCCTCAAAGTATCTTCGTAAGTACACTATGCTAATTATTTTACAGCAACATGTTATAAAAATTGGCATAGTGGCACTTATGAATATACTTAATGGAGGGGGAGGGTGTGGTTGGCAGACAACATAGAAGGCGTGTGTTATTTCTGTAAAAATATAGTAATGTTTTTGGAAGCAGATCGCTAGGACTTTCATTCACAGAGCTACTGCGTGGGTTCGAACCGCCAACCTTTAGGTTAGGGCCCAATCGAAACCTGATTGCGTCACCCAGGGACCTGTCAAGATAGCAGTACTCCCTAAATTGATCTATAGATTCAGTGCAATTACTGTCAAAGTCCCAGCTGCGTTTTTCCTTGCAGAAGTTGGCAAAAATGATCCTAAAATTCATACGGACTTGCCAAGGGATCTAGAATAGTCAAACCAATCTTAAAAGGAAAAACATAGTTGGAGGATTCACAATTTCTGATTTCAAATCTTGCTACAAAGCTATAGTAATCAAGAAAGTGTGATACTTGCCTAAGGCCAGATATATATAGATCAGTGGAATAGAATTGAGACTCCATGGTTAACTGATTTTCAAGGATGCCAAGATAATTAAATGAGGCAAAGAATAAATCTTTTCAACAAATGGATATTCACATGCCAAAGTATGAAATTGGACCCCTACTTCCTGCCATACACAAAAATTAACTCAAAATGGATCAAAGATCTAAATGTAAAAGCTAAAAGTATAAAATTCTTATAGCAAAACATAGTTATAAGTCTTCATGACCTTGGACTAGGCAATGGTTTCTTAGCTACAGGACCAAAAGCATAAGCAACAAAAGAAAAATTAAAAAACGAGACATCCTCAAAATTAATAACTTTGTGTTTCAAATGGTAACTACCAAGAAAGTGAAAAGACAACCAACCCAGAGATGGGAGGAAATATTTGCAAATCATATATTTGATAAGGCACATGTATACTGAATATACAAAGAAATCTTCAACCTCAGCAATAAAGACAACCCAATTAAAATGAGTTAAAAATTTAAATGGGCATTTTGCCAAAGAGGATATCCAGATGGCCAATGTGCATGTGAGGAAATGCTCAGCATTTCAAGTCATTAGGAAAAAGCAAATCAAAACCACCATGAAGTACTGCTTTATACCCACAAAGAACACTATAATCAAAAAGGCAGACAATAACAGGTGCTGACAAGGATGTGGCGAAACTGGAACCTTCATGCATTTTTGGTGGGAATGTAAAATGGTGCAGTCACTGTAGAAAACAATTTGGCAATTTCCTCAAAAAGTTAAACATATGATCCAAAAATTCCTCTTCTAGGTATATGTCGTTGTTAGGTGCCGTCGAGTTGGTTTCAACTCATAGTGACCCTGTGCACAACAGAATGAAACATTGCGTGGTCCTGCACCACCCTCACAATCATTGTTATGCTTGAGCCCATAGTTGTAGCCACTGTTTCAATCCATCTCATTAAGCGTGTTCCTCTTTTTCGCTGGCCCTGTACTTTACCAAACATGATGTCCTTCACCAGGGACTGTCCCTCCTGATAACATGTCCAAGGTACATGAAACATAAAGAATTGGCAAATTTAAAGAGACAGAAAGTAGATTAGTTGTTGCCAGGGAATGGGGGAACAGGGGTTGTGGAAAATAACTACTAATGGATATGGGATTTCTTTTGGGGGAATTAAAAGCTCTAAAATAATATAGTGGTGCTGGTTGCCCAGCTTTGTGAATATACTGAAAACTACCAAGTTGTACACTTTTGAAGGGTCAATTTTATGGCATATGAATTATATCTCAAAAAAATTCTAAAAGGAATGCATTTTTGAGAACTGCTTTGTCATATACATGTTCTATGCTTACAAGTCAGATTTTTAAAAAATCTTTATGATTTCTTATCTTACATTCTGGTTCTATTTTAAATATTCACTACAGTCTATGTTACTATTAGAAACAGTTGCTGTCCTCAATTCTGACTCATGGTGACCCCACGTGCAATGCAGTTTACAATGGGTGATTTTTCTAAAGTAGTTTTGCTCGGCCTTTCTTCTGAGTAGTCTCTGGGTGGACTTGAACCTCCAGCCTTTTGGCTAGCAGTTGAGCATGTTAACCATTTGTACTACCCAGGCACTCCACAAATCAGATTAGAGAGGATTTAGAGATAGAAAATTGTGTTTTAGAGTGGAACGGTTTAAATAAAAGAAAGAAATAAGAAAAACCGAGCTAGTAATGAAAAGACACAAGTCTAAGCAGAACACAACGAAGATAAAAACTGAGAAACCAGAAAAGAATTAAGATGAGAAGCCGTTTTGACGATTATGAGGATGGTGCAGTACTGAGCGGAGTATCACTCTGCTGTACATAGGGTGGCTGTGAGTCGGCACCTGACAAGGGGAAAATCCTAAATTATAAGTGCCATTTTTTTTTTTATGTTAAACATAACCATAGGTCCATGTTTTTATATCTTTAATTTTTTGTATTATCTTGGATAGTATGTTCTGTTAAATTCCAACATTTTAGAGATATTTACAAATCTGCTTTTTGTAATGGTTCATGAAATGCATGTTTTTAAAGCATCGTATTAGTTTTTCTTCCTAAGGTGATAATTTAGAGTAATCTTGTTTATCCATCACTGCAGGACTTATGTCCTCACCCTGCCTTCAGCCATAAAGTCAGTCAATAATTTCCATTTTACTCCACATACTCTCAGACTCTGTATCCTGAATGTCACTAAGCTACATCCATTCACTCTAGTAATACACTGTCATCTCAGAACTCAGAAGTCCAAAGGGTAATTCATCTAGGAGCTTTGTCAGGAAATGTTTTTTTTTTCTCTATTGAAGGTGATTCTTTCTGTCACTTAAAGCGATGTCTCATACTTTTCTTTTTCAGGTGGAATATGAACACGTTGCCCGAGAATGTCGGCTTGGCAGCAAGGAAGGTCGTCCCTTCTCTGGGGTCACTGCTTGCCTGGACTTCTGTGCCCATCCCCACAGGGACATTCACAACATGAATAATGGAAGCACTGTGGTATGTACCTGCGAGGCCTTCTCTAAAGGCTCCATTTCTCTGCACTTAGACGGCAGTCCGTGAATCCGATTGACTGTTGAAGTAGCAGACCATATTTTATGTGCTGTGAAACATAAGACTACCTATAGGTAGTAGCCATTAATTTTATTGTCATAAATGTACTTCCAAAAAGTTACAGAACCTGCCTTAAACAAATATTTTGTTTAAAGACTTTAATTATGCCATTTTGCTAGGAAATATGAGTAGATGATTATTTAGAACAAGAACTCTGTGCTGTCAAACTGGTAAGTACGAAGTTGAGCAAGTTACTTAATGTTTCTTTTAGCCATCAGTACCTCTGTTTTTGTGAGGAAACTGCCAAATTTATCATCTTTTTAATGCATATTAGTTCCTTAATGCCAGTATATATGCAATAATATTAATATTTCAAATTTACCAGCAATATTTGCAATGAGTTTGCATACTGTTTACAGCTATGAAAATATTCACATGCACATAGCCTGAAGTCAGTCAAAACATACGTAAATTTTTAGACAGAAGTCCCAGTGAAAAATCATGGAATAGTCCTTTTGTCAAGGAAATGACTTTGCTTCAAGTAATTATCTTTTGCTCACCTAGTAAAACAGAAGTCAGGAAAGAGTGACTGCCTCTGTATTTCTACTGCACATATTTGTTTGGCTTGCCTAGTAATTTTGAAACCTTCATTAAGACATAAGTACAGGTTCTTTGTGTGTGATTGGAAATTTGTAAATCAGATCTATCAAAAGCCTTGATCAATAGAAATCTTTCAGTGATTAAGGAAGCAAATGAACTTTTGATTAGTGGAGATGACCCTCCTTCACTAATGCTGACAGTAGTCTTTGAGATTAAAGTTATTTCCAAATGTTCATGTTCCATACATCTGTCCCAGTGCATCCTAGCTGGGGAGTGGTTTGTTGTCATCACTTGGCCAGTACTTTTCACCTGGATTGTCCTCATTACAGAGAATCTGTGAGCAGGCTGGAGGGCAGCCCAGATGAAGTTCAGAGCCAAATTAAGTTTTGGTTCCTTTTCTCTGTGTTCTTTGATGCCTGCTACTCTGGTTATTCATGGAACAAGGATCTTACCCTGGAACTTGTGATTACTTCTACTTTCTTCATCTTTGAAATCCTCAATTCTTAAAATTCTACCACTTAACTCTCCTTCCATTTCATCTGCTTGCCTAGTCTTTCTAGTTACGCTCCTCAATGTCTAGTCTTAGTTCCCTTCTTAGTCTCCGTATGGACAAATAAAATGACTGAAGCAAAATTTTACTGATTTAAGATTCTAATATTCAATACTTTTGAAAAAGTTATTATCATCAAATTACACTCAGAAGAGTTGAATATTTCAAGTCTTCCTGGTAAATGTGGCTATAGATATTGAGGAAACTGTGATTAAAAACAGCTTGCCTTGATTTACCAACCTGTATCTTCAAGTTGGGGCCCTAGTGACTTAGTGGTTAAGAGCTACCTACGACTGCTAACCAAAAAGTTGGCAGTTGGAATCCACCAGCTGCTCATTGGAAGCCCTATGGCACAGTTCTACTCTGTCCTGTAGGGTTGCTCTGAGTTGGAATCTACTCAATGGCAATGGGTTTTAGGTTCATCGTCAAGCTTTCTTATGAAACCCAAACTTCCTTGAAAATCAAATATGTCTGTTTCACTTATTTGCATTCTTAGACCATCTTTGCTGTCTGAGAAGTAGCTCTTAGCTCTAGGAGTAATATCTTTAGTAAGAAATAAACAAATCATTGGACAGATTTGTGGTAGATTTCTAATGACATTTCAAAAGAAATTACAATAAAATATGAGCTCATAAAGCAAATCATTAATATTAGCTACCTAAAGCCAGGAATTTCCTGCATATAATTCTGTATTTTCACTTCATAAACATTAACTTTTCCCCTAAGGAAGGCAGTTGAAAATAAGTTATATTTTAGAGAGAATTTTTTAAGGTATGCTATTTTAAGTCCAAAAGAAAGGCAGAAAAACTATTGACCTGGCTCCTCACTGGAATAGGGTAAAAGAAGCAAAAACAGAAAATTCCTCAAGGTAAAATGTTTGGGTTAAATTTTTTTTTGTAACTATTAGTATTAGAACATAAGACCTGCTAGAAAGAGAAATCTCTCTTATGCCTCTTCCTTTGCTACTGATATTTCTCATTTCATTTACTGAGGAAAATAAAAATCACCCTGTCAAAAAGAACAGGGGGAAAAAAAAAATCTACTGATAAATCTCACTTACAAGCAGAAGTGAAAACATCCAAAAGAAAAGCCCAGCAAACTTGAATGATTCATCATGATCAAGCCCTCCCCACAAAGGAATGTGATATTAGTTAAATATTAAGAAACAGGGTGCTATATAGGCTAAAATCCTATCTTTTCAATGTTGGTGTTAGTTGCCATCAGGTGAATTCCACCTCATGGTGACCCCATGCGTTACAGAGGAGAACTGCTCCATAGGGTTTTCTTGGCTATAATCTTTATTGGTCTTTTCTTCCACAGTACCACTGGGTGCGTTCAAACCTCCAACCCTTAGGTTAGTGGTCGAGTGCAAAGTCTTTGCGCCACCTAGGGACCTTACTTTTTTTAATAGTTAATATTTAATGAGAAGACAGTGAACACAATTCAGTAACTATTTTGTAACTTAGGCAATGCAGTAATAATGGGGTGCAACAAGAAGCTTAAATATGAAAAAATACAAATAACATCATGTACTTATAAAATCAACGCAAAATTACACTGGTTTGCTTACAAGTAACTGATAAGTTACTGAATTAGGTTTGAGTTACTTGATTTAGGATATATTTGTCTGCAACTAATATACCAGCAGTTACCAACTGAAAATAAAATTGAAATTCAGATCCCTTTGGCAATGGAGGCAAGAAGAAGCTAAGAATAACTAACGGTAAATATGCAGGACCTATATTTCCCATTTCATGTTTTCTTCCTATCAGGTTTGTACTTTAACACGAGAAGATAACCGCTCATTGGGTGTTATTCCTCAAGATGAGCAGCTCCATGTGCTACCTCTTTATAAACTTTCAGACACAGATGAGTTTGGCTCAAGGGAAGGATTGGAAGCCAAGATCAAATCTGGGGCCATCGAGGTCCTCACACCTCGCCGCAAAAAAAGAACACGTTTTACTCTGCCTGTTCCTCGTTCTGGGAAGAAAAGGGCGGCGATGATGACAGAGGTTCTCGCTCATAAGATAAGGGCGGTGGAGAAGAAACTCATTCCTCGAATCAAGCGGAAGAATAACTCAGTGACAAACAACAGTAAGACTTCATCACTGCCGCTTTTAGGTGAGACCTGAGGGAACCTGCTAGATTTCTCTGCACAACTTTCAGTGGCAGAAGGGTTTCACTTTGCACCTTATGTTTCTCTTCATTATTTTTGCTGCTGTCTTAGAGGCATTATGAAAAGAAAAACTTTAGAGCAAATATTAATTGGTTAGCTCATTGTTCTTGAACCTTTATTATTATAAGTTGTTTAAACTAAGACACTATGTATTCTTATATATATGTGCCAAAACTAAAAGTTAACAAGAAAAAAATGACCCATCAATATTTCTTGGTAATTTTTTCTATTTATTCCTGAAAACAAACGTCCTTAATGTTTGTTCTATAAATGCTTTGCCTATTATTATTCCTTAATCACCTTATGCATCAACTTAAGCACTTTGGACTGGTCTAGGTGTTGGAAATGCAGCTGTGAAAGAACAGGGAGGTGGGGTTGTCATAGAGGGCCTCACTGGGATTGTGGCATTTGAGTAAAGACCTAAAGGAAATGAGAGAGTCAGTAATGTGGATATTTGGAGAAATAATGTTCCAGTGGGAGGAAATGGAAGTGCAAAGATCCAGAGGTTAGAATTTACCTTGAATATCTGAAGTGAACACAGGCCGGTGTGGCTGGAGCAGAGTGTGAAATCAAGAAAATAATAGGAGGTAAGATCAGAGAGTTAAGAGAGGTGTCCGAGCAATACATGTGGGGCTTTGTAACCCACTGTAAAAACTTTTACCTTTGTGAGTCCGAAGAAAGTTACCAGAGATTTCTTAATACAGAAGGGCTACAAGCTGCCTGAAACCTTAAAGTCTGATAGAGCAAGGGAAATCAAGGAGACCATAAAGAGGCTACCCTAATAACCCAGCAGAAAGATGATGGGACTTGGACCAGGGTAGCTAATGAGGATGAGGTGAGAACTGTCAGATCCTGGATACATTTTAATGGTAGAGTCAACAGGCTTTAGGGTAGGTTAGATACAGAATGTGAGGCAAAAAGAAAGTCCAGGCTTACCCTGATGTTATTCACCTGAGGAAACTGGAAGGCTGTAGCCCTCACCAACTGTGATGATGAAGGTAGAAGAGTAGGTTTGGAAAGATATATGGGGAAGATCAGCAACGCAGTCTTGGACATGTTAAGTTTTGGAGGCCTCTTAAACTTTCATTCAGGTGGAGATATTAGGTAGGCATTTTAATGAAAGAATTGAGTTCTAGGAAGAAGTCCAGCCTAGAGATATAATTTTGGAGGTCAACAGCATAGAGATTGTATTTAAAGCCATGACGCTGAATGAAATCACCAGAAGGCTGAAGGAGACAGAAAACAAATCCAATAACTAGTCATGGCAATGCCCCGTTTGAGATGAGGAGGAACCACCAAGAGAGACTAAGAAGTTCTGGTAAGGTAGGAGTGAAAGCGTTTCAAGGAGTGCTGCTCCTGTGTAAAGGGAGACAAAGACTGAGATTTGAAGGTTACTGGGAACTCTGCTAGAGCAGATTCATAGTGGTGGGGAGAAGAATGAATGACATGGGTTCCAAAGAAAAGGCGGAGACTCTTGAGGCCTTTTGCTATAAAGGAGATCAGTGGAATGCAGTGAAAGTTACAGGATTGAAAGCTTTTTTTTAATGAAAAAAATTTTTTAAATATTTGAAGTACAGAGAATTGTATAATCAACTCTCCTACCTTCATATATTCATATTTAAAAAAATTACAGCTTGAAAATTTTTCAATACAGACGTTCTTATTTTATCTGTACCCTTACCCAGACGCCTCCCCTTAGATTATTTTGAAACAGATTATAGAAGTCATATCATTTTATATCAATTTATCAGTACATGTCACTAAAAGGTAGGGAATCTTTATAACCATAATACTTAATAAACAAGAAAATAAACGAATAATGCCTTAGTACCAATTAGTGTTCAAATTTCTCCACTGGTCTCAAAATTGAATTTGTTTTTGAACATTTGGTTTCTTGAGGTCACACATCATATTTCATTAGTTGCTATATGTCTTATGCCTCTTTTTAATTTAAGAGTTTTTACTCCTCTCTTTTTCCTCCATTATAGAATAATTTTTGCTGTAGAGACCGGATTTTGCAGGTTGCCTGCCTGTAGTATCAGTTAGCATGTTTTCTGTCCCTTCCGTTTCCTATAAATTGGATCTGAAGGTTTGATCAAATTCAGTTTTGATTTTTTTTTTTTCAATACTATGGCAAGGATACTAGTGGCATTTTGTACACTCCTGTTGCATCACACCAGGAAGCACACAATGCCTGATGGTTTTTTGTGATGCTAAGGCTGATCACTCATAATATTCCCTACCAGCTTTTTACCTAATGGTTTTAGAAACACGCGTGGTCATCATCTAGAGCCATTATTTCACTAGGACTTATAAAGTCTCAAGGAGCCCTGGTGGTGCGGTGGTTAAGTGCTTGTCCGCTAACCCCAAAGGTCAGTGGTTCGAACCCACCAGCCACTTCATGGGAGAAAAACGTGGCAATCTGCTTCCATAAAGATTTCAGCCATACAAACCCCATATGGAAGTTCTGCTCTGTCCTATACAATTGCTATAAGTTTGAATGACTCAAGAGCAATGGGTTTTTTAAGTCTCATTCTGTTTCTGGTTGTCAGTTGATCTTTTAAAAAAAAAAAAGCCAATATTGTCCTTATCAGTACAGGGAAATCAGGATAAATGCCTAGTTATTTACCTTTAGTCACCAGCTTTCAGCAAACTAGTTGGTTCCTAAGCATCTTCCAATGTGATCAAGTTTTTAAAAATTGAGTATCATTATGATCTCATGGTTTTTTAGCATATTTTATATTTCACTGCATTTTAGGTGTGTGTGTTTAAATCTCAAAATGCTTTAAAATGCTCCAAATGACCCATCTTTAGTCAGTAGAAACCCCTTTATGTTGCTGTCTGAGTTCTTTCATCACAACTCTGATGATTTTCTTAGCTACTAGAACAAGATGTTGAAGCTCACCTTAGACATTTCCTGCCCCATCTAAAACCAGCCATTTCTCTAAGGAGCCTAATGGGGTGGAGGGAGGACATATCATCCATTTATACTGATATTCAAAATTAGGATTATAGTTTTCCTTAACTTCTTTGGTTTTTGTACTTGTGAGAGATGGTTCAGTTTTTTAAGATGCGAGAAATGGCAGTGCATTTATTTGAACACATACTACTGAAAACAATTCAATAAAGAGAAATACTGAAGAGGCAAGATGGGAGACTTGTCACTCTTGCTTGTAACTCCATTTTACAGATTTTAAATTTAGTTTTACTTTTGATTCATGTATCTGCTCCCTATTGGTTGTGAAGAAGAGCAACCATGTTATTGTTATCCTGTGTCATTCCCCAACAGCATCCTTACCTAGACCAGGTGCTGGTTAAATGTTGGTTGTAATGTAAATCATTTTCAGATGCACTCTTTGGGCTGTTTTCTTATAGCATATACCCTGTTAGCAGCCATATGCACAACATGTGGGCCATAACCTCCTGTTCTCATCTTACCCATAAGAACTTTTCTGAGGTTTGTCCAACTCAGTAAAAGACTCATTATTCTTTTCTCTCTTCCTTCCCATGATTTACATTCTGTAGACACTTGACCTCTATAATAATAGATACAAAATAGATGTAGCCACAGATAACAGCGCAGGCCTCTTGTGTACCACTGCTTGAATCTTACAGGTACTTTCTCTTTAGAAATTGAGAATTGTCAGGTCTTCAGGCTGTAGCGTCTTAGCTGAGAACTACAGATTTTCTGAAGTAGATCAAGGTTTGCTGTCGTATTATTCATTATTTTAAAACATGGCTGCTTTACCTTTTCTGTTTCTTGGTACTAAAAATTGTTGCTTTTGAACTTCCAAAAATTTTTAAGAACTTCAAAACAGAAAGAACTTCTCAAGAAAGGTTCCATTTGTTCTGAGGTTTGTGTAGATTTGTCAGAGCAGATTGCCCACACTTTTGCTAATGTGATAATAATGATCTACCCATGGAGTGGAAAAAAAAACACAAAGCGGAAATGCTCTCTGTTTTTTCCAAGGGTCACAAGTAGCTTATTTTCAACGTATTTTCCTTTTGATTAATAATTAAGCATGCCAGTTAGGACGTTTTCATTAACCAGTAATATTTATAAACTAGTGCTGACTTTTACTTCTCCAAAAATACTGCCTTTTATATATCTATACATCTCTTCGGGTGGTTGAATATTGCCCTATGTCATCACAGTATTCAAATATATAGTTGAATTATTTACTTCATAACCAATTAGGTTATTTCTAATATTTTATTATTCTAGCCAATGAACAGGAGCCCTGGTGGTGCAATGGTTAAGTGCATGGCTGCTCACCAAAAGGGCAGCGATTCGAACCCACCAGCTGCTCCACGGGAGAAAAGACCTAGTAATCTGCTCTTGCAAAGATTACAGCTTAGGAAACCCCATGTGGCAGTTCTACTCTGTCCTATATGGTCACAGTATGAATTAGAATCAACTTGAGGACACACGACAACAACAACAATCAACGAATGTCCATTGGGCTAAATCTTTGTACTTACCTATGATTATTTCCCAAGGGGAAAACTCACTAAGGAAAATTGTTGCATGAAAAAATATACCAAACTACATATAAACTACATACTCCTGTGTGTGTGTATGTTTGACTTGAAATACACAGAAGAAAACTAGCCACTATCAATGTTTTGTTACATTATCCTTTGTACTTCTTCTTAAAAATACCCTTTAAAGACAGCAACTACCCAAAGTAGTTTGTGTTTATCTTCACCTTTGGTGTCCTTTTCTCTGTTTAGGGTGTAAAACCGAGACCTTGCAACCTGAAATAAAAAGTGAAACTGAACCACATTTTATCTTCGAAGGTTCAGACAACACTAAAACCTACTCACTGATCCCATCCATTCCTCACCCAGTGAAAGAGGCCAACTTACCTCCAAGCTTCTCGTGGTCCCCTAAGAGTACTTCGGCCACAACAGCTCCATTTAAGAATGACGCAACAGTCTCCTACAGGCTTTCAGAAAGAAGTAGCAATCCCCACTGCACAATGCCTTCTGCCAGACACAGTGGTGCTAATGCAGCTGCTGGGGAAAGCACTGGAATTGCACAGTCTGATGAATCGGCTCCTCTTCCCACCTTGTCTACTGCCATGACGGATTCCCTGGTTTATTCTGAGCCTCCCATTGGTGCAACTGAGCAGCTAACTCCTAATCAGCCAAACCAGCAGCCCCTGTTCATCACCTCTCCTCATGAACTTGCTCCCTCTGTGGCAGAAGAAGATGAGCAGCATTCTGAAGCAGATGAGCCTCTGTCTGATGAGCCCCTTTCAGATGATCCCCTGTCACCTGCTGAGGAGAAATTGCCCCACATCGATGAGTATTGGTCAGACAGTGAGCACATCTTCCTGGATGCCAATATTGGTGGGGTGGCAATAGCACCCTCCCATGGGTCTGTTTTGATTGAGTGTGCCCGGCGAGAGCTTCATGCTACGACTCCTGTCGAGCATCCAAACCGGAATCATCCTACACGCCTCTCCCTCGTCTTCTACCAGCACAAAAACCTGAATAAGCCCCAACATGGTTTTGAACTAAACAAGATTAAATTTGAGGCTAAAGAAGCTAAGAATAAGAAAACTAAGGCTTCAGAGCAGAAAGACCAGGCAGCTAATGAAGGTCCTGAACTGTCCCCTGAAGTTAATGAATTGAACCAAATTCCTTCACATAAAGCATTAACATTAACCCATGACAATGTTGTCACCGTGTCCCCTTATGCTCTCACACATGTTGCAGGGCCCTATAACCGTTGGGTCTGAAAGCTTTTCTCCCCTTCTTAATGCCTTTGCTAGTGCAGTGTATTTTTTCAAGGTGCTGTAAAAAGAAAGTCATGTTATCGTTTACTATATCTTCATCTCACCCATTTGAAGGCTGAGGTAAAAAAAAAAAAAAATGGGGTGGGGATTTCTTAACTGTGACTATATTTTGACAATTGGTAGAAAGTGCACATTTTAAGCAAAAATCAAAAGTTTTATAGTTTTAAATACATAAAGAAATGTTTTGGTTAGGTGTTAACCTTGATAGAATCACTCAGTTTGGTGCTTTAAATTAAGTCTGTTTACTATGAAACAAGAGTCATTTTTAGAGGATTTTAACAGGTTCATGTTCTATGATACAAAATCAAGATACACAGTGTTAACTCTACACAGCTCCTGGTGCTTAACCACATCGACACAGTTAAAAATAAGCTGAATTATTATTTCATGGTGCCATTGTTCCAACATCTTCCAATCATTGCTAGAAAATCGGCATATTCCTTTGAAATAAACCAATGAAATGTTTTCTCTCGAAATATTTCTCCTGCATAAAATAATTCATTATTGTTAGTAATGGTTGGAGGCTGTTCATAAATTGTAAATATATATTTTAAAAGCACTTTCTATTTTTAAAAGTAACTTGAAATAGTATAAGAATCTTATTGTCTATTGTTTGTGCATATTTGCATACAAGAGAAATCATTTATTCTTGCTGTGTAGAGTTCCATCTTGTTAACTGCAGTATGTATTCTAATCATGTATATGGTTTGTGTTTTTTTTTTAATGTGTCCTTTCTCATTCAAATACTAGCTACTTATATAAAATAGTTAGATAATGAAAAAATGTTAATTATCTCTAAAATTGAAATTAGGAAACATTACCGATTCTGATTAACATTTTCTTTGGAACTAATTAAGAGTGATATCTTCTGAAATAGTGAGCAACTGTGGCCCAAATTTACCTTCATCCTGACTTTCTCAATATAATCCATGAGAGGTGTTTCCAAAAGGAGATTGGACAGAATAGGATTCTGAAGAGTCAAATGCTTCCAGTGTTTCCAGGTGATAAAAGACAAAAAGAAATTAGCTGAGCCCTATCCACTTCAAATTGCCTTATCTGTTCTGAAAGTCAATCTGGTATAGAATAAGAGAAAAAATTCCCTGTCGAAATCTTTTGTTGAAGACAATAGCATCATCACACCCCTAACCACAGCCTAAATAAACAGTTGGACTGGTATTACAAGAATGGTTTTGTCCATCAAGAACTAATCCATAGTCATTTATCTTAGCATACTAGTTTTGGGAAAATGATTTTTTTTACCTTCGCTGATAATTGCCTATGCTCTAGGTAACAGGGAAATAGGCATCCCGTTTATTTTAGTCCTCCTTTTGTTTGTTCCCATTTTTATTGGCTTATTTTACAGAAAAACTAAAAAGATTGTTTGCCCAAGTAAAATGTTCAGGACAAGAACTTTCAATGAAATACTTGATTCTGTTAAAATGCAGAGGTGCTATAACATTAAAAGTGTCAGATTCCTTGGGAGCATGGAAAACCTAAAGGTGCTTCTCCCTTGAAAATGCCATAGGAAGCCCACAACCGCTAATACTCATAATTTTGGTGCAAAAGCAAACAGTTCCAGCAAGCTCTCTAAAGAAAAAACTCATAACTTATATTAAAATAATATATGGTGCAAAGTATAAGTTTCAAGCTTTTGACTAACCCAAGTAAAGGAATATGAAGGGATTGTAAATAACGAAATGTCCATTGACAGACCATCATCTTGTACAAGTAGATTTCTGCTTCTTGAACATGTACAATAGGGTAATTCATTGACTTGTTTTAGTATTTTGTGTGCCTTAGATTTCCGTTTTAAAACATGTATATTTTTGTGAGTCTAAGGTTTTCTTATACATATAAGCATATAAATAAATGATTGTTTATTGCTTCAGCTGCTTCAATGAGATATTTACTAGTATTAGACTATCAGGAATAAACCCTCGTGATATTATGTTTTAGATTTTAGGCATTAGCTCCCACTAGAAATTATTTCCTCACCAGATTTAATGGATAAAGTTGTAAGGCCCTTTATCCATCCATCCATCTATCCATTCTTTCATTCTGCAAACACTTATTGAATGTCTGCGAAATTTAAGTATGCTTTTGTTTTTCTCTGAATCACCACCTAAGACATAGTAAACTTAAAGAATTAAAATCCTAAAAGATACCCTTGCAAAAATACTTTTCAACAAAATAGCAAATTTCCTTCAAAACAATCCATTGTATCTGCAGCAATTCAAAGCAGTCTGTTACTAGCGTATAACTTTTTTTTTTTTTTAAGATTCTTAAAAGGGTCGGCAGTTCGTATCTGCCAGGCACTCCTTGGAAACTCTATGGGGCAGTTCTACTCTGTCCTATAGGGTTCCTTTGAGTCAGAAGTGACTCGACGGCACTGGGTTTGTTTTTTGGTTTTAACAATCTAAAATTTAAACACGAATGTTGACTTATGGGTATATTGGAATTTGTGAAGCCTATTATGGTTTACCAAAAACAATTACATAAAAATATCCAGTGTCAGCTAGCATGTTTCCATTCCATTGTTACAATTCGTGAATGGACTGTCTCAACTGATAACCCCACTGTGGGAACCACACAAGATTCCTACTTTGTTGGACTCTATTTCCAAAGTTTAACAGTTAACTATCCCATTCTCTGCCCTGTGATTTAAAAAAAAAAAAAAAACTTATGCTTATTCAATGTTCTGCAGCATTGTGATTGTATGCTAGATACACTGCTTTTAGAATGCTCTTTCTCTTGAAGCAAGGAAATAAATTTGTTTGAAATGACATTTTCATTCAGAAAACTGGTCATCTAACATTATTTCTACACCACTTTTATGTTTTTCAGTAATGATCCCCTTTTCTTTCACTTTTTTTTATAGCACTAGAATTGGGTTTTAAATCTAAAGCCTTTGTGCATGGTGTGATAATTGCATTCACTGATACATGACCCACAATTTAGCCCCACCTGTTCATAAACTTGTCAACTGTCATGAGAGAATAATTCCTGCCTACGGTAGAGTCCTAGACCCTGTGACCCTTCAAAATATCATCTCTCATACATTTTTTTAGGCCACTGTTGAAAATTATTCTTTTCCTTGTACCTGTCAGCCTCACCTACCTCTTGTTTCCAACTCCTCCACAAATTACCAAATAGAACACCTCATAAAACTAATCAAAATCTATTATTACTGGAAAGTGAGGCTATGTGAAAACTTATAGCTATAAGTTTTTTGCATAACGTTTGCATCTTAAATAACTTTCTAACATCTTTATTATGCAATCTGCATGTGGATGGGAATATTCTCATTTATTAAATATAGAATTCCAACAAGATGAGCTCCATAAGCAATTTACTTAAAACATGACCCCAATCCATATTTAATTGAATGCATACTGTTGTGTCAATGAGCTACTGACTTAATTCATACTTAGTAATGTTACTTCAGTGGACTCCTACTGATTATCATTTCACAATAGCATGTATGAAAATAACTCCAAACTATTTTTTTCTGGGATGAAGTTGTGACATTATTGCATGACAACTTCCACCAAGAGAGGGGGCACAGCATTCCTCTGAACGTGCCGACAAAATCAGTAGCTGTGTGCCACCTTTAATAATATATGCATACCTACCTTCTATTTCACACTTAATGCATGGAAATCTTTTTTTCTAGATTTAATACAACTGTAAATTCTGACCTTTTGTAGAAATTTATGATGACAATTATGAAATAATACGGTAGCAGCCTCTCGTAGCACTGGACGTCACATAGTTCAGTCTCTTAGAGGGCAGAAGTTGATGTCGGTTTGTAATTAGA
Source organism: Loxodonta africana (assembly GCF_030014295.1). Lineage (NCBI taxonomy): Eukaryota > Metazoa > Chordata > Mammalia > Proboscidea > Elephantidae > Loxodonta > Loxodonta africana. The sequence continues at coordinate 66,621,973 of NC_087357.1, forward strand.
TTTTAAACTGTAAAATGAAGGTCACTTTGTGGTTAGGGTGGCTGTAGAAAAACAAACTGAATGTGCCTACCCAGAAGGTATTTTTATCACTGGGAAATAACCTTATTTTGGTACAAGTCAAAAATAAAATGGCTTTGGGTTTTTTATGAGAGGTCCAGGCAAAGAAAGTAAAACTGCAGCAAGAACTCCTGCCTGCAGAGTTTGGGGGCCTTATGTGGGAAATCTAGCTGACTTTCTCACGTTCAAAACCCTCCTACAAAATGTGGCTATAGTTCTATTTGCTATTTCGATAAACAAGTAAGTGGTTATACAGTACAGGCTTTTATTTCCTCCGTAACTAATGTTAGGCATATGTAAGGAGTTATAAAAGATTGGATGATTGACATAATGGGGAAAAGTATATTTCCATTGTATATACTACCTATTCCCACCTCTATATATATCACAGTCCACGTCTCTTGCCTATTTGCCTCACAAATTAAGGCCAAGCATTGTTTGTTTTGATGTGGCGCGTCTACATGCATTAGGAGATTGTTTTATAGTACAGAGCTCCTAAACTTGCCCATAAGTGGATTTAATTTATAACTTCAAGGTATGGCAGTCTTAACCAAGTGATCTGATCAGTGCCCTCCCTAATTGCTGAAGAAGTCTTCGGATTTATCCAAATCAAACTGCACTCTGTATTGAGCTTTCTTCTAACAAGCTTTCAAAATGATACCATCCTTGGTCCTAGAATGCAGTTCAAAAAATGAGAATCTTTGTGTATTTTCTCAGAACGTACTGAGGTTCACTGGCATCTTTCGCTTTTCTTATGCATCTAAAATAGAAGCGGAGATCTTCAGTTAAAGTTTCTGAGAAGGTGGAGCTGGCTCTTCTGCAGGACAGCACTGTGTTTGTTCGCACTGAACTCCATATACTTCAATTCTCTTCCTTCCTGTATCTGGATAACTGTTTAAACCTTGTTTCTTCTGGACACCCAATCAAATACCATTTGTTTCCTTCAGAAGTCCTGTATTTTATTCTATCAAGAATTCAGAGATACTCCTCATTGTGCCACTCCGAAGTTTCACTTCTCCTTTAAGGGTCCCATAATGCATTCAAATGTAATATTTCTAGCTTTAAAAGTCCTGCACTAATTTTTTCCTTGTTAGCTGTGCTCCTTCCCCTCTCCTACTGTCATATCCACGATCTTGCTGGGTCACAATTCTTCTAGTCTGTTCAGCCTTAGATATTCCCTAAGTAAAACTTTGTTCCAAGGTAGGAATGTTATTGTCGGATGTTAAATATATTAGCTGGTTTAACCCTTTTATGTTTGAGTGCAGCTTTGGAAACTCTTGGTTAACAGACCATAAACTGAGTTTTCCTAAAAATAGAAATTTTGTCCCAAGCAGCTGTTATAAAAGGCATTCTCTCGTCTTGTTCATAAGAAAAAAATCTTGCAGCTGTCAGAAACATTTTCATTTTAGAAGAAATAATATTGGAAAGTAATTTGGTTTCTTCTCCATTTCACAAGGCATGAACTTCTATTCCTTGACCAGAAACCCCTTGTTGTTATTTTGCTTTTATCATTTTACTAAGACTGCAAAGTCACTAAATGCACTTTCATTCTTCTGTTTTTTATCCTTTCCTTGATTTTCTTTAAATTACAAATCTCCATTGCTTCCTCCCTCTCTCTGTCCTATATCCCTCTTTATTCTCTAAATCCCCTACACACACACACACACACACACACACACACACCCAAAAGAACCAAGAACTTTTACTTAGCCCTTTTTGTTTAGAGACAAATTAGTTTTTAAGACTAGGTGTTAATCACTCAGTCACAGGTTAATAGTGAGTCCTTTATTTCTACCACTCCCAACAACGTAACTCTCAACTCATTTATTAGTGTTTGAGTGTTGTGCAAAAGATTGTATACGAAGTTAGATATTCTAGGACTACTTGTGGCTTTGCTGTTTTTGTATACCACATCTTATTGGCTGACCAGTGACTCTGAATTAGTGAAGGGTCTGAGCTATAGAACCGTTTTCCGTCTGCACATTTTCCTCCTTATCTCCCTGTCCACTTTTGTGAATGATATTTACTTTTTCCCCTTTGGAATTCTTTGATGGTTGGCAATAACCTGGAGGAGAAGGGGTAAAGATGAACTGAAAATAACTAGAATAATTCTTAAAGAGATGAGCAGTAAATCACCAGAAGCTCTCTGAAGGCCTATGAGAGGGGCAGAAAGGAAGGAGAAGTGCGTGTCTGTCAGCAATCTGAGGGTTTACCCCAGCAGCTCAACACCTGAAAATATCCCCCCATACCATATTTATCAGAAAAACAGCTGCTAAAAATGAAGAACCATTTTGAAAGCAAATCTGATAGTAATAAAAATAACAATTTTTGTGCTTTCTGGTTTAGGTTATCAAACTGCTTTCCTATGTGTTACTTTTCCTCCCCAACCCTGAGGATTAAACAGGGAACACTGTTCCCATCTTACAGAGGAGGAACCTACAGATGGCAAAGATAGTCAGTGGCTTGCTCCAAGCCACACAGCAAGTCAACCAATCTGAGGCTAAAACATTCACTATCTTTGAGCTGCTAAATTCATTTCTGCACCATGAACTATGACTTAGAAAGTGGTACCAAGGAGAAATAAGAATAGTATAAAACCTACTTATGTATGCAAAACATGCCCCTGAAGTCCTTTGTTTCCCATATTTATCTAGCCAACTATTTTCTCATGCATACTAAGGAAGGCCTCCCCAAACTCCTAGGACTTCTATAATAGAGCTTATTAATGAGGTTCCCCCCTCCAAAAAAAAAACTAAACAAACTTTTTATAAAGAACGTCATTATACTACTAAAATGGGAAGAGTCTAAATAATTTTTTGAAAATATTTAAAAAGACTAAGGTTTGCTTCTCATAATCAAAATGTAATGTGTTTGTTATATCCAACTGCAGAGGTTTCTTGAAGGGGATGTGCTGACCATTTTAGTTCCCATCCACTCACCGCAAAAATGCAGAATTGTTAGTATCTCTAAGAGACAGTACTGTCTCCCACTTGTGTGAATTTGTTTTGTTTTGCTTCATTTCCAGCCACATAAAACCTCCGAGTCAAAGGTTAAATATACTTTTTGCTCAGACAGTGAAGAAAAATAACGAGATACATTTGTGAGGTTTTTAGTAAGCTCTTTATAAAGCCGTAGGATATTTTAGCTGTCTCATCAATACATTCTGGATCACTAAAAAGTTCAGGCTAAACAGCCCTGAATATTCAAAGAAACTACACTTTTGGTGACTCAGTTCATTAACTACCAATGCCTCTTTCTGATATTATAAAACAGCTGATTACACAGGACTTTACAGAAACAACTCTTAAAAAAAAAAAATTAAATATTTTTTATCACAATGTAATTATGGGCATATTTTTTTTTAACTTTTATGATATAACATTGTGATAGGTGCTTTTACAGAAGTATTTTTACTGAAATGGTTTTATAGTAAAAGCAAAGGGCAGCTTTTGCCTAGTGACATCCGAGAGGATGTTTATCTTTGGGCTACTAAGAAATCAAGTGTTCCCTAAAGAGAAACTCGCACACCTACTGGGCAAAAAGAAAAGCATTAATTTCTAGTTTGTTCCTTTTCTCTTATGCTAGATGGTGGCTTACCAAGTCAAATCACATCTTTGGTTCAAAGGAGAAGCCAGAGTGATTATCAGTAGTGGGAGTAAAATAGTCAAGATTTTTCAGCATGGTGGAGCAGAGCAGTACAGAATTACTAGTAGAGTAATATCAATCTTATCAGTTAATATTCTTGTCTTTAGCTGACTTTTCTTCCCCTCCCTACTCTTAGGGGGTGTATTTACTATTTATTACCTTTTTTACTTTGGGGATTGATTTTTACCTTTTGCCGTCCTACTGTATAAAATATCCCATTTAATGAAATAAGTTAGTAGGCAAATGTTTTTTAAAAATCCACAAATAATCCATTTTTAGTTCTTAACATGAAGCACTTCACCAAGTAGAAGGGTAGAGATAATTATGATGATTTCAATTTATGATCAACATTGACTCCTCTACAGACAAGGGAACACTTCTAATCTAGCAGTACTTGAAGACTTGTGAGTTGGAATTGCATGTTACTTGAAAGACCTAATTAAGCTAAATTTTGGTGCACAGCAGTTGTACATGATTTCATGTTTATGTAGCAAAATGTATTGAAATGTTCTAGTATTGAAACATACATGTAAAGATAGTTGTGGAGATTGTCTATTATATTTTCCTTGTGTGTCTCATTTGTTTAGAGCATAAAATTTCTTTTTTTTTAATTGTTCTAACTGAATAAGGCTAAATGAATACTGTAATTGAAAATATATTTTAAATCTTTGTCATGAGTTTTTTAAAAAAAATACTATTACAAATTGTATCATTCCTGATTACACAGAACTTTGTGGGTGGTTTTAAATAAATTTTATACTTCTATTTTGCACCTGGTAGTCTAATTTTTCTTTCTTCTTCAAAATCGTATTTTTAATATCCAATAAAACTTACACTTTCTAACTATAAAGGACTATAGATTTCATTTTGGGGTGATGACCAAATGTATGGATCATGTTTGACACAAAACCAAAATAATAATGGCTAGAATTTATGGAATCATATGCCTTGTACTTTATGTGAATTTTTAAATTTTCATAGTGATGTTGCTAAGTAGGGACTATTATCCCCACTTTAGAGACCATTTGTGAAGCCTGAAGTAGTTATGTAAATTCACACCCTTAGAAATTGGCAGAGCTGTTACTCAGCCCAAGTCTGATTGACTGACTTAGGCCCTCCTTTGGGTTCTTCATTATTTTAATAAACTTAATCCTGAACACAGTAGGCCAAAAGTATTTTAAAGTTGACATCCTAAGATATTTTTTTAATGTGAAGTGAAAAATTGCATTGGGATATAGTGATACTATAGCAAACATGACAGAATAAGTTATTTTAGATTTATCAAGTTTGAAACCCAGCTCCCCTACTGTAGCAGTCTGGTGGTTCTTCCTTTTCTTGTTCCTTTTTGAAGAAGTCCCCTCCTCCTTCCCAGGTTTAGTGGGACAACTAGAGACCACACTTTCAGTGAATCAAAATTCTCGGTTGTGGCTTTAAAAGAAGCTACATCCCTCTCCCACCCCACCTTCCCTTCTTCCTGGCTAGTCAGAAAGAAGACATGGTCATCGGAGCCAGGGTGACCACATAAAAAGGGTAATATCCCAGGGGAGGGCAAAAAAAAAAAAAAGCAAAGATCATTGCCATCGAGCAGACAGGGAAGAATTGCCCCACAGATTTTCCAGGGATCAGCTTGGAAGGTTCAAACTGCTTACCTTTCAGTTAGGAGCTGAGCTCTTAGCCACTGTGCCACCAGGGGGCCAGGGGAAGGAAGAAGAACAAAATAGAGGGAACCTAGGCCCCTGGATGACCTACTCCTCAGACCAACTTAGTCCTTCATGTGAGAAAGAAATAGCTATTCTATTATTCTTGTTTTCTGTTAAAAATACTCGTCTAGTACCCTAACAAAACATCACCCCATAAGACAACTATCATGCTTTAAAAAAAAAAAAACTTCTCCAGACCAAACATACAGTTCCTTCAATGTTCCTCTGGTGACATGGTTTGTAGGAGCCATGGTGGCACAGTCGTTACGCGCTCAACTGCTAACTGAAAGGTCAGTGGTTCAAACCCACCAGCCTCTCTGATGAGTCCCAACCGACTCTACAGCAATGGGTTTGGCTTTTTTTTTTTTTTTTTAATCTTTATGGAAGCTGACTGCCACATCTGGGTTTGAATCACTGATCTTTTGGTTAGTAGCTGAGTGCTTAACCACTGTGCAAGCATGGCTTCTAGGAACCATGTTACCAGAGGAGCACTGAAGGAACTGTATGTTTGGCTTAGAAAAGATTTATAAAATAAAAAGTTTAAAAAAAAAAACATGAGAGCTGTCTTATGGGGTAATGTTTAGTTAGAACATTAAATGAGTTATTTTTAACAGAGAGCAAAATAGTCATTTCTCTCACATGAAGGAAACCCTGTTGAAACCCGGTGGGGCAGTTCTAATCTGGTCTATAGGGTCGCTATGAGTTAAAATCAACTGGATGGCAACCGGGGTTTGTTTTTTGTTTATCTTCTTAAGGATACTTTTTTTTTTTTTTTTTAACTTTTTTAAAAAATGTCGCTGTTAGTTGCTGTGAGGTATAATTTACACATAGTAAAATTAATCCTTTATATGAGTTCTGTGAGTTTTGACAAACATAAATTGTGTAACTACCACCACAATCAAGGTATAGAACAGTACTGTCCAATAGAAAACATAAAGGCACATAACTTTTAATTTTCTAGTAGCCGCATTAAAAAATTAAAATTAACCTTAATGAAATATTTAACTCAATATATACACAATATCATTTCAACATAAAATCAATATAAAAGTTATTGATGAGATATTATATGTATTTTTTGTGCTAAGTATTTGAAATCCTGTGTATATTTTACATTTGCAGTACATGTCAATTCAGATGTTAAATTCTCAGCTGAAATACTTGATGATCTGTATTTAAACTTCATAAAATTTATACTTGAAAAAGTAGATACACATACCCGTTATTCAAATGTATCTAGAAGTTTTCCAGTAACAGAATTGATCAGCAGTTTAATTTAAAGTTTAATTAATTAAAATAAAAAATTCTGTTTCTTGGTTACACTAGCTACATTTCAAGTGTTCAAGAGCCACATGTTGCTATTGGCTATTGTATTGGACAGCTCAGATTACAGAATTTTTCCATCACCCCAAAAAGTTCCCTAATATCCACTGTAATCAGTGCCCTCCTGACACAACTGCCTCTTGCAATGCCTGATCTTATTTCTGTTCTACAGTTTTTGCCTTTTCCAAATATGAAAATAGAATGGCTGGCTTATTTCACTTAACGTAATGCTTTTAAGATAAATCTGTGTAAACTTGTTGCCATCAAGTAGATTCCGACTCACAGCGACCCTACAGACAGAGCAGAACCACCCCATAAGGTTTCCAAGGCTGTAATCTTTACAGATGCTGACTGCCACATATTTTTCCCTTGGAGCAGTTGGTGGGTTTGAACCACCTACCTTTTGGTTAGCAGCCAAACACTTAACCACTGCACCACCAGGGCTCCTTAAATTCATGTAAAGACCCTCTATTGTCTAATAAAGATAGCCTTAAATAATAATCAGATGTTGTCCGCACTGGTTTCCCAGTCCTCTTGGGGTAAGGTTGTTCTCCTTAAACTATTTTATGTATATGAGCAGAAACAAGACAAAGATTATAATGGTTTACTATATGCCAGCACTGTTCTAAGTACTTTATGTATATGAAATCATTTAATCTTCAATCAGGAAATAGGTACAAAGAAGTTAATTATCTTGCCCAACATCCCATAGCTTGTAAGAGGAGGAACCAATATTTGAATTTAGGCTGTTTGGCTCTAGAGTCTATGCTCTTAATTCCCTCCATCCACCCCTGTGCCATCTCAAGCAACGTAGGGCAAAGGGGCTGCTCTCTTTTATGACTGGAACTGATGATGATATAAAACTTTCTTATTTGAAGCAAGCAGTGGTGGGATTTCTCTATTCTCTAACAGTAATACAAAGTAGTGAGCATGCCAACATTTTCATGACATAGTGCATAATATAAAATCTGAGGAAAATGTTATGTTTGATGTTCTCTTACCTCGATTATTACGTATCAATTATTTCATGGGGATGGAACAGCTGAGGCCTTGCTATTCTGTGCTTGCCTAGAGACAGATTATCAATTCCACATGTTCACAGGTGAAAGCACAGTCACATGGCATATAGCCAAGAACCCTTTCTACCTACCAAGGCTGGCCTGGCAGAATCCCAGTTCTCATAAAACAGGCAGTCCCAAAGTCATAATCATCAGTGTCAGCTGGGGCTGCAACACTGTTTCTCTAATACATTCAGACTGTGAACATCTTTGAACCCAAAGCAAATGCTGACTCTGCCTTTTTCCTCAGGGAAGTAGTAGAAACCACAAGCGGAAATTCCTCCCGCTTCCCTCTTAATAGCTTATAAACCTATCTCCATCTACATCCATCTTCTCTTGCTTCCCATTATAATGAAGGAAGCTTCCTTCTTCCCATCAAAGGCTAATTCCTGCATGTGTACTGGAGCTTCTGTCGCATCTTGCCTTCTCAGTCACTTCACTTCTTCAGCTATCTCCTCTCTCCTGCAACTTTAATCTTCTCCATCAGTATTGGATCCTCCCTATCAGCATTTAAACACACTTTAGATTCTGGCATCAAAAAATAAACAACAAAACTGCCTCTCATCCTCACACCCCACTCTAGCACCACCATTTCTCTCCCTTCCGGTCGCAGCCATTTCTTTTTATTATTGTGCTTTAAGTGAAAGTTTACAGTTCAAGTCAGTTTCTCATACAAAACTTTATACCCCCCCAAAAAAACCCACTGCCGTCAAGTCGAATCCAACTCATTGCGACCCTACAGGACAGAGAAGAACTACCCCATGGAGTTTCCAAGGAATGCTGGTAGATTGGAACTGCCAACCTGTTGGTTAACAGCTGTAGAACTTAACCACTACGCCACCATCTGAAAACCCTTTCATCTGAATTACACATCGGGGTCCCACTGAGACTTGAACTTGGATCGCTGGACTCTGAGTCCAGATTGCTCACCATTACACTATAGAACCACCTAAAAATTTATACACACATTGTTATGTGACCCTAGTTGCTCTCCCTACAATGTGACAGCATACTCCTCCTCTCCACCCTGTATTTCCAGTGTCCATTCAACCAGCTCCTGTCCCTCTCTGCCTTCTGATCTCACCTCAGGACAGGAGCTGCCCATTTAGTCTCATGTATCTACTTGAGCTAAGAAGCACACTCTTCACAACTATCATTTTATGTCTTATATATAGTCCAGTCTAATCTTTTTTTTTTTATCTTTGTCTAAAGAGTTGGCTTCGGAAATGGTTTTAGTTTTGGGCTAGCGGAGAGCTTGGGGGCTATGTGTTCTGGAGTCCCTCCGGTCTCAGACCATGAAGTCTGATCTTTTTACTAGAATTTGAGTTCTGCACCCCACTTTTCTCCTGCTCCATTAGGGACTCTCTGTTGTATTCCCTGTCAGGCCAGTTATTGTTGGTAGCCAGGCACCATCTAGTTCTGGTCTCAGGCTGATGGAGTCTCTGGTTTATGTGGCCCTTTTGTCTCTTGGGCTCATATTTTCCTTGTGTCTTTGGTGTTCTTCACGCTCCTTTGCTCCAGGTGGGCTGGGATCAACTGATGCCTCTTAGATGGCTGCTTGCTAGCTTTTAAGACCGAAGATGCCACTCATCAAAGTGGGATGAAGAACATTTTCTTAATAAACTTTGTTATGCCAGTTGACCTAGATGTTCCCTGAAACCATGGTCCCCAGACCACGCCAATGCTATTCTGTTCCTCAAAGTGTTTGGTTGTATTCAGGAAACTTCCTAGCTTTTGGTTTAGTCCAGTTGTGCTGACTTCCCCTGTACTGTGTTGTCCTTCCCTTTACCTAAGATAATTTTTGTCTGCTATCTATTTAGTGACTACTCCTTTCCCTCCCTCCCCACCCTCGTAACCATCAAAGAATGTTTTCTTCTGCATTTAAACCTTTTCTTGAGTTCTTATAATAATGGTTTTATACAATATTTGTCCTTTTGCGACTGATTAATTTCACTTGTCACAGCCATTTCTTGTAACAGTTATTTACACAGGCTCCTTCCATTTTTTTGTACATCTGGGGCCACATGTAGGCACCAGAATGTATGAGCTTTCAAAGGATACGTGGAAATATTCAAGTTCTGAAAAAAAATTGCGTTAGCTCAATAATATAGAAGAAAACTACAAAATCAAAATTAGTATGTTTCTAGCAAAGTAAAGAATCATGTCAACTTCTTTACTAATTTCACAATTTATCATTCATAAAAACTTCATTACATTGAAAACAATCTGTAAGTTGGATTTTTCTCACCTCCTAAGAATTCCCACATATGCATAAACATTGAAGAGAAATTTTAGTTGATTATAAATTGAGTTACTTGTGGCAAAATAATTTCAAAAGCAAAACTATCAAAATCTTTTAAAAGTTTTCATTAAAATTACATATATATATGTAGTGTGGGACATTTGAATGCATTTAAATATGCTTATATGACATAGAGTGATATTTCCAACTCAGCATCTGCATTTGCTAAGGTCACTAATGACTTTCTCTCCCTCTTAGCCTGGCCAACTTCTCATTCTTTAGGTTTTAGTTTAAATGCCACTGCCTTAAACCCATTGCTGTCGAGTAGATTCCAACTCAAAGTGACCCTACAGGACAGAATAGAACAGCCCCACAGGGTTTCCAAAGCTGCAATCTTTATGGAAGCAGTCTGCCACATCTTTCTCCTTGTGAGCAGCTGGTGGGTTCAAATCCCCGACTTTTCAGTTAGCAGCTGAGTGCTTTAACCACAGTGTCACCAGGGCTCCTTACCACTTTCTTAGGGACACATATTCTGATACCCTTGACTAAGTAAGGTGTCCCCGTTGTTCTTACAGCAACCTGTTTTCCCTTCATAGCACATCATATCACAGTGGGACTAAGATATTATCACTAAGTTCCATTTCACCAGCTTGAAGCAAAAATGAAATAACATGCATGGTAGGATTCATGGCTGACAATTATCACTCAAAGTTAATCTATACATTTAGAGAAATCCTGACAAAAAAAATGCCACCAGCAGGATATTTCTGGGGGAATAAGACAAGCTTACTTTAAAATTCATATGGAAAAATGAAAAAGCAAGACAGACAAGAAAATTCAGGAGGAAAAAAAGGAGAGGAGAGTAATGGATACTGGCTCTATTACAGAGTAAAATTAAAATATTTTATAAAGTTACAATAATTGAAAGGGTATGATACTGGTGCAATCAACATCAGTAAAACAGAATACCAAAAACCAACCAAACCCACTGCTGTCGAGTCGATTCCGACTCATAGTGACCCTACAGGACAGAGCAGAACTGCCCCATAGAGTTTCCAAGGAGCATCTGGCGGATTCGAACTGCCGATATTTTGGTTAGCATCCATAGCACTTAACCACTATGCCACTAGGGTTTCCAGAATGGAATAAAACCCAAAAATAAACCTAAATACATATGGTTATTCTATATATTAAGGGTGCATTTCAAATCAATGGGGAAAATGAAGAATTATTCAATAAATAGTTAGAACAACCAGGTAGCTATCTAGAAAAAAAAAGAAAAGTTGGATTCTTACCTCACTTCTTACTCTAGGTTAAATTCAAAATGGATTGAAATCTTAAACTCAAGAAATAAAACCATTCCACTCGACTATGGCCCCTGGACACCCTGCTAACTCAGAACTGAAGCCACTCCCAAAGTCCACCTTTCAGTCAAAGATTAGACAGGCCTGTAATACAGACAATAACACACGTGAAAAATGTGCTTCTTAGTTCAGTCAAGTATAAGAGACCAAAAGGGCAACACCTGCCCAAAAACAAAGATGAGAAGGCAGAAAGGGACAGGAAAACTGGAAAAATGGACAATAGGAACCTGAGGCGGAAAGGGAAAGGAGGCGAGTGCCGATACATTGCAAGGATTACAACCAATGTCACAAAACAATTTGTGTATAAATTTTTGAATGAGAAATTAATTTGCCCTGTAAACTTTCACGTAAAGCACAACAAAGAAAAATAAATAAAAGTTCTCGAAGAAACAACAGAATTTATTTTTTATAATCTCAAAGTGGAAAATATTCTTTAAAGTATATCACAAAATTCAGAAGCTATAAAAAAGAAAATTTATAAATTTAACTACATTAAAAGAACAAAATATTTTTGCACAGCAAAATCCCCATGATCAAAGGGGGAAAAAAATAACACAAAATATTTGCAGCTCATATGACAAAGGACTAATATGATGAACTCCCAAATTTAATAAAAAAAAAAGATTAATGGCCTAATAGAAAAAGGATATGAACAATCGGTTAATAAAAAAGGAAGTACAAATGTCTCTAACATGTATAAAAAGATATTTAACCCCACAAATAGTAAGAGAAACACTAATTAAAACTATACCAAACCAACCAGTTGCCATTGAGTCAATTCTGACTCATGGTGACCCTAGCGGACAGGGTAGAACTGACTCTTAGAGTTCCAAGGTTGTAATCTTTACGGAAGCAGATTACCACATCTTTCACCCTGGGAGCGGCTGGTGGGTTTAAACCATTGACCTTTCGGTTAGCAGCCAAACACTTTTTACCCTGTGCCACCAGGGCTCCTTAATGGGTAACAGGAACACTGTTATTCACATATTAGCAGCTCAAAGTTTGAAAATATACTATTTGGTGAAGATGCGGGAAAACAGGTGTTCTCATACGTTGCTGGTGGGAGATTAAATTGGTTAAACTCTTTTGGAAATCAAGTTGGTAATATCTATCAAAATTATACATGTACACCATCTGTGAACCAGCCCTCGACTTCTAATAATGTATTCTACGGATATATTTTTACATGAGTGAAATGACATATATACAAGGTTGTTTATTGCAGCACTGCTTATGAGAGCAAAAGATTAAAAATGGGCTAAATACCCCAATTCGAAACTGAGTAAATAAGTAAATTGTGATAATCTACACAAGGTAATATTATATAGCTAGTAAAAAGGCTAAAGAAGCACTTTACATTCTGAACTGGAACAATTTTCAAGACATACTATCTTAAAAAAGCAAATACAGATTTTGTGTAAAAGCGGGGGGGAGATATTTATCATATTCAATTTACTCTAAAATGTACCACAAGTGAAAAAATGCTGTCAGTTGTACCATATCACTATTGGCTGTGAGATGCATTCCGATTTCAGACTTGTTAAACTACAAAATGAGCCCTGGTAGCACAGTGGTTAAGACCTTGGATGCTAACCAAATGGTTGTCAGTTCAGATCCACCAGCCACTCCTTGGAAAACCTATGGGGCAGTTCTACTCTGTCCTATAGGGTCGCTGTGAGTTGGAATCGACTTGATGGCAGCAGGTTTTTAAACTTCAAAAAATGTGCTGCAGAATCTATGAAATGATACCTGTGTATGCGTGTATTTTATATATGTGTAGGTCCCTGGGTACTGCAAATGGTTAAGCACTTCATTACTAGCCAAAAGATTGGGGGTTTAAACCCACCCAGAGATGCCTCATAAGACAGCGCTGATGATCTGCTCCTGAAAAGCCACAGGCCTTGAAAACCCTGTGGAGCAGTTCTACTCTGAACATATGTGGTTACCATAAGGCAGGAAACAATTGTAGGGCAACGAACAATAACATTTATATTTGTATGTGTGTGTACATACATATTTGTCTATACATAAAATACCTCTGAAATGTTTTATAGGAATCATTCCCCTTTCTTAACTTTTAAGCCAAGTATTATTTTTCTTCACTTGTACGTAGGAACTTAATTTGACATTTTTCCATAAAAAGCAACTTTTCTAGACCAAGTAAAATGGGTAAATTTCCAGTTAACACCATGTCTAAGCTAAGCTAGGTGTGTGCTTATACCATGGTCTTGAGGGGCATCTAGCATAACTGGCCTAACATAGTTTATGAAGAAAATATTCTACATCTGACTGTGGTGAGCAGCCAAGTAAGATATGTCTATTGGTCTCATTCTGTCTCGAACGAAGAAAAGTGACGAAAATCAAAGACACAAGGGAAAGATCAGTCCAAAGGACTAATGGACCAGAACTAACACAGCCTCCACGAGACTGAGGTCAGAACAACTAGATGGTGCCTGGTTACCATCACGGACTGCTCTGGCAGGGATCACAATAGGGGGTCCTGGATGGAGCAAAAGAAAAAATGTAGAGCAAAATTCAAATTCACACATACACACACACAAAAAAGACCAGGCTTGTGGGTCTGACGGAGACTGGAGAAATCCCAAGAGTATGGCCTCCAGACACCCTTTTAATTCAATACTAAAGTCAATCCTGAGGTTCCTCCTTCAGCCAAAGATTAGACACGTCTATTTTTTTATAGGGCAAACAGTAACACATGTGAGGAACGTGCATAGTAGTGCGATCATGTTTACAAGACTAAATGGGCACAGCAGCCCAAACACAAAATGAAGAAGGCAGGAAGGGACAGGAAAACCGGACGAATAGAAATAGGGAACTCAGGGTGGAGAAGGGGAGTGTTGACACATCACGGGTTTGGCAAGCAATGTCACAAAACAATTTGTGTGTTAATTATGTAATGACAAACTAATTTCCTCTGTAAACTTTTACCCAAAGCACAATAAAAAAAATAAAGACAACAAAGAAAGGAAAAAGAAAAGATGTGAGCTTAGGTTAAATAAAGGGTAGGGTCAAGAGGTGTTTGTCAGTTATAATACTAAGAATTTCTAGCAGTTTTCCTTAGCTTGTGGGGCTACAGCTACAACTTGGTATCACGCCACAGATTTCGTGGTGTTACTATTACGTGTTCACATAACTCAGTCATATCATTCCCATCATCACCTCACTCTGACTATATCCTGGGTGATAACGACGAGATTAGATGTCACAGAAGGTCCACTTCTGGCTACATGCTTTCCAGTGTGCATAGTTATCCTAACAGCTTCTCCTCCTTCCAAATTTGATTTCTATTTCTCTCCCCCAGTTTACTGGCAGTAAGAATTAGGGAAGATCAAATAAGTTGTAAAAGGTTTGAGTGTGTGTGTGTGTATGTGTTTGGTTGGATTTGTTAATCTGCAAGACTACCCTCACTCTTGGACTTCTTTCAGAGATTAGGCAAAACGTATTCATGGCATTTTAAGGGAAGCTTTTTCACATTTAGTGCTGCAGCATTTGGAGAACTTTTTTTCATCACATGTTTATTCAGAATCACACACTACAAAGTAGCTTGAGTTTGAGGGAATTAATTGGTAAGCCAAATTATTAGCTTGCTATTAAGAAAATGTTGTAACCATTTATTTCACAGATACATCAACTAGATATTTTTAGAGCATTAACAGTGTGTGCTTTATGGTAATACAGATAGAAAGTTCATTTCTAGCTAATTTATCTTATACAAAAAAAAAAAAAAAACCAGTTGCTGTTGTGTTGGTTCTGATTCACGGCATCCCACGTGTGCAGAGTAGAACAGCACTCCTTCCATAGGGTTTTCAATGGCTGTGACCTTTTGGAAGCAGATTTCCAAGCCTTTCTTCTGAGCACCTCTGGGGGGTTCAAACTGCCAACATTGTGGATAGCAGTTGAGTACTTAACTGTTTGTGCCACCCAAGGGCTCCTACTTTTTATATGTGTATATAAATATATATATAGTATTATTCAGTTTCAGATTATCTCTTGCTATAACTAAAAACATTGTTTCACCTAAAGCACAATAAAATTTAAAAAATAAGTACATAAAACCATTATTTGTAAAATCATTTTATCAAAAAGCTAATGCGCTACCATTGCCGACCATTCTGACCAGGGACACAATAAAATTTCCTGGATAGAATGGGAGAAAAATGTAGAACGAAACTCAAATTTCTAAAAAAGGCCAGACGTACTGGACCAATAGAGACTAGAGGAATCCCCAAGACTATCGCCCTAAAATACCCTTTGAACTTGGCACTAAAGCTATTCCTGGAGGTCACCTTTCAACCAAATAATAGATTGTCTTAAAAAATAAACAATATCACCTGTGAGGAATGTGTCCTTTAAACAATGAACTATATGAGACCAAATGGTCAACAGTTACCCCAAGGCAAATGTAAGAAGACAAGGAGGGGAAGGGAAGTTAGATCAATGGAAATAGAAGAAAGAGAATGGAAATATTTAGAATGCCGACACATTGTGAAAATTGGAACCAATGGCACGAACAATTTGTATAAAAATTGTTAAAGGGGAACCCTTATTCACTGCGTAAACTTTCACCCAAAACACAGTAAAATATTTTTTTAAAAGCTAATGCTTTTGAATGTTTAAAACTTCAAATAACGCAAAAGTGCATACATCTCTGACACAGCCTCAAAGGCTTTCTCCCTAGAGGTGAATACGCTTATAGTTAATCGTGTATTCATTCTGAAATACTGAATGCCTACAAGCATAGCCCCACTTTTTAAAAAAATATAAATGGCAACATACTATTTACATTACTATGCACCTCACTTTTTTTCCATTCAACAATATTTTTTAGAAATCATATCAGCATATAAACCAATCCTCATTCTTTTTAAAGCCTTTATAGAACTCCTTTGTATGGATGTACCACCGTTTATTTAGACAGTCTTCTGAGTCTTTTCTTATTATAAGTAATCTTGCAATGTATATCCTTTTATCTATGCTGTACTTGTCTACCATATCTAGTAAGATAAATTTATAAACGTAGAATTTATGGCTCAAAGGTCATTTGCATTTGTAATTTTGATAGATACTGCTAATCTCCAAAGAAATTATATCAATTTATAGTCTCAGTGTGGAGAAGTGGATATATGTCTTAGATAGAGCTTCCTGGGAAACAGACTCTGAGATGGAAATTTGTGTGCAGGAAATTTATTGGGGATTGCTGATGGGAATAACACCTAACGGAAAGAAAGCAGAATTAAGCAGAGGGCATGACCGAACTGCAATGCAGTCACAATAAACCCTCATGTGATGGATAACAGAAAATACAGAGAGAAATGCTGAAGATTTGTTGGCAGAAAACTTCCTTGATATTGTGAAAGATGAGAAGGTATCTATTCAAGAAGCTCGTCAAACCACACACAAGGGAGATCTGAAAAGAAAGTTCCCCAAGACATATTATAATCAAGCTTGCCAAAACCAAAGATAAAGAGAGAATTTTAAGAGCATCTAGGGATAAACAAAAAGTCATCTACAAAGGAGAGTCAATAAGACTAAGCTCTGACTATTCAGCAGAAACCATGCAGGTGAGAAGGCAATGAGACGACATATATAAGGCCTTGAAGGAAAAAAATTGCCAGCCAAGAATTATATATCCAGCAAAACTGTCTCTCAAATATGATGGTGAAATTAGGGCATTTCCAGATAAACAGCAGTTAACAGAATTTGTAAAAACCAAACCCAAATTACAACAAATACAAAAGGGAGTCCTCCAGTTAGAAAATCAATAACATTAGATAACAACCCAAGACTGGAACACAGGACAGAACAACCAGACATCAACTCAAATAGGGAAATTACAAAAATAAATCAAAGCTAAAACACTGCAAATAGAGAAACAGAGACGTCAATATGTAAAAGATGACCATATCAACACACAAAAAATGGACTAAATAATGCAGTCATAGAACTTCCATAAGGAAAGGATGTCAAGGCAATATGAAGAAATAGAAGAATGGTTTAAACTTAGAAAAAATAGAGGTAAATGCTAAGGTAACCACAAAGGAAACGAGTAATTCTACACATCAAAATAAAAAAAAAGAAAAATATAAAGACTCAGCAAATGCAAAATCAACAACAATGAAAAAAGATGAAAATACAAAAAGGAAAATGACTCACCACAGAAAATTAAGTGGAACAAAGAAACTGTCAACAACACACACAAAAAAAATCAAAATAACAGCACTAAACTCATAAAAAAATCAATAATTACGCTGAATGTTACCAGACTAAATGTACCAATAAAGAGACAGAGAGTGGCAGAATGGGTAAAAAAACACAATCCCTCTATATGCTGCCTAAAAGAGACTTATCTTAGACTCTAAGACACAAACTAAAACTCAAAGGATGGAAAAATATGTATCAAGCAAACAACAATCAAAAAAGAGCAGGAGTGGCAATATTAATCTCTGAGAAAATAGACTTTAAAGCAAAATCCACCACACCACAAAGGATATGGAAGGAAACTATATAATGATTAAGGGGTCAATACACCAGGAGGACATAACCATAATAAATATTTACACACCCAATGACAAGGCTCCTATGTAAATAAAACAAACTCTAACAGCATTGAAAAGAGAAACAGACAGCTCCATGATAATAGTAGGAGACTTCGACACACCACTTTTGGTGAAGGACAGACATCCAGAAAGAAGCTCAGTAAAGACACAGAAGATCTAAATGCCACAATCAACCAACTTGATCTCATAGACGTATACAGGACACTCCATCCAACAGTAGCCAAGTATACTTTCTCTTCTGACACAGATGGAACATTCTCTAGAACAGACCACATATTAGGCCACAAAGCAAGCCTTAACAGAATCCAATACATCGAAATATTACAAAGCATCTTTTCTGACCATAAAGCAATAAAAGTAGAAATCAATAATAGAAAAAACAAGGAAAGAAATATCAAATACATGAAAACTAAACAACGCCTTGCTCAAAAACTACTGGGTTATACAAGAAATCAAGGACGGAATAAAGAAATTCACAGAATCAAATGATAATGAAAACACATCCTACCAGAACCTTTGGGACACAACAAAAGCAGGGCTCAGAAGTTGACTATAGCAATAAATGCACACATCCAAAAATAAGAAAGCGCAAAAATCAAAACATTAACCCTACAACTTGAATAAATAGAAAGAGAGCAGATAAAATAACCCATGGGTACTGGAAGAAAAGGAATAATAAAAACTAGAAAAGAAATAAATGAAATAGAGAATAGAAAAACAATTGAAAGAGTTAAAAAGACGAAAAGCTGGTTCTTTGAAAAGATCAACAAAATCAATTAACCATTGGTCAAACAGACAAAAGTAAAACAAAAGAGGAAGCAAATAACCTGAATAAGAAATGAGTTGGGCAATATCACAACAGACCCAACTGAATTAAAAGAATCACAATAGAATACTATGAAAAACTGTGCTCCAACAAATTTGAAAATCTAGAGGAAATGAACAAATTTCTACAAACACACTACCTACCAAACTAACACAAACAGAGGTAGAACAACTAAATAAACCAACAACAAAAGAAGAGATTGAAGAGGTAATTTAAAAACTGTCCCCCTCAAAAAAAAAAAAGCCCTGGCCCTGATGACTTCACTGGAGAATTCTACCAAACTTTCAGAGAAAAGTTAACACCAGTACTACTGTAAGATATTTCAGAGCATAGAAAAGGATGGAATTCTCTCGAACTCATATGATGAAGCCAGCGTAACCCTGACACCAAAACCAGGTAAAGACACCACAAAAAAAGAAAATTACAGACCTATATCCCTCATGAACACAGACACAAAAATCCTCAACAATATTCTAGCCGACAGAATTCAACAATATATTAAGAAAATAATTCACCATGACCATGTGGAATTCATACCAGGTATGCAGGGATGGTTCAACATGAGAAAAACAATCAATGTAATCCATTACATAAATAAAATAAAACAAAAGATAAGAACCACATGATCCTATCAATTGATACAGAAAAGGCATTTGACAAAGTCCAACATCCATTCATGATAAAAACTCCCAGCAAAATAGGAATAAAAGGGAAATTCCTCAACATAATAAAGGGCATTTATACAAAGCCAGGAAACCCTGGTGGCATAGTGGTTAAGTGCTACAGCTGCTAACCAAAAGGTCAGCAGTTTGAATCTGCCAGGTGCTCCTTGGAAACTCTACGGGGCAGTCCAACTCTGTCCTGTAGAGTTGCTATGAGTCAGAATCAACTCGACAGCAGTGGGTTTGGTTTTTTTCTTTTTTTTTGGTTATACAAAGCCAACAGCCAATATCATCTTAGATGGACAGAGTCTGAAAGTGTTCCCCTTGAGAACAGGAACCAGACAAGGATGCCCTTTATCACCACTCTTATTCAACATTGTGCTGGGGTCCTAGCCAGAGCAATAAGGCAAGAAAAAGAAATAAATAACATCCAGATTGGTAAGGAAGAAGTAAAAGTATCCTTACTGAAAAATGATATGATCTTATGCAGAGAAAATCCCAAAGAACCCACAAGAAAACTAGTGGAACTAATAGAAGTTTTCGGCAAAGTCAAGATACAAGATAAACATACAAAAATTATTTGGATTTATCTACACCAACAAAAAGAACGTCAAAGAGGAAATCACCAAATAAATACCATTTACAATAGCCCCCAAGAGGACAAAATACATAGAAATATATCTAACCAGAGACATAAAAGATCTCTACAAAGAGAACTACAAAACACTACTGCAAGAAACCAAAAGAGACCTACGTAAGTGGAAAAACATACCTTGCTCATGGACAGGAATACTCAACACTGCGAAAACCTCAATTCTACCCAAAGTGATCTACAGATACAATGCAATCTCGATCCAATTTCCAATGACATTTTTTAACAAGATGGAGAAACAAATCACCAACATCATAGAGAAAAGAGGCCCTGTAGAAGCATTACTGAAGAGGAAGAACAAAGCAGGCCGCACGCTACCTGATTTTAGTAACTATTATACTGCCACTGTAGTCAGAACAGCCTGGTAGTGGCACAACAACAGATACATAGGCCAATGGACCAGAATTCAGAGTTCAATCATAAATTCACCTACCTATGAGCAGATGATATTTGACAAAGCCCAAAGTCTGTTAAATGCGAAAAAGACAGTCTCTTTAACAAATGCTGGCATAACTGGATATATCTATCTGCAAAAAAAATGAGACAAGAACCCTACCTCACACCACATACAAAAACTAACTCAAAATGGATCAAAGACCTAAATATAAAATCTAAAATGATAAAGATCAAGGAAGAAAAAATAGGGACGACACTAGGAGCCCTAATACATGGTATAAACAGAATACAAAACATAACTAACAATGCACAATCACCAGAAGAGAAACTAGGTAACTGGGAGCTCCTAAAAATCAAACACACTCATCAAAAGCCTTCACCAAAAGAGTAGAAAGACAACCTGCAGACTGGGAAGAAAAATCTGGCTACAACATACCTGATCAGGGTCTAACATTTAAAATCTAAAAGATCCTGCAAAACCTCATTAACAAAAAGACAACCCAATTAAAAAAAGAGCAAAGCATATGAACAGGCACTTCACCAAAGAAGACATTCAGACCGCTAACAGATACATGAGGAAATGCTCAGGATCATTAGCCATTAGAGAAATGCAGATCAAAACTACAATGAGATATCATCTCACCCCAAAAAGGCTGGTATTAATCCAAAAAACAGAACATAATAAATGTTGGAGAGGTTATAGAGAGACTGGAACACTTATACACTGCTGGTGGGAATGTAAAATGGTGCAATCAATTTGGCACTTCCTTTAAAAACTAGAAATAGAAATACTATATGATCCAGAAATCCCACTCCTTGGAATATATCCTAGAGAAGTAAGACCCTTTTCACCAACAGATATATGCACACCCAGGTTCACTGCAGCACATCACAATAGCAAAAAGATGGAAATAATTTATGTGCCTACCAACAGACAAAGGAATAAACAAATTATTGTATATTCACACAATGGAACACTACACAAGGATAAAGAACAATGATGAATCAGCAAAATATCTCACAACATGGATGAATCTGGAAGACATTACGCTGAGTGAAACTAGTCAGTCACAAAAGGACAAATATGGTGGGAGACCGCTATTATAAGAACTCAAGAAAAGGTTTAATCACAGAAGTAAACATTCTTTGATGGTTAGAGGGTGGGGAGTGAGAGAAAGGGGTATTCATTAACTAGATAGTTGACAAGAATTGTCTTAGGTGAAAGGAAGGACAACACACAGTACAGGGGAAGTCAGCACAACTGGACTAAACCCAAAGCTAGGAAGTTTCCTGAACATAACCAAACACTTGGAGGGACAGAGTAGCAGGGGAAGGGGCCTGGGAACCATGATTTCAGGGCACATTTTGGTCAATTGGCATAACAAAGTTTATTAAGAAAACATTCTGCATACCAGTTTGGTGAGTGTCATCCGGGGCTTTAAAAGCTTGTAAGTGGTCATCTAAGATGCATCAATTGGTCCCAAGCCACCTGGAGCAAAAGAGAATGAAAAACAGTAAGGACACAAGGAAAACATTAGCCCAAGATACAAAAGGGCCACATAAACCACAGACTCCATCAGCCTGAGACAAGCAGAACTAGATGGTGGCCAGCCACCACCAGTGACCACCCTGATAGGGAACACAACAGAGAGTACCTGACGGAGCAGGAGAAAAGTGTGGTGCTAAACTCAAATTCACATAAAAAGACCAGATTTAATGGTCTTACTGAGTCTAGAGGAACCTCAGAAGACACGGCCCCCAGACTCTCTGTTAACCCAGAATTAAAACCATTCCTGAAGCCACCTCTTAAGACAAAGATTAGACTGGACTGTAAAACATAAAATACTACTCATGAAAATTGTGCTTCTTAATTCAAATAGATACATGAGACTGAATGGGCAGCTACTGTCCGAAGGTGGGATTCGAAGGCAGAAAGGGATAGGAGCTGGCTGAACATACACACGAAACCCAGGGGTGGAAAGGGAGAGTGTGCTGTAAGATTACAGGGATTGCAACTAGGGTCACATAACAACATGTGTATAAATTTTTGCACGAGAAATTAACTTGAGCTGTAAACTTTCACCTAAAGTGCAATAAAATAAATTAAAAAGAAAGTGAAAAGATACCCACAGGATGGGAGAAAATATTTGCACATCATATATCTGATATCGAAAAACAAAAAAGCAAAACCCACTGCCATGGAGGCGATTCTGACTCATAGCAAACCAATTGGACAGAACAGAAATGTCCCATAGGGTTTCCAAGGCTGTAAATCTTTACAGAATGAGACCGCCACATCTTTCGCCCACAGAGCAGCTGGTATGTTCAAACTGCCTACCTTTCGGAGAGCAGCTGAGTGCTTTAACCACTGCAATACCTGGGCTCCTCAGATACCTGATAAGGGTCTAATATTAAGACCTCTTACAACTCAACAAGAAAAAGACAACCAAATTTAAAAAACAGTCATTTCCTCAAAGAAAATGTACAAATGGCCAATAAGCACACTAAAGGATGCCCAATGCCACTAGTCGTTAAAGGAAAACCAAGCCCGTTTCTCTCGAGTTGGTACTGACTAGTATCGACCCCATACGACAGGGTAAAACTGTCCCACAGTGTTTCCAAAGAGCTGCTGGTGGATCTGAACTGCCGACCTCCTGGTTAGCAGCCACCAGGGCTCTCCTTAGTCAATGGAAATGCAAATCAAAATCACAAGATACTGCTATACACCCACTAGAAAATTTGTAATTTAAAAAACAAAAAGTAACAGGTGTTGGCAAGGATGTAAACTAAAACCCTTATGGATTGCTGGTAGAAATGTAAAATGTGGTAATGACTGTAGAAAATAGTTTGGTGATCCCTTAAAAAAGTTAAGTATTACCCTACCCAGTAAAAGTATCACCCTATAACCCAGAATTCCACTCATGGGTACATATCCAGGAGAACTGAAAGCAGGAGTTCAAACAAAACTTTCTACATGAATGCTCATAGCAGCATTATTCAGTTAAATAGTGGGAACAACCCAAGTATCCATCCACTGAACGAATGTATTAATAGAGTACAGTCATACAATTAATTATTAAAGAAAAAAAATTATTAGTTGGCCTTAAAATGGGATGAAGTTCTGGTACATCCTACAACATGGATGAATCTTGTAAATATTATGCTAAGTGAAAGTAAAAACTAGTTGCCTGGAGTAGATTCCCACACATTACAACCATATGTGAAAGAAGTCGGACAAAAAAACCCACATATTTTATGAAATTCTAGAGTAGCCAAATCCATAGAAACAGAAAGGGCCAGGGCCTAGGGGAATGAGGGAATGGAGAGTCATTGCTTAACGGGTATGCTTTTATTTTGGGCATGATGAAAATGTTTTGGAATAGCTAAAACGACATAACCTTGTGAATATTCGAAAAGCCACTGTATTGTACGTTTTAAAATCACTAAAATAGAGAATTCTATGTTAAGTGAGTTTTCCAATTTTTTAAAAGTTAGGAAGATGTCAGCATTTTTTTTTTTTTGCAAGTAACTGAAGTATGAAAACATACAAAAAATGGCGGTGGCGCTTATCGGATCACGTGACCTACCATTGCTTTCTTCCCACTTTCACGATCATCCTTTCCGTCAGAGCATGCGCATAGCCTTAATCCCCTCCCCCGCACATTGTCAACCGAAGCCTTCGTAACGCTTCTTGGACGCGCTTTACTTGTAGCCGGGTCGTGAAAGGGACGAGTGTAAGGAAGAGGAGCCGGGGAGCGCGCACGTAAAGCGTGTTCTCGTAAGCGCCGCTCCTTCGAAGATGGGGAGGAGGGGAGTGGCGTGGAGGAAGAGGGGGGAAGTTGGCGCATGCGCTCAAGGCTGACGGGTTTGAAATGGCTTCGCTGCTAACCCGGAGCCGACTCAGGTGAAGGTCTGGCTAGCGCGGTCGGAGCGGTGGGCTGCCGAGCCGGGGTTTTTAACATCCTACCGGATCTGCGGAAGGGTCGGGACGACTGTTTCGGAAGCACTGCGGCTGCAGGCCGGCGACGGTGGGGCTCTCGTGGGACGCAGGCGGGAGGGACGCGCGCGGCCCCTTTTGTACGAGTCGGAGCAGGCCCCGCGCGACCGGCCCCTCCCCCACCGCCTCGCCGGTCCCTCGCGGCCCTTGACGCGGGCCCAGCTCCTCGGAGCCTCGGCCGGCGGCCCGCGATCGCAGCCCCGGCGTCTTTAGCCGTCCGGCCTCCGGGCTCGGCTCCTCGGGACGAGTCGCCGTGGTGCGCGTTGTGGAGGGAGGATGGAGGCTTTCTCTTTCTTCCCCGGGGGTTAAGGGCCCAGGGCCGTCGGTACCCCCTTCTGGCGGTTCCGTCCCGGCGTCTGGGATGGAGGATTCCACCTGGCGTGGTCTCCGGCCCACGAGGACCTGGGGTGGAGGAAGGTGGATGGCAGAACTCGGGGCCATCCGATTCGCGCAGAGTGGGGGTGGTGGCGTGGGCGGAGACCTTCGCCTTTTCTGGCTCTTTGCGGGGGGGCGAGGGAAGGAGCCCCGGAGGCGCAGTGGTTAAAGCGCTCGGCTGAAAGGTCGGCGGCCAAAGCACCAGCCGCTCCGCGGGAGCAAGATGTGGCAGTCTGCTTCCGTAAGGTTTACAGCCTGGGAAGCCCTGTCGTGCCGTTCTGTCCTACACGGTCCTGTCCTATACATCTCTCCCCTGTGTGGTCGCTGTAGGTCCGAATAGACTCCTTGGCAGTGGGTTTGGGTTTTTTGGGGGGGCGGGGAGAGGTCTTCGCCGTGATTATCTTCAACTACCTTTCCTGTTCCCTGGTTCCTTCCTTGCTCTAACCCAGACCCAGTGCCGTCGAGTCAATTCCTGGGTAAAATGTTCGTTATTTAAATGATATTCTTAAATACCTTTATTCGGAATCTCGTGGCTCCAGTTTCCGTTATTGGTGTGACTGCGACTCTGGCCCTAATCCCCAACCCACTGCCAAAAGAAACACGCAGGCTCTGTATCCTTTTATCGTAAAGTTGTGAACTTGTTAAGAATCGGGGTGGCTAGGTCTTCCGTTTAAACGTGACAGCTTGTAGTCGCAGACCGAAGTGCTTTTCTTGTAAGTCAACTCCTAATGTCATCTTTTAAAATTGGTACCTTTGGTGAACTGTAAAGAGTCCCGGTTGCGCAGTGGTTAAGTTCTCGGTTGCTGACCTAACCAAAAAGTGGTTCGGAGCCCCGGAAGAAAGATGTGGCAGTCTGCTCCGGTAAACATTAGAGCCTTGGAAACCTTGTGGGGCAGTTCTGCTCTGTCTGTAGGGTTGCTGAGACGGAATCGCCTCGATGGCAATGGTTTTGTTTTGTTTTTTTTTTAATGGACTATCTGATGTGAAACGTTTTTGCTGCATTTCAGTTGTCCCTTTGCTCCTTTTCTACTTGCAGTTATTTATTCTTAGACCTACAAAGATGTCCTTGACAAATGTTTCTTTAAAACAGCCTTTTGTGATATTTGTGGTTTGACGACTTTAAAATGTGGATCCTTTCTTAATAGATCGCTGCTATAGAAGAAAAACAAGAGGTTTTTTTTTCCCCCTTGGATCATGGCTCAGTTTGGAGGACAGAAGAATCCGCCATGGGCTACTCAGTTTACAGCCACCGCGGTGTCACAGCCAGGTCAGGCTCCTGAACGCATGTACTGTAAACGTGTGGAGGACGTGTTATGTGATTTAGCCTGTGCATAATATTGTAAAATGCTCATTAATTATGTATCTTTTCTTTAAGTTTCTCTGTAAAGCTCTTTTTAAAAAGATGATCAGCGAGCAAAAAAATGTGTTTTAGTCAACAATTTAGCCAGTTTTTGTTTTTAAATACCTTAAATTGATTAATTTTTAATTGACTTTAATTATCTTAGAAGTTAACAGCCATTCATTCATCAAATATAGACTATACCCTGTTTGGCATGTTAACTCTGTGTATTCATAAGTTATGTTTAAAAGTAAATGTATTTGAAAGCCATACTTTACTAACAGTGGTTTTCAGTTGTCTTTTTAAAGTAGAAAAATGAACTCTAAGGAAGGAAATTATCACTAAAATTGTCGTAAAAGGAGCAAATGAACATTTAAATTTTCAAAACACAAAGTAAACAAAAACTTTTTATTGTTTAGGGCTCATCTGTTTGTTTTTGTAAATTTCTTCCTTTTGGTCCTAGGAAGAATTCTTACCGGTTTTTTACTTTATTGATTGAATCTTAAAGTCTTTAGCTTCTCTCTTATAGCACTGCATTTTTTACTTGAATATAATGCACATAGCATTTAGGAATTTCAAATGAGTTTCCAAGGACCCTACTGAATGATATTTTGAGTTTCTTTCAGTATCCAGAAAAATTGCAGCTTATTCTGTTAACTTGAATACTTATAAAAAAAAATTATGGTACATCTAATAGTCTTTGCTGCATTTTACCTACTTAAAATATCTATTATGTAACTGGAGGTCAGTTGCAGAGAGACTGCAATCTTCTAACTTAGTGTTCTAAAATTTGGTGGAAATGATTATCTAATTATCTAGGTGACCTTTCTCATTCCTTTTACCATAAAAATCCTTGAGTAAGTTCTAAATGAAACTCAACTCTAGATGGACATTGTTTTGATTAAAGGAAATGGTTACTTTAGGGACTCTATTTGGGGGATTAAATGGTCAGCGGTTATTTTGCAGACACCTGAAAATAATGGGAAAAAATTATATTTATTCAGATCCAAATATTTCTCTGCTGTGTTAAAAGTACAGACGGTGGGTTCAGACATAGCAATAATTGTGAGGCTGGCACAGGACTGTTGTACATAGAGTCACTGTGAGTCGGAATTGACAGCGCCTAACAACAGTGTTAAAGGAGAAACTGGTACTGACTTAGTTTTAATGAAACAGGAATTATTAGCAACTAATATCCAGAAGCTGGTGCTGTGTACCGGCACTTTGATAAACTAAACATGTTCTAGCAGATTTTCTCTGCATATAATTTGTTTTAGATTCGTAATATCTATATTGTGTCAATAAAATAGCTGTTATGGTGATATTCTAGTGTCCATAGTTCTTACCACTTATGTTTGCATGTGTGTTATACTCCTGTATTTTCATTGTAAAACTGAGAAAAGGAGGCCAGAGTTTTATGGAACTTGTCAAAGGCAAAGTCAGTAGTGAATATAGGTATTCTCTTTCCATATTTGGCTCTCCATATTTGGCAATAGAGATTTCAAATGTAAATAGTGGGATTTGTGTAAACAGAGCTTATATTTGTGCTGTATGAAATTATTTATGGGCTTTGTTGGACTTCTCAGTCAGAATTTTTCAGAATCAAAAGTTTGCTGACTTATTGTGACTTCAGAAAATAGGCAGTGTTTTGTGTCTAAGCTTAGCTTTTACCATAAAAATCCTTGAGTAAGTTCTAAATGAAACTCAATTCTAGATGGACATTGTTTTGATAAAAAATATA
The DNA here is from genome assembly GCF_030014295.1 of Loxodonta africana. Lineage (NCBI taxonomy): Eukaryota > Metazoa > Chordata > Mammalia > Proboscidea > Elephantidae > Loxodonta > Loxodonta africana. Next base: position 66,649,928 of record NC_087357.1, read on the forward strand.
ATTTTGGGGTGCTACATTTTTTAGCACCCCAGATGATGAATGAGTTCCGTTCCTAAGCTTGTCTTTAAGTTGAATTTGTACTTAAATTAGAACGGTTATATACAGTTCATATCTAACACCAGTTAATCAGATGTTTATGTTAGTGTATAGCGTACCTTTGAATGCATAAAAAATATTAAACACATACAGAAAATACTAGACACTTCCAGATACACTAAACCATCTTTAATGTAACAATACAATAATAATGTTTTAATCTGTGTCACAAAGAGCGCCTCTCCGTTATTAGGAACCATTGTAGGTACCTTGAATTTTTTATATAGAAGGCTTTATGGGGCTTGGTTGGTCACTGCAAGTTGGACATCCGTAACCTGGGACTGCCTGTACTTCTTGAAAGCTAAATGTTTCCTTACCTTTCTTTTAAAGTGCTCTTTGTAACTAATTCTTTACTCATTAGAGTTTCTCAGAGCCAAGCAAATTTCTTTCAAAGTTCAATCTTTTTCATTTCCGTGGCAAAGTATGTCTTGTTTACACCTAATTTTAATGGAGAACATTTTAACTTGTGCTTGACTCCTGAAGTTTTCTCCAGGCAGCTTCAAATACAATTTGAGGAAAATTTCTGCAAAGAACATTAAAGGACTTTAGGGTAATTGTGTATGTGTCAATTATAGTCTATTTTCTAAAAATGCAACTGTTAAAATATGCTAGATATGTTAGTGTCAGAGGCCACTGTCAGATCCAATAGTCACACAACAGAAAAGGGTTAACCAAATTACTCAACTCAAATAAAATATATTAATTTTTGTACCTGTACTTCTGACTCAGTTTCTCCTGAGAGCAATATAAAAACTCCCGTTCAGTTTCCTCTATGTACATGACATAGCATGGTTTTGTTCAGGCAATGGCTTTGTTATTCAATTTTCTTAGATTATTTTGTATTTGTACTAACTTTTTAAAGAATTCTTGGAAATTTGAAATTTTCATTGTGTTCGCACAGATGAAATTTTAGTGTTTTCACACAGATCACACATTTAAAATAATGTTCAAAACTTCAGTGAAAGCATGAAGACTAGCAGTTATTGCTGAAATCTGTTATAAAATTGAAGGTTTTTGAATTATTTCTTATTAATTTTAATATTGAGCCTGTTCAAGTAAGGAGAGTTTGTAATTCCTAGGTATCACGTCTTTCATTTGTAATTTTATTTTAACCGTCATATTTGATCGAATGTTAAACTTTGACCTTTTTCCCGTTTGAACGTGTCTCAGATTTACCCCTTCTTCATTTCACATTTAGGCCTTATGCTTGTCATATTTGAATAACTGCATTTAGCAACAGCTTTCTCTTGCTCCCATGCCAAAGTTTCTCACCTGTCAGGCCCTTCTGTTCCTTTCCCAGGTCTTGTTATATGTTATATATCTTGTTACATGGTATTTATCAACACAGATCCCTCACTTCAGTGAGGAAGCTCTTTTCCTCATCTTTCACTTGGTGGAGATGCTTATCTTTTTTGTCCTTTATTTCGTTCTGACTGCTTGCTTCTATTTGCTTTTCTCTCTTGCCAACTGGGTATGCTGCAGCTTATTTCTCCTGAGCTCCAATGCACCTGTCAGATGTGATCTTCCTAAAGCATAGTTCCTATTGAAATTACAGCATTTTTCAAAGCTGGATGGAACCTGAGCTAGAGTCTGTCCCAACTCTTTTCTCTAAGAGATAAAGAAATTGAGGCCCAGAAAGGTACAGAAATTTGTTTTAAGATCTCTCAGCAAGTCATAGCAGAGTCAGTTTTGGGACTCCAGAATTGCGGTTCATTACGTCTTCCATTATTCCCTCTTATTCATCTGCAGAAATATCTTCCAGGAGTTCTAGAATATAGTTCAGACTTCTTAAGGGTAATATTCAAGGGCTTCTTTTTTTCTACTTTTCCAACCCTATTTCTCCTACACGGTGATGTATTTGTTCTTTTCTTACTGTTCAGCCTGTTTTTCATCTCCTAGGTGAAATGCCAGTGACAGTCATACTAGAAAAATACTAGGGACCAGAGCTTTTAGATGTGAAAATTTAATAGTTTTCTATTGTATAAAGAGACTGTGGGGGAGGGGCAATGAGAGAGGTGTTTGACAAATCACTGGCTGAATCTTAAAATGGTCTTTAGCTCAATTACATTGACTAGGGGTATCTTGTTTTACACTACCTTTTTTGTCAATAATACTACTTTTTAAATTTCATGCTTACGGAATATTTTACTTATCATATATATCTTGCATGTATCTCTTCAAAATACGCAAGTATTTTGTTATTATTGTTAGTTGCCGCTGAGTTGATTCCGACTCATTGCAACCTCATGTGTGCAGAGTAGAACTGCTGCATAGGGTTTACAAGGCTGTGACCTTTCCGAAGCAGATTGCCAGGCCTGTCTTCTGAGACGACTCTAGGTGGGTTAGAACCACCAACCTTTCAGCTTAATAGTCAAGCACTTAACCATTTGCGCCACCCAGGGAGTCTAGGTGCTTGCTTATTAGTCATGCTGTATGCTAGGTGAACTTAAAATTATTAGAACCTTGAATATGAAAAAATTTTGGTATGATATAGAATTTCGTTACCACCATGTATCTATCAGTTTGTTGTACTTCGGTGGCTTTCATGTTGCTGTGATACTGGAAGCTCATGTTTCTCATGCTTTTGTAAAAGAAGCAGCCAGATATGTTACTTGACTAAAATAAAAATATTTACGTGTATATGTATATAATTGCAAAAATATGAAAATGTGGGAATGTATTTAACAGATCAGACCTCTTCTCAACCATTTCTTTTGACCATTTTTAAGGTGACTATATTGTAGCTATAGAGAAAAAATGAACTAATTCAGGAACACAGGTGATTGAAGCCGATATCAATACCCGTGTTTTAAATGTGAGTCTGCTTTTCCTGCCTCCTCGTTCTGGCCTGGTCGGCCTTTAAATCCCCATCACTTGAATTAGCTGCTCAGATTTGAAGATTCCCGGTCTTTTCCATACACAGAATGGCTGACCTGTATATGCTTCACTTACACTAGTTATCCCTTGATAGAGTTGCGTGTTTCCAACCCATAATTTGGTAGAAGAGGAAGATTGCTGCTGGTATGGGACTTGTTTAAACACTGCTTCTGCTGTATTATAGCAAATCGTCTCTGAAACTTTTTCTAAGAGTAAAAAGTGCACATAAAATCTACTAAGGTTTGTTGTTAATACATATTTTTTCCTCATCCTCTAAGCCTGCCTGGCTTGTGGTCTCATCTAGTGAGAGCTGATATGGCAGACTGTCCTGTTTACTTTTGACCGGTGGGTATTAGCATAAAACCAAAACCAAACCCGTTGCCATCCAGCCTATTCCAACTCATAGCCACCCTAGAGGACAGAGTAGAACTGCCTCCATAGGGTTTCCAAGGCTGTAAATCTTCACTGAAGTAGGTTGCCATGTTTTTCTCCCCCGGATTAGCTGGTGGGTTTGAACTGCCGACCTTTTGGTTAGCAACCAGGGCCTAACCACTGTACTACCAAGACTCTGTCTGTAAAGATTATAGCCTTGGAAACCCTGTGGGGGAGTTCTGCTCTGTCCTGTAGGATCCCTGTGAGTTGGAATCAACTCGACAGCAACAGGTTTAGTTTGGATTTTTCCTAAAAAATACTTTGTAGGTTTGGTTGGGTTTATTCTGAAGTATAATTTTATAGAACACTCATGATATGAATTATTTGATATAAAACCTATGACATCTGGGGTGGGACGTGCATCCATTAAATTCAATAAGCATTACTAAAATTGTTCTTTAAGTTTTTTTTTTTTTTTTTTTTACTAACCAGTGGCAAACCTTGATACACAACTAAGCACCCATGGAAAATTCCTAGAAGGGACTCATTTTAATTTTTTTTTATTTTTTATTTTAATCTCATTTTAGCTGCATTGGGTGTTCAGCAGCCCTCACTCCTTGGAGCATCTCCTACCATTTATACACAGCAAACTGCGTTGGCAGCAGCAGGCCTTACCACACAAACTCCAGCCAACTACCAACTAACTCAGACTGCGGCGTTGCAGCAACAAGCCGCGGCCGCAGCAGCTGCATTGCAACAGGTGAATCTTCAAGAGGTTGTAAAGTGACAGAGAAAACTGTAGAAAATCTGCATAGCTAGGCTCACTACTATCACTTTTTAATGAATGAAGGAAGAATTTTAGGCCTTTATTATGCTTTTGTTTTTTTTTTCTTCCTGATCATAAAAATTATGTATACCTAACACATGCAGACAAGCATAGTTACATAGTCAGAATTCTTCAGCTTTTAAATGGAGCAGTTTTTATACCTTAATTAGTTGAACAAAATTCAGTTTTTGGTGGGTCCCAGAATATAAGTAATCACCATTTTGTTTATTTTAGATGGCATTTAATCGTTCCAGGACATTTCTTTTGAGTGTAATCTTGGCTATATTTGTATGTAAGTGGTTTACTTTTTGAGAATGACTAAAACTAATATCCAATTTTTCTTTGAAAAATCTGTTGGTATTTTTTTTTCCCAGCAATATTCACAACCTCAACAGGCCTTGTATAGTGTGCAACAGCAGGTTAGTTTATATTTTCCATCTTAAAAAGTTATTTTAAAGCAGCCATTTGTTTCAAAATTCATTTGATATAGTGTTTAATTCCTGTCAGCTACCTTCATGTGTGATTTGAATTCTTTGGGGGTGGGGGAAATGAGGTATGTAAAAAGGAATGTCTCCAAGGCAGAAAGAGATAGGAGGGGGTTCTCAAAAACCCAAGTCCTCGACTACCGGCCAGTCTTTGTCACGTGTGTTTTAAGGACATATGCATAGGATAGTATGGAAAGAATCCCTCTATTACTGTTTGGCCCTGTACTCCTGTCTGGAACCGCTAGCCCTACTTTGCTGAATTAGACCACATGTGAAAATGAAAAGCTGCCTTTTTCCATCTGAAGCCTAGAAGATTGGACTTCAGCCTTTTTTTTTTTTTTAAAGCAGTGGACTCTCCTTTTTTTTCCCAAAATGAAATTGTGTGTGGAAATCTTATGTACAGAATATAAAAATAGAGCTGTTGAAAATAGGGGAGCGCCCTCCCCTACAGTTCCATCCCTACTCCCAAGGCACATATGAACAATTCGAAGAACTGTGACTTAGATTAAAAGTAAGTTTCTTCGATGTCCTTTCTCTGGGCTCCACCTCTAATCACGTTCCTTAAGGTTTTACATTTATGATAGGGTGAGGTAGGAAAAACTGAACCCAAGGAGAAGGTATGTCAAGGGAAAGAGAGTTTGCCCTGAAAATAGTACGCTCAAGCCTAAGGTAGATAAGCTCTAGCCTAAGTACCCGTTCTAGGCTTTTCCAGGGCTAGGAGATAGTTTTCAGTCCTTCTCAGTACCTGAGCCATTCAGAAGTTTCAGGAAAGTATAATAGCCAGAAGTAAAGGGATGCAAGAGAAAGGGACCAAAAGCTAGATCCAAAGACACTGAAGAAGCATGAGGTACCTCAGTTCATAAGCTGTTGTCCCAGAACATAGCCCAATTTCGTTCTTAAGCCATTTGAGGCTTGAGAAACATTACATTTTCCCTGCGGATTACAGTGTTCCACTAATAATTTTTATCAACCTCTGAAAAACTGACGAGATTGATTTCAAAACAGCTATCTTGTTTTCAGAGTACCCTCAGACTTATTTTAGTGCTGTTATAAAATATTAAATATTATGATTTATTAGGTTGAACTGTGTAAAAATGGCAATAATCAACTGTTCACTTAATAGAAAATTGTAATTTAGTGTTATTTAACCTGTAACACGTGGGCCTAGGTAAACTGAGTGTATTAAATCAGAACCTCATGTAGGTTTTTTTCCTAACTTAAGTCATTTCTAGTTCAGTGTTTTAACTTCCCCATTCCCAGAAATTCCTTTTTGCTTTCTGGTAATGTTACACTTTGCTATTGCCAAGGAAACCCTATGTCAGATTGTTTGGTCTTTCATGGTTCCTATGCCTCTAGTAAATCTGACCATCAAAAGTGCTTCTCATTTTAGGGACATATGAATTGAATGGCTACTGGTATTTTTTGATGTTACTGAATGATAATACTGAATCATTTTTGTACATGAAAATTAACATGTTGTCAAACTAGAAATCTTCCCCTCTAGGGACCTGTGGGATTGTTTTGGTGGATGTTTTCACTATGAAATAGCAACAAAACAAAAAAAGATCTTTTAATTGGAATCTGCTAAGTGCGACTCTTATATATGGGGTCCACAGATGTTAGAAAAAGGAAACCTTATACATTTAATGACTTCTTTTACTTTTTACATTGTTCTTGATTAGAAATATTTAATAGAAATGTTTTCCTTTTATTAAGCATCTTTGAAACAATTCTAATTTTCTTTCTTTTCTCTGTTTCCAGTTACAGCAACCCCAGCAGACCCTATTAACACAGGTTAGTTTGGCATTACTTTATTTCTTTTGGATACCTGAATAAAGAGTGGACCAAAGTTGTGTCCCTATTCTAGTTTTTCTGTCAGGGTTTAAAGATGAATATTTGTTGAATTCACATAATAGTTTAGCAATATAATGTTAAATAAAGATTTAAAAGTGTGTGGTTTTGTGCGTTTTCTTTTGTGCTTTTTGATTGTCCAGCTGTGATCCAGTTTTAATGAATAAGTCCTGTTTTAGACAATACTTATTTTGAGTTTTATGTTTCCTTTGTAGCTAACACTTGCGAGAATTTTTTTGTACATGTTGCTTCTTTAGCTTTAGTAGGTAGAGTTATTGTATTACCCTATCAGCTTAGTTTTTTTTAGCAACGTTTAATAAAAGATTTTGAACTTCTAATGTGGTGCTATTTTTCTATAAAATGCCTACATTCTCAAGAAGGAAGACTTCAGATCTGGATTTATTTAAAGTTCACTGGTTGGTAAAGCAATTTGGCCATATCTAAAATAATTTTAAATGCACCTGTTTGAAATATTTAAGCAAGCAACTTCACTTCTGAGAATTGGTCCCAAAAATGCACTCACATATATACAAAATGACCTGTGAGCTGGGATATTCGTTGCAAAAAATTAGAAACAACCTAAAAGTCCTAAATAGGGGACCAGTTAAATATATTATGGTAAGAATTGGTAAACTGTCTCTATGTAAGAACTTCTTATAGTCTGTTGCATGTTTTATTTATATATATATACACACACACATATGTGTGTAAATATATATTCCTTTTAAAAGTATAAAAACCGTTCTTAGATAATAGGCCGTAATAAAGCAGGCCATGGACTGACTTGGCCTATGGCATAGAGAGAAATACTGTACAGCTGTTAAAAAGGGAAGAAGAATCTCTTTACTTACTGATAGGAAGTGATATCCCAGATATGTGAAGTGGAAAGTAGTATAATGCACTATGTGTTATATGCTTCCATTTATATAAGGGGGAGGGAGACATCAGTTCTGTATCTACCTATCTATACGCTTATATTTGCATAAAACATCTTTAAGAGGATCTGAAATAATAACTAGTGACAGTGATTGCCTCGTGGATAGGGACCTGGATAGCTGAGGATAAGAGGTAGGAGAAAAGCTTTTATATCTCTTAGTCTTGGATCTGTTGCTTGTTTATTTATAAATAAGTTTTAATTGAGAAATTAGCACCACTTTGTTTTTATTAAAGAACTGAAATTGACCCACATCTATCATATTTTCGATCCCCAATATTGGGATTTGCAAATTGAATAGAAAAGCTGTAAAAGTTTGTCACTTGTTAAAATAGATTTCCCAAAATTTGCCCTGAAGACCATTAGTGTCTTGAATGTTGCAGAGATTTCATGAGAAAATAATTGTGTGGTCAAAGTTGAAGGAATGCTGAGTTTTCTTTATTATATATGACTTTCTTGAGTATAATGCCAGTGTGGATTGCGAATTTTGAAGAGGAAGCTAAAATACGAGCTGTTTTTTAAAACTCATTGGACCGTGGGGCCTTTTTTCCCGGCTTAACCTGTGGGAACACTTATCTAAGTGACCAAATTAAAGAAATAGATCCAATGTAACTTACAGTTTTTGAGACTTGATTCTTACCTTTAAACTGTACATGTCATTTTTTAACTTCAAATACATTTTTAACATTTTGGGTTAGTTTTAGGTAGTCATTTAAAATTTTTAGATAGTTTCAAATCATTTCCATAGTTTGATGTTGATTATGGTTTTGGGTTTTTTGCTCAATGGTTTTTGATTTTTGGGTTTATTTTTCCCCTCAACAATTTTTACATGTATAATTCAGTGACAGTGATTTCATTCTCCTAGTTGTTAAACTGTCCTTGCTATGATTATGTTTTATAGCCAGCTGTTGCATTGCCTACAAGCCTTAGCCTGTCTACTCCTCAGCCTGCAGCACAGATAACTGTATCATACCCAACACCACGGTCAAGTCAGCAACAAACCCAACCTCAGAAACAACGTGTTTTCACAGGAGTGGTTACAAAGCTACATGATACATTTGGATTTGTGGATGAGGATGTATTCTTTCAGCTTAGGTAAACTTCATTAGGTGTTGGCCTTCTTGTATTTAGCATTAAGTATATTGATAAAGCACCTGCTTAATAGTGGCATGGGATTGTGTTTTAGCTATAATTTATCTCTTTTATAATCATTCAGCTTTTATTGTATTTCTACCCATGACCTGTTTTTGTTTGTTTTTTATTTGTCATTGGTTTGCCTTTTTTTTTCCTTGTAAGCTTTTTGATGGAGAACGTGATAAGAGATAGCTTTTGGTAACTGAACAAACTAGTTATAGTGAAAAGAGTCCTGGTGGCGTAAATGGTTAAACACTTGGCTGCTAACTGAAAGGGTTGGCGTTTTGAACCTATCCAGCTACTCCACAGGAGAAAAACCTGATGACTTGCTTCTGCCAAGATTACAGCCAAGTAAACCCTATGGGGAAGCTCTACTCTGTCATATGGAGTCACTACGAGTCAAAAATGACTCAGCAGCACCCAACATTTATGGTGAATTCCTTTTTTTTATTGTGCTTTAGTGAAAGTTTACAAATCAAGTCAGTCTCTCATACAAAAACTTACATACACGTTGCTATGTACTCTTAGTTGCTTTCCCCCCAAAGTGACAGCACACTCCTCCTCTCTACCCTGTATTCCCCGTGTCCATTCACCCAGCTTCTGTCCCACTCTGCCTTCTCATCTCGCCTCCAGACAAGACCTGCTATGGTGAATTCTTTATAAATGTTTTGTAACAGTTAGGTGACGTTTATCATCTAATAATATTCATGGTTAGACTTACGTTAAGATTAGGGCATAAAGTCATATGTGTCCTTTTAAATTTAATCTTTTATGTGACATATAATCAGTAACATTGTTCTTATAGTGAAAAATTAATAAATGAGAATTAAATGTTTGATGAACTAACATGTTCACAGTAGCACTTCAGTAATTTTGTGGTAGTTGCAGGAAATAAGAATTTTCTTAGACTTTTCAAATATATTTCTAATGAACTTTCTTATATCTGGGAAATTAATTTTTTTTCTCCTTTTATTGCGCCTTAAGTGAAAGTTTACAGCTCAAGTTAGTTTCTCATACAAAAATTTGTACACACACTGTTATGTGACCCTAGTTGCTCTCCCTATAATGTGATAGCAAACTCCTCCTTTTCTGGGAAATTGAATTACTGTGCAAGATTTATCTATAAGTGGCGATGGTTTTTGTCTCCTACTGGACTGAGTATTTTCCATCTTTTCTGTATTTCTCTCATCTTTCCAGAGCCCAAAACAAATCTTACTCCTAGATTATAAAAGTTAGGAAGGGACACAGTATTAGAATATGGGGTGGTAAATTATTTCTTCTACTTCAAACCTGTGTTTATACAAAGAGGGTGAAATATGATCAGTTCTAAAAGAAATATATCTGGGAGGTATATCTGATTTTTTAAAAATGGCTTTCCAGGCTTGCATTTCAGATACAAACTCCCCAAAAAACCAGCTGTAGTCAAGTCGACTCTAACTCATGACAACCCCATGTATGTTAGAGTAGAACTGTGCTCCATAGGGTTTTCAGTGATTGATTTTTCAGAAGTAGATGACCAGGCTCTTCTCTGGGTAAACTTAAACCTTCAGCCTTTCAGTTAGCAGCCGAGTGTGTTAACCATTTGTACCACCCAGGTACTCTTATTTTATAAATAAAATACTAAGCATGTAAATCTTTTTGGGGGAGAAATCTGTTTTAATTGTTATATTTAAGGGAATTCTTTTTTTTTTTTTTCCTTTGTAGTGCTGTCAAAGGGAAAACCCCCCAAGTGGGTGACAGAGTTTTGGTTGAAGCTACTTATAATCCTAACATGCCTTTTAAATGGAATGCACAAAGAATTCAGACGCTACCAAATCAGGTACATAAAGTATTGAGTTAAGTATTATAGAATTGTGGTAATTGGGTCTTAGAATTCATGAGTATTTTTCTCTTAAATTTAATTTTATTATTTTTAAGAATCAATCTCAAACCCAGCCTTTACTGAAGACTCCCCCTGCTGTCCTTCAGCCAATTGCACCGCAGACTACATTTGGTGTTCAACCTCAGCCCCAGCCCCAGTCACTGCTGCAGGCACAGATTTCAGCAGCTTCTATTACACCACTCCTGCAGACTCAGCCGCAGCCTTTATTACAGCAGCCACAGCAGAAAGGTATTCCGGGCAGTAATAGATCTTTGCTGTTTATGTTTCCGACTGACGTATAACTCTAGTTGTTACAAATTATAGTGATAGTATACAAAGAGAAAATTCAAAGATAAGCTCTTGGTGGACTTAAAACAAATATCAAAACAGTTAATCCCCTGCCATCCTACTGGTAGCTTAAATGTAATGGAGAAAAATATTTTTGAGACTTATTGTTTATAAATATACCAAAAATGTTTTATATACGTGCAGAGTCTAATGATAGCACTTCAAATTACTCATTGAACCGTATTGGATCAAATGAATGCATTGTGTCTTAAATTTTCCTTTGTAAGTTGATTGTTTAGAACTCTGGACATTTTCTTATGGAAGCAGTGTTAAAAAATGTAATTGTGGCATTTTCTCAAATACATCATACAGGAAAATGATAGAACATTACACTGTAACAAGTTACTATTAAATGAACACCATGGAATCACTACTCAGGTCAAAAAAAAATACATTGCCAGCCTTTCTTTTAATAGCTTGACCCTGCAGGTGTGTCTTCGTGCTATACAACTTAGCATTGTCTCTTTTTGAACTTTACTTAATGTGTGATTCCATTTATATAATCTTTTGTGTAAGATTTCTTCATTTTAACATTGTTTAAAGTTTTTCGTACTATTCTGTGTGGCTTTTGTTTGTTCATTTTACTTGTGGATAATATTCAATTGTATCGATATTATACGATATATATGTTTGTTTTGGAAAACATTTGGATTCTAGTATTTGGCAGTTTCTGAAAATGCGTGAGTTTCTGCACACACATGCAAACATTTGTATATGTGTGCATATATATACTTGTATGTGTACATAAATATATACATATATACATGCGTGTGTGTGTGTGTGTGTGCACATACAGAGTTCCACCCTATACCTTCAGATGAAAGTTCTGGGTCAGAGGGTACTATGTGTAGCATAAACTTACTAAATGATGGCAAACTGTTTTCTAGACTACTTGGTTCTTCCATGTATCTGATCGTTGGCCCTGTGATTTCTGATTTATTTTTTTTTCCTTTCTCACCTTTTTCTTTCCTAAGAGACTTTTTCAGTTGTGAATTGGGACTTGAATAACCTTTTTCCCCTACTGCTGTCTTCAGCAGGAAGTATGGCTCTGTGAGAGGGCTCAGGGAAGCCGTGTTTCTCATGCCGATGTGTCCCATGGCTCAGTGGATGGTTGACGGGAGTACTGAGAATAGGGTGGAAATATATAGAAGAGAGAAAAGAGTTGTGATAGGATGGGGTTGATTTCAGTGGAGTTGGGTGTGTGCTAAGGAACAATTGCTAGAAAGGTAGAGAAATCTCCAGTGGCAACTAGGATTGCTTAAGCAATGCTACCCTTTAAATCTTTAGCTTACGTAGAATAATTTAATATAAGAAGCGTTAAGTTAGCTGTTCTTTTTTCCCCCAAATTTTTATTATGAAAATTTTCAGATATACAGGAAAGCTGAAGTAACAGCATAATGATCACTTTTGTGCACTTACTACCTAGATTGGACAGCTGTCAGTGTTCTTCCATGTTTCATTTGTCTGTATATGCATATGTGTGCGTATACGAATATATACACTTTTTTGTCGCTTAATCTTTTGAAGTAATTAGGAGACATTATGGTGTTTTCCCCTTAAATTCTTAAGCACGTCCCTCTTAAAAACGATGTTTTCCTGTATTTGCACAACCCGTCATCACATATAAGCAAAACATTTAAATATTCTAGTTTATATTGAAATCAACCAGTTGTCCTTAAAATGTCATTTAAAGATTTCTTTCCCCCAAAACAAGAGCCAGTCGGGTTTTATGCGCCATATTTAGTTGTTTCTTTAGTCTTTATTTATTTATTTTTATCGTAAGATAGTTTCCTTATTTTTTTTTTTCTCTCAACAGTCTGTAGGTTTTCTTTTTTACTCTTTTGGTGTGAGGTTTTTTGATGAGCATAAGTGTTTGATTTTTAGGAGCTCTCAGTTATCTAGCTTATCTTCTGGTGTTTGTGCATTGCTAGTTATGGTTTGTATTATATTTATGCCGTGTATTAGGGCCTCTAGCATTGTTCCAATTTTTTCATCCGTAATCTGTCGTTTTAGGTTTTATATTTAGGTCTTTGATCCGTTTTGATTTTTTTGTGGATGATGTGAGGTATGGGTCAAGTTTCATTTTTTTACAGATGGACATCCATTTTTGCCAGCACCATTTGTTAAAAAGGCTGTCTTTTCCCCACTTAATGGACTTTGGTCCTTTGTCAAAGATCAGCTGACCATAGAGGGGGGATTTACGTCTGGGTTCTTGATTCTGTTCCATTGGGCAATGTTTCTGTTGTCGTACCAGTACTAGGCTGTTTTGACTACCATGGCTGAACAGTAGGTTCTGAGATAACACTGACATTTTTAAGAACTTGGGCTGGTTGACTTGTAGATTCTTGTAAAAAGTTCATTGTTCTGGATTTGTCACGGTACATTGTTCCTCTATTAAATAACCCATAAACTAGAAGTTAAACCTATAGGCTTTTGGCATTATAGATGATATTTTATAAATTATACTGGATTGTATTAGGAGGCACATGTTGTCAGGTTGTTTCACTGTTAAGTTATGCTAAGTTTGATAACTTGGCTGACGTCGTGAACATCGCATCCCTCCATTTTAAGGAGACCTGTATTTCTTTGCAGGTAATCTGTAATGATACTTCAGCACCCTGTGAATATCTTTTTCTACAGCAGTCTTTAATTTGGTATCTGTAGACCAGGAGTCAGCAAACTACAGCTGTTGATTAGGTCCATGGCTAAGAAGAAGAGTGATTTTTACATTTTTGGATGGTTGTAAAAAATATATAAATGTACGTTATGGATCAAGACTGTGTGTGGATTGCAAAACCTAAAATATTTACCGTCTAGCCCTTTACAGAAAATTTTTGTTAACTCTTACCTTAGGTGATTCTTGCCTGAATTAGTTATTTCATTATAGGTTTCAGAATGATGATTTTTTTAATGATTTCATCTTGCCTGCATTTATTAGCTGTTTTATGGAGCCCTGGTGGTGCACCAGTTAAACATTTGGCTGCTAACCAAAAGGTCAGCAGTTCAGTTCCACCAGCCACTACCTAGAAACCATGTGAGGTAGTATTACTCTGTCCTCTAGGGTCGCTATGATTCAGAGTTGACTCGATGGCGATGGGTATGGTTTGGGTTTTATTATATAGCAATGACTGTGAGTATGGCACAGACAGTGCAGTGTTTTAGTCTATTGTACATAGGGTCACTATGAGTCGGAACTGAGGGCACCTAACAGCATTTGCAGGGAAGAACTTTTCCTCATGAACTGGGAGATTCTGTTTACCAACTTGCAAAATAAGGAGTTGGTGTTAAAACTCTTCTCTGATGGTGGCAATGGGTGTTTTCCTTTGTTACTTGTGTTTTATTTTTAAGTATTATTGTGGTCTCGTGGGGTTTTATTTATTCAGCTATTTATCCTTAAAAATTTTTATTTTTGGTGCTTTAATTGTCCAAATATGGCCAGTGGGAGCCCCTTTAAGCTGACTGTGTGTCCTTTTCAGATGCTTCCATTAGACTTTGAGTACTTTTTTCTTTCTTACACAAGATGTCCCACTGAGGGTGTTGCTAAGTTGTAAGCTGCCTATATGTTTTCTGAAGTAGCACGGAGAGTGAAAGGGAAATAAGCATCAAAAAAGCATAAGAACCCTGCTGACATACACATTTTTTATCCGTAATGAGAAATCAGACTCATATTGAATGAATTTTTTAGGAAACACAGTATTTGAGAGTTTTTTTCCTATTACATCCTACAGAGCAATAACTCAGATAAACACTATACTGGACATCATACTGGAAATTAATATCTTTATCATAGCCTGGGGCCAGAAAAATATGATCTAATATGATAGAAATGTGATCTAGTTCAGTTCTGAGTATGATATAAAAATATGATCTCATGTATCATGTAATCAAGTAGAAGGCACAGAGTGGAACTTGTACGTATGTATGTGTAGAAACTTGTGCATGTTGCCCTTGAACACATATATGAGAAATTTTAGAGGTGATCTAGTTCAGCTTTAAACACGATTCCATGTATCATTTCATCAGGTAGAATGAAATTATTTATCCTGTATCCTTGTTTTTTTTTTTTTAATCCTGTGATTTGTGATAGTTATGTCTACCCTTCATAGACCTGTAAGTTGAATAATTCTAATGGAGTTTTAGCAAATTTTCAAGGAAAAACATCTTTTTAAATCCTTGTGGCTTGACAGAATGTTGAGATACATAGGATGAGTATTTTAATCTGGAGTTGTGAAGGATGTGATTATTCTAATAACTCTTTTTGAAATATTTACATCTGTCCATAAGTTACTTTAAGTTTGCATTGTACCAAGGAAGGTTCTCTCCTATCTGAGTGAAATAGATAATTGACTGTCATGTTTCAGGATGAAATTGTTATTTTTGAATACTAGGAAGAATTCATCATGACAGTACCTATTTTGTCTTAAATTATCAATTATGCTTTTAAAAACTGCTTCAGTGATTCCCAATTATTTGGCAGTGTTCATCGGGCCAGTGATTTTTATCTATAAAGTTTAACCAGATAATGCTTTTGAACTTTGTTTAAATAAGTCAAAGTTCTTTCTGTATCTTTTTAAGCTGGTTTATTGCAGCCCCCTGTCCGTATAGTTTCACAGCCACAACCAGCACGAAGGTTAGATCCACCGTCCAGATTTTCAGGAAGAAATGACAGAGGGGATCAAGTACCTAACAGAAAAGAGGACCGGAGGTATGTCAGTAGGTATACTGTGGAGTCTTGTTTGTGTTACCATTATACTTACTTTAATAAAGAACTCTTCCATAATGCCAAAAATGTTAGTAATTTTAGAAAACTTTGCTTTAAGTCGTGAAAGGGAGAGAGAAAGACGGAGATCCAGAGAAAGATCGCCTCAGAGAAAACGTTCCCGGGAGAGATCTCCCCGAAGAGAGAGAGAGAGATCACCTCGGAGGGTTCGACGTGTTGTTCCACGTTACACAGTTCAGTTTTCAAAGTTCTCTTTAGATTGGTAAATTCTTTTTCTTCCCTTTGTTTTATTGAATTACTAACTTCATCATTTTTAATACAAATAAATACCTTTGGAATCAGAGGTCATGTTCAAGTTACCAAGAATTTCTGAGCTTCACCTGCTAAATGGAGATAATAATGAACTAGCGGAATTATTGTGAGGATAAGTTGAGTTAGTATCTAAAGCACTTGATGGTAGTGGGCTGTGGTGGTCAACTAAATAATAGCTATAAACTTGTAATGCATACGAAGGGCAACTTGATAAGTAACTTTAAGGGAAAGGTAGAGTAATCTGAGGACCTTGGCAAATGTGTATAAAATAATCAACAGATGGGAAATCCAAGAACAACCTTAAACCAGAAGTATCCCTGGGAGTTTTCTTAAACAAATAATTTAGCTTAACTAGTATAAAAATGAGCATTATGTTCCTTTCAGAACTGTCTATACGGGATCAAAGTGACTACAGCAACTCAAAAGATTAGATAAAAACCTTAGGGGGCACGGAGTTTATATTCATGAGGGAGGAACAACCTAGAAGAGGAGGGTGAGAGTGGATGCACAACTCTGAGAGTGTCATCAATGTCAATGAATTGTATGTGTAGAAATGGTTGAATTGGTGCATGTTTTGCTGTGTATATTCTCAACAACAAAATATAAAAATATTAAAAAAAACGAACAATTAATAGTAAAATAACAAAAATGAATTATCAAAAGCAGTGTTCAAAAGCTGTTTAGCCTAGACACTGTATGCACTTCAGTGGCCTTGAGGGGGAATTCCTGCATTTCAACAAAGTATAATAATTAATATTGGTCTATCAAAAGTTAAAATTTCTGTAATCGTCAGTTCTAGATCTTGTGAACACATAGTATATTTTATGTAAACCAAAGAAGAGGGAAGTGATGGTTCAGTGGGGAACTCTTGCTTCGGTGCAGGATACTTGGGTTTGATTCTCAGCCAGCGCACTTCAAGCATAGCCGCCACTGGTTTTTCAGTGGAGGCTCGTGTGTGTGGCTGTAGTGCTGAACAGATTTCAGCAGAGCTTCCAGACTGAGACACTAGGAAGAAAGTCCTGGCAACCTACTTCCAAAAAATCAGCTTGTGATAAAACTGTGTCTGATCCTGTTGTGCATGGGGTCGCTGTGAGTCCAGAGCCAACTCGATGGGAGCTAACAATGCCAAGAAAATCTCGCTTTAAAGCTTGTTGATATTTCTTATGTTAGTTGGTGTTCATATGCTTGTGCTTGAGGTCAAATCTACTCTTAATTTATACTAATTTTCTTGTTATCTTTGTTTGCTCTGATACTTAAAATATCTAGGCTGCATATTTCAGAGAAATCCTTTGGAAATAAAACTGCTTTCCTAGTCCCAGAGGTATTAAATAGAGCAGCTCTGCTTGTAACTCATTTATTCCCAGTCTAGAATACTATTCTGAGGTCAGACCTTCATAGTTCACCACTGCGAAGTAAATGCTCAAGATATCAAATATACGGTTTGTAAATATAAATGATTTTAAAGTTTCCATATCTCTTTTATGTAGTTTTGGAAATATTTTCTTAGAATGATATGATTATAGGAGACCGTATACCAAGAAGTGATTTATTTGTACTTGTCTCTTCTGCTGTATTGTAGATTTTATTCCCATGGGGTAAAACATGACTTCAAAAGTTCTGGTGATGGTTTACTGGGAAACTGTTTACATATACTTTCTTTTTGTAACACTTCTTTAAAAACAAACAGCAACAACAAAAAACTCAAGTACCTGTTCTTCACATTGCCATTTTAACAGCAGAATCTTGTTCGAATAAAGTAGATCAGCAGCCATAACTGACAAGTTTATTCCTGTGTATTTATTTTTAAGTTTAAAATAGAAAGATATCCCTACATATAGATAGTTCACATTTGACACCACTGTATTTTAAAAAGACAGTGTAGTTGTCTTTTCATCTTAAAAATTATTGGTGGTTTCCATTTTTCATTATGCTTTAAAAAAGAAACCTCAGATTTTTACCAGATTGATTTAACTTTGAATTCCTCTCCTTTAAAACCTCTGCTTCTCAGGAAAAAGGAAATCATACTTTTAAAATATCAGTATGCCAGATAAAAAAGGCAAGAAACTTATCCCCTCATTATATAACAAGTGGTTATGGATCTTCATTATTCACGTAGAAGGGTATAGAGGTATGGATAATTCAAAAAGCATTTAGGTTTTGCTTTGATACAGATTTTTGTATTTAATTTTGAATGTAGGTATGCTTGATCTAGAAGCTTGCTACAGAATAAAAGTTGTATTTTTTTCTACATTGTTTAGACCTGATTGAGGAGCACTCGAATACTAATTTGGTACTGCTCTTCTCCCTTTTTGAACCCTGGAGCCCTGGTGGCGCAGTGGCTAAGAGCTACAGGGAGCTACAGCAGCTAAGCAAGAGGTCTGCAGTTCGAATCCACCAGCCACTCCTTGGAAATCCTATAGGGCAGTTCTACCCTGTCCCATAGGGTTGCTATCAGTTGCAATCAACTTGATGGCATATAAACCATAGTTTTCTCAAATTAATACAGAGTTCCAAATGCTACAGAACTGCCCTTTTTTTTTTTTTTTCTTCCCCCAGATCTTCTGTGGAGCCAGGGCTGAAGTTAATTTCATTTCAAAGGGTCTTTTCTAATTAATTGTAAGCTACACACAAAAAGTAAAGGAATACAAGTAACAGGCACCAGTTATTTATTAGAAGCTGTTAGTAAACAAATCTGAAAACAAGACTTTCATATGTGTCTGTGCAGATCTATAGCTCATTTATAATTGAAGGTCCATTTTCAACTGGCTTTTATCCATGTCAGGTTATATGTTTAGCTTCAGAATTAAGTGAATGTTTGTATACCCTTTGGTGTTAAGGCTGTTATTTATTCACTACTTGTGTCTTTTTCAGTCCTAGTTGTGACATGATGGAACTAAGGCGCCGTTATCAAAATTTATATATACCTAGTGACTTTTTCGATGCTCAGTTTACATGGGTGGATGCTTTTCCTTTGTCAAGACCATTTCAGCTGGGAAATTACTGCAATTTCTATGTAATGCACAGAGAAGTAGAATCTTTGGAAAAAAATACGGCCATTCTTGATCCACCAGATGCAGACCACTTATACAGTGCAAAGGTTTGTATTCTACTGTGATAATACACCATAAATTTCTTAGTATTTATTCATAATAACTGGGTATGTGGAGAGATTGACTCTTCAGGAAATGGTGTTAGGTATAGGACCTGAATACCTGTGTTTTCTTGTTTGCCTGATTCTGTTTTGATACGTTAGTAATTTAATTTAATTTTTTTTTTTCTTAGCTGTTAAACTGTAAAACTAGAGTTAATTTCTTTTTTAACATTTTAAACCTCATAAAAATGTGAAAATGAAGTTAATTTTATTAAGTTTTTGGAATTTTCTATGACTTTGAATACCCCAGACAAAACTTAATGTTGGACGAATGCACTGAATTGTAACTTTTAGGGTAGCATTTAGTATATTGCTTTCACAGTCAGTAGTTTTTTTTGCTATTTTAGAACACCATCTGATCAGCACAGCATCCTTGAAAAGCTAAAGCTATATAAAGTATCTAATACAATTTCTGCTATAGCACTTTATCTTCCATTTTTGTAACAGATTTTGGTTATCTAATATGTAAGGATAATTAGTAGTGCTTCTCACTTTTTTACATTACTTTAGACTTTTGACAGGATTGAATTATTTGACTATAATAGGTAATGCTGATGGCTAGTCCTAGTATGGAAGATTTGTATCATAAGTCATGTGCTCTTGCTGAAGACCCACAAGAACTCCGAGATGGATTTCAACATCCTGCTAGACTTGTTAAGGTAAAATGAAACATTTATTTTAACTTTATTTAGTTCTAACTATATAAACAAAATGAAAAATACTATGTTTTTAATCTTATCTGTTAGTTTAATAACTAATTTTACTTTTAAGGCACTCAGAATTCAATGAAGCAGATGTTATTTTATTGCAGGTTATGACTGTATCTTATTTGTATATCATTGGTTAAACTGTCTTTTTGGTGTTTTGTATGTGTAGCATAGTAAAATCTTAGTGGTAACAGGATTTAGTATACCTTTGGATGGTCTTAAAGTTTGAATTATAGCTTGTTTTTTTAAAAGAACTCAATCCGAAGAAATATTTTAGAAGGATGAGTTATGATGTGTAAATCCTATTCCATTGCTGAAATACAGTGTGGAACATGTTGAACTGAACTCTTCCTTGACTGACAGATACCAGAGGTAGTAAAAATGATATTGGAAAGGTTTGTACCTTTCCTTCTCAAGTATTTTTTTGTAATTTGACAGGTTGCATAATATATTTAAATGATTGTTTGTTTTGAATTAGTTTTTAGTGGGCATGAAAGGCAAGGATGAAGCTATGGCCATTGGAGGCCACTGGTCTCCTTCGTTGGATGGACCAGACCCAGAAAAAGACCCTTCTGTGTTGATTAAGACTGCTATTCGTTGTTGTAAGGCTCTGACAGGCATTGATCTAAGTGTGTGCACACAATGGTAAGTACCACTTCGTTTCTTGACTGGAAATGTTTTTCTGATAGTTCATGTAGATGTTTTTGTCGATCAGCCTTCCCTTTCCCCCCTTATTTTAGCAACCCTGGTCCTGCAGGTAATCTCCTCAAAGAAAAATCCCTATTTGTAGCAGAAGTTTATTTGGTGCCAAAAGTGTTTTTGGGAAAAAAGATTAAGAACTAATCAAAATAAATTGAAAATTTAAATGTTTTATTGTGCTGTACTTTGGAAATTGGATTTATATTGAAAATATTTTTCATTTTGTGCATAGCTGGAGAAGATCGTCAAGAGAGAACTTCATTTCGTTATAATTCTTTTGTTGTAAAATGATGTAGTTGCTGATTATTTTTGTTCAGCCATATTTTCTCTTGAGGCTTATTTGTCTGGTGTATTTTAGTATATTTCTTGTGACTTAATTGAGAATATTCTTTTTTTAGCACATGAAATCTGAACAGCTATCCAGCTTCTTCAGGTATTCTCTAAAATATGGGTAGCTCTGTAACCAAACCTGAAAATGCCTTGGGGAACATATTCTTCTTTTAACCAATGAAATATTGTACAAATGTACCAAAAGAGGAACTATGGCTTCTATAATTTTTTTTTCTTTAGACCAACCTCAAGTTCTTGCAGCAAAATTTCTTTACTTGATGTGCTACAAGTGAACTAGGGTCTTTAAAATGTATTTTAGAATTTTTTTTCCAACATGCTTCTTCCCTTGCAACAGGTACCGTTTTGCAGAGATTCGCTACCATCGCCCTGAGGAGACCCACAAGGGGCGTACAGTTCCAGCTCATGTGGAGACAGTGGTTTTATTTTTCCCGGATGTTTGGCATTGCCTTCCCACCCGCTCAGAGTGGGAAACCCTCTCCCGAGGATACAAGCAGCAGCTGGTCGAGAAGCTTCAGGGTGAACGCAAGGAGGCTGATGGAGAACAGGCACTGAACGCTAATCCCTTTTTCTATTTCCGCTTCTCACAGGCACAGGAACACAGGCACAAATGCACACCACACACTACATAACAGACACACATGAAGGAACATAACTGGTAACAGCGACTGGTAATCCAGCTTTCAGCAGTAGTATGTTCTTTTCTCTTAAAAATTCTGTCTATTAATACTAACTTAAAAAAGAGTGCTGAGACCTCAAAGGAAAATAAGTTGTGCTTAAATTGCACAGAACTTTGTTTTTATCATAGGTCTAGTTGCTGGAATCTGGGACCAGTTGTTGAGCAAGATTCAGTATTAAGCCATTTTAAACACCTTGCCATTTTCTAAAATTTAAAAAATTTTCTCTTTCACGGTCATCAGTTCTAGTCATGGATATTTGAAATTGGACACCCACAAGTCTGAGAGATTTGAAATTTCAGGCTATGTGGCAACGTCACGGGTACATTTGAAAGGTCTGACTAAATCAGTTTTTGGGTGGCTTGAAAATTGGGACAAGATCACACACTGTGTGGTTAGTGGAGACCGGCAGTGTCTGTGCATCCCTGATATCCTTTGTGTTGTAATTTATCACCCTTTTGTGTTTCACAGATCTGGCTTTGATTGGCTGATGAGTGTCTTTGTGATCAGTTAAAGTGGTAGAATGTATGTACGTGGACTTGCCTAAATAATAACTTTAGGAGAAGACAATCTGAAACATTTGTGACCTTGCACAGATCAGCAACAGACTTTTAAAAATAAATGATTTTTATTTTAATGTTTCAGAATAGTAATTGTATTCTTAATTTTGCATATCAGGATGAAGAAGAGAAGGATGATGGTGAAGCTAAAGAAATTTCCACGCCCACCCATTGGTCTAAACTTGATCCTAAGACAATGAAGGTAACTTATTTAATTTGAAATCTCTTAAAAGAATAGAGTAACATTGGTGAGAATGAGGACAGTGTCCCCCCCACCACCACTGCCAAATAAAAGCCATTTGAGATGTTACATTTATTAAGATAAATTTATAAAGTAATGTTTTGTTTATATATCAGTATGACTTTATAAATGAGTTTAAGAGCCTCTTTTGAAAATCTGTGGTTAACTTGCACTCGTTTTTCTTTGCTCCCTAAGGTCTCTGGACCTGTTTTCTTTCTTTAGGCTTGAATCTCTGGGCATATAATGTGAATATAGATGTGTGGTCAGAAGATTGGAGGCTGGTCGTATTGCTTGCTTTTGCAGCTTGTTATTTCACCAGTGGTAGCTGGCCTTTTGCAGCTTGTTATCTCACCAGTGGTAGCTGGCCTTTTGATTGACATGTATTCTCAGCAAAAAACAGTTTTTCTCCTTGGTTATGAAACTTTGGTTTCTTAACCCACGTTGCTTTTTTTTAGTAGAGAATAGAAAATACATATCATAAAAATTTTTGTTTGTCTTTCACCTCTTCAAGTCATCGTCATCAATATCAGATTTGATAATAGAGTATTGTAGATTCAGAAAATATAGGCACTTAGATTAAGCCTGTGTACCAGGACTACTACTCGTTTTCTTATATTCAAGACTTTACTATTAAGTTACTTATTTTTAAACTTGTATTTCTTTTTATTGTAAATATAATGTGTGCTTATTTTAAAAATTGGAACATACAGAAAAATACAAGAAAAAATTACCGAAGCCTGTCATTCAAACGCAGCCATTTAAAAAATTTGATGTGTTCCAATGTTTTTTCTGAATACAAGCTTTGTGACTGGTTGGTTGGTTATAATCATGTATGCACGTAAGTTGTTAACTCATACTTTTCAATTACCATTAGTTACAAATGTTGTATACTGTTCCATCTAGCTGGTATACTGTGTTTTCCTTTATTACCCTTTTATTGAAAATTTAAATTCTTTTTGGGGGGAGGGGACATAAGAAGTAATATATAAAATTTTTTGTGTTTAGGATATTTCCTTCGGGTAGATTCCCAGAAATTAGAATTACTGGGTCAAAGAGTATTTTAAAAAACAGTAATAGCTTAAGCATCTTGAAACATACTTCAAATTATTTTTTAAAAATAGTAATAATTCTACCAGTTTGCACTGTTCTAAACATTGTACGTGCTTTCACCAGTTTTAATTCAGCAGAAGATAATTGCACAGGTACTTCGTTTCCTATGTCAATATTCCATTTTTTTCTCTGTTTTTATGCTTCATGTATTAGGTAAACGATCTCCGAAAAGAATTAGAAAGTCGAACTCTTAGTTCAAAAGGATTAAAATCTCAGTTAATAGCCCGATTGACAAAACAGCTTAAAGTAGAAGAACAAAAAGAAGAACAAAAGGAATTAGAGAAATCTGAAAAAGAAGAGGAAGAAGAGGATGATAGGAAATCTGAAGATGATAAAGAGGTATAGAGTAAATCATTTAAATATACTGTAATGGTATTAATATTAGTTTATAGGAGGTTCTTGGAATGTGAGACTTAAGTCATATATAGATTTTTTATTAAGGTACAATTTATATATCTTAAACACAATCCAGAATGTGAAAAATTTTATAAGACGTTTTGCCGGAATTTTTCAAAAAATGCCCGTGTCATGAAAGACCAAAAAAATAAATAAAAACAACCCTAGATTAAAGAAGATTAATGAGATATGACAATCAAATGCACTGAGTAAAACTTAACTGGATCTTGGATAGTTTCTTAAAAAGCCATAAAGAGTATCTGTGGGACAGTTGGAGAAATTTCATGATGAATATGGCTGTGACATTAGATGATAGGGAAGCAGTGTTAAACTTCTTAGATACGATTTGTGATTGTGTAGATCACCATTTTCTTAAGAGATGTGTAGACTTATGATTTCTGTTTTATTAATTGGGCTATACTTACTTTGATGGTGAAAATGCCCCAGAGTCAGCCAGGGAGACCTCCTTCAAGTTGGCTTTTGTACCCTTTTGATATGTCCCCATCATTTTTTTGTGGACTTCATTAACTTTCTGGTACAACATGTGTCAGTCTTATCTTTTACTATCCCTGCTCTAGCTCTGGAATCCACCATTTTTTCTGGAAGCCGAGATGAGCTCATTGCTATAGGTTTGGGGCTCCCAGCTCCTCTCAGTGAGCAGAGCTGTGCAATAGATGTATCTTCATACACACGCGCGCGCACACACACACACGTACATATACATACTTAAATCTTTTTTATTATATGATGTGTGTTTGATATGGTTATATTTTGTACATGGAAATTTAACTATGATTTTAAATTTGAAATATCTAGGAAGAAGAAAGAAAGCGTCAAGAGGAAATGGAACGCCAGCGTCGAGAGAGAAGATATATTTTGCCTGACGAACCAGCCATCATTGTACATCCTAATTGGGCCGCCAAAAGTGGCAAGTTTGATTGTAGCATCATGTCTTTGAGTGTACTTTTGGACTACAGATTAGAGGATAATAAAGAACATTCATTTGAGGTAATGCTTTAATTTTATTTGAATTAGGATCCAAATAGTTTACGTATTATGATTGGGTAATACGTCTCTCTGAGTGCCTCTTCCTTGTATCCTACAGACTCAGTTTTGCTGACTGCCTTCTTGTGGTATGGTTTAAATATTCCTCTGTCCTGTAAATTGATGGTCGTTTCTAATGTCTTAGGTAAAAGTTTGATTTGTTTTTTCCCCTAATAATGTAGTGGTGTTTTCTTTTATCAGGAGACACATGATACACATGTTTAGTTGCCTCCTTGGGGATGTGAAGTAGTAACACTATTGTTTTCTCTAGAATTAAAAATCCGTTTAATGGAACTGAAAATTTTGTGACTGGTTGAGGTGTAAGATAAAATGTTTGTCTTGTTAACATTTGTGTATTTCTTTGTACCATTATTTGAGAGCAGCTTTATAACATGTCATCGTACAAAACACTTGAAGACTTTATCCCTAAATGAGTGAGTGCTTCATTCATCTAAAATTGTAATTGTGTCCCTTATTGCATCTTATCAACATGTTTTTATTTTATAACATATTTGAAAAGTCAGTCATATTCATTTGACCCATACTTGTTAAAAAACAGTTGCCATCAAATTGATTCTGCCTTAGAACAACTCCATGTGTTTCAGAGTAGAACTGTGCACCATAGGGTTTGTAGTGGCTGTGATCTTTTGAAAGTAAATTGCCAGGCCTTTCTTTCAAGGCACCTCTGGGTAGATTTGAACCGCCAGCCTTTCAGTTAGTAGCCATGCACTTGACCATTTGTGTCACCCAAGGTCTTAGCTTCCCACCAAATGGGAAGAGGAAAATGAAGGAAAGTACTTAGAAAAGAGACCTTCGCAACAAATATAGAGGATTTTTGTGGCAGTTATAAAACATAAAGTACATACTTACTGGTCTTGAAATAAAATGTCACAAATATTAACGTATTCTAATTTTTGATATATTTATGATGTCAATGTGCTAATGTCCTTAAATATTAGAGGCTATATGATTTTACTTTATCAGCAGTTGTGGTAAATTTAAATAACTGTCAATAGTGCCTACCATGTAGTAGTCGCTAAAGAAATAAGTGAAAAAAAAGCCTTTGATGTTACTACCTGCTGGTGAGAGTGTACCGTGTGTCTGCCCGGTGCTGAAAAGGGTCTCAGGTTGATGCCGCTCTGAGGGAGACAAAGGGATTGGAGAAACGGCTGGTGGCATCAAGGTCTTCTGCCTTTTTCCCGTGTGGAGCATATCCCTGTGGTTAGTTTCATTTTTAGTTTAGCGTTAGAAAATAGGCATCATTTTGGCGTATAATTTAGAAGAAACTATTCTATAACTTAGAAAAAACATATAAAGTTACAAATCTTAGGTTGGTTTGATAAAGCTGGAGATATCTTTGTTTTTTAGTGCTTGTAAAGGTATGTAGAATGAATTGTGCTTTTCTAATTATCATTCTAGGCTTTCTTCAGTCATACATACTTTAATTACTGCTTTTGATCTCTAGGTTATGGAAAATAAATAACTAGGGAAAAGATAAGCTTCTTTATATTCACTTACAAAAATGGAGGTATTTGTTTAGTTTACGTTAATGGTTAAGAGAATGTCAATTTTTCAACATCTTTAATGGTCATTTTACTAATTTTTTAAAATTTAAAATTATAAAAACTGAACATTAGAAAAATACATTATAAAAATAATTTTGATAAATCACATTTATTCTTTATGATTAGGAAAAGTTTAATTACTGTAATTTTTTTAAGTGTTTTACCAAATATATTGACAGCTTGCCAGAGATTACATATTTTACAGCTGTGGTCTACCATTCTCAAGTTCTAGACCCTTTTAAGAATCTGTTGAAAGCAAAGTATCTTATGCTTAGAAATACACACATAGAAAATTTAGTATATAATTTTAGGTTTGTGAATGTGCTAAAGCCTGTTACCTGTGAATCCCTGAGTAATAATGTATGCTCACTACTCAG
Source organism: Loxodonta africana (assembly GCF_030014295.1). NCBI lineage: Eukaryota > Metazoa > Chordata > Mammalia > Proboscidea > Elephantidae > Loxodonta > Loxodonta africana. Next base: position 66,676,619 of record NC_087357.1, read on the forward strand.
GGTTTTGAATTGTTCCCCTGACCTGAAGTGCTTTTCTCCTCAAATAACCATATGGCTTACTTCCTCAGAACATTCAAGTCACTTTTCTAATGTCACCTGATCAGGGAGGCTTTCTCTGAAAACTCTCTCTTGTTATTCTCTATGTGCCTTATCCTGCTTGTTTTTCATACTACTTGCTGTTTATTTTCTTATTCCATTCACTTGATTGAAAGAAATTTTTATTTGCTTTGCTCACTACTGGGTTTCTAGTGTCTAGAACAGTCTGTGGTACATAGTAGGCATTTCATAAAAGTTTGTTGAATAAGTGAAGAAAGTTCATCTATTATGAAAATTAATGATTTTGCTAGAATGGTAGGTATCATTTTTTTCTGCTCATTTTCAAATTTTCTACAGTAAGGCCGTTATTTTTCATAACTCTTAGCCAAAACTATACTAAGCATAGTATTTTTAGCTTCAGAAGGTTCTTTTGAAGATTTTGAGGTTTCTCAACCTCATCAACATAAATTATTATAACTGTATTTTAAGTGCATGTAATTGTTAAATTTGACTAGTTTTTATTTGATAAATTGGTGACTGTGCTGGATTTATTCCAGGGCTTTGAACCATTGAGTCATGGCCAATGAAGCAAAACCAGAAGAGACTTGAATTTTTAAAACTTTGGGTGATCCAGAATGGGAAAAATTACAGGCGGAAGCCCTGGTTGGAAGAGGCATAGTGAGCCTGATACATGAGATTGGATTATTGCCTGGACTGCAGAAAGTGACCCACATTGAGAGCAGCGTGGTCCACTGTCACCTCTGAGGGACGCACCGCTGTTTCCAGCTTTGCGCGAAATCCAGTGGCCAAGAGGTTTGGTGTGCAATGCGTATGCTGCTCTTGTTTTCTAAGAGGGGTTTCTAGCAGGGTTTTGACCCGTAATCTTTCCCATTCTGGTTACCATTCCAGTTCACCCAAATTAAAAAAATATAGATCTGTTCCAGAGTGGCTTCCTTGGCCATGACTGAACTGGGCAGAACCAGTTCAAAGCCCTGGTTTATTCAGTATTTCTGTTAAAGTTGGCTGTGTTAACGTTGGTGTCTTTTTATAGGTTTCATTGTTTGCAGAACTTTTCAATGAAATGCTTCAAAGAGATTTTGGTGTCAGAATATACAAATCATTAGTATCTCTTCCTGAAAAAGAGGACAAAAAAGAAAAGGATAAGAAGAGCAAAAAAGAAGAAAGAAAAGATAAGAAAGAAGAAAGAGATGATGAAACTGATGAGCCAAAACCAAAACGGAGAAAATCAGGCGATGATAAGGATAAGAAAGACGACAGAGATGAAAGGAAGGTCTGTAATTATTTCTGTAAGCAGCAGCCTGGTTTAGAAGTTTTTAATCATCTAGATTGCAAAAAAGATGCCAGTGAATTCTGTCATAATGGTAAAATTTAAAGGCCAGACAGAAAAATTTTAGTGTAGTATTAGAAATTTAAATCCTTAAATTGTCTGTATAAACATCTATAACTACTTTTCTGGTCGTTTATCCTTGAGGTGTGTTATAAGAAATTTACATTTTGAAACTATTTCAAGTAAATTTAATGAACTTGATGTTTTTCATTTTCAGTCAGTGTTTGGTAAGGTGACTTTTATTTTAATAATTCATTTGTTGAGAATATACACAGCAAAAACATAATACCAATTCTAGTTTCTCCTGTACCATTAGTGACATTACTTGCATTCTTTGAGTCGTGCAACCATTCTCACCCTCCTATTCTGAGTTACTCCTCCCCCATTAGCATAGGCTCACTGCCCCCCTAAGGTTCCTACCTTTTTTTTTTTTTTTTTTAATTGTGCTTTAGGTAGAAGTTTATGGAGCAAATTTGTTTCTCATTCAAAAATTTATACACAAATTGTTTTGTGACATTGGTTGCAGTCCCCACATTGTATCACCACTCTCCCGCTTTCCACCCCGGGCTCCCCGTTTCCATTTGTCCAGTTTTCCTGTCCCTTTCTGCCTTCTCCTCTTTGCTTTTGGGCAGATGTTGCCCATTTGGCCTCGTATACTTGATTGATCTAAGAAGCACATTCCTCATGTGTGTTATTGTTTGTTTTATAGACCTGTCTAATCTTTGGCTGAAAGGTGAACTTTGGGAGTGGCTTCAGTTCTGAGTTAGCAGGGTGTCCGGGGGCCATAGTCTCGGGGGTTCTTCTAGTCACCATCAGACCAATAAATCTGGTCTTTTTTGTGAATTCGATCATCTGGTCTACATTTTTATCCCGCTCCATCCTGGACCTTCTATCATGATCCCTGTCAGAGCAGTCATAGTGGTAGCCAGGCACCACCTAGTTCTGGGTTCAGACTGGTGGAGACTGTGGTTCATGTGGTCCATTAGTCCTCTGGACTAATATTTTCTTTGCGTCTTTGGTTTTCTTCATTCTCCTTTGCTCTGCATGGAATGGGACCAGTAGATGTATCATAGATGGCTGCTTGCAAGCTTTTGAGACCCCCAATGCTACTCACTATAGTAGGATGTAGAGCATTTTCTTTATGCTTATCATCTTCATTATCTAGTGCTGCTATAACAGAAATACCACAAGGGCATGGCTTTAATAAAGAGAAATTTATTCTCTCACAGTCTAGGAGGCTAGAAGTCCAAATTCAGGGTCCCAGCTCCAGGGGAAGGCTTTTTCTCTCTGTTGGATATGGGGGAAGGTCCTTATCATTACTCTTCCTCTGGTCTAGGAGCTTCTCAGCACAGGGAACCCAGGTCCAAAGGACGTGTTGCACTCCTGGCGCTGTTGTCTTGGTGGTATGAGGTCCCCCGTCTCTCTGCTCACTTCTCTCTTTTATATCTCAAAAGAGATTGACTCAAGATACAACCTAATCTTACAGATTGAGTCCTGCCTTATCAACATAACTGCCTATAATCCTGCCTCATTAACATCCAACTCATGGTGACCCTGTGTACAACAGAATGAAAAACTTCCTGGTCCTGTGCCATCCTCGTAATCATTGTTATGGTTGAGCTCACTGTTGGAGCCACTCTGTCAGTGCATCTCGTTGAGGGACTTCCTCATTTTTGCTGACCCTCTACTTTACCAGGCATGATATTGTTCTCCAGGGACTGGTTCCTCCTGGTAACATGCCCAAAGAATGAGAGACAAAGTCTTGCCATCCTTTGTTCTGATGAGCATTCTAGCTGTACTTGTTCCAAGACAGATCTGTTCGTTCTTCTGGCAGTCCATGGTATATTCGGTGTTCTTCGCCAACACCGTGATTCAGAGGCATCAGTTCTTCTTCGGTCGTCTTTATTCATTGTCCAGTGCTCTCATGCATATGAGGCGATTGAAAACACCATGGCTTGGGTCAGGTGCACCTTAGTCCTTAAAGTGGCATCTTTGCTTTTTAACACTTTGAAGAGATGTTTTGCGGTAGATTTGCCCAATGCAATGCGTCGTTTGATTTCTTGACTGCTGCATTAACATCATAGAGATAGGATTTATAACACACAGGAAAATCACATCAGATGACAAAATGGTAGACAATCACACAATACTGGGAATCATTGCCTAGCCAAGTTGACACCACATTTTTGAGGAACACAATTCAATCCATGACTGTTATGCCAGTTGATCTAGATGGTCCCCAGCCCTCAGCCCCAGTACCCTGGTCCCTCAAGGTGTTTAGATGTGTCTAGGAAGCATCTATGACTGTGCCCCCTTTGCGCTCTATTATGTATATAAATATACTGGCTGTTCATACAAGTATGTATGTAAAAATATCCACAGCCTGGACCATGGTCTTGGGGGTACATCTAGCTGAATTGACATAACATAGTTTATAAAGAAAATGTTCTAAGCACTGCTTTGGTGAGTTGTGTCTGGGGTCTTAAAAGCCTGTGAGCGGCCATCTAGTATACTCCACTGGTCTCACACCTTCGGGAGCAAGGAAAAATGAAGAAAACTAAAGATACAAGGGAAAGATTAGTCCAGAGGACTAATGGACCATGTCTACCACAGCCTCTACCAGACTGAGTCCAGTACAACTAGATGGTGCCCAGCTTACCACCACTGACTGCTCTGACAGGAATCACAATAGAAGTGGAGAAAAATGTAGAACAAAACTCTAACTCAAAAAGAAAGGCCAGACTTGCAGGCCTGACAGCAACTGGAGAAACCCTGAGAGTATGGCCCTGGGACACCCTTTCAGCTCAGTAATGAAGTCACTCCTGAGGTTCACCCTTCAGTCAAAGACTGGACAGGCCCCTAAAACAAAATGAGACTAAAGGGGCACACCAGCCCTGTGGCAAGGACTAGAAGGCAGAAGGGGACAGGAAAGCTAGTAATAGGAAACCCATGCATGGTTGGTCATGGGGTTGTTAACCAATGTCATTAAACAGTGTGTGTACTAACTAGTTCTGTAAACCTTCATCTAAAGTACAGTTTAAAAAAAAATTAAAATCTACAGCCTAACATATATATGTATGGTGAAATGACTTTTGGTTAATTTTAAAGCATTTTAAATTACAGAAAGAAGATAAAAGAAAAGATGATTCTAAAGACGATGATGAAACTGAAGAAGATAACAATCAAGATGAATATGATCCAATGGAAGCAGAAGAAGCCGAGGACGAAGAAGATGGTATGAGCATTCAAAGTGACTTCTGTTTAGGACTAAGTAAATATTTTTGTTTACTGAGTTTGTATCATTGAAATCTAAGCATTTTAGTTATTTACAGTAGAAACATTTTCTTCTAGTGAAAATCTGGTTGTATTATGTTATTCTTTAATTTTTACATGAAAAGATTGCTTTAAAACATTTATTAAATACCATATGTCCCATACCTAATTAATTTTTACCCAACTTGAAGAAAAAAAAAAAAACCTTGCTTGGATGTGGTCTTTAAACTGAGTCATAAAGACACACTAGTCCAGTTATTTCATAGAATACATTCTTTAGAAAATTAATTTGGGCCTTGTGTTTTGTTTTTAATTATGAGAACTATCATACATGCAAAAGAGTGCATATAACTTTAGAGTTTAAAGACAAATAATAACAAACACCCATATATCTATCACCAACGTTAAAAAGCAGACCTTTACCAATAAGGGTGACATTCAGAATGTTTTACTACAGATGTCACCCATAAAAGGGCTTGTAATGTTGAATGCCTGTCAGTCTCCATATAAATTTGTGGCTTTTTTATTTTTAATTATCTTTTTCTGAAATGAGAAAACTACAAGAGATTTTATTAAATCTACAGTCTAAGAGGATTATTATTAAAGTATATTTGATTTATCTCTGCGTTTTTTTCTATTATAGTATTTTTTCTCTCATTGATGAAAACATTCAAACATACAGAAAAGTTGAAAGAATAGTGCAGTAAACACCCCTGTGTTCAACAACTGTGATTCAATAATTGTTAATATTTTGCTTTACATGTTCTCTGCATGTGTGTGTTTGATCCATTTGAAAGTGTAAATTTTTCATCTTAAGAGTAAAGACTTGGTCTTAAGATTACAGTTCTTTTTTTGTTTCCCTGGTATCTCCAATTTCTGTTTGCTTATGTTATCATGATTTTATTTTGTTGTTGTTCTTTTGTTTTTTTATTATCTCATTATTTTGTCAAGATTCCTGGACACCATTCTTTCCAGAAGACAAATGGAATTGGTAGAAAATAAAAACGAATGCACAGTGCCAATTAGTGTCTAAAAAGATGTTGAATCAGAAGAGCAGATAATGAGACCATTTTTTACTTATCAAATTGATTAAGTTTTTAATAAAAGGTAATATCAGTTTAGTAGGGGGACAGCAAGCACTTTCATTCCTCTAGGGAGCTTTATAAATACACTTTGTCTGGACAGAAATTTGGAAATATGAATTAATCCTACCTTTTAAAATATCAGTACTGATGTTCATTGCATAATTGTTTATAAAACTTGTCTCTATGAAGGTGCCTATTGTAAATGTTTCGTGTAAGTGGAATCATACAATATTTGTCCTTTTATGTCTGGCGTATTTTACTTAGCATAATGTTTTAAGGTTCATCCATGTTATAACGTGTTAGAACGTCATTCTTCCTTATGGCTGTCTGTTACACTGGTGTATATACCACATTTTGTTTACTTGTTCATCTCTTGATAGATACTTGGGCTGTTTCCACCTTTGGGCGATTGTGAATAATGCTGCAGTGAACACTGGTGTATGACCGTCTGTATCACTCATCACTTTCTGTTCTTTTGGGTATTTACCTTGGAGTGGAATTGTTGGATCATGTAGCGATTTTATGTTTAACTTTTTGAGGAACCACCAAACAGTTTTCCACAGTGACTGCACCATTTTGTGTTCCCACTGATGGTGGATGAAGTGTCTAATTTCTCCTTATCCTCATCAGCACTTGTTGTTATTCATCTTTTTTATTACAGCCGTTCTAGTGGGTATGCAATGGGATTTCGTTTTGGTTTTAATTTGTATTTCCCTAATGACTAATGACGTTGAGCATCTTTTTGTGTGCCTGTTAGCCATTCATCTATCTTTGGAGAAATGTCTCTTCTAGTCCTTTGCCTGTTTTTTAATTGGGTTGTTTGTCTTTTTGTTGTTAAGTTGTAGGAGTTCTTTATGTATTCTGGATATTAAGTCCTTATCAGATAAATATTCCCAAGTATTCTTTCCCACTCTGTAAGTTGTCTTTTCACTTTCTTGATAATATCTTCTGGTGCACAGAAGTTTTTAATTTTGATAAAGTCTAATTTATCTGTTTTTTCTTTTGTTGCATTTGCTTTTGGCCTTGTATTTAAGAATCCATTACCAAATCCAAGGTCCTGAAAATTTAGCCCCATGTTTTCTTCTAAGATTTTTATGGTTATAGCTCTTACCTTTAGGTTGTTGATCCATTTTGAGTTAATTTTTCTGTATGGTGAGGCAAGGGATCCAGCTTATTCTTTTGCAAGTGGATGTACAGTTGTCCCTGTAGCATTTATTGAAGAGACTAGTCTTTCCCCCACTGAGTGGACTTCACACCCTTGTTGAAAATCGGTTGACCGTAGATGTATGGGTTTATTTCTGGACTCTTCATTTCTGTTCTTTTGGTCTATGTGTCTGTCCTTATGCCATTACCACACGGTTTTGATTAAGTTTTCAAACTGGATTGCTTTGGCTATTTGGAGCCTGCTATTCCATCCTTTGAAGACTTCAGTAATAGAAAAGTACTTTTGGTCTCAGCCCCAAAACCCAGTGCCGTCGAGTTGATTCCGACTCATAGCGACCCTATAGGACAGAGTAGAACTGCCCCATAGAGTTTCCCAGGAGCACCTGGTGGATTCGAACTGCCGACCCTTTGGTTAGCAGCCGTAGCACTTAACCACTACGCCACAAGGGTTTCCCCTTTGGTCTCAGCAGTCACTGAAAATATCTGTATTAATAAATTTTTTGCTGCCGTTATATTTGTTTTACAGATCGGGATGAGGAAGAAATGAACAAGCGAGATGACAAGAGAGATTCCAACAGATACTGCAAGGAGAGACCCTCTAAAGATAAGGTATTTATTGAATTAATAACGTATTCTTAAGAATGTCACAATTCCCATATCTTACATAATCCAGACTTACTAAAACATAACACAGTCGTGAAGTTTACTAGTCCTTGTGTATCTGTCTGTATGTTGCCACTAAGAGGAAAATTAAATCAGTTGTTTTTGGTATTTCCGGCTATGTCAGGTAGCCAGTGTGCCTGATTTCTTTCTCCCATGTACATTCACCAAATCAACTTATTCTAGTTAAGGTGAGGCAAAGGTCTTTTCAGATTGTTGCTATTATATGGACACAGTCTCAGTTTTTCACTTTTCAGGGGTAAAAATATTTATACTACATCTTCTACTTCTGCATTTTCTTTAGGAAAAAGAAAAGACTCAGATGATCACAATTAACAGGGATCTCTTGATGGCTTTTGTTTATTTTGATCAAAGCCATTGCGGTTACCTGCTTGAAAAGGATTTGGAAGAAATACTTTATACTCTTGGACTGCATCTTTCTCGGGCTCAGGTAATAATATCTTGTGAATTATTTGAAGTGAAAAGCATTTTTAGTAACTACTGAAAAGCAGTAGAATAATGTATTTAATTCCATAGGTGCTTATGTTGCTTTTCAGTCTCTACTGATCTCTTTTGAACTATGAAAGCAATGCAGAATAATTTTTAAACAAGCAATACCAAAATATATAAAATTAAAAAGCTAAAGTCACTCTTCCCTTTTTCTCCAGTTCTAGTACTCAGATCTAATCATTGTATAACTTTCTAGATCTTTTTCTAAGCAACTCACATATGTATGGTTTTTTCTTTTTTTTTAATAAACAAAACATAAAATTATTTTATACATAATGTATTGGTAACTTTTTTCATTCAACAATATATTATGGATATTCTGTCATGACAATGAATGAGACCAATTCATCCTTTTTATGGCTACGTAATATTTTATGGTATAGATATACCATCATTGGCTTAATTGGTCTTCTATTGCTGGGTGGTTTCAGTTTTTTTGGAATGGTACAAGTTATGCTGTGTTAAACATCCTTGTACATGTATTTTATTGTATCTGTATTTCTATCTTTGTTACACTTTTTAACAATGAAACTTTTTTTCAAGTGACTCATTGGATCTTATCTTTAAAGAAAAGAGTTAAAATTAAAAGCACAACTGCCATAATTGAGTGGGTGTGGATACCTGACACTCCTGCCTTTGCCTTCCTTTATGGCGCCTTATTACACCCCCAGGAAATCTAGAACGTTACGCAGCATAGTTTGAAAACACTTGCTATGAATGTTCATCGGTGCACATTAGACAGAGGCAAACAATGTTGTTTTAGGAAAATAAAAAAAATTCTCATCTTTTTAATTTTATACTTTGAATTTTCATCTTTTTACTTTGTTTACTTGCTGGCATTATAGGTAAAGAAGCTTCTTAATAAAGTAGTGCTCCGTGAATCTTGCTTTTACCGGAAATTAACAGACACCTCGAAAGATGAAGAAAACCATGAGGAGTCTGAAGCATTGCAAGAAGATATGCTAGGTTTGAGTCTATTATTTTAACATCTTGCTTTTTATAAATGTATTTCTTGTTAATTAAAGAAGAAAATATAACTTAGTAAAAATATGGTATCTTTTATATGTTTTAGGAAATAGGTTGTTACTTCCAACACCAACAGTAAAACAGGAATCAAAGGATGTGGAAGAAAATGTTGGCCTCATTGTTTACAATGGTGCCATGGTGGATGTAGGAAGCCTCCTGCAAAAATTAGAAAAGAGTGAAAAAGTAAGAGCCGAAGTAGAACAGAAGCTGCAGTTACTAGAAGAAAAAACAGGTAAGGAACAACATTGGATGTTAGTACCCTATTGGGGTATATATGTGCAAACACACATATATATGCCTTAGTTTTTAGTCTAGCTACATATGTAATTTTAGTTTTGACCATTTCTGTTTCAGGTTATAAAATTCCTTAGCTTTATAGGGATTAATTTTATGTCCTCATTTGCATTCTGAGGTTCCTATGTGGTTATATTGCATTCTTCTCAATCCTCATCTTGTTGCACTTGGCTTTTACCAGTTTTTGGCACTTTCTTTAATCTATACAATCATCTAAAAATGGAACTTGAGTAAAAACAATGCTTAGTTGAAACTTAAAGGAGTGTTGTAAGTATGCTTTATGTAACTCATGAAATAAACATTTATAGCCATTTTACGAAATTTTATTAGCTTTTTATTTTCCTAGCTTAAATATTTTTTACCTCAAAGTTAAATTGGAAATTGTCGTGGAAAAAGTAAGTGAATTTTAGATTTTTTTTTTTTTAAACAGATGAAGATGAAAAAACCATATTAAACTTGGAGAATTCCAACAAAAGTCTTACTGGTGAACTCAGAGAAGTTAAAAAGGACCTTAGTCAGTTACAAGAAAATTTAAAGATTTCAGAAAACATGAATTTGCAATTTGAAAACCAACTGAATAAGACAATCAGAAACTTATCCACTGTAATGGATGAAATCCACACCGTTCTCAAGAAGGTTGGAATTTTGTACTTTCAACATTTTCCCAGTTTGTTTCAATCTTTAATGTATTTGTGGCATTTTTAGTGTATTTTAATGTTACTAAGTTCTTAGTGGTTTTTCTAGGAGCAAATAGCGGCAGCATTCTGTCCTTCATGAGGTCACTCAAAAGTGATTCCCAAAAGATTGTGTTTTCTTAGAACTTAGTTGGGATGTCAGCGTGGTTTGTGTGTTGCAGAGAAAATCTTTGGTACCAAGCTATCAAAATTCATTTTTTAGTGTTCTTTGTCATTAGAAAAAATCTAGTGGCTCAGTGCCGTTGTAATCTAACTTAGGATCATCATCCCGGGTCTCATTCAGAGACCAAGGAGAAAAAAGGATCTAACTGCCCTGCAAGGAATATACTGCTGTTACTCAGAACCACTGATCTCTCAGGACTCTGTAAAGTGTTTTGTAAAATACACAAACCCAAGCTGTACAGAGTTGGGAGAGAGATTCCTTTCGTAGTTTACTATAGGGCCAATATTTTATAGACAGTAAAATGAGCTGTCTGTGGAGTACCTCTGTTTACTTTTTTTTTTTTTTTTAGTTATATTTAAGACTCTAACAAAATGGACTTTTTCTTGTCTATTGTTTTACAGGATAATGTGAAGAACGAAGATAAAGATCAGAAATCAAAAGAGAATGGTGCAAGCGTATGATAAAATATGTGCATTGATGAGGAATTGTGTTTAAATATGTAATATATAAAATCATGATACAACGGTGTTTGAAAGTGATGCATGTTTGATTTTAGTGGTATAAATATCTGTTAGTTCAAAAGATGTATAAAGTTTTATGAATGTGAGAGTCTCTGCTTTTCAAAATTGCCTGTAATTCCTAGCATTCAAATTATTAAACACTCCTTGAGTGAAATAATTTTGCATTGCAAAATGTTTTAGGATGAACTTTGTTATAGTTTTAACCCCAATAAAGTTCATCGGTTTAATTCACAGTAGTATTTAATTACCAAATGTCTTTTATTAAGATGTCTAGAAAATTTAATTTTATTTATAGAATCATTGTTTTTAGGTTTTTATTTCAATTTTTTATCTTTTAAAATTTCAGTGTAGGCCTCTGCTTCCACCAACATGGAGACTTTGTTGTACCAAGTCCTGTTTTTATTGCTTGAATTCCCCAACCTGAAGGTGAAGAAGCTGCCCTGGGTGCACATGCCGTTGGCTGTGACGGCGTGCACTCTGGTGGTGGTGTCTTACTTCCTCATAACCAGAGGAATAATATATGATGTTATTGTGGAACCTTCAAGTGTTGGCTCTATGACTGATAAACATGGGCGTCAGAGGCCAGTAGCTTTCTTGGCCTACAGAGTAAATGGACAATGTATTATGGAAGGATTCGCATTCAGCTTCCTGTTTAGAATGGAAAGTTTAGACTTCATAATCATGGACCGATCCAGTGCACCAAACATTCCAAAACCCAATAGATTTCTTCTTCTATTCATTGGATTTGTCTGTGTCCTGTTGAGTTTTTTATGGCTAGAGTATTCATGAGAATGAAACTGATGGACCGTCTGATGGGTTAGAATACCCTTTGAGAAGAAATCAGTGGATACTGGATTTGCTCCTGTTAATGAAGTTTTAAAGGCTGTACCAATCCTCAAATGTGAAATGTGGAAAAGGATGAAAAGCAGCAGAGACAGGAGAATCTAGTGAAAACATAGGAAGTTCATTAAAGCTTAGACTAGAATTTCTTGTTGGTACTATCAAAGAGACAAGGTTATCACAGTATTTTTTCCTGCTGACCTAGGCTGACAAATCAACCATGTTAACTGGCGTTTTCTTCTTAGTTTTTCATTTCTGAAAGAAAGCATACTACATTTCTACAACTATAATATTGAATAAAAGGATTATTTTTTACAGCCCCATAACATTTATTGGAAATGGCATTTCTGATTTTCAAACATTAATGTTAAATCGGGAAGCAAGATTCCATAAGCTGAGAACTCTGAATAACTGATCAGCTTTACCTATGGTGCTTTGCCTTTAAACAGTGTGCAATAGTCCATTATTTCAGATACATGTGTAAGACTGTTTCCTGAACAATAAAATGTATGAAAGGAGCAGAAGTCATTTTTCTAATTAGAATTTTTTTAATGTAAATCATAAAATAGCATGCTGCTTAATTTTTGCAGGTTTTTTGAACCAGAAATTTTTTTTACTTTTCACCAAAAAATTCCTCTCTAATTATCAGTCTCTAAAAACATTTGTTAAAAATTTAATTCATCACTTAAGCTAAGAAAGCGATAGAAAACTGCTATTGTTGTATATATTAGCCTTTACGAAAAACTGACAGACCTGATGTTAATGTTACTGCTTTAAATTAATTGTTCTGCCTTCCCAGAATAACACCTCTATTGCTTATACTTTGGGGGTTTTATTTTTAAAGCAGTGTATGTCAAATGTACAGTTTAGTACAAGCCAGTAGAGATGTCAGTATGATGCCTTAAATTAAGCATTCTTTAATTAAAATTTTTGTTTTTTTTTTTAATTAGTCTGTGTAGTTCCTTCAGAATTTTAGTGGATGCTTAAGAGTTGGTTGACTCTGGTCATCAAAATACTTTATCAAAGGAATAAAAAGAGAGCCTACAGACCGGGAAAAAAGTTTTTGGTAACAACATACCTGACAAGGGTCTAAAGTACATAGAAAACTTCAATACCTCAACAACAAAAAGACAATCCAGTCAAAAAATGGGTAGAGGACGTGAACAGACACTTCACCAAAGAAGACATTCAGGTGGCTCACGACCACAGGAAGAGCTGCTCATAATCATAGCCATTAGAGAGGTGCAAACCAAAGCTGCAATGAGACACCATCTCACCCCTGCAAAAGCGGCACTGATCCAAAAAAAAAAAAGAATGCTGGTGAGGTCATGAGGAAATTGGAACTCCTATCCACTGCTGGTGGGATTGTAAAATAGTATAACTGCTATGAAACGCGGCATGATGCTGCCTCAAAAAGCTAGGAATAGGAATACTGTATGATTCAGCAATCCCAACTATTAGATATATATCCTAGAAAAACAAGAGCAATGACATAAATAGACACGTGCACAGTGTTCATTGCAATGTTATTTATAATAGCAAAAAAAATGGAAACAACTAAGTGCCCATCAACAGATGAATGGAAAAATTGTGGCACATACCTAAGATGGAGTACTACACAACAATAAAGAGTAACAGTCAGTCTGAGAAATGTAACATGGATGAATCTGGAGGACATTTATGCTGAGCGAAATAAGTTCATCACCAAAGGGCAAATGTTGTATGATACCACTTTTTTTTTTTTTTAACCAGTTTTGTAAAGAGTCAGGAATAGGTTTATGCACAGAAAGCAACATTCTTCGATGGTTGCCAGGGATGGGAGGGGGAGGGAGGAAAAATCACTGGATAGTAACCTGTTGCTGTCGAGTCGATTGTGACTCATAGCGACCCTATGGGACAGAGTAGAACTACCCCATGGGGTCTCCAGGGAGTGATTGGTGTGGGTTTAAACTGCCAGGTTTTTGATTAGCAGCTGAGCTTGTAACCACTGTGCTACCAGGACTCCATACCTTAGTATAATATTATGTAAGTAAATAGATAGCAGACACTGTGTTAATTCTGGTGAAGGGAAAGGCAATACACAATATGGGGGAAGTCAGCACAACGTGACCAAAATAAATGAAGACAAGTGAGGAAAAAGAACAGCTACAGTTAATGCCATAACTTACACAATTCTGCAACAGTAATAGCAGCCAAAAAATTAAGTGGTTACATACATAGGTAAATACGTGTGCTGTGTAGGTGTGGGAGGGCATATGGGAGTACATCCATGTGCATATATAGGTGTAGTGGGCATTTGTATATGCATGTTTGTGCTACATTTATACTCATATAGTAGAGCACCTAGGGGGCACAGTTATGGAAACTTGTCACACATATCCAAACACCTTGTGGAACTGAGTTACTGGGCTTGAAGGCGAGGGACCGTAGTCAGGGGACATCTAGGTCAATTGCCATAATAGTTCACAAAGATAATGTTCTATGTCCTAGTTTAGGGAGTAGCTTCATCCATGTTACGTTTCTCAGACTCACTGTAACTCTTTATTGTTGTGTAGTACTCCATTTTATGTATGTGCAAGTGGCCATCTAAGATACAACTATTGATCTCTTCCCTTCTGGATCAAAGGAGAGTGAAGGAAGTCAAAAACTCAAGGAACCAATTAGTCCACAGAATTAATGGCCCACATGAACCACAGCCTCCTCTAGCCTGAGACCAGAACTAAAAGGTGTCCTGCTACCACTACCAACCACTCTGACCAGGAACACAAATAGGTTTCAGAATGGGAGAAAATTGTAGAGCAAAACTGAAATTTATTTTAAAAAAGACCAAACTTACTGGACTGGAAGAACCCTCTGAGAATATCACCCTTTTACCCTGGAACTGAAGCCACTCCACTCCTGGAGGTCACCGTTCAGTCAATAATAGACTGGTATATAAACAATAACACCTGTGAGGAATAGGCTCCTTTGAACAATTGACTATATGAGAACAAATGGGCAACTTCTGTCCAAAAGCAAAGATGAGAAGGCAGGGGGCGGCAGCAGGGAAACTGGAGGGAGGGAAACGGGGAAGGCAGGATGGAAATGGGGAGTGCTGACACAGTGCAGGGATATGTGTATAAATTGTTGAATGGGAAACTAATGTGGTATATAAACTTTCACCAAAAACAAAATGTCCAGAAAAAATAGTAATAAAAGGCAATCAATTAGAAAAAAAGCAAAAAAGTTGGTTGACTCTTGAGTGAAAAGGGTAGGTGATTAGGTTTTTGTGTTTAAATAATCTTTTCTGGAATGTTCCATTGTCATAATATGCTGTATTTTTATTTAAGGTTTATTTCATTCTGTTTTACTTAATTTTGCTAGAATAATAGCTAGATTTTCCAAATAAGTGAATATGGGAATGTAAGTGCCGTGTTACACATGACTTAATAATCTAAGTGGAATCCACATGGCTCTTAACTGAGAAATGGATTGAAATAGCTGACATTGTTTCAAACTAATTTTTGTTTTAAGTTGCTGTTCCCTGTCATAAGGCTTGTTGAACCTCTACGAAGTCAGAATACTGACGGTCCTTTATTATACTGTTATTGTATAAATGCTTCTCCATCTTTAAGGTGAGAAAAAGCATTATAGGGTACTTGGAAAGTGTTTTTCTCAAGGAAAAATCTGAAGATAAACTTTTAATTAGAAGAAAGTAATGATAAAAAGATTTTTGCTAGAGTATGGTTTTAAATGAGAAAGGTAATTGATTATAAAGACCTAAACTGTTCTCTCATTATTTTGTTACTTAGAGATAAATTTCCTTAAAATTTCCTGGGAAGTAGAAAGTATGATGACTAAGCTAGGGACAAAAAGCAAGTTAAATGTACAAAATTGGTTCTTTAAAACAATTGGCTTAGAGAAAATGAGGGAAAGAAAACCTGTTTTTGCCTTTTTAAACCATTTTGGGTATTTATTCAAAAGTAAAAATGTAGTCAGTTCTTGTGTTCTGTCATCTGACATTGACCAGGCTAAAAAAAATTAGATAACAAATAGGTCTAATTAGATAAGTAGATCTTAGAACTTTCAATATTTATTTTCTTACCCTTTTTATGTTCTGGTTGCCCATCCCCTGAAGTGGCATAAAGAGTAGAAGAGAGAACTTCTGGCTTTCTGTTTCTGTCAGTGAAATCGATGATCAGCCATGACGGCACAGTGGAACTACTTGGTACAAATAATTTAAGCATCTTTATTGTTGATAAAATTTAGTTTCAGGATCTAGTACCAGAATATATAAAGCGTATTTTGAAGAAGGGTAAATTAGCCCTTAGCCTTGAAAATATTTAGCAGGGCAAAGCCATTAAGTGAAAATGTTGAAGGTATTATGAAGAATATTATAGGGTATATATCTTTAAGAATGTTTAAAGTACATTCTAGAGACATGATCAAGGGAAAAGAGCTTAGTACAGAATCAGAATTAACACTGTCGTTGACATGCAAATCAATTAAGAGACTTGAAAAATCTCATGCATGTTTGTGGTGTTAATAAGATCTGATTTTGTTTGATACCAGTTTTTACAGGCTTACAGGATTTTTTTGGAAACGCTGGTGGCATAGTGGTTAGATGCTACGGCTGTTAACCAAGAGGTCAGCAGTTCAAATCCACCAGGCGCTCCTTGGAAACTTTATGGGGCGGTCCTACTCTGTCCTACAGGGTTGCTATGAGTCTGAATCGACTCGATGGCAGTAGGTTTTACAGAATTTTTTTTATAATCAATTTCAACTTCCCTCAATTTGTAGTCCCAGGGAATTCCAAATCATACTGACATAGTTAAGAAGAGCTGGCCAGGGCTCTTTCTACCTCAACTTTCATGTGTTTTAGCAGACCTAAATCATTCAGTTGTTAACAGTAATTCCTTAGAAATCATAGTATGAGTAGAACGCAAAAGATAACATGTAAAGCCTAATGGGATTTGGAATAGGTTAAATATGAATGCGTTTGCTTATTAGAATTCATAGTAAATATATTAGGGAATATGCCCATGTATATTCATCCCCACAAGACATTAAAGCATTTGGTGAAAACATAATGCTATTAGTAAATCGCAAATAGCAAGGATGTTTTCTGTAGGTACCTAGATAGAATTGTTGACAATTCCACCAGGAAAAAAATTATATCTTCAGTGGTAGACTGGGTCCAGGCCAATCTTCAGGAGTTCTCTCTGATCCAGGTTAAAATTGACCCTTGAGAGACAGTTCATTGGCCTGAACTTCCTTAGCTATTTAGATCTCTAAATCTGGTTATGGTTCATCAAAAATACTGCAGTGGGGCTTTAGATTTTGTTTTGGGGATTGAGATGATACCAAAGGGCTTTCAGAGCATTCTGGCCATCATAGTGTAGAAGGAACACCCTTTTCCTCCTTCCTTCAGTGTCACCTCTAGCCCAGCGTGCTCTTTTTCTCATCAGGCATTTGCAGTCCACAGGTTAGCTCTGGCATGGTATCTGTGGGTCTGAGATGACCTGAGGCGGGTTTCTTGTTAGAAGCCACGTAGGTTGGTCTGATCCTAGAGATCATGAATCAAAGAGGGTCTCATCAGGCACAAAAAGCATCTTAGATGAAGGACTGAAGTGCGCACGGTGATTAGAGATACATGTAAGTCTCTTCTCCAGGGCATGTGGTGTGCGACACATTTCTTGGTTTGACTACAGTGTAGCTGCCGTGTCGATGGGTTCTAGGAAATAAATTTGGTTCTCTCTTTTCTCACTATAATTCTGTATTCAGATATTTTGCAGTCAAAATTATGATCTAAGTATCTTTACAAAATATCTTTGTTAAAAGAAGTTTAATGATGACTTTTTTTAGGATTTTACTAACACATTTCCCCTTATTTTATGTTTTATTAACGGGGTGATATTTAGGCAATAATTTGTTGTCTAAACTGGGAAGCTTTTGTGAGAAAAGTAGAGTGCCAATAATTACATCAAGACGCCAGGTATAAACCAGGACTGTCTAAGGCAAACTGGAACATAAGATTATTGCCTACTTATTATTCACCTTGTAGATATTATTGACCTGCTTCACCAATTCATTGGTTAAAGAACAAGCCTCAGGCTTATACATTCATGAAGATTTAGTTCAGAGTCCCAGAGTACTTTTGACCAGAAATTATATACTTAGTTTTTCTATGAGGATAGAGGGCATATTATGTCAGATCGTATGATAGTGTACTTCTGAAGTTGCTGAGCCAGTGCCTTACTAATGGTGAAGTCTGAATGTGAGTATTATGCCTGAACTAAGGCAATGGTTCTCAAACTAGTGGGCATCAGAGTCACGTTGGTGGCTTGTTAAAGCACAGATGGCTGGGCCCCATCCCCAGACCTGAATCAGAAATCCAGGGCTGTGGCTTAAGGATTTGCATTTCTAATAAGTTCTCAGGTGGTGGCGCTGCTGTTGCTGTTGCTGCTGCTGCTGCTGCTGATCTAAAAACCACACGGAAAGAACCTCCAAACCAAGGCATTCACAGAGAGCAGGTTTCCCTACTTAATACGCGATTAAAAACTGGGAGAGGAGTAACAGTTGGTCTTGGAAATCCATAACTCTGAGTGACTTGGGCTTTTTCTGTAAGGGTAAATATTTCTACATTGGGTAAGCCATAGTAGATACAGAAATATTTATTAATGAACACAAGTTACTTTGAAATAGTTGCTTAATGGGAAGGGTTGCAACTACTTAAGCAACTGAATTAAATAAGCTAGGAAGAACTGTATCTTTTGTTTATAGGTTTGTTTTTTTTTTTTCACTCCTCACCCTCAAACTAATATGACTATATAATTCCTTTTTGAGGTTTCATATTGTGAACATAATCTAACTAATATGGAGTCTTGTGCATTTGGTCAGTGTGTTCCTCATCATCTGTTGGGTGGGTGACAATCAGAATGCTCAGACATTAGTTTATGAAGGTAGTGTTTGGTTGGGAGAATTGGTAGGTGATGAGGGAGCTTATCAGCTGCCTGGGGCTAAAACCCCTGAGTAGGTTGCTGAGCTGAAGAAGGAGAAAGGGTGGAGATGGCCAGCAGGGGGAGAGGTAAGCAATGGGCAGCAAGGCCTTACTGACAATGGAGAGGTTAAGAAAATAGGTAAGGATTGGGCAGATGTCAGAGGCAATTAAGGGAGGGTCTCTTAAGAAATGAGCATTGTGAGCAAGGCTTTCAATTCCAGCTTCTCTGGGCACCCCTAGGCAAGGATTAGTCATCTGCCTGAGTCTTTAGGGGACCTAGGCTTCAAGGCAGTGACTTCTGTGGTAACTGAAAAGGTTGTGCTCTCTCCTTGAGGCAAAAGGTGGAGGAAGTTTCCAAGACCAGTTAGACCCTCATATAGCAATTGCTTTGAATGGGCAGGTGAGAGAAATCAAGGTGAGCTGATTTAGGTGTGTTCTGATACTCCATTCAATAATCTGCCTTTTGTGGTTCCAGCAAGATAGAATCTACTCAGGTCCTTAAGTCTTGCGAGGGGAGAGGAAGGGGTAGATATTATACATATTAATTCTAGCTTGAGAGCTCTGCCATTGTAATTTAAAATAAAAAGGAATTCTCAAGATTCTTTTTTTTTAATTAAACATAGCTTCCAACCTAAACTCAAATTTATCATTAGATTTTTACCTTCTTTGAGAATATGCAGGATGAGATAGATTTCATGAAATTGGTATGATCTTTGTAATCTGTTATCAGTTAGCTTAATATCATGATGAAACCAAAAGTTTCCGTATATTATAGTTTCTCAGTAAAAAATTATGCCAAAGCTGCCTCAGCCACTTCATATATACGTTTAAACTGGTTGCCATCAAGTCGATTCCAACTTCTGGTGACCCCATGTGTGTCAGAGTAAAACTTCTTTTGTAAAGCTCCTTAGGATTTTCAGTGGCTAATTTTTCAGAGGTAGACCACCAGGGCCTTTTATCTGAGGGACCTCTAGGTGGACTCAAACCTTCAGCCTTTCAGTTGGCATATTAACCATTTGCAACACCCAGGGACTCCATAAATAACCTTTATTATGTACTAAAGAGAGGGAACCTTATTTTCTCCATAGGCACTCTTGGAGGTGATTCTGAGATGTAACTTCTGTAACTTAGAAGTGCTGTGCAGGCCTACCGTTGAGGCATATTTGAGTTTCAAGGGATGAGAATTGGGGAACTAGAGTATATTAGTAATCAACAGAACTGATGATGTGGGCGTCTTCCTAACTGCTGCTCCCTGAGACCCTGCCTGGGAATGGCTAATAGTCCAGATCTTGTGTTCAGGCTGATTTTGCTATCCAAAGGTCTGATCTGATGGTTGGAGAAAGTAAAATGGGGTTAGGAAATGATGGTCCTCCAGGAAGTAAAAATATTACTGAAAACTCAGCAGTTTGTAATCTTAGTTTCAGGGAAATTTATCAGTTTGATTTAGTCCTCAGCCAGTGGCAGAGCCATGGGGACAGAGTCCAACCCTTAAAGCAAAGATTTTAGACTCTCAGGGCCCCAGCCAAAGAACAGGATTCAAGGGTTGAAACTCAAATTGAAAGTAAATAAGATGGATGGAGACCAGGAGCCAGAGTAGAAGCTCATCTATACAGATTTTGAGTGACTACTAGAGCTTGGTGAAGGTGGTGGCATTTGGGTTCACAACCACATTTAGGATGACAAAACTATAAACCTCATCAGTGTGTGTGATGAATTCCTAACATGTCAGGCAGAGTTTGAATGAGCTCAGAAACCTGGTAAGGCTAAATCTACAGTGTGAAGATCTCTGACACTTGCAAGTAGGCACAGGGCAGAAATGCAGGTTTAACTGCTAGTGTTTTGCAGACATATATTGAAATCTAGGCACTTTAATGTTTTTAATAGGTTTTGTTAGTATGAGCCAGCCTAATTTCAAAATGAGTAAAATTAAATAGTGTGTGCGAGAGGAGAAACTTTTAGAGCTTAAGAATTATGGAAATTCCATTTAAACATTCATACTCTCCATGTTCCTGGCCTATCCTATGCTTTTTCCCCCTGCCTAAAACTTCTGTGGTGCCTAGTATGTGATGGTATAGCTACGCCATGGAATATTAATAACTAAAGATAGAGATTATACTACAGTGAGCTAGGTTAGTAAACTATCAGCTCTAAATAAATGGTCTTAACTGTAAAAAATATCCTTCATGATATAGTTTCTAGTGGGCCTCTGAGGTTGCATGGAAGCTGCCATCACTGTAAGAACCTGGATTTGGAATAAAATGAGAATCCTGCCATTCTAAAGCTAAGCCTCCAGCTGCCCAGTTAATTTATTCTGTGTTAAGGCATGAATATGTTTAATTCGTGATCACTTGGGACTTCCATTAGTCTGCAGATGAAGAGCAATTCAGGAAGTAGGCCCAGAGGTAAAAGCTATGCTCTACAAGCTTCTTGCTCTAGCAGTATTCTCTTGCTTGTAGGTAAGCTCAAGACACAAAGCAAATACCAATGCTTTTAAAGGTGTTTTCGTAGAAGATCCTAAGCTGTTATGAATCTTTGTGTGTTAAGAGAAGAAATTTTGTTTGTGAAAGTGCATGAATCTATCAGGAGAGCTTCCTTCTAGAGGAAACAAAAATCTTACTGTGGGCCTTGCTTGGGTAACTAAACCAAAACCAAACCCATTGCCAGCTAGTCAGTTCCGACCCTACAGGACAGAGTAGAATTGGTCCATAGGGTTTCCAAGTGTGTAATCTTTATGGAAGCAGATGGCCACATCTTTCACCCACACAGTGGCTGCTTGGTTACTAGCCAAGCACTGAACCACTGTGCCACCTGAGCTCCTTGCTTGGGTAACTAGTTTCTGGCTAATCTCTCATTGTGTCTGTATCCTACCCTTCCACATAAGTGGATATTTTAAAACATTTATTCCATACAGGAGCCCATAAAGATTACAGCCTAGGAAACAAAACCCTATGGGGCAGTTCTGTTAAGTCCTATGGGGTCGCTATGAGTCAGAATCAACTTGGCTGCAAACTGACATGATGGAGGTTAAAGTCCACCCAGAGGCCCCTTGGAAGAAAGACCTGGCGATCTACTTCTGAAAATTCAGCCACTGAGAACCTTATGGAGCACAGTTCTACTCTGACACGCGTGGCATGGCCTGCCACTTGATGGCAACTGGTTTTGGTTTATTCTTTATTTATTAAGGCATTTAAACTTTAAAAATATTTTAAAGTCTAGATTCAGGTATCTTAACTGCCTCCTAAATATTTGACTCTTGGCATTCTTCGTACAGTGTCTTGAGAGCAGATGGCTTTCCAACTAACCAGCTAGAACCCGCGCACCCTGGACCTGACATCCCAGAATGCCATGTGCACTTTCCCCCTTAGTGCACTGTTGCGGTTTCATTATTGTCATCATGTGGTTAAGAGAACACCTCTGTGTGAAGTGTGTTCCGTGTTCTGGGTTCTCAAATTTGGGGGATTAATTTTTTTTTTTTATTGTGCTCTAAGCAAAAGTTTACAACTCAAGCCAGTCTATCCTATAAAACCTTATGTACACCTTGCTATATACTCCTAGTTGCTCTCCCCCAAATGAGACAGCACACTCCTTCTCTCCACCCTGAGCTTCCATGTCCATTCAGCCGGCTTCTGTCCCCCATGGCCTTCACGTCTCCCCTCCAGACAGGAGCAGCCCACATAGTCTCATGTGTCTACTTGAGCCCAGAAGCTCACTCCTCACCAGTATAATTTTCTGTCGTATAGTCCAGTCCAATCCCTTTCTGAAGAGTTGACTTTTGGAATGGTTACAGTCTTGGGCTAACAGAAGGTCTGGGGAGCATGACCTCTGGAGTTCTTCTAGTCTCATTCAGACCATTAAGTCTGGTCTTTTTATGAGAATTTGAGGTCTGCATCCCACTGCTGTCCTGCTCCCTCAGGGGTACTCCGTTGTGTTCCCTGTCAGGGCAGTCATCGGTTGTAGCCAGGCACCACCTAGTTCTTCTGGTCTCAGGCTGATGTAGTCTCTGGTTTATATGGCCCATTATGGCTCTTGGGCTCATAATCACCTTGTGTCTTTGGTGTTCTTCATTCTCCTTTGCTTCAGGTGGGTTGAGACCCACTGATGCATCTTAGATGGCTGCTTGCTAGCATTTAA
The DNA here is from genome assembly GCF_030014295.1 of Loxodonta africana. Taxonomy (NCBI): domain Eukaryota; kingdom Metazoa; phylum Chordata; class Mammalia; order Proboscidea; family Elephantidae; genus Loxodonta; species Loxodonta africana. The sequence goes on from NC_087357.1 coordinate 66,699,344, forward strand.
GAACCCAGAGACCACTCTCCAAAATGGGATGCAGAATGTTTTCTTGATAGATTTTATTATGCCAGTTGACCTAGATGTCCCCTGAAACAATGGCCCCAAACCCTTTGGGGGATTAATTTAACTTCAAAATTGAACTTTTTTCCAAACTCTTTTTTACCCCTGTAAATTAGTGTTTATTTGCATTTTCATGGCCTTTGACCTAAAAGTTCTGAATTAATCAGGTACAAATTTTACCCTTGGTTACATATACATGTGGTCCCAACAGTAGTTGATATGTTCGAGCAAATGAAATTTCATGGAGCTCAGGGAACAACTTTAAATGTGATCTATACCCACTGTCTTTGAGTTGATTACGACTCATAGCAACCCTATAGGACAGAGAATTGCCCCACAGGGTTTTCAGGCAGTGGCTGATGGATTCGAATTGCTGACGTTTTGGTTAGCAGCTGAGCTCTTAACTACTGTGCCACCAGGGCTCCATGTGATCTGTACACCTAACATACACACACCTATTGCTGTCAAGTCGATTCCCACTCAAAGACTCATAGTGACCATATAGGACAGAGTAGAACTCATAGGGTTTCCGAGGAGTGTCTGGTGGATTCAAACTGCTGACTTTTGGTTAGCAGCTGAGCAATTAACCACTATGCCACCAGGGCTCCTTTCACATCTAAGGAAACTAAATATTAGGAGTTTGCTGAGAGGCAGGGCCAAGATGGCAGAGTGGTCAGATGCTTCCTGTGGTTCCTCTTAAAGACCTGAAGAAACAAGTGAATTGATTATATATGACAATCCAGGAGCCCTGAACATCAAAGGCAAAGTTGAGGAATTAGACTGAGCGGCAGGGGGAGGGAGAGACAGTTCAGAGCAGCGAGGAGTTGCAGGACCTGACCCAGCAGGAACCAGCACCCTGCAGGCTGGGATCAGCCAGAGCCAGCAGTGAGGCAGGCAGTGGCCTTTGGAACTCCACATCAGGAGAGACCGAGCAGTGGGGAGTCTACTCCTCCAGAATCAGTGAAAAGCAGCACTCGGTTGACAAAAGATAAGTATATGCATCTAACCTACAGTGCGGATCAAAAAACTCCCCTTTGGGAAAAACCTCTCTCCCATTTACCTGCCCCCTTCCCACTCTGCACTGGGTCCAAACTGGCTTCAGAGATTGCTGCATCCCCTGAGCCGGAAGTAGGACCCGTCACGCATCCTGAGCCATTCTCCCAGCCTTGGAGAGGGAACAAATTAACAAACTGAAAAAATAATATGCCAGCTCTGCTAAGCCGGGAGCTCAGGGCAGAAACAGCTCCTTTGCCTAGGCACAGGAATAAGGGGTCCACAGACTTTGAATGCCTTTCACCCCTGCATAGACCTGTGTGGGCCCATTTTAGCAGCGTAGGCCCTCTTAGCTCAGTACAACAGGGTGTACACCTGAAGTCTGACTTCAACTGTGACATTTGACACCACTCTGCCTATTAAGCAGAGTCCTCACCTACCCACATCAGGGGTCTGAGGACTGGTGGCTCCACCTACACCACCTAGGCACCCACAACAGGGGTCCAAGACTAAGTGGTACCTCCCAATCCTTACAGCCAACAGCATTGGATGCCCATAGTCCAGCTTCAAAACCCACCCATATACACACTCTAGGGAGTGGGGACATGCTTTTCTCACAGACACTCAGGGGCAGCTGTCAGCTCCCTGCCTTGCTCAGCACATGAGCCCCAACTGCAGCCAGATACCTGTGCCGACACTAACCACCCCTGCCTGTCTAGGACTGTAGGTGAGAGCCTGTGGCACACACTTGGTGAACGACTACCTGGACACCTGAGCTGAATCTGTACAAGAAAACTAAATGGACTCCTGGGCTCCCATACCTAGTAACAGCTTTAACCACCTGGTGACAGGATATTAGAGATTCAAAGGCACCAATAATCAAACAAGCTCACACAAGCAGCCTATTTGAGAATATCAAAACAAAACAAGAACCTAGGACACAATAAGCAAACATAAATAAGTACAATAACTTATTGACAGCTCGGAAACAACAGTCAATATCAAATCACATAATGAGGCAGATCATGATGGCTTCAGCAAGGTCCCAAAACAAAGAATCAAGAAATCTTTTAGACATTCAGGCTGCTAACAGATACATGAGGAAATGCTCACAATCATTACCCGTTAGAGAAATGCAAGTCAAAACTACAATGAAATTCCATCTCACTCCAACAAGGCTGCCGTTAATCCAAAAAACACAAAATAATAAATATTGGAGAGGTTGTGGAGAGATTGGAACACTTATACACTGCTGCTGGAAATGTAAAATGGTACAACCACTTTGGAAATTGATTTGGCGGTTCCTTAAAAAACTAGAAATAGAACTACCATATGATCCAGCAATCCCACTCCTTGGAATATATCCTAGAGAGATAAGACCCTTTGCACGAACAGATACATGCACACCCATGTTCATTGCAGCACTGTTTACAATAGCAAAAAGTTGGAAGCAACCAAGGTGCCCATCAAAGGATGAATGGATAAATAAATTATGGTATATTCACACAATGGAATACTATGCATCGATAAAGAACAATGAGGAATCTGTGAAATGTTTCATAACATGGAGGAACCTGGAAGGCATTATGTGAGTGAAATTAGTTGCCAAAGGAAAATTATTGTATAAGACCACCATTATAAGAACTGGAGAAATAGTTTAAACAAAGAAAATATTCTTTGATGGTTATGAGAGGGGGGAGGGAGAGAGGTTTTCACTAATTAGATAGTAGATAAGAACTATTTTAGGCTAAGGAAAAGACAACAGTACAGGAGAGGTCAATACAACTGGACTAAACCAAAAGCAGTTTCCTGAATAAACTGAATGCTTTGAAGGCCAGTATAGCAGGGGCAGGGGTTAGGGGACCATGGTTTCAGGGGACAACTAAGTCAATTGGCATAATCGAATCTATTAAGAAAACATTCTGCATCCCACTTTGGAGAGTGGAGTCTGGGGTCTTAAACACTAGCAAGCGGCCACCTAAGATACATCGATTGGTCTCAAACCACCTGGAGCAAGGAAGAATGAAGAACACCAAAGACACAAGGTAATTATGACCCTGAGAGACAGAAAGGGCCACATAAACCAGAGACTACATCAGCCTGAGACCAGAAGAACTAGATGGTGCCTGGCCACAACCAATGACCGCCCTGACAGGGAACACAACAGGGAATCACTGAGGGAGCAGGAGAGCGGTGGGATAAAAAAAAAATGCAGACCCCAAATTCTGGTAAAAAGACCAGATTTATTGGTCAGACTTGGACTAGAAGGACTCAGGAGGTCATGCTCCCCAGACCTTCTGTTAGCCCAAGACTGGAACCATTCCCAAAGCCAACTCTTCAGACAGGGATTGGACTGGAATATGGGATGGAAAATGATACTGGTGAAGAATAAGCTTCTTGGCTCAAGTAGACACATGAGACTATGTGTGCATCTCCTGTCTGGAGGGGAGATGAGAGGGCAGAGGGGGCCAGAAGATGCCCAAATGAACACAATGAGAGAGAGTGGAGGGAAGGACTGTGCTATCTGATTAGGGGCAGAGCAGTTAGGAGGGTATAGCAAGGTATATGTAAATTTTTGTATGAGAGACTGACCTGATTTGTAAACTTTCACTTACAGCACAATAAAAATTAATTTTTTTTTAAAAAAGAAATCTTCCAGATGAAGAGAAATTCCCAGAACTACCAGAGGTAGAGTACAAAAGATTAATATACAGAACTCTTCAAGAGATCAGGCAAAATGCAGAACAAGCCAAGGAACACACAGACAAAGCAATAGAGGAACTTAAGGAAGTTATAGAAGAGCATAATGACAAATTTAACAGGCTGCAAGAATCCATAGAGAGACAGCAAACAGAAATCCAGAAGATTAACAATAAAATTTCAGAATTAGCCAATTCAATAGAAAGTCATAGGAGCAGAATTGAGGCAATGGAAATCAGAATTAGTGAAACTGAAGATAAAGTACTTGACACCAACATATTTGAGGAAAAATCAGAGACAAGAATTTTAAAAAATGAAGAAACCCTAAGAATTATGTGGGACTCTATCAAGAGAAACAACCTACAAGTGATTGGAGTACGAGAATATGGGGGGATAAGAGAAAATACGGAGAGAATTGTTGGCAGAAAACTTCCCTGATATCGTGAAAGATGAGAAGATATCTATCCAAGATGCTCGTTGAACCCTACGCAAGGTAGATCCCAAAAGAAACTCACCAAGACATATTATAATCAAACTTGCCAAAACCAAAGATAAAGAGAGAATTTTAAGAGCAGCCAGGGATAAATGAAAAGTCATCTACAAAGGTCAGTCAATAAAACTAAGCTCGGACTACTCAGCAGAAACCATCCAGGCAAGAAAGCAATGGCATGACATATATAAAGCCTTGAAGGAAAAAAATTGCCAGCCAAGAATTATATATCTAGCAAAACTGTCTCTCAAATATGAAGGTGAAATTAGGACATTTCCAGATAAAGAGAATTTTACAGCATTTCCAAAAACCAGACCAAAATTACAAAAAATACTAAACGGAGTCCTCCAGTTAGAACATCAATAACATCATACAACAACCTAATACTAGAACACAGGACAGAGCAACCAGGTATCAATTCAGGTAGGGAAATCACAAAAATAAAAGCTAAAACACTCAAAATAGGGAAACAGAGACGTCATTATATAAAAGATGAGAATATTAAAACAAAAAAGAGACTAGGAAATGTAGTCATAGATCTTTAATATGGAGAGAAAGTCAAAGCAATATAAAGAAATAAAAGATTGGTTTAAACTTAGAAAAATTGGGGTAAATATTAAGGTAACCACAAAGGAGTTTGCTGATGGAGCAGGATAAAAGTGTGGAACAGAACTCAAATTCATGTAAAAACACCAGACTTAATGGTCTGACTGAGACTGGAGGAACCCCTGAAGCCATGGCCCCCAGATACTCTGTTAACCCAGAACTAAAACCATTCCCTAAGACCACGCTTCAGACAAAGATTAGACTGGACTACCCAGAACCCAGTGCCTATACAATGTAAAATAATACTCATAAAGAGTGTGCTTCTTAGTTCAGTCAGATACATACGACCAAATGGGCGCCTCCTGTCTGGAGGCAGGATGAGAAGGCAGGAAGGGACGGGAGCTGGTTGGATGGACACGGGAAACCAGGTAGAGAGGAGGAGTGTGCTGTCACATTGTCGGGATTGCAGCTAGTGTCACATGACAGTGTGTGTATAAAATTTTGTATGAGAGATTGACTTGGCTGTAAACTTTCACCCAAAGTACAATAAAGAGAAAAGAAACTCAAATAAATATTAGGAGTTTACATGCTCATTCTTTTCAAATTCAAGATAAACCGAAGACATAAATTAGTTTTGGGATTAGTATGCTATGACAAATTCATAAAACCTGTTGCCGTCGAGTCGATTCCGACTCACAGCAACCCTGTAGGACAGAGCAGAACTGCCCCGTAGGGTCTCCAAGGAGCAGCTGGTGGATTCCAACCGCTGACCTTTTGATTAGCAGTTGTAGCTCTCAACCACTGCGCCACCAGGGCTCCAAATTCTCCTTAGCAAGGGCTATATGAGTGTTTGGATATTTGATGTAGCAGTTACTAGACTATAAAAAAGACTATACTATATTGAAAACTTGAGTACATTCTATTGACATCATATCTAAATATTATTAAGTCTTCCAATCTATGAACACGGAATGTCCTTCCATTTATTTAGGTCATCTTTAATTTCTTTCAATAATGTTTTATAGTTTTCAGTGTAATGTTCTCCCTTTTATTTCTGATTTTAGTTATATGCATTTTCTTAGGCTGGGTTCTCTAGAGAAGCAAAACCAGTAAAGTGTATAAATATATATAGAAAGAGATTTATATCAAGGGAACAGCTCACGCCTTTGTAGAGGTTGGAACATCGCAAGTCCATGGATCAGGATAGAGGTCTTTCCCAATTCATGGAGCCTCAGAAGCTGGTGAACCCAAGACCGTCAGGTCGGAAAGCAGGGCTCCCACTCACAGGCTGTGAAGGTCAAGGAATCCCAAGGTCAGCAGGCAAGACAGCAAGGTTTCTCCTGATTCACGTAGCTGCAGGAGCTGGCGAACCCAAGATCGGCAGGTCAGGGAGCAGGACTCTTGCTCGAAGACTGTGGAGATCCGCAAATCCCAAGATGGACAGCTCAAGTCCCAAGAACTGGAGGTCAGGCAAGAGGCAGCTGCCGGATCCAGAACAAGCCAAAAACCTTGGCAAGGCAAGCAGGAAGGAAATAGGTGACGCAAGGCAGAGAGATGAAGGCTGAGGGGGCGATGAGCCGCCACAGGCCCTGGCCTCACCGGTACCACTCAGCAGATTCCATCATGGGGGTGATCACATATCAGATTTCAACAGGGAAGTGATCACAACATTATATAACTGCCAAAATACTGAGAATCATGGCCCAGCCAAGTTGACATACAGTCTTAACCATCACATGCATCTTCTCTCTTTCTTTGTCAGTCTAGCTAAAGCTTTGTCTATTTTATTAATTCTTTCATGAAACCAATGTATGGTTTCATTGACTCTGTTTTTCTGTTCTCTATTTCATTTTATCTCTGGTCTGATCTTTATTATTTCCTTCCTTCTGGTAGCTTTGGGCTTGGTTTGCTCTTCTTTTCCTAGGTTATTGATTTGTGATCTTTTTTGATGTAGGTGTTTGCCTTTATAAATTTCCCTCTGAGCACTGCCTTCACTGCATCCTATAAGTTTAGATATGTTGTACTTTCATTTTCACCTGTTTTCTGATTTCTTTCTTGATCCATTGGTTAATACTGTGTTGTTTAATTTCCACATATTTATGTATTTTCCAGTTTTCCTTCTATTATTAATTTCTAGTTTCACTCCATTGTGGTTAGAGAAGATACCTCGAAAGATTTCAGTCTTCTAAAATGTGAGACTTGCATTGTGACCTAACATATGATCCGTCCTGGAGAATGATCTATATGTACTGAAGAAGAATGTATTTTGTGCTGTTGTTGGGTGGAGTGCTCTATGTATGTCTATTAGGTCATATTGGTTTATAATCTTGAAAATATTCTAAAGGTAAGAAAATACAGCTAAAAAATAAAAAAGTTCTCTCTTCGTGGTCCCCAGATAAATGGTAAAGTGTTCAGTGTTTCACATCTGGCCTCAGTAAACCTCAGATCCACTTCCTAGTTGAGGCTGCATTTGTGTTTCCAAATGCAGCTCACTGGCTATTTCTAACCTTTTTATCTTCCTTCAGGCAGGGAAAGAGCAGAACCTACTTTTAACATGTAAAGAATTAATATTTAATGGTCATTCATTTCCTTTCCTATAACATAAATATTTAATTAAAGGAAAACCTACTTTGAACCCTTCTTCCATAATACATAAAGTATACTAGCCTAGGGCTACACTTAGGCTATTTCCCAAATCCATCTGTTATGTATCCCTGGGTTTTAACCAGCTTTACAAACTCAGGAGGCATTCACCTGGCTGTTGGAAATGTTTCCAGGAGTGAATGTTTAGCCTTTGAGCTGCTGTTTCCAGAAGAGAACCAGTCAAGCAACCATCACTAAAGAATCTGGATTTGGAATCAGAATCTTGCTATTCTAAAGCGAAGTCTTTAGCTCCACAGCTAATTGTTTCTGTGTTCAGGCTTCATCATGTTGAGTTCTCAGGTGCCTGGGGCCTCCAGTGGCCTGCAGATGAAGAGCACCTTAGGAAACTGAGGCCCAGAGGTAAAAGTTATGATCCATAAACCTCTTGCTTCCCCCTGGGCATTAAACATTGCTCCAGAAGTACTCTCGTTTTAAGTTATTAAGGATTTGTTGTAAATAAATTACTACCTAAAGATTCTTCTTTAATAAATAGCAAACTAATTGCTGTTTCCTAGAACACAGTCTTCTTATCTCCTTGAATAGAACAAAGGTTTTGAAGACAGTATTTCATTTGACTTGGTTGCCCAAGAAGGCTCAAGATTATAAAGTCACACACTGGCAGTTACTCCATTAATACACCTATATCCAAAATATCAATCAAAAGTAAGAGACTAAGTGTCATGACATAAGCATAATAGGAACCTCATAAGGCACACTGTGGGGTTTAATCAGTGTAGACAGGAAGGATTGATTGGCCTGGCACGTTAAAATGGATTTTATTCCAATAAAAAACAATTTAAGAAGAATCCAATCTCCAGCTCCATTCTACACTATAAAAAATGCAGATTCAGGCCAGCTGTGATTTAATAGTGCTTATATTGACAGGAAAACTCTTTATTAAACTTTTTTAAAACAGAGCAGAGTTGAAATTCTAAGCTGCAGGGCCAGAGCCATTCTTGTATTTTACTGTTCGTAGCAGTTTGGGAAGCAGTTTAAAAGGACCAAATATACTTAAGAGCCATCTTTTCCAGTTTAAAACACCTCCCATTTGTAAAGGGACTATTTAGTGTTATTTTTTCTATTGTACATGACCTTGAGCAAATTTATATTACCCCTAAATTCTGTTGTCCCATAAAAACCCATTGCCGCGGAGTCGATTCCGACTCATAGTGACCCTACAGGACAGAGTAGAACTGCCTCATAGAGTTTGGCGGATTCAAATTGCCAACCCTTTGGTTAGCAGCCATGGCACTTAGCCACTATGCCACCAGGGTTTCCTATGTTTAACAGTATAATGTATAATCTTAATCCTATTTCACTATTTTGCCTATCTCCCAACCCAATCCTTACCCTAAATCATGCTTCATTCACCTTTTAGATTACGTGATAGAGCTTTTCCTCCTTCCACTTTGCAGGTGAGAAAACGGAGGCAAAGAGCCCGGCACAGCAGGGATTTACCTCAGCTCACGTGTACACTTGGAGGAATGTCTGCCTGCAGGGCATGCAACCACTAGCTGAAGTCTCTCCACCAGGACTTCATAAAGAAGTGAAAAAAAAAAAAATTGCACTGCTCTTTTTAAGTTCTCTTGATAGGTACCAAATAAGAACCAAATGTTTTGGAGTCTTTTCATAATGAACTGGAATTCAGGAAAATTTTCTCAAAATTCTTTGATGAGAGTTTTTGGAAGAACTGTGTATGGTGAATGCAGTGTGATGATGATGTAGCTGTGTTGAACTGGTCAGGAACTGATATATAGCTGCTTCAGCAATAGCTTCACATCTCTCTTGCTCACAGTGTATCCTCGGTCCTATCATGATTCCTATCACAAACTTCCTTTTGAGCACCCATACTACTGTTTCACAAAAGCCAATTGAGTTAGACAATTGGCCTTTGTGGATCATGGTATTCTGTTGTTGTTGTTGTTGTTAGGTGCCATCAAGTCGGTTCCGACTCACAGCGACCCTGTGCACAACAGAATGAAACACTGCCCGGTCCTGCGCCATCCTTACAATCATTGTTATGCTTGAGCTCATTGTTGCAGCCACTGTGTCAGTCCACCTCGCTGAGGGTCTTCCTCTTTTCAGCTGACCCTGTACTCTGCCAAGCATGATGTCCTTCTCCAGGGACTGATCCCTCCTGACAACATATCCAAAGTATGTAAGATGCAGCCTTGCCATCCTTGCCTCTAAGGAGCATTCTGGCCACACTTCTTCCAAGACAGACTTGTTCGTTCCTTTGGCATTCCGTGGTATATTCAATATTCTCCGCCAGCACCACAATTCAAAGACGTCAACTCTTCTTCAGTCTTCCTTATTCATTGTCCAGCTTTCACATGCATATGATGTGATTGAAAATACCATGGCTTGGGTCAGGCGCACCTTAGTCTACAGGGTGACATCTTTGCTCTTCAACACTTTGAAGAGGTCCTTTGCAGCAGATTTGCCCAATGCAATGTGTCTTTTGATTTCTTGGCTGCTGCTTCCATGGCTGTTGATTGTGGATCCAAGTAAAATGAAATCCTTGACAACTTCAATCTTTTCTTCGTTTATCATGATGTTGCTCATTGGTCCAGTTGTGAGGATTTTTGTTTTCTTTATGCTGAGGTGTAATCCATACTGAAGGCTGTGGTCTTTGATCTTCGTTAGTAAGTGCTTCAAGTCCTCTTCACTTTCAGCAAGCAAGGTGGTGTCATCTGCATAACGCAGGTTGTTAATGAGTCTTCCTCCAATCCTGATGCCCCGTTCTTCTTCATATAGTCCAGCTTCTTGGATTATTTGTTCAGCATACAGATTAAATAGGTATGGTGAAAGAATACAACCCTGACGCACACCTTTCCTGATGTTAAACCAATCAGTATCCCCTTGTTCTGTCTGAATAACTGCCTCTTGATCTATGTAAAGGTTCCTCATGAGCACAATTAAGTGTTCTGGAATTCCCATTCTTCGCAGTGTTATCCATAGTTTGTTATGATCCACACAGTCGAATGCCTTGCTCCACACAGTCGAATGCCTTTGCGTAGTCAATAAAACACAGGTAAACATCCTTCTGGTATTCTCTGCTTTCAGCCAGGATCCATCTGACATCAGCAATGATATCCCTGGTTCCATGTCCTCTTCTGAAACCGGCCTGAATTTCTGGCAGTTCCCTGTCGATATACTGTTGCAGCCATTTTTGAAAGATCTTCAGCAAAATTTTGCTCGCGTGTGACATTAATGATATTGTTCTATAATTTCCACACTCAGTTGGATCACCTTTCTTGGGAATAGGCCTAAATATGGCTCTCTTCCAGTCAGTTGGCCAGGAAGCTGTCTTCCATATTTCTTGGCATAGACGAGTGAGCACCTCCAGCACTGCATCTGTTTGTTGAAACATCTCAATTGATATTCCATCAATTCCTGGAGCCTTGTTTTTCACCAATGCCTTCAGAGCAGCTTGGACTTCTTCCTTCAGTATCATCGGTTCCTGATCATATGCCACCTCTTGAAATGGTTGAATATCGACTAATTATTTTTGGTATAATGACTGTGTGTATTCCTTCCATCTTCTTTCAATGCTTCCCATGTCATTTAATATTTTCCCCATGGAATCCTTCATTATTGCAACTCAAGGCTTGAATTTTTTCTTCAGCTCTTTCAGCTTGAGAAACGCCGAGCGTATTCTTCCCTTTTGGTTTTCCATCTCCAGCTCTTTGCACGTGTCATTATGATACTTTACTTTGTCTTCTTGAGGGGCCCTTTGAAATTTTCTGTTCAGTTCTTTTACTTCATCAATTCTTCCTTTTGCTTTAGCTGCTCGACGCTCAAGAGCAAGTTTCAGAGTCTCCTCTGACATCCATCTTGGTCTTTTCTTTCTTTCCTGTCTTTTCAGTGACCTCTTGCTTTCTTCATGGATGATGTCCTTGATGTCATTCCACAACTCGTCTGGTCTTTGGTCACTAGTGTTCAATGCATCAAATCTATTCTTGAGATGGTCTCTAAATTCAGGTGGGATATATTCGAGGTCATATTTTGGCTCTCGTGGACTTGCTCTGATTTTCTTCAGTTTCAGCTTGAACTTGTATATGAGTAATTGATGGTCTGTTCTACAGTCGGCCCTTGGCCTTGTTCTGACTGATGATGTCGAGTTTTTCCATCGTCTCTCTCCACAGATGTAGTCAATGTGATTTCTGTGTCTTCCATCTGGCGAGGTCCATGTGTATAGTCACCATTTATGTTGGTGAAAGAAGGTATTTGCAATGAAGAAGTCATTGGTCTTGCAAAAATTCTATCATTCGATCTCCGGCATTGTTTCTATCACCAAGGCCATATTTTCCAACTACTGATCTTTCTACTTTGTTTCCAACTTTCACATTCCAGTCACCAGTAATTATGAATGCATCTTGATTGCATCTTCGATCAATTTCAGACTGCAGCAGCTGATAAAAATCTTCTATTTCTTCATCTTTGGCCGTAGTGGTTGGTGCGTAAATTTGAATAATAGTCACATTAACTGGTCTTCCTTGTAGGCGTGTGGATAATATCCTATCACTGACAGCGTTGTACTTCAGGAAAGATCTTGAAACGTTCTTTTTGATGATGAATGCAACACCATTCCTCTTCAAGTTGTCATTCCCAGCATGGTAGACTATATGATTGTCTGATTCAAAATGGCCAGTACCAGTCCATTTCAGCTCACTAATGCCTAGGATATTGATGTTTATGCATTCCATTTCATTTTTTACAATTTCCAATTTTCCTAGATTCATACTTTGTACATTCTAGGTTCCAATTATTAATGGATGTTTGCAGCTGTTTCTTCTCATTTTGAGTCGTGCCACATCAGCAAATGAAGGTCCCGAAAGCTTTACTCCACCCACGTCACTAAGGTCAACTCTACTTTGAGGAGGCAGCTCTTCCCCAGTCATCTTTTGAGTGCCTTCCAACCTGGGGGGCTCATCTTCCGGCACTATATCTGACAATGTTCCGCTGCTATTCATAAGGTTTTCACTGGCTAATGCTTTTCAGAAGTAGACTGCTGGGTCCTTCTTCCTAGTCTGAGTCTGGAAGCTCAGCTGAAACCTGTCCTCCATGGGCGACCCTGCTGGTATCTGAATACCAGTGGCATAGCTTCCAGCATCACAGCAACACACAACCCCCCACAGTACGACAAACTGACAGACACGTGGGGCATCTTTTTGGTATTCTAGGATTCCCCAATTCCTTTGCATATACTGGACTTAGGGGTTCAAGGATGGAGACGGTATCAGCCATAATGAAAAGGAGTGAAGGTGGGAAAGAGCATTATATATAAAACGTTTGAGGGTGAAAGGCAGATGAATGGAAGCAAAGAGGGCATTTTCATTCCAGATACCTGAGAAGGGGCTGTCCCAGATATTGTTACTTCCAGATCATGGTGGAAGTCCACGTTTTCCACTCTTGTTCCCTTGACAAGGGTTGGGGTGCATGGGGGCATGTTGTTACTTCTTGCGGGGATGGGAGTTTGGGCTCTCCACTAGGCCTTTGCTGATACCACCCTGACTGGAAGATAGAGGAGCATCTTGTTACTGCTTTCCATATAGTCTCCACTGACACCGTGGAGGAGGTGGCCTTGTCATCGCTAAGTCCTAGTACAAGTCCTCACTCTCTGCTTCTTGTCAGACACAGGCTGCCTCTGATACGATTCTAACAGGAAGGGAAAGGAGCACTTCATTACTGCCAGGTGGAAGAGGAAGTCTAAGCTCTCCACATGGTCTCCATTGACAGTCCAGGGGCTAGTGGGTAGTCTTCACCACCAGCTCCCCACTCTGTCTGCTCAGTCACTACTGAGGCAGGGTAGGTGGTTCGGGGTGCTTCATTACAGCCCTACAAGAGTAGAAGTCTAGGATCTCCACTCTGCCTTTGCTGGTGGGAATGGGGCCAAGTTTTTTCTGTGGTGTTTGGCTGGAGCAGAGCAGTTACTGTCAAGTTCTTTTTCTTGCTAGGCTGCCCCTTTCCTGGTCCTTTACATAGAGCAGGCTTTTGTTGGGACTTTTTTTTTTTTTTTTTTTGGTCTGTGCCCATTGACATTTCCAGGTTGCTGACTTCAGTATTCATTCTATAATATGTGAAATTATAGAAATAATATGTGAGGCAAAAAGAAAACTCAGGGAACTAACCACTAGGTTGTTTCTCAGGTCCTGAGGCGTACAGCCAATGTGCCTTCTCTCCACCTTTCAGTCTTTTTATGCTTGATATATATATATGGAGGAAGCCCTGGTGGTGCAGTGGTTAAGAGCTATGGCTGCTAACCAAAAAGGTCTGCAGTTTAAATCCAACAGGCACACCTTGGAAACCCTATGGGGCAGCTCTACTCTGCCCTTTAGGGTCGCTATGAATCAGAATCCACTGGATGGCAACTTGGTTTTTTGGTTTATATATATGGAGCCTCAGTGACACAATGGTTAATCACTTGGCTGCTAACCAAAAAGTTGGCAGTTCAAACCCACCCAGAGGCTCTGTGCGAGAAAGACCTGACAATATGCTTCTATAAAGATTACAGCCTAGGAAACCCTACCAGGCAGTGCTACTCTGTCACATAGGGTTGCTATGAGTTGGAATTGATGGTACCCAACAATGACTATATATATACATATAAATAGATATATATAATGCCCAAGATTTTTAGTTTTTTAAAATTTTTATTGTGCTTTAAGTGAAAGTTTACAAATCAAGTCAGTCTCATACAAAAATTTATATACACCTTGCTATATACTTCTAGCACACGCCTTCCCTCCACTCTCTATTTTCATGTCCATTCAGCCAGCTTCTGACCCCTCTCATCTCTCCTTCAGACAGGAGCTGCCCACATAGTCTCATGTGTCTACTTGATCCAAGAAGCTGGCTTTTCACCAGTATCATTTTCTATCCCATAGTCCAGTCCAATTCCTGTCTGAAGAGTTGGCTTTGGGAACGGTTACTTTCTTGGGCTAACAGAAGGTCCGGGGACCATGACCTCTGGGGTCCTTCTAGTCTCAGTCAGACCATTAAGTCTGGTCTTTTCACCAGAATTTGAGGTCTGCATCCCACTGCTCTCCTGTTCCTTCATGGGTTCTCTGTTCTTTTCCCTGTCAGAGCAGTCATCGTTTGTAGCTGGGCACCATCTAGTTCTTTTGGTCTCAGGCTGATGTAGTCTCTGGGTGGCCGTTTCTGTCTCTTAGGCTCATAATTACTTTGTGTCTTTGGTGTTCTTCATTCTCCTTTGCTCCAGGTGGGTTGAGACCAATTGATGCATCTTAGACGGCCACTTGCTAGCATTTAAGACCCCAGATGCCACTCTCCAAAGTGGGATGCAGAATATTTTCTTAATAGATTTGGTTATGCCAATTGACTTAGATGTCCCCTGAAACCACGGTCCCCAAACCCCTGCCCCTGCCACGCTGGCCTTTGAAGCATTCAGTTTATTCAGGAAACTTCTTTGTTTTTGGTTTAGTCCAGTCATGCTGACCTCTCCAGTACTGTGAGTTGTCTTTCCCTTTACCTAAAATAGTTCTTACCTACTACCTAATTAGTGCAAACCGGTCTCCCTCCCTCCCTCCTCCCTCTCATAACCATCAAAGAATATTTTCTTCTGTTTAAACTATTTCTACAGTTCTTATAATAGTGGTCTCATACAATATTTGTCCTTTTGCAACTGACTAATTTCACTCAGCATAATGCCTTCCAGATTCCTCCGTGTTATGAAATATTTCATGGATTCATCATTTTTCTTTATCGATGCATAATATTCCATTGTGTGAATATGCCATAATTTATCTACCCATTCACCTGTTGATGGGCATCGTGATTGCTTCCATCTTTTTGCTATTGTAAACAGTGTTGCAATGAACATAGGTGTGCATTTATCTGTTCGTGTAAAGGCTCTGAATTCTCTAAGATATATTCTAAGGAGTGGGATTGCTGGATCATATGGTAATTCTATTTCTAGTTTTTTAAGGAAGCACCAAATCGATTTCCAAAGTGGTTGTACCATTTTACATTCCCACTAGCAGTGCATAAGTGTTCCAATCTCTCCACAACCTCTCCAACATTTGTTATTTTGTGTTTTTTGGGTTAATGCTACCCTTGTTGGAGTGAGATGGATTCTCACTGTAGTTTTGATTTGCATTTCGCTAATGGCTAATGATAGTGAGCATTTCCTCATGTATCTGTTAGCTACCTGCATGTCTTCTTTAGTGAAGTGCCTGTTCATATCCTTTGCCCATTTTTTAATTGGGTTGTCTTTTTGTAGTTGAGTTTTTGCAGTATCATGTAGATTTTAGAGATCAATTGCTGATTGGAAATATCATAGCTAAAAACTTTTTCGCATCTGTAGGTAATTTTTTTACTCTTTTGATGAAGTCTTTGGATGAGCATAGGTGTTTGATTTTTAGGAGCTCCCAGTTATCTAGTTTCTCTTCTGCATTGTTAGTAATGTTTTGTATACTGTTTATGCCATGTATTAGGGCTCCTAGCGTTGTCCCTATTTTTTCTTCCATGATCTTTATCGTTTTAGATTTTATATTTAGGTCTTTGATCCATTTTGAGTTCGCTTTTGTGCATGGAGTGAGGTATTGGTCTTGTTTCATTTTTTTGCAGATGGATATCCAGTTATGCAGCACCATTTGTTAAACAGACTGTCTTTTCCCCATTTAACTGACTTTGAGCCTTTGTCAAATATCAGCTGCTTATAGGTGCATGGATTTATGTCTGGACTCTCAATTCTGTTCCATTGGCCTATGTGTGTGTTGTTGTACTAGTACCAGGCTGTTTTGACTACTGTGGTGGTATAATAGGTTCTAAAATCAGGTAGAGTGAGGCCTCCCACTTTGTTCTTTTTCAGTAATGCTTCACTTATCCAGGGCCTCTTTCCCTTCCATATGAAGTTGGTGATTTGTTTCTCCATCTCAAATGGAGACATTTTTCTCTTAAAAAATGTCGTTGGAATTTGGATCGGAATTGCATTGTATCTGTAGATGGCTTTTGGTAGAATAAACATTTTAACAATGTTAAGTCTTCCTATCCATGAGCAAGGTATATTTTTCCATTTACGTAGGTCTCTTTGGTTTTTTGCAGTAGTATTTTGTAGTTTTCTTTGTATAGGTCTTTTACATCTCTGGTAAGATTTATTCCTAAGTGTTTTATCTTCTTGGGGGCTACTGTAAATGGTATTGATTTGGTGATTTCCTCTTTGATATTGTTTTTGTTCACGTAGAGGAATCCAACTGATTTTTGTCTGTTTCTCTTGTATCCTGATACTCTGCTGAACTCTTCTAGTAGTTTCAGTAGCTTTCTTGAGGATTCTTTAGGTTTTTCTGTGTATAAGATCATGTCATCTACAAATAGAGATACTTTTACTTCTTCCTTACCAATCTGTATGCTCTTTATTTCTTTATCTAGCCGAATTGCTCTGGCTAGGATCTCCAGCACAATGTTGAATAAGAGTGGTGATAAAGGGCATCCTTTTCTGGCTCTGCTTCTCAAGGGGAATGCTTTCAGACTCTCTCCATTTATGATGATGTTGGCTGTTGGCTTTGTATAAATGAGCTTTATTATGTTGAGGAATCTCCCTTCTCTTTCTATTTTGCTGAGGGTTTTTATCATGAACAGGTGTTGAACTTTGTCAAATGCCTTTCCTGCATCAGTTGATAAGATCATGTGGTTCTTGTCTTTTGTTTTATTTATATAGTTTTACTAAGCGGGGAGAATATGGAAAAGAATGTTTACACCATCATCCTGAAACTATGTCTAATTTTTTTTTTTACATTAAAAAAAAACTGTGGTGAAAACATACACAATAAAGCATATACCAATTCAACAATTCCCACACGTATAATTCAGTGACACTGATTACATTCTTCAAGTTGTATAGGTCTAATATTTTTAGCTTAAAATGTCCTGTATAGCATTTTTCTAAAATTATTTCTATTTTTATGTTTATATATTTACCTGGAGAAATGTTCACCATGTTAAAGATGATCATTTCTGGGTGGTAACAAAAATTTTTTTATTGTGGTGAGTATATATGTAACGGAAACCCTGGTGGTGTAGTGGTTAAGAGCTACAGCTGCTAACCAAAAGGTTGGCGGTTCAAATCCACCAGCTGCTCCTTGGAAACCCTATGGGGCAGTTCTACTCTGTCCTATAGGGTTGCTGTGAGTTGGAATGGACTTGATAGGAAGGGCTTTTTTTGTTTTGTTTTGTATATATATAGTAAAATATTTGCTATTTCAACATTTTTTACATGTGCAATTCACTAGCAATAATTATATTCATCATGTTGTGCAACCATCATCTGGGTGGTAAAATTACAATTGAATTTTTTTGTGTAGATTGTTTGAAATTTTAATAATGAGATCTGTCATTTTTTTCAAAAACAATAGTGACATTCTTTTTTAAAAAATGGGTGAGGGGAGGGTTGGGAGATATTAATGTCTCCAGAGATATGTCTACAACCTATAAAACCAAGTAAATCTCTTTTTTTTTTTCACATTGTGATCTCTTTTTTTTTAAATTGTACTTTAGATGAAGGTTTACAGAGCAAATTAGTTTGTCATTAAACAATACTCATACTGTTTTGTGACATTGGCTGCCAACCCCACAACATGTCAACATTCTCCCCTTTTTGATCTTGGGTTTGCCCTTTCCAGCTTTCCTATCCCCCCCTGCCTTCTTGTTTTTGCCCCTGGGCTGGTATGCCCATTTAGTCTCACTTTGTTTTATGGGCCTGTCTAATCTTTGGCTTAAGGGTGAGCCTCAGGAGTGGCTTCAGTACTGAGTTAAAAGGGTGTCTGGGGGCCATACTCTTGGGGTTTCTTCAGTCTCTGTCAGACCAGTAGCTCTGGTCTTTTTTTGTGAGTTAGAATTTTGTTCTACATTTTTCTTCAGCTCTGTCCGGGACCCTCTATTGTGATCCCTGTCAGAGCATTCAGTGGTGGTGGTAACCAGGAACCATCTAGTTGTGCTGGACTCAGTCTGGTGGAGGCTGTGGTAGTTGTGGTCTGTTAGTCCTTTGAACTAATCTTTCCCTTGTGTCTTTGGTTAAATCTTCTTTCTGAGTGGTCATAATTGCACTTCAATTTAAAAAATAAGACATATTTATTAATTTTATGAAATGAGTCACCAAAAGGATTTAAATAGTAAGCTCTTCTCATGTTATTAAAATATTATAGTATACACATAAATTCATTTGCAGTACATTTTTAGGCAATCTAGTGTAAAATGAGTCGGAATCTACTTGATGGCCCTGGGTTTTTGGGTTAGTGTAAAATAGGAAACCCTGGTGGTATAGTGGTTAAGAGCTACGGCTGCTAACCAAAAGGCTGGCAGTTCGAATCCACCAGGCACTCCCTGGAAACCCTCTGGGGCAGTTCTACTCTGTCCTATAGGGTTGCTATGAGTTGGAATCAACTCAACAGCAATGGGTTAGTGTAAAATAAGGTTGTCTGTAAATGCACCTTTTCCCCCTAAGCAAAAGAGTATTTTCACTTGTAAGAAATATGTTTTGAGAACTCATCAGCCCATGGGGGTGCATCTCTGACTCCCTAGAAGTTTAGGACTCTGAAGTGGAGTGCCTGCTATTTGGTGCTCTTGAGTTGAATTTCAAGGAAACTGATTACTACACATGGCTCTAATAAAGTTTTGTCATAAACATAAGAGGGAAATCTGAGGGTAGTCTTGTGGAGGGATATTAAATTTGCAGGACCTATTGGCTCTTTACCCCTGCAGTGTCAGATCCCCTTCTGGTAAATGAGGTGTGTTCTTTGCCACTTTTTTTCCTAAGGAGTCTGGAGAGCTCTAGGGATTGGCAAGAGGGCTGCCTTTTACTTTTTTACACCCTGGCTTGAATCTAACCTTGTGACCCTAAATTGTGTGAAATGAGGTGGTCATCTCAATTCTGCCTTAACGAAATGCCTTTCACATCAGAATTGGCACTAATTGGTCTCCCTGTTGACAGGTTTAGCTGAAGGCTCATGATTGAACAGGCAGTGAGAACAGAAACTAAATTACCCCACCTCAGCTCAGCCTGTTGGCTAGAGGACACGTAGAGAAGCTACCCTTTCTCCCTTCTTCCAGCAGCATGCCACACGTAAAGCAACGGGTTTGGACTAGGAGCTCCACAGAATTCTTTCCACATGCCTGGCCCTGTTCTATAAGTCAGTCCTGACACTAATAGGGCCCTTGACCAGGGATCTGCAAACTGTTTCTGCAAAGGGCTAGAGAGTAAATATTTAGGTTTTCTGGACCACGTGGTCTCTGCTGCAACCACTGAACTCTGCCACTGTAGCACAAAAGCAGCTACGGATAATACATAAATGAATGAGAGTGACTGCGTTCCAATAAAATTTTATTAGTAGACCCTGAAATTTGAATTTTCTATACTTGTCATATGTCAAAAAATTCTTTTGATTGTTTTCAATGATTTAAAAATGTAAGAACTATTCTTAGCTTGTGGGCCATACAAAAACAGGCAGGGGACCAGATTTGGCCCACTGGCCATAGTTTACTGACCTTTGCTCTGGTCTAAGAGTCTGGAGGCCTCCCCCACTTCCTCTCCTGGCTCAACCACTAACTCAGTATGGGACCCTGGGCTCTCACATAACTTCTCTGGGCCTTGATTTTTTCATCAGCTGTGTTTTGACAGAATGGGGAACAACAGATGAAACAAATTTCCTTTTAACTATAATACTGGACTTCCTAATTCTATTTTAGGACATATGTCAACACCAGCAAGGTTATTTATGTGGAATGGAAATTAGTTAAAGGGAAAAATAAGTCTTAATATTGCCAATGTGAATCTTTATCCTAATATAAGAAACAACGAATGTCATAATTTCCTAATTCCCAACTCCTTAATACCAAAACGAAAACCAAACCCATTGCTGTTAAGTCGATTCCTACTCACAGCAACCCTATAGGACAGAGTAGAACAGCCCCATAGGGTTTCCAAGGAACAGCTGGTGGATTCGAACTGCCAACCTTTTTGTTAGCAGCTAAGCTATTAACCATTATGCCACCAGGGCTCCACCTCCTTCATAGCTTGATCAAAATTTGCAATCTCCTATTTGAAGGCTCATACCACTTCTTTGTTCTTCCAGTGCTGTTCTTTTTCTTTTCTGTTGTTTCTGGGCATGAGGGTGAAGTGTATGATGCTGAGTTTATTGAAAACCACATTTTTCTCTTGCAAAGATGTTTTTTAAAAATATGAATGTTTTTGTGTCTCATTGGCAAGTATATTTTATAAACACTCTCCTACTCATATGTACCTTATTGTAAGAGGTGGTAGCTGAGGATTAGTAATCATTTTTACTCAAGAGCAGAAAAGAACATTATAAAACTTACCCAGCACACTGGTATTTTTAAAAGGGTGAAGGTACTTTAAAAGTATATTCATTCCTTCATAAATTCACATTTCACATACCCCTTTTGTTCTTTTCTCCTTAATATCAACTATCTAGTCAATGTTCAGATTTCTCTCATGTCTCATAAATTATTTGTTTTACATTTGGTTTGTTCAAATTAGGATCCATATATGGTCTATACTTCCCATTACATTGGTTCATGTGTATCTTAATTCTCTTTTAATTATAATTCCCCCCCTTTTGTTTTCTTGTCATGAATTTGTTGAAGAAACCTGTGCTGTTTTGAAAAACACTAGATTGTAAGCTGTTTGAACTAATAGAAATGCCTGTTCAGCTTTGTGTCCTCCTTTTCTTATCCAAAAAAGTACCGGGTATTTAGCAGATTCAATAAGTTTTTTATTCCTGTTGTATTATATGTATTTTTGTAAAGCCTTTTACATTTTATTTGGGACATCTGTAGAATGTTGAATGAACTACATCTATGTAGTCCTAAGCTAAGGTTGCTACCAACTTGGACATTTTGTCCCCTGGTATCATGCTTTTGTTAATTATTAAAATTGTTCAGAGAACCATTTTCTTCCTTTTAAACGGTACTGTGGGCTATATGTTGGAGCCCTGGTGGTGTAGTGGTTAAGAGCTCGGCTGCTAACCAAAAGGCCTGCAGTTCGAATCCACCAGCCGCTTCTTGGAAACCCTGTGGGGCAGTTCTGTTCTGTCCTATAAAGTTGCTATGAGTTGGAATCAACTTGATGGCAACAGGTTTGGCTTGTTGGTTTGGCGGGCTACATAGATGAGTAAGAGATAGTGCCAGCTTCCTGCTGTTAAGCTTAAAAAACTGGTAACAGCGACAGTTTGTTTCCCAATCAATAATAATTTCAGGGCGTGAGGAAGATGTCTTAGCACCTTTTCTCTCCTCCCCCATAAGAAACCAGAGAAGAGGGAGACTTTGGGTTAGAAGTCAGAGGACTCATTGGAAACAGAGTTCCTTTGAGATCTGGGCACTGGAGTGGGGCCAACTCATTTTTTATGGGATTTGCTTGTAAATAATGAGCTATGAGGCCCAGCTTTACACTCTGCAAATTTTTTTTTTTTTTCTAATAAAGACTGAAGGGAACTGGTTTCTCCTTTAAAATCCTGAAACTGGGTTTGGCATCTTGCCTTAGGCCTCCATACTTATTCTTCTCTTTTTTTTTTGATGGTGGAAAACTATTGATCTTATTTTCCATGTTTCAAATAATAAGAATTTTGCTGATTTGCTCTGACTGGCTCCTGGGTATCTGGTTGCACACTTTCTTGACAGCCTGGTGCTCCAGCTTTCTTTCCAGAAGTGATGTTTTGGGCTGTAAGACCTGGCCCCAGTGTTTTGATCAGACCTGCCTGCTCTCCAACTCCCCACCCCAACCCTGACTTTAACGGATGGGGGGAGTGGTGGAGTCTCCTCTTTTTGGTTAAATAGCTTATTGGCTCCTTTGGCCCCAGTGCAGGAAAGTCAACAGCCGTAACTTCTTTCAAAACAAAAAATTACCGGGGTTTTTTTTTTTTAATTGTAAAATTTTTGGAAAGGATAGAAAAGCGTAAAGAAATAAAAACTGCTTATAATCCATTATCCAGAAATAATTTCTGTTAACATAATAATTATTCCAGTCATCTCCTGCTCCCCACCCCCAACCCCTGCAAACAAAAACAGGATTATAGGATGTTTTTCAAATGCTTTATGGGTGTTCATTTCTTTAACAAAGTGGGGAGGAGCCCAGTGATGGGAATATTGTACTGGCTTCTCACATCAGAATCACGGGATTTCTAATGTTCTTAGCCTTTTCACATTTCAAGTTGAGGAATTTTTTTCTCCAATATATATTCCTTTATTGGACTTTTGGCATTGGGAAGACAGGAAGAAATTAAGTGAATTGTTCAAGGCAAATCAGAATCAGCTCTGGATGTATATGGCTCTCAGGCTCTGATTTTACATCTCCTGTTTAGTGCCTAATTTGACTTAATTAGTTATTTCAACTGCATTAGAGTTCCCATCCTTGGGTATATGAGAATCTTGGGAGTAACAGAATCACAAAGGTGGAATGGCCCTAAGAAATCCTTCAGGTAGGCTAAGTATTTTTACCCTCATTTTACGAAGGTTGTGTCTTGTCTAAGTTCAGCAGTTACAATAAAGGAGGTGATGTTTTTAAATGAAATGGCATTAAATGTCCTTTCCTTCCCTCCCTCCTCCTTTTTCCTCCCCTTTGAGTCAGCACAGTTGCTTAGCAAAGCCCCACATTTCTCTTTAAGAAATAGAAACAAATGTCTCCAGGGCTTTTTTTTTTTTTCCTGATAAAGGGAAGGAAAAAAAAAAAAAAACCCTGTTGCTGTCCAGTATAAGTGCTATAAAAAAATAAATGCCGAGGAAATGGTCATAATAAAAGGAATTCAGACAGAAAATGCTTTCTCAATCAGCTTCAAGTGTCAAGGCTTCAGTTTCTGAGTTAAAGGGAGGGAATTTCAGCCTGATGAATTTAGGCATGGAAAAAAAATTTGAGGTGGTTACTTCAAACCCCATCCTCCATATAACGTGTGCTTACAGACAGGCTCCACAGGAGAAACAACTGAAAGGCAGACATCTAGGTGTGTGAGGAGGCCTGTTCCTGAGGCTCTGACCTGGCACTGACTGGTGAGTAGTCAGATCATCCTGCGATTCACCCTCCAACCAGCAATGCCTTATGTATGGTGTCACCAGACTAGTCAGAAATCAGCCGGGGCAATGTTACCCTGGATCAAAGTACTAGTTATTATGTGCTGTCAAGTCGGTTCTGACTTATTGTGACCCTACAGGACACAGTAGAGCTGCCCCCATAGAGCTTCCAAGGAGCAGCTGGAGGATTTGATGCCGACCTTTCGGTTAGCAGCCAAGTTCTTAACCATTGTGCCACCAGGGATCCAAAGAGGTACTAGTTAAATTGAATCTGATTCAGGTTACACGAAACTATGTGCCAGGCGCTGGGCTAAGTTCTGGGGAACAAAGATGAAACAAGCAGGAGCCTGGCCCATAAGGAATCTCAGTTTGCCTGATAAGACAGGTAACCAAATAGTATAGCCCTTAACACACAAGGGTTATAGAAGGGTTAACAATGTGCTCCAAAAAGAGAAAGGAGCAGATTAATTTTTCCTGAATGTGTCACAAAAGGTTTTATGAGCTGCGCTTTGTAGGATACCACCTGGTGGGAAAGGGGGAAGGCATTCTAGGCAAAGGGAATGGTGTGAGCAAAGATGTGGGAGCATCTGTCTGGGAAGGTGTGTCACTGTGTGTGGCTGGAACACAAGGTCCTTGGTGTGGATGGCGGAAGAATGCAATGATGGACATGGAGATGAAACTCTGACTAGAGGCTGGGGTCAGAGTGTGAAGAACATCAAATGACACACTCAGGATGGATACTAGGCAGATGCAAGCATCAAAGGATCAAGTTCGTTTTATAGCAATGTGGAAGTGGTTTTGAAACTGTGAATGAGTAGAAGCTGGAAGAGTTTTAAAGTGCCTAATAGTAAAAGCTGGCTGCAACGATGGACTCAAGCATAGCAACAATTGTGAGCATGGCGTGGGACTGGGCAGTGTTTCGTTCTGTTGTGCATAGATAGGGTCACTATGAGTCAGAATCGACTTGATGGCACCTAAGAACAACAACAACAATAGTAAAAGCCTAGATTGCCTTGAAAAGCCTGTTGGTGGAATTATGGACATCAAAGACAATTCTGGTGAGGACTCAGAAAGAAGTCAAGAAAGCTGTTACACTGGAGATGGTGCACACAGCAAGAAGTAGCAGCAGAGGAAGGGCAGCAGCAGAACCAGGAGACCGGAGTGAGATAGCACTGGAGCCAAATCATGGAACGAGAGTTGAGTGCTTTCAGGCAGGAGGCTTCCTGGTGGAGTGGGGTGCCAACACTCACTTATCAGTGGAGCTAAAGAGCTTTGGAACATTGCCCCAGCAGGGAAAGTGTGGGCAGCGACGCTCTCAAGGGGCTGACAGGCCAAGAAACCAGGAAGCAGAAACTGAAGAGACAAGGAACACAGGAAGCAGAGCTGCCCCAGTCTCAAAGGGTAGGGTCACGACCTCTGGGGTTTCAAAGGGTAGGGTCCCCACTCAGATGGACTAGGAGAATGGGGCTGTTCAAATTCGAGGGAGCAGAGTTGCTGTTCCAGTGGACCTGGAAGGTGGAGCTGAAGCCTAGGGCTCAGGGGCCTCCACTCATAACCCAGAGAGTGTGGCCAACACCCAGATTCTAGAGGGGAGGGCCATTGCCTAAATGGCCTCAGAGAACAGAGGATTATTTTCAAGCTTTGAGAGCTAATGGAATGTGTTCTGCTGACTTGCTTGGTGCCTGTTATCCCTTCTTTCCCCCCAATTTTTCCCACTTGTAATGGATATGTCTACTTTGTGCCTGTTCCACCATTGTATTTTTTTGGAAGCAGATAACTTGAATTCTAGATTCCATGGATGAAGAGGAATTTTTGGATATTGGACTTGGAGTCGATCTAAGACTTTTGCTATGATATGATGGGGTGAATGTATTTTACATGTGGCAAGGACATGAATTTTGGGGGGCCAAAGAGTGGAATGTTATGAATTGAATTGTGTCCCCCAAAAATGTGTGTCAGCTTGGCTAGGCCATGATTCCCGGTACACCATTTTATCATCTGATGTGATTTTCCTATGTGTTGTAAATTCTACCTCTATGATGTTAATGAGGCTGGATTAGAGGAAGTTTATAACTCAATCTACAAGATTAGATTGTATCTTGAGTCAATCTCTTTTGAGATATGAAAGAAACGAGCAGAGCAGAGAGACGGGGGACCTTCTAACACCAAGAAAGAAGAGCTGAGAGGAAGCATGTCCTTTGGACCTGGGGTCTCTGCACTAACAGGCTTCTAGACCAGGGGAAGATTGATGACAAGGACCTTCTCCCAGAGCCAACAGAGAAAGAAAGCCTTCCCCTGGAGCTGGCATCCTGAATTCAGACTTCCAGCCTCCTACGCTGTGGGAGAATAAATTTCTCTTTTTAAAGCAATCCACTTGTGGTATTTCTGTTATAGCAGCACTAGGTAACTAAGACAAGCAATTATAACATAACCCTACAACAGCAATTATAAATCTGTTCCCCTTCAGGTTGATTTTTCTAATCCAAATAAAATCTAACTCCAAGCCCCATTTGCCAGAGTTGGCTAAAAACTGAATCTTGATTATATTGGTGGTGGCAGTGGTGATGGTGAGGTACTCCCTGGAGTTGTCCAAGAATCTTGGGGTCTTATATGGTACCCAATAAACAGGGAATTCGAGCTGATCTTTTTCCTGGGGTGCGCATCATAGTTCCCTTAGGCACCTGCTGTCACTGGTAACTGAGCTACTCCCCCTACCTCTACCTCTGCTGAGTACAAAGCTCCACAGCTCTATGTTGGCTGAGAAAGACTCCCTGCGATGGTCGTTACTGTGTAGCTTCAGAGACCCTTTCACTATTGCTCTCAAGGTTGAAGCCTTGGGGTCTGATCCCCATAAGCATTAGCACCTCCAATTCCTATGGAGAGGGCCAGAAGCCCCTATCCCCTCCCAGTAGTCCTGGTCCCTCAATTCAATCAAAGGCATTAGCTTCCCATTCCTTCCCCTCTAGGACAAGCCAACTTAATCTCACTCAGTGGTCCTGAGGCCCAAAAGCTCTTGACATTCCTGTGTCTTTTCCCATGAAAGTGCACTGTGCTTTTGAAGTCAATGGCAAATTGGATGAAGTAAATAAATCCTTGCAAAAATGTGATAATAGGAGAGGCACTTATATAAACCATTAACCATGACTTTGGAGACATGGTCTTTCCTAAGGAGGGGTTGTCTGGGGAGGAATTTCAGGGCTGACAAGGCAGGCGAGAGAGGGGTCATCTGGAAATAGGAGAAGAGAAAAGTGAAGTAAATTATTTTTTATTTATGATTAATTATGAGTATCATTTACTCTGGAGGGAATGGATTGAACAGTTGTTACACAATTTCTCAAAATGACCAGAACTAATTCCCTGATATATGTTTTTTAGAGCTTTTTTTTTCACAAGAAGTATTTGCACATGGTAATGGGCACTCAGGGTGAAAGCAAGCCTCTCTTTTCATTTTGTCCCTTCGACCTTCTCTCAAGAGGTAACTGCAGTTATCACCAGCTTCTTACGGACCGGAGATTTTCCAGCCACATATGAATATATGTGCTGGTTTTTTTTTTTTAAACACAAGTAGTGGGTCTAGTAAATTATACTGACTATTCTGTATCTTATTGTTTTTACTTAAAATAGATCTTGGGTATTGTCTGGTATCAGTACATGAAGTTCTATCTCCATCTTTTTAATGACTGCATAGCATGCTCTCGTACCATGTCAGGATTACCTGGTCCTTTCTCAGGCACACAGGAGCCACTGCAAATATAAAATAAAAAACCAATTCCCTCTATCTTGAGAGCTTGTAGTTCAAATATGATCTGCCTACTCATGTTCCTCTCTAAGTGGAAAATGATGCCAATTCTAGCTTCTAAAAATTCTTCTGTGTCGGCTCTATAGAAACCACAAAGATGGAAGGCCCTTGAGCAATTCCTGTTTCTCTAGTTTTCCCATGTAATGTAGGATCATCCAGGTTGGAGACCTACAGTTTTCCATTTACCTTTTAAGACGTGTTCCATTTTATAGGAGTTTGGGCATATTTGGATAGATGTGGGGGGTATAGCAGATCCTTTGGGGAAAAAAGTAGATAAGGATTTGGCTCTAGTTTTAAATGTTTCTCCTCTGAGTTACATTCTTTACCCATTCTTTGTTAACTGAGCCAGCTTAAGTGAAATGATAAAAGGAATGTCACAATCTGAATAAAAGGTTCCACTGCTTAAGACCATTTCTACCTCATAATTTCAGGACAAAGGAGCCCTCATGTCTCAACAGTTAAGTGCTCAGCTACTAACGGAATGGTTGGTGTTTTGAACCTGCCCAGCAGCTCGGTGGGTGAAAAGACCTGGTGATCTGCTTCCTCTGGTAAAGATTACAGCCAAGAAAACCCTATGGACAGTTCTACTCTGTCACATGGGGTTGCTATGAGTCAGAATCAAGGGCACCCAACAACACCACCACCATTTCAGGACATGACACCTCATTGCCAGACTCTACCTCACAGCATCCTTACAGCTGCCAAAACAAAAAGCAAAACCCATTGCCATCGAGCTCTTTAACCACTGCGCCACCAGGGCTCCTCTTGCAGTTATAGCTTTTGCTAATAAGGGCCTGATTGTCTCTGTGTACTTCCCAGTTCAAATTCTTGGGAGGGAGAATCAAGCTCAGGACTTTTCACACCAGGCCACAGGTCTAATGAGTCAGGGTGATTGTCTCCTGCCCTCCCCTCTAGCTAGGTGTGTCCCAAGAGGACATTGGGATCCCGGCTTTAATAGTATCCACTTCAGAGGGTTATTTTAAGGATAAAACTAGATCACACATGTAAAGCCCTCAGCACAGTTTTAGGCACACAGTGAGGGAAGAGAAAACGGAAGCTATGATTCAGCAAGGTGAGTGTCAGGATAGAGAGCTCAGAGAAGGAACGTACCCTCCCCGTAGAGATGACACAGGCACGGGGGTTTTCCATTCAGGCCCTGTGCGGTATTTATCCATCCATCCCTCTTGGAATCAGAATTCAAATGTGAGATGGTTGTCTCAGCTTTGCATGCTTATTTGAATTGAAAATTAAGTAAGACTTATCTGACATAAAGACTGATTCAGCTGTCTGACTCCATTTCTTATTATCTGTGTGACCTGAAAACACTTCTTGATCCAAACTAGCTGCAGTTTCCTCACCTAGTAAAACAGGAAGAAAAATAGGGATAATAATAGTAAACACTGAGTTATGAAATTAATGTCCCCAGCATATAATGTTTAATAATTGTTAGCTATAACACCATCTATCATTTATTGCATGCTTACTAGGGGCAGGGTATAGATGATCTCAAATGATTCTAGCTGTTTTTGTGGATGACTGAGGAGATGAGGACAGGGGAAGTCCGAAATGACTCCCAGGTCTTGCCAGGCACCTCTGCTCCCGCTTACAACGCTGATCTAAGCACTGAGAACAATTCTCTTCCTCTCCTTTTTGTCAATTTCTGTTCTCAAATATTCTCCTCTCAAGGAGCTCTCACCCAGTGTCCTATTTAGGGTTCTAACCTCTGTTCCCTTCTTGCCGGGAGGCACAGGGCCACAGTCTGGGAGATGAGGTCATAAGCCCCACTCCCTCCCCCCCTGGCAGCTCCTGGGAGAAAGTACTTAGCCTTTTTGGTGTCCCCAGCTCCCGCCCAGGGCCGAATACCTCGAATTTCACCACCCTGCCTTGCCAATCTGGGGGGCGCCTCTCGAGCACTTTACTTTCGTTACAACTCAAGTGGATGCGATATCCCAGGGGTGGGCCCAGGTCCTAAAATCTCAGAAAATCATGGATGAAAGGGACTTTAAACTGAGTCCCAACTCCTCATTTTAGAGGAGTAAACTGAGGTCTAGAGAGGGGAAGTAATTGCAGTAAAAATGTTAGGAGCAGAACCGAGACTCAAATCTGGGTCTCCTGCCTCCCGAGGCAGGTGAGGCTGGCCCTAAACCAGGGTGGCAGTGGCGATCCTGGTCCTCCTGGCTCTGGGGACCGCTGGCCTTGTCACTCAGGCTGCGTTTAGAGGCGGCTCCGCTTTCCAAGGGGGCTGCGGGCCTTCCAGAGGACCTGGAAAAGTCCCAGGGTGTGCCTGTCGGGGGACGGGAAGGAGCCCCGGGCAACTGGAGAGGGAGGAACACGCAGAAGGTCGCCGGGGCGGGGGGCAGAGTCCTGGCTGGGGTGTGGAGAACGAAGCCGGTAACTGAGCACTTCGAAACCCCGTACGGTGCCCGGCCGCGAAGGCAGCGGCCGCCACCCGGCTGCGCGTCCCGCCCCAACCACTGGCCCGGCGAGGCGCAGTCGGCCCCGCCCCCTGGAGCCCTGTTCCCCCGGCAGCCGGCGCCGCGCGCAGTAAGCCGATCCCTCCCGCCGGGCCAGCGGCGCCCGCGCGCCCAGTGCACCGCGGCCGCTTGGCCAAGGATGCGTTAGGCTGTGGGCCCCCGGCCACCAGCGGCAGCATGGCTCGGCCCATGCAGCTGGCTCCTGGCTCGTTGGCGCTGGTGCTGTGCAGGCAGGAGCCGCAGGAAGGGGCGACGGAGGCTGGCGACACCGAGGAGCCCAGCGGGCGCGCGGTATTCCGCGCCTTTTGCCGCGCCAACGCGCGCTGCTTCTGGAACGCGCGACTGGCGCGCGCCGCCTCGCGGCTGGCGTTCCAGGGCTGGTTGCAGCGCGGGGTGCTGCTGGTGCACGCGCCCCCCGCTAGCCTGCAGGTGTTGCGCGACGCTTGGCGGCGCCGGGCTCTGCGTCCTCCGCGTGGCTTCCGCATCAAGGCGGTGGGTGAGTGCGGGGCCCGGAGGTGGGGGGACCCCGCCAGAGCTGCCGGGACTCAGTCCCCTGCCCAACTCCGAGGGAGCCTGTCGGGGCAAGGGAGGGCGCCAAAGGTGGGCGGGAGGCCAGGCCGGGTGGCTGGAGGAGGAGGTGCTGGCCTCCCGATACGCCCTGGAGACAGTCCGTCCCGATTGGACACCTAAGTCCCAGCCCCTAAGATTTGTTTTCTTTTTTCTTCGTCGGAGAGCGAAAAAAGAGTTAATTGCAAAGCCGTATGCACACGTTTCATTACTGCTTTTACCTCCAAGTTGTACCCCTCCAGCATGCCTCCATTCCTCAACTCTTCAGCTTGCTCGGCGCACAGGTTCTTGGCGGAAGAAAGGAACTTTCTACTCAAGAAAATGATGCTCTGGAAAAAAAAGTCTTTGGGTCCGGGCCGGGGGGGGGGGGGCGGGGGTGGGTGGGGAGTACGAGCTGCGAGCAAGAGACAGAGGCCCCGAGCTCAGCTCCGTGGGAGCTCTTGAGAAGGGTAAAACCCGCCGATTCTTAACTGGCTGCTTTTTTTCTTTTAGTTATAGACTTGGAGCAAAGAAACTGTAGTTTTCATGTTATGCTGTCTTAGGTGGTGTGTGGGGTCTGGGAACAGAGCCTCGGGGGAAGTTTGGGGTGGCTAACTGCTTGAGAAAAAGAATTGACAAGGGGCGCCTCGGGCCTCGGACACCACCCATCCCATCAGCTACAGATAGAGAGAATTCTGCCTTCGCCATCTTCTCAGAGAGCCCGTTTGGAAAATAGCTTCTTATTTGGGAACCCACTGCTCCAGTGAGAGGTCTCTGATGCCGGCCACTAAATTCTGGCGGGAATTTTAGCTCTCTGTAACCACCTGGTTCTGTCTGTCTGCCCTTCTGTGGGGTTGGGACGGGCCATTTGATGGTGTGCTGTTGACAAGTCACCAGTTGTCCCAGTCCTGACTTTTGACTCCTGGTAAGGATCCCCTCTCTTGTCTTAGTCCATAAATCACCTCCCTCTTCCATCTGAGGAGAGGTAGCAAATAAAAACAAACAAAAACGTTTGTTTCAGTCCTCAGGGCCAGGGCAACCAGAGGCACCTGATAATTGTGTATCATCTGCTCCCAGATGGTGTCTCTACATCCCAGACAGTGCTGATCGGTGAGTTTAAACCTCGGTTGCTCACCTCTGTGCACTCCTATTTGGTCTATTTTTTGTCTTTTTTCCTTTTTCTTTCCTGAAGAGCAAAAAAAGAGTTAATTGCAAAGCCACATACACACATTTCATTACAACTTTTACCTGCACAAGTGAAGAAAATAAGTTTCTGGCTCCAAGAGCAGTGAGCCAGGTAGCCAAACCAAAATCCCCACAGGGGGAAGGGGTCTTTCAGACAGAACCCTTTTCAGTCTCGGTTTTTCTGGTTCGAATTAGTGGCTACATTCTCTGATTCCCCAACCCCCTTTCAAAGGTGAGCATAGAGTGCGTTGGAGAGAGAGGGTGGGACAGAGTGGAGGTCCAGACCTGGGGGTGAAATACGAGAGGGCTTGTACTAATTCAGAGGCAGCCATAACGCCATTACATGGGATCCAGCAAAGCAGTCGTCAGTGCTGGTTTCTGGGTTGGCCCTGTTTGCTGCCCTCTGAAAGATGCAGTGGACAGAGCACATCCAGCAGGTGCTGCTAGTTAACGCTGGTGCTGCCTCATGGCATGGGCCCGGGATGTGGGGGGCACTGTACGGTCTGGAGTGTAACACAGTGGCCTTTACACTGGGTCATCGCCTCTGACTTGGGACATCGCCCCTGACTTGGGTCTCTTGGCAGGAATGCTTTTGACATTTTTAAAGGAGTTTGGATAATTTGGACATTCAGCTGGAGTTTGGACAAAACTACTTATTAGAACATTTTGAGGAGTGAAATGGGAAAAGATCTTAATTTCATGTCCAGCAGTGCAGGCACATGGCGGGAGGGAGCTTTTTTTTTTTTTTTTTTAAACAGAATTGCTAAATACTAGTCTAACTTGGGGAAACCCTGGTGATGTAGTGGTTAAGTGCTACGGCTGGTAACCAAAAGGTCAGCAGTTCAAATCCACCAGGCGCTCCTTGGAAACTGTGGAACAGTTCTACTCTGTCCTGTAGGGTCGGTATGAGTTGGAATCGACTCGACAGCAATGGGTTTGGTTTTTTTTGGTTTAGTCTAACTTGGGGAAACCCTGGTGGCATAGTGGTTAAGTGCAATGGCTGCTAACTGAAAGATCAGGAGTTCTAGACCACCAGGCACTCCTTGAAAACATTGTGGGGCGGTTCTGTTCTGTCCTATAGGGTTGCTATGAGTCAGAACCGACTTGACGGCAATGGGTTTGGGTTTTTTTGGTTTTAGTCTAACTTGGGATCACTGGGTCAGATTAAGAGGTGAGGCACCAGGGTCACAGCAGAATCCCAGAGGGTGGTGAAGGCAGAAGGAGCTACCCTTTCCCACAGGAAGTTTTCATTTGGCTTACTTTCCTGACTTGGGCAGTTCTGGCTTCCAGAAACTCAAATGGGCCGCAGGAGGGTGAGAACAGAGATGCTGTGGACTGTTGCAAGGTTCTTGCTCTGTTCTCACTGTTATTGTGGGGAGGAGCAAAATATTAGAAAAGGGATCAAAGGATCAAGTTGGTTTCTTTGCTGTCAGGTTTTTTTTCAAAGGCTGATTTACTCCCGCTTGGATGTATTTGGGCACAGGGAGAGAAAGAGGCATGGCTTCAGCTTTGTAAGCTCAACTGTGCTTTCCTGGGCCCTTCTCCCAGGCTTCTGGACCTCATGCTTATGGGGCCTCATAGAGCATGAGGAGTGAGCACCCGGGCTAAGCAGACAGGAGCGACCTGAGTCTTGGGTGCAGACCTGAACGTGTGGGCAGTTTAAGGCCCTGCTATGGTTTATGTTTTCTCCTCCACATTTAGTTCCTCTTCACCTTCTGTGAGGAGCCCTGGTGGTTCAATGGTTAATACCCAGCTGCCCAAACCCACCAGCCGTTCTGCGGGACAAAAGACCTGGTGATTTGCTTCTGTAAAGATTTTGATTCTGACTCATAGCGACCCTCCAGGACATAGTAGAACTGCTCCCATAGAGTTTCCAAGGAGTGCCTGGTGGTTTCAAACTGCCAACCTTTTGGTTAGCAGCCAAACTCTTAACTGTTTACGCCACCAGCACTCCTTCTGTAAAGATTACAGCATTGGAAACTATAGTTCTGCTCTGTGTTTTAGGGTCGCTGTGAGTAGTAATGGACTCGACTGCAATGGGTTTTTTGATTTTTGGTTCTCTACTTTGACTTTCCTCTGACGAGAACAGCAGATCTTAGGGAGAGGGCATTTCCTTAAAAAGGACACTGGATCTTTAACTTGATAACCAGGAACTCACTGTTGTGCTCAGATCTTCCAGTAGCTTTTCTTTTCTTTTTTCTTTGTCGTTAACAAATGAAAGGGATTTGCTCTGGAAGCTGGAGGGAGACATCTGTTAACAGGCCTGAGCTACTGTGGGAGGTGGCAGGAGGTGGCCATGGGGGCACCTGTATTTGTTTGGATGAATCTGTTGTTACCCTGAGACTACACCTACTGGGGAGGTGAAAGGTGAATAGTGGGAGGCCAAAGAATGGCTTCCTGGGGTGAGGGAGGGAAGGCCACTTGGCCAAAGAAATTTGTTCCCTTTTTCTGAAATCTGTAGCTAAGCTGTCACTAACCTCTCACCTGCAGCCTGGCCTTCCATCCAGTCTCTGAATAAAAATGCCCTAAATGCCTTTGTTTTTTTTTTTTAAATGCTTGCTTCATGAATTCATTCATGTGCCAGACCTTGTTCTAGGTGATCGTGTGTTTTAGTGCATCTTTCATTAAGAGTTGCATGTACTTAAGGAAAAAGTGGAGTCAGCCCATTTCTACTGCGTTCAGTTCAAGAGCGAGCGCATAGCTGAGCAGGAGGCCATGTTCTGGGAGCTGACTGGTTCACACACAGGCTTCTCCGTCCCGCAGTGACATGTGTGGGCCGTCCAGATCCTGCCTTTGGGTTAGATGGGCAAGAGTTCTCTGGTGTGTGTTTTGGGGAGTACTGAAGATTAGGCAGGTCTTGGTGGCCAAGGGGAGGTGATGGGAGGCTCTTCCCACCTCTTCCCTTGCTTCTCCTGCCTGCTCCTTGAAACATGTCTGAGCATAGTCTTCCAATCACAGATATCAAGGCTAAATTGCAAGTGCCCCAGGAGAGTAGAGACCGGTCACTAGTTTATGCTAGGTGTAAATAACTGATTTCAGAGTCTATCCTGAGATCTGGTTTGTCAGAGGAGGAAGAGTTCAAAACTACCTTGTGTCCGATCAAGACTTGGGCAAATCTCTGAAACTTTATTCTGACTTCTCCTGTGACCTGGGGGCTGGGGTGGCCTGTGTAGAGGTTATGAGGAGAGGGAATGACCTAACTCCTGTTCTGCCTTGTTTCTGAAGTTCTGCCTTGAATGGCAGGTAGTTGGGCATCTTGTAGGATTTAGTAGCTAAGGGGTTAAGTAGCTAATGGGTTAAGTGTACCATATGATGAATTTTTCAAATGCATACACGTGTGTAATCCCAATTCCTATCAGGATTTAGAACGTTACCATCACTGCAGAAAGTTCTCTTCATGCCCCTTTCTAGTCAGTCTTACCCTACCCCCAGAGGTAGCTACTGTTTAAATTTTCTTTTCATTGTACGTTAGTTTTGCTTGTTCGAGAACTTCACGTAAATGGAATCATACGGTATGTATTCTTCTGTGTGAGGATTCTTTCAGTCAGCTTTATGTTTGAGATCACCCTTTTGCGTTACCAGCTTGTGCCTTTTTACTGCTTAGTAGTATTCCATTGTATAAATATACTGCAGTTCACCCATTTTCCTTTAAATGAACCCCTAGGATGTTTTCAGTTTACAGTTATGAATAAAGCTTCTATGAGTATTCATGTACAAATCTTTTTGTAGACATTGGCTTTTAGTTCTCTTGGGTGCATACTTAATTACTGGCTCATAGAGTAGGTTTATGTTTAGTTTTATGGAACCTTTTTATAAAGTGATTGTACCATTTTATACTCCTATGAACAACATGAGACAGTTCGGTTGCTCCACATCGTTGCCAACATTTGATGTCAGTCTTTAAGTTTACCTATTCTGGTGAGATGTAGGGATAACTTGTAGTTTTAATTTGCACTTCTCTGATGACTAATGATGTTGAACACTTTTTCATGTGTTTATTGACTTTGTGAAGTCTATGTTCAAATCTTTGGCTTTTTTTTTTAAGCTGGTCTGTTTGGCTTTATATTGTTGAATTGTAAGAGTTCTTTATAGATCCCGAATACCAGTCCCTTGTCAGATATATGTTTTGTAATATGGTCTAGCCTGTGACTTGCCTGTTCACTTTTTGGTGGTATCTTTTGAGGAGAAATTTTAAATTTTGATTAAGGTTGATTTATCCTTTTTTTTTGCTTCATAACTTAAATTGTATCCTATATAAAGAAATTTTGCCTAACCTGAAGATTTTCTCTACTGTTTTCTTCTGGAAGTTTAAAAAAAAAATTTTTTTCCTGGTTTTATGGTTTTACACTTAGGTCTATAATCCATTTTGAGTAAATTTTTTTGTGTCTGATACGAGATTGAGATTCATTTTTTTATATATGGGTATCCAGTGTTCAAGAACTATTTATTGAAAAGACTGTCCTTTCTCATTGAATTGCCTTTGCATCTTTGTTGAAAATCAGTTGACTATGTGAGGATAGATTTCTGGACTCTATTTTATTCTGTTGATCTTGAGTCTGCCCTTTCTTCACTGTATTTATTACTATGTAGTAAGACTTAAAATCTGATATTGTGAGTCCTCTAACATTCTTCAAAATTATTTTGGCTACTCTAGGTCCTTTGTTTTTCCCCTATAATTAGAATCAGTTTGTCAATTTCTAAAAAAAAAAAATCCTGCTGGGATTTTGATTGGGGTTGGATGACCCACTTATCCTGGTTTGCCTTAGACTGCCTCAGTTTTAGAGCTGATAGTCTTGTGTCTCAGGCAACCCCTCAGTCCTGGGCAAACTGGGATGATTTGTCACCTAAATTTGGGGGCAGTTGACATCTTAATAATATTGAGTCTTGCAATCCATGAATGTGGTATATCTCTCCATTTATTTGAGTCTTCTTAATTTCTCTTTGGAGTGTTATTATAGGTCTTGCATATCTTTTGTTAAATTTATATTCCTAAGAACACTATGTTTTTTCATGCTATTATAAGTGGAATTAAAAAAAAATATTTAAATTATTTTTAAATATTTTGGAATAATTTTGGATTTACAGAAAAATTGCAAAGGTGATACAGAATTTTACTATACCTATCACCCAGCTCCCATTTTTGACCTTAAAATTTTTTTTAATTATGATATTATTCACTAACCATAAAATTCACCAATTTAACCTGCACAATTCAGTGGCCTTTAGTATATATACTAGGGTACGCAACCGTTGTTGTTGTTGTTAGTAGCCGTAGAGTTGATTCCAACTCATGGTGACCCCATGTGTACAGAGTAGAACTGTTCCATAGGGTTTTCAAGGCTGTGACCTTTCAGAAGCAGATCGCCAAGCCTTACGTTCGAGGTGTCTCTGGATAGGTTTGAACCATCAGCCTTCCAGTTAGTAGTCCAGTGCTTAACTATTTGCACCACCCAGGGATTCCATGCAACCATCACCACTATCTAATTCCAGAGTATTTCTTCACCCCAAAAAGAAACCCTGTGCCCCCAGCAGTTTCTCCCTATTCTTCTCCCCTCCCCCAGTCAGCTGGCAACCACTAAACTACTTTCTGTTTCTAATTTGGGGACACTTCATATAAATGAAATCACACACTATATAGTCTTTTGTGTCTGGCTTCGTTCACTTAGCGTAATGTTTTTAAGGTTCATCCATATTGTAGCATGTGTTAGTACTTCAGTTTTTTTTGTGGCTGAGTAATATTCCATCGTATGGCTATACTACATTTTGTTTATCCATTTATCAGTGGATGGGCATTCGGTTTGCTTCCACATTTTGGCTACTCTGAATAATGCTGCTGTGAACATTCGTATGCAAGTTTGTGTGTGGACATATCTTTATTCTGGGTAGATCTCGTTTGGTTATTTTTTATAATTCCTGTTTCTCTAATGAGATTTCCAGTTTGTTCTCTATTACGCGTATTTTCCTTTTTGTGTTTGAGCATGGTTATAATAAACCAAAAAAACCAAACCCATTGCCGTCAAGTTGATTCTGACTCATAGTGACTCTACAGGACAGAGTAGAACTGCCTCTTAGGGTTTCCGAGGCTGTAATCTTTATGAAAGCCAACTACCACATCTTTCTCCCATGGAGCAGGTGGTGGGTTCAGACCACCAAGCTTTTGGTTAGCAGCCAAGCACTTAAACACATTGCCACCAGGGCTCCTCATAGCTGTAATAACTGCTTTAAAATCCTTGTAATTCCACTATCTAGGTCATCTCAGGGTCCACCTCACTGGCTGCCTTCTTTCTTGGGTATGTGTCACATTCTCCTGTTTCTGTATTATCTAGTAACTATGGATTGTGTCCTTGACATTGTGTATGATATATCGTAGAGACTCTGGATTGTTAATCCCTCTGTATAGTGTTGATTTTTTTTTATTTGTTTGTTGTTCATTTACTTTATCAGGCAGTTAACTTGGCTGGATTCAAAACTCTGAATTCTGTTTTCCCTTCGGTAAATGGCAGCTAAAATCACCGTTCAGTTCTTCTAGCTTAAGATAGGCTGCTCGTACCCTAAGCGTGTATAGTTCATGGCTCAGCCATAGAGTTGGGCAGAGCATATATGTAGAACTTGGAGTTCCACCTCAGTGGCTGTATCCTTTCCAGCATTTTACCTGTTACTTTCTAGCTGCCACAGTCACTCTAAACTCAGTCCTTAGATTCTTTAAGCCTTTAGGCCCTGGATTTCTATGAAGTTTTATTTTCCTAGCCTGGCTCCTGCTAGATGAAGAGCTGTAAAGGAAAAAAATAGGAGACTTACCCAGTGCTATTCCCTTACAAAGAGACTTCCCTTTCAATTTCTGCCTGGTTTTGGTCCCTCTTCAGCATCTTTGGGTAATGGCCTTTCATATCTTGTCCAAAGTTTGTAGTTGCTCTTTGCAAGAAGGTTGGCTTAATAGGATACAGTCCACCATTATTGGAAGTGAAACCCATTAATGAATTGATTCCTATCTTTTTCCCTCTTAAAATATAGTTCTGTTGGTGAGAAATGTCTAGAATCTAGAGAAATTGATGGCTGTGACAAGATCATTTGGACAGTCACCAAAAATAAATGTCTCCATTCTATCTTTTCTTCCCTGATAGATCTTGGCGCCTCTCCGGTCTTTCCTAGCTTGATGACCCCTTTTCTTCTGTTAGGTGGTAAACTGGAATAATTCCACCCATTTTGCAGACAGGAAACTGAATCAAGGATGTGTCCTAGGCTGCTTGGGTTTCTTGCCTTCCTCTCTGTTCACCACCAGTCCTCCCAGCATTTCCCCAAAGGCTCTGGTCTTCCTCTCCAGCCAGCGCCCCAGCATTGCCATTCCCCATGAGGCTGTCAGATTTATTGGTCCACCCCAAGGCCTGAGAAATGGCAGAAACAGCTGTTCCGACCATGCCCTTGCTCTCACCTCCCTTCCCACCCGGGATCTTTTCAGCCATGTATTTTCTGTTTCTTTTTCCTTGCTGCCAGATGTTGCCTTTTACCTTATTCTGTTTGGGGGCAGCTGGGGGGCTCAGTTTGAGAGAGCCAGAGGGCTCATAACAGGATGTCCTGTAGGCATAATGTTGTTATCAAGCCGTGTGGAGCATCTGGGTACTTAGCAAGTGTCCACAGTTCTGTGTTTGCTTTAGCAGCTGGCAAGTCGGAGAAGACACTTCTAGTTGCTGCCTTGTAGCGTTGAAGCCCAGTGAGATGAAAAGAGCCAGTACTAGAAAATCAACTTGGATGCCTCCGCCTTCTCCAGGTGGTAAAAGGCCCCAGGCCAGTGGGTCTCCAAGTCCCATCAGGCTTATCTCCTCAGAGTCTCCTGAACTCATCACTTTCTCTGCGTTTTCACTGCCCAGCCCTTGCCCACCCAAGATCTCGTCATTTCGTATCTGAATTATGGCTCCAGCTTTCTCCTTGGTGGTAGTGTCACCTCTGTCTGACCCCTCACAGTCCGTTCTCCATTCTGCAGCCAGCCAGACATCTAAAATGCAGGTCACATCTGCTCTTCGCCTGCTAAATCCCTTCCACGGCTCCCCTTAGCTTTTCAGGAAAAGTCGAGACTTTTAACATGCATTGCAAGGCTCTTTGTAATCCAGTCCCAGCCCGAGCCTCCCTTTCTCCCCATCTTCTGAGAGGTGCTTTCCTTCCTGTGTCAGAGTACAGCCAGAGAAACAGCCAGTATGAGATATTAAGAGATTTATTGTAAGGAATTGGCTTCACACAGTTACGGGGGCTGGCAAGTCCAAAATCTGTATAGGTCAGGCTGTCAGGAAGAGCAGGCTGGAAGGCTGAGGCACAAGTTGAAATGGCTATGCGTAGGTGGTGTTCTTTTTTCTTCAGTTTGGCCCTTAAGGCCTTTCAACTGATTGAATCAGGACCACCCAGATTATCTACCATAACCTTACTTAAAAATCAACTGATTGTAGACTCTAATCACATCTACAAAATAGCTAGCCAAGTTGGCACACTAAAACTGACCTTCATACTTTTCTTCAGCTCAACCCGGGGGCTGTTCCCCGAATAGGCTGTGGTCTCACACAGGCTGTTCCATCTGTTGGGCGCCCGAGGTGGGTTCTCTCTGGATTCCTGGGTTCTCATGCATGCTGTTAGTAGACCTGGAGTGTACTTACGTGTGTCTGTCAGAGCTCGAGGGCAGGGACTGTGTCCCTGATGTCCAGCGTGGCGCTGGGCACGTGGTAAGTGAATGAGTGACTGGATTCTCCCTGCCTATCAACATGGTTTTCACATGTGCCCCCTGTGACCTGCTTGTACTTCCTGAGCCACCTGATCCGTCTTCCCTGGCAGAGTTTGCTGTGCCAAGGCTTACATGCCTCTGTCGTCCCTGCAGGATGCTTGGCTTGGTATTGCTTCTGTGGTCCTGGATAGAAATAACCTCAGAAAGCCTTCCAGCCAGGGATGGATTACCCAATAAACAGGGTACGCACGCGCTTACATGAGGTGAAATTGTGCACTACAGTTTAGTCAGTAAACACAAGCCTCTGCATACCTTGCTTACTGTAAGCTTGTGCCTACCTTGCTCACCGTAAACCCGTGCATACCTTGCTCTTTGTAAGCCTGTGTGTACCTTGATCACAGTAAGCCTGTGCATACCTTTTTTTGCTGGTTAATCCACTCCTGCTTCCAGCTCACCCTGCTTACAGGGATTTCTCCCTACCCAAAGCTCAGAAAATTTGTCTGCTGTGCCCATTTGGGACTTCTGTTGCGTTAGCATTTAACATTTTGTGAAATTTTGCCTTATCTCTCAAACTAGAGTGTAAACTTCTAGGATCTGGACCTTTTCGGCCCTTATGGCATAAGCCTTGCAGCCTTCCACGAAAGGTTCCGTCAAAGGTCTTCCTTTATAGTGTAGCCTTGTCACAATCAACCAGCCACTTATTCAGGGTCTACATTCCTCAGCCTTCTTTACAGGTGGAAGGGGCCTTATGACTAGTCCTGGTCGATGAAATGTGAACAAAAGTGATGGCTCTCACTTCTGGATCTGTGCCATTAAAAAGCAGCTTTGCCTTCTGGGTTCTTTTCCGTCCACTTCCAGAGGACCCCGAGATCTAGAGAGGGCAGTGCCAAACTACTCTGAATGGCCATGTGAGAGGCTGCCTGCCTCTCCAGCCGTTGGTGTTGCCTTAATACAGCCCTGCAGTGCCCTCGGGCTACACTGGAGGCCCGTCTTCTCAGAGCTCCCCACTGCTCCCAGCTGCCCACCTGGGCCTGCGTGGAGAACTTCACTGCCTGCCCAACCCTAACTGACTCTCTGTGGTCTCAGCTGGAAGGCTGGGCGTCTGGATTCCGCTCATTCTCTTCTTGCTGTGTGGCAATTAATTGAGTGCGTCAGCTTCTCTGTACCTTAGTTTCCCCATCTGGAAAACAAGTTCAGTTTCCTGCTTCCCAGAGAAATCACATGGTATTAAATATACAGTGTTTAATAATGTTTTAATTGGACGAATTGGATTTTTGTAAAAAAGACTTTTTAGCACTTAGGGAAAAGCAAATTATTTCACATCAGCTTTGAGTTTTGGACACTTCCATTCTTAGCTTTGCTGCCTGAGAAGTGAATGTCCCGGAAAGCTTGGTGGTCAGCTTCAGCCTGGTTTTTCTTTTTTTTTTTTTTTTAACACTTGGTCATCTTCCTCCTCTGGGTTTCCCTCACTGTGCTGTGCTTTGAGCCCTTGCAGTAGTCTTGTGAGTCTCACGTGCGTTACTACTGAAGAACACTAGTGCAAAATTATTTTCAAATTCAGGCAGCAAAACTGAGATCCGAGGAGTCAGTGGAAGCTGTGAAGTTCCCGGATCACACAGAACCACCCTGTGCAGTGAAGAGAGCTCAGGTTCAAACTCCGGCCCTGCTGCTTGTTAACTGTGTGACCTTCAGTCTGTTACTTACCCCTCTCAGCACCAGTGTCTTGGTGGGTGCAAATGAGGACTTAATAGCTACTTTACAGGTTGTTTTGAAGATAAAGGTCCCCAGGAGCGCTCACGCTGTGCCTGGTGCAGAGTCAGCATCAGGAAAACAGCAAGCACTTGACAATTTCCAGCATGGAGGGAGAAAAACATGTTCCTCAGACAGCCTACCTCCACTGGGGCCCGTGCCCATTATTGCCGGTCTAGGCACGTATTTATGTTCAAGACCTTTGTCTGTCTGTCCTGTCCTTCCTGTTATGTTCCAGATTCATTGGTGCTGGCCAGGGAACACAGCCTTTGTTGTCCTGTGCCCCAGTCTAGATCATAGAGGGTGGCTGGTGTTCTACAAAGAGCCCTGAACTGGGATACCGATGCTGGAGTTTTGGAGCCAGCCCTGCTGCTGAGTGGCTGGTGCCCTTGGGTCAGTCATCTCACATCTCTGGGTCTCTGGTTCTTCAGCTGTGAGCAGCTGAGGCTTCCCAGCTCCTGGCTTGGCACAGACCTCAGCAGGGCCACCTTCCCAATTGCTGGTGTCATGAGGCTCCAGGGAAGAATAGATAAAAGTTCACACTGAAGTGCTTAAGATGTTTTCCACAAGCAGGGAAGCTGTGCCTTCCCCTTAGACCTGCCCAGACATCTTGATTCTCTGAGACCATTTCTCCCTTCATGAGATGTCAGCAGTCCACAGCTGTTGGAGCAACCACACTGTGTTGGGCTTCTCTTGCTCCCACAATCATTTTTGAGATACGCATTGAGCATTTACCTGTGCCTGGCCCTGTTCTGGTAGATACAAAGGGGCAAAAGGCTTATGCCCTGGCCCCAAGGAGTTCAAATGGATGACTAAGTGACAGAGTCATAGATTCCGTGTGTGCATGCCTGTGTGCATGTGTGTTCAGGGAAGGCTTCGTGGAGGAAGTGATTCCTAAACTCAGATGCAAAGGATGAGTAGGTGTTAGCTTGGTTAGAAGCACATTTTAAGCCGGAGAAAGG
The DNA here is from genome assembly GCF_030014295.1 of Loxodonta africana. Taxonomy (NCBI): domain Eukaryota; kingdom Metazoa; phylum Chordata; class Mammalia; order Proboscidea; family Elephantidae; genus Loxodonta; species Loxodonta africana. The sequence goes on from NC_087357.1 coordinate 66,742,227, forward strand.
GAGAGAGGGTGGCATGTGCTCCAGAGCATGACCCACGTGGGAACTGTGAGCAGCTCAGCACAGCCAGAGCACGGAGCGGGAGGTGGTCATGGCACAAAGGGCCTGGACAGAGGCTGGCTTGTGACAGACCTTGATGACTCTGCTAATGGCATGGGTTTGAGCCTGAGGCATTGAAGAGTTTTAAGCAGCAGAGTGCACACAGGTGTATGTGATTACATTCATAATTTTGTTTACATGATACATAGTAGATACTCCCCGGCCTTACTGTCTTCCATCACGATTGTTGTTGCAGCAGAGGTGCCTTTGAGGAGTTAGGTAAGCCCCCGTGGGCTCCCAGCAGCTTAAAAATGCCTTGGTGCTTGTTAAATGGCAGTTTCTCATCTGCTTAAGGCTGGCCATAGAAGAAGCCCAAGGGGCCATGGAGGGCACCCGGGATCGAATCCTCTGTCACTAATCAGCTGAGTGACCAGCTTCTCATCCAGTTCTCTTGAGGCTTCGCTTGCTTCATCTGTCGGAGACCCTTCCACTTGCCCTTTCTTCTTCACAGGTGGGTACCAGGCTCGAGTGAGACATTATCTGTGAAACCACTTTGAAAAGTATGAAGCACAAACACCAGATACTAACAGCAGTCACGTTTCCTCTGGTGCGGATTTTGGTGGGGCTGTCTGTGTGTCACGTGCGTATGCACTTGTGAATGTTTTTATATTTTTAAAGCGTGCGTATTTCTTTTTTAGTACCTGTTATTTTAACTTGCTTTTAATTTAATGTGTTGCTTAGGTAACACGTGCCCATGGTTCTCTCCTTCTCCTGTCCCCAGCCACCCCTTTGCCTTCTCTGGAAACAGCTGCTGGGGCCAGCCAGTTCTTGTGTTCTCCCAGAGATAGTTTTTATGCACTATTTTTTTATGTATAAGCTATGTGTACAGATAGATCCTCCCCCATTTTTACAAAAATGTTAGCGTATTACATGTGTCTTTGTCATCTACTGCTGCTGTAACAAAAATACCACAAGTGGATGCCTTTAACAAAGAGGAATTTATTTCTTTACAGTGAAGTAGGCTAAAAGTCCAAATTCAGGGCGTCAGCTCCAGGGGAAGGTTTTCTCTCTCTGTTGGCCTTCTCATCAGTCTTCCCCAAGACTAGGAGCTTCTTTGCGCAGGAACCCCAGGTCCAAGGGACGTGCTGTGCTCCTGGCACTGCTTTCTTGGTAGTATGAGGTTCCCCAGTCTCTGCTCCCGTCTTTCTTTTATATCTCAAGAGATTGCCTCAAGACACAATCCAGTTCCGTAGGTTGAGTACTGCCTCATTAACACAACTGCTACCCATCCTCCCTCATTAACATCATAGAGGCAGGATTTACAACACACAGGAGAATCACACAATACAGGGAATCATAGCCCAGCCCAACTGATAGACATATTTTTGCGGGGGGACATAATTCAATCCATGACAACATGTATCACTTTTTCTTAGACACCAAAGGCTTCTAAAAAAAATCATTAAAACAAAAGGAACAGTATAAACGTAAAGGCATTAACAGCTTTGCAATGTGGAATGTAAATCAGTACTACATGAAAGAAAATTTCCTACGAAATGAGTGTGCGAATTACGTTTAAATAGGTTCCATTACCGCAAAGACTTCTGGGAGACCTTGGTATGCTAATTGTCTATGTCCGGGAGGCAGGAACCTAACCTGGAAGCTCCTTTTGGTGAACTTCTTGTTGGAGAGGTGTTGGAGGCACGCTTGGGAAACCCTGAGTTGGCTCTGAGCATCTTGCTATGACAGGAGCTGGTCAAAACATCAAAGTGGGCCGTGGTCTCAGAGTATCAAGTGACGGTGGAGTAAGGACCCAAAAACCCAGACCAGAGTAAGGACCAAAAAAAACAGACAGTGTAAAAGTTACCAAAACCTGCCTCGGGAGGTGTGTGTGTGGGTGGGTCAAGGGTAGGACTGTGAAGGGAACACTGGACCTAGAGTCTGGAGGCACAGTATTACCATGTGGTCTGGGGCAGTTTTCACAGCTTTCTGATCCTAGAGTCCTCCCCTTTGAAATGACAATCACCATGCTTGCCCTGTCCCAAAGTTGTGGGATTCGGATGTAGAAATGCCCTATTCAGAGGATGGTGTTCCTCCCCCCACCCCACAGTGGGGTTTCAGGAAAGGGCAGAGTTTGACTTCCCACGGGTTCACAGGTTACATAGATCAGAGGGCTTTCTTTCAAAGGCCCCCTGGAGGTTCAGCTAAATTCTGTGCTGGTTAGGTCAGACTTGAAGCTTTTACAGTGCAGAGATGTCCCTAAGCTGGCTAACTTTTTACGGATGAGGAAACAAACTGCTTGCCCGAGATTGTTTGCATTATTAAGCTCATTACAATAGTAATTAACTTGTTTTTTTTTTAAGTTTACTTTTAACTGATGGAGGAAAAAAGTACAAAATGGTCTTCTTTCTTATTGCTGATGCCAGGAACCTCACCATCACTCTGCACCTTTCCTTTAGCAGTTATTCAGGGTTGGGAAGTCCCTTCTGAAATTCTTTTTAAACCAAAACTGCTTTTGACCTCTCAAGTCTAAACGCATCAGCAGTGACTGCGGTCATTTGATGGAAGGTATGAGGTGTCATCTGGCAGCGTAGATTTTTGCATGCCTGGTTGGTCTTACATAATTGCAATTACTTATAAATTACATTTATAAAAGGAAATGTTTTGGCATTTTTTTTTTTTTTAGGTCTTAAAAAAAACCCAAACCCATTGGTGTCAAGTCGATTCTGACTCAGCAACCCAATAGGGCAGAGTAAGTAGAACTGCCCCATAGAGTTTCCAAGGAGCACCAGGTGGATTTGAACTGCCGACCTTTTGGTTAGCAGCCATAGCACTTAACCGTTACACTACCAGGTTTTAGCTCTAAAAAGTAGTGAGGTATAATTTAGATGCAGAAAGTTTTACCCTTTTTTAGGTATACATTTCTGAGTTTTGAAAACAAAGAGTTATATAACCACTACCACCATTAAGACATGTAATAGTTCCATCACTCAAAAAGTTCCGGAGTGTGCTTTTGTTGTCAGTCCCTCCCAGCCCCTAGCAACTGCTGTTCTGATTTCAGTCTCTATAGTTTTGTTTCTTCTGGGATGTCATTATAAATTGAATTATACAGTATGTAGCTTTTTGTGTCTTTTCATTTAGGATATTCCTTTTAGCTATGTGTTTTGCAAGTGTCTTTTCCCAATCTATGGCTTGTCTTTTTTCCCACCAGCATTTTGTAAAGAGAAGTTTTTGATTTTAGTGAAGTCCAATTTATCATTTTTATCTTTAGGTTTGTGCTTTTGTTGTGTGCTAGCTAAGAAATCACGGAACCAAGATCACAAAGATTTTGTTCTATGTTTTAGAAATTTTATAGTTTTAAGTTTTACATTTCAGATCTATGATTCATTTCATGTAAATTTTTGTATATGGCTTAAATTACGAGTCAAAGTTCTTTTTTTTTTTTTTTTTGGCATATGGATATCCAATTGTTCAAGCACCGTTTGTAGGCAAGACATTAAATTACCTTGTTACCCTTTGTTAAAAATCAATTTGACCGTATATGTGTGGGTCTATTTCTGGACTCGGTTCTGTTCCGTTGATCCTAGATATTTATCCTCTTACCGGTACCACACCGTCTTGGTTATTGTAACTATATAAAAAACCCATTGCCATCGAGTCGATTCTGACTCATAGTGACCCTGTAGGACAGAGTAGAACTGCCCCATAGAGTTCCCAAGGAGCACCTGGTGGATTTGAACTGCTAACCTTTTGGTTAGCAGCCATTGCACTTAACCACTGCACCACCAGGGTTTGCTTGTAACTGTATACTAAATAGTAAATCTTGAAATCAGGTATTGTGAGTCCTCCAACTTTGTTTCTTTTTTGCTTCGGGTAGTCTAGGTCCTTTGCTTTACCATATAAACTTTAGAATCAGCTTGTCAATTTCCACATAAAAAGCCTACTGGGATTTTTATTGGGATTGTGTTAAATCTGTAGATCAATTTGGGGAGAATTCAAATCTTAACAACATTGAATCTTCCCATCTATGAACACAATATAGGGAGCTATTAAATCGTCTTTGTTTTTGATTGTGTTGCAAATATCAACTGTGACCTTTGACCCCCGGAGTCTTTGAAAGCCTGTGAAACCAAATACCCTCCTGATACCAAGAAGCAAGCAAGGCAGGTGCCTGAGGAAGGAGCGAAAACAAGAAACCCCAGAAGACCCATTTAAATTCTCTAGAGGCACAGGGGCACTGAGGATCAAAAAGAAACAAATTCTTGGGGAAAATTATAAAATCCATATCAGCTGAGGGAGAAAATATTTAGCAAGGCAGCAAAAGCTGTCCCTGGTTTAAGTTTTAAGAGCATCAGCAGACGTGTTTATTGTGGTGGCTTGGGTTTTTGGGGAGCTTTTTTTTTGGTGGGTTGGGAGTGAGTTTAGGGATTAAAGGGTAGACGTTGTATTTTCAAGTCTTCTGCTGACATCCTGCTTGGAGTTGATCAAGGCCTTTCGTTTAGGAGCTGATCAAGAACCTTGCCGGGCTGGCCCTGACCTGGGTGCTAGGTGGGGCACAGTGAGGGATACTTGGTCCCCTTGCCTTGTGAGCAGGATTGCCTGTACTGGAAAACACCATCTATAATTATTTTTTTCCCTTTTCTCCTTCAGGGCAGAGGCAAGGAACCTGGCCCCTAGACCCTGCTGATTGATCAAAAATGGGGAGGCGCTAATTCCTCAGCCAGGTCAGGCTCAACGCAGCTGCACAGCAGCTGTCTCCCCAAGCCCAAGGGGTCCCCAAGGCCCCCTCTCACCCAGCCTTTACTTGGGCTATTCAGGAGGCTCCGAGTGACACTTAATATCACTCAGATATGTAAGAAGGGGAAACAGTGGTCAAGAGTACCAGCTCTGGAGCTAGACTGCCAGGCACCAAATTCTATAATGGTCACTAACTGTGAGACAGTGGGCAATTTGCTTAACTTCTCTGTGCCTCTGCTTCACCATTTGTAAAATGGAGATAACAGTACTACCAATCTTACAGGGTTGTTGTGAGGATTAAATGAAGTGATATAAAGCATTTTGAAGTGTGCCAAGCACACAGTGAACTATAAATTATTCATTATGATTTTGGACTTCTAGAGCGGTGCTCCTGATGATTGTGATTCAGTGTCAGGCACAGCACTCAAGTCTGACATTGCAGACTGCCCTGGAGACCTCATTCTGTCACTCTGGGGCATGTCCTCTTGGTCATCTTGACTTCACATGGTGGTAAAAGACCCTGAGAGGACCTTTCTTCTTCTGTATTTACACTTCACTAGTGTGGTCTGGGCTCTGTTTTTTCAGATTCAGCCAGGCATTATTGGCTTAGTAAATCCACGAGACCTGGATTCTGGTCCTAACTTTTCCCTTAGTAGTCAGTCAGTTACTGTCTCGGGCCTTTAGCTTTAGTTTGTGGAGTGGGCATGTCCCGTGCTGTAATATACTATTCTCATTACACTGAATCACTGAGTGGTTCTCTTAGGCTAGTCATTGCCAACCTCTTGCCATTGTTTAATTTATAAATCACTATTTCCTAAAAATATGAAATGGCCCACATTTTTATATAGAGTACATAAAAATTACATTTTGAAAAATTGATAATTGTGTGATTTCCACCCATTCACCATTTAAAAGAGGTACCTTCTACCCCTCTGGGAGACATGGAAGGACTCTTCAACAAGGAGGATGTCTTAGGCTGTGTTATTAGAGAAGCAAAACTAGTAAATGTGTATAAATGTGTGTATAAAAAAAAATGTATAGAGAGATTTATATTAAGAAAATGACTTATGCAGTTGTAGAGGCAGGAACATGGGTCAGGCTGAAGGCTTCTCCTAATCTACATAGCTGCAGGGGCTGGTGGACCCAAGATCAGCAAGTCAGCAGAGTTCTGGCTCACAGGCTACAAAGACCAACTAGTCCCAAGATCAGCAGGCAAGAGCGCAGGTAAGCTGCTAGCTCAAGCTCCAAGCACCAGAGATGAGACAAATAGGAGCCACGTGCAGGATCCAGTTTAAACAAAAGCCCGCAAGCCTTGCCAGAAAGTCCACTTATATTGGATGCAGGCCCCACCCTCAAGGAAACTCCCTTTCAACTGATTGGCTACTCATAGCCGATCCCATCATGGACGTAATCACACTATATCAGATTTCATCATGGAGATGATCACATCATTTTATGACTGCCGAACTACATGTAACTGCCAAACCACTGAGAATCATGGCCTAGCCACAGTGACACACAGCCTTAATGATTGCAGCCTACCCCTTGTCAGCTTGGCACCTGTACACATCTTAAACCATACGTAATCTCTGAATAAAGACAATCATAAATTCGTGCTTGTGCCTGATGTGATACAACTAACACACATACAACTGAAAATGCACTAGCCCTGTTTACATCTTATATTTTATAAGTGAAGAAAACCAAAAATATCTGATGCACACATATAATGCAGAAACACTCATAACAATTACAGTCCTCATTTTTGCAACTGGTTTTGTGGTCATAACTGGTATTTAGAACTGCTTTCTTCCACCACCCATTCCGTATTCCCTGTTCCCTCAGCTGATCGTGGTTCTTTGCCTAGTGGTGTGACCCAAACCTTCATTCCTGAAGGGTCTGGGCCGTTAGTAGTCATGTCAAAATTGGGTTGCTGTAGTTTTTCATTGACTTTAATTACAGGGCGTGGTAGTACTAAGAGATGCCCTAAGGGATCTCCTGCATTCCAGACATACTCATTCTTTACCTCTATTATTTAATATCAATCTGATTTCCTCTTGGTAATCAGAATCGATCACACCAGCCAATATGGTAACCCCCTTCTTTGCTTGTTGATCCAGAGGAATAGGAACTCAGAAGTGGCCAGGTGGCATTTTTAACTTCCAGTTCATTGGAATCAGGGCTGTGTCTCCACGTGGGAGCATTCCTCCTTTTGGAACTAAGACCTCTAGACCAGCAGAGCAATAGGGTCGCAGGGATGGGAAACAAAAATTTTGTGAATAGATCACTAGGGGTAATAGTGAGTGGTGGCACTCCCATTTCCACCCTTTGATTCCTGAACCCATGAATCCTGGCTATGGGGGAAAGAGCACCGTATATTGGATGCTGGTTTAGAGCATATGCAGCCTCCTGGGGAACACCGTCCAACACTGCAAGGTATTGCCACCTAGCTGTATAATTGTCTCTTTAGAAGGCTATTCCATCATTCTGTGAAGCCAGCTGCTTCAGGATGAGGGGGAACATGGTAGAACCAGTGAATTCCATGGGCCTGGGCCCATTGCCACCCTTCACTTGCTGTGAAATGAGTCCCTTGATCCGAGGTGATGCTGTGTGGAATACCATGATGGTGGATAAGGCATTCTGCAAGTCTGCAGATGTTTGTTTTGGCAAAAACATTGCATCCAGGGAAGGTAAATCTATGTTCAGAGTAAGTGCTTATTCCAATAAGAACAAAATTCTGCCCTTTCCATGATGGAAGCGGTCCAATATAGTTAACCTTACACCAGGTTGCTGGCTCATGTCCTTGAGGAATGGTGCCATATTGGGGACTCAGTTTTGGCTTCTGCTGCTTGCAGATTGGGCGCTTAGCAGTGGCTGTAGCAAAGTCAGTCTTGGTAAGTCGAAGTCCATGTTGCTGAGCCCATGCATAAGCTCCATCCGTGCCACCATGGCCACTTTGTTCATGAGCCCATTGAGCAATGAAGGGAGTAGCTAGGGAAAGAAGACGAACGGTTCCGTACAACGTGTCATCCTACCCACTTGATTGTTAAAATCACCCTCTGCTGAGGTCACCCTTTGGTGAGCATTTACATGAGACGCAAATACCTTCACTTCTTTGCCCATTCAGCAAGGTCTATCCACATACCTCTTCCCCATACCTCCTTGTCTCCAATTTTCCAACCATGTTCCTTCCAAGTCCCTGACCATCTATCCAAACCATTGGCCACAGCCCATGAATCAATATACAATTGCAAATCTGGCCATTTCTCCTTTCGGGCAAGGTGAACAGACAGGTGCACTGCTCGCAGTTCTGCCCATTGGGAGGATTTCCCTTCACCACTGTCCCAGAAAAGAGGTCCCAGAAAGGGGCTATAGTGCTGCCACTGTCCACTTTCAAGTAGTGCATGCATATCACACAGAACCACCTGTAAACCAGGTACGAGTTTTCTCTTCCTCAGTCAACTAATCATGAAGAACTCCCCATGAGATCATAGATGCAGACTGGGAGATGCAAGGTAATATGACAGGAGTAGAGACCAAGGGCATTTGGGCCACTTATGCAACTTACTTCTGCCTTCAGATCATATATACCACTTCCATTTAATGATGGAGTGCTGCTGTGCACATCCAACTTTATGGCTCTGTGGGTCAGACAATAGCCACTTCATGATGGCCAGCTCAGGCCATGTGGTGACTTGGCGGATCATGGTTAAGCATATTTTTTTTTTTAAGGCCCAGTAACCTGACAAAAGCTGTTTCTCAAAAGGAGAGTAGTTATCTGCAGAGGATGGCAGGGCTTTGCTCCAAAATCCTAAGGGTCTGTGCTGTGATTCACCGATTGGGGCCTGCCAGTGACTCCAAACAGCATCTCTATCTGCCACGGACACTTCATGTACCATTGGATCAGCTGGATCATACAGCCCAAGTGGCAGAGCCACATGCATGGTGGGCTCAACCTGTTGCAGAGCCTTCTTTTGGTCTGGGCCCCACTCAAAGCTAGCAGCTTATCAAGTCACTTGATAGATACGCCTCAGTAGCACACCCAAATGAGGGATATGTTGTCTCCAAAATCCAAAGAGGCCCACTAGGCATTGTGCCTCCTTTTTAGTTGTGGGAGAGGCCAGATGCAGTAACTTATCCTTCACTTTAGAAGGAATATCTCAACGTGCTCCACACCATTGAACCCCTAGAAATTTCACTGAGGTGGAAGGCGCCTGAATTTTTATCAAATTAATTTCCCACCCTCTAGCAAGCAAGTGGAGCCCTGGTGGTGTGGTGGTAAAGAGCGTGGCTGATAACCAAAAGGTAAGCAGTTCAGATCCAGCAGCTGCTCCTTGGAAGCCCTATGGGGCAGTTCTACTCTGCCCTATAGGGTCTCTATGAGTCGGAATCGACTCTACGGCAATGGATTTGATTTTTGGTTTGGTAGCATGCAAATGTTCTAGTAGTAAGTCCAGAGTCGTTGACACTTCTTTCTTACTAGGCCCAGCCAGCATAGTGTGATCAATGTAATGGACCCATGTGACATCTTGTGGAAGGGAAAGGTGATCAAGGTCCCTGCAGACTAAATTATGATATAAGGCTGGACAGTTGAAATACCTCTGAGGTAGGACACTGAAGGTTTGTTGGTGGCCTTGCCAGCTGAAGGCAAACTGCTTCTGGTGGTGCTTTGAAATAGGTATGGAGAAAAAGGCATTAGCCAGATCAATAGCTGCATACCAGGTACCAGGAGATGTATTAATTTGCTCAAGATGAAAGTATATCCGGAACAGTAGCTGCATTTGGAGTCACCACCTGGTTAAGTTTTCGATAATCCACTGTCATTCTCCAAGATCCATCTGTTTTTTCCACAGGCCTAGGAGGTGAGTTGAATGGGAATGTAGTGGGAATCACCACCCCTACATCCTTCAAGTCCTTGATGGTGGCAGTAATCTCTACAGTCCCTCCAGGAATGCAGTATTGTTTTTGGTTTACTATTTCTCTAGGTAGAGGCAGTTCTAATGGCTTCCACTTGGCTTTTCCTACCATAAAAGCCATTACTCCACTTGTCAGGAATCCAGAGTAGGGGTTCTGCCAGTTGCTGAGTATATCTATTCCAATTATGCATTCTGGAACTGGGGAAATCACTACAAGATGTGCTGAACCTACTGTGAGATGGCCATGAGCTAAGACTCCACTAATAACCTGACCTCCATGTGCCCCCACTCTGACTGGTGGGCCACAGTGATGTTTTCTGTCTCCTGGAATTCGTGTCAGTTCAGAGCCAGTATCCAGTAATCCTCCAAAAGTCTGATTATTTCCTTTTCCCCAATGAACAGTCACTCTCATAAAAGGCCGTAGATCCTTTTGGGGAAGGCTGGGAGAAAGATTAACAGTATAAGTTTTGGGGAATGTATTTGAGTCCTTGCTCAAGGGGGCCTGGCAACCCTTCATTCAAGGAGTTCTGGGTCTTTAAACTCACTCAAGTCTGGAAATTGATTGAGGGGCTGTGACTGTCTATACTGGTGATTTGAGTTAGACTGCTGTTCACTTGACCTAGAATTTGCTACCAGACAGTAGGGGTGCTGATCTAGCAAATACCTAAAATATGGAAGTGGTTTTGCAATTGGGTAATGGGTAGAGGCTGGAAGAATTTTGATGTGCTTGATAATAAGAACTAAGATTGCCTCGAAGAGACTATTGATAGAATTAGGGACATTAAGGGTGATTGTAATGAGGGCTCAGAAAGAAATGAGGAATGGTACAGACAAAGTATCTATTGTCATAAATGGAATATTGCTAGAATTGTGGATGTTAAATGTGGCTCTGGTGAGGTTTTAAAAAGAATTGATGAGCAAGTTATTGGACACTGGAGGAAAAAGGAGATCCTTGCTCTAACGTGGCAAAGAACTTGTCTGAATTGTGTTAGAATGTTTTATGGAAAGTAGAAACTTGGATATTTGGCTGAGGAGATTTCTAAGCAAAACCTAAAAAGCGCATTGTGGTTTTGCCTTGCCACTTAAAGTAAAATGTGGGAGGAAAGAGATAGAAGATTTAGAAAATTCTATTGTAAAAGCTAAGAGAATGTGCCCTGGAACTGACACCAAAGGTATAGTAGCTATGCAATCTTTTGTTAAGGGTATTAGGCCTGTGACCGATGGATCTAATCAATCACAGCAGAAATACTGTCAGTGTAGTCAGGCGGGAAATGGGCCAACAGAGGTATTTGGTTGTGAGTATCTTTTGTCCTCAAAAAAAAGGAAGGGACCATCCTGGGAGCATTTCAGAGACCAGCAGAACTCTTGGAAGGAACAGGGAGGGGAGGGTGTATGTGGCTGCTTCCTTGGTTTCAAAGGGTAGAGCCACCACCCCCTCTGTTTCAAAGAGTGAGGTTACTGCCTAGGTTTCAGACTGGAGTCACTGCCACCTTGGTTCCAGAGGGTGGGACTGACACCCGTGGCTGAGGGACCTCCATCCAAAATCTGGAGAATGTGGCCAAAGCCCAGAGTCTGGAGGACAGGGCCATTGCCCGGATGTGCTTGGAAAACAGAATTATTTTCCAGTCTTGAGAGCTAATGAGATTTGCGCTGCTGGGTTTTGAACTGGTTTGGTACCTGTGACCCCTTCTTCCCCTCCAGCTTCTCCCTTTTGGGATGGAACTGTCTACGCTGTGTCTGTTCCACCATTTGTACTTTGAAAGCAGATAGCTTGTATGCTAGGTTTCACAGGCCTACAGATTGAAATGAATTTTACACACCCAGAGTCTCACCCATACTTGACTTAGATGATTCAGAAGATGAGAATTTGGATTTAGAGTTGATGCTGTAATGAGATAAGAGTTTTTGGATGATGTCATAGGGTAAATATGTTCTGCACATGGGAAGGACACAACTTTTGGGGGACCAAGTGGTGAAACATTGTGGATTAAATTTTGCCCCACCCCTAAAAAATATGTGTTGAAATCCTAACCCCTGCACCTGTTGATATGATCCTGTTTGGAAGTAGGGTTTTTCTTTTGTTATGTTAATGAGATCGTATCAGAGTAGGGTAGATCCTAAACCTAATCACTTCTGAGTTATAAAAAGAGCAAATTAGACACAGAGACACACACAGGAGGAAGTCAGACACCAAAGAACAGCATAAATTGACAGCAGTCACCAGAAACTAGAAGAGAGGTCCACAGAAAGAATCCACAGGGCCAAAACCAAAATTTGGACTTTTAGCCTCCATAACAGTCCTGCACCATCCTCACAGTCGTCGTTATGCTTGAGCCCGTTATTGCAGCCACTGTGTCAATCCATCTGGTTGAGGATCTTTCTCTTTTTCACTGACCCTCTACTTTACCAAGCATGATGTCCTTCTTTAGGGACCGGTCCCTCCTGATAACATACCCAAAGTATGTGAGAAATCTCGACATCCTCATTTCCAAGGAGCGTTCTGGCTGTACTTCTTCCAAGACAGATTTGTTCATTCTTCTGCCAGTCCTTGGTATATTCAATATTTTTTACCAACACCATAATTGAAATGCAGCAGTTCGTCAGTCTTCCTTATTCATTGTCCAGCTATCGCGTGCATGTGAGGCAATTGAAAATACCCTGGCTTGGGTCAGGCACACCTTAGTCTCCGAGGTGACGTCTTTGCTTTTGTGAACACGTTAAACAGGTCTTTTGCAGCAGGTTTGCCCAATGTAATGCTTCCTTTGATTTCTTGACTGTTGCTTCCATGGGCGTTGATTGTGGATCCAAGTAAAATGAAATCCTTGACAACTTCAATGTTTTCTCCGTTTACCATGATATTGCTTATTGGTCCAGTTGTGAGGATTTTTGTTTTCTTTATGTTGAGGTGTAACCCATAATGAAGGCTATAGTCTTTGATCTTTATTAGTAAGTGCTTCAAGTCCTCTTCACTTTCAGCAAGCAAGGTTGTGTCATATCACAGGTTGTTAATGAGTCTTCCTCCACTCCTGATGTCTCGATCTTCTTCAGATAGTCTAGCTTCTCAGATTATTTGCTCAATGTCATATCACAGGTTAATGAGTCTTCCTCCACTTCTGATGTCTCGATCTTCAGATAGTCTAGCTTCTCAGATTATTTGCTCAGCATACAGACTGAATAAGTATGGTGAAAGGATACAACCCTGATGCATGCCTTGCCTGATTTTAAACCATGCAGTATCCCCTTGTTCTGAACGACTGCCCCTTGGTCTATGTACAGGTTCCGTATGAGCACAATAAAGTGTTCTGAAATTCCTGTTCTTCTCAATGTTATCCATAATTTGTTATGATCCACGCAGTTGAATTCCCTTGCATAGTCAATAAAACGCATGTAAACATCTTTCGGGTATCCTCTGCTTTCAGCCAAGATCCATCTAACATCAGCAGTGATACCCCTTATTCCATGTTCTCTTCCAAATCCAGCTTGAATTTCTGACATTCCCTGTTGATGTACTGCTGCAACCATTTTTGAGTTATCTTCAGCAAAATTTTACTTGTGTGTGATATTAACGATGTGTGATAATTTCAACATTCCGTTGGATCACCTTTCTTTGGAATGGGCACAAATATAGATCTCTTCCAGTCAGTTGGCCAAATACCTGTCTTCCAAATTTCTTGGCATAGAACAGTGAGCACTTCCAGCATTGCATGCATTGGTATTCTGTCAGTTCCTGTATCCTTGTTTTTTGCCGGTGCCTTCAGTGCAGCTTGGGCTTCTTCCTTCGATACCATTGGTTCTTGATCATATGCTACCTCCTGAAATGGTTGAATGTTGACCAAATCTGTTTGGTACAGTGACTCTGTGTATTCCTTCCATCTTCTTTTGATGGTTCTTGCATCATTCAGTATTTTGCCCATAGAATCCTTCAGTGTTGCAACTTGAGGCTTGGGTTTTTTCTTCAGTTCTTTCAACTTGAGAAATGCTGAACCTTTCTGCCCTTTTGGTTTTGTAACTCCAGGTCTTTGCACATTTCATTAGAATACTTTGTCTTCTTGAGCTGCCCTTTGAAATCCTTTGTTCACCTCTTTTACTTCATCATTTCTTCCATTCACTTTAGCTACTCTACATTCAAGAGCAAGTTTCAGAGTCTACTCTGACATCCATTTTGGTCTTTTCTTTCTTTCCTGTCTTTTTAATGACCTCTTGCTTTCTTCATGTATGATGTCCTTGATGTCATTACACAACTCGTCTGGTCTTCGGTCATTAGCGTTCAAAGCATCAAATCTATTCTTGCGATCGTCTCTAAACTCAGGTGGGATATACTTAAGGTTGTAGTTTGGCTCTCCGGGACTTGTTCTAGTTTTCTTCAGCTTCAACTTGAACTTGTAGATGAGCAGTTGGCCCCTGGCCTTGTTCTAACTGATGATATTGAGCTTCTCTATCATCTCTTTCCACAGATATAGTCAATTTGATTCCTGTGCATTCCATCCGGTGACGTCCACATGTATAGTCAGTCACCTTTTATGGTGTTGAAAAAAGGTGTTTGCAATGAATAAGTTGTTAGTCTTGCAAAATCCTATCGTGCCATCTCTGGAGTCATTTCTGTCATCAAAGCTGTATTTTTTAACTACTAATCCTTCTTTGTTTCCAACTTTTGCTTTACAATAACCAGTAATTATCAGTGCATCTCGATTGCATGTTTGATCAATTTCAGACTGCGGAAGTTGGTAAAAAACTTCAGTTTCTTCATCTTTGGAATTAGTGATTGGTGGGTAAATTTGAATAACAGTCGTATTAACTGGCCTTCCTTGTAGGCATATGGATATTGTCCTATCACTGACAGCGTTGAACTTCAGGATAGACCTTGAAAAGTTCGTTTTGATGAATGCAATGCCATTGCTGTTCATTTTGTCGTTCCCGGCATAGTAGACCATATGATTGATTTAAAATGGCTAGAACCAGTCCATTTCAGCTCACTAATGTGTAGGATATTGATCTTTATGCGTTCTATACACTTTTGAATACTTCAGTTTTCTTAGATTCATACTTTGTACATTCCATGTTCTGATTATTAATGGATGTTTGCAGCTGTTTTTTCTCATTTTGAGTCAAGAAATGCAAATGAAAGTCCTGAAAGCTTTACTCCATCCACATCATTAAGGTTGACTTTGATATGAGGAGGCAGCTCTTCCCCAGTTGTATCTTGAGTACCTTCCAACTTGAGGGGCTCATCTTCCGGCACTATATCAGACAATTCAGAAGTTTTTCACTGGCCAATTTTTTTAGAAGTAGATCGCCAGGTCCTTCTTCATTGTCTGGGTTAGTCTGGAAGCTCTGCTGAAACCTGTCCAACATGGATGACCCTGCTGATATTTAAAAAGCCACCACAGTATGAAAAACTGACAGATGAGTGGTGGATCCATTTATTAGATGCCTAAATAGGAGGAGGTAGGGTGGGATAGAAAAACAGTAAGCTAGGAAATAAGTGTATTTGAAAGACAGATTGTAAGATAGAGGAGAGATGGCCATGTGACGATGCCTCTGTAAGCCAAAGAACGGCCAGAGCTATACCAAAAGTTGGAAGAGATGAGGAAGGATCTTCCCCTAGAGTGGACAGAGCAAGCGTGGCCCTACCGATGCCCTGAATTCAGACTCCTAGCCTCCAGAACTGTGAGACCTTAAATTTGTTCTTATAAGACCCCCCCAGCCCCAATAAAAAGATATATTAGAGCTCTATTTCTGGGCCGAAACCCGAGAGAGAGTCTGTGTGTTTGTTTTGAGTGGGACTGGAGAGCCATTTTGTGTGGAAGGTAGAGGGAGAGAAGATCAGATGGCCTCTACAGAGGGACTTTGAAGTTTCTGCCTGGACACACTCACAGCACGACGGGCAAAAACCCACACTCTTCCTACTAGAATGTAATCTGAGGGAACATTCTGGATGCACTAGGTCAAATGTGCAATCATGGTTGGCTTAGTGTGAGGAGTGATCAGATGACCCTCACATACAAAGAGGAGAACCACTGATCCATAAGCAAGACCTCCAGTTTCTTTTGAGATTTCTTAGGGGTTGTGAACTTCACATTCAATTTTTTTTCCCCTCCACATTCAATTTCTAAGGCAATTACCTTGTGAGAATATGTGAAAGTCCTGCTAAGGTACAGTCACATCTGCCTAGGTGTAATATGAACCCTTACTTCTGTGCTAAAGAAAAGGAAATTCAGTCTTAAAATTGAAAACTTTGTCTTTAAACTTTCTACCAGCCTTGAAATGCATCTCAGTAAAACTACGTTTATGTGAATTCTATCCCTGGAGTGGCTTTTATCTTTTAGAAGTTGATATTTCAGGAGGCCAAGAGAGTCTGTAATCAACTTGTGAGCAGCTGGAGCGTGGCAGACTGTCTGGGAGAAGTGAAAGAGACCATTGATGCAGAAACTCAACGATGCTTTCCACATTGGGGCAAGAGTGGTGCAGAGGCTGGGAGAGGGGGTGGTTGGCCGGGTGGAGCGGCCCTGCTGAGGGGGTGCGGGAAGCACCTGCAGGCTTGGCAGAGGCTCTCTGGATTCTGGAGCAGATCCTGGGCATTATTCTGGGTCACCCCACCCTATCTGTAGGAGAGAAGTGGGCATGGTTGCCATTTTTGTGATGCCTCTGGTAAAGCATACATGTATGTGTAGCGTCCGGGGTAAAAGGCTGTTATATGTCTATCTCATGATGCCAAATAGAGGCTCTTTCGCTTCCGATCACCTCAGAGCCCAGTCCCCGTTGGAGCAGGAGGCCTCCACCATCACACAGATCCAGCCACAGAGACCTGGCTTCTGTCTAGCTGGTCCAGGCTCTTTCAGGACTGAAGACAAATTTCTTCTGCAAATGGCAGGGATTGTCAACCCTGAAGTATAAGTGAATTAGTCATTATTTGCCTCTTTAAGTCCCGAGTTAATCCTACATTGATGTTAACTGTGATTTTGATTTATTGGCTCCATTTCACAAGAGTCCTTTGAGGAGGTATTGAAAGACCTCCTGTTCTCGGGGCTGTAACAGTAGATACCCATTTTGAGAGGGAGCTGTTCAGCTAACACCTGTGACAGTTCTTATCGTCCCTTCTGTGATTTCTACATGCAGTAAGGAAATCCTTCCCCACTCAGAGGAGAGTGCCTGTTGTAACCTGTCTAGTACAGATTTCCCCAGGCAGTTAAAAATTAGCAGTAGTAACTAAAGCCCCTCCACCTCATTCTTCGCATGGCATGCTCCAGACTTGACACGAGTCAGGCAGCTGGAGCCCTGGCACGTGTTCCGTAAATATCCATCAGTGTGGCACTCTACCTTTGCAGCAGTCAAGGTGCTGAAAAAAAGACATCCTGGTGGATGGCAAATCCAGAATCCTTAAACAAGACCTTTGCAAGACAAGCATTTTGCCCTCAACAGAAAGTATGAGGAAGCAACAAATATTGATTACCAAGTCCTAGTCCTACTAACTATAGTCCTCATACTAGTTTGTAATTGCCTCCAACCACTGCTCTTCCACTAGAATTGGATCCCCTTGAGGGCACGGACTGTGTCCTGTTCACTCTTATATCCCCGATAATTGGCATAGAGTAGATATTCAATAAATATTTGCTGGATAATGAATGGTTGTGTGACGGGTGTATTATAGTATCAGTGTACTATGACTGCTTAGTGCTAAACCATAGTAGGTAGGCAGTTATTAAATATTTCTTAAATAGTACATGTGAGGAAGGGGAATATATTTTTAGCTGATGGGATCAGAGAAAGCAGTTCATAGAAGAGTCAGTCAGCACTGGAGCATTTTTAAATGACAGGTAGGATTTTGAAACACTGAGATGTGGGGAAGAGTGTTTTAGGTGGAGGAAATGGACAAGGTTGCGGAGGTGGAAAAGTATAGACTAGAGAGAGGCCAGTTTGAATGGAGGGAAGTCTTATCTGAAGGTAATAAAAGATATTACTTGGAAAAAAGGGGCTTGTTGTCAACTATGATTGGGAAACATTGAGTTAAATAAACCAGGTTGTTTACATAACCTTACACAAGCTCTCAGAGCCTTTAAAAATGCCACTGTGGAATAGCCCTCCTGTGCTCCAAACACAACTATCCAAATGGTAGGGAGTCCGAGGGCTTTGTCTTCGATTCTACATGGATTCCTGGCCCTTCCAAGCAAAATTCAAGAAATCATTGCTCCATCTGTGAGTGAGAGGCACTTGCCTTCACTTCTTGTACTATACTCCCCTGAAACAAGAGGAAGATACTGTGCTTACGGTGTGTGCAGCAGTTCCGTGCAGTGTATGCCCTGCTGTCAGGGCATTGTTCACTGAAGTTTCCATGCATCTCCAGGATTCCAAAGGGCAGCCCATACCGTGGTTGCCATGACTCTGTGGAACAGCGCAATGCTGCATCCCAGAAGTTCCTGACAGCCTGTAACGTAGGCTTGGTTTGTACCATGCTGCGCTGAGCATGCTCATTGAGCTGTTCAGAGATTCTTATGACAGCAGTTGTATTTGTCTATCTGAAAATTGATTCAAGGAATGTTATGGATTGAATTGTGTCCCCCCAAAAATGTGTATCAACTTGGCTAGAGCATGATTTCCAGTATTACATGGGTGTCCACCATTTTGTGATCTGATGTTTTTCTGTATGCTGTAAATCCTGTGTCTGTGATGTTAATGAGGCAGGATTAGAGGCAGTTATGTTAATGAGGCAGGACTCAATCTACAGGATTAGGTTGTATTTTGAGTCAGTCTCTTTTGAGATATAAAAGAGAGAATCAAGCAGACAGAAGAGGGACCTCCTGCCACCAACAATAAAGAACCAGGAGGGGAGTGCATCTGTTGAACCCGGAGTCCCTGTGGTGAGAAACTCCTAGACTAGGGGAAGATTGACAAGGACCTTCCCCCAAGAGAGAGAGAAAGCCTTCTTCTAGAGCAGGCACCCTGAATTTGGACTTTTAGCCTCCTAGACTGTGAAACAATAAACTTCTTTTTGGTAAAGCCATTCATTTGTGGTATTTCTGTTATAGCAGCACTAGATGACTAAGACAGCACTCAAGGCAGCTATCGACTTGGCTGCGGTGTACGTACCATACCCAACTGCTGATATATCTGTTTGCATGCTGTTATGGATTGAATCATGTCTCCCTAAAATATCTATCAACTTGGCTAGGCCATGATTCCCAATATTGTATTTTGAGAGACAGAAGAGAGAAACGAGCAAAGAGACATGGGGACCTCACACCACCAAGAAATAAGAGCCAGGAAAATACCATGTCCTTTGGACCTGGGGTTCCTGCACTGAGAATCTCCTCGACTGGAGAAGATTGATGACAGGGACTTTCCTCCAGTACCAACAGAGAGAGAGGGCCTTCCCCTAGACCTGGCACTAATTTGGACTTAGAGACACCTAGACTGTGAGAGAATAAATTTTTCTTTGTTAAAGCCACCCACCTGTGGTATTCCTGTTATAGGAGCACTAGACACATGACCTTTATTGCTGCTCAGCCATGGTTTCATGGAGCCTTTGGCATCCTTAGCACTGATTTCACTGGTCCTGCTGGAAAAATGATGGTGCAGGTGTATAGGGTTGTGCAAGAGTCTCAGTTGACCACAATAAATGTGATTGATAGCCTTCCTGTGAGAATCTGACTCAAGCCTTATTCTCGTACCTGGAGTGATTGACAAGATACCAAGATTCTGAGAAGCATATGAGCATCTGCAAGAGAAGACAGGAGAGTGGTCCCCTAATGCTGAGGTAGTAAGATGTCCTGAGGCATTCCTAAAGTTCCATCAGCTGCTGTCTATCATGCAGTGGAAACAACACTGATCATGAAGAATTACAGAACTGACAAGCCAATCCTGGGATGACTCTCTGAATCTGCACTGAGAAATGTGTACACGTGGATGCTTCCGCATGGGAGCGGTGGCTATTTTACTGCAGAGCAAAAGGATATACTGGCCTAGGTGGGCATTACAACTAACAACATTGACCAGGTCTCTCTTCGTTTACCAAGAGGAAAGACAACCTGAGAGAATCATTAATAAATGAAGATTAGATTCGTTAAAAAAAAAAAAAAAAAAAAAATCACTGTAGACTAGGGAGAGGCCGGTTTGAATATAGGGAATTTTTCCCAAAGATTTGGTCTAGGGACCCTTTTCCTTGCAGAGCATTTCATGGGATGAATGTTTCACAGAGCATATTTTGGGAAATGCTGATCTAGTTCAGCCCCACATTTATTGGCAGGGGAACCAAGACCCAGAGACGAGAGGTGGCTTACTCAGGGCCATATAGCGGAACCTGGATTAGAACCCCAATCAGATCTCTTGACCCCCCCCGCCCCAGTATAGTGCTCATTTGTAATGTGAGGACTGTGTGTACATAAAGGACAGTCCTTTTATTACAGAGAATTTTTACTTAGACTCCAAACAACAAAAAAAACCTTGGGGCTGGATTTTATATTCATCTTCATGACTTTGAGCAGACATGAGAGGTGCCAATCACTGTCGTTGCCTATGTGGCCTCCAGAATCCTGAGAAGGAGAGGTTCATCTCAAATCTGTGCCAGGTTTGCCTGGAGGGCAAAGGAGATGTTCTCCTCCACAGCCATTTTTACGGACATTTAGGGAGGGGGCGGTGTACAACCTGTGCCTTTCTCTTCAGCGCTTCCTTGCTCCAACCCTAACACCTGGTGTGTAGGCAGAATGACCCCCAAAGATGTCCACGTCCTAATTCCTAGAACCTGTGACTATGTTAACACTGCAGATGTAATTAGGTCATGGACCTTAAATAAGGAAGATTGGTGTGGATTATCTGGGTTGGGCCCAGTCTAATCACACGAGCTCTAAAAAGCAGAGAACTTTCTCTGGTTGGAGTCAGAAGAGACATAGTGGGAGAGCAAGTCAGAGAGAATTAAGTGTGAGACAGACAACGCTAGCTTTGAAGATGCAGGGACAGCATGACAATGTATGCAGGTGGCCTTAAGTTACTGAGAGAGGCTTCCATCTGACAGCCAAAAAGGGACCTGAGGCCTACACTCAAAAAGAAACTGAACTCTGCCAAAAACCTGAATGAGCATGGAAGCAGATTCCCTTCAGAGCCTCTAGAGAAGAGCCCAGGTTAGCTGTCACTTTGATTTCAGCTCTGTGAGACCTGGAGCAAAGGAACCTAATGAGGCCACCCACACTTCTGACCTATGGGAACTCAGAGATAATTTGTGTTGTTTTAAGCCACCAAGTTTGTGGTAACTGGTTATAGGAAACTAAAACACCTGGTGATGTCAAATTAACATAAGTAAAGCCCCAGAGGGAAAAGTGGGGAGGTTATGAAAGGGCCCTAGAGGACCTGGAGGGCATTAGAGCTGAGAGTGAATCAGTTTTAGGGGTTAAAAAAAACAGCTGTTTAGAGTCATTCCCATCCTTACCTCCCAGTATTTCCCTGCATCTCTACCCAAAGTGAGGGTGGTAGTCTTGGAGGAAGAGTGGTAGAGCCTCAGAGGGCTACCCTGAGATAGGGCCACCTCTTGTGTCTTCTCTACCCTATCCACATGCAGCTTTCCAACAACCAAATTGTGCATGGGGTTTCTGTCACACTTGGCCCAGGGCCTCTGTGACTCAACTGATAGTCGATATTGGTGAGTATGTCACTTGAAAAGAAAGGGGCTGCTAATTTACTAATTCTGACAGGTTGCAGTGTGATTATTAAAGAAGATGCCACTAAAGATTCCTGCTGTTGAACGGCCCAGCTTTCTAAGGGAAGCCTTTAGCTTTTTGATAGGGCATTTCCCAGAAGGGATCCATTTATCTAGGAGTCCAAAATAAGCCTTACTATGGGAGCCTGGAAACCCTTGTGGCATAGTGGTTAAGTGCTATGGCTGCTAACCAAAAGTTCGGCAGTTCGAATCTACCAGGAGCTCCTTCAGAACTCTCTGGGGGCAGTTCTACTCTGTCCTATAGGGTAGCTATGAGTTGGAATTGACTCAGTGGCAGTGGGTTTATTGGGGCCCTGGTGGTGCAGTGGCTAAGAGCTCAGGCTGCTAACCAAAAGGTCAGCTGTTTGAATCCACCAACCCCTCCTTGGAAACCCCATGGGGCAGTTTTGTTCTGTCCTATGCGGTTGCTACCAGTCAGAATCAGCTGGATGGCAACAAGTAGGTTTGTTTTTTTTGTTTGGTGCTTTAGAAACAACTTCAGCTTCTGTAGTGGATAACCCGGTAGACTAGCCTTCGATCTACAGCCAACTTCTGAGTCTTGGTTCTCTTTTGTTTCTAAATGTGGAGGAGTGTTTGCATTCTTTTACTAAAATAAAAGGGATGCATGGAGAGGGGCTCAGTTTTGCTGGCCTGAAACCTTTCTTTTTGTTTCCATTTTGTTTGATTTTCTGGACCTATTTGAAGTCATAACACAATAGGTCCAATCATTTCAAGCCACGGAAAGTTTTGCACAGCATCTTATCTCTCTGATGAGGAGATGTTGTTGCAAAATACTTTCACTTTGAAAAGTTGAGGTTTAATTTTAATGTTAAATTGGCAGTAATTCTGTACTGGATAAAAGTGCAGTTTAAAAACGGGGAAGCTTCTTGGATTACATAGAACAAAACATCCTTTTTTACTACACTTTCGTGTATCTGCAGGCTATTTTATTCATGCCCTATTGTCATCTCTAACGCACATGGAAGATACCTTTCCCACAGTGTGATTCATTACAGGCATCCAAAAAGATGGTCTCAGATTTCACGTGTCCAAGTAATTAGCTGGGTTTGAGCGGCTTGGTTAAACCATCTGAAGGTCAATGATGCATGAATTTCTGGCGGACTGCCTATCGCAGAGTCCATAAACCCACTTGTATAGGGACTGAACAGTTTTATAGCAGAGCAAGTTTTATGTTTTAAATATGAACTAAGTAACCTTTTTTTTTTTTTAATGTTAGGGTTAGCCTTGCCTAATTTAATCCTATGGCAAATTCCTGTTTCAGTACGACACAAAACTCTTCCGATGTGAATGCTTCCCACAGAAATCATTCCTCTGTTTTGTATATTTGGCAGCACGGTCCCTTAAGGACCTTAACATAGATTTCAAATGCCCAGAATGAAAATGTCAGAATTTAAATTGAGCAGGCCCTCTTGGAACTCGTTTGGGCACCTTAAAACATAAATGTAAATATAAGCATGGTTAAAAAATTTCTTTCTCTTTTTGCGTAGTAAGTTTTTTTACCTTAAAGGTCATTTTTATGTAAAACTTTAAATTCGTCCCTGAGATTTTACTATCAGATATGAATTTTACTAATTCGGATACAAAAATAAACATTGAATTTTGCCATGCTTTTTTTTGAAGAATTTTCTCAGTGGACAGAGCAAGCATAGGATTGGGCTAGGCAGATTGTAACTTGATTTGGGTTCTGCCTTTTCTTCACTTGGTTACCTGAGGGTACAAGTTGTTTTTGTGTGTGTGTGTGTGTGTGTGTGTGTGTATCTGGCTGTGTTTCCTCTAAAATGGCCATGATATCAAACCTCACCTTAAACTAATTGATAATCACCTTCAAGACGGGTAGTGGCTATGCCTTTTGAACCCTGGTACTGCTTCCCTGTGCCAGACCTTCACTTGGAGTGCAGGGACTGGTCACTGTTACACGTCTCTTGCCTTGTGCTCCCCCCACCAGCCCTGGGGAAAATGACCTCACTGGACAGGCCAGTATGCTGACGCCAACTCTCCCACTTATGAGAAAGTGCAAAGTTTAGGTTTGTTTTCATTTTACTAATGCTTCCAATTGATAACCTGTAGCTGGCAGATTTTAGGAGTCCATTGTCCATGGTTGAGGATATCTCCAGGATCACAGGCCTTGGGAGGGTTTGCTTGCGGAAGGCAATTGTGCTATGTCCATATTGGCCATGGTGTACTTCTTGAACTTACACTGGGGCATGGGTATCCACATCTCCTGAATCATCCAAGAAATGGCTATTTCAGCCTCATTTCTTTCCTAATACGACACTGCCAGAGAAAAGTATTCTGCTGGAGGCCTTCCACCTGAGGCATATGGGGGGGATCTTTGTCCTCACAAAGAAACCACCTCCTTTTCCTCAGAATTTTGATGAGGTTTTGAATTGCACAAGATTATTGTTACGCTATTGTCACAAACCCCAGGAGCAAGCTACACTTTCCCAGGGGTCTGCTCCTATTGGCCAGGGGCTTTCTAGGCCACTGTCATTAGGCACCAGGAGGCAGGGATTAATTACGTGGGGTTAGATGCGTTTATAGCCATCCCACAGGAGGCTGAGTCTAGTCACAGTTTTAGGATTGCAAGCTACAGGGCACCTGCCCAGGGTTTTACTGGATGTCATTAGTTTTTGATAGTTGAGAGCTCAAAATTTTTGTTGCCTGTTTGGGCATCCACAGGCTGTATTTCATTTGTCTTATACTGTTCCCCTTACTTCCCCCCCCAATGTGGGTGGACTTTTAAAAAAATGTTTTAAACCTAATCGTAATTTGCGTTTGTTATAACCTGGACGTTTAAAAAAGCTTTGGTGGCATTAAATTAAACGTAGCAGACAAAAATGGCATCTCTACCGTTGTACTTTGTCAGTATGTTTTATGAAACCAGCCTTCCAGCCTAAGCACTTCATCCACTTCCGCAGCACCCAAGAACACTAGACCGTGTAAACAGAGGGAACATTGTTGTGAACTGTTTACTCTCTGGCCACAGCCTCTCAGCCTTTTCTGATCCCTGCTCCAGCTTAAGGGTCAAAGGGGCGCAGCAGGCCTGAACCTCAGGGCGCTCCTCAATCATAGTTGAGAATGAAGCCAAAGGGCTGGCCTTCTCTGACTGTGTAATCTGTAAGTGGAACCTTCTACACAGGAAGTTTTTGGTAGAAAACTCAGTAAGAGCTGTTGCGTTCCCAAAACCAAAGAAGTGCAAAATGTTTTGTAACCGACTGGCTGCAGCTTGAAAATAACTCCTGAATCCCTCACGAATGGTCCCATGTCAGGGTTTACCCTGCTTTCCTACACAAAGAAAACTCTTGATGATTTATGCACCTGAAGGACACGTATCTTAGCAACAGCTCTGAAGAAAATGTACTGAGAAGCTTTCTCTAGGCTTTGTCTACAGAGAGCTTAAAGCAGAGGTTAAATACAATTTCACATGTTTTCTAAAATGCAGTTCATATACTGTTGTATTCATTTTAAGGGTAAAAAAAAGGCACTTAGTCTTCCTACCAAAAAAAAAAAAAACCAAACCCATCCTAACTGGGTAGTAAATTCGTTTAGTCTTTTAAAATACACATTCCCACACAATGGTAGGAATTGTAGTTTTCGTAGAGTATCTCTGGATTTGGCAAACAGTGTTAGGACTCTTTTAAAAAGTTCCTTGGGATTTAAAATATATAAGAAAAGAGTTGTTTCTCACACATTTCTGCTTGTTCATTTAAAGTAGCCCTTTCTGAAAAATCTAAAAAAAATTTTATTTTGAAATAATTTTAGAGTCACAGGAAATTGCACAGAAATGGATAGGACTGCCCCATGCACCCCTTCCTCAGCTCCCTGAAAAACCTATTTTGAGGAACATTTCCCAAGGAACACCAAGCCATCAGACCAGCAATGGAAGACCACAACAGATTATATAGCCTTTTAAGGGGAGAATTGCAGTATTAACAGGGAATTCAGACGAAAAGAGTCCTGGCATTAGGAAACTTGAGGGATTTAGTCCATTGTCTCCAGTTGAGGATTTCTCCAGGATCAGAGGCCTTGGGAGGGTTTGCTTGCCCCTCTGGAGTAGGTTCCACAATGTAACTCCAGGACTTATATTCTTAGGTTATTTCATGGAGGGCCTACATGAAGCATTAGCAGGTGCAGGAGTTAAGATCAGGTCTGCTTACATATCTACAAGTGAAAGTCAGGGACAAACTATAAAGGCGACAGCCTCATTTTACCCCAAGGCTTGGGATTCATCTAAACCACCACCCCTAGTCGCTTTCGAAGAAGCGTCAGTTTACAAACTCAGGTGTGATGTGTTACTTGGAGTTGTTGGATCTTCGGCCAAGATCCACAGCAATGCCGAACAAGTCAGGAGGAAGTTGAACGCCTTTATGGTTATAGATTGGAAAAGATGAGTACAAGGTACAGCCAATCTACTCATAGGTTACCCGGCTGGGCCAATTATAGATTGGATCAATCGACAGTCCTGGGTTGAATCACTTGTCTTCAAGTTGCTAAGTACTAATTTTGCATCCCCTGAAAAAAAAGTGATGGAGCAAGTGCACATGTGGACAGCTATGCACCCATGACAGCATATGATATGGTTCATGGATCTCTAGACTAGTGCGTGGATGGGATGATTGCTGTCAGACCTGTTAACTTACGAAATCCCTGCATTTATGGAGACTTCAAAAAATGTTAAGGCTTGGCTCGGTAACCTCTTAGAGTATGGTGAAGCAGTTTGACACTCTGCTGTTGCCCAGTTTGCACCATGGAAATTCCCGAGTCTATCAGCAGCAGCCAGTTATTAGACAAAGAAACACACTGTACCCTCTGGTGCCTTTGCTGCTCCAGAATGAACCCCTAGAGCCACTGTAACGATTCCTGTGCTTGCCGGTGCATCAGGCAGCCTCATTGTTAGGTCTGGAGGGCTCAGTGGCCCTGTGAGTGCTGACATAGCAAACATACTTACAATGCTCCATATTATAGGCTTTGAAAACTGAACCAACCTCCCAAAAAAATCTATTTTGATTATTAGTTTTCTTATGAAAAGAGGAAGCAAGCTTAAGGATTGACTAGAGAGAATGGGCTGTTTCAGTTCTAGTCCAAAGGCATGGTGGAGACCTGAGCAAGTACTGTGTTCCTCACGGTACTTGGGGCCTTTGCTCAGAAGGGCAACCAACAGCAGATGAAACGAGCAGGGACACGAGGGGCAATGAACACAAATGGACTTTCTAGTCCCTCCTCTCTTCCTTTCAGTGCCCGCCCCCCCAATCTCTTCCCATTAAGTTCAAAGGGACGAGTTTTAGGGAAGGGGTGAGGTGAGGCTTCAATGGGTATTATGCGGTTGAGCAAAGGCCTTTTTAGGTTTTGCCATCTACTTCTCCAATGCTCTAGCCCTTGTCTTTCTTTTTAAATTAAGGGCCTCTAGCTCACATGAGGAAACCCTGATGGTGTAGCAGTTAAGAGCTACAGCTGCTAACCAAAAGGTCGGCAGTTCAGATCCACCAGGCGCTCCTTGGAAACCCTATGGGGCAGTTCTGCTCTGTCCTGTAGGGTCACTATGAGGCGGAATTGACTCCACGGCAACGGGTTTTTTTTTAGTTCACATGGAGTGGGGATCAGGTAATCAGATAGGTCACAAGAAAAAAGTAACAGTGGGGAGGTGGGGAAGAGATATAAAAGTTTAAAGCCACTTATTATAAATTAAGCATATAAAACTATATAAAAGAATCATAAAAGTACTTAAAATTATACTTTTGTTTGGTTGAGGAGGGAGATTAAAGAAAGTAAATCTTAGATGGGGAGGAAAAAATGAAAGCCAGGATGGGATGAGGATAGGGGAAGTGGCCTGTTACACTGACTTAGCTCAGAGGTTGAATTTTAAGAAGGATTTTGAGTTTCAGGAAAATTAATGTTAGGCTCGGACAATGAGTTTCTGCCCTTCAAAATGCTAATTAATTGATTAGCCTTCCATCCTAGCGTCTGAGTGCCATAGCCATCCCAGCATCCCCGGGATAACCACAACCACACATGAGAGGGGATCCTTCCCTAGACTGCAGAAACAGACAATTCTGCCTTGTGATGTGGCCCTCAAAGGCCAAAGATGCCTCATCCTACCAAAAGGAGAAGCTAAGTCAACAAGGAACAGACCAGTGCAATGCCTAACTGCAAACTGCTTATCAAAGTCCTTAGAGAAGTCCTTTATCTTCTTGCAGATACAATAGGAAATACTATTGGCCACTTACCTCCTTTGGCTTGTTACAGCTCTTCGTACCTCTCCAGCCCCCACCACTATCCTTCCCCACAACAACCAGTAGCCCATCCACTGTCGCTTGGAGAGTTAATTTCAGGGCATAGCCAAGTTTTCTCAATTGTTTAGCTCCCTTCTGACGATTTGACTCCCCTTCCATCCTCAGGGCCATGTTGATTTGTTGAATGGTCAACTGCTTGAATATTGCTATCATTAATATCCTAGCCTGTATCACTCAGAGTGGTACTCACACCTGCAGCAAGGACATCATTTGGGAGTTTGCTAGACATGCAGCGTCATGGGCTCTGTTCCAGATCTTCTGAGTCAGAACCTGCACATTAGCAAGATCCCCTGGTGATTCTCATATGCACATTAAAGTTTTAGAAGCACTGCTGGCCTCCCTGGCCCTTATTTTTTTCCATTCCAGTTTGACACCCATCTGCCAGAAATCACTTCGATCACCTTGAGACTCAGAGCTCCTCCATAATCATCTTATTCATTTTTTGTTTTCTACTTCGCTCCTTCAAGAATAGCTCCTCTAACCCCTTTCCACCTTTCACACCCTCATTCTCATTTTGGTCTCCTCTCCATTCCCATCCTCTCTAACTTTACAGAGAATCAGATGACCTTCCAGCGCTAATATATATATATATGTGTGTGTCTGTTTTCTTTCTCTGGCTCAGTATATTCCTGGTCTTCAGGCCCTCTGTTTTTCTCTCAGATCTCAGATGAAGTAATATCTTCCTTACTTCCAAACTAGCTCTTTTCTTTTTTTAGTTGTGATTTAGGTGAAAGTTTACAGAGCAAATTAGTTTTTTGGTAAACAGTCAATACTCAAATTGTTTTGTGGCATTGGTTGCCATCCACGCGATGTGTCAACACTCACAGTTTTCCTGTCCCTTCCCTGCCTTTTCATCTTTGCTTTTGAGTTGGTGTGCCCATTCGTCTCGTATACATGATTGATCTATGAAGCACTTTCCTCATGTGTGTTATTCTTGGCCATATAGAACTGTCTGGAGCCCTGGTGGCGCAGTGGTTAAGCATTCGGCTGCTAACCAAAAAGTCAGCAGTTCAGATCCACCAGCTGCTCCTTAGAAACCCTATGGGCCAGTTCGGCTCTGTCCTGTAGGGTCACTGTGAGTTGGAATCAACTTGACGGCAATGGGTTTGGGTTAAATGGGTTTTATAGACCTGTCTAACCCTTGGCTACAGAATGAACCTCAGGAGTGACTTCAGTACTGGGTTAAAAGGCTGTCTGGGGGGCATTCTCTCAAGGTTTCTCCAGTCTCTGTCAGACCAGCAAACCTGGTCTTTTGTGTGTGTGTGTGTCTGAATTTGAATTTTGTTCTACATTTTTTTTCCGGTCTGTCCAAGACCCCCTATTGTGATCCCTTCCAGAGCAGTCGGTGGTAACTGGGCACCATCTAGTTGTTCTGGGCTCAGTCTGGTGGAGGTTGTGTTAGTTGTGGCCCCTTAGTCCTTTGGACTTGTACCATCCTTTGGACTAATCTTTCCCTTATGTTTTTGGTCTTCTTCATTCTCCTTTTCTTCAGCCAGGATGGGACCAGTAGATGTATCTTAGATGGCCACTCACAGGCTTTTAAGACCTCAGTCACTGCTCATTACAATCAGATGTAGAATATTTTCGTTATAGACTATGGTATGACAATTGAGCTATATATTCCTCAAGACCATGGTCCCCAGCCCTCAGCCTAGTACCGTGGTCTCTCAGGGCATTTGGATGTGTCTGTGAAGCTTCTACAACTTTGCCCTGGTCAAGTTGTGCTGACTTCCCCAGTATTGTGTACTGACTTACCCTTCACCAAAGTTACCACTTATCTACTGTTTAGGTTAGTGTTTTTCCCTCCCTTTCATAACCATCAAACATTGTTTCTTTCTGTGTGGAAACATTTTCATGTGTTTTTATAATTGTGGTCTCATACAGTATTTGTCCTTTTGTGATTGACTTACTTCACTCAGCATAATTCCGTCCAGATTCGTTCATGTTGCAATAGCCGATGTTCATCAGAAGGGTGAGGGTTTTAAGAGCGTGCTCCTGCGGTTACTGGGTGAGAGAGTCTGGGCTTCTCCTAAGTTGGCAGCCAGCAAACGCGGTCTTAGTTGTTCTGGGTGTGACCATGCCATACCGCTATCTCATATCTTCTACGCTGGTTCTTCTCCCTGTGCCTTTGATTCATTTGTCCTTTCCGTTCTGGAATCTTGTGGTTTTACTCTTCTCTCTCTCCCAGAATCATTTCTGTTGTCTCTGCTAAGCCCTTCCTTTTTGCATGAAAGGTGCAGAGAGCTTCTTTTAAGAAAATCTCAACACACATATACACACACATTCACATTTACTTGATCCTACTCTTTTCTGGTTTGTATTCTTTCTCCTCTTTCACAGTTAGATTTCTGAAACAAGCTGTCTAGAACAGCAGTTTTCAACTGGGGCAATTTTGTCCCCCAGTGAACATTTGGCAATATCTGGGACATTTTTGGTTGTCAACTGTGGAAGATGTTACTGACGTTTAGTGAGTTGAGCCCAGGGATGGAACTAAACATCCTGCAGTACAGGATAACCCCCACAACAGAGAACTATCTGGCTAGAGTGAGTGACTAACTGCTTTGCCTGCAACTTTCTCAGTCTAAGCACTGAAAATCCTGTGTTCCAGGAAACCCCTCAGCCCTGGGTGTACTGGGATGGCTGGTCATCCAATGTCTGGCCCTGTCTTAGTTATCTAGTGCTGCTATAACAGAAATATCACAAGTGGGTGGCTTTAACAAACAGGAATTTATTTCCTCACAGTATATGAGGCTAGAAGTCCAAATTCAGGTGCCAGCTCTAGGGGTAGTCTTTCTCTGTCGGCAGTAGGGGGAGGTCCTTATTCCTTGGTTACTTGGTGATTTTCATGTGGCTTGGCATTTCTCATTCTCTATTTTATCCCTACTTACTGACTTGCTTGTTTAATCTCTTTTATATCTCAAAAGAGATTGACTCAAGGAACACCCTTCACTAATCCTACCTCATTGACAGAACAAACAACCCATTCGTGCATGGGATTATAACGACAGGCACAGTTTAGGATTTACAACACATATTTTGGAGGCACACAGTTCAATCCATAACATTCCACCCTTGGTCCCCCAAAATTTGTGTTCTTGCCACATGTGAAACACATTGGTCCTCGCATCAACTCCACGTCCAAAATCTCACCTTCTGAATCATCTAAATCAGATATGGCTGAGACTTTAGGTGTATTTCATCCTGGGGCAAAATTCCTCGTCATCTGTGAACCTGTGAAATCTAGACTACAAAATTACCTGTTTGCAAAGTATAATGGTGGAACAGGCACAAGGTAGATATTTCCATTACAAATGGAAGAAATTGGAGAGAAAGAAGAGATAACAGGCACCAAGTAAGTCCAGAACCCAACAGAACAAATGATATTATCTCTTGACGCTTGAACATAATCCTGTGTTCCCTGAAACCATCTGGATAATGGCTCTGCCCTCCAGACTCTGGGTATTGGCCATGCCCTCTGGATTCTGGGTGGTGGAGGCCCCTCGGCCCTGGTCTTCAGCCCCACCTTTCAGGCCCACTAAGGTGGCAACTCTGCTCCCTTGGCCTTGGGCTGCCCTATTCTCCTAGTCCATCTGAGTGGTGACCCCACCCCCTCAGCCCCAGCAAGCTCCATTCTTCTGCCTCTTGGGCATGACAGCCCCACCCCCTTGCTTTGGACAACAGCCCAATCCTCTTGGCCAAACTGAATGGCAGCCCCATACTCTGGAACTGAGTTGGTGAAGATCTGACTCTTCGAAACACAGGAGGCCGTGGCTCTACCCTTAGAGATCCCAGAGGCTGTAGCCCCATCCTTTGAGACCCTAGAAGCTGCGGCCCCATCCTTTCAGACTGAGGCAGCTCTGCTTCCTGTGCTCCTTTCAACAGTTCTGCTGATTTCTGAGCTGCGCTAGGGATGGTCCTTTTCTTGGAGGACAACAGATATAGCTCCTTTGGCCTGTTTCCTGCCTGTAGAATTCCAAGAGGCAGACAGCATTCTTTTCTTGCATTTTTGTCTCTATCCCCTTCAGTCTAAGCTGATGGGTTTCCTGCCGTGGTAGTTGGTTAGACCCACCAGTCACAGGCTTAATCTCTTTAAAAGATTGTGTAGCCATGTCCTTGGTGTACATTCTAGGACATGTGTCCTTAGTTTATACAACAGAATTTTCCAAATCTTTAAGTTCTGTTTTCACTTTCACAGTTCATTTTTAAGTCCATCTCTTTCCTCTCACATTTTACTATAAGTGGCAAGGAGAAACCTCATGGCCCCTTTAAGGTCTTGCTTTGAAATCTACTCAGCCAGTTACCCAAGTTCACCACTTACAAGTTCTATCTTCCTTCAGACATTTGAACATAATTCAGACAAGCTCTTTTGCCACTGCATAAGGAGCATCACCCTTCCTCCATTGTCTAATCACATGTTCTTTATTTTCTTTTAAAGCCTCACCAGAAGCACATTTATTGTCCACATTTCTAGCCACATTCTATTGCTGATAGAGACTTTCTGTATAGCTCTCCTCACTTCCTTCTCAGCCCCTCACCAGAATTGCCTTTGACATCCATCATCCTACCAACAATCTCTTCAAGGCAATCTAGGCTTTTACCCTTAAAAAAAAAAAAAAAAGGGCCTTTACCCTTAAAAAAAAAAAAATTTTTTTTTTTTTATTAGGCACCTTAAAACTCTTCCAGCCTTCACCCATTACCTAATTCCAAAACTGCTTCCGTATTTTAGGTATCAGAGCAGCACCCCACTCTTTGGTACCAAATTCTGACTTAGTTATCTCATGCTGCTATAACAGAAATACCACAAGTAGGTGGGCTTAACAAACAAAATTGATTTTCTCACAGTTTAGAAGACTAGAAGCCCAAATTCAGGGTGATGGCGCTAGGGGGAGGCTTTCTCAGTTGGCTCTGGGGGAAGGTCTTTATTCGTTGGCTTCTTGGTGATCTTCATGTAGCTTGGCATGTGTCTTCCCCCATCTCTGCTTGCCTAATCTGTTCTTTTTATTGTACTTTAGATGAAGGTTTATAGAACTAGTTTCTCATCAAACAGTCAGTAAACACATTGTTGTATGACATAGTGTTAATAACCCCACAACATGTCAACACTCTCCCCTCTCAACCCTGGGTTCCCCGTTACCAGCTTTTCTATTCCCTCTTGCCTTCTAGTCCCTTCCCCAGGGCTGGTGTGCCTCTTCAGTCTTGCTTTGTTCCATGGGCGTGTTAATTTGTTCTTTATATGTCTTCTAAAAGATTAACTCAAGACTCGACCTTTACTAATCCTGCCTCATTCACATAACAGAAACTCATCCCCAGGCATAGAGGTTAGAATTCACAACACATTTGGGGGGACACAATTCAATCTATAAAAAAAAAATAAATTCAATCTATAACAGGACCAAAATGTCAGAAGTGCCAGAGTTGAGAAACACTAGAAAAAGACCCATAACCTTCACTGTTTTATTCAAACTCCCTTCCCTTTAATCTGACATTTAATTTGTGCCTTCTATTGAAACTGTTTCCTTGAAAGTCACCAATGGTCACCTTCCAACCAAGAAATCTAGTGGCATTTCTTCTTCCTCAATCTTTGTGATCTCTTTCAAGCACTTAACACTTTCGCTTCCTCCTTTGCTCTCTTTTATTGTGCTAAATATAGACGTAACAAAGCAGTTGCCGTTTCTATAATTTTCACATGTACAGTTTCGTAACATTATGTTTATCATGTTGTTCAACCGTCACCATTAATCATTCCCCAATTTTTCCATCACCTTTAACAGAAGCTCAGTGTCCCCTAAGTATGTGTCTTCACACTGGCTCTTCTGGAAGCTCTTTTTTCTCATACTCTCGATTCTTCCTCCTACCCTCATTACTGTACTTTCTTTTGTGGATTCCTATAGTTGGAATCGACTCAACGGCAACGAACAACACTCCTACGGGTAGTATTCCTAGGCTCTCTACTCTCCTAATTTATTCCTTAGTTTCAGATTTTATCTCTATTAGTTGACTCCCAAATCTCTTTCCTGAGATTTCCGACTGATCGAGGGGTTCCCTTGGATGTTCATTGGAATCTAAAATTAATGATGAGTAATGGCAGGTTAAGAAGAATCTTTAATACACTGGCCAAGAGGAAAGATAATATGGCCCAGTTTATATTTCCAACTTTATCTTCTGCTTTGGTCCTGTATAACCCTCAAACTCTGGCTAATCAGGATAACTCTATCCATGTCCTTAATTAAATGCCTTGTGCTTTCCTTCTTCTGTGGTTTTGCTGCATGTCTTCTTGCTTGATTGGAATATGTTTCTCCCCTTTCCTTCTTCAAATCTTTCCGATCATATTAATCAGGAAAGTGTGAAATGGTGAAAATACAGA
Organism: Loxodonta africana; assembly: GCF_030014295.1. NCBI lineage: Eukaryota > Metazoa > Chordata > Mammalia > Proboscidea > Elephantidae > Loxodonta > Loxodonta africana. The sequence continues at coordinate 66,776,274 of NC_087357.1, forward strand.
ATTAGGAGTCAGAAGACCTATTTCTGTCACTTTACTTGCTTTTAGATCTTCGGACATATTACCTGAGCTTTCTATAGTCAGTTTCTTGAATTTTAAAGAAAAGGATAATAATCACATCTATTTTTTTTTTTATGTTTATCTCAGATAGCTAATATGAAAAAAATGCTTTGAAATATGTGAACTGTCATATAAACATCGTCTGTCCTCCTGAACTCTGCTAACACCTTGTGCCTTACGTATGGCTTGTAAGGCAAGGACAGAGATTGCAAACTTCTTAAAAGAGGGGGCCATAACTTAAACCTTTTCTCCCAGGTGCATGCGCGTTAACAGGTCCTGAGTAAAGCCTGATGAAAGAATAGCAATTCCACCTGCTACTCCGTCTTTGTAATTATTTTCGATTCACTGATTCTAAACATTTTATATTATGCCTAATTTTTGCCTTTTATTTTTTAATCGCCAATTTAGGTGATGTCTTTCCAGTGCAGATGAACCTGATAGCTCAGTCTCAGTTCCTGCCTTTGGCTGAAGTTCTCTGCTGTGCTGTGTCTGATCTGAATGCAGCTCAGGTTGTAGTCACTCAGGAGTCACTACGAGAGCATTTGCTGAGACAGTACCCAGGTGGAGTAATCAGTTTTCTCTGTTAGCGGTTCATCTCATGTGTTTGGCTTGTATTTATAATCTCAAGCACATAAAAAAAAAAAAAAAACTGGGTAATATCCTCTTTTTTTTCTTCCCTAGAGCCTTATATCAGGCTCCTGCTAGAAAAAAAGACCTATATCAACAAATTTGACAAGGACATTTATTTTTCAGATGAGCTTTTTCAGAAATGCTTATGACAATAAATAAGTAAATATGACAAGTTAGACTGCATAGTTGGGGGCTGCAAAGTGAAGAGCCCATCTTCCCCCACCTCCTAATCCCTCTATTCCTACTTTCCAGAGGCGATAGCCACTACTGTTTATAGTTTCTCATGTTTACTTCCATAAATTGTATTTGGCTGCACATATCCCCTTTTATAACAAATTGGATCATCCTATGCATTCTCTCTGCACTTTTTTTGGAACTTAAAATTTTATCCTGCAGAGCTTTCCATATCAGCACATACTGATCTATCTCACCCTTTTAATAGCTGCGTGGTTTGCCAGTGTAGGAATGTAGAAGAGTATTTTTATTTTTCCCCATCGTAAAAATGAATATGCCCATCGTAGAAAAAGAAATCACCACCGGAAGAAAACCGATCTTAACACATTGATTTTTTTTTTTCTAAAAATTTTCGTATACATTTTTAACATTGTTTTCATAATATAATTTTGAACCTTGCTACTTGGAAAAGAGAATTTCTTTTAAAATTATTTTGTTGCCTTCCCAGCTTGAAAAAATACCATACCCAAATGTTTTGAAGCTTGCCCTCATTTTTTCTGTAGATTCTTATGAAGATTTAAGCCATTGAGACTGTGGTTTTCAAAATCTCCCATGTTTGTTCACCAAGAATGCTTTTCTTAGTCACATTTTAAATGTATGTGTTTGTATAACGGCGTGTGTATTTGCCTGGACTCAGAGTTTTTTCATTAACCCAGCTATTATTTGATTAAATTAAGGATGTTAATGCTTCTTTGGCACTTAAATTCCATGCATCGATTTTATTACATATAATTAATTGGGTTCATCCTGCAAATGTGTAGTTATTTCTAAGTTCCTGATTTCATTCATGAAACTGTTTCTTATTCAAAATCAATCTGCATGTAAAATGCTCGTGTGTTTCAGGCATTGCAGTTCCATCTCAAGATATTCTCTATGCCACTCTGGGAACTCTGATTAAAGAAAGAAAGATTTATCACACTGGAGAAGGGTACTTCATAGTTACTCCTCAGACTTACTTTATCACGAATACAACCAACCAAGAAAATAAGAGAGCTCTGTCAGATGAAAGCCACTCGATGCCAACTTCTATTACGTATCTGGTGAGCATGGACAACTCTGCAGAATTAGCCAAAGAAAATGCTGCCCCCATTTCCCATTGTCAGTCTTGCCGGTGTTTTCCTGGTGTGTGTGCTCAGGATGTACAGGAACCACAAACTGCTGCAGAAGTGATTGGAAAAGGCCAGAAAGGTCTCGGAGAATCCAAACTTCTGGTGCAAAATCAGACAGTTACAGCGTCTGAGGAGAATCACGTCTGTGATAGGGCTAAACCTTTGCCATGTACAAAAGACAGAGAAAAAGGCAAGAAGTTTGGCTTTAGTCTCTTCTGGCGTAATATATCCAGAAAGGAGAAACCCAAAACAGAGCACAGCAGTTTCTCTGCCCAGTTCCCACCTGAAGAATGGCCTGTCCGAGATGAAGATAACTTGGACAATATCCCACGAGACGTTGAACATGAGATAATCAAACGAATTAACCCCATTCTGACTGTTGACAACTTAATCAAACACACTGTCCTAATGCAAAAATATGAAGAACAGAAAAAATATAATAGCCAGGGTACTTCCACTGATATGCAGATGGGTAGACACAAATATCCTTCAAAAGAGGGAGTTAAGAAAAGGCAGAGTCGATCTGCAAAGTCTCGAAGGCAGGGTTATTCTCATAGAGACAGACACAATGGCAGGATTCAGGCAAGTGAGCCTCAGCAGAGAAACGTTAGACAGGAGAAGCACCCCAAACTCCTTGCTACACAGCCCACCCCCAGAAGTGAAAGCCCAAATGAAGTAGTTCAGGAACCACTTGGTGAGAATCCAGCAGTGCTTGGTTCCCATTTGATTTACAAAAGGAGAATCAGCAATCCTTTCCAGGGTTTGCCTCACCGAAGGAACCCAGTGACTAAAGGGCACAAGAGTCAGAAGACCAGTGATCTGAAACCCAGTCAGAGTGGCCCAAAGGAAAGGACTTTCCATAGATCAAGATCTTTAAATTCCTCAAGAAGCTTTGACTGTGAAACCAAACAACCATGTACTGAACAATGTAAAGATAAACTGAAAGCAGAATCAATTTGTATGAGTGACTCTGTCAGACCTATCAGTGATGACTTCAGAAATCACCTCCCAGATGATCCTCAATGTAGTGTTTTGCAAATTGACAGTAAATGCTGTTCCTTTAGGGAGGGCATGTCGGATTATGATGTGTATGTTGGAGAAAACAGGGTCATCCCTGAAGTCTTGAGGAAAAGTCATTCTCACTTCGACAAATTAGGGGAGACAAAAGAAGCGCAGCACATCCTGCCATCACAAGATCCCACCTCTTTAGACCAAGCTTCCTCTGCTTGTGGATTAGTTGCTACAATACAACAGTTCCAAAATCTTGGCCTTTTGCATTACCCAGTTGGTGTGAACCATTTGAAACCAACTGAGAGACAAAACAGAGATTTGGAAGAACTAACAAGAAAGGCATTTATCCAGGACACAAACACTGCTCATCTAGAAAATGAAAGGCCTTCTGACAATGACCAGGCCTTGTATGAGAATGAAGTGGAAGACAATGATGGTGCCTGCAGTTCATTATACCTAGAGGATGATGACGTATCAGAGAATGATGACTTGTGTCAAACATTGCCTGGTCATACTCAGGATTCCTTTCCAGGTAGACGTAAGTGGGATCATTTAGGAAAACAAAAGGTGGTTGAAAGAGCTCTGACTGAGTACAACAGCAAAATACATAGGTTTGAGCCTCAGGTGCTTAATGGCAAGGAACGTTACAAACCCAGCGGGTTGTTCACTAGCCCAGGTGAAAGCCAAAAACCTAATCTCGCTGCCGAAAGCTGTGGCCTTAATTCAGGGACCAGGTTTGCTTTTCATTATGAAGAGGAACCCAGTGTTGCTGAATGTGCACAGGCCTCAGCGCTTGCTGATGGAAGTGTGTTGGGTTACTACAGCACAAGGAAAGCCGGTTCTGAGGCTGAAACCTTGCTAGACTCTGTTGGTGACACAGGAAAGAAACCAGCGACCTGGAGTCAGAGTCCTCAGAATCAGGAAATGAGAAGACATTTCAAACAGAAGTTAGAACACCTCAGTGCTTCACATATGCCAGCGTTGTCTCAGGATATCCAACATGAACACAGCCACTTGGAAGGAACAGAAAATCATAGCATGGCAGGCGATAGTGGAATAGATTCTCCTCGGTAAGTGCACATAAGTGTTTGGTTAGCCACTGTCCCTCAACGGTTATTAAAACCAAGGGCATCTTGGGTTACTTGGTGGGAGATTGCTGTATAAACTTTTTATAATGATGTAATTCTGCCACCCTTTCCTAAATCCATTGTACAAAATTACAATGAAATCTCTTACGTGATAGGATAGGGTTTGTCTTTACTGTGAACAAAAATTTGACTGACCCACTACCACTAAATCTTGAATTATTTCTAAAATCAGGAAGCAACTGCTATAAATCAAGCACTCCTTGAACTGACAGTTGGAAGTTTTCACCTACATCCCTGGGTCTACATAGGTTGAGAAAGAGTGATTTAGTGCAAAATGACTTAATTTCTCAGTGTTCGTTCCTTCAGTTTTAATCTGAGGATACCCGTATTGATCTACTTGACTGAAGGATCATTACACTTGACAAATAAGATGCAAAATCCAATTATGTTTGGAAATGGCTCCCGCTTTCCTGCATCACTTGTGCAGCATAAATAAGAATGGGTAGGTTATTAAAATAGGAATAAAAAATAATGACCACAGTGTGGACAGTCTTTCACACAGATCATGATATAGTATATTGCCACCTTAGAGAAATCATTAAGTGTTTAAAGATGTGGCTATTTTCCACACCAATTTGTTTAAATAACATTGTCAGATTATAAAATATGGTCATAATAGAGCATTTGAGAAGTACTAAAAAATATTTTTTGAGGATACCAATAATCATCCTACCATCTAGACATTTCTAAAACCTCTTATATCCGTCGTATTTCCCAGTAACACTGCAGTCTGAACAGGAAGCTTTTGCTTATTGGGCTCATACTGTAGATCAACTGTACTTTGCGTCTTGCTTTTTTCAGTAAATGGTACATTGTGAACATTTCCTCATGTCAATAATTTAAAAGATCATCATAAAAATTTGGTATAAATCTTTACTAGTTTTTTTATTATATAAAATTGTGTGCCCTCTTTTGAAAAATTAAAACAGTACGGAAATGTAAAAAGTCTCCATTCCTCCACCTTTCCCAATCCCATTCGACAGAGGTGACCTGAGCATTGTTATATATGGTCTTCTCAACTTTTTCCCATGCTTTTTAAATAAAAGTAAAAAAAAAAAAACAAAGAAAAAAATTTTTAACAACAAAAAATCATACAGAGCCATGGCTTTCTTTTTTCGCCTAATTTTTTTTTTATTATTATCATGGATAGGTGCAGGATCAATATTATAGAGATCTAGCTCATTCTTTTTAATCACTGCTTAGTATTACATTATGTGGGACTCATTATTTATATAACCATTATTTTTCTTCTTTTGACATTTAGATTGTTTCCAGTATTTTGCTATAATAAATCAATCAGCAGTAATTATTTTTACATGTATATTGTGGGCATTTCTTTTTATTTCCCTAGGCTAAACTCCTGGAAGTCTACATTTTTAAAACATATCTTTATGTCTTTCTGGGGGGAACAAAACGTTTTCTGCCTGAAACAATATTTTATATCAAGCGTCTCAAGAAAATTAAAACATTGTTTCCAAAACTAAACCATGGTGGTGTAAACCAAGAAGCCGTGGGTTCCCTTTCTTTCTCTTTGGCAAAAGACACATTAGAGAAATTACTTCTTGACATGCAATTGAGAATTTTAATTTGAGAAATTTAATTTCTTAAAAATAGCTTGTAATATGATGTTCTTGGAAGGCGTATATTAAAGTCATTTAGAGGAATGAGGAGGGAAAATAACATCTGACCATCAACTGCGTACCAGAATTGTTACATGGATGAGGAGGGACGGAGATGAACAAGACATTACTGCTACTTATGGGAAGCTTACCGGTTAGTTTGAGAAGAAATTGAACTCAAGAAAAAGCATAAATTCTTCATAACTACCAAAGAGGTGTGGAGTTAAGAGCGGTGGGCTGTGTGAAGGAAAACTTTGGGCAGATTTTTGAGACATATCCTAGTGTAGTGGAAAAAAGGGAATGTCAAAAGCAAAAATAACCAAACATTAATGTGAATTGGCTGAAGTAAGGTAGATATATTAGATCAGGGTCTAAGATGGCTTCTAGGAAGGGAACATTGTCAATACGAAAAATTTTTTTTTGGCTTTTCCTTTCTGTATGACTTCCCAGAAACAAAAATAAATTACACAGGAAGATGTTGATCACTTCAGTTTTATAGAAGAGTTTTCCAAGGAACTTACTTTTTGTTTCTGACTAGAATATAGTTGATATTGAATCTGAGAACAGATGTTGTTCAGAAAATATGAACTCCTTAGAAAGCAGCTTTACCTCATATTAATATAGACAATAAAAAAAAAATACAAATGGCACAGTCAGGAAAATCCCTTAAACCAAAAAAAAAAAAACCAAACCCAGTGCCGTCGAGTTGATTCCGACTCATAGCAACCCTATGGGACAGAGTAGAACTGCCCCATAGAGTTTCCAAGGAGCACCTGGCGGATTTGAACTGCTGACCCTTTGGTTAGCAGCCGTAGCACTTAATCACTACGCCACCAGGGTTTCGTAGACGTAACTAAACACCTAACAGAATGAAGTTCCCGGGCTTGAAGGCAAAGGACCATATACCGGGGGACAGCTTCGTCAATTGGCACAACATAGTTCTTAAAGACAGTGTTCTACAGCCTACTTTGGTGAGTAGTGTCTGGGATCTTAAAAGCTTATAACCATCTAAGATAAACTATTAGTCTCTTCTAGTCTGGAGCAAAGGAGAGGGAAAAAAACTAAAAACCCAAGGGAGCAATTAGTCCAAAGGACTAATGGACTATATGACCCACAGCCTACACAACCCTGAGACCAGAACTAGATGGTGTCTGGTTACCACTACTGACCACTTTGACTGAGATTACAACAGAGAGTCCAGGACAGAGTGGGAGAAAAATGTAGAACAAATGATTAAATTCACAAAAAAGATCAGACTTACTGGTCTGACAGAGATTGGAGGAACCCTCGAGAGTATGGCCCCTCGGGCACCCTTCTAACTCGGACCTGAAGCAACTTCTGAAGTTCACCTTTCAGCCAAATATTAGGTAGGCCTATAAGACAAACATTAACACGCACGAGGAACGAGTGTCTTAGGTCAGTCAAGTATACGAGATCAAATGGGCAATACCTGCCCAGGAACAAAGATGAGAAGGCAGGAGGGGACAGGAAAACCGGATGAATGGACATGGTGAACCTGGGATGGAGAGCGAAACTGGGGGAGTGCTGACACAATGCGGGATTGTGACAGTACCACGAAACAATTTATGTATAAATTTTTGAATGAGAAACTAATTTGCTCTGTAATCTTTCAGCTAAATCACACACAAAAAAAAGAAAAAGCAGCTTTAGTAGTTGAGGTGCTATTGTGACGCTTTTAAAATGTAAAACCAAAAAAAAAAAAAAAACCAAACCAGTTGCCATAGAGTTGATTTGGACTCAGGATGACCCCATGTATATCGGAGTAAAACTGTACTCCCTAGGGTTTTCAGTGGCTGATTTGGGGGGAAGTAGATCGCCAGGCCTTTTTTCTGAGATGCTGTCACCAAGTGGACTCAAACTGCCAACCTTTTGGTTAGCACTCGAGTGCGTTAACCCTTTGCACCACCCAGTGACACCTGACTAGCACATGTTGTTGTGTGCTATAGAGTTGGTGCTGACTCAGAAACCCTACAGGACACAGTAGAACTGTGGGGTTTCCTAGGCATTCTCGGAGCATATTGTCAGGTCTTTGGTGGAGCTGGTGGGTGTGTTTGAACTGCCAACCTCTTGGTTAGCAACTGAGCAATTACTTATTTTACCAGCAGTTCACCACTAGGGCTCCTTGCCTAGCACATAAAAACTCAAACCCAAACTTGTTGTCATCGAGCCTATTCTGACTCATAGCGACCCTAGAGGACAGAGTAGCACTGCCCCATAGATAGCTTTTTTTTTTTTTTTTTATAGAAGGCACTAAATAGATATCTGTTGATAACTTTAGATGTCAATTTATGTGAAAAATGTATCTTAGTGTTAATAAATGTTGTACTGCCGTCAAAGTAACAAATGAAGCTATAATGCCTTGATTAGAAATCCAGGTCCCTTCTGAAGGTAGTAATTCTGTTATTTTTAATATCTTTAGGACACAGAGTCTGGCATCTAATAATTCAGTCATTTTGGATGGACTTAAAAGAAGAAAGAATTTTCTGCAGAACTTTGAAGGCACAAAGAACAGTCAAGAAATCACACCCAATTCCTTACTACAGCTAACTCCAGTCATAAATGTTTAATTCTTATTTTTCTTTTGGAAAGTGTTTTTTTTTGGTAAAAATGTACAGCATCACTGTAGAATGTTTTAATCAACCAATATATAAGGATCCTCTAAAGCCAAGCATGTATGCTAGTAACTTCATTGCATACGTTGTTCTAGTTACTTGCTTTTTTCTTTTTTGACATTTTAAAGCTTTTTTTTTAGTTTAATTTTACCATGAATTTATTAGGAATATAAAATTTGCAATAAAAAGAAACATGGAATCACTGGACTGTTTCCAGTTCAACATAACTAAATTTTCAGGCATTAGTTTCTCAGATACACAGAATGCTACTTTACTCCCCAGTATTCCCTTTCTCTCTGCCCATACTACTAGTTCCTATGTTAAGTTAGTCTCACTGGATTTGACACAAATTCCGGAAAATAGTGTGTTGTAGGGTTGCATAGATACTTTGTTTGCAGCTGAAGTCTTTTCTCATTATCAGAAAGAATTCGTATAGATGTATTGGGTACTTTACAAAAAGGGTTCCTTCCATCCAGTTGTTGCTGCTCAAGATCTACTCTGCCAACAGCTTGAACATGAACAAATTGCTCCACATTGTGACTGGCAACGTGCAAAAGGCCTGTGGCAGCAGACCTCTGGCTCTACTATTCCTCTGATTCCTCCCCACATTTCAGGCTCAGCATGGCAATGAGAAGTCAAGATATTCTCAGATGTTGGAGATGGAAGGAAGCAGAATGATTGCAAAATAGTTTGTGAATGAGGAAGGTTCTGGATTAGACATTTCAAGGAAAAAAAAAAGATGGCTGATAGAATTTTAGCTTCTGGAGGACAATGGCAGTTTATCTACATTTGATCTATTTTTGTTCATGATGAGACCTAGATAGTTTTCCCAGAATTTTTTTCTGGTAGGTTTTTTTTTCAAACCAAAAGGTGGGTTGGTCAGTTCTCTTGGGCCTGGGGAACATGGAGCAGTCAAGCATGTCTTCAGCATGTTGGGTAGACAACTGATGCTGACATATGGTTAAGGAAGATTTTTTTTCTAAGAAGTTTCTAAGGATTGTCAAAGCCTTAGATCTCAAGGATCATTGAACTATTTGAACAATGCCCTTCTCCAGATCTCACCAGCTTGATAGCAGAGAAGTTCAGAGTGAAGCTTGGCACTGTGGAGAGCTGCATCCATGCCCTATGGGAGTGCCTAGGGGGTGGTTAGACCCACCACACCTTGAGCGGTCAGACCACTCACTGCTGACTATTGGTTTTCAGTGGGCCATGAAGAAGATGAGCAACCCTGTTCAAAGTACCAAGAGGATAATCTGGCATAGGAAAGACTTGTGGGAGGTGGGGAGATAAAGACTTTTTTAGGGGGTCTTAGAGCTTAGATTCAGTGCCAGTTAGTGGAAGTTAGGAGAAAAATTTCAGCTCAGTATGAAGAACTTCCTATTAGACCACCGTGCTGGAGATGAAATAGGCAGCTTTGTAAAATAATGAATTTCCCAGTATTTAGGGCATCCAAGCAGAGGCTTGATAATCCCTTGAAGAGGGACTTTAAATATTTAGCTTATCAAAATGGCTCAGCTAGATGATTTTGGAGATTACTTCCAACTGTAAGATTTTGTGCTTCTAAGAGCTGATGAGACTCCTGCGAAATACTGCGCTCATGCAAGATTCTTGAATATTGCTTCTACCTGTCCATTTCTGCACCTGTCCTTGCCAGCCCTTGGAAAAAGGAGCATCAACAACTCTGTTCCATCTTGGATTTTGGACTGGGACAGGTTTCTTAGTAGAGGGAGGAATCCAAAGTCTTCCGGCTCCAGCCACGTCTAGGTACCAATGAAATCCATCTAATTTTACCAGCGGCTGCATAATGACTCTAGTTAAATGTATTAAGTGAAACCTATTATGAAACCAAGAAACTTCGTTGGTACATACTTGACCACAAGTATTAAAGATGGGAATATGTGTTATTAAATTGTTTTTTGGGAGATTGTTCTCTAAAATAGGTGACTTGCTTTTTTTTTTTTTCCAGTATTTTTTTGTGTAGAAACTTTAGTTCTTAATTTCTCTTCCATATTGCAGCCTGTTCTTTAATGAGAAGACTGTTCTCTTGAGGCAGCACGATGACCTGAGTATAGGAGTCAGATACAAGTTTGAATCTCAGTTCCATTCCTTGGTACCTGTATGATGGAGCAAATTACCAAACTTTTTAGTCTTTTTTCTCATTTGTAAAAGGGAGATGAGTAATGATATCTACTTTATAGGATTGTTGTGAGATTTGTAGACAATCTAGCTAAAGGATCGAATACAGGAAACAATATTGTTATAAACATACATATTTACAGGACTTGCCCGATAGGTAAATACATGACACACTGGACAGGTTCCTCGTTTATTGACAGGTTGTCTGAAATTTCTCCATTAGTGATTCAGTCCTTTGGGTAAAGACTATAGAAAGTATTCTCAGTCAAAATCTAGTTATGCCTGGAGGAGGTTATGTCTTCAGATAACAAGTTTTCAGTTATGTCTTGCTATTGTTGTTAGGGCCATCCAGTTGGCTCCGACTTGGCCACCCCGTGTATAACAGAAGGAAACATCACCTGTCCCTAAGCCATCCTCACAGTCGCTGCTGTGTTTGACCCTTTGTTGCAGCCACTGTGTCAGTCCATCTCGTTGAGGGTCTTCCTCTTGCTGACCCTCTACCAACATGTGAGATCCTTTTCATTCTCTCTCATCTGGGATCTCCGACCTCTGGGAATCCTCAAGAAAGTAACTGTGTTCTGCAAGCTATTTTCAACATTTCAAAAATCCTAATGGGAATTGTGCATTTCCTGTGTCTACAGTTAACTCTTGGCTAACTAAAACAAGTTTCTTTGCCAGTGGCTGAAATTACAGCTCAGTAAAGCAACACTAAAAGGAGTCCTGGTGGCACAGTGGTTAAGAGGGGAGATGCTAATTTAAAGCTCAGCAGCTCAAGCCCACCAGTCCACTCTGCAGAAGAAAGATGGGGCAGTCTGCTTCCCTAAAGATTTACAGCCTTGGAAACCCAATGGGGCAGTTCTACTCTGTCCTACAGGGTTGTTATGAGTCCTGTGACTCATGAGTATATTGAGTATATGAATATGATTTGAAATCTCGACTTTTTTTTTGTATCACGCTGATGTGACACTGTTAAACTATTTTTATCTTATTCATAGATTATAAAATTACAGTCAGTTATTATTAAATGCAGTTAGTAGATAAAATGTCTAAAAATGTCAGATCCATGAGGAAAAAACAATGCAAAGAGCCCTTAGTAGTGAAAGGATTGAGAATCACTGTGTTTCGAGATCCCATTTACAGCTAGCTGAGAAAGTTGGGAAGTGGGGAAGAGAGTAATGAAACAAGAATAGAGTATCAAAAATAAACTCATGACTTGAGTGCTTTGCTGGCCTTCACACATCTTTCTCCCATTTGATATCGCAGAAATGTGTACCCTCTTTATCAGGAGTAACTTCCAAACATCTCTTGTGTAATGGTGCCCTCTTCTGGAGTGACTGCTGTGACTCTGAAAACACCCCCCGCCCCCATATAATAACTACAAACTAAGTAGTGAGACTTCCTTCTAAAGGTTAAACATTTAAAAAGCTAGTCCAAATAATTTGTATTAGGATACATAAGTATATATGTGTAAATGTGTTCAGGGCTTTTTCCTTTTCAGCCTCAAAACCATGGGCTAAAGGTAAAAATGTAAGCACATCACTGTAGTGCTGTTAACATCAGCTGATCCTCCCAGTTTCCCTGCACTATCAGAGCAAGTTTTGCAAACTGAAGAAACATGTTTTAGATTTAGATTTGAGTCAGCCAAATTCACATGGCTAGTATTGGCAAAAAACATCCTCTTCCCTCCCCTTTCCCATCTCTTTCCTTTCGCTGCAGTACTCTCAATACTTATTCTGTCCCATTCTCTGCCCCCAGTGTCTCTTGATCAATTCATAACTACCTCTTAATTTATTTCCATCCCTTAGTAATGGTTCAATTCTTCTTGTCACACAATATTGACATGCAGATTCAAAAGGCTGTATTTGATGGCCCTTTTTAACCACCTACTTTCTAACCATAAAAATCTAGCCCTGATTGGATAGGGGCAAGTTTGGATACCGTCAGCCTGTTTTTATACTTTAAAGGTCACAGAGGGACCAAAGGCGAGGGAATTTTTATAGAACTTCAGGATGGAGAGCAACAGACGAGGCACCCAAATGTTGAATTTTGAGGGAGAAATTTTATCAGTGACTCTGGTAAGATATTTGGAAAGTAAAAATATTTTAATATGATTGCATTATTGATTACCTGTGCATTTTAATTCATGTTTCTCTTTTCTCCCAGGAAATCATCAGATACAAATCTGATACAAATCTCTTGAGATTTGTAGGGAGAACACAAATGAAAGAAAAAAAATTCTCTTCCATCTCCATTCCAAAGTTTTCTAGTCGATTGAGGCAAGATACCTATTGAGAACATATATATAGTACGGCACCCCTGCTTTTTTTTTCCAGCTAAGCCACTCCTTGGTCAAGTTATTTATGATTTGGTTTAATTTATATGCACTTGCCCTTTCTACTTGACATAGCAGCCTGAGGTTTGGTGTAGTGAGTTTAGGGCTTAGAAGGCAAGTGTTGTAGTGTGTTTCAAACCACAGAAGGTCATTTTGAAAAACATTAATATACTTGTTAGCTACTGGAATAATAATAGTCCTTTCCCCTTTCAGACCTGCTGTATGACCTCCTAAAGATAAAAGCAAATGCCACAAATAGTCCTGAGGAACCAACACTTCATCTGCATTTAATCATCAACTACAACATATTAACATTTCTTAATATCCCAGTTTTATACCTGTGACCTTCTTCACTACATCTATTCCTATGTACAGCATACCCTGTTGTAGGGCTACAAAGACATTAGGGTGGTAGGATTGGTGTGGGTGTAAAGGGATGGCAGAAAAGGATTTAAAAAAAGCACAAATCTAGAAATGCATAGCTGTTAACATTTAGGGAGACAGATGCATTACTTATTCTACCACCTTTAGCTGAACACTTCTTGTGTTCACAATATTGAATCCATAAGGTTACATCTAGATAAGTATATAGCCCTTGACTTCAGGCCCATTCATAATTATGCAGGTCTGTAGCTTCCACAGATTTAACATTTGTAGTTTGAGTTATTCAGAACTAATCCCCAAACTTCGTGACGTGTAGTACTTTGTAATTTTGCTAAGACACAAGTTGGATGCTCAGGCTATAAGGCTTGTGTTTTGGAAACTGTCCAAGAGTTTGTGAGATGCCCCTGCACCTACATTTCGTTTCTTCTCAGCTCAGTAGTAACTGGGTTGAAGAGATTATGAAGAGATAAAGAAATGGCTCTGAAAAGAAAGCACCAGCAAATGTAAGAAAAAGTATATGCCTGGGAAGTAACTGTATTGTCAGGTTTCCAGTTTGTATAAGGTTGCGGTTGTATAAAAGGTAGTTAATCACCATCAATAAAATACAACTTTTTTATTTCACTATAAATGAATGTAGTTCCTTTGGTGCAGTGTTTGAGAGCTTGGCGGCTAACAGAAAGATTGGCGGTTTGAATCCACCAGGCGCTCCTTGGAATCCCTATGGGGCAGTTCTACTTTGTCCTATAGGGTAGCTATGAATCGGAATCTACTCGATGGCAATGGATTTGTTTTTTATATATAAACGAATAATCTATCGAGGACAGTTAGACGTGTTTTCTCTCTAGCAGAAACTGTCAGATTTCTCCAGTTTTTTTCCTATTCATTCCATGTTTCATGGGAGCATCTTTCCCGAAACGCTTTGCGAAACTGAAAGCTTTCAGGCTGGTGCGGCAGATAAAGCACCGATCTCGGATTCAGATGAGTTCTCTAGTCCTCCCTGTGGCACTCACTGATTGTGTGGCTTTAGACAAGTAAATCCCTTTCTCGGGTTTAGTTTCTTCGTCTGTCAAATGGAGAGTGTGAGGAGGACCTAAAGTGAACGAAGACCAACTTTATAACTAAAACCGAAGATTTCAGGGAAGGTTGTCTGGCGCCGGCCTCCACCTCAAGCCCTTCCGTCGGACTCCAGACCCGACGAAGCCCCTCAGCACGAAGGTCGGACCGCTGGCCTCGCGGGAAGCCGTTAGACGTTAACGCCTCACCCCGCAATGGGCGGGGCCGAGGCCGGCGGCTTCCGGTGGCGAAAGGCTGGGCTGTGCGTGGCGCTTCCCACCGACCCCTGCACTGCGTGCAGACGCCTCGCCATCACCGTTGAGGGGCTTCCCAGGCCCAGCAGTGCATGCTGGGAAGCCCCGAGGCCTCTCCTCCGGGCCAAGAAAAAATTTTCGGGGTTGGGGGGAGGGGAGAAGAAACCGTATAATTTTATGCTAATCAGGACACCCGTAGTTTATGGCGATTGGCCAGGGTTTTGCTTTAGAAGCCAATCACTTCAGAACGAGGGTGTGCCTGTCTAGATCTCTCACAGTCATTGGACGGGAGGTTGCGGTGCAACGGAAGAGCTTAAACGGAGAGTATCCGGGATTATTTCCCCCCGCGGTGCGGTGCGTGTCCCGGAAGTGACGCACGGCTCTGGCTGGGCGGCCGCCCTGCCCCCGCTTCCTTTCACGCTGTCGCTGCCCGTAGGTGGTTGTGGCCACCGTGCCCAGAAGGAGGCGGCGGCGGCGGCGAGTGATGCCTGGGAAACTCCTCTGGGGGGACATTATGGAGCTGGAGGCACCCTTGGAGGAGTCGGAGAGCCAGAGGAAGGAGAGGCAAAAGGTGCGCTGAGGCTGGGCCGCGCCTCCTTTTGGGCTGCGCCGGCTTGGGCGGGGAGGGAGCTGTCCCTGATGGCCTGTCAGAACCGGGTCGGAGCATCCGAGAGCCTGCCCTCGCGCCGCCCTCGACCGTCTGAGGTCGATCCGGGACCAATTCCACCTCCACACCCCCGACCTGGAGAATGGCGGCCCTGGGCTTTGGCCCGGCCTCCCACGGCCCCTCAGCCTTTCCCGTTGGCGCCTGAATCTCTCCTAAGAGGTGGGCAGACTCAGGCTCCCATCACAGTGGAACCTGTTTTTTCTTCTTCTTTCTTAAGCAGCGAAGCCTGTCACTTGGTTTTCGTTGACCATCTTAGAAGATGGTTAAGGAAAGTAACTGCTTTGGTTATGTGTTGTTTCTTTGTCACCTTGTCCCGTGTTTGAGTGTCTTGGGAAAAAGCGATCTTAGGATTTACAAACCTCGATAACTAGACTGTCGAGGCTTAAGAAGCAGCACCGTTGTCAGGATTTGACTGTGATGGAGATGATGTGAGTTGTGTTATTAATAGCCCTTATGGTCTTTTTTTTTTTTTTTATGGTCAGTATGTTCATTCAATCCACAAGTATTTATTGAGTCTAATTTGTACCAGGATCTTTGCTGGGCATCAAGGAGTTTAAACTAAATAAGAATATAAAAGATGGTTCCGGCCCTAAAGGGCCTGCAGAGGAGTTCTAGAGACAAAAGAAAAGTCCAAGAACAGTTAGGGAACCACAACGTGCTGAAAAGGTAAAATTTTACTGGAGACATTTGACCTGTAGGAAAGAACAGACCTGAGGTGGGTAAGATAGCAATCTCCAAATATTCGAAGGCTGTCGTGGCAAAAGAATGAGATTTATTCTGTATAGCTTCAAAGAGCAGAACCTACTCTTCCGACCTTATCACCAAGGTAAATTCACCATTCCAGCCAGTTATTTTTCTATGGCTGCTCCTGAAATACTTGTCTCCCTTTTGCATCCAAATCCTATCTATTTGTCAAGGTCTAGTTCAAGTCTTTTCTAACCACCACAGTGTACAGTAGTCTGATTCCCATTTGAAGTCCTGTTCCACTGACTATCGTTCACTTGGCGTTTATGATGTGCTTTCTTGTAAAGTTAACTTATTTTTCCTTTGTGTATACTTCCCAAAGATTTTTGAGGGAAACGACCACATTTTTGTCCATCCTTACATTTCAGTATATTCTTGTAAGTTGGTGGCTATATCTTTGCAAGTTCATGGCTTTCACATTGTAGATTCTCCAGAAGTACTTGTTCATTGGTCCATTAACTATGAAAGATAACTAAATATTTGGAAATGGATTGGAGTACCAACTAATAAAAATAGAGCATTAGGATAGTGGTCTGGCTTTGAGATAAAGATAACTTTGGTTTTGGATATGTTGAGTTATGGAGCTAGTTCAGAAGTTCTCAAAATGAGTGCAAGTGAGGAAGGGGGCCTGAAAATATTTGTTGAAACCATGGAAATTGTATGCAAGAGATAGGAAATGGTGTGGAAGTCATAGAGGAAAGAGACTTAAGGAACATCCACAGAAGAAGGAGGGAGAGGAACCATTGCAGTTGTGATAGAGGTAAGAGGATAGGAGGAATTACAGAGTGTCACAGAAACTAAGGGAATGGACAATGTCAAGCCCTGTGCGTCTGATGTGAAACAGTGTATTTCATCACCTTGGGATGTTGCTGAGCTTGGACCTAGGGGTCTGACTTTGCCTTGCTTCCTCTTCCCCCTGAAGTGTTGGGCCCAGGAGCAAAGCAAACCCCAAGGTTAACTCTATAAATAACCTTGTTTTCCTGTAGAACCTATTGGTTTGGAGAGATGTGGGACTAGTTTAGTTAACTAAAGATCAAATGATAGAACCTATAACTATATAACTTATGTTCACGTAAAGCTGTACTGTTTACAAAACATGTTCAACAGTAATAACAAAACAGTAATGTACAAGTGGATACATACGTAGATATGTAAGCTGAACAGGAGTGGGAGGGCGTATTGAAGTACACCCATGTACATGTATGTGTGTACATGCTGCAAATGTGCCCATGTATGCAGTAGTGCATGCAGAGGACAGAGCCATGAAAACTTCTTAGCCATAACCATACACCTCCCAGGACTGAGATACTGGGCTTGAGGGCTAGGGTGCGGTGCCCTCATAGTCTCAGGGGACATCTAGGTTAATTGGCATATCATAATCCATACAGACAATGTTCTACATCGTATTTTGGTTAGCAGTGACTAGGGTCGTTAAAGCTTGTGAGTGGCCATCTAAGTTACAACAATCAGTCTCTGTCTGTCTAGAGCAAAGGCGAGTGATCAAAACCAAGGACTGAAGAGACCAATTAGTCCAGAGGACTAATGAACCACATGAACCGTGGTCTCTACTAGCCTGAGACCAGAAAAACTAGATGGTGCCCAGCTACTACCACCACTCTAACCGAGACCACAGTAGTAGGTCATGGACAGAGAGGGAGAAAAATACAGAACAAAATAAATATAGGACAAAATCCAAACTCATAAATAAGACCAGACTTACTGGTCTCATAGAGACTGAGATTATGGCCTTTAGACACCCTTCAAACTTGGAACTGAAGTCATTCCTGGAGATCACATTATAGCCATATGGTAGACAGGCCTATAAAATGAACAGTAATACCAGTGAAGAATGTACACCTCAGAACAATCAACTATACGAGTCCTAAAGGGCAGCATTTGCCCAAAAAAAAAGGTTAGAAGGACGGTAGGGGCAGGAAACCTGGGCAGACGGACTTGGGAATCCAAGGAGGAAGGGGGGAGAGTGCTGACATGTTCAGGGGTTTACAGCCAGTGTCACAAAACAAGCCGTGTGTAAATTGTTGAATAGGAAACTAATTTTTTCTGTAAACTTTCACCTAAAAACAACAATAAAATGTTAAAAAAAAAAAAACATTGTTATTCAATTTTTGTAGCAACTCCTATCTTATGGGTGAGAAAACTACGTAAAGACACTCTAAAAATTGCGTAAGTCATGGTAAAAATTGTACAAGTCATGGTGAAAATTGTTGTGGTGGTAGTTTTTACCATCACGGTTGTTGTTAGTTGCCCTTGAGTGGATTCTGACCCGTGGCAACTCCAAGAGTTACGGAGTAGAACTACCCCATAGGGTTTTCAAGGCTGTGACCTCTCAGAAGCATATCCCCAGGCCTGTCTTTTGAGGCATTTCCGGATAGGTTCAAACTGCTAACCTTTTGGCTAGTAGTTGATCACTTAACTGGTTGTACCACCCAGGAACTCCCACCAATCACTGCTATCTAGTTTTTTTTTTTTTTTTTGGAATATCTGATGAAATAATTCTGAATTTCCAAATCATTTCTTGTGGTCTGCAAATATTAAAACACTGGCCACCAGTGATATTTTAAAACTAAAGGTGCAGAATAGTCCACTCATTTTTTAAAAAAATTCTGTTGACTAAAAAAATTTTTTTTGCCAGGTTTACTAATAATACTTGTCTTTCCGTAGGTATGTAACAATTAGAGTTTTTGATGATTGAGTTTTATTTTGATTGATTTTCTTTAACCTGTTAATTATCAAAGTTCAGGGAGGAGCATAGTGTGAAAAGAGCTTGCGCTTCTCAAGTCAGACAGGGTTAGGTTGAATTTCTAGCACTTCCACCTGCAGGAAATCCCACTTTGGGGTCTTAGGTTCTAAGAAATTTTCCTTGCCTCATCTGTAAAATGGCAAAAGTAGTACAGGTTCACTATCCTTTATTCAATATCCCAGGGGCTAGATGTATTTTGGAATTCAGAATTTTGAGGGTTTTTTGAAGGGTAACACCCCTAAGAGGGTTTGGGGCTGTAACCTGTAATTAAACACCTTAATATTAAATAACACATGCTAAAAGAATGCCAAACCAAACCCATTGCTCTTAAATTGATGCCAAGTCATAGTGACCTTACTGGACAGAGTAGAATTGACCCATAGGGTTTCCAAGGCTATGATCTTTACGGAAGCAGACTGCCACATCTTTGTTCCGCAGAGCAGCTAGTAGGTTCGAACCACCAACTTTTCAGTTAGTAGCCAGGCAGTTCACCACAGTGTCATCAGGACTCTCTTTATTCATATTAAGGGGAATAAATAAAGACTATAAATAGCCTCACATTAATTCAGGTCAAATTTTGCCACATGAGTTCAGGTCAGGTAAGGTTTTACCTCCAGATAAGTTCCAAAAAACTTTAAATTTTCAGACCTTTTTGGATATTGGAATTTCGGATAAGGAGCTATGGACTAGTACTTCCCTTTTAAGGTTGTTGTGAAGACTTAAACAAGGTAAGCAAAAATTACTGGGTAGATACTCAATAAATACTAATTTTTTTTTCTTGCAGATGTTAAATTTTTCGTTTATTTTTTAATTTATAAACATGAGGTTCTCATTCTTTTTCTGAGAACGTGCTGCTTTAATTTCTCTTTCATCTGCTGATGGATTAGAGGGGGCCGGAGGCTAGGTCTTGAGAATGTAAGAGATGGGATGAGACAGATAGGTGAAGCTTACACCTTGTCATTAAGGGACCAGTCCGGATTTCTACCAGGTGGGTTTTCTAGATAACTGGTAGATTGAGTTTTACTGGTTGGGGAGTCATGCTCTGAAGTCTTGAGATGAGACCTTGTGATCCTCTTGTCACTGCTTTTTTGTGTTTTCACAGAGTGATAGAAGGAAGTCAAGGCACCATTATGACTCAGATGAGAAATCAGAAACAAGAGAAAATGGTATTACAGATGACCTGGATGCTCCCAAGGCAAAAAAAGCTAAAATGAAAGAGAAGCTAAATGGAGACACTGAAGAAGGATTTAGTAGACTTTCAGATGAATTCTCTAAATCTCATAAGTCAAGAAGAAAAGATCTGCCTAATGGTGATGTTGACGAATGTGAAAAGAAGTCAAAGCGAGTGTCATCCTTAGATGGTTCCACCCATAGATCAAGTGATAATAAACTAGAAGAGGTATGGATGATTTCTGTTTTGCATTTGACATGATTCTTCAAATACAGGCTAATTTAAATTTTTAGGCTGATTACAGTTGATTCTACAATATTTCCTGTTTAGTGTGGAATAATCAGTTAGACCAGGGTATCTATACACCTGAAATCTAAGGTTTTTTTTTTTTTTTTGGGTCCCTTATTACATTGTATTGTCATTTCTTGGGCTGGAAGGTGGTGGTCAAATTTAAACCTTTTCTGTATTTTTGGGTTCCTAAACAGTTCTTCTGAATTATTTTTTGGTGGCCATCTACTTGCATTTCTTATGGTTAATTCTGACCCTACCAGTACTCATGAATTGACTTGTGACCTCCTGAAACAAGGTGCATAAGGCCTCTTGACTTTGTGTATTAGGCTTTCTGCTTTTTCTCCTTCTGTAACAAATAGCAACTTGCAGGTGATCTTGAGGTCTTATTGTAATTCATTAATGGTAAAGCTGTTTGGATTTTTAAAACAAATGAAACATACAAAAATGGCCTGAAGACATCTATTTTAGTGTCTTATTCATCTACTCCTGCTATAACAGAAATACCACAAGTGTATGGCTTTAATAAAGAGGAATTTATTTTCTCACAAACTAGTAGGCTAGAAGTCCAAACTCAGGGTGTCAGCTCCAGGGGAAGGCCTTCTGTCTCTGTCGGGCCTGGAGGAAGTTTCCTTCTCGTCAGATTTCCCTTGGACTAGGAGAAGCTTTTCCACATAGGAACCCTGGGTCCAAAGGATGCGCTCTACTCCTGGCACTGCTTTCTTCGTGTGACGAGGTCCCAATGTTTCTCTGCTGGCTTCTGTCTTCTGTATCTCAAAAGAGATTGGCTTAAGACACTATCTAATCTTGTAAATCTCATTAATATAACTGCCATCATTACATCATAGTAATAGGATTTACAATACTTAGGGAAGTCACATCAGGTGACAAGATGGTAGACAGTCGTACAATACTGGGAACCATGACCTAGACAAGTTGGCAGATATTTTTGGGAGACACAGTTCAATCCATGACATTCCATCCTTTGGCCCTTAAAAATTCATGTCCTTGCTACATGTAAAACATATTCACCCTGTCATATCATCGCAAAAGTCTTAAATCAACTCCAAGTCCGAAATCCAAAAATCCCTCTTCATCTGCGAAGTCTATAATACAAGTTATTTGCTTCCAAAGTACAGCCACAAGGTAGATAGTTCCATTACAAATGGAAAAAATTGGAGGGAAAGAAGGCATAACAGACACTAAGCAAGTCAGCAGAACACATTATATTAGTCCTTAATACTTTGCAAATGACCCTCTGTTCTCTGAGAGAATTTACAAAATGGCCCTGCCCTCCGGATTCTGAGCGGAGGCCCCTTGGCCCTGGGATTCAGTACCGCCTTCCAGGCCCATTGGGACAGCAGCTCTGCTCCTTCAGCTTTAGGTGCGCCATTCTCCTAGTCCATCTGGGTGGCAGCTCCACCCTTAGAAACACTCTGTAGCTCCACTGGTAAGTGCCTGGAGGCACTGCACTCCCCCAGTAAACTGAAGGCACTCAACTCTCTTGCTCTGTGGGTCAGCAAGCCTAGTTCACCGATCTGTGCCAGGAGGCACCCCAACCTGCCAGGAAGCCTCTGCTACAAAGGCGCTCAGCTCTCTCGCTCCGTGGGTTGGCTCCATTGCAGTGTCACGCTGGTCTCCTGGTTTTGCAACTCCTGGTCGTCTGCTGCTGCTGGTTGTCTGCTGCTGCTTCTCACCATCTGCGCCTTCACTGGTGTTAACAGTTCTCACTTCCTTCAGAGTCCGCTATCCATTCACAGTTTCAAAACAGCTTCCACATTTTAGGTATCTCTTAGAGCAGCACCCCACTCTCTTGGTACTAAATTTTGTCTTAGTCATCTAGTGTTGCTATAACAGAAATAACACAAGTGGATGGCTGGCTAGAAGTCCAAATTCACAGTGTCAGCTCCAAGGGAAGGCCTGTTTCTGTCGGCTCTGGAGGAAGGTCCTCCTTGTCAGTCTTCTGGGTATTAATTTTTTTTTGGGGGGGGGTGGCGTAGAAAACATGCTTTGTACAGAGCCTACAGTCCTGGACTCATTGCTTTTACCAGTATCTGTTAGAGTAGATATTTTCTTGAACGGAAGTTGTTAAAAACTCTTCTGCAATATTACTTTAGCAGAGTTCATCTAGGTGCTACAATTTTTCAGCATACTACTCAGGTCTTCAGAAAGAAAAAATTTTATATTCTGTATAATTAATAATTCTTTACATTGGATAATTATTGATAATTTAAATACATTTATGATTCATTGTGTACTCTTTGGGGGACTTTGGGAAAAGATGTTGAGTCCTTGCCTTACAATAGGGTACTTTTTTATTTGTGAATTTGTTGTCTGTCAGGAAACACAGATGCTAGAAAGTTGAGCTAAATAAGGCCCTACAAATCTATATTGCTAGTAGTGGGACAGGCTGCTCCTTGCTCTTTGGGATTTTGCCAGATACAGTGCTCTGTACTGTAATAGGCTTAACTGTTAATTATTTTGTTTAGATTTTATTAGGGTTCAGGAATTCTACTTCTAGGAATTTATCCTGAGGAGATATTCATGAGGTGTGTAGAGATGTAGGAAGAAGTACGCTTATCACAGTGACATTGTTGATCACAGCAAAAAATGTACAACATCCTAAATTTCTGGCAGGAGGAAGTTGGTTTAATAAAATATGCTATATGCATGCAGTAGCTATCTCAAAGGGTGTAGAAGAATGCTAGAAACCTATTCAGTGTATTTTGTTAAATGAAAAAGGCATATTACAAAACTGTATGTACAGGATGATCTTTATTTTAAAAAAATGTATACACACGTAGAGTGAGGATTAGAGGAGTGTGTGTTTCAAATATGGTTTTAGATGATTATAGATTTTTTTTAATTCTGTTTATCTGTAGTTTCTAAAATTTCTATGATGAAAGTTATTTTTGTGGTAAATGTTTTATTTTAATCTTAAAAAGATAATAGCATTGAGATTTTTTTAAATAACTTACAGTTTTAATTTTGATACTATGTCTTTTACTCTGGTTCCCAGTTTGTAAAATACTGTGTGTTGTTCTGGGACTGCTTTCTTTCAACACATGAGTAATAAATTTTACTGGGCAGGTGTATTGTCTTTGTTCTGTATACACATTGACTAGTACACAAAGTTTTCGGTAGATGTTGAATGGTAATGTCATGCTAACCTGTATGTAAAAGAATTCTTCAAGCTTACGGGAGCTTTTCCATGCATTAGTGAGACCTTAAAAAAAAAAAAAAAAAAAGTTTTTAAGCCACGGAGCAACTTCCTAACTTTATTTTTGGAAAAAGTTTACTTTCCCCATTGTATAATTTCTTTTAGGCCTGACTTACAGCCTTGTGCTAACCCTTATAGTTGATATTATCTGTATCTATGATTATGATTTAGATTGTAAAATAGCTTTTTTGATATCTTAATTAGATGGAGATATATTTTGATTTATACAGTAGTTTTATTTCTAAAGGGAGTTTTATGTGTGAATTAAACATATAAAAAATATGGGAACATGTTTAAGTAAGCTTGCTATTTAAAGGAATACTTTTGAAATTTATCTCTAAGTTAATCTGTACAATATTTGCAAGTACTAACTAAAGTTGATTTATTAGCTCATTTAGTAAAATCGAACAAAAGAATAAATGGAGGGAAATGAGTAAAAGATTCTAAATACTGGTCAAAAATGGACTATACTATTTAGAATTTTTATTTCGACAGACCCTAACACGTGAACAGAAAGAAGGAGCCTTCTCCAATTTCCCGATTTCTGAAGAGACTATAAAACTTCTGAAAGGTACTCTGAATTTTAATGGATATCTGAATGCAAATATTCAGTTAGATTTTATAATTTTTTGTGCCTTTCCTAACAAAATGGAGAGTATTAAAATCATAGAGAAATACAGTTAATGCTACATCATTCTTGTCAGTATTCTGACCCATTTTTAATCTGAGAGAATTACATGTATTTGTCAGAAGTTAGGCCAAGTGTTTCATAGTTCTTCTTTGGGGTAGGAGTAACTGTGAATGTCACTAAGTGTTGTATCTTTAGGTAGACATTGAGGAATCAAATGTATTTTCAAACAAATACATTTTTTTCTTAATGCTACTCTTAAAGAAATTTTAATGAAATCTCATTTTACAGGTCGAGGGGTAACATATCTCTTTCCCATTCAAGTTAAGACCTTTGGTCCTGTATATGAAGGAAAAGACTTAATTGCACAAGCGCGGACAGGAACAGGAAAGACATTCTCTTTTGCCATTCCCTTGATTGAAAGACTCCAAAGAAATCAAGAGACAATTAAAAAAAGCCGCTCACCAAAGGTAACCATGATAGGGAGTAAAGGCTTTAAACATTATTTAAATAGAAAAGGAAAGAGTATATTAGTCTTTAGTTCAAGTACCTCCGAGATAGAAAAGTCAACCCTTTGGCATAAGATAAAAGTTTGGGTCCTAAAGCAAAAATTTGTTAATTTTAGCGTAAAGAAATCTCAGGCAGAGTGAAATTGAAGTAATTGTTGCATATGTTTGTGGACCCATAGACATCTTTGATAACTTTGTATATTTGAAGCCAGCATATCTTATTTTAGGAATATGCACAGTTAATGTATTTAGTGTCCTTTTTTTTTTTTTTGTCCTTCGTCCTGGCCCTTGCTTTTAAACAATGAATATTGAATTTGCTATAAAAAGATGTTTATTCATTTGGTCATTTAGTAAATATTCAATATTTTAAATATTCAGTATTTGTTATTTCACTGGTTGACTTCTTAAGAATAGTATTATAGAAGTTACAGTGTTAGTTTCTGTATTATTGAGGTGTTAAATGTCTGTATTCATTTATAATTAGTAAAGAACATAGGGGACCTGTTGTTGTTAGGTGCCATCGAGTCAGTTCCGACTCATAGCAACCCTTTGTACAACAGAACGAAACGCTGCCCAGTCCTGCACCATCCTCACAATCCTTGGTATGCATGAGCCCACTGTTGCAGCCATTGTGTCACTCCATCTCTTTGAGAGTTTTCCTCTTTTTTGCCAACCCTCTACTTTACCAGGCACGATGTCCTTCTCCAGGGACTGATCCCTCCTGATAACATGTCCCAAGTGTGTGAGATAAAGTCTTGCCATCCTTGCTTCTAATGCGTATCCTGGCTGTACTTCTTTCAAGACAGATTTATTTGGTCTTCTGGCAGTTGACAGTATATTCGTTATCCTTTGCCAACACCATAATTCAAAGGAATCAATTCTTCTTTGGTCTTCTTTATTCTTTTGTCCAGCTTTCACATGCATATGAGGCAATTGAAAACACCATGGCTTGGGTCAGGCGCACTAGGGGACCTAGTGAAATTTGAGGCTAAAATATGACCTTTTTAGAACCTGTGTTCACTTTAAGGTTTGTAAAATATTCATCTCTTTTACACTGGTTAAGAAAGGAAAGTATCAGCATCGTAACTTGAACAGATCTGACTAAAACTATTTGTTCTTTGAAAGATCCCCAAATGGTTAAATCTGTGAGAGCCAGAACTCAGCGGGACTGTCTGGCCTTTTCAGGTCTAGCAAGTTTTCCGCCGTTGACAGGGTGCCATCTTACCACTTGTCTGTTACTCTTTTTAGTGGAAAATATGAGTTTTCCTTCTTTGACAGGCTTCTGCCTTGCACATGTTTGGCTATCGAAGGTTTTATTGTACATTATAAAAGCATATTCACATATGTGAATGTAATTAAATCATAATGGTCTTGGAAAAACTATCCCAGATTGGATTGGCCATCTTGGTTTTCAGGACAAATCTTTTTTGGAGAGTTGTATTCCTTAGGTGAAATTGGAGAAGATTACAAGTAATAGAACACAATCCCAACAACATCTTTAAAAGCTTTTATGTTAAAAAGATGTTACTAGGGATTCCAGGAAACCCTGCTGGCGTAGTGGTTAAGAGCTAGAGCTGCTAACCAAAAGGTCAGCTGTTCAAATCCACCAGGCGCTCCTTGGAAACCCTATGGAGCAGTTCTGCCCAGTCCTGGAGGGTTACTATGAGTCAGAATCGACTCGATGGCAGTGAGTTTGTTTTTGTTTTTAGGGATTCCATCTTCACCATTTCTATTTGATTCTGAACAAGACCCTTCACGTCTCTAAGACTCAGGTTCCTCATCTACAAAATTAGGATAATGATGCCAACTTTTAGGGTGTTTGTTTGGATTAAATTACGTATTCATATAAAGCACTTAGTAACTGGCACAGGGTAAACATTTGTTCATTTGACAAGTATTTTTTGGGTCTCTGTTATGTGCCAGACACTAAAATGTAAGGAATATGGTAAGCAAAACTGGCATAAATCCCTACCCTTTATGGAGCTTATACCTTTTAGTAGGCAAGATGGATAAGAAGCAAATAAGTGAAATATAAATATTTTATATGGTATAAGTACTAAGGAAGAAAAATAAAGCAAAAAGGGGGGGACATGAAAAAAGGGTTGGGAATCTCACTGAGAAAATGATTTTTGGAAAGAGACCTGAAGAAAGTGAGAACGTGTAGTAAATATAAGCGGTTGTGCTTGTTGGAGAGTCCCGGGATGATGCACATAGTTAACGTTCTTGGCTGTTAACCAAAATGTCGGGGGTTTGAATCCATGCGGAGGTGCCTTGTAAGAAAGCCCTGGCAATCATTTAAAAAAAAATCAGCCCTTGAAAACCCTGTAGACACAGTTCTACTCTCATACACGTGGGGTCACTGTGAGTCAGAATTACTCGATGGCAACTGGTTATTACGCTTGTTGTTACTTGTTGGCAGTCTTTAAATACAGTATTGATGTTGAAATTCCCAAGTTTTAAATGCACTTTAAAAACGTCGTCTCAGTTCGAATTCAGAAGTCTTTGGAAAATTTTTTTTTTTTTTTTTTTAAATCTTTTGCTCAGGTACTCGTTTTGGCTCCAACAAGAGAACTGGCAAACCAGGTAGCCAAAGACTTCAAAGATATAACTAGGAAACTCAGCGTGGCGTGTTTTTATGGAGGAACATCGTATCAAAGCCAAAGTGAGTAAATACGTGTGGTAGCTCAAAGTGTTTGCTACTTAAATATAAGGAAATAATATGAACATGTACATTTGAGTTTTCCTTATTGCTGATATTTGTCTCCTCTCACAGTTAATCATATTCGAAATGGTATTGACATCTTGGTTGGGACCCCTGGCCGTATCAAAGACCATCTGCAGAGTGGCCGATTGGATCTTTCTAAACTCCGTCATGTTGTGCTTGATGAAGTGGATCAGATGTTAGATTTAGGTTTTGCTGAACAAGTTGAAGACATTATCCATGAATCCTACAAAACTGGTATATTTTTTATGCAAAATAAGCACATTAGCAATTTTTCTGTCTAAAAGTTTGTGAATATTTTATTTAATGATTTTTATCACATTGTCTCCTAGCATTCTAACCAAGCTAAAATTATTTAGTATCTGTTCTCTTTGTGAACAAGAAAGGATGATAGCACACTTCAACTATTTTCTGAGCTTTCTGTCTTTTCTTTCATGTATTGTTTTTTTTAGTCATTAGTTAAATTTACTAACTCATTTTACTGACTTCTTTGCTCAGTATTCCTTTTTAAATTCTTACGTGCCTCCTGGGTTCAGTTTTCTTTATATTATGCCCCAGTTTTGAAAGTTGGAAGTTCTAATAGTTGAAGTGAAGCCTACATGTTCAGAATTAACCCTAAGTTTTTGATTTTCCATTAGTTCTTGGAACTTTGGGGAGATTTTTCAAGAGCTGGCTACATTGTGGGATGATAAAGTTTTTTAATTCTTTTTGTTTATTTAAGATTCTGAAGACAACCCTCAGACTTTACTTTTTTCTGCAACTTGCCCACAGTGGGTATACAAAGTTGCAAAAAAGTACATGAAATCCAGATATGAACAGGTTGACCTTGTTGGAAAAATGACTCAAAAGGCTGCAACTACTGTGGAAGTAAGTAGCTTTCCAGCATGATAGATTTTAGGTTTTAGTTGATATTTACTTTTGAAGTTTGTTGAAGTTAAACTTTAGCTTTGAGTAACTATTCAGCCCCAATCTCTCTTTTTTGCCCCTCGTCGATAAGATACCTGTGTATAAGACTGAGGAGCAGAATAGAATAAATAGGGAAGAAAGCAGAGTATGCGAATAGTCAAGTCCTAACAGATACATGGAGCCGTGGTGGCTCAGTGGTGAGGAGCACAGATGCTAACCAAAAGATCGGCAGGTCGAATCCATCAGCTGCTCCTCCTTGGAAACCCTGTGCTGTTCTGCTCTGTTCTGCAGGGTTACTATGAGTTGGAATTGACTCGACAAACAAGTTTGAGGCAGACTTAAAGTATTTAGAATATGAGAAAGGAGGCAATTCACGTAGGTTAGGAGAGGATGATGCTGGGATAATTTGCTAAAGCTCATATCATACTGTATACCAGTGAAATTCCAGAAAGATTAAAAAAGTTAAGTCTTAAAATAATTTAAAGCAAATGTAGATGAATATTTACCTGACTTTGTGAAAGAGAAGACCTTTCTAAACACAAAGTAAGAAGAAAAAACCTTAAAAGAAAGAGGTTGATAATTTTAACTCCATGAAAATTTTAACTAATCGTATTAAAAAAAAATTAAAAGGCAATATTTGCACTGTTTATAACAGTCAGGTGTGTACCATATTTGTCACCTTTTCCGTTTACTAGATATGCATATATGTGTACATAGGGAAAATGGAAGTTTTGATGAACAGTAGTGTAATCTATAGAATACAATGCAATGGTTAAAGAGAGTGAAAGGAACAAGTTACAGGGTAATACGTACAGAATCTTTTTTTTGTTGTTGTTAAAAATATACACAAGTAATGCTAAGTGGATGCCTTTCCTAAGCTCATGGAGAACATGAAAAGCATAGAGAAATATCTA
Organism: Loxodonta africana; assembly: GCF_030014295.1. Classification (NCBI taxonomy): domain Eukaryota; kingdom Metazoa; phylum Chordata; class Mammalia; order Proboscidea; family Elephantidae; genus Loxodonta; species Loxodonta africana. The sequence continues at coordinate 66,805,404 of NC_087357.1, forward strand.
TTTCTTTCAATTGCTGAATACTCTCCGTTGTATGAATATACTGTAATTTATTTATCCTTTCATTTATTGATGGGCATTAGGTATTTATATAAATATGCAATAACAGGTTGGAAGAATAAACATCAAATTGATGACAATGATTCCTTCTGGGAAGGGGACCGTTTTAGTAAAGGATTGTCAAAAGAGGCTTTGGGTTTTTTGGAATGGTTAAAAATTTTACAGGAAGCATGTAAAATTTATCAGTGCAAGAAAGTTTATTAAGGACGTTTTCAAATATACAGAAAGAGAATATAAGGAACCCGATGTACTCATCACTAAAAAAAAAGACTGTAGCAATTATCTTTTCTGTACCACTCCCCCCCCCCCCAATATGTTCCTCACCCTGCTTGTAAAGCATTCCCGGTCATCGTTTCATCTTCATGTAATGGCACGTATTTCTAAAAGGGTAAGGACTCTTAAAAAACAAAATAAAAACAACCACAAAGCCATTATCACAGTAGAAAAAAATTAAAAGTACTTCCTAGTATCAAATACTGTGCACATTACCTTGGTTGTCTTTTTTTTTTCAGTAGTTTGCTTGCATTTGGATCCAAATAAGATCCTTACGTTGCCATTGGTTGATAAGTATCTTTATCCTTTTAATCAGTGGCTTCTCCTTGCAATTCTGTTGGAAAAAAACTCATAGTTTGTCTCCTGGATTTCCACATCTCAATTTTGGTGATTTCATTTATTGATGAAATAAATAAATGAAAACTAATTTTATAAAACTTCAAAAATTGTAAACACTACATGGATGAACCTCAGAAGCATTATGCTAAGTGAAAGAAGCCAGATAAAAATGATAACATCCTATAGAATTCCATTTATACAGAATATTGAGGATTGGTACGTCTATCCTTGCGGTGTTGTTTAGCACGTTCTTCTGTCTCATTTTTCCTTTGAGCTGATGGATTGAGAGGCTTGGTTTTTTTGGCAGGGGAGGGGATGGAGAGCAAGACTTTGTCATAGGTGGTCAAATGAGTCTTAATTTTCTTGTACTTTTCTCTGGTTTTTTAGCTCATCTAGAATTAATACATGTTACTTTTAAAAAACAACTTTATTAAGACATACATTAAAATGCACAGATTTAAAATGGACAGCTTTAAGTGTTTTCCTAACATTTTGTCATGAAAAGTTTGAAATATTCAGCAAAGTTAAAAGAATTTTACAGTGAATACTTATATATATGCACCATCTAGATGCTACCATTAACATTTTACTGTATTTATCTTATGCCTATGCATCATTTTTTTGGATGCATTTCAAAGTAAATTGCAGAAATCAGTATATTTTCCCATAAGTGTTTTAGGATGTATATTGTAATCTACAGCTCAGTATTTGCAATTAAAGAAAAATCTTTTTTATTTTTTGTAATTTTTTTTGATTGAGGTAAGATTCACATAAAATTAACCATTTTAAAGTATACAATTCAGTAGTGTTTAGTACATTTGCAGTGTTGTGCAACCATCACTTCTACTTAGCTTCAAAACATTTTCCTTACCCCTAAAGGAAACCTCATACTCATTGAGCAAAAACTCCCCCCAGTCCCTAGCAACCACTAATCTGCTTTCTGTCTCCGTGGATTTAGCCAGTCTGGATATTTTATACAAATGGAATTATATAGTAGATTATTTTTTGTATCTGGTTTCTTTCACTTAGCATATTTTTTCTTCTGTTTTTTATGATTTGTGTGCTTATTCAAATTTTGTACAGATATGTGCATATACTATTCAAACAAAGATACAGGTAAAATTTACATTTTTAAATTTTTTTATTGTGCGTTAGGTGAAAGTTTACAGAGCAAATTAGTTCTCATTTGATAAAGTGTTTCATGACCTTGATTTCATTCCCCACAATGTGTCAGCACTCCCCATTTCCACCCTGGGTTCCACATTTTCTTTAGTTCTGATTTTCTATCTCTTCCTGCCTTCTCATTTTTGCTTTTGGGCAGATAATGCCCTTTTGATCTTGTATAATTGATTGTTCTAAGGAATACATTCCTCTCGGGCATTATTGTTTATCTTATATGCTTGTCTGTTGTTTGGCTGGGAGCTGGTCTCTGGGAATGGCCTCAGTTCCAGTTCAGAAGGGTGTCCTTAGGGCCATCATCTCCGGGGTTCCTCCAGACTCTGTCAGACCAGTAAGTTTGGTCTTTTTTGTGACTTTAATTTTTTGGTTCTACAGTTTTCTCCCACTCTGGACCCTCTGTTGTGAGCCCAGTCAGAGCAGTTGGTAGTGGTAGCTGGCCACCATCTAGTTCTTCTGGTCTTGGGGTCAGGTAGGCTGTGGTTTGTGTAGTCCATTAGTCCTGTGGACTAATTGCTCCCTTGAGTCTTTGGTTTTCTTCACTAGACGGAAGGAAACCAATAGGTGTATCTTAGATGGCTGCTTACAAGCTTTTAAGCTTCTAGACACTACTTACCAAAGTAGGGTGCAGAACATTGTCTTTATATATTATGTTGTGCCAGTTGACACAGATGTCCCCTGAATCTGTGGCCCTTTGTCTTTCGGCCTAGGAACTTTATCCTGCGGGGTGTTTGGTTATGTCTAAGAAGTTTCCCTGACTGTACCCCTTGTCTACTCTATATGAGCTGTACCTACAGTTATGTATGTATAAGTATTAGCATAATGTTTTTTTGGTTCATCCATGTAATGTTTACAGTTTTTGAAGTAAGTTTTGTACAATTAAATGCAAATCTTAAGTGTACATTTGCTAGGTTTTGACAGATTCATACACATGTATAATCCAAACAAACCCGTCAAGATACAGAGTATTGCCATTATCTCAGAAAGTTCCCTTATGCCCCTTCGCAGTCAGTTCCCCCATCCAGAGGCAACCACTGCTCTGATTTTTTTTTTCCCGAATATAGATTAGTTTTGCTTGTTCTAGAACTTCACATAAAAGGAATCATACTGTATGTACTCTATTGTTTCATGTGTCAGGAGCTGGTTCCTTTTAATTGCTGAATACTGTCCATTGTATGAATGTACTACAATTTATCCTTTCATGTATTGATGGGCATTTGTATATTGCCTTTTAAATGGGGTTAGGAAGAGTTGCTATCTTATAGTTTCCCAGGATGGCCAGTTTTGACCAGATTAAAAAAAGTATACAGGGAAAGTATTTTAAAAATAAATTTAATGAAACAGATATTTGACATTTTCTTTCCTCAAAGCATTTGGCCATCCAGTGCCATTGGTCTCAGAGGCCGGCAGTTATTGGAGATGTCCTTCAAGTCTATAGTGGATCTGAAGGGAGGGCTATTATTTTCTGTGAAACCAAGAAGAACGTAACTGAAATGGCCATGAATCCACACATAAAACAGGTATTTTTTTTAATGCTTTCTCTGGTAGAGATTATAGGGATGAATTACTAAACAAAAATCATTATTGTCATATGGACTGGATTTGATAGTCATTCTCAGAATTGAGTTTAATTTAGAAAGAAATTGTTGTAGCCAGTCTCTTATGATCTGTTAAGTCAGGATAGAATTCTGTTAATTTTCATCAGATGCTTTTTTAATTAAGACTCTGAAAATGTGATCTTGAAGATAGAAAGGTTGAAATGAAATGAGACTCTGTGGGTATGAGTGGGTGATATGGGTGATATTTTAGAGTGTGTTAGAATCACAAGTACGTATTCAGTGAATTGACCAGAATATTAAATCTATGTGTCTTTTTTCTTTTTTAAAAAATTTTATAGTAGAAAATTTCAAACACATACAAAAGTCTACAAAATACTGTAATGAACCCCTATATCTTCATCCTCCAGTACTTATTTTCTTCTTCTATATGCCCACCCACTTACCCCCCGTGAGCTATTTTGATGAAAACCTTAGATACCATATTATTTCATCCGTAAATATTTCAGTATGTATCTCAAAAATAAAAGGTTATTTTTTAAAATCCACAATAGTGTTATCATATCTAAAAAATTGACAACAGTTTCTTCTAATGTTAATCAGTGTTCAGATTCCTAGTAGTTCATAAATGCTTGTTTTCTTTTATAGATTCTTTTTTAAAAATCTGTATTCTAATAAGGTTCTTAGATTGTGTGAGTTCACTTACTAAGTCTGTGTTAGTATATGCGTTGTTTCATCTCTTTAATTACTGTGTAAGAAACCAAGTTTTCATAAAACCTAGATTACTGCTTCCCTGCGTTGTCATTTAACATGTTCCTCTGTTTTCTGTATTTTTTGAAAACTGGTAGTTAGATACAAAGGCTTCATCATATTCAAGTTTATTATTATTTTTATTGGCAAAATTACTTTATAGGTTGTGTAAGTCTATTAGGAGGTATACAATGTCAATTCTTTCTCTTTTTGTCATATTAACAGCACTTGAAAATTAATGTTATCAGCCTTTATGTTGATGTGTCTCTCCAGTCGTTTTTGTTGTCCATGAGTTATCTAGTAGATTCCTAAAGAAGGGCTCATGGAACTAATATTCCCTGTTGATAATAGCTTCTCTGTGGCCTTTATACCTGAAAATAATTTTGCCTGGATATAAAATTTTTGGTTTACGTTTTTTTCCTTCAGTGTCTTAAATATGTTATTCCGTTGTTTTTAGAATAAAGTATTACTATCAAAATTTCACTGCCAGTCTGATTTTTGTTCCTCATAAATGATTTTATATCTGGATTCCCAAAGACTTTTATTTTTCTTTAAAAATTAGTAGTTTTACTAGAACATATTTTGGTAGTGGTGTTCTTGGTCAGTTTTTCCAGGTACATGGTGTATACTTTCAATTTGTAGTTTCAAAACTTTTTCTTCAATTTCAGCAAATTTTTCCTGAATCACAGTTTTTAGTATTTGGGTTGTCTCATTGCTTTGGTTTTATTCTTTAGGGACTCATATGTATGCTGGTGCTCCTTTCTTCTCTCTCATATTTTGTTACTTTATTTCATATCCATATGAGAAAATATTTCATTAAAAATTTTTTTTTATTGTGTTAGGTGAAAATTTACAGTGCAAATTAGCTTTTCATTCAAAAATTTATAAAACAAATTGTTTTAAGACATTGATTGCAGTCCCTGCAATGTGTCAGCACCCTCCCCCTTTCCCTTTCTACCCTGGGTTCTCCGTGTCCATTCATCCAGTTTCCTGTCCCTTCGTGCGTTCATGTTGCACATTTGGTCTCGTATACTTGATTGAACTAAGAGGCACGTTCATCGTGTGTGTTATTGTTTATTTTATAGGCTTGTCTCATTTTGGCTGAAAAACAGACTTCAGGAGTGGCTTCAGTTCTGAGTTAGCAGGGTGTCTGGGAGCCATAGTCTCGAGGGTTTCTCCAGTCTCTGTTAAACCAGTAAAACTTGTCTTTATTTTTTTTAATTTGAATTTTGTTCCACATTTTTTCTTCCATTCTGTTCAGGACCTTCTATTGTGATTTCTGTCAGAGCAGTCGGTGGTGGTAGCTGGGCACCGCCTAGTTCTGGGCTCAGGCTGTGGTTCATGAGGTCTATTAGACCTTTGGACTAATGTTTTCCTTTGTCTTTGGTTTTCTTCATTCTCCTTTGCTCCAGGTGGTGTGGGGACGAATAGCTGTATCTTAGGTGGCCACTTGGGAGCTTTTAAGACCCCAGATGCTTACTCACCAAAGTAAAGTGTAGAACATTTTATTAACTGTGTTACACGAATTGACCTAGATGTCTCCCAAGACCATGGTCCCCAGCCCTCAGCCCCAGTAACTCAGTCCCTCAAGGTGTTTGAATGTGCCTGGGAAGCTTCTATGACTTTGCCTTGGTCAAGTTGTGCTGCTTTGCCCTACACTGTGTGTTGTCTTTCCTGTCACCAGAGTTACCACTTGTGTGGTATCTGTGACTTCCCCATCAAAGATTTTTTTTCTGTGTGTAAACCTTGTTTTTTTGTAATAGTGGTCTCATACGGTATTTGTCCTTTTGTGATTGACTTACTTCATTCAGTATAATGCTCTCCAGACTCATACATGTTGTGGGATGTTTCATGGATTCATCATTGTTGCATAGTATTCCCTTTTGTATATTTACCATTATTTATCATTCATCTGTTAATGGACACTTTGGTTGTTCCCATCTTTATGCTACTGTGAATAATGCTGCAGTGAACATGGGTGTGCGTATGTCTATTTGTGTGATGGCTCTTGTTTCTCTAGGATGTATTCCAAGGAGTGAAATTGCTAGATGGTATGATATTTCTCTCTCTAGCTTTTTAAAGACGCACCATATAGTTTTCCACAGTGGTTGTACCATTTTACATTCCTACCAGCAGTGTGTAAGAGTTGCAATATACCTGCAACCTCACCAACATTTGTTATTTTCTGTTTTTTTATTAGTGCCAGTAATGTTGGAGTGAGATGGTATCTCACTGTAGTTTTGATTTTCATGTCTCTAATGGCTAATGATTGTGAGCATTTCCTCAAGTGTCTGATAGCTGCCTGAGTATCATCTTTGGTGAAGTGTCTTCATATCCTTTGCCCATTTTTTAAATTGGATTATTTGTCTTTTTGTTGTTGGTGTTGAAGTATTTTATATATTTTAGAGATTAGACCCTTGTCAGATATGTCGTAGCCAAAATCTTTTTCCCAGTCTATAGGTTCTCTTATTACCCTTTTGGTGAAGTCTTTTGATGAGCTTAAGTGTTAAATTTTTAAAAGCTCCCAGTTATCTAGTTTGTTCTCTCTGTTTGGTATTGTTAGTTATGGTTTGTATTGTATTTATGCCATGTATTAGGGCCCCTAGCATTGTTTCTATTTTTCTTCCCATGATCTTTATCATTTCGGGTTTTATATTTAGGATTTTGATCCATTTTGTTTTAGTTTTTGTGTCTGGTGTGAAGTATGCGTGCTGTTCCATTTTTTTACAGATAGACATCCAGTTTTTCATGTTTTTCTTTACTCAGTTTTACAGAATTTTCCGTCTTAAAGCATTGTCTATTGTCAGTATGTTACGGATTGAATTGTGTCCCCTAAAATGTGTGTCAGTTTGGCTAGGCCATGATTCCCGGTATTGTGCGGCTGTCCACTGTTTTGTGATCTGATGTGATTATCCTACATGTTGTAAATCCTAACCTCTATGATATTAATGAGGCAGAATTAGAGGCAATTATTTTAATGTGTCAAGACCCAGTCTCTAGGGTTAAGTTGTATCTTGAGTCAGTCTCTTTTGATATTCAAAAGAGAGAATCAAGCAGAAAGGAGAGGGACCTCTTGACACCAAGAAAGAACCACCAGGAGCAGAGTGTGTCCTTTGGACCCTGAGTCCTTGCACTGAAAAGCTCCTAGACCAGAGGAAGACTGATGACAAGGGTCTTCCCCCAGAAGCGACAAAGAGAGGAAGCCTTCCCCTGGAGCTGGCACCCTGAATATGGACTTCTAGTCCCCTAGACTGTGAGAGAATAAATTTGTTTGTTAAAGCCACCCACTTGTGGTATTTCTCTTATAGCAGCACTAGATAACTAAGACAAATGTTATATTCCTTCTGGTATAGTCTTCATTTATGAAAACCTCTTAGCTCTTGGTTCTATTTCTTGAGTTATATCACCTTATTTTTAGTGTTTCTAACTCTGATGTTTATTCTTTCATATATTACTTAAAAATTTTTTGTAGCTCATTTTGAAATGTAAGGCTGTATTTTTCATCTGTTTTGTGGGCATGCCTTTCTAGAGTGCTTTCATGATCTGTAGAGAGATTATTTTGCCTGTTCTTTGTTTTTTCTCCTAATTACTTTGTATGAGATTGTCTGTAGTCTTTTTATTGCTCATTTTTAGGTGAGGTTAATCTTTCTGAATTTTCTGAAGCATGGGTCAGAATAGTTTTTCAACTTCACAGCTCTAGAGCTTCCTGTTTTGTTATTTTTGTCAGTATTTAAAAATACGATCTGTAAGTTATATCTCAATAAAGCTGTTATATATATATAGTCACCCACTTTCTGAACTCCTGCCGTCTCTTCCCTTTTATCTCGATCTTCTTTTTCCTTTGCTTCTGTTGTTCCTGGCATCCTCAGTTTGGATTCTAGGCCTAGCGTTGTCTCCTCAGTGTGGGCCTTTATATAGGACTCAGCCTGTTCCAGCCCCTTCAGACCTTACCTCAGGCTCCTCACAATCACCCTTCAATGTGCAAAAGCCCTCCCCGCTTCAACTGTTAATCCCAAATTGGCCCATTATGGTTTCCAGGGAGTACTTATTTCTAGGACTGGCAGATTCTACCCGTAAGTATAGTTCTTACCCCACCCGCTCATGTTTTAGGAATCATGAGGATATCTTGTCGCTTAGTTCTGTCATAGATGTTATCTGTGGATTTTTTAGTTTTGTTATCCTAGTTGCTGTGTTCTTTTTTTATGTGGGAATTGCTTTAAAAAATATGCTGTCCCCATCTTCTGCTGTCATTTTAACTAAATTGTGTACCATTAGGTTTGATTTTTAAAATGTCCAGTATAAACATACAGACCCTAAATATCATTGGAGGGTAGTTGCTTTACCTTTCCTGGCATTGTATTAGACCTCTCAGCAGCAGCTGTCTTGCAGAAGCTATTGCTTTATCTCAAAGGGAGGAATTGCCTTGCTGCAGAGGCTGAGGGAGAATTTTCTCAGTGGGTGGTCATCAGTTTCTATGGTTGGAAGGAACAGAGGTTCTCCTCAGCTGGGTGTCTGTCTGCTATTTATTTGGAAAGTAGCAGTAGCATCTCCTAGGTCATAAGAGATTTTATGGACTAACCAGAGAACTTTAATGGTTAGTTTTTATTTTTTAATTTAAATTTAATTTTCGAAGGTCAGTTTTTACCTGGATTTCAGGAAAAAAATACTTTCTGGATTCTAAGCAGTTAGACACAAACACATTTACTTTGGAAGACTTGGAAACCATCACTGGTATTGTGAGTGTATCATTCCCTCTTAGGACTAATTATCAAGTAAAAAATCTCTGTTGGGTTGAGTTTTTTAAAAGTGAATTTAAAAAATTCACTGTGAAGAGCTGTTTATTTAAAGCATGTTTGCTTATGACTTAATTTTTCTCTTAACTTGAGTTCCATGATACCACACAGGTTTTCTTCCCAGTTTCTGTTGAGGTCTTTTTGTATTCTTGCCTGTACTTTAAATACTGGCATTCCTCATGGTTCTGACGTCTACATTTAGTTCTTATCACTACAGACCCTTCCTGATAGGGGAAAAGCGCGCCATGATTGATAGTACGGACTTGGAGTCAGGCATATCAGGGTTTAAATCTCAGTTGTGTTACTTACTGTGTAATCTTAGGCAAGTCACTTCATATTTCTGTGCCCATGTTTCTTTTTAAGAAGTGGAATTAAAAATCGCTTTTTAAAATATCAGTTTTAATATTTAAATGAAATCATTTAAAGTATTTAGCACGATGCTTTTACTGTAGTAAGCAGCTAAGAAATATAGTGTATATGGGTACATGTACATAATCATTCCTGTGGTTCTAGTAGGAAATGCTGGTGGCATAGTGGTTAAGAGCTATGGCTGCTAACCAAAAGGTCAGCCGTTCAGATCCACCAGGTACTCCTTGGAAACTCTATGGAGCAGTTCTGTTTCCTATAGGGTTGCTATGAGTCAGAATCAACTCGATGGCAGTGTTTTTTTTTTTTTTTATGGTTCTAGTATGGAGCCCTGGTGGCACACTGCCAAAACGCTAGGCTGCTAACTGAAAGGTCAGCAGTTTGAACTCACCAGCCGCTCTGCAGGAGAAAGATGTGGCAGTCTGCTTCTGTAAAGATTGTAGCCTTGGAAGCCATATGGGGCAGTTCTGCTCTGTCCTTATAGGGTCATTATGTTCGGAATAGACTTGATGGCAAACAACAACAACATGATAGTCATTGTGTATATGCTAATGCCCACATCTTTCTCTAGCTTAGATTTGGGCATTATTAAAAATTCACTGTAAAGAACTAGGCTTGTGTCTATCCTACTGACCATAGACACCAAAACCCACTATGAATGTAAAACTGAATTCATTCTCTCCTAGATGTCTGTTCTCACTCTGTCTCCAACTTTCCTCTTGGTGAATGATACACATCTACCTACAGCCTAAGCCAGAAATCTGTGTATCACCATTGACTTTTTTTTCCCTCACCATTCTCCATCCAGTTAATTACAGCGTAATTTTTGGATTCTATTTCCTATGATTTAAAACTGCCCATTTCTCTCCTACCCCAATTGCAGAAGCTCAGAATCTGGGAGGCATGCATAATATCTTTTATACTCATTTCCACTGTCTTCCACTCCCATTTTCATCTGATATTTCTCAAATTCACACATAACCTAGTCCCTACTTACCCCTCCAGCCTCCTCTTATTGTCACACCATCCCTTCATTTTCTGCACTCTCTCCACACATGCCATGTTTCCTCTTACCCCACAGGGCTCTTGAACTTGCGGTCTACCTTGCCTAGCAACTCTACTCATCCTTCAGAGCTTAGTTCGAAGCATCATTTTTCAGAGAACTCTCCCATACCCCAAACTAGGTCAGGTTGCCCTGTTAATTGCTCACTGCCTCTTAGACTTTTGCTTCATCCAGTGTATTTGTTGGCAATACTTATTGGCATGTGTAATTATCTGGTTATTGTCCATCTCCCCTACTAGATTATAAAGACCATGAGGACAAACTCAACCAAACCCAACTCATAGTGACCCTATAGGACAGAGTAGAACTGCCGCATAGGGTTTTCAAGGCTGAAATCTTTACAGAAGCAGACTGCCATATCTTTCTCCTGTGGAGCAGCTGGTGAGTTTGAGCCACCAACCTTCCATTTAGCAGCCGAATGTTTTAACCACTGTGCCACCAGGGCTCCTGCATGAGGACAGAGACAGTCTTATTTTTGTTCACCATTTTATCCCTCGTGCCTGACGTGTGGTAGGTGTTCACTAAGGATTTGTTGAGTGAATAGGTGGTCATTGCCATTACCCTAGTGAAGCCACTGGTACATCTTCTGAATTCTACATGTGAACCGGATCTCCCTGGCTTTTGCCTTGCCCATTTCTAATACCTTCTGTACATTGTAGCCGGAGCGTTCTTTCTAAGATGCAGATCTGATCATGATACTGTTCTGCTCACAATCATTCAGTTGTTCCCACTGTCCTGAGGATAAAGTTCATATTCCTTTCCCGCCTTCTCTCTCACCATTTCCCTGTTTTACTCTGTGCTTTGTAATACGCAAATATTTTAGTTCCCCGGGCTCATTATGTTGCCTCTCACTTGTATGTATGAGATTTCTTCTGCCCAGAACTCCCTGGCCTCCTGCTCCTCCTTTTACCTGACTGCTAGTTCGTTGTTATCTGTTACGTCTCGGTCGCAGTACTGCCTTCCTCCCAGACAGAAGGTGGATTCTCCTCTCTGTAGCACTCTCCACCTGTACCTGTTAAAGCACAAGTCAGCACACGTGCCTGCCAGCTCTTCTCTCAGGGCAGTTCTTCTGTGAACGTTACAGACCTTGGTGCAGTGCCTGGTGCATAGTGAGCATATTCGTGAATGCATTAAACAGATACTGAGATTTAGATACTGTTAGGGTTAAATCATTGTTTTGAACTTTTTTTGACTTTAATAGTGGCTTATGTTAGGAAGGAAACCGTGGTGGCATAGTGGTTAAGCGCTATGGCTGCTAATCAAAAGGTCGGCAGTTTAAATCCACCAGGCGCTCCCTGGAAACCCCATGGGCAGATCTACTCTGTCCTGTAGGGTCGCTATGAGTCGGAATTGACTTGACGACAGATTTTTTTTCGGGTGTAAGGAAAATTATTTGCAGCACAAGTGGAAGATCAAGCCAGTATAAATAAGTTAAATTTCACTAAAAATTATAGGAATGCAAATTAAAATAACATTGGGTTATTTTTGCTTATTAGATCCACTGGATGGTAATGATTCGTAACCTACAGGGTGGATAGAGGATGAGGAAATAAATACTCGTAGAATGTTGCAGAATAAACAGGGGTGCTACAACTCCTTTTTGTAATACAGTTTGGCAATTGCTATTTCAGTGTTAACTATCATAGTTTTTGACTCAGAAGTTCAATTTCTATACATGTGTCCTACTGAGATGTTTGTATACTACGGTGTCCAGAAATATATTCATTTCAGCAATGTTTTCAAAGGTGAAAATTTGGATATGACCTAAGTGTTCATCATCAAATGATGCTGCACATCCATAGAAGAAATCATGTACAGCTTTTAAAAATTAGGTAGAATTATGTCTATAGATGTGGAAACAGTGTAAGGTATACTAAAGCTTAAAAACCAGGTCGCAAAACATTGTACGTGCAGTATGATACCATCTTTGTAAACAAATACATGAAATTATAGTATATGCTTGTGTGTGTATTTTAAAAAATATCTGGAAGAATATCCACCAAACTGCCAAGAACTAAATATTTCCAGCAAGCAGGGATTAAGGGAAGTTTTTACATTTTGTTACTTTCTATAATGTTAGTTTTTTTTTTTTTTTTAAACAGTAGGATGTATTATAATTATCAGAAAAGATTAAAAAACAACAGAAAAAGAGCACAGACCATATGGTGTTACGGTACCATCAATTGCAATTATGAGCTATATACCCAATTTTTCCCCTTTTTTAAAAACAGAATGCCCAGTGTTTACATGGAGACATTGCACAGTCACAAAGAGAAATTACACTGAAAGGCTTCAGAGAAGGTAGTTTTAAAGTGTTGGTGGCAACCAATGTGGCTGCTCGTGGTTTGGACATTCCTGAGGTTGACCTGGTGATTCAGAGTTCTCCTCCACAGGTAGGAAGTGGGATTTGATTTGGGGAACTATTTTATAAATTGCCTTTTTATTTACAAAATATTCCTTGGGAAGTGAAAAATATGTCATCTGTTATTGCTCTTAGCCACTTTTTGTTAATGCAGTGTTGAACTGATCAGAATCTAATACCTTGCAAATGATTAACTTTATTATTTGGAGTTGAAGCATAGAGCAACAAAATCATGTAAAGGAGTTATCATAAGTTGCCATATAGAGGAGGAGCCCTGGTGGCACACTGGTTAAGCACTGAGCTACTAACCAAAAGGTTGGCAGTTTGAACCTACCCACTGACTCCGTGGGAGAAAGACCTGGTGATCTGCTGCAATACAGATCACAGCCAAGAAAAATCCCATGGGACAGTTCTACTCTGTTGCATGAGGTCTCTGTGAGTCGAAAATCAATGGTGTACAACAATCACAACAGCCATATAAAGAGCCCTGGGGTGAGGTGGATAAAAAGGCCTTAAATCGAAATCTTTCCTCCCCCTAATTCAAGTGTATAAATTCTTCAGGATGTTGTAAAGAGCAGCAGGATTAAGATAAAAATATTTTTATTAGTAGTAGTGTTGTCATTATTAGTATTTGGATGCTGGAATGACTATGTAACTTGCCGTATTTTTTAAAGGTATTGCCTGTTTTATTTTTAGGATGTTGAGTCCTATATCCATCGCTCTGGACGCACAGGTAGAGCGGGCCGGACAGGGATTTGCATATGTTTTTATCAGCCAAGAGAAAGAGGTCAACTAAGATATGTGGAACAAAAAGCAGTAAGTTGAATTAAATTATTTCAGGCTTATTATTATCTAAATGGTGCTTTAGAAAAGAGCTCTTTTCGTATTTGTTCTCACAAATAGATCTTCATAACTTTTCTCAGTTTAAGCTACTTTTGGATGTGAAGCATGTGGAGAGCTAAATTTATATTAGCTGCAAGACTTTGTTTTAGTACAGCCTTTATTGTGAAGATAGAAGAGCTGACTTTCACGTTTTCTTCTTGAATTTCTCCCTGGATACTAAAATCAGAAGTGCGCTGTGATTTCGTACCTTTTACTCAGCATCGTAAATGGGGGACTTGATATAATAGTTAAGATTATATTGAGTATTGGTACAAATGCCAGTTTCTATAAGAAATTATACACTTCTCTGGTCTGGATTTTTTTGTGTAATTTCACGTTTTTTCCTATTTTTATTGTTTGTGTTTATATGCTGCATATACTTTGTAGAATGAGATGGGCTAATAAGAAAAAAAGTTGATAAACAGCATCTTTTTTTTATTTTTAGGAATTAGCTTTGTTTTGCAAGTTAAATTTCATAATTTTAACAAACTTAAAAGGACAAAGTTTTTTTTTTCGTTCTGCAATTTATAATGATTAGAAAAAGCAGATCTTTTGGCTAGGGCTTGGAAATCTTTGTGTCCAAGAAATGGAAATTCAACAAACTATATTAATTTAAGAATTACTTGTAAAGACTTCCATTTTTCTTTAATGTAATTCTTTCATTTTCAGGGAATTACTTTTAAACGTGTAGGTGTTCCTTCTACAATGGATTTAGTTAAATCTAAAAGCATGGATGCCATCAGGTATGCTTTCTGACCTTGCTGAAAAAAATTTTTTTTTTCTTTTTGTATTAGGCTATTCATCTTTAGCTCTCCTAGTTCAAATGTCAGAAAATTTTAATCACCAGTTTTACCAGCAGACACTTAAGTTATATTAAAATAAGAAAATGTTACTCTTTTCCCATTCATTCTCTTACCTTTCATTTTTAACCTGTGTCTTGACCAAGAAAATTACTATTTTTAAACCATAGGTCTCTGGCTTCTGTTTCTTATGCTGCTGTTGATTTTTTCCGACCATCAGCTCAGAGACTGATAGAAGAGAAAGGGGCAGTGGATGCATTGGCTGCAGCATTAGCCCACATCTCTGGTGCATCAAGTTTTGAACCACGATCTTTGATCACCTCTGATAAGGTAGAAAATTATATTTGTTTGGAAAAAAGACAAAAATAGAACCATAGCAGATACTGTATAGTGAGTTAATAAGTATTTACATTTAACCCCCTAAATGTGCCCTGCTTTCTGTGTAGAAAAACACATTTTGCTCTGCTAGAAATTGGTCTCCTCTTTTTCTCCTACTCCTCAGTACTTTATTGACTGTCAGTTCTTTCAAATTTTCAAGCCTACAGAAAGATTGAAAGAATAGTACAATAAACATATACCATCTACTTATATTTAGCAACTGTTAGTATACTTTTTTGTTTTTTGCTAAACTATTGGAGAATATGATAACAAAACCTGCTGCCATCAAGTTGATTCCAACTCATGGCAACCCTATAGGACACAGTAGAACTACCCCATAGGGTTTCCAGGGAGCAGCTGGTAAATTTGAACTGCTGACGTTTTGGTTAGCAGCTGATCTCTTAACCACTATGCCCCCAGGGCTCCAAGAATCATGATATTCATCACTAAATATTTCAGCATACATCCTCTAAGAATAAGGATATTCTCCTACATAATCACAGTACCGTAATCTTATCTATTGAAATCAGTAATAGCTCCATATCATTATCTAATAACTAATCCATACTCAAATTTTCCTAATTATCCAAACTATGTCTGTCCGTCTGTCTACCTGGAGAAATGTATATGAAATCCTACATTGTATATAATACTGTGTTAATTGAAACTTACGTTTATCAGAACTTATTCTGTTTTGTATTTTACAAGAAATAGCTTCTGTGCCGTTAACACAGGTGGCGCAACAGTTAATTGCTAGGCTGCTAACTGAAAGGTTGGTGGTTTGAACCCACCCAACAACTCCGTGGAAGAAAGACCTGGCGATCAGTTTCCATAAAGATTACAGCCGAGAAAACCCTATGGGGCAGTTCTACCCTGTTGCATGGGGTCACTATGTGTCAAAAATCGACTCGACAGTACCCAACAACAAGATGCAAAGCAAGGATTGCCTGTATAAGTGGAAGAGTGTGTGTGTGTGTGTGTGTGTCTGTGTCTAAACATGGTCTCACCTCGCCCACTCCCAGGTCAGTATCAGACATCAAAACAGACCACACCAGAGCCATGGTTCCAAGTAGTTCAGAGGTTTATTATTCACTCAGACATAAGTGAGGGGTATCCCTGAGTGAGAGGACCCATCAGTAAGAGGGCTTTCTGATGTTTGGGTAGAGAGAGCAAGCCTGGTTCTGGGGACACATATTAGACAGGAATTTGCAGGTAGGATTTTTGAGTAATGATAAAAAATAGGACAGAGTAATTGCGGGTAGGAGAACCCAGCTGGATGAAAAGGAGCAAGACAGGTTAACTTGAGTGTGACTTATCAGGCATAGTGAGTGCAGCTCACGAGTGGGTCATCTGATGGTTTCCGCCCTGGCGGGTGTTAACAGTTCAGCCAAATGTTATTTCGCTGGGAGTGAGTTATCTCACACAATCCTATTTCTCCCTCTCCATCTTAAAAGTCAGGGTCCAGTTAAGGTTCATATGTTGCATTTGGTTGTTATGCTTTTGTGGGTTTTTTTTTGTTTTTGTTTAGTTTTCTTTAAATCTAGAACTGTTTACCTACTTTTTTCCTGTTTTTCATGACATTGATTTTTTGAAGAGTCCAGGCCGGTTGTCATCTGGTAGAATGTCTCATGTTCTGGATTTATCGATTTTCTTTTCTTCAGTCATCATTTAATTTTTGCCTTCATCCAAAGTCTTTGCTCTAAGCTGGAAATAATATCAAAGCTCGATTTTATATCCAGGCTAAACACTTTTGGCAGTAGTACTCCATAGGAGATACTGTGTCACTCATACTGCATCACATGCATGTGCTGTTCATTCCAACCCGTAACTGCCCTGTAGGGCAGAGTAGAGCTGTCCCATAGGGTTTCCAAGGAGCAGCAGGTGGATCTGAACTGCCGACCCTTTGGCAGGAGGAATATAATGGTCAGATTGTTCCAATACTAGTAATGCTTAGTTTGATCACCTGGTTAAGATGAAAAGCACCACATATTCCCATTGTAAAGGTATATTTTACTCTCTGTTATCAGAAAGTAATCTGTGACTTGATACTTTAGCAGTGAGCAAATATCCTATCCCTAATACCCCACCAGGAAACCCTGGTTCCGTAGTGGCTAAGTGGTACGGCTGCTAACCAAAGAGTCGGCAGTTCAAATCCACCAGGCGCTCCTTGGAAACTCTATGGGGCAGTTCTGCTCTGTCTATAGGGTCACTATGAGTTGGAATCGACTCGACGGCACTGGGTTTTTTGGGTAATACCCCACCAAATGCTTCTTAAGAAAATACTTATTTTCCTGTGAAAATATTTAGATTCTTAGAGGTGAGAATTACCTAAGAGGTCGTTTAGTCTTAATCCTTAGCCAGTAAAAAAAGCCTTCTTTGGCAGATGGTCATCCAAGCTCTGATTAAATATACTAGAAATGGAGGCTAGTGGTTTGAAATTTAAGGATGAAACGGAAATCCAGAGTCTTTACTGTGGCCTACAATTTTCCCATTGCTATCTCTTTGACCTCATTCCTTGTACCTCTGCCCTTGCTTGTTTCAGCCACTCTAGTCTATACTTGTTACTGAAACCCACTCCTGTGTGAGTCTTTTGCACTTCTGTCTCAAATGTTCTTCCCCTTTAATAACCACATAGCTTCCTTCATTTTATGCAGGTCTCGTTCAAATATCACCAGTATCAAAGAGCTCTTTCAAGATCACTGTATCTAAAATAGCCTACCCCTCCCATTACTCTCTATTCTCTTGCCCTGCTGCCTACCCCCCCCCCCTTTTAATGGAAGCTTATTATCACCCAAACATATATTTGGTTATTTATCATCTATACCCTTCCTTCTGTCCGTCCCCCCCCACCCCACTAGAATACACCTCTGGGAGAGAAAGGACTATTTGCTACTGAACATAGATGGGGGCGCTGAACAAATATTTGTTAAATGAATGCCTCCCTATAGCTTCTTCATGTTGTTTTGCTATCCATTAAGGTTTTATAAAACAATTAATTTCACCTATGTTGTAGTCCTTCACATGTTTAGAGGTTTATGTCCTTTTGTAGATTTTTCTATTCCAAGCTAACTTTGGCTCCATCAACATCTTTCTGATAAGGTGAAAGCTTGTTATCTTTCTCTGATGCGCTAATTGTTTAACTCTCTTAAAGAATGATGGTTAGGATGAAATATACTCTTTAGAGTAATACATAGGAGAATACTATGAATGATCTATAAAAATTGTTGTCATGTGTTGCTGAGTTGATTCAGACTCACAGCAGCCCCATGTGACAGAGTAGAACTGCCCCATAGGGTTTTCTTGGCTGTAATCTTTATGGGAACAGATCACCAGCTCTTTCTCCTGTAGAGCCGCTACGTGGATTCAAACTGCCACCCTTTTGGTTAGTAGCCAAGTGCTTAACTGTTGTGCCACCAGGACTCTTTCTATAAACATTAGTCTTCTATTAATCTAGTTTTTTTTTTTTAATTGCGGTGAAATTCATGTAACATGCAGTAAACAATTGTAAAGCATACAAGTCAGTGGTATTTAGTGTATTCACAATGCTGTGTAACCATCAGCTCTCTCTAGTTTTCCAAACTTTTTCACCACCCCCCAAAAAACACCTCGTACCCATTAATTACTTTCCATTCTCCTCCCGCGCCCCCCCATCCTCTAGTAATCCCTAATCTGCTTTCTGTCTCTGTGAAGTTCCCTATTCTGGATACAGCACATAAAAGGAACTATACAATATGTGACCTTTTTTGTCTGACTTCTTAGCATAATGTTTTCAAGGATCATCCAGTGTGGCACACATCAGCACTTTATTCCTTTTTATAGCTGATTAATATTCCGGTGTGGCTGCAACACTGGGCTCAAGTGTAACAATGATTATGAGGATGGCACAGGACTGGGCAGTGCTTCGTTCTACATAGGGTTGCTGTGAGTCGGAACTGACTCAGGGCACACAACAAGAACAATATTCCGTTGTACTTATGGACCACAATTTATTTATCCAGTCATCTGTTGCTGGACATTTGGGTCGTTCTGGCTTTTAGCTGTTATGATTAATGCTGCTATAAATTCGTGTACAAGTTTCTATGTGGATATATGTTTTCATTTCTCTTGGGTACACACCTAGGAGTAGAACTGCTGGGTCATATGGTAGCTCTGTGTTTAACTTTTTGAGGAATTGTTATACTGTTTTCTGTAGCATCTGCACCATTTCACATTCCGGTCATTAACCATAGAGTGGTTCTTATTTTGCCACCTCCTGGCCAATACACTTGTCATTTCCTTTTTTTTTTTTAATTAAAGCTGCCCTAGTGTGTATGAAGCAGTAGCTCATTGTGGGGTTTTTTTTTTTTTTTATTGTGCATTAGGTGAAACTTTACAGAGCAAATTAGTTTCCCATTTGGTAGTTTGTCCATAAAGTGTTTGTGACATTGGTTTCATTCCCCACAATGTGTCAGCATCCTCCTCATTTCCACACTAGTTTCCCTGATTTTCTAACTCTTCCTGCAGCAAGTGTTGTCCTTTTGATCTCGTGTAGTTGATTGCTCTAAGGAACACGTTCCTCTCCGGTATTTT
Source organism: Loxodonta africana (assembly GCF_030014295.1). Classification (NCBI taxonomy): domain Eukaryota; kingdom Metazoa; phylum Chordata; class Mammalia; order Proboscidea; family Elephantidae; genus Loxodonta; species Loxodonta africana. The sequence continues at coordinate 66,824,768 of NC_087357.1, forward strand.
TGTTTATTTTATGGGCCTGGTTTGGCTGAAAGGTGGTCTCCAGGAATGGCTTCGATTCCACTTCAGAAGGGTGTCTTAGAGCCATAGTCTCAGGGGCTCCTGTAGTCTCTGTCTGGTCTTTTTTGTGAATTTGATTTCTCATTCTACAACTTTTCTCCCACTCTGCCAGGGAACCTCTGTTGTAATCCCAATCAGTGGTCGGTAGTGGTAGCCAGGCACCATCTAGTTCTTTTGGTCTTGGGGTAATGTAGGCTGTGGCTCATGTGGTACAATAGTCCTTTGGACCACTCACTCCCTTGAATCTTTGGTTTTCTTCATTCTCTTTTGTTCTAGATGGTTCATTATGGTTTTGATTTGCGTTTCCTTAATGACCAATGATGTTGAACATCTTTGCATGTGCTTGTTGACCATTTCTATATCTTTTTTGTAGAAATGTCTATCTAAGTCCTTCGCCCATTTTTTAAATTGAGTTTTTTGTGTTCTTGTTGTTGAGTTGTAAGGGTTCTTTATATATTCTAGATATTAACCCCTTATAAATGGTTTACAAAAATTTTTCCCATTCTGTGGATTGTCATTTCATGTTCTTGATCATGTGTTTTGCACAAAAGTTTTTATTTTTTATGAAGTCCAATTTATGTTTTTTTCTTTTGTTGCTTTTGCTTTTGGTGTCATATCTAAGAGTCCATTGCCAAATCCAAGGTCGTGAAGATTTACCACTACCTTTTCTTCTAAGAGTTTTATAATTTTAGTACTTGTATTTCGATCTTTGATCCATTTTTAGTTAATTTTTGCATATTGAATGAGGTGTAGGGGTCCAAATTCATTCTTTTGCATGTGGTTATCAATATAGTTTTAAAGAAGTTAATTTTTTAGCAACCAGTCTATACTTCTGCCTCGTAAGAAGTACTCGGTTAAAAGTGTGGTAAAGTTCATTGTCCTGTTAATAATGGTTTTTTTTTTCAAACATAATGTGACTTTTATTTCTTAAGGGGTTTGTGACCATGACTCTGGAAAGCCCAGAAGAAATACAGGATGTCAGCTGTGCTTGGAAAGAACTTAACAGAAAGCTGAGTAGTAATGCTGTGTCCCAAATTACCAGAATGTGCCTCCTAAAAGGAAATATGGTAGGCCTTCTACACAGTTAAAAAGCTTTTTAATCAACTACCTATTTTTAGACTAGGAGATTTTTTTCCTTCTTTTTTTTTGATGCCTGATGGGATGAAGAATACTGTTTCTCTGTTAGTTTGTTTCCGGTTGTAAACTTTGGGAGTTATAACCCCGGTCCCCAGAAGCTATAAATCACTCTGCTTCTTTTGCCTATCTAATATCAAGTTATCTAAGTTTCTGCCCTTGTATACATATTATGTGTGTATGTTTTCTCTAAGACTAAGTAGCTTGTAATTGCAGTAAGGATAATGATGCAAGTTGAATAAGAAGTATTATAATATGACTAGGAAACAGCAAAGTTTAAACTGTAATTTTAGTGGCTCTGATTTCTTGTAATGATTTTGAAAAGAGATATTGTATTTATTCATTCAATCTAACTCCCACATAGGTTCGTTGTAGCCTAGTATTTAATAACTAGATTGTTTACTGGAAATAGTCATGTCTCAAAATTTTATATAAGCTACCTTCAAAAAATTGGGGCAAGTATTAGATAAATATACATGTACAGAAAAAAATGTAGAGGGGAGGGTAAAGTAAGTGTAACAAGATCCTTAGGTCAAGTTAGTTGCTATAATTGAGAACTAAATTAGTTTTCAACTTATTGGCAACCAAGACCAAAGAAGCAACATCTTGAGTTACATCTGTCTTATTATCTGATAAACACTGCAACTCTTCAAGAGAAAAACTTCCTGGCACTAAATTTTTAAAGGACTTTATCAGTAGGACAGTTTTATAAGGGACACCTAACAACAGAGTATTCACAAAATCTTTTCTAGCAGGTACTCCTTAGTAGATTCTTATTAGATGTTGTGTTTAGCTACTCTTTCATATTCAGAAAATACATTAAGCTGCCAGTTCGTGCTGTGCATATTATCTATTTCAGTCCTCTAAGCAATCATCGGAAACAAATTTTTTTTTTTAATTAAAATTGTCCTTATTTGAAGATGATGATTGTGTACATAGAAAATTCAAAGGAATTCACATGATGAAACGTTCTGAGGTGTTAAAAATGTTCTTGTGAAATGTCGTAATAAATGATGCTGGTGGTGGCTACACAACTGTAGTTTTTTTTTTTTTTTTCCCCCAACTAATAGATGATTTACCAGCAAGTATTAGTCTGTTAGTGACTAGTCAGCTCATATGCATCTAAAATAAAAATGTTTTCATTTTGCTTTTAGGGTGTTTGCTTTGATGTTCCCACAACTGACTCAGAAAGGTTACAGGTATTATTATTATTTTTTTTAATTTCAACTGTAAATATTTCAGTGTTTCTCTAAAAGGATTCTTTCTTAATTATAGTCACAATACCATTATCATACCTAAATCAATTAATAATTTATTAATATCAAATATCCAGCCTGCCTCATAGTTTTAAAAATTATAAAAAATTTTAAACATATATAGGTAGACTGAAATGCATGAGCCCCCATGTTCCTATCAGTCAGCTTCAACAATTACCAACTCATGACCAGTTTTGTTTATCTGTATTTATATCTAGTTCCCCAGTCTCCTGTATTCTTTCGAAAACAAATTAATTGTACCATTTTGACCATAAATATTTCCATACATCTAAATGGGAAGGACTTTAAAAAAAAATAGAACACCATAATTTAAAAAATAATTCTCTAATATCATCAAATCCCAACCAACCCAGTGTCACAGCATGTTCAAATTTTCCCTCTTGCCTTCTAAATATTTTTTACAGTAGCTAAATATGGCTCATCCATTGTAATTTGTTGTCTGATAAATCTCTTTCAAGCTGTATGTTCTCCCTCCTTTCTCTTCTTTTTTTAAATTTTCCTTGCATTTCACCTGTTGAAAGAGAGGTTGTCTGCTGGAGACTCCTGTAGTATAGAATTTGCCAATTGTATCCTTGTGTTTAACATGGTCCTTTGCCTTCCTTTATTTCCTGAAATTAGTAGTTAGATACAACTAATGTTGTGTACTTCCATCAGGAGGCATATAATGTATGGATGTTTTTCCCTTTTGTCATATTAGCAGCCACTGATACCACTGCTTAGATCTATTAATCTGTTAGATTTCAAAATGGTAATATTCTAATTCTATTCATTCCTTCTTCATGTATTAGCTGGTATACTTATATAAAGGGAAGCTTTTTTTTATTCCTCATTAACTACTTGGTTATCCTGAGGTAGTTTTTACAGGAAAGGCAGGATAAATGCTTGATACTTTCCCTTTATTAGGTAGTTTCCAAAGTATGAATTGACTCTGAAACAGCTTCCAAAAGTTACCAATGAAGCTTTTTTTTTTTTTTAAGTATTTTTATGAACCAGTAGATTTAAACATTTGATGCGTTCAGTATGTTCTACATGTTATCCTTATTAATGTTCAAATGATCCCAATTTTGAACAGCAGGAGCCTCTCCAGTTTGGTTCCTGAGACCTTTTTGGATGTGACCCTGGTAGTCTTCTATAGCTTTCTTTCCCTCTTTCATGAGAAGATATTTGGGTTCATCTTATACATTCTTGCCCTAGACCTGGAATCAGCCATTTCTCCAAGAAGCCCTGATTACTTTTAGTAATTGTATTTTGAGACCACGGTCTGGATACTAGAGGTGGTCGTTGCTGCTAGGTTGATCATAGAAAATACATTTTCTTCTTTTTTTGAAGATAAAATGTATCATAAGTTTATACTGGTTAACTCAATTCAAATGCAGCACTGTATCTCCTTTCTTCCATGCTAAAAATCCTGGTTTTCAATGACATCAACATAATTAGTAGCTTATCCCTCATGGAAGCCTTGGTGGTGTAGTGGTTAACTGTTACAGCTGCTAACCAAAAGGTCGGCAGTTTGAATCCACCAGGTGCTCCTTGGAAACTACGGAACAGTTCTACTCTGTCCTGTAGGATTGCTATGAGTCGGAATCAGCTCAACAGCAACGAGTGATGGGGTTTTTTTTATCCCTCATAGCAGTCTCAGAATAACAGTACTAATTAACACTATTCTCAACAATATGACTATTGAAAACTATTTAAAAAAATTTTTTTTAAGTATTTTTGTCCTTAGGAAGTATTATACTGGGACGTACAGCCAAGATTAATTACTGTGTTATAAAATCACTTGGGGGAAAAAAATGACTTGGAATACCATTCCTTTCTGTGTGGTTTTACTACTAATGGTGTATGCAGATTAAATTTTTTTTCTTTCAATTTTTTTTCTATCATTGTAGCCATCGTTCCAGTCCATCTCACCAAGGGGTCTCCCATGAGCTTGAGGCCCTCTGCTTCCCCAAATATGATGTCCTCCTCTAGCAGTTGATCCCTCCTGATGACATGTCCAAAGCAAGCGAGTTGGACAATGCTCTTTTGTAATCCTTAAGATTTTAATTGGCTAGTTTTCAGAAGTAGATCACTAGGCCTTTATTCTGAGTCTTTTTTAGTCTGACAGCTCCGCTGAAAGCTGTCCACCATGGGTGACCCTGCTGGTAATCGAAATACCGATGACGTAGCTTCTAGCAGCATAGCAACATGGAAGCCACCACAGTATGACAAACTGACATACAGGTGGTGGAATACCCCACTAAAACATAACTCATAGGTAGAATTGGATTACATTCATGGTAGACAAAGCACAGCTCCTTTTCCTTACCACTCAAGTTTTCACCTTATTGAGAATGATCCTTTTACATCCATATATTTAAAAAAAAAAAAAAAAAAAAAACTCTCTTGTAGGGAAAACTTTCCAAAATATATCTATTTCCTTTAAAAAATTTTTGTGTGTGTATATTTTTAAAAACAGTTTGTTTAACTAGGAAAGATTTCAAGTTAGGAAATAATTGTCAGGCGCATACATATATCTAACCTGCTTTTTTAAATTGGGTAATCTGTTATATTACACAGTTAATGCATGTTAATTGTAGAAATTTCAAAAAATAGAAATAAAAAAGAAAATAAAAATCACCCATAAGCTGAACTTGGAGATAACCACTGTTAATACTGCATCCTTCTAAAGTTTTATTGCATATTTGTATACATATTTTGAAACAAAAAATGGAATTGCTCTATTTTCGAAGCCTTTCTAAAAATTCAAAATATATTGTGAATACATCTCTGTGTCACCTAGACAGTTATTTTTAATGGCTCTGGCATTTGGCCATAACGGATGGCCAACCGTGCTAACCAATGTCGTATTTCTTGACACTTAGTTTATTTTCAGTAATTTACTGTTATACACAAGACTGTACAGATCATTGGTATAGCTAACTTTATGCATTGCCACGTTTACCTCTGTAAAATGAATTCTTAAAGATGGCTGCTTGGCCCAAAGGTTTGAGCATTTTTAAGGCTTTAGGTCATATATTGCCAAATCTACAAGTGTTGTGTGGGTGTTTGTTTCTTCCCACTGTCACCAACAAGATATCTTAGATATTAACTTTCCTTGGCAGCTCATGATCACAATGAACATGTGAATGTAGCAGGATGTAACAGTGATGCTCTTGTGACTGAATGATTTGTGTATCTTGAGTTATTAATCTGTGTACCAAATTGTCTCCAGTGGCTACATGTCTTAGTCCCTGACTGGTGCTGACAGGTTTCTAGTCTCACCAGCTCTTACTGCTATCAGTATACCATTTTAAATCAATGCAGTACTTATTAATGGCATGTTTGCTTTGAAACCAGATGGTGCTCTTTTAGAGTTTATAAACTAAATATAGATTCTCAAAATGGGCCTGAGCCTTTGTCCTGAGATTAAACTCAGGAACTTTAGTGGATGAGCTTTGAGCACATTTTTGTTCTTTGGTTTTCATATTTGTTCCAGACATTTTGAATTGAATGGGTAGATGGCCTTTAGCTAAGTGTAGTGATAATGGATATACTCATATGCTTGCTTGTAATTTCTATTTTGCATTTGTATTAATCCTGTAAATTCCCCTAACAGGCAGAGTGGCATGATTCAGACTGGATACTCTCAGTGCCAGCCAAATTACCTGAAATTGAAGAATACTATGATGGAAATACATCTTCTAATTCCAGACAGAGGAGTGGCTGGTCAGGTGGCCGGTCAGGCCGGTCAGGAGGTCGATCTGGTGGCCGGTCAGGTAGACAGAGTCGACAGGGAAGTCGGTCAGGAAGTCGACAAGACAGTAGAAGACGAAGTGGAAATAGAAATCGATCAAGAAGTGGGGGCCACAAACGGAGTTTTGACTGAGCATTTGATAGTTAATCTACCAGTGTGAGCTTGTCTGTTTCTGCCTAATCATGTACATTACCCACCAAAAATTAGGTCATCATAGTTGAGGTATGTGTCTGCTATTTGCAAAGAAGTTGGTCGTATTTTTTTAAAAAGTATTTCACAAGAATGGTTGTAAACAAATCTACTTATCCAGTTATACCTTTGAATAAAAAAAGCCTCCTTTTATTGTCTGTTTTCACTATGCGTTAAGGATTTCTTCAGTGTAATCTTTTTATATTTCTTCTAAAATTTGGTAATCAAGATTCTACTTAAGGTTACTTGCTTTTACAAAATGTGTATTTTCAGGTCATTCCTCCTATAGGTTATGTGGTAGACAATACAAAATCCCTTCTGAAGGGCTGTGTAAATTGGTGATACATGGTTGGTGAGGTATAAAGAAAAAAACAAAACAAAACCTGCTGCCATAGAGTCGATCCCAACTCATAGCAACCCTATAGGACAGGGTAGACTTGCTCCATAGGGTTTCCAAGGAGCAGCTGGTAGATTCAAACTGCAGACTTTTTGGTTAGCAGCCCAGCATTTAACCACTGTGCCACCAGGGCTCCTTGGTTAGGTATAACACATTAAATTTCTAGGTGGAGTTAACTAAAAGATGCAAGAAGTGCACAATGATGTAGTCAACAAGTATTTATCGAATCCTACCATGTGTCCGTATCGATGCTAATCACTGGGAAATATTGTGAACAGGTGTAATCATTATCCTCAAAGAACTTACACTCTAATAGACAGTCACGATAGAGATTAACAAGTGAAGGCCAAGCTACAGGTAGGCATGGGATGCTAAAGACCTAGAACAGGTGCGCCCAACCAGTTTTATGGGTTAGGAAGGCTTAGGAGAAGTGGTAACCAACAGAGAAGTAAAGCAAAAGTATGAGTTGATCTAGCCAAGTGTATGTGTATGGCAGGGAGAGGATTTGCAGGCAGAGAAAACAGCATATGTAGAAACGTAGGGGCAAAAAATAACCTGGTAAGTCTAAAGACATACAACTAGTTCAGTATGGTTTACATGTGATAGAAGACAGGAATACAAGAGATAGGTTTTAGTATTAATTGGGCCAGATTTTAAAGGCCTTGTGCGTCATGTTAAGAAGTTTAAACCTTTTGAGGACAGTAAAAAGCAAAAAAAAACATTGTCATCGAGTTAATTCCGACTCATAGCGACCCTATAGGACAGAGTAGTACTGCCCCATAGGGTTTCCAAGGAGCAGCTGGTGGATTCGAACTGCCAACCTTTTGGTTAGCGGCCCAGCTCTTTAATGGTTCCCCCAGCAGGGAACCATTAAAGGGTTTAAAATGAGTACCATGATTAGATTTGTGTTTCAGAAAGACTATTGGCCACACTGAGGAGACTGAATTGGAGAAGGGCCAGACTTGAGGCCAGGAGACCTCTTCAGAGGCTGTCAGTGTAGTCCAAGGTAGAGGTGATAGTGGTGAGAACTGATAGGTATCATAGTTTGTGTGATGAGAACTCAGGCACTGGAGAGGTTGTTACTTGTCCAGAATCACCCAGCTGGCTAATGTATAATGGAAGGAGGATTTGAACCCAGGTAAGGCTGGCTTCTGAACTGGCGCTCTTAACTACTGTGCTAAATAGTGGCAGTGGATGTTGAGAAACATGGATAGATACCAGAGGTTTTTAGGAGACAGAGTTGTCAGCCTTGGTGATTGACTGGATCAACAGACGAGACAGAAACAGAAATATGAAATTTAGATTTTTGTCACTGAGATAGCGTAATAGATGGAGAAACGAGAAGTTATGTGGATGGGGGTGGGCATATGATTAGTTCAGGATTAGATATATGTTCATATTGAGTTGTCCTTAGGATATATAAGAGGAGATAAACAGTAGCGGTAGGGTTTTTAGGTCTGAAGTTGAGGAGAGATACATTCTAGAAATGCACATTTGGGAATAATAAGCAAAAAATGGTAATTATAATCAAGGTAGTAGAGATTATCCAGGGCAAGTACAGTAAGAGGGCTAAGGAAGGAACCAAAAGGCATACCAATATACTTAACTGGATAACAGAGGAAAGGGAATCCCATCTATCTCACCCTTGAGGAGGGCAGAAAGCCCAGGAGGATGAGGTTTTTTAAAGGAACCACAAGAGGAGCCTCAAGTGACCACTGGATTTGGCAAAAAATAAATTTTGACATAGGGAGCAAACATTTTAATAGAATATTTAGAGGTCATTTAACAGCAAACTTGGACAACTCATATATGGCTGCGAATAGGGAAGAAAAAGCTAAAGCTGGAGGAAGAAAAAGATGAGTTTGTAAGGGTTTATATGTGTGTATGGGGGGGAGTTGAGGCATGTTTGAGTGTGTTGAAATACTAATGGGAAGGAGCTGGTAAGGAGGAACGCAATTGTGAAGATTCAGAAGAAAGTATGATGGAGCACAATCCTTAATGAAAACGCAGAGGGATGGGATCAAGTACACAAGTGGAGTTTTTAGCCTTAGATGGGAGAGACAAATCTCGTCACATTTTATCAGGAGGAAAGTAAGATTATCATGAGGTGAGTTTGCAGGTATTAAGGTAAAAAGCCAAGGGAGTACCTGCCCCATGTCTTCTGTCTTCTGTGGTATTTCTACAAGTTCATCTGTTGAGGGTAAAGAAGGAAATATTAGGCTAGGAGATCTGAGGAGAGTGGAGAACTGCTGAAGTATCAACTATAGAACAAGAAGAGAGTTCACTAGGCAAACTGACAAGTCACAAGCAGCTTTGAGAGTCTAGCTGAGATTATAGACTGGACTTGTGGTGGCACCAGAGAGTGATTTTCCATAGCAACGCTCAACATTCTGGCGGTAGGAATGGAGAAGGGAGACAGTTGACTGATTCAGGATTAGGGTTTTGCTCTGAGAGAAATAAAAGGGTAACAAAGCAAGGATGTTGAGGACTTTGGTAAGACTGATGGGAGTGATGTTCCATGGAATCTAGACTGTCTAGGGATTGAAATGGAGATGGGGATCATAATGGAGAATGTAGAGGGGGCAAAGGACTAAATGTCAGCAAGGATTGTGAATTTGTGATTTCAAGAGTGGAGCAGGTAAGAAGACAAGTTGGAGGTGTGGTAGTAGGCCTGTGAGGATTAAGTTCATTTCAGTTGAAGTGGTCAAGGAGCTGAGAAACCAGGTGGTTTTCCTGGACAATGAAGTCTCTTAGGATGAACAAAAACCAGCGTTGAGAAGGAAGAAAAAGACTAAGCCAGGTGCCAAATTATCAGTGTATGATGGGCAGGTTGGTAAACTATCTGAATGAGGAGTATATACAGTGATATTATCACATATCCTCAAAAGGACAAGGGCTTCTACATGAATGTGAAGGAGTAATAGTCTGGAAGTGGCTTTGAGGCTAAGAGGACAGTGACAGCAGAGTACATGGAATGTGATGGAGTGAACAACATCTGTGTGAGAAAACTGCAGAGGGTATATTTTTCAGGTAGAGCCAGAATTCAGTTAAGCTAAGCTGAGGGAAAGACTGATGGATTGAGGAAGGGGAACTTTTGGTTATGGGAAACAGGGTTCCATAAGGCCATACCTGAGAGGAGGAAAAAAAAAAAAATCTCAGTTGACTCTTATTTGCATAACTGTGAGCTCTAGTTATAGAATCAAGATAAAATAGAGGCTCAGTTCTCACTAAGATGCAGAA